>NC_086081.1:0-1302500 GCF_948474715.1 Cydia amplana | reverse complement strand
TACCTTATTTACCTTATTTACCTTATTTACCTTATTTACCTTATTTACCTTATTTACCTTATTTACCTTATTTACCTTATTTACCTTATTTACCTTATTTACCTTATTTACCTTATTTACCTTATTTACCTTATTTACCTTATTTACCTTATTTACCTTATTTACCTTATTTACCTTATTTACCTTATTTACCTTATTTACCTTATTTACCTTATTTACCTTATTTACCTTATTTACCTTATTTACCTTATTTACCTTATTTACCTTATTTACCTTATTTACCTTATTTACCTTATTTACCTTATTTACCTTATTTACCTTATTTACCTTATTCATTTTATTCATTTTATTCATTTTATTCATTTTATTCATTTTATTCATTTTATTCATTTTATTCATTTTATTCATTTTATTCATTTTATTCATTTTATTCATTTTATTCATTTTATTCATTTTATTCATTTTATTCATTTTATTCATTTTATTCATTTTATTCATTTTATTCATTTTATTCATTTTATTCATTTTATTCATTTTATTCATTTTATTCATTTTATTCATTTTATTCATTTTATTCATTTTATTCATTTTATTCATTTTATTCATTTTATTCATTTTATTCATTTTATTCATTTTATTCATTTTATTCATTTTATTCATTTTATTCATTTTATTCATTTTATTCATTTTATTCATTTTATTTATTTTATTTATTTTATTTATTTTATTTATTTTGTTTATTTTATTTATTTTGTTTATTTTATTTATTTTGTTTATTTTATTTATTTTATTTATTTTATTTATTTTATTTATTTTGTTTATTTTATTTATTTTGTTTATTTTATTTATCTTATTTATTTTATTAGGATAAAGTTCATTTATTTAACTTAAAAGGTAATAATAAAAAAACATTACAACTAACTATGAAATCTATAAATTAAAAATTTAAAACCTAAACTAAAATTAAAATAAACCTACTTAAAAATTAAACTAATACTTATAATATTATATAAAAACTAAAATGCAATACTAATAAAATAGATGTCAATAATATAATTTATTTGTTTTTTTTTTATTTATTTCATTTATTTTATCTATTTTATTTGTTTTATTTATTTTAGAAACTTACAAAATTAAAAGTAGTAGTATGTAACTACAAAAGTTAAATTAATTCAGAATAACATTCTAATTGAATAAAACGTTATTTAGTATAATCCTACATCTGGAATAAATATTCCGTTTTGTCTTTTTCATTTAAAATAAAAGTGTCATGATTTATTCACTTTCTATTTATTCTAAAATAACGAGTGCAAGAATTATTCTTATTCAAATCGATTGGAATAAGAATGAAATTTCTGTTTTTATTCTTATTCTTATTCAAGTTATTTTTTGCCCAACTCTGCTCTAGATTACTCTCGTGTTGTTGAAGGTGACTATTGAACAAAATCTGCAAAATATCTTTCATGTATGAAGTCAATTATTTGCACTTCCTAGTACCTAATAACATGAAGATAATAAATATACCTACACGGGCGAAGCAACATGCGTATTTAAATCGAAACGCTGCGCTCCGCTGGCACGCGCTACAACGCAAGTGCACCGAATGTTTAAAGGTCGTGGTATTTTCTATTGTATTAGGATATTTAGGATTAAGCAGAATGCGGTGAGAGTCATAGTGACAACAATAAAGCCTTATTATTGTACTACACTACAGTATTGTTATCAGTACTCTGCCGTGTCATGACTAATTGATGTAATTGTAGATACATGAGTTAGTGGTAACAAGGTTAAATGGCATTTATTTGGTCATATTATACGTCATATTATATGTAGTACAATGTATATAGATAGTAAAATGAATTTCACCCCTCTTTTCAATGGTCGGATTGATTTGAATTTTTTGAAGCCTTCGAAACGGTGATGATAATTTTATAATGAAGGTACATAGAAAGTAAACTGCGAAATTATAATTATGATGGTTCAATGTATATTTCTTTGCGTATTAAGTATGTATTTTGTTTATTATTCCTACCAGCCTTGAGGTCTTACGTATGCTATCTCTTTCACACCTACGGAAAGTGAATGAGATAGTAAATTACTGCAGGTAAGAAAAGAGTCCTACGCTTATCACTATAATTAAATAGATTTGCAGAAAGTTGCAGGCGTGTTTGCACTTGAGACCGTCATTCATTACTCATTGGCAATAACAATAGGATTAAGTCGTGGCGTGGTGAATTCTTTGTCAGCATTTGCTAAACACGTGCGGCAAGCGTTGTGTCAAATATACCTGTTAATTTCCGTCTAAATAATAAATGCAAATTTTAAATATCAGAAGAGCTTTTAAAAACACCATAAGTCTTGGTAGTAACTCGGATACTGAAACCACATACTATAGTTCGTTTTTTTTTAGCATTAGAAATAAGGTAATAGTACATTATTGCAGAGGCCGGGAAAGGGCAATTCGTGGATGAGTTTCGATTCGTTCGAAGAAGACGAATCCACGAATTGCTATTCCTGCCGAGGCATATATAGTGCTTTTCTCCAAACATGCGAGGAAATAAGGTAAAATAATAATTATTTAAGCAGCAAGCATCACTCAAATCGAACCTTCACATCAAAAATGTCAAAAACAATTTCCCTCTAAAATATTTTTTTTTTAAGTTAAGGGCACAAACTTATTCTGCCATTCAGTACCATTCAATATAATTGTGCAATATAGTTGGTCAAACCAATTTGTCAGTCAGTAAGAACCAGGAAAACTATACCCATCCTTTTCTTTTGGGTGCTAGTACTAGTGTAAGACAAAGATAGTATGATTCTCTCTGTCTCTGTTTATGTACACGGATGAGATCCTTAAAAAAATATAAAAATAATCTTTGATTTTATTAAGCAGTATTTGCACGATCATACACGAGCACAACGGTCTTGTAAGAACGAGACAAGTAAGGTCGTTTATCTTACTATCTCACTCTATCCTATAGTTTGAAATGATAGCTGATCGGGTCGTGTAGACGCGGCTCGCGGCTACAATAATTGGCTGTTTGCGTTTTTTATTTTTAAAAAGTAAAAAACACTACAGTAATAAGTCATTACTGTAGTGTTTTTTTCATTCCCGTCCGCTAGAACAGGACAGCGATAGTTTGATTTTTTTAAATTAGAGTTTGACAATAACGTAGAACTTCCCGTACTATTTTTGCTACAATAAGGTGAACATTTCCGAGCATATTGGAGAAAACAATCTTGATGTCTCTTTTAATTGAAAAGCACATTTTAAAAATAAGTTACGGTAAATATGTAACAATTATGAATCTAATACGATCTTTTATAGTCTTCTGCTTTCATAAGTAATAGTTATGGTTTTTAAAAAGTGTTTTTCATTTAAAAGACATGTCAAAATCGCTTACCTTCTTTCAAGTTCTTTCTAATGCTAAAAAAAACGAATTATAAACATAATTCGAAAACAGAAAAAAATCATGAGTATTTTCCCCATTTGTTCCTGCCCAACGTGATCGCCGCGATACATGAGGCGGGGACATATGGGAATGATTTAACTGAAGCGCCTATTCCCATCTGTGCCCGGCGGGGAGAAATAGGAATACACCATATCAAGCCATTCCTTATCCTACCTTTAAAAACATCTTTTTTAGGGTTCCGTACCCAAAGGGTATAAACGGGACCCTATTACTAAGACTCCTCTATCCGTCTGTCTGTCACCAGGCTGTATCTCATGAACCGTGATAGCTAGGCAGTTGAAATTAACAGCATATAATAAATATCTAAGTGGGGCTCCCATACAACAAACGTGATTTATTTGCTGGTTTTTGCGTAATGGTGCGGAACCCTTCCTGCGCGAGTCAGACTCGCACTTGGCCGGTTTTTTATTTTTTACATTAATTTAGGCACAGTGAGCCATTGAAGAGTTTCGCTATCCACCATCCGTTCAGAGCAGCTGAATTGTACCTGATGATTTAGTTATCACATTAAAATAAATACGGGTATCGTCCAATACCAAGACTATGCGGCAGTAAATTAAATTTGTAAGATTTTATTGCATAAAATCAGGTATAAATTAGTCAAGAAACATAATAGTTTCTTGTCTAATTTACTTCTATCTATACGTAACGCCTATACGGCACCCATACTACATGTTTAATCCAGGAATATTATTTAGAATATAAAATCATGATTATATTTATTTGATTAAGAATGAGATGATTCTTATTCAATTTTTTCACATACGAATTATTTCCGATCAAAATTATTTGAATAATTTTGACGGGAATAAAATCAACATGATTTTATTCTTAGGAATTCTTATTTAAATAATGATTTTATTCTTGAATGCCCAACACTGCTTACTAAGTATGTATGTAATGTATGTATCTATTTAATTTAATCAAAACTATTTCACCTACCAATGTTATAGATACCCAATGAATATGTATAATGAATTCTGCCCTAGTAGCACGGTCGCATTTTTATCGTTTATCACCATGCCTGTCACGTTCTAACAAGTATGTAAGTGCGAAAGTGACGGGCATAGTGATAGTCGATAAAAATGGAACCGTGCTGAGCCCCCTGGTATTAATGAAAGATTTGTAGTATTAAAATAAGTTTATAACTGCTATAGATATATATTTTCTGATCGCTGCATTAAGCGGTACAAGGTAAATTACGACTTAGCTCATACAACTCACCGCATCTGAAAACATTTTAAACTAAAGTCTATTTTTTATTCGGTAGACTAAAATGACATTTCGTAGTATGAACATCATGTGTCATTTCATTTCATACTATGAAATGTCATTTTAGTCTACCGAATAAAAAAATAGACTTTAATTGCTTATTATAAAATAAGCTCATAATAACTAGTACATATGTCATTTGTTAACAATGGTAAAATATCTACCACAATCCGCTAGCGCATGTATCTTTATCACAAAGTGTTTTTTTTTTAAATCACTTAAGATAAATTATACCTAACTAGGTACCAGTAAAATTACTAGTTAGGTGAAAATTTTTCTTTAAATCAGTCTTTAATCTGTAGGTACATATCAAGTGTGAACCCGAAAATAAAAATAATAATCTAAGTAGCATAAAATATATCTAAATAATAGCAGATATTACTAGGATAGGATGTTGTTTACTTGCAACCCCTTTTCTAAAAAATTCTAAACTAGAATTGACAAAAACAATAGGAACACACAGGTATAAAGATAAACAAAGGAATGGCCGCGCTGCGCCGCGGCTGTCGCTCTAAAAATAATACTGTAATCGCTCACTTGTTTTCAATTTTAGCTTAAGGACTCAAAGTGCAATATTGTTTGAATTGACAATAAGCGAAGTTACCGGCAAAAAAACTTGTTTGTGCTGGAGGCTTCATAGACCGCCCATGCCAACCACGGTTATTCAATAATAAGTTGAATTTAAGTCTGCGTAAAGTTTACAATCGTTTGAACTGGTTCAAAACCTTATTATGAGGTAACAGCATAGACGGGGTTTTTATTTCGGTTACCGGTAACAGGGGTTAACTCGATCTGATACGGTTACCGAATCAAAGTGTTACCTTATCAGACGGTTACCGTTATGGTAGGGGTTTTTATAACCACTTCTAAAATAACCCTATGAAAAACCCCGGTTAAGGTAACCGGTTCCGGTCCCTGCCTCTAAGAGAAAAAAAAGTTTAAAAATGGACAGTCATCGTTTATCGCGGAAATATAAAGAAATCTTCTTTATATTTTCGCGAACAACAGATTTCACGGTGAATTATCGCAAAACATCAAAACAGTCGTGAACTGGAATTAACGACCCATCCCACAACTGCACTATCATCTGATCACTGACTTCAAAACGAGCCACGGTAAAATGGCGTCTCGCAATTGACTCGGAAACCTAGATATTATGTGCTTTATGGTTTTCAGTTACGCCCAGTAAATCTTGCAAAGATAGTACCTAGTACAAAATTCCTTCTATAAACCATATTTTTATTACAGATACTAAAATAACAATTCGAAGTCCCCTAAATTGGCCAGCCGTCCTGTTATTTTAGTAAGTTCAAAATTGGTATAAGAGCAAAATGTTTTTCGGTAGTAAATTGGCCAAGCAAACTGGGTCTACTAAAATTATATGTGGAATATAAAAACATGGCTAAGTATATTTTTTTTACTTAATTCGTAATAGGGCAAAGCGCTAGCAGCAAATTCACATAACCCGAAAGAATTAAATTTCTTTAGAGTCTCTAGCTAGTATATCGTGTATATTGTCTTACAGGTATTCATATGCATATATTTACGGAAGATATTCTACCAGCTTCTAGGTACCAGCATAACATTGATATCATTATAGCGCGAAACAATTATTTTAGTTTACATTTTTTTCTTGGAACTTATGTTGTATTCTATGCTAATCCCAAATAATCCTAAACAAGAAAGGCCAATAACCTTTCCAGAACAACACCAGCATATCTCTCTGCACCTCATCCCCATAAATCTAATTTCGGCAGCTGTGTAAATGCAATCACAAGCGCCCATTCGGAAGCTGCGTAACAGATCTATTGCGGTGTACTATAAAATCGACTACTAAAGAAGACCTAAAATCTTCGGTAATAAGAGTGATGTTAGAAGAACATGGACTATGGAATTTGTACAAGAACAATGTAGTAACAACACGCAACAAACGAGAGTATTCGCCGCACGACTCTGCTTGTCATTAGCGTAATTCTTGTCTATTGAAGATGGCACTGGAAATTACTACAGGTTATATAAGCTTTTACGGTAAACATCAATCAGCATAATGACTAACAGTAAGAATATATATATATATATATATATATATATAGATGATAAATGTTAAAGGGGACACCGCAGGGAATTATGCAGTTTTGTAGGTTGAATAATAAGACCAGTTTGATGGTCAAATTGTAATTTATTTAAATTAAATTTTATTTAAATTACACGTTCAACGTCAGAGCTATGACTGAGAATACGAAAACGAACGAATAGTAAGCCTTAATGGGTGTAAATAATTAATAAAGGATGAAAACCTTAATATTTCTGTTGGAGAAGCCAACAATAAATTACACTTTCAAATAAAATCGAACATAGAATTAAATTTCTTTTTTAAACTAAATCGATCTAGAGAACCTTAAAACACTAAAACGCAAGACCCCAAACGAGATAATGCACCCTGTAATTATAAAAACGCCGTATAATTACGCTTATGCGTCAGAGCATTTGCGGTCGCTGTTCCGAGCCAATGCACGCAGATTTCCAAAGAAGCCATGAACTGTATTACAACTGCTATAAGATTGTATTTTGAATGGCGTTAGGGTTAGAACTGACACTGATCAGACAAGACGGAATGCAGAACATGTTAAAACCGCAAAGGTCGAGCGTGACATAACGACCGCGATCAATCATTGTAACTAGAACCACAACAAAATTTGTTTATTAAAAATCTTACAGCAGAAATAACAAAGCAATTGGAATTAATATACAAGGCTATGCAAAGATTAGTATCAAGTTACTTCCTAAATATGTGCCACAGAATATGTAATAGTATTATCACCAGTGCGGTGATATAATGCTATGTATAGGATATGTTAACCAGTTTCTTTATAAAATTATTTCTTTTTTAAATTGTGAATACACGTATAAAGAAAGAGTAGTCAATTTTAAATACCTGCCTTATCAACATATTTCTTACAAAACAATCAAATGGTGCAATCACAATCACACTGGGTCGTTCCTTTCGCCGCATGAAAACCATATCGGTTGTCTGGTACCTTCATACTTTGATCAGACGACCGCATCAACGATGCAGTAAATATGATTGAACCCTTAGAGATACAATCAAATTGGCACCATCAAAACAACCTTATATGATGTAATACAAACAAAAAAGGTATGAAAACATTTTTTTTTACTCATTAAGATGTAATCACCAATAAACGATATATTCAGAAAAGACGTTAGCGATTTACGTAATTTAATTAGAACTGCTAAACCATTTCGGACAAAGCCTAAAGCTATTGGACTTGATCAAGCACCTGATCTGGCCACCCACATCAATGTACTATTATAAACATGTATGCAATTTAAAACTTATGTCAAGGCAATAAGACTTAATATTGTTTGTTTTAGATTTGACGGAACGCCTACAGTAACAATTACAATTAATTGTGTTAAGCAAGAACCGCCAAGAGTCAAAATTGCAAACTAAATAGTAACCAGTGAAAGGAAGACGAGAGATTTAATCAAAGGTCAATTAATTTATTTTTTCACACGTAAAAAAAAAAACATACATATTTTCATACATTCAAAATTGGAACGTTACTTTGCAAGACACTTTAACATTAGTAGAAACTCCGATTTACTCTGAACCACGGCCGATCATGACCGTGTTATTGGCCTAACGTTAACACGAAGATATCGTCGGTCGTGGGATTAATAAGTACAAGTTTACGTTCAAGTGGAAAGTGAACTGTCATCGAGAATGACAGTTGAAAGAAACATTTTACATTATGAACATGTAAAGATACTGAGAAGTTACGAAGCAAATTTTGTAAATAGGTTAGACCAGTTTCTTCTTTCACTATTATATGTACAACTTAATTTCTGTTTGTCACGATTTTGAAAAAACCTTGAAAATAAAATTTATTCATTTCATGTTCTTAATTAATATTGCTATTGACAATATTGGCATCTTTAAAGAGTTCAATGCTTCGACCGATACCTCTTCACAATTTCACCTTGATGCGAAAGATTTAATCGACAGTTAATGATTTAATGTACCATCAATGAAGCCTTGAGATAATCACGTTTGTTAATTTGTCAATATAAAACTACGATTACCACAACAACCTGTAGTACTAATAACATCTTTCGGATTTATTCGCTTATGTTGTTTCTGTATATTGTGTCACAACAATGAGATTGCGTATTTGTTTATCTATTGTTAATTGATTAAACAGCAATGAGCATTTTATTTCAGCTACCGTTGCTTAATAGAAATCGTAAAGGTCAATTTTGCCACGGTTTTTAAAATACAATCACGAACATTGTGAAACCTAGCCATCTGCAATTTTTTTGCTAATCTGAACATCTGCAACGTGTCTTTATTGGGAGGAATATATAATAAAAGGTTCTTTGCCCTGTGCTTAGGGCACAAGTGCGAGCACCCATTTCAGATTTCGTTCTACCCTAGGGCGCAAAAGCCCTTTCAATCTTTCAAGGTGCCTCGGAGCGTAGAATTTTGTATTTTCACGAAAAGGTCAATGCCGCATTATTTCCTTCTAAAATCCCTTAGGGTCAGTTTCTTTCCTATTAGCATTTGTTTTAACTCCTCCTGTAACCTCGCCTTTTGTTGTTAGCCTTCGCGCAGCTAAACAATTAGCAGCATTTGTTTACAAGTCAAATTACATTTTGTTCAGTTCAATGCTACTCGTATTTGATGGAGCACTTCATTTGTTTCTGTTTGTTAATCAATATTCTGTGACATGATACGTCATAAATCAGTTATTGCATTTAACCATTACCATTAACTAACAACAATATGTGTGTAATAAAGTGGCTTTATCAGTCAGATTTATCTTACAACAAGGGCCGTTGGCTACGATTAACATAAACCATAATATTATTTCTTAACAAAGTGATTAAAAATATACCAACCACATTTCGTAAACAAAGTAATTAGAATAGACAGACACCCATCCTTCCTTAAGCCTAGAATGAATCAATACTTATCATAAAGTAAAATAAACTTACCACATTGATCTTCCCGAGTATATGATTAATCTGGTCTTTGCTGCACATTTTGTCGATCTCTTATTTTGTCCGGTGCTGGTTACTATCACATCTTCATCACTGGGTTTGTCAAATCTATTAACTAAAGTTCACTGAAAATAAAACAATTATCTTGATGTCGCAAAATACAGTTTAGAAATTTAAATCCGCATATATCTGGAGTTGATATTAAAAGGAAAAGATGCTTACTTTATGTATATTAATGAGACAGTCAGTAAATATGTATTCGAAAAACATTTTATGCTAGGAAATTTCAGCATGTTCAATTACCATCCCAATAAGTACCAAAATGAAAACAAGGTATTAACGTTAAGCTTAATAAGGAAATAGCAACACAATTCGATTCGCTGGACAATAGTAAATTACAGAACAACGTAATACGAATAACAGTAAACTGATCGATAAAACGATGATCCCGCTATCCTATTATCAACAATTAAAATCGAAAGCGGAACAGATAGATTAAGTAATTCGACTATTCATTAGCCTTTGCAAAGTCGAGCAACTTGGTGATTGGATAAATGATAGCTTTAGTCGGGTTCTGCTAATTTGCGTGAATTTATCAAGCTGTCGGTGGGTAATTTAATTTTAATAGGCTTTGGCGGAATAACGTCAAGGAGCTGTCGATACACTTATTAATTATACGTTTACCTTGCTTACGATTAGCCCGTGCCTTGCGACTATATCATAGTAATCTTGTTTTGCATACGAGCTTTCACCCCCTTCATTCCTAACTTCTAAGTCACGTACCTAAAGGAACATATTTTCGTCGATTCTCTCTAAAATTGTTTTTTTTTAAAGAATTTCAATTAGAAATAAATAATTGTTTGTGATATGTCAATGACCTGCGCAGCCTGTTCTATATAATAATTTTTCTAGCAAAGCAATAACTTTATTGCAATAGCAAATAGATAGCGATCAAATTAGTCAACCGTACAGTTATAATTAGTGCATAATAAGGGTGTCGCAACCTGTGTTAGGTGCCCACGCCAGTCAGATTAATATTACACACAATTTCCATTAACTAGTTATAATTTTCAATTATGAGTCTGCAACACTCTATACTTGCATATTTTGCAAGGTCCATTCTATTTTTTATATTGATCAATAATTGAGTCAATGATATCCCAATAGCTAGAATGCTAGGAAAAGTATGATCATAATTACAAATCATTACGGCAAAAAAAAAGAAAATACAGTTGAAAACAGAAAGAAGGTTAACTAAGCGTGTTTTTCCTCATCAAAACTAAAGATGCAAACGATTAGAATTTGCTAGTAGTTCCACCAGTCGTTTATCACCTCATCTAGTATTTACTGTCACAGTCCAAAGATGCCATGGACGATATGTCGTATAAGTTTATGCAAATTTAATTACTTTATTAGTATTAATTTATGATGATAATGATATTCTCTTCAACGGTAACGCTTATAAGTAAAATTAAATTAACAAACAATTTGAAAACTGTCTCAAACACACAATTATAAATCTATATTAGTCGTTAACGGTACTACGCCCAACACAATTTAATATGCAAATACCAGCGATTAGGCACGAGAGAAACTTTAATAGTATAATTCGGCAGTCTGGCTAAGTTGACGTAATTTTTAGGGTTCCGTACCTAAAGGGTAAAAACGGGACCCTATTACTAAGACTCCACTGTCCGTCCGTCCATCTGTCACCAGGCTGTATCTCACGAACCGTGACAGGTGATGTATTTCTGTTGCCGCTATAACAACAAATACTAAAAACAGAATAAAATAAAGATTTAAGTGGGGCTCCCATACAACAAACGTGATTTTTGACCGAAGTTAAGCAACGTCGGGCGAGTGAGTACTTGGATGGGTGACCGTTTTTTTGCTTGTTTTGCTCTATTTTTTGTTAATGGTGCGGAACCCTCCGTGCCCGAGTCCGACTCGCACTTGGCCGGTTTTTTTTACTTGTTTTAATACTGAGCCCAATACACTTACCGCATCGGTATGAATATGTATGGGGCGCGTAACATTTAAATTATTGCATTCCTTTCCTATGCTCGGTTACTCTTGGTATTTGTTTTTAGATCACTGGCCGCGATTGTTTTTTGTGAACCTGTTGTTTTTAGGGTTCCGTACCCAAAGGGTAAAAACAATACAGTCCTTTTTTGGGCAGTCGAGTAAAAACGGGACCCTATTCACCCTATTACAAAGACTCCGCTGTCCGTCTGTCCGCGAATGCTTATAATAAGACAGGATGTGTGAAATAAGTGTAGTTTAGCGTTATTATCTTAATATTTAAATTTGTATCGTTTTCAAACTAGACTAAATCCCAACGGAACTTCTTTTGGATTCTGCAAGGAATTACAGCAAAACATTTCTATTAACTTGCTCGTGACGTGATACAACTTCTATGAATGAAAATTACGTAATACGGTTTATACCTGTCAACTGCGTGAAATTGGTTTTCATCGTTTTACCTCTATACTAAAGAGAACAAGACACAATTGTCAATTGAAAGAATATCTGCGCGCACACGGAACAATTTCATGCCTTTTGGACAATTCATTTTCAAATTGATAAGTTTGATAACAGTATTTGATCAGGTTTGCTTTCACCTGAGGAATATTACTAAAGTACGTGCGTCTTGAGTTTTATAATCGAAGGAAAACGTTTGGAACTTATCTAACAACCTTCTATAGAAAACATTTTCACAGAGTAATGATGATAATGCAGAAACTAAACGGTTGAGATTTCATTTTGCATAAAATTAATATTTAAATGTGAGTACCTATGTAACCAACTTTGTATTTAGATATTATAGTCTGTGGTTAACAGTTTTCTTGTCAATAAAATGTAATTGGTGCCTAGACTTACGGCAATACATTGAATTCTTGTTAGCGCTAAACCTGCATTTTGTATTTACGACCAATTTACCATACTAAGTTCTAAGCGAACTGAGATGCAAATCAACTTGTTTGTACTATATTAGCTAGCATTACGTGAAATTCAATTTCACTCCACTCCAGTTCAATTTGTCATGTCAATTTAAGGAAGTAATAATACCCTCGCTAGTTCTCCAAGTTTAGAAACTGTATTTAGAAATAAATGTTGTCATATTTTGTACAAAAAGATCGTAAAGCAGAGTAGCATTTATTTTGACTGACGTAACATAAGCTTGAAGCATAAACAAAACGCGGCACGAAAACAATGCCCATTGCGTTTGGAAACATTTCCAACGTTCCGGGTACAACGTTCCCGATAATTTCGGCTGAAAACGATGCGCGCGTGCTCGGCCGGGAAAAAAAGTTGTCTATTACGCAATATGGCGCCGGGCGCGTGAAGATGGCCAGTGAAGTTGTGCTGAGCCCTTGGTTCGTAATGCTTATGCAATGTAACTGCTTTATAATACCTACTTGAGATTTTGATTGAGATCCAATCAAGTTCTGATTGGGAATACTAAGTGGAATTTAATTTGTTGGACAAGTGCGCTTAACGCTCATCTGCGGTACGGAATATTTACGGAATGTTTTTCGATTGCTTGTTTAATGAAATACGATTTCGTAATTTCTTTGCGTTGACTACCGCGACCAAATCATTGATCAACGATAATTTCAGTAACGATTAAGTCGTAAAATGCATACAAATTTAATAGGATATTTAAATCAACTAAATCAAATTCCGAAATAATATTTTACACATAGATAAATAGAGATGTTAGGGTGGAAAGATCTCATGATTCCATGTAGAAATGAATAAATGTCCATATAAAAGTAGTGTACCACTTTAAATAGGTACCTAAAATCATCATCATCATCTCCTAGCCGATTTCGGCCACAGCGACTGCGTTCTACAGTTCTACCGCTGAGAGCGTCGCTGGTGCGCTCTCAGGTGGCTTACATAGCCAATTTTTACAGGGAATGTGCGGCCACACTCGCTGCAGGTCAGCAGTGTCAGCACCCCTCCGATATGAGCATATTTGTGAGGTCCTAGGTCCTTTCACAACCAAACCGCGTAACCCACAGGCGAGGTGTCAGTGCAATTGGCAACAATGGAACGTGAAATTATGACAGATGCACATTGCACAGGTACGGTAAGTGAGGAGTCGTGTTAGCGTGCGTCGAAGTGTTGCAAGCGAATTCCTGTGAAAAGGTTGGGATAAGTAACTTACGATGGGTGAGTTACGGGTCATTGTTTTACATGGTTTGTATTTTAAGTCTATGTAGGTACCTGTATGTATTGTACCTAAATGCCAACCTAGGCCACAATGGGGCTACGTCGAAATCAAGACATAAGTCGAGTCGTCGATTTCTTACATACTTACGTAAAAATGTAAATAAGAATTGTCACGCTGGACAAATTTTACTGGAATACCCACCCCGAAAATGCAAAAAAAAACTGCTACCAACATTGACATATATGATTGGCCGAAATGTATACGAGACAACCGAGGCCCCATAGTAAAGTTTTCAGTATGACCTACGTATTCATCCCTCGGAGTATGGTCAGTACCTGATTCATATTTAATACGGTTCCATGAGATCAATTTTGTTGAGTGTGCAAATATCTTAAATTCTATTCTATTTAAATGCTAAAAAGTTAAAATTGAGTTATTACAGAAGAGCATTTCGATTGATAAATTATGATGGTGTAGTGATGATTTTATTGACGACCGGTCTGGCGAAGTGGGTAGGCATAGTGACCCTGCCTGTGAAGCAGATCTTAGATGGTCCTCCTAGGTTCGTGTGACGAACACAAATATTTGTTCCTGAGTCATGGGCGTTTTCTATGTATTAATCTATATAAGTATGTATATTATCGCCTAGCACCCATATATAGTATAAGCTTTGCTTAGTTTGGGGCCAGGTTGATCTGTGTAAGATGTCCCCTTATATATTTATTTACATTCTATCGGATGAGAATGTTAGAACAAGTATACAAGCGTATGAATGAACATGTTTGTTTGATTATAAAGATTCCTCCTAACAGTCAATAATACTCTTAGTGAAGTGTGAAACGAATTCCATTCGTCTGTAAACATTACACTATCTGATAAATTCTTCTTATGTCTGCCATCTTTGATAAACATTATCAACAGTGAAGATGTTGTCTTATTTGTGAAATGTAAGCAGACTTTGGTAATAATTTTAAAATAAATTTTGAGGTAAGTATTGGAAAATTACTTCTGTTACTGTAGTTTACGTAAATTAAACTTGGAAAAATAACTTAAAAAATTTACTGAAATAAATTAAGTTAATTTTTTTTTAAATTAAGCTACAGAAAAATACACCCTAAAAAAAACATGGTTTTTAAAATAACGTTTTTCCGTAAGAGCTAGTAAACGTTCATGTTCACGTGCAAAACAGAAATTCCTCTCCACACACGAGAACAATATCGAAACTAATAAAGACTAATTGGTGCACGCGCATCAATTATCTCACCGTGTGAATAGGTGACAGGTTATTACCTCATGCGCGGACCAAATGAGGGTAGTTCGCAAGCGTTATGGCTTAATTAGGGCTCTATTACACATGTTGCATCCATGGGTACTCTGTAGATTGCAGCCTTTACAATGTATTATGTAAATCATATGTGCAAGATAAATGGGACTTTTCAGGAATCACTGTAGTAGAAACGACACAAAATTTCTTGGTATCCGAGAAACATGTGAACCTACTATGTACTATGTACTACTGATAGTACTGATGGATCTGAAAGTTTACAAAATTGCGAAATTTCCACTTGGAAAAATGTCGGAAAGTTCTCATATCCTTGTTTAAGAATCATGGAAACTAAAATGATTTCTGAAAACTCCTTAATATTTATTAACAGAAAAGTTGAGTGATGAACTGATGAATATTCAAATTAGGTTTAGTTACAAGAACCTGAATAGTACCTAAGTGTGTTGTGTCAGAAAATCCTTTGCTGAAAGTAAGCATCTTTTACCTTGTCAATGAAGAAATAATCTTATTTCCAAAAATTTATGAAATTAAACAAATACAAAACAGCATTAAATTACCATAAACAAGTCACTGTATTTCACGATATCAAAACCCACTATAAAACACTGGCACGAATCACTTCCAAAAAAGCGCCTAAAACGAGAATTTTAGGCGCGCATGCGGCATGTTGGGTTGTTTACGCGCGCGGGATCAACGGCGGTCGACAGGTGACTGCGCGCGCGGCGAATGTGCGCGAAGTAGGTGGCTATGTCACAGCGTGTCAGAGAAAATAGTCGTAGAAAACCATACGTACCGTGCTTGATCGTTTAGTTTATTGCGGATGCTTGTTGTGAATGCAAACCCACCTGTCAACAATGAAAGCATGGTATTAGATTGTTTTCTTTTTGACACGATGGCATTGGTAGCAAGTTCCTATGTACTTTGTTGGCCGTTTACAGGGAAATGATATTATGCGGACGAAAGAAATGGTTCATATTATAAATGCAATCACCAATGCAAGAAAAAAAAATATAATCCGAGAAAATTGTGGTCGTATATCTTACCCACAAAGCCTTGAAAATTTCATAGGTTACTTTTACCGTAGAAAAGTACAGTCAGCATCTAATAGACAGTAACGGCCATAGTGGCCAAATACCTATACCAGAACATATCCTTTTTTTATGGTAAATTGTAAGGTAATAAGGGCTATGGTAAAAAGTAAAGGTAATGTGGTTACGATATGTACCCACATAACGTAACCACACGTTTTATAAAGTACCCACTTTGGTCGTACTATTACCACCATGTAAACGTTACTTTATTCGCAAACAATTATTAGCCCTGAATCTTGACAACATAATATATGCATCATATTATTTAAAACACAAGAGATAACTCGAGAAGACTTTCAATCATGATAAGTCAGTGTTCACACGTCAGCTGATAACGATCACGGATGGAACAAACCCATTCCTCCGTGATTCAAAAACACAGAAACACGTGCTTATTTTACTCACACAATAGAGAAACGGATAGTTTAAATTAAAAGTATATACCTATTCCTATTCCCATTTGTCCCCTACCCCAAATGGTACAAAAATCGAGCGAAATATATGTAGAGTCCGTAGTGATACAAAAGATGGTGTTTAAAATAACATTTGCTTACTACTTTTTCTCTCGTATACGATATCTAGTGCAATTTGTATATTGTAGCGTATACCTACATAGGTACCGTTTCTAGGAAGAATTGTTTAAACTTATTTAATTGTTTACACAAACGGGTCTACCGCGACATATAATTTTATTGTTTTTACCTTAAATTCCGACATTTCAGCAACTCAGTCTGGTGAAACTGAGCTGAAACGTCGGAATTGAGGGTAAAAACAATGATACTATATCGCGGTAGACCCGTTTGTGTAATTAAATATGTGTACAAAACGCGAGAGTTTACAGTTGTCTAAACTTATTTCAGTCATCAGCAAAATCAGTAAACTATAAAAGTTTGGCTATCTCGTTGATTAAAACGTTGGTGTGATTCTTATTTTTTATTAAAGATCAGAGCACGAGGAAGCAACTCGAAGCCATTTCCGTCAACACCCAATTTGGGTCTCGGTTAATTTTAAACTCGATGAAATCTCTCCGGGAACCTCGTCGAAAGACACGTGTTTTATTAACTATCAGTGGCAGTTCCCTATTATTGGGAGCTTGCTTAGTTGTGATACTTGTGATGTGATTGTGATTGCGTTTGTTTGTTTGTGATTGCTGTGGCAGATGATGCCGGTCTGGCATTGGATTGAGCTCTTCAATCATCGCAGACGCTGCAATCAACCTCCCCGCAACACCTGACGCTTTTACCTGACCTTTGACGCTTTATTGACGCTGCAACAATTATCTGCTACGTATAGATGTCGTGGCCAATTATGACTTAATTTAAGACATTTTAGCGGCCTATCCTACCTCTTTGCGGGTGTCCATGGGCCCCGGTAATCGCTTACTATTAAGCGATTCGCCTGTTCGTTTGTCTCTTATAGGTATCATAAAAAAAAGATTTCTTGATAAAAAATAAATAAATTGCTGTCATCTATATACTACTCTTAAGGTGACGGTAGAGGTGGGTAAATTTTCAGATTCTGTCAATTTACCCCATTTCACACACAAGCGCACTTCACGCACACTACCTCACTTTACTGGGACAGGTCATTGACCCATCAAGTTTTTTTAAGATTGCGTTTTGAGTTTAGTGTTAACCACTGACCTCTTTTGAGGAACAGAAACTGTAAAACGTTCCATTGAAAGAAGAAAGAGAAACAATACATTAAATCTTGCTCTCCTTGTCTGTTCATGTCACACGTGACGTATTTAAATTCTAATTTAATTCATTTGATTGTTAACTATTTTCTGCATATTATGGCTTTGTCGAGATACGCGTTTTGTAAAGTTAAACCGAATAAACCCAGATGTCATTAAGTCAGATGTAAAATGTTATTTACTACTCTATACGGTTATTCATAAGGCGAAAAATCAATTCAATTAAAAATTTAAATAAATAAAGTTTCGGCAGGGTGGAAATTTAATTAAGGCCGACAAACTAAAATTTAATAATATATGTCGGCTGATGTACCCCTAAGATCTTTACAGATTTACTTGTACGAGTATCCTATATTCGCTATTTATTTTGCTATTAAATTTATAAAATTAAAATAAATAATTAAATATTATACTGGCATTCCACCGCTATTATTTCAGTGCTGAACTGATTATCTTCGATCGTAGCCTTGATGATGTAGTTGTACTTACACTTACGGCGGTAGAAGCGGCAATGAACCCCGCGCAGCGTAGAACGAGAGGTGCGTTGGGATAAGTGCATATACATATAATTCTTCGTGCGTCTGTCTGTCTGTCCGTCCGTCTGTCACAGTCTATTTTCTCCGAAACTACTGGACCAATTCAGTTGAAATTTGGCACACATATGTAAATTTGGCACACAAATGTAAATTTGTGACCCAAAGATGGACGTGTAACGTAAATAAAATGTATTTTAGAGAATTTGAAATACGGTAGCCATTTTTGGGGGGGGTAAATGAAAAAATTAAAATAGTAGTTTATGCAACAGTGATATAATAAGGGTTCTTAAAATGCAAGGGTCGTAGTTACAAAACGAGACGTAGTCGAGTTTTGTAAAAAAAGACCCGAGAATTTTAAGAACCAATTATGAGCTGTTGCATACATTACTTTTTCTATGACAGCTGCAAAAAAAAAAAAAAAAAAAAAAAAAAAAAAAAAAAAAAAAAAAAAAAAAAAAAAAATATTAAAAAAAAGAGTTATTATTAAAAAAAAGAGTTATTATTAAAAAAAAGAGTTATTATTAAAAAAAAAAAAAAGATATTATTAAAAAAAAGAGTTATTATTTAAAAAAATTGAGTTATTATTTAAAAAAAAAAAGAGTTATTATTGTAAATGAAAACATACCTCTTTCAATCAAGATGATCGGAACTTGTATCTTTAAAAAAAATAAAGCAGTTGTATTATACTCATAAGATGACTGCTAGCAGTCATCTTATGAGCCTATAGACAAAGCATTCAAATGACATTGCTTTAGATATCACTGTCAGTCATTTAATTGACACATTTAAGTGCTGGAGTAGAAAAAATATGTTTTTTAAACTATATAGTGTTACATATCAAATAAAAGAGCTCATTGTAAGAATCTCAAACATAACTTTTTTTATAATTTTAGGATTAATAGTTCAGCAGTTATTCATGAAAATAGGCAAAAAATGATCATTCTCCGCCCACTTTCTCCGAAACAACTGGATCTAAAATTTTGAAAAAAATACACAAAGTAGTTCTTTACCTATATATGTCAGGAAAATCTATAAGAAATGTGCAGTCAAGCGTGAGACGGACTTAATATACGGAACCCTTAGAATGCGAGTCCGACTCGCACTTGTTTTTGTTTAGCTCTTATTAGGTTTAAGGAGTTTTATGAGTGAAAAAAGAAGTTTTTTGTTTTATGTGCCCGCGTTATTGCCGATCGATTGTGTTTTAAACGATAATTAGACAAAAAAACTTGTTTTTCACCCAACGAATATAGATCCCCATGACACATCTTCCAAGTCGCCTTTGGATAGGCTTAATTTTAAAAATAATTGAAATAATGTTCTATATCATTCATACTTGCAAAAAAAGACTAAAAATAATTTACGTGACCAATGCTTATTATTAGTAAATATCTTACAATTTAATGTCTGATATATCACACGATACAAAAAAATGGCCGTAAAGTTAAAAGTTTATTTATTTACGTTACTAGTCCATCTTTGGATCACCGACTCTTTGTCATATGTGAAAAATGTGTACCAAATTTCAATTGAATTAGTCTATTAGGGGCAGACACACGAGTGATCTTAAAAGGGATTTTTTTCTTGAATGATTTGTATGTACTTACCCCAACGCACCTGACGTTCCACGCGGCGCAGCGTAATCAGTAAGTACCTAATAATTAGTGTCCGACCGAAACACAAATTTCTGTATATATAAATATTGTTGTCCTACTTGCTCGCCAACTTTTGGTCTTTGTCACATAGTTTAGTTTCATAATACGAAGTACTATTTCGTATGTTTCGGCCAGGCCGAAAGATTCGGCCGTTTTTTGGCCGAAACCGAAACTACGGCCGAAACATGATTTTATGGCCGAAACCGAAACCGAATCTTCGGTCGGACACTACGAATAATCACAATGGTCTTAAGTACCACAGACCCTACTGTCGCTTAAGTCCTTTATGACAATCTCTGCCTATTAGAACTTATAAAAAAAAAAGAAACCGAGTAATTATATCCAACTACCGAACCTGCTTACAAATTTTCTCGAGATATTTGAGAAATGTGATATGCAAAGGAGAACATTCGAACAAACGAAAGTATTTTTGCCCAAGCTGAAACGGAGACCTTCGCCTACGCTCGGTCAGTGATGGTTTAGGTACAGTCAGCTGCAGGTCACCCCTGCATAGAAGATTGTATGCAGGGGTGGTACCTTTTCTCTGCAGCTGACTGTACACCTATAAAAAATTGTTGTACCTGCTGCAATTTTATACCGGTACCGTACTTTATATTTCAACAGGTATAGTACCTTCAAAACGAAGCGGTATTGATAAATAATAACGGTACCGTACCGCCTATAAATAATAATAATAATTCAGCCTATATACAGGGTGGTCCAAACCTTGACGTCCAAAAATTTTTTTTTTAGATTCCTCACGTCGTGGGCTATCAGAATATACCCCATGTATGTTAGCCGATTTTTCGTAGTTATCGAGTTATGATTTTTTTTTACTTTTAACTTTTCATATGAAATTCCGGGGTTCCCATACAGAGTGGCTAAAAAATAACTGCATTTCCGTTGCCAGGGAGGTTTTGGGATTATACTGAGCAACTTTTACAATGGGGCCAACCCCGAAACCGCGAAAAAAAATTACCCTGCCATAGAAAATGGACTAGCCAAAATGTATAAAAAGCCAATTTTTTTTTCGCGATTTCGGGGTTGGTCCCATAATAAAAGTTGCTCAGTATAATCCCAACACCTCACTGGCAACGGAATGCAGTTATTTTTCAGCCACTCTGTATGGGAACCCCGGAATTTCATAGGAATAAGAATAAGAATAGAATAAGAATAAGAATTGTTTATTGCCACATACATGAACATAAAATAGAGTTAGAATTACTTACATAATAAAATAAAACAGTTGTTATCATATACAAAACAAAAGTGAGAAGATCTTTGTAGTAGGCAAAGGGTTCCAGTCTCAGCGTGTGCCGGGCCTAGGTGCCCGGCGCTGGTTTTCAGACCGGTCCCAGACTAAGGACGGTCGGAGAATATTACCTACATAGGAAAAGTTAAAAGCTTAAAAAATCATAACTTGAAAACTACGAAAAATCGGCTAACATACATATGGGGTACATTATGATAGCCCACGATTTTTGGACGTCACGGTTTGGACCACCCTGTATAGACAATAATCTCAACGCTAGCCCAATGCGGATTGGGGACTTCACACACAGCTTTGAATTTCTTCGCAAATGTATGCACTACGAGTATGCAGGTTTCCTCACGATGTTTCCTCCTTCACCGAAAAGCTAGTGGTAAATATCAAATGATATTTCGTACATAAGTTCCGAAAAACTCATTGGTACGAGCCAGGATACCAATGAGTTTTTCCTTACCGCTTATACCGTAAAGAAATAATGCAGTCTCTGCTTTGCACGATTATTGTGTGGACATAATTCTTATAATCACCGAAACATACATACCTCTACGCACAGAATGTCATTGAAATAAAACATTGTTTTTTATAGTAAATTAATATAACATTCGATTTATACACATAACAATAAGCAGGCCAGGCCGCAGCGATATTGGCCTGTAAGCTTCATCTCGGTCTCCAAATCCGCAAAACTCGCTGGTACTAAATGCTGGTCTTGCCGTTATTAATTATCTTGATTCTTGAAGATTATCAGAACAGCACGTTACGTAATCGCATACATAGACGGAACGAACGTCAACAAAGTAGGTGTAGACACTGCAAGTCTTTAGGTATTAAACGAATTACGCTTCGTATTAATAGATGAGTAATATTTAAATGAACATATAATATTCTCTAACATAAATACAAGATTACAATTAATTGACATCAAAAGTCATTGACGTACAGAAGTCATATACATTTTTATAATGACGCAAAATTGATACCAGCATAATGAAAATCAATCCCAATCAGTAAAACGAATCTTTAAACTTTTTTCATTTTAAGCGGGTTTTGAAGGAACAAGTTACTTAAATTCGATTGTAATCGTATTGTTTTAGGATAATTTACTGCTGTTTTCGACCGTTACGACCCGTAAATAACAACAACTCACATTTAAAATTTGACTGGAGCTCGACGTGATTATATTTATTTACCCTATTTTATGAAATACAATTTATCTACTGGTATACATTTTCGTATGCGTATATGATGAAATGTCTTTATTAATGTCAAAAACGAGCTATGACGATGTACACGTCTGCTTCGATGCAAGGCCAACGGCCATCTGACTCGAAGAAGAGTTTTGAGTGATGTCGTCAATGTATGGAAATTATACGAAAGTTTACATTTGGGATTGAATTTCTGTGTTGTATTTGTGAGTAAAAATATAAGTAGATAATAATCTGGTAGTTTAGTTATCTAGCCTTCAAAATCCCACAACAACTCAATTACTGTCAAAGACAAAACTGTAATGCGTCTTGCTCAAACGGAACTCCATATTTTGATTTTTGGACACTTTTAGTGTCGATTTGTAGAGAATTACAGGAAATAAAAAAAAATATGGCGTGAAGAGCCGGTACACGGCTTCTTCGTGAACAGATTTGCGTATAATTTAATGCAGTTATTAATCATTCATTGAACAAATTGATTGCACAAAGTGAGGTCTAAATCGAAAACGTCATATACCGTCCCCTTAAATCGAACATACCTTAGCGGTAGCGAAACCATTTCGAAATTGAGATATCTTTTTTAACTAATGTTGGTGTTCCAAATAATCCTGTTCGATTTCATTTCAAAATTATTACAAAAAATGTCATAAGACTTGACTCCGTTTCAAATATATCCGTTTATAACACATAGGTATTTTGCAAATATGTAAACAAGGCAGAAGGCACTAAAACGGGGTCGTATCTCGTCGCATAATAATTGATTGTCCTAATGTAATGTTACGCATAAAACTCTTTTCGCATAATTTTTCTCCAGCTGAAACAGAAAGTAGGTACTTTCGAAAATATTTTGCATAGGTTGTGTAGAACAGGGTAGGTTAGAGCCCGTACCATGAGTCACTGACAGTGTCAAAACTGACATATACGCTATCGAGAACATAATTTACTTTCTATACATCTCGTTCCCACTAATATGCGAGTACAAGCGAGATGTATAGGAAGTAAATTACGTTCTCGATGGCGTTTATGTCAGTGCGAAACTGATGGTAGCCGTATAGGTTAGGTTTCTTTTATAATTTCTCAGAAATGTTAATAATTTCAGCCCAATAACAATTCTGCGAAAAGAGTTTTATGCGTAACATTACATTAGGACAATCAATTATTATGCGACGCAATATGGACCCGTTCCAATGTAACATAAATAATTATACCTGTAAATAATAGCATGTATCAAAATCAGTATTTTTTTTGACGTCAACAACAACAAAACTCCAATTACAAATGTCAAACACGCTTACCTTACACTTCACCTAGAGAATAACACAGCTTAGACAGTTCCACGTAAATCATCGACTATAATTGTATGTCGGACAAGTATTTCCTAGCTAGCCTCCAAGGCTTGACCATTAAGAGCAACATGAATTAACTCTTGCCTAACCTGTTATTTATTGTTACGAGTGCTAATGGGGAATGTGTCACCCGAATTCCCATTATTGACTACTATGTGACCTAAATACTTTGACCTTCGATTGAATCACTATCACTACATAGTATAAAACAAAGTCGCTTCCCGCAGTCTGTCTGTATGTATGCTTAGATCTTTAAAACTTCGCAACGGATTTTGATGCGTTTTTTTTTAAATAGATACAGTGATTTAAGAGGAAGGTTTAGCTATAATTTGTTAACCCATGCGAAGCCGGGGTGGTTCGCTAGTTTTTTAATAACCCCGTAGTGTCACGAGTAGTGTGTCGAGTTTTGCCGCTCATGCGGGTATAAGGGATCATTTAAACATTACTGGGTGGCTACGACCAAGTCGTAGGAGTAACTCGCGCAGTGTAGATAAGCCTTAATACATACTAGGTATACAAATCTACCTCACACTTGACTAAATCCGAACAATGGGCGGCAGCGAACGGACGGCGAGATGAATCGGGGGAATCTGCATATCCGAGCCAGGGATGTTGCGAACATCCGCATCCGCAACCGCGGAACGTCCGCATTATTTTCAACATCCGCATCTGCATCCGCATCCGCATAAAATCGATGCGGAGCTTATGCGGATGCGGATGTCGAACAAGTCGGTACAGAAACGTCTTAGCGGCGGCGTATTTTGTATTTTGTAATGACCAATTTCCTTTATAATTTGACGATGCGTGTTGCGGATGACATATGTGACAAAATGCATTTTAATTTGACGAAGCCTGAGGTGGATGAGCTTTCTGTATGATTTGCTTTGTTATGAATTTCATTTCGCTTCGCAATAAATTCTTTTTTTTTCAAAAATTGTGTAATTTTATAGTAATAGAGACAAGAATATTGGATAAACATAAATATTGTAAACAATAAATGTTGTATTGTGTGTGTGTCATAAATTAGTGCTGTATGTTATTTTTTCTGTATTCTTTTTCATTATGTGGTACACAATAAAGAATCATTCTCAGCTCTCAGGTTAGTTTGCCAAAATTTGGAGAAAGCGTACGTACCAAGTGATTATATTCTCTTTGGTACGTACCTACACTGAGTTTTACTAGGACAGTATAAATTACCACGTGTACTTATACTTATAAAATAAAATCACCAATTTTAGATTAATGCCGACTACCGAGCTCTTGAAATAAAAACAACTTGCCTCAAACCTGCATACTAGAGTCTGTGCAGAAAGAGTAGAGTCGTGGAATGTATTGGGCCCCATACATTCCACGACTCTTCTCTTTCCGCACAGACTATAACATCGAAATATGTGAATTTCGCATCCGCAGTCCGCACCTCCTAATTTGATCGGTAACGTCACAATCTTACAATCGAATCAACCACTTTTCTCGTCACATTCATATAAATCGAAATCGTTTGTGATCCCTTTATAATTATCACATGGGTAGTTAGTGCAATATCTTACATAGGTATCGAAGTTATCGATATCATTTTATCGACATATTTTTTCTTTGCTATTCCTGGTATCATTTTATCTGTCAATTTCATGTCAATTTAGTTCGCGAGTTTTTGGAGCCGACTTTAGTGCGACCTGCCGGGCTAGCACATTGGCGCGACAGTATCTCGCGGCGAGACCCGTCCCTCTTTTATTAATATAGTTAGAAAAGGACAGGTAATCTATGTCGCTGCGAGATACTGTCGCGTCAATCATGTGCTAGGCCTACTGAGACTCCTACGCTACACGCGTTAATAAACCACGGTAGCTATCCACCATAAGTCACCGTATGCTTGTTTAACGTAGGTAGAGGTAGTATACACCGTGGTCTCGGGTAGCCCCAAAAGATTTTAACCAAGCATTAGCAAGGTCGTAAGGAACAAAAAATGACAAATTCTACGATAAAAAAAAATACGCGTGTGTGTATGTTTTCGGTACACGACACGTTATATCTTTTTAAATATTGGCGAAAAAAACCTTAACAACGAATAAGTTTTTTATACTTAAGTTGTGGAATTCCCTGTAGAGGTTTTCGGTTCTCGGTTTCTTCAAAAACGGTTTTTAAAGAGTCGGCAACGCACATATAACACCCCTATGTATATGCTGGCGTGCTGGCGTCCATAGACTCCATATGCTACGGTGGCCGCTTACCACCAGGCGAGTGGTATGCTTGTTTGTCACCAACGTCGTATAAAAAAAATCCATTGTTCTGTATTTACCCTAAAAACGACCTGTACATAGCCAAACTTTTGAATCGAAACATCAAAGTATTTTTTAAAGAGAAAAACTTTTACATTCATTATAATTAGTGTTGATTGTCATTATTTTTGTACTTTAGGTACCTACTATTTAGTTAATATGAGGCTGTATTATTGCGTCTATGTTTTCAAACAGACTTGTCATTCTCGCGCTCGCGCATGACAGACAGCTGAAGTGTGCGAAAGGGAAGCCATCAAGTATATGAACATCGCATGAGTGCGAAAGAGTCAGACTACAAATGAGAAAACGTGACCATTTTTGAGTTTGACGACGGCCGCGGACGGCCAAGAGCGTATCACCGTAATTTTCAATTTGAAAAATATACACAAATTCGGAAGAAAACTATTTGATAAAGTAATACAATGAAGATAGTGTCTTGTAGTGTACCGGATTTCTGTGTCACGGGGCCAAATAAACCTAGCAAATACTCATTACAGAGGAATAATGATATACCGAGCGAAATTTTCTTAACGATATTTTGTCAAATTAACAGCATAAAAAGTGTAAGAAGCCGGTTTATACAGTTGATTATAAGTTTTTCTTCCTTTATGTGCTAATATTTTATCATATTACTCAATAATTTAAAATATTTTGTGTAAAAACATAACCTGTTACTTTACGCTAGGGCTTGACAAAATGTTCAGATGACAGTATCGATCGGTATATTACTAGCTATGTAATCATTTCTTCACAAGACATAATTAAGATATTAACCTTTATAACCGACTTCAAATAATAACGATTGTTATACCCTTTTTGAAGGTGCAGATGTTTAGCAGTAAATTTAAACTTCACTTTCCAACACAGTCCAATCCAATCCAGTCAGTACAGTCCAATTCCGTAGCCACCTGGAAGGTAAGGCTAAGCTGGCATCGAAAAAACTCGGTGTGCTCAATAAAGCGAGGCGATACTTTACTCCGGGGCAAAGACTGCTGCTTTATAAATCGCAAGTCAGACCCCATATGGAGTACTGCTGTCACCTTTGGGCAGGAGCACCTGGATGCCAGCTTGGACCCTTCGACTCAATCCAAAGGCGCGCTGTACGAATCGTCGATGATCCCAAACTCACAAGCTAAGCTAAGTGCTAGGTAATTTCGTCATTATTAATGAAATCTATAATGAAATCGTCTAGATCCAGTAAAGTCGGCCAAGTTACTGTTTATTAAATATAACGCACCTATATTCTTGCTCAAATACTAAACGGTTCGTCTTTTTTAAATACAAAAATACTAAAAATGAAATATTTGACGTTTTCTCACTACCTAATCTTGACATCCGCATCCGCATCCGCGGATGTGAGCCTTTAAATATCCGCATCCGCATCCGCATCCGCATCCGCGGATGTGAGCCTTTAAATATCCGCATCCGCATCCGCGGATGTGAGCCTTTAAATATCCGCATCCGCATCCGCGGATGTTAAAAAATCTGCATCCGCAACATCCCTGATCCGAGCGAAAGGAAGACATCAACAGTGCTAAGTAACAGCAGATAAATCTCAGTCGGAGTCGGAGTCAACGTTTCAATAGACCATAAGTTGCATTGGAACTTTAATAATGTAAAAAAATATATATGCTCAATATTGAATTGAATCATTACTAATAGTTCGTACATACATACATATAATTATATCGTAGTTCGTATGTATTGATAAGTGCGAAATGTGCAACTGTGCATGAAAAATACGAAAATTGCTTCTAAAATGCGCAATTTTTAGAGCACTCATAGATTACATTTTTTTGTTGAAATTTGGAAAAAAAATTATAATTCAAAACATGATATCCGCGGTCCCGAGCACGCACATCCATCTTGCTCACGATTACGCACAGTGAGAGTAGAACACAAACCTACGGGGCCTTAAATGACGCTGGTACAGTCACGACACGGGATTTTTATACCATTTAGGGTCCTAGCTAAATTGGTTGTTCTTACTTACGCTATGGAATGTCAAATTTAGCTAGAACCCTAAATGGCGTAGCGATCGTGATGGTACATAGGTACCCGAGGCTCGACTTGTATCTCCTTCCTGATCTAAACGGAAACGTCAGTATCGATCTAAACTCGATATTGACGACGTGTTGGCGATTACCCATCGATTCACTTTCACCTCAATTATCGGCCCATCGAATAATCGTACCTTTCAATCGTATCTCCGGTGTGATAACGTATTCAACGCCTCTTATAATTATTAGGCTAGGCTAGACTAAAAGAGAGTACTAGTACTCTAGTCAAAAAGATCACGCGGCCGCGGTAGGCCTAAGAAGCGCTGGCTGGACGTCGTGACAGGGGACATGCAACAGAACAATCTCACACCTGAGGATGCCGAAGACCGGGCAAAGTGGAGAAGAGTAAGCAGGAAAGCGGACCCTGGCGCTAGGCCGGGAAAACGCTAGGTTGAAGAAGAAGAAGACTCTAGTCAAAAAGAAGTAGAGATTACATAAACATGTACTTATTTTCAAGCGTAGTAATTTATAAAAGGAACGATGCAGAAATGATAAACATGATCCTTGCGGCGGTAGCACAGTCGCATTTTTATCACTTGTCACCATGCCTGTCACGTTCTAACAAGTATGTAAGTGACAACGATTTGGTTCGCAAGCGAAAGTGACAGGCGATAAAAATAAAACCATATGCATACTATTTTAACCTTAAGAACAATGAAAATGGATCACTTTGAAACTACATACATTGTGAACCGTCTTCGTTGTCCTTGAATGTATATTAAAAACCTCATAGTGGAAAATCGACATCAGGTGTCTGTAGAAAATAATCTGTTTTTTACAAGCTTTTATTTTAGTTTCACCTGTCGGTCTGTAATCAAATCTTGCAAGTTAAATTTGATCCACTTCCCGGTTTCCGATTGAGCTGAAATTTTGCATGCATGTATAAATCGGATGACAATGCAATATTATTATGACATAGAGCTGATCTGATGATGGAGACAGGAGGTGGCCATAGGAACTCTGTGATGAAACAACGCAACCTAATTGTGTTAGGGGTTTTTAGAATTGTCTCGATGAGTATTAGTTGTCTGTCGTAAGAAAAGTAGGTACAGTCAGCGATAAAGGCTTGTACCAAAAATGAAATTTTTGCCAAAAACTTATTTATTCTGCAGAGTACAGACAAGCGTCCACCCAAGTGAGTTCATTCGCTTGTAATGCCAAAAAAAAGGGTTTGGCAAAAAAACTTGTTCTGCAAGTAACTTAAATCTTTCTCTCGAGTCATGGGGAAAAGACATTTTAATCAAGAGCACTTGTTGATTAGATACGCTTAAAAAGAAAACGAAGACCCATCCACATTACGTAATTAATTAAGTGGCACCCAGCCGTTGCATCTATCTAATTAATCTTACAAGCATAGATCAAACCGATCAAAGAATTACATCTGTAAGGCTGTAATCGAAAAATTCTTTTGTACTGGTCTTAAAAAGAAGTGATAGAGATATGAGAATATGTTTGCAACTACCTAGAGCCGCATTCGAACGATAAGTGAACGATAAATGATAATCATTTCAACAAGATTGAATGTTCATTTGATATTATTCAGAATAATCATTTATTTACAAACAAGATATATACAGTGTATTACTAAAAGAAATTAGAATGCATTTCGATCGTACTTATATATTGGCGACACGACTAGATGGGTTTGGCAACTGTCAAAGATACAAAACATGAATTTGACATTAAAGTTATGCTGGCGCCATCTGTAAATTACCTCTAAGCAATAAATAAAAAAGTCTACTACCGACAGTCCACAGATGGAGGTGATTTGTTGTAGCCAGGCGCTATATGCAACGATACATTGGGTGTGCAAAATTAAACGAACATCATGTGATCATGCACCTTACAAATAGGCATGTACCTATACAAAGCTAAGCAAAGCGTCGGGCAGGGTTACAATATTTTGATTTTACAGCTACATATACTTAAGTTTACATTCAAACTTCTAAGTAACACGTACACGTGGTTATCCATAGTTTATTTCGCAATTCAAACGTTTTCACGAAATCATAAAATCTTATCATACACTGATGACGTCATTTAGTTCAAATGATAAAACGTTGTGAGTGATGTGAGTAACCAGAAAATATATGGCGTATTTCAAAATACCATTACTACCATTAGGTAGGTACAGTCGCCATCAGATATATCGGAGCGGCCAAGGTGTTCACAATATCTGAACACGCACTCTGACGCCCTGACAATAGAGGAGTGTTCAGATATTTGTGAGCGCCTTAGCCGGTCAGATATATCTGAAGGCGACTAAGCTGTACGCAGCAACACTGACAGAGCAGTTTGGTAATATAATGAATATGAAACAGTACCTATCTACATTATGGCACATTAGTCTTAGATGCCGATGTAAATTGAAGATCAACGAACTCTGAAAGGAGGGCACTATTGCTTTAAAATTGTAAGATTGATTAGCTGCAAGATATCGCTCTTTAGCGTTAAGACCCCCTGTTGTTTAAACTCTAGTAATGTGTCTATTCTTTGCATAAATTTACTTGTTGCTTGAGGAGTTTAATTTTTGATTAAGTACGTACTTAAGGGGCCCACTGATTATCAGTCCGCCGGATGACATCAGCCAGTTAGAACCAAAAGTTGACAGTTCCGAACAACTGACAGGCTAATATCATCCGGCGGACTGATAATCAGTGGGCACCTTTACGAGTAGATATTGTATTGAATACAATATCGATTTTTTTTTTAATTAATTAAACACGATTTTTCAGTTATAGGCATATATGGGTTAAACAGTACAATTCTGTACGTATTATATTATATAGTCATTGGTATGGTGCACCGAGTTGTAGCTATGGCAGTGTCGACACAGTTAACCTGGTTGCAGCGTATATGGTACGGCAGACACTTTGTACCGCCGCACGTATGTGTTAGATGCGTGGAATACTTCATTAGGCACCATTAGGGTGTACTGCAAATGGAACCAGAACCCTTGTACCATCGCTCACACTGTTAACTTGTTCGTAAACCTTATTACAAAAGGCATTTATGGTCTACCGATGGACAGGTTAAGGGCTCATTTAGACGACGCGCGAACTTGCGATTTTAGTTACATTGTGGACCATTGCGATTACAACAATTTAGCCGACCGATCAAATGACGCAATGTAATGAAACTAGCATGCGAGCTCTCGCACCGCACCGTCTAAATGAGCCCTAAGAGTGTTTCTATTTGTACGAGTACACGAGGTAGAGGTAGAACGTTTGCCTCGAGAATAGGGTATATGACTGTATTTAAAATAAATTATTTTATACCATGCATGAAATAAACCACTAGAAGATTAATAGAGAAACGCTGATGGCAACTGTACTTTTATTTGAGGTTCGCTAAATACAACTCAACCGTAAATAATCGAAACATTATAGCAACCAAACCAACCTCACGAATACCATTATCAGTATTTATTGTCACGAGATTGAATATCCAAGAAACGTCACCTAGTGGACAATTGCTTTTGGAGAACTTGCAAGGAAGATCGTGGCTAATAAAAAGTGAGATGTACACGAATATTGAATAAAAACTATCATAGATGTTTAAGTAGTTGAATTGAAAATTGTTCCTACTTAAACGATTTTTTTTATCAAAAGCAAAGGAATACCCCTGAAGCGAGGTCAAGTGTTCACAGGTCTTCAACCTGATATTCATTATTCAGAATTAGATTAAAAAGTACAATTAAATTGCGATATTTGAGAGCGTGTGATAATTGAGTTTGCCGTTATGGTATAGATAGACAATACATTTACATGGTTCTGTTTCGCTTCAGAAATATTATTATTAAATGCCTAAATCGCCAAATCTGTTTTTAAACTTAGTTTCTTATCTTCTGTTTTGTATAACTTTCGTCTGTTCTTAAAAGGTTTTCTTTTATGTAATAAATATACAAAAAGACATTTACTTTATTAAAATCTGAATTTCAAATGTGAACATCGTCTCTAAACTCATCGCCACTGAACATAATTCAAAGTGACATAAACACTCCGCCTGAAATGTTGTTTACCATATGGCTGATGTTATAAAACTATCTACAGAATAGGTACATTCCCGATTTGTATCCACCGCTTTTTGGTGTCTTCCGCGTGCTATATTAGGAGGGATAAAAAAGGAATGAGGTCGCGGCGAGAAGACATCTACCGGTGAAGTAAAAACTGATGATAGTATAAATTATAATAAGTAAAGCGATTACTTTGGAAATAATAAAAACAAAAGAAGACGATCCGCAGATTATTAGTAACCAACTTCCTTAAGATTAAGATATAAGTGTTTAGATACATGTTAAGCCTTTTAGTGGCATTGGCAGGCAGTCCGATGATGTTGAATCGAATTAATTGGCAAAAAGTTGTTGTTCGAATCGCTAAGGGAGGGGTTTAACAATCCATCAATGTCTCGTGTCAAAATTCTTGTCCGAAACATCAGATGATAGTCGCTACCCTTCTACGCCAAATCTTACGGTTTACACAAACAACCGGGTAAACGCTCCAATAGGACAGTAATAATAAACAGCACTGGTTACCAGAATAATGTATAAGAAAAACGCTGGAGTCAACTCCGGAGAGGATCCCATCCAGAAAGAAAGGAGTGAGTGCTGAGATGACGCAAGATAGAGGAGAATGGAAGAGAAAAACATATTGTGCCGACTCCACATAACGTGCAGGAGGAAGAAGAAAAAGAGTTCATGTACTAAACGGATGAAATTGACACATATATACATGTAAATGAAATGATGATGAAGCAGATGCAAACTATTAACCCACATTAACGCCAAGTGATTACTAAAAGCGCATCAAAAGATAATGGAATTACCTCCAATAGTCGTAACATTTAACGTCACAATTTGATGTGCAATAAAGAAGGCCGTAAAATGTTTATTGTAAAACGTCTGACCGATTCATTAAAGAACATGTATTATGACCGAAAACGATTTCTCCGTTAATGTTCGCTTTTGATAATAAGGTCTTGATGTCTCCATAAAGCTAAGTTTTTGTGTTTACTACATGAGTGATTTTAAGTAAGTACTTTTACAATACATTAATAAAATAAAAACATATTCCAAAGAAGACAGTATACATAGGTAAACGTATATAAGTAGTTATGATTTTGAATTGAATTAATAATGGTAATGAAACTAATGAAGCTAATGAAATTCTACTTAATCTTTCCGGTTTGACCCATTGGTTGAATGGTAGAGAATGTCTTAAGGCATTAAGTCCGCCATTTGTACCTTCATGTATTGTGCAATAAAGATTAAAATAAATAAATATATACGATTATGTCCGGATTGTCCGGAGTATTTTCTTAGTCATATCTAGGAGGCCTCTATACTCGTACGACGGCCTGCGGGCTGGATCCGGCCCACGAACCCTTACTTTTGGGCTACCGCAAATGGAATGTGCTAGACCTAGACCCAAAAACCTGGCCGAGGCCAAAAAGTTTGGAGACAGTGAAATAGATACCTATACAACATACATAAACAAACTTTTTCTAACTTTGAACCGTTGACAAGATCCGATGGGATCAAGATGATATCAAGCTGGTATAAGATGTTATCAAGGAAATTGACAGTGACAACGCCCACAACGCTACAGCAGTAATGATAACCTTAGGGTTCAAATCAAAACCCTAACAATTACAATAAGAAGCATCATGAAATGCAAATGTGCAATGCCTTCCGGAGCCAGTTAAGGGGCCATAAAACGCCCAGGCCAAATCTTAAACGATCAATTCATTGTTTATCGCCTCATCTAACCAGTATAAAGTGGCCCCGCAGCAATCGCTATTTTTATTGAAGTGATTAAACGTTTCGCTATAATTTTGGGCCGATATTTATTTTGTGTTCCTTTTTTTTCAATAAGCGGTGGTGGCAGAGTGGATATGACGTCCGACTTTCAATCCGGAGGTCGCGGGTTCAAATCCTGGCTCGTACAAATGAGTTTTTCGGAACTTATGTACAAAATATCATTTGATATTTACCACTAGCTTTTCGGTGAAGGAAAACATCGTGAGGAAACCTGCATACATCTGCGAAGAAATTCAAAGGTGTATGTGAAGTCCCCAATCCGCAGTGGGACGTAGGTATATAGGCTCAAATTATTATTAATAAAATTTTTTTTCAGGTTTCGATAAAATTTGGCAATCGTACACAATATTAAGCGCAATTTGACCGCAGGTTTGTCTTAAAAAATCTTCCGTTGAGTTTCGAAAATGTATGGTATGGTATTCATAACTCAATTGTAAATCACAAACATTTTTTTCTGTCCTAAGATAGGATTTAAAAATCCGACAGCAAAATAAAAATCTTCAATACCTAGATTGAAGAAGAAAAGAATAATAACCCAAAAACATTGATACCGATTAATGAATGATCAATCGTACTTCAACCTGGAACGTCGCCTGAGCTGCAGAGATAGTTGCTAGGGGCACGGAAGTTTGTTTGCAGGGGGATCAACGATTGATCGTCTAGCTAGGGGTCTCAATGTGCCTAATTAATCTTATTTTGGGAACTCGTGAAGGATCACGTAGTCATAAATGCAATGGTTCACCAGAAGCGAAACTCATTGCAAAGACAGCTATTGGAATAAGGTCATGCCAATCATAACGATCAAGTCGAGCTAATGCATACCTTTATACAAAAAGGTCTTCAACCATTAGTGTCATTCACACGCATACGTCATTCTCTTTCTGTGACAATGTAATGATAATGGCAGCTATAAAACGTACGCGGATGATGTTATTGATTTCAGAACACCCAGTCGTCCATGCGGAAATGAGTTGAAGGGAAAGTGAGTGTTGGCAGTTATTTTAATATGCAGGATAAGATAGCGCAGCCTAGTTTTAGGACAATAAAAATTGTCATTATATGTTCGTGATACGTATTCAAAGTTTTTTTTATAAATATTGAACGCCATTTTAAACTTGTAGGTAAATTTTAAGCGATTTCAAAGAGTTTATATGAGAAAATAATCCGTAGGCCGGTACCTTACATATACATAGTGCATATTTAAACTGATGTGTCCGCCACTTCAAGCAATAATATACACACATACACAGTAAATCGTAGATCGTAGCTAGTGGAAATCCGTGGTGTGGTCTCTGCCTTCCCCTCCGGGAAATAAGCATGATTATATGTATGTATATATGTACATTTACAGTTGAAATGGAGTGATATTGATATGAATATTATGGAAACGAGATAGACATCACGGATTAGAGTTTCTAGATTTCCCTTTAAATGCGACGAGTCATATATGTTACTCATGTCACTAAAGGTCTGAGAAATCGTATAGTCCGTCTAGTCTAAATTAACTCTTAACCGACTTGGATGTGACAAAATGTGTGAGCACCATGATAAACGTCCGTTGTTCATAGAAACTTGACGTTATGACACTTTCACACTTTGTGCTAGCTTTGTATTTAGTAAATACACTGCAACATAATGCTGAACTGAGACTATCATTAATACACTATACTAGTCTAAATTCAAGGTTTATTTTACTAAATACCTACCTATCCTACACTGTTTTTAAGCATTGCCATTTCATGTGATATTGAATGTCAGTCTTTGCAGAGTTTTCAGAGTTTGGTCTGAATCTATTTAATAACAAGTATGGATCTGTCTTGGCGATAGGTATTTTGGTTGTTTTTTTTTATTCGATGCTTTTATGTCTTACTTACACATGATAATGATGCAGAAACCTAGTTTTTCTCGGTCACAGAGACTAATATAACCATAAAAAACATTGTATGGCGTAACCTTCAGAATACGGAACAACTGGCACAAGTAACTTGTTCACCCACACTGCGGTTCGAATTTTCTCTCACCATGTCGAGTTAGATCCTATCAAGGTTTACCTCACACAAATGTTGTGTGGATGTAAAATACAATCTTTTCGGCGAAGAAAAACATCGTGCGACCGGTCCCGTACTTCTGCTAAGAAATTCGAATGCTGCGTTTTATTTGCCATAATCTCCTTATATTTTTGTTATATGATGTTGCTACATATTTTCGAATATAACTACACCAAATATTATCAAATAAAGGGCCCAATGCCACATAGAATATTCACCGCAACCGTTTCAGCTTCATTGGGCAGATTAAAGTTCCGTTCTGACATGTGGCAGGCAAGGTTAACTATATGTAATTTGAGTTGACCAATGCTTACGTTAACTTAACGTATTGACAGGAGAATAATTATAATAATTATAATTAATAGCGAGTTGTGATTAAACGGGCCCACAGATTACCTTTTGCGTTTAACTGGGCGTTTATTTTTTAAGTTGTCCCCAACGCTTTTTTTTTCAAATTTGGGATTTTTTATGTTATTTCTACTCAGAATCACGAGCTCTTTCTATCCCAATAGGAGAAAAAAAGTGTCCCAAAAATTCCATACATTTTTTGATCTTTCCATTCCGCGACCGCCATACAAAGTCTACGAAAAATGGTGACGGAATGGAAATAAAAACCTTAGGACACTTTTTTTCTCCTATTAGGATAGAAAGAGCTCGTGATTCTGAGTAGAAATAACATAAGAAATCCCAAATTTGAAAAAAAGTGTAGGGGACAACATAAAAAAAAACGCCCAACTGACACAGGCTGATTTCGTCCGGCGAAGTGGTAATCTGTGGGTCCCTTAAAATATAGATAAAAAAAAATGGTGTGTCTTGGAAGTTGGAACACTCGGTTGGAACGAAGTTAAGAAAGACTGGTGACGTGTTCATGATCATGGTTATGTTATGTTCTTCGTGTCGGTGTCCGTCATCCTCATTTTCATTCTCATTAGTCTCACTACATATTTCTCAATAGCACACAATAGTATGGTCTGTGACGGCAAAATCTTACACTTTTTTTTCCTAGCCCCCATCCGTACAAATATTGTATATCACTTCTACGGTACACACGCTCTATGGTCGCAACAGTCGCAACATTGTCTTCGAGGAAACGCTCGATATATGTACGTAAATGTAATAGCTATTACAGAGAATATCGAGCGACACTTATCTCGACCACATTTTCCCTGTTAACTAGGAAGCCTAGTTAGTGTGGTCTATCGTTCTAGATAATGGTGCACTCTGGGAAATGGCGCGTAATATAATCATCAGTCAATAAAGCATGTCATAAAACTCATAGGTAATATAAGTGATATAATACGTCGTTTGGGTAGACTTTCGTTTTCGATTGAGACTTTGTTTATACGAGTTGTAATATTTTGCAATAATTCCTGAGACGACAATAGCCGATTTGAATATGCCTAGCCAATATGCCAATCGTTTGCGCCGCGCCGTAGCGAACGAAACGCTAACGTCTCTCTGCCTCACTAATATGGAAGAGTAATAGAGATCGATTGCGTTCGAACCCACAACCACCGGTGTCAAAGCATTTCTACACTAAACCAACTGCTTTTGAACATATACAATTTAAATTTCCGAGTTAACTTATTAAGTTATTAACAACCGTTCAAGTGTAAATTTAATATAATCACGGGCCCATTTTAATTAAGTAAATAAACGACCGGACAAATTCACATGTCACAGTCTCGTCAGAAATTAATCGGGCGACAAAGATCTCGTTATAATTAAACTAATGATCAAACGCTTAGATTATCGTTAAAATTACTCAGTCAAGGCTGGCTGCATATTAATTAGTGTTTGACTTTGCTGATTTGCATAAATAGACATCAAACTAGACAACAATGCGCGAGTTTCTTAGCATATAAAAAGGCAATTGGGGCATTGTGATACTTGCTGGTGCTGGTACAATCGCCATCAGATATATCGGAGCGGCTGAGGTGCTCAAAAACATCTGAACACGCACTCTAACGCCTTGACAATAGGGCGTGTTCGGATATTTGTGAGCACCTTGACTGCTCCAATATATGTATATCTGATGGTGACATCATTAGACAATTTTGTGTTCTAAGCACCTGTATAGACTAATATGTATACACACTATTAGGCATAGGTACGTACAGTTAGAATCTCACCGAGTGAAGGGAAATTAAAGAAATACTAAGTACTTGCAAACGTAATAAACTGGTATTAAAATTGTTAATTCCCTGTTGGAATTCATTGATTGGCAAGCTTTCTCATTAATTGGACAAGGATGTAGAATGAAAAGCATTACTTAGTGGGAAAACTGTGGAATCCTGAAAAGAAAATTGTAGGAATTCCGCATTACATCAAGCGTTTTATTTATTAACAAGCAACTTTAGATTAAGTACTCTATCAAACAAGAATGATTGCACGTCTTTGAATTAAATTAATTCGCAACCTCCAGTTTAGAAGCACCTTTATAGTTCGGCACTTTGTGGAAAAATATATAAACAGTATGTCTGGTCGGTCTGGCTGTCCGTCGTGAACTGATCTTATTTTGTCGTGTCGTTGTCATGTCTAATTTTGAATTTAAATGTCTGTAGTTCCAAATATGTATGTCAGTCAGCCAGTCAGTCAGTCAGTTGGTCTATTTCAGGTCGCCACGGAGGTTGGAAGCCACGACAGTAAAGTGTAATCAAAGCAAATGGGAAGGAAATCATCAATCAAGTCACAGTCCAAACATTATCTCGTTGAAAATGCGCAAGTACCTATTTCCGACAGCCGGAATTTTATGCAAATACAAAAGATTTCGTTACAATCTTACCTTGCACCTGTTACCAGCAACATTCGTCAGCCTTGCCAACCTGTTCGGGTTTCTGGGCTATTCCCACTGTTTACAGCCAATTGTCGTTGTAATATTTTAAACAGACTTCCAAAAAAGGAGCAGGTCTTATGTAAGTTTCAGTGTGAGGTTTGTTCTGCTAATGGAAATAGATACATACATATAATCACGCCTATTTCTCGGAGGGGTGACAGAGACCACGGTTTCCACTTGCTACGATCCTGACATACCTCTTTCGCTTCCTTCACTTTCATAACATTCCTCATACACGCTCGCCGGTTGAGGGTACTCTTGACCTGGCCTTTCTTCAGGATTTCCCTGATCTGATGAGAGAAAGTCCGCCGAGGTCTTACCCCTTCCAACTGCGTTCTATTTGCTATTGGAAATATTCCGTAAATTCGGATGTTTTTTGTTTTTCAAATGGAACGACCTCTCCAAGTGTTCCAAAAAGGTCGCGAGCTCGAGGCTCGGAAGTGTTAAAAAAAGGCGCGAAATTAAAATTTTCTATGGAACGATATCCCTTCGCGCCTACATTTTTAAAATTTGCCGCCTTTTTCTACTGACAAGATCTGCTTGACCAGCTATACTTACCATTATATATTATCTGGATCAGATCTAATTTTCAATGTTTACATTTATCAAATGTAATACGAATAACCCAACAATTCCTATTTCTTAGAGCAGGTGCGAAACTGCCCATTATCAAAAGCCTATCAACTCGTTTATTAAATCGTTATCTCTCAAATTTAAAGTTACGATAGAAACCGCAACATTATATTTTCAGCAACCTCTTATATCCAACTTTCTTCATTAGGATTTGTACTTTATTTTAATTGCGACAAGGTTGAGTTTAAAATGTTAAGAACGAGACAGAAAGTAAACCCTTTTATAGTTTGTGGTTACGCTTGTACTAACTCTTAAGTCTTAAACTCTTGAACCTTACGTCTTTCCAATAAGATTCACAATCAGTTATCAGTGTGATCGATGGTAATGCGCAGTTTCGCAAACGGCGCTAAAGGAATTCTTGACTCCAATTCCTCAATCTCTGAAATTAGGAGCGATTATATTATTTTATCGGAATTTAATTACAATTAAAACATGCTGCGTGAAATCCTCGTCTGATCGGTTTCTTGGAATAAAATTTGAAAGAATTATTGCATGAATTTAAAATACATCCCGAGTGCTGGTAAAAGCTTGAAATGTCGGGATGCAATTTAAATTCATGCACGAGATATCATTAAAAATTCACGAATTGAAGGAAATACGTCATCAATAAATCATAATAATTTCAATAAGGCCTTTTCATCTGGGTTAGGTTAGGTTACACTTTTGCACTTTACTCCTTTCTCCTTTGTAATAAATAAGGCGAAAAATGTAAACATCATCTTTGACGTCGACTGTACAAACCAACACTCCTAACTGTACATCGGTGGACCTTATTACAAAAGGCATAAGGGCCACCGATGTACAGTTGTGGAAGATTACGATACGCTTCAATAGATACGCACGCTGCTCTGCAGGGTAGCGCGATACATGTAAGATAGAGAGATTAAACTAAAGCATCCAGCACTAAAATACCTAAATGAGATCATAATAGAATAGTCGTTTATCTAGCTGGTATGGTACCTCATTAAAATTCAGAATTATGAGCCCACGTTAGACACGACAATGGGCCGATTTGTGTGTCCTATATGACGAATGGGCTGAGCTATTGTCATATTTAAAGAATAAGGTCGACTACCTGTTTAGCATTGCTTCCGTAAATTGTGATCATTGTTAACGATGGCAACATGTCAGAGGGTGACTTGATGTTAGATGAGATCAATGTCTATAATATGGATATTATTCGGTTTTTACAGTTTTAACCTTTTTTGGCTAGTTTAACTTTCCCGTAGCAAAAACCCCGATGTATGATCATCACGCGGTTTTTTTTCCTTGGCCAGGGCTCAAACACCATATGCTCGATAGTCTGAATTGTGTTTAACAAACATCATTAAATATTTCTACTAAACTAAATTCATGACAGTACAAAAATGACTTAAAAACTAGAATGACAAATGAAGCTACATCAGTGAAAACCAAAATGCTAAAGACCTGTTTCGATAGTGCTCAGCTAAGTTAAACCTAGTATGGGCGCCAATGTGACGTTTAGCGTCGCAGTTAGGGTTGGAAAGAGGTAGGAAGGAAATGAAAGTTGGAAAGAGGTAGGAAAAGGAAATGAAAGTTTAATTTAGAAAAGTTAAGTTAAGTCTTTAATAGGAGGCACTTTCCTGGGACTCTACTTCGCAGGCGGGCAGTTGTAGATGGCTCCGCTGAACAAAGCAGGCATCGCAGTCGCAGGTCCAGAGTATTCTAAGATGGCTCCGCACTGTGGTCCAGGATCCTCAGCTCGGAATGGAAACCTTCCAGATTGTGGAGCATGCGCATAGCGCAACCCGGGGTAGTGCAGGCTAGTGGGTTTTCAGAGTCAACCCCAGACTTGATTCCTAGCAATATTGGTCTTATTAGAATATGTACACAACGGTGACTGCGACATCCGGCCCGCAAGGAAAAAAATATCAGGAAAGTTAACCTTTTAGCATTTCTTTAGCATCCGTGAAGGATGAAGCAGTCAGAAAAGAACAGATTAGTTAACAGTATAAAAGAATACAACGTAAAATTATTCCCATTAGAAACTTAAATTAAATATTCGCAACACTTACCCGATCCGGGGAAATGCTAATAGGGCACGATCTAAATAATATCAAGTTAGATAAATTATATTATTTTAGAGATTTTTAGTATCTCCTTTGCATAAAATTGTCGACGATGTCATTAATTTTCTTCAAGTGACAGACTTCTGAAAACTATTTCAAAATGTATTCTAAATTTGTACAATCCGCCAGCACAAAACGTTTAGCGCAAACGAGGTTTTATAGCAAACCGGTACAATATGAACACATCTGTACAAGATCGGGTTCCACGACTAGTATATATATATACTAGCAAAAAGCAGAGCTTTGTAAGGGCTCGCGGAGTTTTTCTACCTAAACGTACCGTACCGGACCGCGACTTTGATACAGTCAGAGACTTGTTCCATGTTCGATAAGTCCGTTAAGGACGCAGCTATAAGTGAGAGCAAGAAAGAAATATACCTACTAATTGGACCCCAGTCGCTGTCCGGTACGCCTGTCTGTTACAGCTTTTACTTTGTCCATTAAAACGTGTCCATGACGACAAAATCAAATTGCCAAAATCATCCACACGTAATATACAATTTCATAAGCGCCTATACATCCTGCGCGGTCGCCCAGTAGTTTTTGTATGGAAGCCAACTGGCTTTCCTACATTATGTTGGGTCAGCGAGACAATGTCCTTGAATTTATTTATGCGTCCACGCCACACAATTGAGCGTAAAACTATCCCGTCTGGACACCTACTGGCGGTAATCATGCTGCTCCGCACATAAACTTACGTATAATTTGCTCTCTTAAGTGCTCATCAAGACGAGTGAGATGACCAAAACAGCGTGTGCCTATGTTACAACAAACGTGAGTTCCACTAAATACCTACTGTCAGGATTCAGCTACAGCTCTATCGTGCGTATCTCCTAACTGCGCAAAAAGACGAGTCCAGTCGGATGACTAAAATAGCGTGTGCCCATATTGTATAAAACCCGAGCTCCACTAGGTAGGTACTTACTGCCAGAGTTCAGCATCAGCTACCTTGGGTACTACTCTACCAAGTGATCATCATGACGAGTCGGATGTCCAAAACAGCGTCCCAGACCCAAACCCGACCTCCACTAGGTACTGCCAGGGTTCAGCATCAGCTCTATCTTGGGTAGTACTCTCCTAAGTGCTCATCAAGACGAGTGAGATGACCAAAACATCGTGTGCCTATATTGCAACAAACCTGAATTCCACTAAATACTGCCAGGGTTCAGCTACAGCTCTATTTTGGGTATCTCCCAAGTGCTCAAAAAAACGAGTCGAATGACCAAAACAGCGTTTGCCTATGTTGTACCAAACCTGAGTTCCAATAGGTACTGCCAGGGTTCAGCATCAGCTCTATCTTGGGTACTGCACTCCCAAGTTCTCATTCTGACGACTCAAATGTCCACAACAGCGTGTATCTATGTTGCACCAAACCTGAGTTCTACTAGGTACAGCCAGGGTTTAACATCAGCTCATCAGCTCTATCTTGGGTACTGCTCTCCCAAATGCCCATCAAGACGTGTCGGATGACTAAAACAGCGTGTACCTATGTTGCACCAAACCTGAGTTCCACTAGGTACAGCCAGGGTTCAGAATCCGCACTATCTTGGGTACTGCTCTCCCAAGTGCTCATCAAGACTTGTTAAATGACTAAAACAGCGTGTGTCTATGTTGTACCACTTGCACCAAACCTGAGTTCCAATAGGTACTGCCAGGGTTCAGCATCAGCTCTATCTTGGGTACTGCTCTCCCAAGTGCTCATTCTGACGAGTCCGATGTCCAAAACAGCGTGTATCTATGTTGCACCAAACCTGAGTTCTACCAGGTACAGCCAGGGTTTAGCATCAGCTCATCAGCTCTATCTTGGGTACTGCTCTCCCAAATGCCCATCAAGACTTGTCGAATGACTAAAACAGCGTGTGCCTATGTTGCACCAAACCTGAGCTCCACTAGGTACTGCCAGGGTTCAGCATCAGCTATCTTGGGTACTGCTCTACCAAGTGATCATCATGACGAGTCGGATGTCCAACCCAGTGTGTGTCTATGTTGCACCAAACCTGAGTTCCGCTAGATACAGCCAGGGTTCAGCATCAGCTCTATCGTACTGCTCTCCCAAGTGCTCATCAAGACATGTCGAATTACTAAAACAGCGTGTGCCTATGTTGCACCAAACCTGAGTTCCACTAGGTACTGCCAGGGTTCTGGGTCATTTTGTTGAACTGCACGCCGACGTTGCAATTGGCGTGCAGTCGGCGTGCAGATTCCATACAAGTTGCAGTCGGGTTGTAGACCATCTGTATTGTTAATACAAACTTTAGTGATTTAGGGCGGATACAGACGGCCTAATATGCTTATCTTTATTTATAATTTTGGCAGTTCCAAGCACAGCAATAGTAACACTAAAACTGTTTCTCGAACTGAAAATACCCGATTTAAGGTTGCTAACACAACATGACTGATCAGTTCATCGGCGTCACAGAACAGAACATACGAGTAAAACCTCCGCAGTGAATATACAGCAAGATTGAATGTTCCCAATTCACAGAAACTTAATTGCTAAATTGGGAATCAAACCAGCGAAGCGAGATGGGTCAGAATCCAAAAATTTTACCCTTTTTAGGGTTCCGTAGCCAAATGGCAAAAAACGGAACCCTTATAGATTCGTCATGTCTGTCTGTCTGTCTGTCTGTCTGTCTGTCCGTCTGTCTGTCCGTCCGTATGTCACAGCCACTTTTCTCCGAAACTATAAGAACTATACTGTTGAAACTTGGTAAGTAGATGTATTCTGTGAACCGCATTAAGATTTTCACACAAAAATAGAAAAAAAAACAATACATTTTTGGGGTTCCCCATACTTCGAACTGAAACTCAAATTTTTTTTTTTTCATCAAACCCATACGTGTGGGGTATCTATGGATAGGTCTTCAAAAATGATATTGAGGTTCCTAATATCATTTTTTTCTAAACTGAATAGTTTGCGCGAGAGACACTTCCAAAGTGGTAAAATGTGTGTCCCCCCCCCCCCCCTAACTTCTAAAATAAGAGAATGATAAAACTAAAAAAAATATATGATGTACATTACCATGTAAACTTCCACCGAAAATTGGTTTGAACGAGATCTAGCAAGTAGTTTTTTTTTAATACGTCATAAATCGCCTAAATACGGAACCCTTCATGGGCGAGTCCGACTCGCACTTGGCCGCTTTTTGTATTCATCGTTGTTATTGCACGTAGTACATTAGCACGAATTTTAATTCATAATTTTTCGAACAGATGGCGCTAGTAGTAATACAAAGTGTTATTCCTTTATTTTATTTTTTTAGGTTTATAAAATGATATTTTTATGTTTGATAACACATCTAGACATGAATTTAAATTACTATGTTAAATTTCAAACCTATAAGTGCGATTGTTTTTCCGTAAAGTGTACCACAAGAATGCATAGTTTGTCGAATAGTGATAGGGCTCGCTTCGCTCGCCCTAATTATTGGGGTGGTATCGGGCCTTTGAGTGTCACGTCGACCAAGTATTGATCTATTGTGACGGCCCTTTAAAGTTCATTACTAATGCCCGTTGCATCCAGAAAATTACAGATGCTTTGGGCCGTAACGTTCTGTAGTAGTTCTGTAGTAAGTAGGTACTTCTTTTTGACATTAGTGGTCCACAGGAACAGAGAATGTGCATTGCAGTCTCCTCTGACTCCTGGCAGAACCTGCATGTCGCATCTTGTTTCTTGCCAATTTGAAACATGTGCTTGTTCAACTTACAGTGTCCAGTCAGTATTCTAGTACGACCACGACTAGTAATCGCCAATTCCTAATGTACTGGGATTGATGCAACTTATTATACCACATCGGTGACAAAGAAGCATATGACCCACCTGATTATTAGTGCTTACTGTTGTGACTGCCCGCCTATTTTTCAAACCCTTAAAAACCTGTCACAAATATTACAAGTATCCTCTATTGTCAAGGTGTTAGAGTGCGTGTTCAGATATTTTGAGCACCTTGGCCTCTCCGATATATCTGATGGCGATTGTGCACTCATTTTTTTAAGAAGACCACAGTGTAGTTCCTGAAACTCAAAACAACTTCGGCAAGGAGTTCATACCACGAGACCAAAGCCGGAGCGTTCGCGGAAGTAAATGTACTTGTATTGCTAAATACTGTAACCATAATGAAAAGTGAGTTCTCATGTTCGCCCTTACTCCGCAACTTCTGATTTTCTCCTCACACGGTTTGTTATTATGCACTTACGGACTATGGGCGCAAACGCAAACCGTGCTCGGTGGGTTTCAATTTATTTTGTACTTTCGCTGTATCTTGTACACGAGAGTGCACTTAAACTAAACGGGAATATTATTAACAGTATCTTGACTTAACGAAGTTTGTACCTGTAGAAAAATATGTATTACAATAACTAAAGTTCCGGCACATTAAGTGAGGCCGCTAAATAAGCACGAAGAATTTGGTTCATTGACAGTGACATGCCATTTCCTATCTATATTGTATTGCATAAAATATTGCTGTCCCGCCGATGATCCGGCGGTCAATACTGTGTGAGCGGGACAGACGTTTCAAATGTTTCAATGTCCGAAAGTCTTCCTGCTTATCGTCCTTACAATAACAAGCAACGCCTCTGCTCCAATTACTAGACTCCGTTATGTATGGTGATTGGTGTACGCTGTACGATTTAATGGGAGAATCGTTACCTGAAACAAGAAAAAGTTTTTTATTAATATTATTGTTTAAAACATGGCAAAACTTCAGATAAGACTTAAAGTTTATGGCTCATGATAAAATACCAGTAACGTGAACAGACAGACCGCTAGCCAAATGTGACCGCGCTCTTATCAAATCATGGTCATGTCATGGTGATCTGAGGACTGGGTCTTCAATTTTAAATTGTATGCTGCGCTTGCAGCTCGACTCGTGATCATTTCCGAATGAATATTTAACTGAGTTTCGAAAGGGAAATGAGCGAGCTTGTCTTGTAAACTCTGTAAATTAATTACGTTGGTTCTGTAACGAGCTAACGACACACTCGACACAGGCGGGGCAACTGCAATTCCTCGTCCTTTAACCTGCGCCGTAATGAATTTATTAATAAAATTAACATGAAATGTGATTTAGAATAGAAATGAGTGCGTGGGCCTTATAATTGATTGTGTAATATACTTAGCTTCCGTTACATAAATTCGGAATTCATGTTTATCTCCATTCATAATTTTTTCCTATAGGTACATATATTTTTCTTAACCTAACTAGTAACTATGTTGTTATCGTTGTGCTTGTAGAACATAGTTTGATTAAAAAACCGGCCAAGTGCGAGTCGGGCTCGCGCACGGAGGGTTCCGTACCATCAACAAAAAATAGAGCAAAACAAGCAAAAAAACGGTCACCCATCCAAGTACTGACCCCGCCCGACGTTGCTAACTTCGGTCAAAAATCGCGTTTGTTGTATGGGAGCCCCACTTAAATCTTTATTTTATTCTGTTTTTAGTATTTGTTGTAATAGCGGCAACAGAAATACATCATCTGTGAAAATTTCAACTGTCTAGCTATCACGGTTCGTGAGATAACAGCTTGGTGACAGACGGACGGACGGATGGACAGCGGAGTCTTAGTAATAGGGTCCCGTTTTTACCCTTTGGGTACGGAACCCTAAAAATGATTAATTTCGTACGTTACTCACTCAGAAGAGACCTGATTAAAAGGAACTTAACCTTTCTCAAAAAATTATCACAATTTTATCACAATATCATATGGCTTCCTGAAAATTAGCAAGTGCAGTTCTAGTTTCAATGGCACTACGAGTAGATCCACTGCTCACAGCTCAACAAAGACGTAAGCCATTAGTATGCAATTGAGCATGTTCCGTGGCCACTCTCATTCTGCTCTTGCCACTTTATTCATCGTTGTCGTAGATCAGAAAAACATTCAACATTCAAAATAGGTATATTTATTTCAAGAAATACAGAAGTTTCAATAAAAGTAATACAGTGATCCCCACACTTATTATTATTTTTTCACCTCAGCAGCTCGAACAAGGGTACTTTGATTCTTAAAAACAGTGAGCAAAATAGCAAAATGCGATTTTGCTCACTGAGTGAGACAAAATGACATTCAAGTGACCTTTATAGTCAAATGTCATTTCAACATGCGGGGTCTAATAAAAGTTCGAAATACTTGGGTTCTATTATCTCTGTCCCTTTCACACTGTTAGCAAAAAGAAACAGACAAAAAAAAGTTAAAACGACATTCAACAGTATACAGTGTGTAAGTCAAATACGGGCAATAAATTAAACCAGATATAGAATTTACCCGTCTTATCATTAATTAAGATGTTTTTTTAAGTTACACTTAATTATGACCCCGTGATTAATTTTTTCCACATGTACCGAGCAGCAATGTACTGTAAACATTAAGAAACAAGATGATAATGACATTACGAGATACGAGCTTTTCATAGTAACTGCCAACAAGCGTTGACAGTTACTTTAAAAAGCTCGTATCCCGTAACGTGTGTGGTATTACATTGCGGGCCGAATTATTTTGTATGGTTATAATTTTCAATGCATTTCTAAGTAAAATCTATCTCAATATACTTTTTAGGTCCTATGCTAACCACCGTTTAAATATTCGCCCGTATTGGATTTACACACTGTATTCACGGTTTATAATAGACCCCCGAAAAACTTCAGACCGCATCGTTCCAAACCACGTACGAGTATGAATTCTTAATAATTAATAAATAAAAAAAAAGTTTAAGATTTAATAAAAACTGATAAAATACTATATTTTAGGTATTTTATTGTACAATTAAAATATCGAACTCAAAAAATACACAGATCATCACGCAAAATTAATTATTTTACTTTTAAGAATTTCTACCATAGTTGACAAATAGTACGTATCCGCAATTCGGACCGTATCTTACAAAGATTTTTTTTTTCAAAAAAGTTGTCGATTGAAGTGTCAGTTAATGTTTGTTATTTCTATATTATTTTAATGGAATTTATTATTACGTTTTGTTTTTGTGTTCCATTGCGGTAATTAAACTTAATTGTTTGTATATCTTAAGAAAACATGAGTGCAGGTATTAAGTGATGAACAAGGATTACATTTTTCAAGTTGTCTAATAGGTATGTTCTCACTGCGTTGAGGTGAAAAATGTTGTGTACTACACGAGATCAAAGTTATTTACATCTCGTGCGCTTTTGAGTCCCTTACTACGCTCAAGATTCTAAATTAGATTCACTCGCTACGCTCGTGAATCTATTATAGAATCTTTCGCTTGCACGGGACTCAAAATAAGCACTCGAAGAAATATCAAACTTTGATCACTTGTTGTACAAATAACTATTGACGCGTGTCGAGTTTTCATGAATGACAGCAAAAATTCTTTATAAATAGCACTTTGTTAAGGGTTTCTTAAGGTTAGTTTTTTTTTGCTTTTGGTAGGCGCAGCATGATACCTAATAAATAATCCCAAATAAAAATATTGTATTTTACCTACTCGTCATTTATTACAAAACAAAATTTCGCAATTCGCAACACCTAATAAATTCTACTGTCAAAAAATGTTTCCACACGACTAGTTCATTACCATAAAAACAAAGGCGTTTTGTTGGATTAAAGGCGTGAATTACATTAACGTTTGCTGCGCCTAATTGCATAAAAACGCAACTTTTTGCTTGCAGACTCACAGCTGACAGTCGTTCCGCGTTCAAAGTAATACTACAAGCTTAAATATCATAAGTATATGTTGAATGTTATAGGCCTCTGTCCTTTCGGTTCTGTGTTCGAGGGTAGGAATTCTGCACACACCCAGTTTGGCTGAATCTAGAGTAGTACAGAGCATTAAAAACTTATAAGGCTTTTATACCAATGTTTGTCTAGTTTTTAATGAAAAACACTAATTTTTATGTTCCGCATACCGTTTGAAACCAAAATAAACCCCCCCCCCCCCTCTTTTATTTGGGTTATATGATTTCGGGTTGCATTGAGGGTTGGTCATCTCAAGGTTAAAATTCACGACAAAAAAGAAAAGATCAATGACAATCTGTGACTTCCTTCTTCCTTGGTACCAATCACGTCCATCGATTTAAGGAAACCGTCACTATAAAAAGGAAAAATGCAGTAACTGGCTACATAAATATCTCACACACTTGTAAAGCATCTACGGCATATACCTCTATCTCAATTTCTGTAAATTTTGCTTTCAAAAGACCATAAATATGGGGAATAAATTTTGGGATTATACGATCAATACGGTCATTTTCACTGAGTGATGATCACAATTCACAATCGCCACAAAACTGACGGTCAATATCAAACACACTTCAAATCGTAAATCGCGCTTTTGAGGTATAATATCTTTAATATTCTCATATAAAATTTTAGGACTAATCAAATTTAGATGGCATAGTTACATTTTTCAATATATTTTTTATAGGCGCAGTTTTCTAAAGGACTTCAATAGAGTCCGATTCCTGCCTCTCGCAGCCCTTTTAAGTAAACTGCACGCACCCAAGGAGGTCAACAATTCTAGCCCGTTGACTGCCGTGAATAACCGAGTGAATAATGAATAAATAAATACTGATGAATACCTACTGTTCTGACCGCATAGAGAATTACAGACCAGTTCAAGCTTGAGCTCCGTCTAAGAATATTGATTAAGAAGTTAGGGATCAATTTATGATGAGGATGTTGAGGATGGGCTATAAGACCAAAGGTTTTTCTGAATAATTAGGTTGAAGTGGATCGCAGAGGTCAGTCCCTTCACTGTGACATGGGTGTCTCCGATGTGATTTTAAAACGACGTATGTGCTCGGGAGATTTAGAGATCCATGTAATGTATTGGAATTCGGAATGTGGGAGTACTTCCCTACGTAAATTGAGATGTTTGGTCAAGTACGTTTAGGTTATAAAATACGATTATAAGTCGACAAAAATGTTTAAGGTTATAAATTTGAGATTACGCATAAATGTTTTGAGATATGTGATAATGATGATTTGATAATTAGAAATAATCCTTTATAATTTTAAAATTATCATAGGTCGATGAAGCGGAGCGAAGTGTTTGTAGATGTACCTTATCATTATATATTTTTTTATTTATATGAAGAAAATTAAGAAAAGTAGACTAATCTACGAGTTTTTTTATGCCTAGGTACACGAATACCTAAACGTTTACGTCTTTGCTAGTCAAAATCGGAGATTCCGACCACAATGACAAATAGCAGATGACAAAATCCATGTTTGTTAACATTCAAAACTACTATAAAAGGAATGTAACATCTTACGCAACCAAAAATCAATTTAACTCTGACCGATATTTAAAAAGTAAAAACATATAAATCTGTCGTATGACAAGACAAGTATCTGTAGGTCCAAGTACATTTATATCGCGCTTGGAGTTTTATCGCGCGATCGCGACAAGCTTTGTCGCCGGGATAAGTCGAGTGAAAGTAACGTGACCGATGCCACCTGTCACTTTTAATGTGTAAACATATTGTTCTTACTTTACCAACCTCGTATCACGCGAATCTGAATATTAAAAAGCAACCTTGCTCGTTGGAGATAAGGTCGAAATTTCTGTGTCTAGAGAGATATGAGTTGGATTCCATAGTTTATACCATCGCGTGCGCAGTTCAAAAAGCAAAAAGCGTTATGTAATGTTCGGTAATCATGCGCGGGCATGTCATGATGGTTGTTTGTTTTTTAAGCGATTAAGCTTTAATAGTAGTTTAATTGGGTTATTTTTTACGAGAAAGCTTATTTTTGCGTGAGTGACATAATGGAGAACGTTTAAGCACATGATTGTCAAATTTCAATGGATTGGTTTTGATTTTGACATAATAGAAGTTAAGAACTCAAAAGGACATAACCGTCGATGGAACGCTACTAGAGTACGTAGACAGCTATATTTACCTGGGTAAGCAGATATCATTCAGTAGTCAACGAAACGAAGAAGAAGTAGACCGACGAGTAAAAATAGCTTGGAATAAATACTGGAGCCTAAAGGAAATCCTGAAAAGTAATATGAATATGAAAATCAAGAAAAAAGTTATGGATATATGTATTTTACCTTCACTGACTTATGCAAGTCAAACCTGGCTGTTCACTGCAAAAATTAAATCAAAAATAACTACATGCCAGAGAGCGATGGAGAGAAGCCTGCTAAACATAAAAAGAGTTCAAAAAATACCACATATAAATATAAGAGCTGTAACAAAACTAATAGACGCTCTGGAACACGCCAAAACACAAAAATGGAGATGGGCTGGACATGTTGCCAGGCTGTCAGACTCGCGCTGGACCTTGAAAGCTACCACCTGGAAAGGACCTGCAGGCAAACGACGCTCCGGGAAACCTAACAGCCGTTGGACTGATGACATAAATAAAACAGCCGGTATAAACTGGAAAGATATAGCTACAAACAGGGATAGATGGAAGTCCTTGGAGGAGGCCTTCACCCGATGAGGGGTTCTTGTCCACCACAAATAATTAATACTTTGTATATTTATAATATGTGAAAATTGACTTAACAATAACAATAAATAATTCTAATTGACATTATACCTAAAATAAATACTTATAAATAAATGCTAACTTATACTGTTGTAATGAAATGAGTGTAACAAATTGGACTTGAAATAAAAGGCTTTTTTATTTTATTTTATTTTTATTTATAATAGAAGTTAAGGTAAGGTCTCAAATCGCCGCTTTTAATAGTATAATCAGTTATGACAGTTTTATGTGACACCGAGTTCATTGATTACTTTGGCCTAATGAGCCTATTAAGACTAAATCAGAGGTCAAATTAGATCAGTGCCCTAAGCATGTAACTTGTAATACACGTGGAAGTCCCTTTCTAACAAAAGCTATCAAAAAGGGACTTCCACTTGTGTTACAAGATTTACAAGTTACAAGCTTTTGATAAACAGGGCACAGATAATCTTTAGGAGCAATCACATCGGAAGCTTCGTCAGAGTTATCGCCTCCTAACTTTTAATGTCTTTATTCGACACACAATGACATATCATAAACCCTTTTAAGTACTTATATACCTACGTTCAAAAACCGCAAATTACGGCCAGCATAAAGATAAATATTTCCAGAGAGGAAAATAGCGACTACGTTTCTATGAAGCGGTCGTCCCCTTCCCTCTTAAAACACTCGTGTGATGTACAAAGTATGCCAACAATCTGATGCTACATGCCGTTGCATTGCAACTAGCAGCCAATGAAGAAACCTATTCAACAATGGGCGACATACTTGCATGTCACTTTCGACACCATCACAAACGATATTCGAAATTTTAAACAACAACTTAGTAACATGACTTTGTGAAAACTGGTGTCAAGTGACATTGGAATTATTGAAATATGTAAACTACGTGTTGAATTAAATTCTTCTGTAAAATCATATTCTAGAAAATCTAGAACAAAACCAGACATCGTGTTTCCTTAAACTGAATACATAGAAGGTCCTGAGGCCTGTGTTATAGCAAACAAACAATTTCAATGGCACCTTTATCAAATTGTTACACCAGTTTCTGATGTTCCAAAGAGCCACACGTGTTGATTTGAAGTGGTATAGGTAATAATTATTTCAGGAAAACAAAGCTCCCGAAAGAGACTCATGCTGCTTGCAAGCCGTTATACATATAGCGACCTCTGTTGTCTAATCATTGTGTAATGAATAATGAACTTGTGAGATACATATTTCAGAAACTTCCTGTCTCGCACAGGTAAACTGTGGAATGAACTGTCCGCCGCGGTATTTCTGGACCGATACGATATTCAAACCTTCAAGAGCGATCTTGCAACCCCCTCTGGTGTTGCATTGCAGGTGTCGATTCGTCTTCTCCTTTGTGTTATCATAAAAAACTGCGAGACTAGGATTAACAACCGTAAAACCTCCCAACTATAGTCCAAAGCTCCCAACGGTGGTCCAAAATTAACTGTATTTTTTTCGTTCAGGTGTATTTTACTGGAAGGAAGAATGGAAGAAAAAACTGAGTAAACCAAAAAGAACATTGGTATTTATACTTAACTAGCGACCCGCCCCGGCTTCGCACGGGTTAACAAATTATACATAAACGTTCCTCTTGAATCACTCTAATATCTATTAAAAAAACCGCACCAAAATCCGTTGCGTAGTTTTAAAGATTTAAGCATATAGACAGACAGACAGACAGGGAAGCGACTTTGTTTTATACTATGTAGTGATTTCCTTTTGAACTTGTGGATCATAGTTGCAGTATTCGACTAATAGTTGAGAGGTTTTACGGAACTTAACATTAACAGACATACTTCATTAGCAATGTCACCACAGCCTTGCAGAGTTGCAACACCAAGTCGAATACCGCGGCAAGCCGATAAGTGCAAATTCGAGTAAGCAGAAACAATAGGCGAGGAAAGACTTGTTGGAAAGCATTGTGCTATTGAATCGTCATTTCGACTTGTTCAAGGTCATTGCGACACCCACTGTCAATTTACGATAGATAAGCGGTAAGCGGAACGGATTTTCTGATCTTATTGTGAAATAATTGTAATTGTTGTGAATAGCAATTGATCGTGAATACTTCTGAACTTCTGAAAAGCGTTGGTAACCTAGTGGTACGGTACGCGACTTTCAATCAATATTATAATCATTTGATATTTACCAATCGCTTTTCGGTAAAGGAAAACATCGTGAGGAAACCAGACTAATCCCATTAAGGCCTAGTTTCTCCTTTGGATTGGAAGGTCAGTTGGCAATAATAGTCGCGTCGCTTTCTAAAAACTATAGTGCCTAGGCCCTGCAAAAATTTCACCCACAGCTAGACTACCACGTATGAAAATTACAAAATGTTGGACAATAAGCTTTGAATAGTGTCATATTCACCTGTTCGTTAAGATTATTTATCTAGGACATTCTCTTGTAACTTAGACCAACTGTATGTATAATATCTATAACATCACATCTCTACTCTACTTGACGTGACGATCCTCCCCCTTTGGCCGGTTTCGCTGTATTCCATTATGTGTTGAAATTGACATTGAAATACTTGCATACATCTAAACTGGCAGTAGTATTATATAGGTACAGATACTACAGATTGAATCACATGAACTGGCTGAAGAAATCACTTTATTTTATATTACACAAAAAATTTCCAGATTTGCAAAAAACGCTTAATTATAAAGTTTTTTACACAAATTTTCACGACGAAATGAGGAAGAACTACGGAAAATTTGAAAGTACGCACATTGGCGGGGAATCAGAATCAGAGCAAATGGAAAAGCACGGCAAAGTAGGCCAATACATAGAAAGAATAGTAACACCACAGGGACTAGATAAATCTTATTCATTTTTAAAAGAGGTACATCTACAGTTCTACACTCTACACTTCTGGCAAAAGCTTCCACAATTTGATTGAATTTAACACATCGAAAACCTTGCAAGAAAACTCTTCCACTCCGAGAAAGCAGGAGTCTGCGAGACATTCACCGTTACCCAGTAAGCCGCATCATTCTATCGATCCTCCATCACACACCCTACAATCTATTAGCAGTGTTAACAAGGGACAATCAACCTCCGATAAACTATAGCCCGCTCAGGCAACTTTCACGGGCCCGCTTCCTCGAACATCGAAATACGAAATTTCCTCTCTCTATCGCTCTTGCTTCGAAGGATAGAGAGGAATGGTGGTTCGCTGTTATAGCCCATGCCCGCGGCATTGTGCAGATAAATGGACAATTTAACACCATGCAGACGTAAATTTACATTTCATTACGGATAGTTATGATACTTATGATAAACTCTTTCATTAGCGGGTGATGAATGTTTCGCTCGCCGTTTATTGTGATTGAAGTTCGCCTTCTTTGTAAGACTGTAGGTGCCGCCATTTTGAATATACATAGGTAAAGTAAATTAGATGTGAAGACGTTTCTCAAGAAGTGATTTCTCACTTTTCTAGTCTGGTATCCAAGTGAAAAATCGGGATACGTTAAAAAAGTAAAGGTTAATAATGTATAATTCATTCTTTAGGAACAACCCGGGCTAGTACATCTCGCGACATAGACTATCCGTCTTTTTCTAACTAAGATAGCTTATCTCGCCGCGAGATACTGTCGCGCCAATCATGTGCTAGGGGGTGCATGATAGTGTTTTTGACCAACCGGATCTGCTTAAAGTTTGTTTATTTATTTAAAAATCATGGAAGCGACAGAATCTTTGGAGAAAGGAGACCACTGGCCAGCGCCAATAGAATAACAATCAATTTTATATCCTCGTGCGTTACGATGCCTCATTTTGCACTAGTGTTGTAATTGTAAGTGTGAAACATCGATAAACAAGGGAACTAATCAAATTACTATATTACATATTTTGTGTTTTATTTTATAGCAGTCACACATATAACTAAACAAGTGACCCTCCGGGAGTCTCAGCCGATACTATTATGACACCAATTACAGTTTATAATCAATAGAAAATTGCAACTCGTATCGTACTAGATAACTGATGTTATACTTAGTTGTTGTGTATACAACTAGCAGGTAAAAAGTGAATGGGAATGTATTCTTGGAAAACAAATTGAAGAGAAACCAGAACAGAAGAATAAAGAAATTGACGAATAGGTAATACGGCGACGTGGAAATGTTGACGGTAAAAGCGTCTAGGCTTGCCGTGTAGGTTCTAACACTTATACTGTGATTACTGTGTCTGTTCTATCGACATTTATATTGGATCGTTCCAGCCATCACTAGGAACGTCTGCGATGCTCGTGGAATACGTAACATGTCACAAAGCCCGAAGGCCGCGGCGCCGTACCGATGGTGATCACAAGCGATGTGGATATTTTGACGAAGAGGATGCATCGCTTTGCAGTGTAGTTATTAACTCTTATACTGTGTCTGTCCTATCGATATTTATATTGGATCGTTCCAGCCATCACTAGGAACGTTTGCGATGCTCGTGGAATACGTAAAATGTCACAAGGCCCGAAGGCCGCGACGTGCCGCCGAATGGAGGTCACCGACGATGCGGATATTTTGACGGTAAAGGTTGCACATTTCGTTTATTACAGAATCTTAATGAATGAACGCAATATTAAAGCTGCTACGCTATAATGTCAATATGCGATGCAAAATAATCTAAGAATTAAGACGTCAATTCACGAAAACATCATAATTTTAAGGATAATTAAGGAAAAAGAATTTAGACACAATAATTATACATAAGATCTGATGTAAATAAATAACGAGATATTTCAAGAAACGGCTGTTATCAACGTTATGTACTTTTAAACATTGAATACTTGTAGCAGAAAATAGAAGCAACAAAATTCATGTTAAAGATTGCTTTTAAGGAGCGACAGACGAATTATTCTTATTGCTACCAACTGACCCTTTGAACCCTGGGTTAGGCTGGTAGCTGGCTGCTATTGGTTGGTTCCCGCACGTCTCCTCTCATCCCCGACTCAGGGAAAAGGCAGACTTACACTCCAGAGTAAGCTGAAATATGTCATATGTCATAGATATCCGCCCAGGACAATATTATTAAAGCATCACAGAAATCAATTTCCTCAACCCAATGTCCACATCTCGAATAAAAAAAAAACAAATAGTACAAGCACCAATATCCACTCACCTATCAAATCGGACGCAGCATAAAACGGGCCTAAATAACAATTTAAGGTCAATGAGCCACGTAACGCTGAATAAACTTAATCCGATCCATTCTATTCGTCACGGCTACATAACAGCTAGCACAGACTTATCCGCAGATAGATATGCTATGAAAACGTATAATCGGGAAATCTTATTATAGTTCGTTTTTTTTAGCATTTGAATGAAGGTAAGCGATTTAGACATGTCTTTTAATTGAAAACACTTTTTAAAAATCAATAACTATTACTTATGAAAGCAGAAGACTATAAAAGATCGTATTCGATTCATAATTGTTACATATTTACTGTAACTTATTTTTAAAATGTGTTTTTCAACTAAAAGACACGATCAAGATTGTTTACCTTATTTCTAATGCCAAAAAAAACGAAGTATAGTGATCCGTCAAAAGACGTTTTCACAGTGTCGTTACTAATTAGGAAGCATGTTTACGTGCCAAACATCTCTATATAAATAGAATATAGCTGTCATATAGATACTAATTAATAAATGTCATTTCCTTATTATAGGATTCTACATTCTAGACCGCATCGGCACTTACGGTCAGGTGACTCAGGTGAGATTATGGTATTTATGGTCAAATGCTTAGGTACTTTCATAGAGAAAAAAATAAGTACTTTCATAGAGTCCGCTACTCGATGCTAGATGTAGGTAGACTACGAAAACAATAGTCTTTTTGGTACTAAAACTGATGTATGGAGTGAGCAGAGCACTCAATTCTTACTATACATAGTATACATATATTTCTCTATGGTATTTTTATTCAATAAATAAATATGACATCTATTTTCTGTTTTTAGTGTTCAGTACAAAACTTTGTTCACGGAACACTTATGGGATCACTTAAATTCGGTCTTTATTTAACCTTTTTGGTCGCCACTGCAACGACGGTACTTATGCGCTCTACTCACTTACATGTCTGGCACTCACACAGCATGTAAGTTAATTACTGCTAATCAATATGTAGGTGAAAGTGATGCTTGCACCATTTAACAGCAGTTCCTATTATGTGACTCGGTAAAAAGGAGTTGTATTTGCTAATGCTTTGTGATGTGCGAAAGGTTTAATGGATTATGCAGAATATGCAGAGAATATTTAGTCTTGTGTCATATTTCCTTTAATATATTTCCAAACAGTCGAGCAGTCTGAATATGCGTTTGCGTTTTACCCTCTATTTATCCAGGATCTCATCAGCAGATGTCCAGACTACAGACAGAGAGCTGTCACAACCCAAATATCCCGACAAATTGAGAAACTACTACTAATTTAAAAAGCGGCTAAGTGCGAGTCGGACTCGCCCATGAAGGGTTCCGTATTTAGGCGATTTATGACGTATACAAAAAAACTACTTACTAGATCTCGTTCAAACCAATTTTCGGTGGAAGTTTACATGGTAATGTACATCATATATTTTTTTTAGTTTTATCATTCTCTTATTTTAGAAGTTACAGGGGGGGGGGACACATTTTACCACTTTGGAAGTGTCTCTCGTGCAAACTATTCAGTTTAGAAGAAAATGATATTAGAAACCTCAATATCATTTTTGAAGACCTATCCATAGATACCCCACACGTATGGGTTTGATGAAAAAAAAATTTTGAGTTTCAGTTCGAAGTATGGGGAACCCCAAAAAATTATTGTTTTTTTTCTATTTTTGTCTGAAAATCTTAATGCGGTTCACAGAATACATCTACTTACCTAGTTTCAACAGTATATTTCTTATAGTTTCGGAGAAAAGTGGCTGTGACATACGGACGGACAGACAGACGGACAGACAGACAGACATGACGAATCTATAAGGGTTCCGTTTTTTGCCATTTGGCTACGGAACCCTAAAAATCGGTAAAAACTGAAAAGCGAGCTCCTTAAAAACCTCTTTTGCAAACAACCTGTTTTAAAAATCCGTCTGCTTAATGAATGACCTTAACGTCTTCATCTTCTAACCATCATACCCATAATCATAATCATTTCTTTGCACATGTATACTACGGTCGTAATATCACAAACATATTTACAAAAATACACTTACACGACTTAATTTTCAGTGTCTTAGAGGCGTGTCGAAATATTTTTGAAGTCAGCTGCAGAAGTTGCTAAGCGGGCCAGGTGTTCAAAATGATCTTGACGCGACTGTATTTTTATGAGAATAAGAGCGTGTCAAGGTGAGTTTGAACACCTCGCCCGCTTAGCAACTTCTGCTGCTGCCTGTACAAGGAAATCCATCCGCAAACATGTAGGAAATAGTCATAATCCATATTTATTTCCAGGTACCAATAAAATTAGTGTAAATAGTATAAATTCACTAAATGCAATAAACTAATAATATTTGGCAATAAAGCATCGGAGTCGGACGTCCGCGCCGGCTTCCTGCTCGAACTCGAAACAAAACACGGCGCGCGCGCGCAGCGGTGAATCACACGCGGGCCTATTCAAGTGTAGCGTATCGCTGACACTACTTGTTTTTGCTACTTTTTGTTGTTTTTTCATCTTTCATGGAAGTACGTAAGTTTGACGTGATTAAACTCATATCCAGAATAACAGGTTGGCTCAAAATTATGTTGACTGAACATTTACTTAAGTATACGAATGTTATTATTACTAACGCGACTTTTACAAAATGTCAGTGAAAATTAAAACTACAATCATTCAACTGACACAAAATGTGTTATCTTCATAGTTTTCTACTGACTCTACTCTGATACACAAACGCAAACATTTGTTAAAATTATTATGCACAGTAAAAAATCTTTGTCAACGTATTTCGGGCCACCCTGTAGGTAGACTGCTGTACCATTAGTCTTTGCCTGTAATAACTGGTTAGGCCTAAACTTAACTATTTTATCTAATCTTTTAATTCTAAGACTTACTGCATCACCTACTCACATTACCTACTTGTTTTTTAGGGTTCCGTAGCCAAATGGCAAAAAACGGAACCCTTATAGATTCGTCATGTCTGTCTGTCTGTCTGTCTGTCCGTCCGTCCGTATGTCACAGCCACTTTTTTCCGAAACCCCATACTTAGAACTGAAACTCAAACATTTTTTTTTTCATCAAACCCATACGTGTGGGGTATCTATGGATAGGTCTTCAAAAATGATATTGAGGTATGTAATATCATTTTTTTCTAAACTGAATAGTTTGCGCGAGAGACACTTCCAAAGTGGTAAAATGTGTCCCCCCCCCCCCCCCCTGTAACTTCTAAAATAAGAGAATGATAAAACTAAATAAAATATATGATATACATTACCATGCAAACTTCCACCGAAAATTGGTTTGAACGAGATCTAGTAAGTAGTTTTTTTTTAATACGTCATAAATCCCCTAAATACGGAACCCTTCATGGGCGAGTCCGACTCGCACTTGGCCGCTTTTTTTGCCTTGTCTTCACTACCCAAAAGTTGTCTGCAATAGATCCCTCCTTAGCGATATTATATGCTTAATTTGTATGTCATGTTTCTTTTTTGATATTGGTGAGCAATTAAGAATATAAGTAGTTTTTATTGTATTTTTAATGTACATATTTAGTTTCCAAAAAAGTTTTACAGGTCTATTACATTTATTAAAACGAGCACTCACGTATTTTAAGTCGAAGATTGCTCAACATGTTTCACTCCTTAACCAGGAACTTCAACGGGAGCACGCATTGGCACATTGGCAGACAGACGTGACGTGAGTGACCCGTTTTAATACACTTAATATGTCTGTGTCTCACGGGAGTTTTGTTATTTCACAGGCCATTGCATTTTAACCTCCGTCCACCGTTATAAAATTCATTACTTCCCATTGAGTTATTATTACCCACAAATCCCACAATACCCACTATACCTGTATAGAAGCCATACTAAACAATGAAATTGTCGCAATCGCAACCTGTACCACGCGACTGAAACGTCGTAAGTGCCGCAAAACTCATGGCGCTTACGCGTTTAGTTCACGAGAATCACGCTCCGCTTCTATGGTTTGTTCAGTTTGTTGTCAAAACAACAACAACTCCTGGCGCAAAATACTGGTTCTGGCACAAAATAACCTAAACTATCTAAACCTATATTTCTGTTCCACTAAATCGTAGGTACCAGTTTAAACATTGTAAAGTAGGTAATTTATAAATTCAATCACGTTCAAGCTACTTGACCATAAAAACAATAGAACACTGATTATTAGCCATCATTCCCAAGTTCGGATTAATGAGTGAAAATTATTAATATGAGTTTCCGGTGACCATACATTTATGTTAACTACACACGTACAAAACGTTCCGATTCAAGGCCGGACGCCGATAATCGGGGTGATAAACAAAATACTACACAAGTGAAAAGGAACAAGAAGAAAATGCCAATAAAAAGGAAGTAAACTCCTTAGAAAGTGTCCCAAAACACAAACGACAGTTTAGCGACAGACGGATCTTTAGTACACCCAACGGCGCCAACCACCCAAGATTGAAAAGACATATCTCAGCTCGACTTGCAACCAAAAAGCAACTTTATCACAGAACAAATAAAGTCTAAAACCAAACAACTTACAGCTTTAAGGAGTAAATCGACGCATGAGTCATACAAATAAACGTAAACATTACGGCTAACGGAATAGACGTCAAATTTATTTGATTGGTGGAGCGCACGTGCACTTCCAGCTTCCTCTGAGCTTCTTAGATATAGCACATTCGGAGTAATAGGGACACGTGTGACTGTGAAGTGTTGGATAGATTGATGCTAGGTGATGAAGATAAACAGTCAGTCCGGTTGCAAATCATCTGGAGTATTAAGCATTGACGCGGCGCAGTGTTAACTTAATAATAACTGTCACTAGAAATTTAGATCTCTCTCAAGAGAGTCTCGACGCACATCTCCATATGTACCTACTCAATTATGTATTCACTTGACTCCAACAATCGTTTGAAAAGATATTGCGTCCAATGATGATGATTCTCTCCTTCTCTTCTGAATCATAACAGCCAATAAGACATACCTTTATAATCGCTCTTAACTACACATTAAGTAATTACAAACATCAATTATAATACGCAAAAACAAGACGCGGCTGGAAGCAAACTTGTACTTGTACAAATTAGTCCAAGGGGGCAATTATGTCACTTATGGAAGGCGAGAGGTCAGTCAGCAATGATCACACGTGTAGGTGATGACATCCGTGGAATAATTAAATGTACCCAAATGTTTCAAGATTTTTTAAAATCATCTTGTTCTCTTGTTAGTTAGACACATTACATTAGATTGAGAAAGTCAAATGAAGACAGCGAAGGGGCGAAAGGATATAGAAATTTGCAATGATGAGACCGGAATATTAAGAATTGCTACGGTATTTATAGAGAATGGATCGAAGAATTCTAACAAAAATAGCATGAGAGAAAAAAAGGAAAAGCTAGCGATCACGAATTATGTGGAATGAACACTAGAACTAGTCATCCTAACGCAAAATTTACGCCTCTTAAACAAAATGCTAAAGATGAAATACTGACAGAATTGTACGATTCTCGGGATCTAAGCAAGTATAAATCCAAAACCTCTAAAACATGCGCTAATACAAAAATCGGATATTTTATGTGCCTTTATTGAGAAGCCAAAAGTAAAAAAATTGGAAGCAACCTTTGCCTGAACAGTCATCGTACCGAATTAAATTAAAAATGGTGTACCTAATACTAAGGTAACTTGTGTGTATTCCATTGCACCACATGACACGCGTCCCGACCACGACCCTTAGACATAGTTAATCATGGGGTTGAAGACGTAAGGCGATATCGTCGCAACAAGATACGTCGCACGTTAAACCGAGACATATCTAGTTAGAATTCCTATAGGGTTTCTATTGTTTTCATGCCATGGACTAACTACAGTGGTTGAGGGCAGCGAGTTTGACGGTGAACTGAAAAATAAAAACCTGCCTGATAATATAATTTTTGTTGAAAATTAATCACGTTATTAATAAACGTTTATTAAATGTAGCAAACCGTTGATAATCGTTTGTCAGAAAGAGACAAAAGTTAACAGATGATTTATGAATAAGGGGGTAAATGAATCAAATGATAAAGCGTGAAATTAGTTGAACTAGTTGTAGCTTATTTGATAGGTGAAATTGATGCCATATAGTGTAACAAAAACTTGTAAATTGTGACACGCCTCGCTGGTCAAACTCTAGTGTTGTTGACTTTGATGATTGCATGTTATGTTACGTGATATCAGTAGATAAAGTTAATTGCGCTGATACTAATGGTGACAATGTCCCACATGTACTTAAGTACAATGGCACGTGTTACCAAGCAAGCATCACATGGCGAATTTAGCCCTAAATCAACCGGCATAAAATGGGGATTACTAGGGAAAAAGACTTGAAACGTTGTCAAAGACTCTTTATAAAAAAACAAAACCCACCCTGAAAACAATCAAGAGATGGCCCTGATTAAGACGATTAATCGTATGGCGTTTGGTATGACAGTAATCAGAGAACAATATCGAATTGGGCATGCCATGCCACATCATCATCTCCCACAGGCTAAGCAAAGGCCATCTCCGAGTGGGTTTGGTCCAAAGAATATAATACTCACCCTAGTGAGTTCACCACCAGTCCATAATCCATAAACTCACAAACACAATTTATTTACAGCCTTTCGCAGATTTGCGGGTTTCCTCGCGATAATTGTGACGTTTTCCTTCACCGCAACTAGTGAATATTGAATAATATTGCGCAGTATCCAAGTACCGAAAACTCATTGGGACGAACCCAACAGGTTTGGAAGCCGAATGCCTTACCGCTACCAGCTTTAACGATGATATGTTGAAAAAGTAAACCAAATACAAGTTTGTCGTTCGACCAGAATGCGTTTAAAATCGATATTACTGCATTATTCATTACTCGCATTTCATACAAATCGTTTCGTACGTCGAAACGAGAGTAAATAAATTAAAGCTGATTAAAAACGAGTACCCAATAATTAACGAATGCTTGGAATATCTTAACGTGGCTTATTCCGAACACGATCGTGCAAAACGCGACTGGTCCGTCCAGTTGTTCGGCAAAAACGTCTAAATTGAATCACGATTATCACGGACGGGTCATTCTGCGACATCGGCAGTCGGCACAGACCACCTCAACTACTAGATGGAGCGCATAAGACAATCACACGGAAATGAAGATGTATAGGAGATACTATTCGAAGAGGGGAACAGACTAACGCAACCATCGCTTTCGGTATCCAAACCGCTGGAAGGAAGCCATGGCTCTGGGCGTCGTACACTCTTGGCGACGGTCCGTCGAGAGCGAAATGAAGCGAGGCCAGAAAGGTCACTGAAGATGGGAAAAGGCGTGGCGCGAGCTGGTGAAGGCCCTGGTCACCTCTGGGAGGCACCCCAAGGCATTAGGACAACAATATAAGACAATCGATATCACCTCCCGTAACAATTTTAGTTCGGGAGGGCGACCGCTTATTTCAGTTGCGCCATGTGCGCCCACAATTACGACCAGTACCCTACTCGTGTAAATTAAAATTAATTACAAAAATTAAGATTTAGGGGTATACCTGGGCTGTTGTAGTATAAAATGGTGTAGAATACAACTCAGTGGGGTTGCTGAGAATCTGAGATCTAACCTCGTGTTCTTTGTAAACGTTTCATATGTCCGAGTAGTCTGTGGCCATCGGGTAAGAGCACAAAAACTGGATAATCCTAGTGCAAATAGAGAACTAAGCAGTAAGCACTGGGATGCCTGATAGCTGCATTGTCCTCGGTAAAACACTAACACTTACTGTGATTAATTATGAACGTTTAAGACGTTTTAAGAATACTTAGCATGTTACACGGGCATTCTGCAATATATTGATTCATAAACTATCAATAGAACTTCATAATAAACAATAAAAATTCCTTAAGAACATAGTCTAAGGGGCTCATAGACATTCTGTTTTTACTCTTATTAGTTATATTAGTCTTTACAAATATAAACAGCGAAATGAAACAGATTAGATGAGCCCCTTGAACTTTGAAGGTCTATGATGGTGCCACTTTATTCTCTATCGTGACATGTTATTAGAAAGTGGCGAGTAACGACCACGATGATAGATGATAAGCGCAACCATATGTAGGGATAAGATGATCGGCTCTTTATCATTTGTCACCATGGCTGTCACGTTCTAACAAATATGTAAGTTCGAAAGTGACGCATAGCATGACAGGTGATAAAAATGCGACCATGATAGATCTGCGCCCGAATTTATTTCAGACTAATTATACATAAACCTTCCTCTTGAATCACTATCGATTAAAAAAACCGCATCAAAATCCGTTGCGTAGTTTTAAAGATTTAAGCATACATAGGGACAGACAGACAGCGGGAAGCGACTTTGTTTTATACTATGTAGTGATAGATCTTCTATTATCAAAAGGCGCTAGAGTACATGTTTAGATATTTTTGAGCACGTCGGCCGCTCCGATATATCTGATGGTGACTCTACAATACTCTACATGTAATATAAAAGTATAGAGACACATTTTCACATACTTCCGTTTAAAAAGTACGAAATGTTAGAATACAGCTGTTTAGTGCGGTTCTAAATAAAGATGTTGAATAATCAGGGTGAATTGGGAAGGTCAAGGACCTCGCGAACCGGCTCACCGAAGTGTTCTTCATATACAGGGGTGAGCGAACACCACTGACACTTCATTACGCTTTAAAATTCCAAATATGTCAACAAAATAAAATTCGTAAACTTTATAGACATAATAAGATTAATAAGTCCAAAGATGGTCAATTTTGTGCTGTTAGTAGTGTTAGTACCAACAGCAACACTAACTGTCCATCGGTGGACCTTATGCCTTTTGTAATAAGGTTTACGAACTGTCAGTTAACAGTGTGGGCGATGGTACTTATAAGCCGAGATAGGCGTAAACATTAATCAATCAACTTCAGCTATAAAAAGGTCTGTTTTTGTTCGGATCGAGACATTTTCGGGCGATAACCTTTTGGTTTTGGGAATTTTAACAATAGCTCTTTATGGACCTAATAGGCTACATGACTAATTTTCATTTATGGTATCAATCGATCGGGTTAGTTTTTAGGATCAAATGTCTATATGGGACCCATTGCATTAAAGTAACACAAAAGTCAGAAATTGTAGTCAAAGGCCGACAGTCGCACTTCACTCGCGAAACGCCCTAAACAAAACGATAAGGGAACGTGACGTCAAGGTCTCTGGGCGCCCATCTTGTAGTATGGACAAAACAAGAAAATTGCGTTTTTGTCGGTGAAATATTGCGTTTATATAGTTGCTATACAATATTTTTTGGATGAAATGTAAGGAATCACATAGTACCCTTACTTTTATCGTTTTTGGAAGTTAAAAAAAAACTTAAATTTTGAAACTCAGGTCCTGTATTTTTGTAATTTTTCAATGTTTTATTTTAATATCCACATTATTGTGATAAATTGCTCGTTTGCTATCTATTCTACTAGATTTTGTTATAAAATTCAACATATGTCATCATCCCTATTTATTGGTTGTTTTATGACGTTTCTGCTAATTTTCTTAAAATGAAGAAACTTTTATTGTTAGCGATTCTGGAAACTTTAAATATTTTTTATGGATGTATGTCACCTCAGCGACAGATATAGCTGAGCTAAGCGGGCCTGGAGGCGTATTCTAATTGTAATAACTGGTTATAACCTACGTGTCAAAAGTGACGTTTCTGGTTGATTGAAATGTCACTATTGACAATTTGACACATATCAGATCCAGAATAATCCAGATCAAACTCATAACCTGTCCTGTTGAAAGTTTCTCGCCTCCTGGACTGTTCAAAGTTTCTGTATACCAATATTATTATTGTTGAATTTAACGTCCCATCACATTAGCTGTACTCTTAACACTTTCAGTGTCAAGCAGCCGACTGCCAACACAAAATGAACACACCTAGCGTGTTCTTAGCAGTGAATGTGTTAAAAAGTATTACTACAGTGTAAGTGTAACCAATAAGACAAGGTCAGTTTTTATCACCCCGCTATCATTAATTTATTTGACGAGTTACCCTATTATGGTATTGCATTCGTACAAATAGAGACACTTGGACATGCAGTTATCTGCATAAGGAAGCGTCGTATCCTCGCTAGTACATTTATAGGCTTGGAGGCGTGCCAACGAGTCCTTATAGCTATATCACGCCTTTGTCATAGGTCTGAGAAGGAATGAGTTGGTATCTCACGAGGTATCAACTAAGTTTGGGTCAAGTGCAAATTAATGTGATAAACGAGGGCCGATCGAGCTTTATAGTCACGAGCTTAGCAATTTATAATCTTTTCCTGATATTCTAAAGAAATCATTTCTTTTTCTAATCAGATATTTGTGGGCATTCCAAGTACTAGATATTATTGGAATTACCCGAATTACCTGACATTCGGATATACCTTACCGTTTTACAAGATACCTATCTTTCGATAGTAAGATTGGCAAGGCTGACTCACAGGAGTGAGTAACGTGGGATTATGCCTGAATGTAGCAAATCTCGGAACATGATTAATCTGTGCCAACAGTTTTTAGACCTGCCTGACTAATTCTGTATCTATTTCCTCTTGAATTAGACACCTTTTCAGGGAACCAGAAAAGTAAAGATAAACAAACGTCGACAGTAGACACCTTTGCCGTGTTTGCTGTTTTTTGTTATAATACTTAAGTAGGTACAGTCAGCAGCAGAAGTTGCTAAGCTGGATTTCAAAATTACCTTGACGCGCTCTTATTCTCTTAACAATAGAGTCGCGTCAAGATCATTTTCAACACCTCGCCCGCTTAGCAACTTCTGCTAATGACTGTAGGTGGCAAACAAGCATGATGGTAAGCCATCAATTTTGCCCATGTACACCTGCAAATTGTGATGTCGAAAAGGAATGAAACTATATTTGTTTCACGTACCTAATCCGCAAGAAAAATATTCATTAACACACATGATTGACTAAAACGTTTAAATTGCCCACATATGTAACAATACATGTTTAAATTTGAAATGCGCAAAAAAATATTCCTTAATACCTACACATGATCATGATTTACTAAAATGTATAAATTGCCCACATATGTAGCAATAAATGTTTAAATACGTATTTAGAATATTATATTAGTCAATCCCACAGGGAAGGAAATATATAAATAACCTTTACCTACTAAATTATCGCGAACCAAACTGACATAATGCTAACATAGTGTAATTGTATTTAGCTCGAAGTTTTTCTGGCAAAAATAAGATCTTATTTAAAAGCAACTCCCTCGGGATGACATGTCAGGATTTTTAATCGTTTGTCAGGTTTGCAAGCGAACTTGGCGAGTGTCAGGGATTTTTAAAGACCTCAAAAAACCATATGGATGGCGAATTAAGGGGCTAATGGCCCATCGAGTCATTTTTGGAGAAGTATAACCATCCAGAAAATGTCAGGATTTTTAGGATGAAGCCCGGACTTTTGTCAAGATATTCGATTTTTTTCATATGACAACGCCATCCGTAATTCGATTCATTCAATAACATCATTTACCCCATTCGCCTAGCTCCACTTGCGGGACCTACACCAGTATCGTTCCCAATAACCCATTGATCCGATTAGATAAACTGCCATCACAGAAAGGAAATAGGCGTCTGCAGACTGCCATTACCAATAAACAGATATAGGACAACGACAAGTAAACTGTAGTACTGATGTTCCGTCGGAAATTTTCTAAAATTGCGATTTTTCCACATGAAATAATTTCGCAATCTGCTCATATTTTTGTAGACCAACCTATGCTTTTCTACAATGAAAAATATCTTTGTTTTCAGTGAAACTTTCCTGAAAGTTCGAGAACATTTCCAACATTTTGTAAACTTTCCGCAACTTGCACATCTGATCCATATAAATAGATGACCTGAGTTGACCTAACCAAATACATAGAAGAATTCAAGCCCTATGCTAAACCAAAGTACGCAAGTAATTTACCGACGATCGAACTGCAACACGAACCGATTAACAATAACATTACCTCATTTCAGCCTGTACCGACCACACACAATGAGGTATGTGAGGTTTGGTGTTATTACAACAACACTTAGCAAAATATCGCCGATTACGTGGCCGATTGTAACCTGACGCTTGAATGGAATCATTCTTCGATCGAACAAGTTTATATTTCCGTTTTGTCAATATGCGTAAATAAATGTATTCAATTTCCAATATGTGCGTACTTACGATACGAAACGACAACTTTTTCCTAAACATTCTGGAAGGCAGAATAGAAAAGACAGCCTGAATCATATATCTCAGCCAAGTGAAAAAGAATGCATCATACGAGCAAATCAAAAGACTGACCCATCAGGAAAGAAAGGATTAAAGCGAAGATAAGGAGCAAAGCTCTTAAGTTATGTGCTTTTCTCCAGAAACTTCCTGCCTCGCACAGCTCAAGCTGTGGAATCAGCTTCAATCCTTCAAATCTTAAATGCCGTGAATGCACTTGGAACCTCTGGTGTTTCAGTTCTCCATGGGCGACGCGACGCTGACGGTAATTCCTTGCCAGCCGATTCGCCTGATGGTTAGCCTCCTATATCCTATAAACAATCTATAGAATTAAGTATTGTCATTGGTCGAATAACTGAGTATCGTCTAAATCGTCTATCTTGTTTACTTACATTATTTTAAGATGGACTATTAATAGCTAAACTATAAGCTGTATAAGCAAGATACCAATTCGTTTTCAGTAATCAGATACAATTGTGTATCTCGCAAACCGAACGTAACACGAGCCTTCCGTTCCTGTTTATTTCTCTTGGCAAAATTTTAACGTAATAGGATAGGTAATATGGTATATCAGTAGAATTTCATTTCCTTATTCATATTCTTAACCTTTTAACCGCCGTAGACTGATATACATATAAGACATACAAATCAAATCGGGCTCATTTCGCCGCGGTCTGATAAAATAAGACAAAATTTCGTGTATCTTCTTACCCCCCGGCGACACGAGCACGCTCGATGACAAATTCTACGGCGGTTAAAAGGTTAAGTCGAGCAAAACAAATAAAGCCACACCCGTATCATCCTTTTTACCAAGCCACTCAGGCCATTTTCGATCCCTTTATAACTTGCGCTGCCATGTGTCAGGATTGCGGGGGAACTTGGCGCGTGTCACCTTAGCTTAGCTTGGGTAGAAGAAAGGGAAGGTTATGTATGTACAGAATAGAATATCATAGTGGCCCACGAAAGGTTTTGGAACAAGTGATAATGGACGCTTCTATACTTAGGTATACCTATTCGAAATTTTCATGACACCTTGTAACTTTGTTCTAAATAAAGTTAGAAGACCAATTTTCTGTCAACTAGGTATTTTACTTAAAGTAACATGGCAAGTGGCATGAATACTCAGTATTATTTACTTGAAGCAGGAACGAAGCAGCGTAGTATACCTGGTTAGGAAACATGACGTCACCAACCTGGCGGAATATTAATTTGGGACACCGGAATCCGATATCCCGCCTCGACTCCGCTAAAGGGGTCATTCATCCCTCAAACATTCGTGCCTGCCTACGTAAGTACGTACAGTCGTTATCTGATATTATATCGGAGCGGCCAAGGTGCTCACAAATATGTCAACACAGTTAAGGCGCTAGAGTGCGTGTTCAGATATTTTTCAGCACCTCCGCCGCGCCTATATATCTGATGGTGACTGTACGACATCCACTATTGGCCGAAAATAAACCTTATTGCAAAGACAATAACGTCCACTTACGGTCTAATGTGGAGTTTGTACTTAAACTTGAGCTTAGGTGGTTTTAAATGCCTTTTTGGTTCATCACCATCAGCCCTCGACAATAATTTCAGTTCTTTTATTTACTTTGTACGATTTGTGTTGAAGCTTTGATAAAAATGGCGAAATTGTCTTTATTTAAAAAACTCAAAATTTCTAAGGATCAAAGAGTGCAACTCTAAGAATCTCAATGTAATAGGGTAATTTTAAGAGTTTCAAATAATAATACACCTACAATTCTACATGCCAAATTTTATTAAAATCGGAACCTATTTTGTCGGAACAATATGTACCTGGGCTATAACCGAGAATATCGAAGTTCGCAAATTGCGAGCATTTTTCTCTGTCACTCTAATTTACGCCTTCATTGGAGATTTGGAGTAAAAGAGAAGGATCCCCGCAATTTGCGATTTTCGGTTTTCGCGGTAGCCCATTGCAGTGAAATTATTCTAACATCACATATTTGACAGTTATGAATTCACCCTTATATATACATATATGACTTTAAGGCTATCAGTTAAACGGTAGATCTTAGCATCATATCTATAAGGGTGAATTCATAACTGTCAAACAGGTATGTGATCTTAGAAAAGAAACACTGTAGTTACTTTCGCATCTCTAATATTTGTATGGATGATTTCAATTCAATACTTCACGTAATATTACTACACAAATCTTCTATTGTATCCTAAACGTATTGTGTCCACAAATGTTTAGATTTAGATACGTTTTTACTCACCGACTCGCAATATTATCGTAAGCGGGATCGCAGCTGGTTCGGGACGGCTCGTGTCTTTCAACAGTTCCAAAGTGTATTCACGGCACTTTGTAATTATTTTTTTCTCTAAGGGCGTACCGACCGCCAACACCGAAGTTCGCAAATTGCGGGCATCTTTCTGTTTTACTCCAATTATGGCGTAATTAGAGTGACAGAGAAAGATCCCCGCAATTTGTTCGGTGTTCGCGGTAGCCTTTTGTTGGTGATGGTGAGCGTGAGCTCTTTCCAAAAGAAACTAAGTTTGTACAAATGTACAGTCAAAGAATTTAATTTGCGACCCATTTCGTACCTTGTCACAGTGACAATCAATATGAAAGTCGCTAGAGGGACCCAATTTTGCTTTAGTTTGAGAAAAATCTCATTAGATCCCTATCCCAGTTGCTACCCTTGTTTAGTAGAAGTGTATTAGAAATAAAAAGACCAGAAATGATTGAAATTTCATTTTAAACAATTCAAAACCTCATTGATTAGTATATCAAGTAAGTATATGTCAACAATGTTCAAAACCTGATTAGAACTTCAAAATACCTTGAAAATTAAACTAAATGGGTAGTCGTTGTAAATCTATGGCGTAGGTACCTATTTCCCACACGAAACCATGGAAATACATAAAAACCATACGCACACAGTTACTTGTTAGCTTAGAAAGATAAATCTATCTATAGACCGATTAGGGGTTGCAGGCGAGGGTCGTAAAGTGTCTAATAGGACCAGACGGGGTAGGTTGGGTAGGTCAAGAAAAGATAAATGATTTCAGGTTAAAAAGAACCAAATTATATAGTAAATACACAGCGAAATTTGTGCAAATAAACAAAAAGTAACAATTAACAAATTTTGAGTCTTAATTTTACGTTACCTGTTAAAAATAAGCGCCGCTCTTCCAATTACCAAATGCACGCACAATAAATCACAGCACTAACACAGAAATCACACACAAAAACTCAAAAAGTTGATTATTTTCAATATTTTGATTTGTTTTGCTCGCGATGTCAACGGTGTCCTTGAGTGGACGCCATGTTTGATTCCGGCGGTGTCGGGAGCGATCGCGTGCCGACTGCGCGCGCAACGCGCCCCTGCCGACGCATGCGCCACGCACCCCTCGCGCCGCGCCCAGCCTTCCTTGTTCCTCATTCGCGGCGCGGTGCAGTATATGCAAAATTTGGTATGCGGGCTGTGACGCATTGAATGCACTTTTTATTACAAGGTTATTTTAATATTAAAATATTCTATATAGGTTTCGCTACGACTGAATAAAATTATTGTATTTTTAATGTGTAGGTAGTTTTGTGGTGGGTCGTGTAACTCTTTATAATGTGTTTTACTAGCCCATTTGAGTGTCCCACAGACCCCACAGTCCCACTGCTGGACAAAGGTATCTCCCGATTGTGAGTGATTTCCATGATCCCTGGTTTATTAAATTTGGTAGGTAGGCATAAGGACCCTGAAATCAAATAGGTAAGAGTTGACAAACATTGTGTATGTCAACGAAAAGCTATTTTTAAAACAAACGGAACGAGCGCACTCCCATCTCCCATCTTAAATGCCGGCAACGCACTTACAACCCTTCTGGTGTTGGACACTCCCATGGGCAGGGCCGGATTAAGCATGTCGGGGCCACTAGGCAGTGCAATGCTCGGGGCCCCCGTACAGTTAATTCTGCATACATAAGTTCAGTTGTTCAGTACAGGCAAGTAAGTTTGCGGTTTTAATTTCAACCTTCAGGTGTCGGTTGAGCCGATCCGAACATGCCGAATGTTTTTTTCGCTCTTGCGTGGACATAAAGGTTTTTTATATTAGTTTTTGCCGATTCCTCCTTGCGTCCAGTGTGGGGAGAGCTCTTTTTTCTCAATAAGTAGTTAAATATTTTGCGAGGCTGAACAGCGATTGTCCGACCATATGAGCCACATGATTAAAATTAACCTAATAATAAAGATTTTACATGTGTTTAAATGATTATTCATTAACCAGTCAAACTAGCATGTAAGTACAGGGTAAATCGGAAAAGTAATAAAAATCGCGAGCGCAGCGAGCGCGAATTTTTTTTGTGAAAAAATTGTGAAAGCGTGTTAAAAAGGCCTAAAAATCCGAAGTTACCCAGTGAGGTGAGCTTTCATGCGAGGTCAAAGCCGTGCTTCAGGATAAGCTCAGCTAGATCACAGACGACAACCAATGTCCATTGTATTAATAAGCGAGACCGCAGGCCGAGCTTGGCGCAGCGAGGCCAAAGGCTAAGCTGAAGAAGAGATTTGGTAGGCGAACCAAAAATTGAGGTAAAAAGTGAGGCTGAAGATTGAGCTCAGCAATCTCCACATACTTAACAAGCCCGAAGCGTACTTAACCAGCGAGGTGAGCTTTCATGCGAGGCAAAAGGCTAAGCTTCTGAAATCAATGAATCAAAGCAGTCACTGATACGAACCAATCGTCAAATGTTACTCAACAATAATATATGTGTCATACAAGAGTTACTCGGAGGGCCGAAGTTTCATTAAGAAGGTTTTAGGCCCTCGGAAGCCTGAAATTCGAGCTCGATTTACAGACTTTAAAAGCTATAAAATAACATAATTTACATAATCATTTGATGATTGTGTGTCTGAGAAACTGATATTGGACATTAGGTATAAGTAGGTATAGTTTGTAGCTTTCTAATAGACCCCGAAGGCTAATCCTATTGTCTATTGTTAAGAAAAACCGCTCGTGCCACGTGCCACAACCACCTGCATAAAAAATCGGTACTTCGCGGTTACTGAGTGCTGGCGAGTCGAACGCTACAGAACCAGTCTAAAATGTGTCATCGAGATGCGTAACAAAGGCGCGTTATCGGAGAGCGCACCTACACTGGTTTTTTGAGCGTTGGACTAGCCCGCGCTAAGGTGTCAAATAGAATAATTAGGACCCTTTTTTGCAGGTAAGTAGCACGTGCGGTTTTACTGAACAATAGACAATAAGATAAGCCTTCGGGGTCTACTAGAAAGCTACAAACTATAACATAAAAAATATTTATGAATTTTGGCCATATGCCAAACTTGGCAAACACATTTTTTTTTGGCGCGCGCGGGGCCACCCGGGCCCCCTAGCCGAGGCGGGGCCCATAGGCAGTTGCCTACTCTGCCTTAGGGTTAATCCGGCCCTGCCCATGGGCAGTCGGTTTGGGCGGCGGTAATCGCTTACCATCATCAGGTGATCCGTCTGCTCGTTTTCCTCCTATACGGAAAATATTAAACCTATATACCTAGTTGAAATCGATAAATTTAGTATGTAATGTACCTACCTAATTATATTGCTTACATCCGATTGATGCACATAGGTAGGTACATAAGCGCATTACGGAATCACTCAACGTATTATTTATAATTTTAAACACGTAAGCTATTTGCAGTGTATTTAAAGAACATTCATTGATTCCATTTCATACATATGTATAGTTCGGCCAGCCGTAGATATTATAACTACAGTTTTATTTAAATTCACATGTTAAGGGATTTCCCATTAACCGAGCAAGCACGAAGAAATTTTGTTTCAAACATGCTATTTGCGGGATTTTATTTACAACAGAACCACTAGAATCAGATTCCTCCATTTTGAAACATAAAACTTCTAATCGGCTGATACGTGCAGATTTTTTAAATCAGATACTGAAATAAAATACTTATGATTTAAAACATTACACTTTGTTTTATCTGCTTTTAACAGTTTTAACGTATACTACGCCGCTATTGTCGTCTGCCAGACGGGTGGCCTACGGGAGAGTCGGGGAGAGTCGGGAAGAGTCGCCCACTGCCCGCCTACGCCATATTGCTGCAACAGGATTGCTAACACAGTAGAACATAATTAATAACGTAATTAGTCCTTTATTTTTAATTTAACTTTGATATTTAAGCAATTGTAAATTAAAAAAATAATACTATTGTAGTTATGTAGTACCAGTGGAGCGACACTGCTCATTTCGGGATTTCTCGGCTCCGTTCGGCTCAGCATTGCTACGAGCAATTATTAGGGTTGGCACAACTTGACGCCCCTTTGCCTGCACAATCACAGATAAGATAATGACTTGAAGTTCGACAACCCTAAATAGTCGAAAGGGATAGTGCCATACATTAGAAAGGGACAACTTAATTCGTCCCCGAATCGCTGTCAAACTACGGTTTTGTAGGAAATGTCATGTCTGTACGCTATAGCTGATCAAACAGATCTTGTCAGTAGAAAAAGGCGGCAAATTTGAAAAATGTAGGCGCGAAGGGATATCGTCCCAAAGAAAATTTGAATTTCGCGCCTTTTTTAACTGACAAGATTTGGTTGACCAGCTATAGTACTATTATTTCTTCTGTTGTAGTACCTACGTCCGTTGCCAGAATGAGCGACATAGCGGCGCGGCGGCCTTCAATCCTTCAAGAAAAGAGCGAGCGTACTCCCATCGTAAATTCCGAAAACGCATTAGAACCCCTCTGGTGTTACGGATGTCCATGGGCGACGGTAATCGTTTACCATCAGGCGATTCGTCTGCTCGTTTAAAAAGCACACATATCCCCGAACAAGCAGCAATCCAGTCCCTCAACCGATATCTATGGCACCAAGCTTTGAAGCCTTTTACATTACTTTTCAACCTCACTTAAGCCAAAGTGTACCCTAACGCAATGTAAGAAGGGTGTCATTGTCTGCACGTCTAAGTTGGCTCATTTGCTTGTTGATGCAGTGATTCTCCAGATGGAGTGGAGTTGCTCTTGTTTAGTTGTTTACTATGTTCGTATGTCGTATGCATCTACCTTTTTAATCTTTTTATACAGAAAACTTATCATAATGCCAACAAACTACCAAACATGGAAACTTGTAGACTGGTTTTAACAGCAAGGAGGAAGTTATCGTAGCCGGAGCATCTGTTTGTAAATCGCGCTTTTACGCGCTTTACCTTTCATGGTAAATTGTTAATCTTGGTATAGTTGGTCAAACCAATTTGTCAATAAGAACAAAAAAAATATACTCATCCCTTTCTTTTGGGTGCTAGTACTAATAGTGTAGACAAAGATAGTATGATTCTCTCTATGTTTGAAATATACAGTCCTTTGATAAACTATACCTTTCGTGGTAAATTTGTAATCGTGGTATATTCAAACTGGAAGTGTTGTGGGATCTTGGGTTCGAAACCTGGATCATAGCACCAAGTCTGACACACATTTGGATATTTGTTATAGGTATAGGTGAACCAGGATCTACTGAGGGTGCGCCATGTTGCGGAATTTCACTGGAACTAATTTTTTCATACTACACTGATTTGTCACCCTATACATGAGAATAACAGCGCCCTCTTGACAATTATCATATATTACTGGTCAGGCATAAGTACACCAGGGCAGAGTACTTTTCGGTGAAGAAAAACATCGTAAGAAATAGTGGTTCGCAATATTTCCACCACAGATTTCCACAAAGCACAGAACAGAAAGGAAAATAGTAGGTACAGCTGGTCAAGCAGATCTTGTCAGTAGAAAAAGGCGGCAAATTTGAAAAATGTAGGCGCGAAGGGATACCTATCGTTTTTGTTGGTATGAAGAGGGTGGATATGCAATTGACACTGGCTTGACACATTTAATTTAAACATAGAAGCTCAAGTTTGAATGATGTTTAATTCAAACTTGAGAATGTCAATTACTCTACTTCCAAAAGCCGTCATGAAATGTTGTGTTTGTGAATTAAATAATGTATTGACAAACTAAAGTGCCTTCCAGTATTTATAATAATTATAATAAACCTCCAAAGACCTCCTGCAACCTTTAAGAGTTTTAAAGAAAATTTGAATTTGCTTGACCAGCTAGGTATACTTGGTCAACCAAATCTTGTCAGTAAAAAAGGCGCGATATTCAAATTTTCTACAGGACGATATCCCTTCGCGCCTACATTTTTCAAATTTGCCGCCTTTTTCTACTGATAAGTTTTGGTTGACCGTCTATACTTACTAATTACTACCGTCCAGAAAAGAAACTTCCTACAAAACCGAAGTTTGACAGCGATTCAGGGACGAATCATGCTGTCCCTTTCTTATGTATGGTACTATCACTTTCGGCTATTTAGGGTGGTCAAAATTCAAGGTATTATCTTAAAGCCCTAACACACTATCGCACCGCGACCTTGGTGCGATGCGGTGTGGTAGTGTGTGATGGTTATTATCTGTGGTCGTACACGCAAAGGGACGTCAAGTTGTGGCAACCCTAAACCACATTCATATTGCTTGCGCAAATAGCCTGCTTTAAAATTATTTTTTTCAGGATGCACCGTATGCAAGTTAAATTTACATATATTTATGGTCAGTCAAACAACATTGTCAGTAGAAAAAACCTTGGCGCCAATTTTTTTCTACTGACTACTGACGGAAATGGCTAGACTATAACTTTAGCAGTTTTAACCTTGCCTTGAACAGTCCAGCATGCGTGTGACATTTCTTTGACAGTTGACATCTGACATAAAATAAAAACGTCAACGTCAAATTTCCTAACCTCACCTCACGCTTTGTGGATATACCCAGCTGCAGCTGCTGTTTTAAATATCCAAAATAATTAGTTAACACAAAATGCCGGATTCTGAATCAAAGAAAAATCAGTGAGTATCAAACATGTTTAAAAGTAAAACAATCCGTTTCATCGGGGAATGTTTCTGGGAGAAGTTAAAGTTGAAAATTTGATGTTGTTTACTTCTTTTTTACATGTTATCTTGCTTTCTATTTAATATCTGAAGTAAAGAGGCTCAGTTTACTCGTAAACTATAGATTCACAGAAGTTTTGATGTACTTCTGCTAGAATCTGGAAGAAAAATATAAACACATCACATTAAAAACATAAATTATTAATTTTCAGGCAAAAGAAAGGAAAACACGATGCTAAAGAGCAAAGGAAACCTCGACAGCAGCGGAGCCAAGGCGCCGGTGAAAAGAAATCTGAAAAAAGAGCAGAAGAACCTAAAGGTATGAACCGAAATCATTATTATATATTGATTTAAACTAACACGATTCTCACTCATACTTTTATAACTAACGCGGGACTTAATCGTGTAAGACTTACGTTTATTTATGGCCTGACATTTCGAACGTGACCATAAATAAACATAAGTCTTACACGATTAAGTCCCATGTTAGTTAATCATTATTAGTAATATGAAACATGGTTTGCAATATTCATATTAATTAAATTAACTAAAAAGCAGACAGAGTAAATTGTCAAATGACATTGAATTAAATACAAAACCTATTATTATTAATATTGTAACTCTGTTAACAAAATCCCAACTTAGCAATCTTGTAATTACCAAGTTTTGAACTGTTTAGGTGACAATGGTTTCACTCACTTGAATTTTTAGTTACTATTGGCGACATGTTTCAGGCCCTTTGGGGGTCCTTCATCAGGCTCGATGCTCGCGGCGCCTGCAACTTGTGCACTGAGCACGCCACCCGCCAGTAACAGTTTAAAATATGTCTCACGAAACTTTAATATCAATTACCAAGTTTTGGTTGTTACCTGAGAAATTACTACCTTAAAATTTCAGTGGCTGCTCCTGAAAAACCAGCGTTTGAGGAGCCTGGGCCAGAATTCTACAAAGGCTTAAAGAGAGAAACAGATGACATCCTCAAAATAACCGAGGATGCCAACTCCAAGTACAAGAAGAAAGAGATTAAAAGCAACTGGTCCAAGTATGAGGTCCCGATAGAGAGTTATGATGATATTGAGGAACAGGAGAATCTGGGGGCTGATTATGAGGTGAGATATAAAATAAAATAATTATGAGGTGAGATATAAAATAAAAGAGCCAAGGAATTATATAATCTGTGGCCAAGGTCAATACAGATATTCATAAATTACGCCATTTCAAATTAGGGGGGGGGGGGGTCTGGTAGCATGACGTAGGAGGAAACGGGGTCATTTGAAGCATGATTTTTGGATGATTTTAGGGGGGGGGGGGTCATAAATCATCAAAAATCGATGACGTAATTTATGAGCAGCCCCGAAGACCAACATATAAAATTGTTGGTCAATTGGGAATATTATAAATTTATTTAAACTTTATTGCACAAAAGAAAAACTCATCGTACAAATGGCGGACTTAATGACAAGAGCATTCTCTACCAGTCAACCTTGAGGCAAAGCAGAGATTATGGGCGGTGCTACTGCTACTAACAAAATATAAACCGCAACGCTAAAAAAATGTGTCACAAGAACTCTTTTATTTGTATCACATCACTCAGAGACAGAAACATGAGAATAACAGCACCCTCTTGACAATAATCATGTCATATATTTATTATACTGTTGTTGCCTTATGTGTCATATTTATTTTGTTATTGTATTTTTCAGAAACTCATACAAGCACCCATGTCACTTGGTGGCCATTTCCAATTCAAACATGAGAAATCCTGGGACATTACAACAGGCCCATCTCTATATGATAAATACTTTGATGTTACCGGAAATGATCTTGCCACTGCACTCTGCACCATACCGTTTTATGAAAGAAATGGCATCGATAAAAGTATATTCTCTGAGAATGACATACAAACCATGGACCACCGCACATCTAGATATAAACATAAGTACTTCAAAATAGCTACAACCGAGTCTGAAATTCAAGATAAACTAATAAATAGTTTAGATTTAAAAGAACAAAAAAATAATTTAGATGAAAATGTTCGTGATGAGCGCAAGTCTGAATCGGAAGTTGATAAAAAGAATGAAATTAATTTCGAAGAATCAAAACTGCCTGTGTCTGCGACATCTAGTAATCAAGTAGAAATATTATTCACAAGTAGTCAAGATGAGCATAAAATGGAAAAAATAGTAAAAGATGATAAGGAATGCAGTGAAATAGATGACATTGATGATATTATTGTCGACACAACTGAAAATTTGAATTTAAATAAGAAGCTAGAAGTAACCAAGTCCAACTTTGCACCTGAGAAAGTTGGAAATACAGGTGAGTTTCTAAAACGATTATACAGGGTGCTCGAAAGGGGATGCCAGGAATCAAGCGTAATCTTGCCATCTTTTAAATAAAAAATAAATAAATAAATAAAAAGTAATTTATTGTCGCAAAACACAGTAACAAAATAAAACAAACAAGGAAAAAGAAAAAAAGACACAATAAGCACATAAGTCCAATAGGGTTGCTGACTGTATAAATATATATATGTTTAATTATAACTATGTAGAAGGAGGAGTTAATTTGAACGTGACGTCGTGTGTGCGTTTCATATACACTAGTATCTAACCGTTCCGACAGTTCGAGAAAGAAAAAAAAAGAACTTGATTTGACCTGACAGTCAACCACCCTATAAGGGCAATAAGCATTAATTACAGCAGCAGTAAAGTAGCGATAAGTATACATACATCTATTAATAACTACTTATATAATAGGTATAACATTTAGAACTATTTGTTAACATATAAATACCTACTACATATTTAAGTGCGACAATAGGCTCGGGACTCAGCTTGTGCCGCGAGTCAGGTGACTGCACAGCGCTGTTTTTCAGCCCGTACCTGTCTCTTTGCGTATATAAAAGAAAATATGAATTGCTAGCTATAGGGGAATACATGCCTTCAATCTTTTAACAACATCTTAGTGTTAAGTGTGAGGTTTCTCCAGATCACCCTGTATAATATCATAAATGTTCTATAATGATAGGTACTGTAATGTAGTGATTATAGTGGATTGGTTGTTTGAAACTGCCAAGTAATTATACACTCAAATGCAATGAAACCAGGTCCTTTTGTATGGATATATCAATACAAAATAACATTTTTTCCAATACCACGTTGGTGGTAAACAGGCGTACAGCCTGCCTGATGGTGAGCGGTTACTTTATGTTATGGACGCTTGCAACTCCAGTGGTGTCACATGTGCGTTGCCGACTATGAAAACCTCATCATTCCTCTCTTGTGTAATAACCGAAATCGTTTTTTTATGAATTCCATCAATTATTTTCATTTCGGTAGCTAATGTAATCTTCTAATGATTTTATTATTTTCAGCTCTACCGACTCCTACAGAACCCAAGAAAAAGCCAGTTATTGAATCTCCCGAGGATCTTGAAAAATGGCTTGATGACTTCTTAGAAGAATGAAATAACAATCATAGTCTAGGAAAATTTTCGATGGATATTGTAGGCGTCAGATCTATCGGAGCTCCCAAGATGCTAAATATCTCATCATGCAGTCTAGGCCAGTCTAGACGAGATGATCAAATTGTCAATGTGGTCATAAAAATAATTGGCATTTCTCTCGTCCAGCCATATTCGAACTTAAGGATACGTCATATCTTAGATATAGAAACGATATGGATCGGATATGTCAGTTTCAAAAGTGACGTTTCTTCAAACAAAATGGTCACTTTTGACACTGACATATCCGATCCATATCGTTTCTAAATCTAATAGGTATTATTGACGTATCTTAACCTTTTGGACGCCAATGACCGATATATCCACACCGTAGGTTCAACGCCAAAGACCGATTAATCGGTCACAGACCACAGAGCAACATCGACCTACGTGCATATACATAAAGTTCAACTTCAGTTTTGACACTTCAATGATGTGGCGTCTGAGTGACAGCTTTTGTGTTTGACATGGCGGGGAAAAGGTTAAAGTTCGAATATGGCTGGTACACACTGTTAACTATCCATCGGTGGACCTTATGCCTTTTGTGATAATAGTTAAGTGTTGCTGTTTGTACACAATTTCATAGTGGAATTAGCAAGCCAAAGTTCTTCAATTTCATTTTTGCGTTCACGCCGTCTGTGAAATTGACAATTGATTGCCCCACCCAAATAATTGTCTGGATTGGCCAGAGGCGTGTTTAGATATTTATGAGGGTATTGGCCGCTTCGATGTATCTGATAGTGACTGTACAAAAAAATCGGTTTGCTTAAAAGTTATATTGTTAATTTTATAAATCTTGTTATAATTGTACATACAATACAATGGTATAAACTGGTCCGTCTATTACTTTATGGTAGTGGAATCTAAAGTGAAAATAAGTTCCCGGTTCGTTCACCAACTATAAGTCACTCGAAAAACCACGACACTATGGTGACTTCATACCTTCATAAATGGATTATGTTGCGTGAGTGGTCCTTCCAGCCGGATAATTCTTCAAATTATGCTTTATGAAAATTGTGAGAATTCTTCAAGACAGAAAGACATGACGTTGTCAAGGATACCTACGATGATGGTGGTGGGTAGGTACAGTACATTGATCGCTTATCCTGTCTCTTTCGCACTTTACTTTCATATTTAGGTACTTGTTAGAAAGTGACGACGTCCTATGATGATAGCCGAAAAAGGCGTGTCCATGCCCGCAGAATAAGCTTGGGAACAAGACGAAACATTAAAAGATATTTTACAAGAGAGATCTATTTGAAGTCTTTGCTATATGTACTTATATTCAAATTAACAATAACAATTGATATTTATAGGTACATTAACCTTTTCCACGTCATGCACTATGGTATGTGTTTGTCAAAATCGTTTAAATATTCATTGTGTTTTGTGATGAACGGAATAAACATGGTGAAACCTTACAAAACCGGCGTGCGGGAGTTACTTTTCCGCATGACGAATAATTTTACACTTGTAAAAAGTCAGCACGAGGCGATTCAAGCTGAAAAACGACAATGTTTACAAAATTTGGAGTTGATGACGGGTAAGTGGAATGAAACATCTTAATACTTCACCATATGTACCTACTTAGATAATATAATATTGGTTTAGACTAAGGTTTCACAGCAAATTAAACACACCTAATAGGTATAGGCATACTTATGAACTTCCTCTAACATTTCGAGAAACTCATTGGTACTAGCCGGGTTTTGAGCTCGAACCCACAACCTCCATGCTTATGCTCACGGCATCGGTACCTACTAGTTAAAGCTAAAATTAATTTTTAATATATGTTTATTGTTTTAATGGTTTATTTCGTTTTTCCGAAAACTTTAGTTCGCAAATTGCGGGCAATTTCTCTGTCAATCTAATTACGCCTTAATGGGAGTAAAAGAGAAAGATGCTCGCATATTGAGAACTTCGGTGTTCGCGGTAGGCCCTCTGTACCTATTTCCCGCCGTCGCGGATATTACAAAAGCTTATTAATTTTGATGAAGCCAAATGTCACATTCTCCCAATATTATTTATCAATATTAGTATATGTCTACATATTAATAGTGACATCTATTGTTGGAATGAAATTTATTTTACCATAAAAATTAAGCTGTGCATACAGCTTAATTGTTTCATAGACGGTAAATATGGTAGACATTTCACAAGTATCAAGACTATTTAATCCATTTTCTGTGGTGTTGTCGCATACTGATTTTTAAAAACTACTTTTAATCTAGCGCTGCAGACTTTCTTTGGTTTGTCTCTAGTAAAAATAGCTAAATACAAATATATATACCTTAGTCCCATTAGGCATTCTATAAATTAGATTTATTTATGGGATGTGAAAAAAATCACAATAAAGGGACTATTCGTACCTCAGGTAAATAGGCAGCAAGTACCTACTTACAATCTGCAGTTAGAATGGGGTTGGCCGGTCGAAGTATTTTACAGATGGCGCCAGCATAGCTTGCCCTGTCAATTCCTTGTTTTTATTGGGAATTTTATCCCCTGGATGCCAGCCCTCTAAGCCAAATCTCATAGAACAATACTCGATACAGGGGCAAGTTATGGTGGCGCCATCTATGCAAACCTTTGACAATTGCTAACTCCATTAGAGCCGTTTCAAAATCACAGGATTTCATTGGTTACCCAAATTCGAAGCTATAATACCTATTACTTAACCTGCTAAGTAAGGGTGCATACAAATTTTTGTACCTACATACCTATTCCAAAAATATTTTAACTTTCATTGAGTAACTACGAGGGGCGTTCAAAATATTCTCGGTATTGATATCTTACGACCTCTTCTAAAATTTCTTTCGTTACTGGCCGCTAAGGTTTATTCATTGACATTAAAAAAAAGTATAATTCGAACCGAGATGGTCTTTTGTTTTTCTGCAATTGCTGAACAAACATGAACATCATGTGCGAATTGACAATGTTAACTAAATTAGAACATCGATGCGTGATAAAATTCTTGACAAAACAGGGTAAAAATCAAAAAACCATAAAAGAGGAAATGGATTGTGTTTACCGTGAGTCTGCTCCTTCTTTATCTACCATTCAAAAGTGGTCAAGCGAGTTTAAACGCGGAAGGGAGAGTATTGAAGATGACCCTAGACCTGGCCGGCCTGTAGTAGCTACTTCACAAGAAAATATTGATAAAGTGGAAAAACTTATATTGGAAGATGGTCGAGTGAAGGTAAAATCTATAGCACAAGTAACCAATCTCTCTATTGGTACCGTACATGATATTATACATGACCATCTTAATATGTCAAAAGTAAGTGCAAGATGGGTTCCGCGAATGCTGACTCGGCTTCAAAAAGACATGCGTGTAGCTTGTTGTTCCGATTTTATTGACCTGTGCGGTGAAAATCCTGATGAGGTGCTGCAAAGAATAGTTACTGGAGATGAAACCTGGGTTCATCATTATGACCCAGAGAGTAAACAAGAGTCCATGCAGTGGCACATTAAGGGTTCAGCTCATCCCAAGAAGTTCAAGGTCATCCCTTCAGCTGGCAAGGTCATGGCCACGATATTTTGGGATTGTGAAGGAGTATTACTAATCGATTATAAAGAAAAAGGTGTAAATATCACAGGACAGTACTACGCTAACATTCTACGTCAATTAAAGGATGTAATTAAAGAAAAGAGGCGAGGAAAGTTAACCAAAGGTATTCTGCTTCTGCATGACAACGCCCCCGTCCATACTGCTCATATTGCCAAGGCAGCTATTGTTGAATGTGGGTTTAAAACTGTTACTCACCCACCGTATAGTCCGGACTTAGCCCTCAGCGACTTCTTTTTGCTCCCCAATCTTAAAAAGGATCTGCGTGGAAATAAATTTTCTGACGATGAAGCATTGAAGGCGGCAGTGGAGGAGCATTTTTACACGAAAGATAAAAAATATTTTTACGAGGGATTAAAAAAAATAATTGATCGATCTTTTAAGTGTATGAACATAGGGGGGGAGTATATTGAAAAATAAAAATATCAAACTTTTCGTACTTGTTTGTTTTCATTCTCATACCGAGAATATTTTGAATACCCCTCGTAAGTGTAAAGCCCAAGTGGACGCTCGAGTTGGGCGTGCAGCGGGGCGGGGCGTGCGGCGTGCATGTTAAACAAATGCAAGCGTATAGGAGCGGTCTTAGCGCACGCTGCTCAAATCACTTGTGAGCCCGACGCCACGCTGCACGCCCCGCCGAACGCTCCGCTTCGAGCGTCTACTCAGGCCTTACACTAAGGGTTCCAAATTCAAAAACAAAACAAATGCTTCTGGGTCTCATGAGGAATTGTATTGGTGTAATAATATACGGAAAAGGCGTAGCAACTCCACAGTGTCACCGCCATTCGTGGTTAGATGATGTCTTCTATTTCCCAGCGTCCTTGTACACTACTTGTACCTTGTACTCCATTCTTTAGGCTGTGTAAGTTTGACAACTCGCCACTCGCGACGTTATGGGCATCCTTTGCGTTGAAAGGGTTAAAAATACAAACAAAGGAATCCATTATACTAATATTTATTTTCATATGAAAACGTCTGTTATCAGTTAGCTGGAAAATAAATTGCTCGAGCCTTGAGCTGAGCATCTTCAAATGACAAACTACCCTAATGTCGGCAATTATCAGATCCAATCATTGGGTAGTTTACCCTTCGTTAAAGTAAAAACTAAATAGGAAAACCATGACGTTTTTCCCATAAATGTGCCTATGTCAAAACCACCATTTCAGTAGTTTAACGACTCTTATTCACCACAGATTAACCTTTTGGACGCCAGTGACCGATATATCCGCACCGTAGGTTCAACGCCCAAAACCGATTAATCGGTCACAGACCACAGAGCAACATAGACCTACGTACATATGCATAAAGTTCAATTTCAGTTTTGACACTTCGGTGACGTGGCGTCAGCGTGACAGCTTTTGTGTTTGAAACGGCGTCGAAAAGGTTAATAATTAGTTAATTCGTTTTTAAACAGTCGTTATAGGGTGGTATTCCACTTGTCCAATGTCATTCTCACTCTCATTAAGCAAAATCTGAGACAAAATACACATTGGACAGGTGGAATACCACCCTTATACACGTTACCTTAAGGACATACACTTAATCGATTTCGAATATGATTTTATTACTATTACCTATTAAAAATAACTGGTATATTCCCATCCCATCTGTCCCCCCACCCCGCCTCATGTGTGGCGGTGGTCACGTGGGAATACACCAAATAACTCATTCAACTCATCAGGCATAATTAAACGAAACTGAAAACTTACTTGTAAGTATCGCATTTAGCAAATTAGCACACTTGATAGAAAAACAAAAATAAGCAACTATACATGTATAAGTATATCCTAATTATTCTTAATTTACCTATCCAAATAATGCAAACAATTTTGTGACTGCAAATAGGATATTTCCCCCATTCAAGTGTGAAAATTACTGATTTTAATGAAGACCAACAATCAGCCTGGCTTTGGAATTGCCACCGTTGGAAATTAAGGTAAGTAAATCTCCAGAGGCGTATAAATATTAACCAAAAGGTTAATAGCGATAATTATTATAGTTATTCTGATACTGCTGATCGTAGTTCGGTCGTCTCATATATTGGTTAGCGTTAGGGGGGACAGGGTCGGTCTGTTTCAAAGTCTTCGCCCGAGCGGCCAGCTGCGAGACGAGCTGCGCCGGCGTCATATGAGCGATAGAGATAGGCGCACCGTCCGCTATGCTGCCGCTCGGAGCGAACACCGCTTTAGAACTCATGAGGTCCTGCTCCACCACTTGTGTATGGACTGTTGAACAGAAATGCTCCGCGTCCACACTGGTGCTCGCGTCGGAGTGCCGCGTCGACGCCCGGATCTCGCAGACGTCGCAGTACGGCTTGCTGGTCTGACACGCCGCATCCCTCATGTCTTTAGGCACCTTTATCTTCTGTCTCCCAACCACCTTCTCCAATCCTAGCGTGTTGATGATACTATTCACTAACTGCTTGTTCTGCTGCGCTGTGGCTCGCCCGCTCATCTTCGTGAAGTGGAACTCGACGGCGCCTTGACGTTTCAGCGGAGAACAGTATTTAGGGACGAGGCTCTTCTGCTCCGGGCCCACCATGCTGTTGTTCATCACCAGACGGTTCGGCAGCATCAAGTGTGACAGCTTGGTCAATGACGAGGTACACCGATTCAACACTGGAAACACAAAACGGTCACTGGCTTCACGACACAGTATATGGTGAAGTAACGATTCACTGGCTCCGTAGGAACGTTTGTTATAAGCCGAAATAAACATAAAATATGTAATTGCGAATATATTATGTAAATTCTTCCATTTTATTTCACTAAACACTTGATTGAGCCTAATGAATATAATATAAAATGTTAGCTATAATATGATATTTACACCAAGTAAAACATTCATTTAATTATGACGCGCCAAACGGAATATCCATGGAGCTCCAACACTGCCAAGTTTGAACTTTGAAACAAAAAAAAATCATAGACAAGATGTAAAAAGTGAGGTTTAAAAGTGAAGAAATTAAATACACACCCATTACTCTTTTGTTTGTGTCCATACTGGTGACTGCAACAAAAATAATGCTAATTTCAAGAAATGTTCACAAGAGAAAATATTTGTAGAAAAAATGCATAAACATAATAAATATGATTAAGTTCTTATTTCTTACCCTTTGTTGGTGCCAGCTTTAAATAGTCCTCTTGGCTAATTTTGCCTTCTGCCACTAACTGAAACATTAAGACACAATATTCATATGTTCACAAAACACTTACACACTATGGGACATTATTTACAGTGAATTAATTTGATCAACAGAATGAAGTCATTGTAAAAAATGGTAGTAAATATTAAAATAATTACTTGAGCCAGTGCATCAAACGGTTTAGTGACATCCTTAATGGGAGTGGGAAGTGGAGGTTTCTCTGGAAGAGGTACTTGTGTAGGGGCTGGGACCATGGCCGGGGGAGGGACAGGATTCATCATTGGTGGCACTGGGTTCATCATTGGAGGCGCCACAGGGTTCATCATTGGAGGCGGCACCGGATTCATCATAGGTGCGGGTACAGGTTGAGGTGCAGGTGCTGAATTTGGAAATGTTACTTGAACGCCCGGAGCCAGTGGCTGTCCAGGAGCCAGAAAGTTAAACGGAGGACCAGTATATCCTGGAGGATATTCCTGGGGCATCTGGGGGTATGGATATCCCGGAATTGACCCAGGATGTATTTGAGAGAATTGTGGGTCAGGAATGTCAAAAAGTGGATAGTCAAGTTTAGATTCTCTGGGGTAAAGGAAGCTGTCTCTGTCTCGTTCTCTGGATGAGGAGCGTGAGCGCCGGGAGTAGCGGCGCGGCGGCGGCGAGCGTGAGTAGCGCCGGCGGGGGCTGCGGCGGGGACTGCGGCGGGGGCTGCGGCGAGGGCTGCGGCGCGGGCTGAAGTGCCGGTTCATAGGGTGGATCCAGCGCGGCTTGAAGAACTGGTGTTTCCCGCGGAAAGGTGACGCGCCGCGTCGACCCGGCGACCATCTAGGACTGCGCCGAGGGCTTCGGCGTCCAGGGCTTCGGCGTCCAGGGCTGCGGCGTGCTGGACTACGTCGTGTCGGGCTGCGACGCGCTGGGCTGCGACGGGGACTCCTCCGTTGGTGTTTGACCGGTGACTGATGACGCTCTTTCGATCTCGAACGCTTCTTTTTCTGCGGCGTCTCCTCCAGCGGTGGTTTTGGTGCCTTGTTTTCTTCAAAGAAGTCGTCCAGCTCCGTACCGGGTGGCTTCAGCTCGTCCGTAGCGTCCAAACTCTTGGCGAGGAACTCCTTGACCTTGACTTCCTTGTCGCGTTTGATGGCTTCCTTGGTCTTGTTGGGGTCGCGGCGACTGCCCGGTTTAATGTACTCGTCGAGGTCGTCCTTCAAGCGCTGCCGCTGGGGGCCGTGGCGGTCCTTGCTGTGCCGGTCGTCGATCAGCTCACGAAGATCCTTCACGCTGTCCAACGCCTCCGTATCGATGCGCGACATCCGGCGTTTCTTCTCCTTGTCGTCCCAACTGTCGATCACCTGCAGACCCTCCATGAACTCGTCTTTATTGAAATCGTCGAAGAAATCGCTGGGAACATCTTCGTCCGATGCATCTCCTTTTGTTGTTTCCATCTCTACTCTATTGCTTTAAAGTAACTTGTATCTGTCTGTATGATTATTACTAAACCTAACACATTGTATTATTTATACGGCACGGCACCTACACGAAAAAACACACCTTAACACTTCAAATCAATTTATTAACATACAAATTGATCTAATTGACTCAACAAAGCGAATATTTCGATTTGCTGTAAACAAATAAAATGTTTTAGGTTATAAATAACAAGTACAGTGATCAACGGTTTGACGTCTACTTGCAACCATTTTGCTGCCATTATTTCTTTTTTTTTATGCCGCTTATTTCACTCATAAGTTGTCTATGGTTAATTCATACGTTTGTGATGTTTTTGTAACTTTGCGTACCTACTTAATACCAATGTCCGTTCTTGCTTTCCGTATAAATTCAGTTATTTTATTTGCACAAAATAGGCAATCCATTAAGAAAATTAATATTTTTTCCCAATAAAAACTTTTGTGTGCCGGTACGCCGGTACTTGACATTCATGATTGACATTTGACACTAATGACAGTTTAAATAAAAAGCGGAATACGCGGATGCGTCGTGTTTGCCGGGAAACTTCTACTAGTTTTACTATCGTTCAATGTTAATCATATGGATTATTAATTAGATCTTCATCATGGAGATAGAATGTACTCAAAAGCTTGAGTGTACCCAGGAGCTAAATAACACGCAAATAGAAAGAACTGACCCCGAACAGGTTAGTATTGTAAGGCTTGTTTACTAACTACATATTAAGGGGTTTGGCGTCGATTGCTGTCGCTTTTAGAATTGTGAACGAACTAAACCATTACAAAACATAGGCAGGTTGACCTGGCTGACTATTATAGAACCGTCGATCATATACCTACGTAAAATTCTATGCGTATTTTATGTACAAGGCTGTTCATGTACCGACAGTGATGACTATGTTTACTTACAAGTATACAGGTACTGTCATCCATTATTTAGTTTAGATAACTGATTTTATTTCATAGATTGGCTTCCTGGGAATACAGGGTGCCACATACCCCATAAAAAGAGGTCCCAACAAAATAGGCAGAGATCCACAAGCATGTAGGATTTACCTGAACCTGAACGTAAGTATCAACTTCAGAATTTGTAACATGCATGATTTACCCGAACCTTAATGTAAGTATCAACTTCAGAGTTTGTAACATGCATGATTTACCCGAACCTTAATGTAAGTATCAACTTCAGAGTTTGTAACATGCACGATTTACCTGAACCTTAATGTAAGTATCAACTTCAGAGTTTGTAACATGCACGATTTACCTGAACCTAAATGTAAGTATCAACTTCAGAGTTTGTAACATGCACGATTTACCTGAACCTTAATGTAAGTATCAACTTCAGAGTTTGTAATGTGCACGATTTACCTGAACCTTAATGTAAGTATCAACTTCAGAGTTTGTAACATGCACAATTTACCTGAACCTTAATGTAAGTGTTAACTTCAGAGTTTGTTTACAACTCTTCCTATACCAAACTTGTATTTTTGTCAGTTGTGTATCTACATAAACTCCTGAATTTTCCTATTTGCCTTAACACAAATCTATTTCCATTAAATTCCATTAACTATTTAATATTCCAATTTATTTATTGACATTATAATCCTGAATTAATTTATGTGACTATGTAGATGCTATTTTATTAAATAATTGGTAACTTTAAATGATTATATTATATAACCTGATAGAATCATATAAAGTCCTATATAACTGTAAATAGTACCTACTATTGTGTGCCCTTACAGGGTGTCATGAACTGGCCTCTTAAATTGTAACACCTTATTATGTACATGACAATGCAATATTGAATAAATGACTAAATGACTATTAATTGATTATTTTAGATGAAACAGGGTGCCTAGCCAAGATGACGAAACGAAACGCTATTATCTGTATATTACTCTTCCATTTTCGTTTTGTTTTTCTGCGAAAGATTGTCATCTTGGCTAGGCTTGGTTAATTTTGTATATTTAACTAGTTTTTTTTTTATTCCCTGGAGGATATGGGGAAAAGAAATATGGGGTACTTATATGTAATTTTTTTTGTAGTCAATATCCAGGCAACATGCGGTGATAAACGTGTTGAGTTTGAGCGACATAATGCTTATGGATTTAGATTCTTCCAATAAAACAAAAGTACAAGGTGTAAGTATGACTTGCTTTCCAAAATTATGGCCTTACGGTCTTTTACTTTAACACATACTGTTTTTTAGTTATTAAACCTGAATATTGAGAGAAGATCAGATAAAAATGATGTATGTACAAGTTATAGGAGGCAAAGCAATATGTTACCATAGCATTTGTTATCCATATTAAATCATACACAACATTATTACACAATTTACACATATTTTAATATAAATTATTGCTTATCATTTGTTGGAATCATAATATGATATTTTTTTAAATTATTACTTAATCTTACTGTCTAGGCAATTTGTAAAGACTAACAATAGTACATAATCCGTAATTACTAACATTTAGATTTTGAAATTTTTAGTTTTGCATTCAAAAAGATTGATATAGGCATAGTCAATTTATCCATTGTTGAATTTTTTTTATTTTCCATTTTTTAGAAAACCTTGCAGCCATACATACCTTACCCGCTCAAAAACGGCGACATGGTCCAGTTTGGTGCCATATTCGGTGTGTTCAGGTTGCTCGAGGATGACAATGACTTGCCGATGACACAGGCTATAGATCTGCCTTGTACTCCGGCCCCGGTGCCCAAACAAATGTCTAGGCTGGGGGCTCCGGTTTTGGTGCCAGAGTCGCCTGAAGTCAGTGACATGGTGAGACAATTCTTTTTTCCGGTTTGATTTTGAGTTGAATCTCACTGCTGGGCAAAGGCTTGATCTCAACACCCGATTCACTAATTTTTACAACAAGAAAAATGCTACAATTCTCAAATTGTGTACAGTCGCTATCAGATATATCGGAGCGGCCAAGGTGCTAACAAATATCTGAACATGCCTCTATTGTCAAGGCGTTAGAGTGTGTGTTCAGATTGTGTGAAAACCTTGGCCGCTCGAATATATCTGTTGGCGACTGAATAATGGCTAATCACTTGAAAAATCCTAAAACAAGGCCTGTGCCTTTGAGATGGTCAGCATGGTATTAGTTTTTATAAAACGCCTAAAAAGCGCTATATATTATTATATTGTTTAATACACTAGCAGCTGAAAGCTGATGCGTGTATATCACTGCACTTGTTTTTTTTAACGATTAATGTTCATATGTAATGTATGTTTTTTGTATATGTTTATGTTTATGGAGGGTTTGCGCTATTTTGTATAAAATAAGTTCCGCTTTTCTTGTTTTCAGGATGACTCCTTTATAATGCCATCACAACCTAAAAAATCGTCAGAATTCAAGAGCCCCATGAACAAATTTATAAAACCTTCCAACAAAACTGTTGCTATACAACCAATGGGCAGCAAAACAATAGACAATGCTTACTGGGCCTCTGCTAGGAAATCAGACTCATTTAACTTCCAATTAGATGATTCAGGAAGTTCTTTCAATGACTCATCTGTTTCAAACAAATCAAATAAAATTGTTGAAGAAAGCAATGATAATATCCATGAAATGGAAACCCAGCAGCCTTTTAAAGCTAATGATAGTACAGATTCTATTTATACTGCTAATACGCAAGTAGCTTCGCCTTCCGTACATTGTATGGAAACGCAGCCACCTGTCTTAGATATTCATGTGCAAGACACGCAGCAAGCGCCTGACATTCACGCTCTGGACACACAAAATGTACCTGACACTATACATAATTGTGACACGCAAGCTCCAATCACAGATAAATTACCTGAAGTACGCAAATTAGATGACCAGGAAAATTTACAAATTGATCTGTTCTTAGCAAATAAAGAAAATGAGAATAGTTTGGACAATATATTTAATGCAGAAACGCAAGCGTTTGTTGTAGAAAAGGAACCAGTTTTGGTTGAACCAAAGAAATCTGAGAATATTAATAAAAGTGTTGATGAATCAACTAAAATTAAGGATGACTCTGATGAAGAAATTGCGTTTGAAGAACTGAATTCACAATCATTCCATGACGATTTTGAGTCGCAGCCGATTATGCTGTCTGGCAAAGTTTCCCCACCAATAGAGAGGATAGAAAAGATTGAAGTAAGCTTGAATAAAATCAGACGAGAGTCCGGCAGTTCAACTGATTGTGAAGATATGGATATCTTACCAAATCAAAAATTATCAACTGATATTGACATGTTACCAACCCAAAAGATTATAGTTGACTCGAAAACTGAGAAAATAAATAGTGATATTGGTGTTCTGCCAATTCAAAAAAATGTTGAGGATATAGAGATGCTGCCTACTCAAAAAATTGTGAATAATGATGATGATAACTTAACCGATTGTGAAGATGAAGATGAATTAGTCAAAAATGACGCCAAAGTAGCAAACGCTAGCGCGAGCCCGGAAATAGATTTTGAAGATATGGCTACACAAATTATTGGGGAAGACGTAATAGAAGCTGAGATAAATAAAACTGTAGACAGTGTAGACCAAACTGATGGCCTCAGTAAAGGAATCAGTTTTGAAGAGTTGCCCACACAAATAATTACAGATGACTCTAAGGAAGAAAATTTCGAAGAATTGCCAACTCAAATTTTAACTGATGAAGGAGAAATTGATAAACCAAATGAAGAGGTTTATTCTGAAGAAATGATTAGTCCTTTTAAAGTACCTTTCCGAACTCCTTTAAAAGCTAAGAAGACTCCCACGAAAGCGTCAACTCCAAAAGTTGTAATAAATGTTGATGATGATGACGATCCCAACTATTATGCAGCCACGCAAGATTTATTGAATGATCTCTGTACTCAAAGAGAACCATCAACAGATTCTATCAAAGAAAATTCGTCAAACCAGAAAGAAAAAGGTGATGATGATGAATTAGTACCATGTTCCGTAGAAGGTTACGAAATGGGTGATAGATTTAGACACATAGAAAGTGATATGTCGCCAATAAAGAAATCAGAGAGTGGAGGTAGTGATTCTAAACTTAATAAAATTACCAATGAAAAATCAACTTCAAATGCTGTACTTAAAACACCCCAAACTCTTAAAATAATGAATATTGATCTTCCGGATAGCCAAGAAATAAAAACTAGTGTAACTTTAAAACATAATTCTATTACAGAATCTTCCAGTGACACTGAGACGGAGGAGGTGTCTGATCAGGACTCTGGAATCACCCACATTAAGAAGCGGAAACCAAGAGTACATGCCAAACGAGATCTCTCTAAAAAGCTCGAAGAACTACCTTCTAGAGTTATGACGAGAGTTCGTAAACCTACTCTTAAAGTACGAGAATCTCTCAAGATGGCTGATAGTGATGATAATATTGATGCAGATATTGTAAGCGAAAATATATCACGTTTAAAAAGCAAAACAGTCAAAAAGAAAGAGAAAGAAGGTGAGCAGTCTAAAAGATTAGACGAGCCCACAAAAAGGCCTCATTCGCGGAATGAAAATAAGAAAAAGGACAAACCAATTGAAGAGTCTGTAAGTGACAGTAAGGGTAGAAGTAGTCGATCTAAAACAAAGAAATCCGAGGAAACTAAATCAAAAACTGACGATCATAAAGACTCTGATGATAAAACAGTTAGGAGTACACGAAGTACAAGAAATAACAAACATAACAGTAAAGACGAGAAATCAAAGGGCAAAGAACAGAAGAGCAAAGAGGAAAAGAAATCCACATCAAGAAGTGAATCTAATTCAAGAAAAGATTCTCATTCTAGGAATCATTCTAAATCTAGAAGCGATTCTAAAACCAGAAGTAATTCTAATAACAGAAGTGATTCAAAAACTAGAAGTGATTCTAAAAATATAAGCGATTCTAAGAGAAGTGATTCTAAAACCAGAAGTGATTCAAAAACTAGAAGTACTAGAAGCACTAAAGAAAACAAAAACACATCAAAGTCCGAAGACAAAACCCCAGAAACAGAGATACGAAGAAGCTCACGACAAAAATCTAAAGAAATCACACCAAAACATGAAAACAGTACTGTATACTTATCCTCAGAGTCCAGTACAGAGTCGCCTAAGAATTTAAAAAGGCCAGCGACGAATGAGTTGGAAGTGCCAAGTCCTAAACGAACAAGGTCTTTGCCAATTTCTAAGAGTTCATCGACATGTTCAGCCAGTACGTCTGTACAGAGCACTCCGGTTAGGGCTGAAACGCAATATGTTTTGTTCACGGCGTTTTCTAATGATGATGTGAGGAGTAAACTTGAGAAGTTAGGTAAGCTGTTTGTGTTATTATAGAATTATAAAATGTTTGCTGCCATGTTTCCAAATATCTTAAAAGTTCAATTTCCCTAGACGAAAATAAAAACAAAGTTGTTTCTTCTTTTCCCGACGGATCTGACTAGGAATTTCTGTTTGAAATATTATTTATTTATGTCTCTCATGGCAAATTTACTGTGTCTAAGTTTTAACACCATATTTTACATTTTGATACAAGCCAAAAGAGGCAGGTGTTCAAAATTTTAAGTCTTTTGGATGGGAGCTTTGGCAGAATTTAATTTAGAACAGAAAATAATGTATTTCGATCCACTCTGTGACTTAGGGTGGTAATCCATCTGTCCAATATATTCCTTATTGAGTGTGACGCAATGCACATTTGACAAAGAAATTGGACAGGTGGAATACAACCCTTATGTATAATTTTACCGTTTTTCAGGAGCAGTAATAGTCACAGACGTGATGTCGTGCACGGTTCTGGTGACGCTTCAAATAAAGCGCACGTTCAAGTTGTTGTGCGCGGTGGGGCTCGGGAGGCCCATCGTCGGCCCCGAGTGGGTGCAGGCCTGCGCCGACACCAACACTATAGTTGGTAAGTTTTATTCAAATATCGGGAAAACCAAAAAAAAACTTTAGATTTTTTAGATTTAGATTTAGATATTTATTCTCATAATATGAAATTACATTATAAATTATGCTAAACTAATCTACATGAATTTATATTATGATCGTCATTAACATTAACATGATATTATTTATTAGATACAAATTAAAAATGTCTTAAAAATAATCAATCTTCTGTCAACAATTTTATCAATTCATGTCAAAACAAAATACGGGAATAACTAAGTACGAGTATCTCTTAATGATCGTCATGTTCTAAATACAATAAATATGGTATACATTACGTTGAATATCAATAAATGAGAACATGTCAAATTTACACGATTCAATTTACAATTTCAAATGTTAATCCGCGGAACATCATTTATGGGCAGTTTAGTTAGTGAGAAGCGCCGGCAATGGATTTTCATACAACTTTTCTGGTCTATACCGACAGAGCGTCATTAAATTTGCGGGTGTTTTAGTGACAATCGCTAGCAATGGATTTTCATTTAATATTGCTGGCCTAAGCCGATGTGATAGTAGCCTGCGATGCAATATATTGGGGGAGTTTTACTCAAATGCGCTGGCAACGAGTTTTCATACAATATTGCTGGCTTAGGATGGTGAAAGCGGATCTTAGATTACACATTGGTTACTTTTAGGTTTATTATTACTAAAAAAAGCGGCCAAGTGCGAGTCGGACTCGCCCATGAAGGGTTCCGTATTTAGGCGATTTATGACGTATAAAAAAAAACTACTTACTAGATCTCGTTCAAACCAATTTTCGGTGGAAGTTTACATGGTAATGTACATCATATAATTTTTTTAGTTTTATCATTCTCTTATTTTAGAAGTTACAGGGGGGGGGACACACATTTTACTACTTTGGAAGTGTCTCTCGCGCAAACTATTCAGTTTAGAAAAAAATGATATTAGAAACCTCAATATCATTTTTGAAGACCTATCCATAGATACCCCACACGTATGGGTTTGATGAAAAAAAATTTTTTGAGTTTCAGTTCGAAGTATCGGGAACCCCAAAAATTTATTGTTTTTTTTTCTATTTTTGTGTGAAAATCTTAATGCGGTTCACAGAATACATCTACTTACCAAGTTTCAACAGTATAGTTCTTATAGTTTCGGAGAAAAGTGGCTGTGACATACGGACGGACAGACAGACGGACAGACAGACAGACAGACAGACAGACATGACGAATCTATAAGGGTTCCGTTTTTTGCCATTTGGCTACGGAACCCTAAAAAGCACTATACATACATCGATTAGAAATTAGAAAAGGGACCCTCTTTATTTATAACTACATCGACCCCAATAGCCTCAACATTCAAATTAGTATTTATATCTAAATTAATCCTTTCCCTCCAGACCCATGGCTGTACCTAATAAAGGACTCGCAAGCAGAGAGGCGGTTCCAGTTTAGTCTAGAGAGGACCCTTAAGGGCGGGAGGAACTTCCTCGAGGGATACCACGTGTCGGCCACGCCCAGCGTGATGCCTTCCGCGCAGGAGATGAAACGTGAGTTACACCAACATGACGCGCCGCGTATGATAGGGGGGCATTCAAAGGGTTAACCCTTTTAGGGGTTAATTCAAGGTTAGGTTAACTTAAACGCGAAGAAAGTGACGGGGTTTTGGGCGGAAGTAGGGGTTACAAAACCGTGCGTATTTTAGAAAACCGGTTTTTTCGGTTTTTGTGAAGCTGCAAAACCGGGTTTCCCGTTTTTTCGGTGATTTCGAGTTTATGTATAATTTGTATAATAAACAAGTATTTTTAGGATCAATGCTTTCATATTCAGTCTTCCACATTTCTATTTACTTTATCTATTACCAAGACTATCATAAAGTTTCTAACAAACATGTCCATTACGATGATGTGATGGTCAGCAATTCTAAAACTGAATGCCTAAGCAAAATATTACGTGACAACGGTGGTGAGTACACATACATTTTCTCCTTCAGGAAACACACCGCTGATGATACATACTAAACGAGGTTATGGCGCTATCGCTCGAAAAGATTGCACCATAATATACTCGAGTAGATGGCGTTACTTTATGATATATAACAAATTAAACACATATCAGTGAAAGAATAACGATCAAAGTCAAATGGCGATATAAAAGTTTTAATATTCTGTCGAAAGATGACAGTAAATTTACTTTGAAAATCCGCCTATATTTCAAATTATCTGTGGTATAATGTATTGTATTGTTCTATTTGTTCTAAATATAAACTCTGAAGTAATTGTTTGCTCATCAAAATAATTAAACTATGTATATAAAAGTGTAAAAACTCGAAAAAGCCGGTTCTATCAAAGTTAAAACCCGGTTTCGGCAATTGGCTGAGAAACCCGGCTTTTCCGGTTTTTTCTATTTCGGTGAAACCGGGTTTGCGACCCCTAGGCGGAAGGGTCATGTGCAGGGGTCGGACAAAAAGTGCGGATGACGTCAAACCACTTATAGGATGATTTCAAATAGTATTTTTGATTTTCATAAACAATTATCACTTATCATTTATCAACCTCTTTATTAAACGATATCGCCACTTGAAATGAGTAAGTACGTTTTTGACTGACACATTGTCAATCAGATGAACAATAAATTGACTTCGTTATTGTTTAGCTATTGTATATTCACGATTATATTTAGCTAAAATTTATATTTACTAATGTATAAGAAAACGCTCTAAAATGTCATCTTTACTCGAATATTGTGGCAAGTTTCGTGAAATTTATTTTATTCACTACATCACCCTACCACCTGTATTATTAATTCCATGGATTTATTTACGATTATTTTGTTACTTCATTAATACTACTTTGTTACTACATGTCACACGGAAGTTTAAATACAAACTCAAACATCCTGTGTGCAAGATTACGTCATTTTTACGTCATCCGCACTTTTTGTCCGACCCCTGGATGTGTATTTGGTTGGGCAGTGATCGTGGAGTGCTCGGGCGGGGCGTGGCAGGCCTCGGGGCCTAACTGGGTGTGCGTGACGTGCGCGGCGGACCGCGCGCTGTGGGGCGCGCTGCGGCGGCGCGGCGCCGCGCTCGTGTCCACCGAGTTCATCCTCGGCGGCGTGCTGCGCCAGCGGCCTGACGTCGAGGACGCTTCCTTCGGGTGAATACCGACCAGTGTTGGCCGAACGTTCATTGCGATTGGCCATTAACCGGCACCACTGACAATCCAACCTCTAGACTGAGCATAGGCCAATTCTTTCATGAAACCGATGCTGCCAAAAATACGGGGGCGCGGGGGGACGAGGTGAGCGAATCCCGTGCCGTGATTGGTCCGTTCAAAGACACGGACCAATCACGGCACGGGATTGACTCGAAGATGGAGTAACGCTACCGTATGTGTGGCAGAGGGGGTAGCGCGACTATGCTATGTCTAGAGGTTGGATTGTCTGTGACCGGCACTAATTGAACCGTAAATCGTAACGGACGGTTACAGTTTACGGGTCAATTTGTAATGGTTAATGGTCAATATTGGTTAATTGCATTAACGTTTCGATCAACACTGATACCAACAATGTTTCATGATTAAGGCTACCTGCGGTTTTCATCGATTTTTGAATCGTATCTCCTACTTTTACACCACAGACAGAATTATAAGACAAACGGCTCTCGGTTCTTCAATCTTTTATCTCCATTTTTGTCTACCGGATTTTGAAGGAAATGAATACTCATTTAAAAAAAAAAATTAAACATTGTCTAAGAAAACACTTTTTTCGTAACTAGATTGCTATGAGGGATCTTAGATATACAAAATCTACATATTTGAATTCGTCTTTGACGTCTCGAAAAACGTTTCTAGGGTTTTAATTTTAAAACAATTAACACGAAAGTTATGGCCAGAAAACCCAGTTTTTTGGCCTAAAATTGTTCAACTTTGATGCCAAATATCTCGAAGACTATGAACTTTGAAGTAAATATGGAATACTATATTGCTTAAAGCCGTTGCCGTTCATATAAGCTACAAAAACATTAGAAAACTCAGGGATTCCGATCGAAGGTCATTGGCGCGCCCATATCATTCTAATGTCAGTGTACGTTAGTGTAAGGCCTGAGTGGACGCTCGAGTTGGGCGTGCAGCGGGGCGGGGCGTGCGGCGTGCATGTTAAACAAACGCAAGCGTATAGGAGCGGCCTTAGTGCACGCTGCTCACATCACGCGTGAGCCCACAGCCACGCTGCACGCCCCGCCGAACGCTCCGCTTCGAGCGTCCACTCAGGCCTTACACTTAGAATTTACCTATAAGAAGCGTTTCTACTTTTATTTCAGTTACTATTTGCCAACGCGATATCTTCTAGTCACACTTGAAGAATAATTTTATTGGCTTCAATAAACGAATCGTTATTTCTTGCATGCCACATCACAAACACTTATAAAAGCTAAAGTTGCTTCAAACAGCAACTCTTAAGAGCCAACAGGAGCTAAGATTTAAATATTTTAGGTAAATATACCCGTCTCCCTAACGGAAGCGGCTCCTAAAACTAGTGCGATAAGGACAAGGCGAAAAATCCTGCGTAAAAATATCAAAAATCGAGGTTTCGTACTCGACTGTTTCCTCCTCCAAAACTTAACCAATCGTAACCAAATTTGCAAATCTAAATAATTATGACATTATCTGTGTCGGACCGTTTTGCTTTTTCGACTAATTGATGTCAGTTTTGAATAGCACGCCTCTCATTGCGGCATAGTCAATTAGGCCATTTTTGAAGGGCTCTAGCGCCTTAAAAAACAAAAATATCAAAAAAAGCAAAACGGTCCGACACAGATATTGATAATATTAATCTGTGTTGAAAAAATCATTGCTCTAGCTTTAAAACCCACGGAGGAAACAGTCGAGTACGTTTGTATGGAGAAATGACCACTCCTGTTGGCTCTTAACTGTCCATCGGTGGACCTTATGCCTTTTGTAATAAGGTTTACGAACTGTCAGTTAACAGCGTGGGTGATGGTACCGACGCGGCTACGGCTGCACTAACAAATTTTTTGGCCGCTTGGGGTAGTATTACTTTATTCTTTGGGTATAGTTTGTAGCTTTCTAATAGACCCCGACGGCGAATCCTATTGTCTATTGTTAAGTAAAACCGCTCGTGCCACGTGCCACAACCACCTGCATAAAAAATCGTTCGTTCACTTTACCCAGGTAATTGAATTACAACTCCTATGGAAATTGCAATAAGATTCAAAATGAACTAATGGATAAATATTTTGTTAGGATGTGTGTGGTCCGTTCAACTCGCCGGCACTTCAGTTCTTCGGTTACTGAGTGCCGGCGAGTCGAACGCTACAGAACCAGTCTAAAATGTGTCATCGAGATGCGTAACAAAGGCGCGTTATCTGAGACCGCACCTACACTGGTTTTTAGAGCGTTGGACTAGCCCACGCTCAGGTGCCAAGTAGAATAATTAAGACCCTTTTTTGCAGGTAAGTTGCACGTGCGGTTTTACTTAACAATAGACAATAGGATTAGCCGTCGGGCTCTATTCGAAAGCTACAAACTATAGTATGGTGCAAAGCATTCTTTATTTATATTCTCTGTATGCATGATATGATTGATTAATGATTAAGGTAAACGTACTAGTGCTCGACATGCTAATGCCCAATAAATGACACCCTGCTGACACCGCTATTGACAATGACATGTTTCAAGATGCCGCGTCGAGCACCAGTACATTTACCTTACCTTATATGTTTAACACAAACACAGAGAGTAGAGTTATTTTAAATTTCCACAGTGATATAAATCATTTTAGGAATATTAGATATTTTTTAAATCTTTCAAGACTAAAACCATGTTCTTGTTTTTAATTCAGCCCTGAATATCTATATTCTCTAGTAAAGGCTGCTGTGTTTCTTGTATATTGGGGTATTGTAGATATATCATAATTACTTACGACGATTTGCTTATTATTATATTCGATACCATTATAACGATATCTTCCGATTTTAACGGTTATTCTTACAATTGTGAATTTAAATAAGTTCTTTAAAATCAAACATTGAAATTTTGAGATAGGCATCCATAGTTTCGAATACTTTCGATATTATTGACTTCAATCTATCCTTTTGGTCGCTAAGTCAAATAAAACCGCATAAGCTGTAAAAACTTTATTTGTTTCGTATTTTGTTTATGAAAGAGTAGATGTAGTTAGTAACTATAATATATAACTATTTTTTATACTAGTTACTAACGAGTAATTAATATTAATTTTAAAACTGTATGTCTTAGTTTCCGAATCAACCTGTATTTATTAGTTATATTTTCATCAGAGACTCAGATTTTCTTTGCCGTTTCTTTATCCCGAGTAAACTGACATTGTACAAATACAGTCAGCAGCAATAGTTGCTAAGCGGGCGAGGTGTTCAAAATTAGCTTGACGCGCTCTTATTCTCTTAACAATAAAGTCCCGTCAAGATTATTTTGAACACCTCGCCTGCTTAGCAACTATTGCTGCTGACTGTACAAACTAGCTTTAATAGTTGTTAAAGGAGATTGTCTTTGTTACCTTAGGTTCCTTAATTAGAATTAAGCACCTAGATTACATTAAAATGTGTAAATAGTTTTAATTACTTATCTACATTCGAGTTACTCGTTGTAACATGTTGATTATTAAATACGTTTGAACTAAGTTTGCTTTGTTATTGTAGTTTTTAGTAACTTAAAAATAAATTGAATAAATCCATAGTTCAGTTGAAATAAAATTATGATAATGGTAGGTTAGCTTACCTACGTAATAGGAAAGAAACATAAATAAAATTACTTACATATACATAATAAAATAATCAAACACAGAAATCTGTCTAACACTAAGTTTTATGGCATATTCATTGTTTACTGCTAAGTGCTAACCCATTTAGGGTTATTTTTTAGGTTCAATTAACATAAATTGGTTGTCGAACGAAAAGAAAACCCGAAAGGGACAGGGACTTCAAATATTTAAATATTTGAAGTAGGTAGTAAGATTACACTTTTTTGCAGATTTGACAATCCTTATAAATTGTATTCTTTGATTCTTATGGTATTTCTAATCAGTTCTATTAGGAGAAAAAGCATCCCACATTATTATTTTTTCGTTCCTTCCATTCCGTTTCCGTTAGCGTAGGCATCAAATTCGAAGCACGGATTCTTACGGCTCAGCCACGATATTGAGCGACTTGCGATGGCGGCAGCGATAACCATAGGTTGGAGCGAGACACAGCGATCGGACCTTTCGTTCCCACCAATGGTTGTCGCTGCCGCCGCCGCCAGTCGCGTAACGTCGTGGCCGAGCCGTTAGACTTTCCATCATATGCGATTAATATATGGATCTTTGTTTTATGCCTATAAATACTTCAATACTTACAGATGTGCGATTTGCGGAAAGTTTTTGAAAAGTTGGAAAAATTCTCGGAAATTTCAGAAACCAAAACAAATTTTTATTTTGAAAATGGAACATTTCAATTTCTACAAAAATATGAAAGTTACCTATCGAAATGCATCTTTCTAGAGTCTGTTCGAAAAGAGATGAGTCGTGGAATGTATATGACACCGTAAGATTGTGAACCCGTTAGTTTATAATCTAACGTAGGTTAGGTTAGGTTAGATTATAATCTCCCTAGCGTCAGTTTATAATGTAACTAGCGAGATTATAATATGACGAGTGTTTACAATTTTACGGTGACATATACATTCCCCATACATTCCACGACTCTTAATTCTCTTTCCGCACAAACTCTAAGACATCAGGCCGCGTAGCCAAGACGCCAATCGCTTACGCTTCGTAGCGATCGAAACGCAACTGTCACTGTCGCACTAATATGGAAGAGTGATAAAGAGACACAAATCGTTTCGTTGTCGAAGCGATAGCGATTGTAACCTTGGCTAGGCCGGCAGTACTCATACTATCATTATCATCATTATTATTAAACCAGCTCGTCAGAACCAGTGCGGTACCGCACCGACCGGACCCAATCATTTGCTGCGTCCTGCAACACCGTCGACGCTGCTGTATGTGTCCCGTCTACACTACCTTACGAAGGTCGATGATATCGTAAAGTATGTGAAAGTAAAAACCGGATTCATCCTGAGGGTCGCGAAGTTGGAATCTCGACACAATGCGAATTTTAATTCGTTTGTGGTGACCGTTCCGACTGAACATCTAGCGACCTTCACCAAGGAGGAGTTTTGGCCGAAGGGTGTCAAGTTTCGGCGGTTCCGCGGCCGGTTCCCTGACACTGCGGGGTTTTTTAGTATTTAGTTATATTTTTATAATATGTATGCTAGTTTTAAGGTATTTGTGTATGGGCCACTAGTTGCCTGAAATAAACGATTTCATTCATTCATTCATTATCATCACTAGAGAGCCCACGGCACGTGCAGCCAAGAAGGAACCTTCCGGAGACCTTGTATCCACTACAGCAGCCAGGAAGCCGGACTTCATATGCCCCGAGTGCGGCCGACGGTGCCTCTCTAGAATAGGGCTCACCTCACACGCCAGGTCACACACCAAAACCTAAGGCCTTTTGACCACCACAATTGTATTTGTATGTTGTTACCATAGAGAAATAAAGACAAGAGTGCTCACTCCATACATCAGTTCAGAGTTCAGACTATTAATTTCAGTGTCTACATCTAGCATCGAGTAGCGGAACTATCAGTACTGCTACTTGACAATAGATGTAGCACCGACCGGAAAGTCTTATCTCAACAGCATAAGACTTTCCGGTCGGTGCTACATCTATTGTCAAGTAGTAGTACTGATAGTTCCGCTACTCGATGCTAGATGCTAATAGTCTTTTTGGTACTAAAACTGATGTATGGAGTGAGCACTCTATGTATTTTTTTTCTCTATGGTTGTTACATAAACCCAATAATAAACTGTATTAGGATGAGTTAAGGTTTACTTTATGGCGTAACTTTTGTGACGTTATGACTGTGGCGGTTAAAGGGTTAAGAAACAATACACAAAAAGCTAAGGATCCATAGGAACCAGCAATAATTATGTACCTATAATGTGTCTTCAGTGGTTCATCTGTACATATAAGTAACATATCAGTTTTAATAGTCTGGCATGACAGACCAATTTTGTCTGTAGAAAAAAAACGCTAGCAATTTCCACAAGCTCACAAGTACACTAAGTACAGTCGCCATCAGATATATCGGAGCGGCCAGGGCGCTCACAAATATCTGAACACGCTTCTATTGTTAAAGCATTAGAGTGCGTGTTCAGATATTTTTGAGCATTTCAGCCGCTCAGATATATCTGATGGCGACTGTACCTATGCGATTTTTTTCATTTCTACATTTAAATCCTACGCTTTAATTAGTTTTTTAAACATCACTATTGTGAAATTATGTAAAAATCTGTAAAATAAAAAGTATGATTATTAATTTTGTTTTTTTTTTACACAATCGGTTTTTTGATTTTGCACTTTGTGTTTGTTCACTTACGAAAAGAGAAAACACCATAAGGGTCTTTTGTTCCGTACAAAGTACCCTAAAAAGGGATAAATAATACAAAAACAAAGATTTGGTTTATCTTTTAATTAACTCTGTTATAAAAGTTACTTTCACATGACAATTTACACAATAATATATACACAGTACACAGCTAAAGCCATACCAGGGAGAGATGATCATATTTCATTTGATTTTTATTTTATACAAAAATCATGTTATGCAGCTAAATATATTTCTATAAATTATACACTTTTTATCATCTCGTTGACTAACTACTTTATACATATAGGTATAAAGCGCTTAAAGGAATGTTACAGATATATATTATTGCAAATATATTTTATAATAGTGACATTATTTTAGAATTATGTACCTACTTGGCTGTACATATGTTTACGAGCAGGCAAAGAAAAATTAACAAAATAAACATACAAGTATGTGATGCTTAAATTCTTAAAATAATACTTCAAATTAAACAAATTATAGCTAACATTGAAGTAACAAGTAATATAAACCAGTATATTATAATTATCAATTAATAAATGTTGTAACCAATATAGGCAACCAGGCAACCACTGTAGCAGGCATATAGACCCTTGTTTTTTCTGACAGTTAATCCATTTCATTTCAAATAGTCGTTTGGGTATTTCCAACTGTCATAATTCGTGATTGGCCGATCGGGCACTATACATACAATAAATAAATAAAATGAACATAAATGATAATTCAATTTCAATTCAATGTATTTTAAATTTTTAACATTAAATCCGATAATTCTACAAAATTCTAACTTAATCTGGCATCTGGCCGTTTGTTTCGTCAGGTGACAACCAAAACTCACTACTTAACTACAAAAAAATGACCTTATTTTATTGCTAGTACAAACAATTAATACAACTAGTACAATTAATACATCTTTACAAATTATGAAATGCATCTCTCATATAAGGCTGCCTGTCCACTGGAGCAGAGTGAGGCAGCGGAGCTGCGAGAGATCCAGCGATAGAATTGCGTACAATCTCCGCTCCTCTTTGCGCTATTGGTGGATTTTTATCTTGCTCTCTGCTCCCGTGGACAGGCAGCCTAAGTAACATGTACCAAATGCATTTATAATTTTATTAAATACGTAATGAATTCACTTGAAAATGAAAACTGACATTGCAACGGCCAATAGTTATTATAGTAGGTATTATATAATATTTAATTCTTTATTGCACAGTAACAGCACACAAACACTGCGGACTTACTGCCATAAGGCATTTTCTAACAGTCATAGCCCTTTTTTGTACGTATCATCATAGAGAAATATAGTAAGACAAGAGTGCTCACTCCATACATCAGTTCAGACTATTAATTTCAGTGTCTACATCTAGCATCGAGTAGCGGAACTATCAGTACTGCTACTTGACAATAGATGTAGCACCGACCGGAAAGTCTTATCTCAACAGCATAAGACTTTCCGGTCGGTGCTACATCTATTGTCAAGTAGCAGTACTGATAGTTCCGCTACTCGATGCTAGATGCTAATAGTCTTTTTGGTACTAAAACTGATGTATGGAGTGAGCACTCTATGTATTTTTTTCTCTATGGTATCATTGAAAATAAAAAGTATTACCAGGCCGCACAGCTCAGATGCTGAGAGACGATGGAGTCAACATCTACCCGGGACACATACTTTGAACGGCCCAGTTTTCTGCAATTTAATTGTAAAAGTAAATTGTAACTTAATAAATATTGTTTCTTGTGATTGCTAAGTGTGATTGTGATGTCATTGTCACTCGGATCACTAAACGAATAGATAGACAATTCATTCTCTCTAAGTCAGTATATATCCCTTATGCCTTTTGTAATAAGGTCCACCGATGGACAGTAGAGTGTGGCTTGTACAATCACTGCAGGGGGTAACATAGGTGTAAGGCCTGAGCGTAGACTAGGAATCCTCTAGACGGAGTTTAGAGCAATTATTTCATGAAACCGATGCTGCCAAAAATACTGGGGTGCGGGGGACGAGGCGAGTCCCGTGCCGTGATTGGTCCGTTGAGACACGGACGTCACACAAAGACACTTTGACTCGAAAATGGAGTAAAACTACCGTATATTTGTGGCAGAGGGGGTAGCGCTACTATGCTCAGTCTGGAGGATGTCTTGTCTGTGGGCTTGAGTGGACGCTCGCTCGGCACGGCGTGCAGCGTGGCTGTGGGCTCACGCGTGATGTGAGCAGCGTGCACTAAAGCTTTGGATTCCTCCGAAAACGGTGCCGTCATATTACGGCCGCTATATATTACGGCCGCTATGTATATGGGTATATGGGTACTGCCTGAAATAAAAGCTTTTTATTTATTTTATTTATTTATTTATTTTATATAGCGTTGACTGACGTCACTAGAACGTTGTCTATGTAAACAAGATGGCGCGGTTTCCTAGACGGCGTTACGTTACGTTGATTGTCAACGTAACGTAAGATGACGGCCGTCATGACGGTGTCGATAGTTTCGTGAACGTTTTATTAGATAGCGGTGACGCCATTTTGAATAAATGACACGAGATTTGAATAAATGATTCCGTACTACGATTATTTTCCTCTTCCGATGATATTTCATCCTCCAAGTAAATTATAGATGATCGAGCAAATCTTGTCAGTAGGAAAAGGCGCGAAATTCAAATTTTCTATGGGACGTTATCCCATCGCGCCTACATTTTTCAAATTTCCCGCTTCGACCTTGGTGGATGACGGTGTGTTATGACGCCGTGGTACTTTCCACATGTCGCCACCGTGAAGACGGCCGTCTTCTGCGGCCGCTATATGACGGCACCGTTTTCGGAGGAATCCAAAGCTTTACACAGAGTGGCGGTGTAAGTGTCAGGTACAACCGGTCCGAGATATCGTGTCCGTGAGCGGTGTCTATGTGTGCGTTGCTCGAGCGCACTTTGTATGTAGATTGATTTATGTACTGTATCTGTTTTGTGGTGTGAGTGGTACCTACGCCTCCGGGTGGTCGGCCATGAGCGCCAGGTCGGCGCGCACCATGTCCCGCACCAGCTCCGGGAACGACACGCGCGGCGACCAGCCCAGCTTGGCCTTCGCTTTGGATGCGTCGCCGAGAAGCAAGTCCTGGAACAATAGGGATTTCATTTCATATCCCGTTGGCAATTTGTCGTGGAAAAGCGGCCAAGTGCGAGTCGGACTCGCCCATGAAGGGTTCCGTATTTAGGCGATTTATGACGTATAAAAAAAACTACTTACTAGATCTCGTTCAAACCAATTTTCGGTGGAAGTTTACATGGTAATGTACATCATATATATTTTTTAGTTTTATCATTCTCTTATTTTAGAAGTTACAGGGGGGGGACACACATTTTACCACTTTGGAAGTGTCTCTCGCGCAAACTATTCAGTTTAGAAAAAAATGATATTAGAAACCTCAATATCATTTTTGAAGACCTATCCATAGATACCCCACACGTATGGGTTTGATGAAAAAAAAATTTTTGAGTTTCAGTTCGAAGTATGGGGAACCCCAAAAATTTATTGTTTTTTTTTCTATTTTTGTGTGAAAATCTTAATGCGGTTCACAGAATACATCTACTTACCAAGTTTCAACAGTATAGTTCTTATAGATTCGGAGAAAAGTGGCTGTGACATACGGACGGACAGACAGACGGACAGACAGACAGACATGACGAATCTATAAGGGTTCCGTTTTTTGCCATTTGGCTACGGAACCCTAAAAAGCGCTGGTGGCCTAGCGGTAAGAGCGTGCAACTTGCAATCCGGAAATCGCGAGTTCAAACCCCGGCTCGTACCAATGTGTTTTTCGGAACTTATGTACGAAATATCATCTGTCAAGTCGAGCGCGAAGCAAACACTGCCGTACCATCCTTTACTGGAACCAGGCGCGGCTTGCCTTAAGGAGCGCTTGTGCGGTGCACTCCCATAAATAATCAAAATGAAATTATGGTACCTATTTAATATATTACTATTTAAGATCTATCGTAAAAAACTCAGTACCAATTAAATAATAAACTTTATTCATTATAAGTTTATAGACAGCTCACCACTACCTACACGGCGTACTCCTATAATTTCATAGAAATCAAAGGTAACGCGCGAGCGGAGCGCTTTGGATTGCGCTCCTATGGAAAAAGATTTAGTACATTCGATCAATAGGAAATTCAATAAGAGCGAAAGAGAAGAATCGCCATAGCTACGCACGTGAAACAAAAGATTTTCTATGAGGGAAGAGGCAAAATCGGTGCGGCGCTCCGAGCCCGGTTGATCTGCGCGCGCATCCCGCGCGCCATGTTGATGTTGTTTCTAAACAGACCTTAGCCAATTCTGCCAATTTTAAAGTATGTGCGGGAATGCAATTTTGGCTTTTTTTCATTCTAAATAATGAAACAAGAGTTTAAACAGTTAAAGAACATAATTTGTTTGTTGTCAGGTGTTTAAAAATTAATGAATTTAACGTGAGAATGTGAAAAAGTTTACAAAATAGACTTGAGTTAAATTATGGACGACCTTGAACTTTCGTAGCAATGTTAGTCAAAAACAAAAACTTATATATTTCTTAAATCAGATCAATATGCAAAAACACCGTGGTTGTGTTGTGTGATAAAAGTAACTAGCTTATTTTGTTTTTCGTGTTAACTATATGTTTTGTGTTTGGCGCGGGCGCGGTCAACGGCAGTGCGGTGAGTTTGTTTGGACCGAAACAGGTGTGTTAACAATTTAGCACATCTTTCCATAAAATTTAAATAAAAACATTATATCCATTTGTAAAATGAACTGCAGTTGGCGTCTATCGGTCGTCAAGATATTCGTAATACCGAAAATCTATGAGAGAGTTCAATGACCGGGTGGACGGAAACCGACATCTAGGTACTTTGCGACGGTTAATTGAATGTGTAGGTTTAGTTTTTGTTTTCTATTGTGAGTGAACACCCATAATACATAGCTACCAGCCGCTACTGACTGGAACCATTTCGCCGCATTTTCAGGCCCCTATTTGGGAACCTATGGATAAGACCAGATCGCAGAAATTTTCGTCATCCAGTAAGCAATAATCACATACTTAAAATCCAAAATTTCAAGTCTGTAGGTCACTTAGTTCCGAAGTTAAGCGAAAGCAAAGTTTCGCATTTATGACACTCATTCACTCACTCATGATCATCAGAATAGAATTAGTACTTCCCATAAACTCAGAGAGCTGAAATTTGGTACAGAGTTAGGGTTTAATGGCCACATAAAGGGTAAACCTAAAAATATTGCAATATCAGTCACGTTTTAAAGATCTGAGAACTGCATAAGTAAGTTTGTAATCCCATATAAATATATGATATTACAAAGTTACTGTTGCAGTTCCTACAAATAGTAGGTAAAGTAAAGGTACACTACGATGTACGATGTGAGTATGAATGAAGATATGTTTAGTTATGATATGTGTATACATAGTATGGGTATGAGTACCCGAAAAGAAGGACTGCCTACAAAAAGAGATGAGATCCCATCAAAAAGTCATTATATGTATTACAAATTAAAGATATCTTATTGATACGGTTTTAACACCCCCTGGCACTGATTAAAATAACCGACTTGGTTTCACATTACATCTCAAAACTTTTTTGTAGTAAAAGCGTTGCGAGACTTGCACCTTTTTACATGTAATGTTTTTGATGGGATTTGATATTTACCAGTCGCTTTTTGGTGAAGGAAAACATTGTGAGAAAACCGGACTAATTCCAATAGGGGCCCAGTTTACCCTTTGGGTTGGAAGGTCAGATGGTAGTCGGTTTCGTAAAACTAGTGCCCACGCAAATTCCTGAGATTAGTTGCCTAGCGGACCCCAGGCTCCCATGAGGCAACAACGCGAGGAAGATGATGATGACACGGTGTGGATAGACTGGTAAAAAAACTAAGAAACTCACCACTTCAGTAGGCCTGAAGTATTTCGGGTTCACTTTGATCAGCAGCTGGTCGGTTGTGGCGTCGTGTCCGGTCTCGTCCACACCGGCGCCGCGCCACACGACCGTCCGTCCGACGACCGCGATACAGTATTACTATCTCTGTCACTCTTAACTTATAAATATAATGGTCAAATAGTAAGAAACTCACGACTTCAGTAGGTCTGAAGTATTTCGGGTTCACTTTGATCAGCAGCTGATCTGTTTCAGCGTCGTGTCCGGTCTCGTCCATACCAGTGCCGCGCCACACGACCGTCCGTCCGACGACCGCGATACAGTAGTACTATCTCTGTCACTCTTAACTTATAAATGGTAAAAAACTAAGAAACTCACCACTTCAGTAGGTCTGAAGTATTTCGGGTTCACTTTGATCAGCAGCTGGTCGGTTGTGGCGTCGTGTCCGGTCTCGTCCACACCGGCGCCGCGCCACACGACCGTCCGTCCGACGACCGCGATACAGTATTACTATCTCTGTCACTCTTAACTTATAAATACAATGGTTTGAAACTAAGAAACTCACCACTTCAGTAGGCCTGAAGTATTTCGGGTTAACTTTGATCAGCAGCTGGTCGGTTGTGGCGTCGTGTCCGGTCTCGTCCACACCGGCGCCGCGCCACACGACCGTCCGTCCGACGACCGCGATACAGTATTACTATCTCTGTCACTCTTAACTTATAAATACAATGGTTTGAAACTAAGAAACTCACCACTTCAGTAGGCCTGAAGTATTTCGGGTTCACTTTGATCAGCAGCTGGTCGGTTGTGGCGTCGTGTCCGGTCTCGTCCACACCGGCGCCGCGCCACACGACCGTCCGTCCGACGACCGCGATACAGTATTACTATCTCTGTCACTCTTAACTTATAAATACAATGGTTTGAAACTAAGAAACTCACCACTTCAGTAGGCCTGAAGTATTTCGGGTTCACTTTGATCAGCAGCTGGTCGGTTGTGGCGTCGTGTCCGGTCTCGTCCACACCGGCGCCGCGCCACACGACCGTCCGTCCGACGACCGCGAACGCTTTCTCAACGAATTCGCGCACGCTGTGCGTCTCTCCTGTGGCCACTACGAAGTCTTCCGGCTCGTCTTGTTGCAGCATTAGCCACATTGCCTGGAAAAGGATAGGAATATTAGGATGGTTTGATTCGAACCGATTCTACAGAATAAGTAATAGTATTATCATACAGAACGGACACGCACCGCCCCGCCCCGACTCGGATTACCTCGCCCCGCGACAGGCCGCGACATGAATGTGTGCGTAAGTCGCTCTACTGAGAGCATGCCAGAAGTCCGTCAGATACACAATGACGCGTGTACAGACGTGCCGCGCACACATATAAACGCAAATCATTTTTGATGTATTTTTTATTTTATTTTTATTTATTTGTTATTATTAATACATGAATACTTATAATCTAATACAGTTCCCTGCAAAACTGTTTGCACAGTTTGACTGCAGGCGCGAGTCTCTGTTGTAATCTCTGTCTCTGTTATTTGTTATTATTAATACATGAATACTTATAATTTGTTCCCTGCAAAACTGTTTGCACAGTTTGACTGCAGACGCGAGTCTCTGTTGTAAGTACTTACATAATCAACGTAATTAACATATTAAAAATTAAAACTAACATCGTAGCTATAACTAACTTCACTTGAGTGACATTTGCAGGCACAGGCATACAATTGTCACCCAAGTGTTTTCAGTAAGTGCAGCATTAGTGCTTTTTTAAATTTAATTTTATTGGGCTCGAGCTTGATATTTTCAGGCAGACTATTTAAAAAATACGGCAACCTTTTTCTTAATGTTCTGTCTCCATAATAGTTAGTAACGCGGGGTATTTCATATTTTTGCACAGCCACTGATCTTGTATTATGTTTATGTTCTAATCGTGTCGAGATATGCACCCTATTGCCATGGTTGTTAACTGCTAAGAGATATTTGTGTGTGTGATGTATGGCGTGTCCGCCCTGTGCCGATTCTATACAATATTATTTATTTTTGATTTGGTTGCCATAATAGTTGAATGTTGCCTTGCCAGTTTCGGATGATCAATATTTAACCTTTTCGACGCCGTGTCAAACGCAAAAGCTGTCTCTCAGACGCCAGGTCACCGAAGTGTCAAAACTGAAATTGAACTTTATGCATATGCACCTAGGTCTATGTTGCTCTGTGGTCTATGACCGATTAATACGTCTTTGACGTTGGACCTGCGGTGCGTATATATTGGTCATTGGCGTCCAAAAGGTTAAATTAAACAATAATGTACACATTTTTCATCTGAAGTGTTTTAACTATAATATGTTGACTAAGTTTCAAATTTTGGGACATTTGATGAAGATTAGTTTAGTTATTAATTTTAGACTGTAATTTTATCTGTTGCCAAAATTAGTTCACATTAAGGGCCAGTTGCACCAATCACACTTAACAGAGTGATTAACGTCAGCCGGCGAAACTTTCCATACATACAAATTTAGCGAACACTTTAACGATACGAACGGTTAATTTGGTGCAACCGACCCTTAATGGCTTGTTCGTAAATTTAGGTCTACATAATCTGAATGGATAAGCGACTACATGAGCCCTAATGTGATCTTCGCGACGCCTCGGGTGATCTTCCTCAAGACAGTTCTCGTCAGGGACTCTCCTGGTTGAAGAGACCTAAAGGTATTAAATAAACTAACATATTCACCTCGACATAATCCTTGGCATGCCCCCAATCCCTCTTACAGTCCAAATTCCCCAGCTCTATATACTCCATGAGGCCTAAAGCTCTATATATATCTATATACTCTATAGCTCTATATACTCCAAGAGGCCTCTTTTTTTTTCTTTTTCCTTGTTTGTTTTATTTTGTTACTGTGTTTTGCGACAATAAATGACTTTTTATTTTATTTATTATTTATTAAAGTAATCTTCGCGATGCCGCGGGTGATCTTCCTCAAGACAGTTCTCGTCGCGGACTCTCGTGGTTGGCGAGACCTAAAGGTTTAAAGAAAGAAACTAAAATAATCACCTCAACATAATCCTTGGCATGTCCCCAATCCCTCTTACAGTCCAAATTCCCCAGCTCTATATACTCCATGAGGCCTAAAGTAATCTTCGCGATGCCGCGGGTGATCTTCCTAACCTGTTCTCGTCAGGGACTCTCGTGGTTGAAGAGACCTAAAGGTTTAAAGAAAGAAACTAAAATAATTACCTCAACATAATCCTTGGCATGCCCCCAATCCCTCTTACAGTCCAAATTCCCCAGCTCTATATACTCCATGAGGCCTAAAGTAATCTTCGCGATGCCGCGGGTGATCTTCCTAACCTGTTCTCGTCAGGGACTCTCGTGGTTGAAGAGACCTAAAGGTTTAAAGAAAGAAACTAAAATAATTACCTCAACATAATCCTTGGCATGCCCCCAATCCCTCTTACAGTCCAAATTCCCCAGCTCTATATACTCCATGAGGCCTAAAGTAATCTTCGCGATGCCCCGGGTGATCTTCCTAACCTGTTCTCGTCAGGGACTCTCGTGGTTGAAGAGACCTAAAGGTTTAAAGAAAGAAACTAAAATAATCACCTCAACATAATCCTTGGCATGCCCCCAATCCCTCTTACAGTCCAGATTCCCCAGCTCTATATACTCCATGAGGCCTAAAGTAATCTTCGCGATGCCACGAGTGATCTTCCTAACCTGTTCTCGTCAGGGACTCTCGTGGTTGAAGAGACCTAAAGGTTTAAAGAAAGAAACTAAAATAATCACCTCAACATAATCCTTGGCATGTCCCCAATCCCTCTTACAGTCCAAATTCCCCAGCTCTATATACTCCATGAGGCCTAAAGTAATCTTCGCGATGCCGCGGGTGATCTTCCTAACCTGTTCTCGTCAGGGACTCTCGTGGTTGAAGAGACCTAAAGGTTTAAAGAAAGAAACTAAAATAATCACCTCAACATAATCCTTGGCATGCCCCCAATCCCTCTTACAGTCCAAATTCCCCAGCTCTATATACTCCATGAGGCCTAAAGTAATCTTCGCGATGCCGCGGGTGATCTTCCTGGTGACGAAGTTCTCGCCTCGCCGCGGACTCTCGTGGTTGAAGAGGAGGCCGTTGCAGGCGAACATGCCGTAGGCCTCGCGGTAGTTTATCGTTATCCAGTAGCCGTAGAGTTTTGCGCAGGCTGTAATTGTAATATAAGGAAATTTTATATAATACTTTAAACTCTCGCGTTCTGTACACCTATTTAATTTCACAAACGGGTCTACAGCGATATAATTTCATTGTTTTTACCTTAAATTCCGACGTTACCCTTACCACAGCTGCTGCAACTCAGCTGAAACGTTGGAATTTAAGGTAAAAACAATGGAATTATATCGCGGTAGACCCGTTTGTGAAATTAAATATAGGAAATGTTATGTTTATAAGAGAATAGAGCTTAAATTAAGGATTAAACTCTTTGAACGCTGCCATCACGTAAACCTTTTCGGATTGCACGAAGGTTGATATAGTTGGTCAAACCAAATTGTCAGTAAATAAGAACTTAAAAAACTATAAAATACTTCTTAGATACATGGCCAAGGCACACCAAGAATATACGGGTATATCGCTCGTTTCTTCCCAGATCGTGCAGAATGTGGAATGAGTTGCCTCCTGAAGTATTTCCTTTGCGCTACGACATGGGATTCTTCAAGAAGCGGGTATTTAGGGTTCTCAAGGTTCGGCAACGCTTATACATGATTTTTTCTTTTTGCCCGAAATTAATATATGTATCACATAATTGTTTGCCGTTTCTAGGAAAAATAGTAAAAAAAATGATATCATCGATTTTCACTGCGAAATCAGTGTTAAAAGTTGCATAGTCTAAATCATATTTTTGGAAATATAAAGCTATTAGTAAGGGGTATAGGAAAAATCTTAACTGCCAACAGAAAGGTACACTATTTGTGATGTTTCTATGATAAAGTTTGTAAATATAAAATAATCACAAACCCCGAAAAATCTGCCCAAAATCACATACTAAAAATCATCAGCTTCCAGGTTTTTCCAAGTTTTCCGACATTTTGTCTATAAACAAATGTAACTTTTATAAATTAAAATACTGCGTAAATTTATGTAATAATTCGGAAAATTTATTAGTTTTACTATTGAAATAATATACAAGAACAAATAGAATTTGTTTAATAATGCATAACATTTGATGTTTATGTTGTGTGTATAAATGCATCACTATACATTTAAGGGTTAAGTGGCTCCTGTGATGTTGCTTATGTCCATGGGCGACGATGACCGCTTCCCATCAGGCGGCTCGTCAGCTCGTTTGCTGACTAACACATAAAAAATACTCATTCTTTTCTTTTGGGTGCTAGTACTAGTGTAAGACGAAGATAGTACGATTCTCTGTGTCTATGTTTGAAATGAGACAGTCCTTTGACAAACTATATTGGTCTGTAGCCGCGCACGTCAGTTGACATCTTTGGCGGTCAAACCCTTTGACTTGGATTGAAACTGCGATTGTGACTAACTCGTTTAAATGTCTAAGACCTAGAAAAAAATCGTGCTTCGAGTTTGGCAGCTAAAGACTGCAGGTGCGGCGGCGCCGTATTTTGTGATAACAAAATTGTTAAATGGTAACTTTTTATAATTAGCGCCACTTGCACCATCCCACTAACCTGGGGTTAACCGGTCAAACCGTTAACCCAGGGTCAAATTGTACTGGTGTAAGTAGCCCTTAGACTCCTTAGAGTTCTAAACTTCTCATATAATGTACGGAGCCGTATAATGCCATCTAGATTAGCTGTCAAATTCAGTCACTCGAGAAAAAGTGTATCATACCAATAAAAGCTATTTTTGCTGGTTTTTAGGGTTCCGTACCCAAAGGGTAAAAACGGGACCCTATTACTAAGACTCCGCTGTCCGTCCGTCCGTCCGTCTGTCACCAGGCTGTATCTCACGAACCGTGATAGCTAGACAGTTGAAATTTTCACAGATGATGTTTCTGTTGCCGCTATAACAACAAATACTAAAAACAGAATAAAATAAAGATTTAAGTGGGGCTCCCATACAACAAACGTGATTTTTGACCGAAGTTAAGCAACGTCGGGCGGGGTCAGTACTTGGATGGGTGACCGTTTTTTTGCTTGTTTTGCTCTATTTTTTGTTGATGGTGCGGAACCCTCCGTGCGCGAGTCCGACTCGCACTTGGCCGGTTTTTATTCAATACAATAGTGAACGGATCCGATTGCGAAATCGAAAGAATTTACCTCCGTAGTACAAACAGCAACACTCTTAACCATCCATCGGTGGACCTTATGCCATTTGTAATAAGGTTGTGTTTACCTTGGCGAATAGGCAGAAGAATCGAAAGACAAACGTCCGAGAATGTATGAAACATCCGGAGAGCATCCATTATACTTTCTACTCAATACTGGTTTGCATTACTGGGTGATATTTGAGGTAAAAATCAATTCTAATAATGGTTAATACGATTTAAGACTAATGTCACCACGACTATTTAAGTTTTGTCCTAGTAGGATAGAAATGTTTGAGAAAACAATATCATTTTAAGTTTTGACACATACTTTTTTAGGTAAAAAAACATACTACTCGGTGAAAGAATTCCTGGATGAATGATTAAATATGTCGAAACCATAAAATAAATTTATATAATATAAGCTAAGCTATCTTATAATAATTGTAAATAATGTTTGAATCTGACGATGTACAATTAATACAAATAAATATATTCTATTCTATTCTATACCTATAGATAGGTATACCTTAAAAAATTAGTAAGTAAAGGGTATCAAATACAAAATCACTTAAATTATGTCGTTTCGTAAGGAAACTCCTATTGCTTTGATATCAATTCTAACAGAAATGGGTACATACTAGAACAAATTAAATTATTTTGAGAAAATATTTTAATTTGTTATTATTTCGAGTAGTCCAGCCTGGGGCACTAGAGGCTTGGATCATTTTTGGGGTTCCGTACCCAAAGGGTAAAAACGGGACCCTATTACTAAGACTCCGCTGTCCGTCCGTCCGTCCGTCTGTCACCAGGCTGTATCTCACGAACCGTGACAGCTAGACAGTTGAAATTTTCACAGATGATGTATTTCTGTTGCCGCTATAACAACAAATACTAAAAACAGAATAAAATAAAGATTTAAGTGGGGCTCCCATACAACAAACGTGATTTTTGACCGAAGTTAAGCAACGTCGGGCGGGGTCAGTACTTGGATGGGTGACCGTTTTTTTGCGTGTTTTGCTCTATTTTTTGTTGATGGTGCGGAACCCTCCGTGCGCGAGTCCGACTCGTTGGCCGGTTTTTTTCTTAGTATATGACATTTATTTCAGTTTAGAAATGGATACTGTGGAATGAACTACCTCCGGTATTTCCGGACTGTTACGACCTTCAAACCTTCAAGAAAAGGCATCTTAAAGGCCGGTAACGCACTTACAACCCCCCTGGTGTTGCGGCTTTCCTTCTGCTCATTTGCCTCCTATATCATAAAAAAACCGGACAAGTGCAAGTCGGACTCTCGTTCCAAGGGTTCCCTTCATTAAGTCCGACTCACGCTTTACTGCAGATTTCTAATAGGTTTTCCTGTCATCTAAAAAAAGAACTAAAGGTAAAGAACTATTTTGTGTATTTTTTTTAGGTTTAGGTTTAAGATGTTTATTTCTCAAAAGATTACAAGAATAATCACTTCCTGAGAAATACATGTTTACACTAACATAATACTTCAAAATGTAAAATTTCAAAATTTAGTCCCAGTAGTTTCGCAGACAAAGGGGGGAATAGTCGGACAGACAGACATACGCACGAGTAAAGAACTATTTTGTGTATTTTTTTTAGGTTTAGGTTTAAGATGTTTATTTCTCAAAAGATTACAAGAATAATCACTTCTTGAGAAATACATGTTTACATACAACAAAATTTAAAATTTCAAAATTTAGTCCCAGTAGTTTCGCAGACAAAGGGGGGAATAGTCGGAGAGACAGACATACGCACGAGTGATCCTATAAGGGTTCCGTTGTTTCCTTTTGAGGTACGGAACCCTAAAAAAGAAATATTACCGCTTACCGTAAGGCGATCGTGGGTAGAACGGCGTTTTTTCCGACTGCGGGACTTCTACAACTTTTCCATACAGCTCCGAGGTCGAGGCTTGATAGATTCGCGTCTCCTTTTCTAAACCCGCGGCTCTAACTGCCTCCAGTAGCCGTAGGGTACCTAGTGCGTCCACCTAAAACATAGAGTTTGGTTACTTAATGTCTTTAAATTAGAGATGCAACGGATAGTTGTTTGGCCGGATACCGGATATCCGGCCTGGACACTGGCCGAATATCCGGTGTCCGGCCGCCGATATTCGGCCGGCGGAACTATATACCTATATTTTGAGTTTTGCAGGTGCGCGTCGTGCAGGTTTCGACCTGTTTCGTAGTGAACGTTCGCGCGGACACATTTCTAGGATCGTAACGAGTTTTATCATGTCATTACGTAGTAAGATCGTTTATACTTTATTTATAGTTACAAGTGCGCGCGCGTATTTTTATGTAAACAAATAAGTGTATTGTGTGACATTGGTTACGTATTCATTTCTATCTACAGTGTCGTTAGCATTATGACCGTGACTGTTTTTTAGATTCCATTTTTTACCCCAAAATGTGTTAATTTTACTATCCGGTATCCGGCCGGATAGTAGGCCACTATCCGGTATCCGGCCGGATACTAAAATAACGGCCGGATAGGCCGGATACCGGATAGTAACCGGATATCCGGTGCATCTCTACTTTAAATAACTTCTAATACTTAAAGAACTGACTTCACAAAACAGTATGCCGTTAGCACTTCACATACTGTCGCTCGTCGAAACAAAATACAAGACTTTTAGACTTAGGTTTTAGACTTTAAAAAATACCTACACAAAGAATGTGCATAAAATATTTCAAGGTTTTGATATCAAAACCTTGATATCAAAATCATATGATTTTTTGATAAATTTTTCAAATAATGTTTCGACGATAGCCGAGGAAGGCTCCTAAATTTAAAAACCGGTTACGATTAAACCGAATTAAACCTTGAAATTATGAAGTCGTTAAAAAACCGGCCAAGTGCGAGTCGGACTCACGCAAAAAGGGGAAAAGACCCCACTTAAATATTTATTTTATTTTGTTGTTATATAGCGGCAACAGAAATACATCATCTGTGAAATTTTCAACAGTCTTGCTATCACCGTTCATGAACTTCATGAGTTACATCTGGACAGACAGACAGACGGACGGACAGCGGAGTCTTAGTAATACGGTCCCGTTTTTACCCTTTGGGTAGGAAACCCTAAAAATTTACAAGTTAATTATAGAAGTATATGGGTAAAACTCACCTGCGCCGTGTATTCGCTCAGTTCAAAAGACACTTTTACGTGCGACTGCGCTCCGAGGTTGTAGATCTCTTTTGGTCGAGTCTGGAAGAAATTATGTTATACTTAATTAACCTTTTATTACGTATACATCAAATTAGCGAATGCACGTAAAAGGTTACGTATAAAAAGTTGTCTAGAAGAGATCGCTCTTTACCGAGAAGACCGCCTGCGATGTCACGGCTAGTTTTCAATAAGCGTAACATATACCTACCAAAACCTCTCGTAAAAATGACCACAGCTCGAAATTATATTGAATCATAAACCATATCAACATGTACCTACGGTTAGCAAACACCGATTCGTAAGCCGTAAAGCGTGTAATCACACTATTGTTCAGGTATGAAAGCCGCACTCAACCTTGCTGTATTTATTGAAATACATTTCATGCTATAATAGGCAGAGCCTGTTAAGTGTCCTATATATTATACTAGCTACTCATTACTGGTAAGGTGTGATCGGAAATCACTACATAGTATAAAACAAAGTCGCTTCCCGCTGTCTGTCCCTATGTATGCTTAGATCTTTAAAACTACGCAACGGATTTTGATGCGGTTTTTTTAATACATAGAGTGATTCAAGAGGAAGGTTTATGTATAATTTGTTAACCCGTGCGAAGCCGGGGCGCGTCGCTAGTGTATAATAAATACATGACGCGAGCATGGACACTTAACATATTCTATTATCTATTTTATTTGTTAATTATCGGTTATATAGTTTAAACTCTTTAGCTTGGACTAGATTGGATTGATGATAGTAATCAAAATGGCGGTTGACTAATTAGGCAATTAAAAACAAGTGCGAGTCGGACTCGCCCATGAAGGGTTCCGTATTTAGGCGATTTATGACGTATTAAAAAAAACTACTTACTAGATCTCGTTCAAACCAATTTTCGGTGGAAGTTTACATGGTAATGTACATCGTATATTTTTTTAGTTTTATCATTCTCTTATTTTAGAAGTTACAGGGGGGGGGGGGACACACACATTTTACCACTTTGGAAGTGTCTCTCGCGCAAACTATTCAGTTTAGAAAAAAATGATATTAGAAACCTCAATATCATTTTTGAAGACCTATCCATAGATACCCCACACGTATGGGTTTGATGAAAAAAAAAATTTTGAGTTTCAGTTCGAAGTATGGGGAACCCCAAAAATTTATTGTTTTTTTTCTATTTTTGTGTGAAAATCTTAATGCGGTTCACAGAATACATCTACTTACCAAGTTTCAACAGTATAGTTCTTATAGTTTCGGAGAAAAGTGGCTGTGACATACGGACGGACAGACAGACGGACAGACGGACAGACAGACAGACAGACATGACGAATCTATAAGGGTTCCGTTTTTTGCCATTTGGCTACGGAACCCTAAAAAAAGACACAACTGTAGCGGTGTCATCAGCTAAATAAATAAATTGGTTTTTGTCAGAGTTTTTTTTACATATTGTTAAACAGTCATAGTTCTGTTCGTATTCTTGTTACCCACCTTGACAGTAATGCTGATGAGTGATGAGGCAGGTATCTAAAGTCTATTTTTTAATTCGGTAGACTAAAATGACATTTCATAGTATGAACGATAGCATGAATGATAGCATCATTGTCAAGGTAAGGAGTACCTTGACAATGATGCTAATCAAGCAGGTAGTGTCCGTAAGATCCCCGTAGTGCAAATGCATGCGGCCGCCAGTGTGACACGCTGGTCTCTCGTTAGAGGTGCTGGATGCGGCCCGTGTTGAAGAAGGAAGGGATGATACCGCCCACTGGTATAAGCCAAGAGTTGGAGGGAGAGAGAACGAGGCATGTGACAGAGACACGTGGACTCCTTACCTTGACAATGATGCTAATCAAGCAGGTAGTGTCCGTAAGATCCCCGTAGTGCAAATGCATGCGGCCGCCAGTGTGACACGCTGGTCTCTCGTTAGAGGTGCTGGATGCGGCCCGTGTTGAAGAAGGAAGGGATGATACCGCCCACTGGTATAAGCCAAGAGTTGGAGGGAGAGAGAACGAGGCATGTGACAGAGACACGTGGACTCCTTACCTTGACAATGATGCTAATCAAGCAGGTAGTGTCCGTAAGATCCCCGTAGTGCAAATGCATGCGGCCGCCAGTGTGACACGCTGGTCTCTCGTAGAGGTGCTGGATGCAGCCCGTGTTGAAGAAGGAAGGGATGATACCGCCCACTGGTAGATAGATAGCTGGTGGTTGGAGGGAGAGAGAACGAGGCATATTAGACAGACATGTGGAGCGACTCCTTACCTTGACAATGATGCTAATCAAGCAGGTAGTGTCCGTAAGATCCCCGTAGTGCAAATGCATGCGACCGCCAGTGTGACACGCTGGTCTCTCGTAGAGGTGCTGAATGCGGCCCGTGTTGAAAGAAGAAGAGCGTCTGAGGATGCCGTGGACGGTGTAGCCTTTATCGATGAGGAATTCGGCGAGGTAGGAACCGTCCTGGGGGTCAAATGATACAATGAGTATGTGTCCGTTACGCCCATAGATCTAGAATGTACAAGTTCTGTTAACGATAAAAAACGCGAGGAAAATTGGAATCATGTCGAGTGTCAATGAAAGTATTGTATTCAGAAATACATATGTGATTGCGTAATTATAGTTATGCACATAGCACGCAGCCCGTAGAAATGTAGACAATACAAATAATTAAGACAATGCTAATGTTTTTAACCGATAAACATTTTTTTTTATTCACAAACTGTTTTTATTATACTTTTTATATTTCGGAAGTCTCGATCGCGATGAGTTTTTGGGTTTAAACAAAAAAGTTTCATGGCAATAAATATTACAAGTACAAGGTTTGGGAGGAAGTTAACTTCTCTATACTTCCGCTTTCGCATTTATCAGCTACTAAAATAGAACTATTTAAACGGTTCAATATAGGCAGTGGCGTAGCTGGGCATAAGCCAACCTTTTTATTACCTTGGGAACAGTGCCGGCCCGAGCCCTTAATCAGGGTAGAGCAAAATCGGGTTTTGGCGCCCTTCGTTGAAGTTTTCAAGCGTATTTTACACCCCCCCCTCCCTCGCCACACTCGCGTCTTTTAAAACTTTTTTTTCTCATTTGCCATTTTGGCGCCCCCCTTGCCATCCGGCGCCTAGAGCGGCTGCTCCACTCGCTCTACCCTAGATCCGGCCCTGCTTGGGAAAACACATTGGAAAGGGCCTCGCAGATGTGGTTTTCGCCCGCGGCTAGATTGGTACACGCTACTCCGCTACGCCACTGAAGATAGGTCTGGAAGATGTCCTACGCGGCATAGAGCATTAAGATCTATAGAAATGTAGCAACTTCCTATACAATGTAACGTGGTATGTAGCGTACGGTGTGAATCAAGATATTATCCATTTACTAAAATGTGTATTATAATTAGGGCGCGTCCGGTTCCCGTGTCGGTTAACTTGTGCGTAAGAGCGACGAATTGAATTACTCGTGAATATTTACTATTAGTGTCTGATGATTGATTAAATATTAATGGATTATAAATATTAAATATTAATGCCAATTACTGGGATTAGTTGCCAAGCGGACCCCAGGTTCCCATGAGCCGTGGCCAAAATGCCGGGACAACGCGAGGAAGAAGAAGATTGATTAAATATTAATAAACCCCGTTCGTTTAGTATGCAATATAAGATCAGTTTACCATTCAATAATGGTACTTATTAGTTTCAACTCAAATGGCCCGAGGTTGGTCCAACATTAATTCCATACCTGAGTTGAGCCAAGATCCACAGATCTGGACCAAACGAAGATTGAAGCCAAACACAGATTTGAAAATGGATCTTGACGTTAGACTCTTGTTTGTAGTAGCAAAGATATGCGATGATTGCCTAAGCGAATTATATGTACCTAAAGTGTAATTCTATGGAACTTGCTAACTATGTAAACAAACCACCATATTAAAATTGTCTCTCAATGTTAATTTACTAAGTGACTTTTGTTTAGGTACATAGTTCAAGTTCCATAGAATTACACTTTATATAAAGTTGCTATTGTTGTTGGTGGCTTGAATGGCATCCCAAAGCTTAAACAGCTATGAAATATTACTCATAATGGTTCCTAAATGTGAGGGGAATTTCCTATTAAAAGAATATTATAATAGCCTGAAATTCCTTGGGAATTTTACTCAATATCTATATTAATTTTACTACTATTGCGTAACCGATAACACGTGAAAACCCGTATATATGTAGTGAAATGCACCAACAAACAGACAACCCGCCTATCCTAGCCTAGCGGGTTGTGTGTTAATAAACAAAATAATGTTTAAAATGACTTCATTTATAAAATTCCTTATCATAAACAACAAACGTTTAGCAACAGATAATATTAGAATGTTAAAACAATTTAGTTTAATAAATACATATTAATTTAAGGAATATTTACCATTTCAATAAGAGTTGAGGGAAAGTTATATACTTATCAGATGTCTAAAATTGCTATAGGATTGTAATGTGCATTACAAAAAACAATGCTTTTCTTCTTGGAAAAACCCAAAACCTCGTAAACGAAATAAATATTCAAATACCTGTCCTGTGATACCGGTGATAAGAGCCACCTTCTTGTTTCCACCACCGCTTGAACCTTCTCCGGACATTTTGTCTTTTTTATTATAGAAAGAGAGTAATATATTTAAGGCACAGGGCGTAGTGTACACGTCCTCACCGCGCGAGCCGGCGACGCTTGGTGCGGATTGATAAGCTTATCACAAACACTCATACTCAATTAACATTATCGTGCGAAATAACGGTTTACAACCGATAGTAATGGATTTAAGAGATGATATAATAAGTAATATAACTTTTAGTATAGGAAATGCACGCTATTTAGGAAATTAGAGTGTATAAAAATATAAATAATCACGAATTTAAGAAACAAATTCGGTTTCTGGGATCTGGGAATACGTTTTAAAATACTTGTGTCAGTTTAGTGTCAGTGTCATTGCAAAATGTGTTTGAGCAACTGAATTAAACGTTCAGAATGTGTATACAATGAACAACGCACCTATACATCACCTATGGTTTCAGCGTGTGCTAGTGGCTTTATAGTGAGGATTTGATTTTGACGGAAAGTATTTTTATGTCAATTTAATTTATTGCCTGTAAGCCTGCAACATTCCAATTATTGTAATTTTATGTGTTTGTTTAATTTATCGTCGTCGTCGTTTCAAACTGTATTATTGTACAGTGCGCAATTAAATCTATATTCTCTTACATTCAGAAAAGTGCTGACTTATTCAGGACCCGCGCGCTTACATCAAACAGCTTGTGATAAGACGTAAACTTGTAATTGATAAAAGAAGAGGTTATAATCACTTGTGAAGTACAGGTAGTTACTTCATTGTATCGTATCCGAGCATACGAATAATTTTAAAGAGTTATTAATGACTACCTGCAACAGATAACCTACTGCTGGGCGGTAATTTGTTTATGTGAAGGTGGACCGCATTATTGCGCCATCGTGTAGAAGCAGGTTAAAGTTCGTGTTGCCGTGATGCCTGACATCAAGATTACCCCGCTGGGGGCGGGCCAGGATGTCGGCAGGAGCTGTATTCTTTTATCCATGGGAGGGAAGAACATTATGCTAGACTGTGGAATGCATATGGGCTATAACGACGAACGCCGCTTCCCGGATTTCTCTTACATTGTCCCTGAAGGCCCAATCACGAGCCAGATCGATTGTGTCATAATCTCGCATTTCCATTTAGACCACTGTGGTGCTCTGCCTTACATGTCGGAGATGGTCGGCTACACTGGGCCGATTTACATGACACATCCTACAAAAGCCATCGCTCCTATACTCCTAGAGGACATGAGAAAAGTTGCAGTAGAAAGAAAAGGTGAGTCTAACTTCTTTACTTCTCAAATGATCAAAGATTGCATTAAGAAAGTTACTGCGGTAACACTGCACCAGTCGGTAATGGTAGACAATGATTTGGAAATAAAGGCGTACTATGCTGGGCATGTGCTGGGTGCTGCTATGTTTTGGATCAGAGTTGGATCTCAGTCTGTCGTCTACACCGGTGACTACAATATGACTCCAGATAGACATTTAGGAGCTGCTTGGATCGACAAGTGCAGACCCGATTTGCTCATATCAGAGTCAACTTATGCTACTACTATCAGAGATTCCAAAAGATGCCGTGAAAGAGACTTCCTTAAGAAAGTCCATGAATGTGTAGAAAAGGGTGGTAAAGTCCTCATCCCTGTTTTTGCTCTCGGCCGAGCCCAGGAACTCTGTATATTGTTGGAAACATACTGGGAACGGATGAATCTTAAGTGCCCAGTGTACTTTGCTTTAGGCCTCACAGAAAAAGCAAACAATTACTACAAAATGTTCATCACATGGACAAATCAGAAGATCAGGAAGACTTTTGTTCAGAGAAACATGTTTGATTTTAAACATATTAAACCTTTTGATAAGACATACATAGATAACCCTGGTGCGATGGTGGTTTTCGCAACCCCAGGCATGTTACATGCTGGACTGTCATTAAACATCTTCAAGAAATGGGCACCTTACGAACAAAACATGGTTATCATGCCTGGATTCTGTGTGCAAGGAACTGTTGGTCATAAGATTTTAAATGGAGCCAAAAAAGTAGAATTTGAAAACCGTCAAGTGGTGGAAGTCAAAATGGCAGTAGAATACATGTCTTTCTCTGCTCACGCTGATGCTAAAGGCATCATGCAGCTGATTCAGTATTGCGAACCTAAGAATGTCCTTCTAGTACATGGTGAAGCACAGAAAATGGAGTTTTTGAAGGACAAAATTGAAAAGGAGTTCAAGATTAACTGCTACATGCCTGCCAACGGAGAGACTTGCACCATTACAACTCCAACTAAAATCCCAATTGATGTGTCTTTAAGGCTGCTGAAAGCTGAATCAGTGAGATACAATGCTCAGCCACCAGATCCAAAGAGACGGCGTGTAGTGAATGGAATTCTCTGTGTCAAAGACAATAGACTTTCTCTCATAGACATTGATGAAATGTGCGATGAAATTGGCATTAACAGGCATGTCATCCGTTTCACAAGCACTGTGCGTTTGGACGACCCGGGTCCAGCCCTCAAGACTGCAGAGAAGCTGAAAGGATTACTAACAGAGAAGCTATCAGGTTGGTCTATCACTATATCTGATGGCAACATCTCTGTGGAATCCGTGCTAATTAAAGTTGAGGGTGACGATGAAACTACAAAAAATATTTACGTCTCTTGGACTAACCAGGATGAGGATCTTGGCAGTTACATATTAGGATTGCTGCAGTCTATGGTTCAATAATTTTGTGATAAGGCATGAATGCATGTGTGCCTGAAGGCATAGGAATAAGAATAAACTTAAAAAGTTACAAATTGTACTGATATAAAACTATTTTGGTACAATCATCAGCAGATATATCTGAGTGGTCACGGCTCACAAATATCTGAAAACGCCTCTATTGTCAAGGCGTTAGAGTATGTTTAGGTATTTTTGAGCACCTTTGCCGCTCCGATATATCTGATGGCAACTGTGCAAGCTAAAAAAATTTGTAATGTGAAAGAGATTCAAATTCAATTTCCGGTTTAATTTTTAAAGTTATAAAACTTATGCAATACCTAACTGATATTCAATTCATACCTAATCAATGTGATTTATCTTAAACAGTGTGATTTATCTCTAGTTTGTACAGGGTATGAAATATGTAACATTTGTAAGAGCAAGTTTATTAAATAGCTTAAGTGACAAATTGTTTTTATGTACACCAAGTGCGGTCGATGTTGCACTTTCCTTGATACCACAGATGCTGTAGCTTGTTGGCTGCACTGAGAGTTTCCAGATGCTTGTAGTCCACTTGTGCTCCTGGTTGCTGAAATTTTAATAAATGGGATTCCTTATCATTCTCTTCTATGGAACTTGCTAACTATGTAAACAAAAGTCACTAGTAAATTAATATTTTTTGTTGACAATTTCAATATGGCGGTCTGTTTACATAGTTAGCAAGTTCCATAGAATGACACTTTAGGTATTGTGCAAATATCAGTATGGCTACCACGTGCTTGTCACTGACCTGACACTGACATACTACGCACTAATATGCCAGTACGAGCGAGATGCATAGAAAGTAAATTACGCACACGCTAGCGAATATGTCAGTGACAACTTTACAAGGTCGTGGTAGCGCTACAGTTTTAGAAAGTTGTAAACGCGCACGCTAGATTGGAGGAACTATAGGTTACTTAGCTTTGATCAGCTTTAGAAGAAACTTCATAGAAGTTATTATGAGGATTTTTTTATCAGCTATTGCGTGCGGTAGGTATAAGAGAAAGCGGCCGCAACATTGACTGCATCCGGGTGCGGCAGCACTGTGTTAACCAACGAACAATAGAATAATCTCAAATCTCTTTGTACTGACTATAAGTATAATGGGTACATTATACTTATAGTCAATATGTATTTATTTCAACATTTTTCCTCAACAACAGTTCTGATTTATGATGATTCTCGATTTAGAACCTGTAGAATAGGTAATTACGAAAAGAAAACGCTTGTAAAAACAATTTTGATATTCTCTTTCATCAGGCGCGTTCGCGGCAAGAACTTGATCGCCCTATTATCTTGGGGTATAATCTAAAATCCCTTTTATTTTAGTGCTCCCAATGAGCCCTAAGCAAGCAATTAGGTAATGCCTCAACTGGATGTTGATCGTCGCTGTGTCGCATTTTTTCCGAATATTTTTATGATCAGGCGCTTTCTGGTAGACAAGCAAATTAGTAAAAAGAAAATCTTACCATCGGTGGAGGGTACAATCTCCTAAAGTCCCCTTTGTGTAATTGCTCCCTATGAGCCCTTAGCAAGCTATGCCTCAACTGCTTGCTGATACAGGGTTTGCAGAGCCTACAGATGAGAAGCGAACCTTCGCAGTTGTCCCTACAATAGGTGTCGCACTCCTTCCCCCACACTGCTAGGTTCTTGTCGGTGGATACCATGTTAGTGGCTGCCGATTGCTCTCTGAAAACGAAAAGTATTAGTTGGTTAAGTTTGTTGGTCAAAACGTTATTGAATAAGTAAAGTGGGTACGTTCGTATGAAAGGCGATTTCGCGTGGCTGTCCACTTTCGTCTTAAGTCGAAAATAAATAAAAAGTCTAGCAAGAGTTAAACATAAGCAATCCTACGATTATAATATAACTTTAACGTTTTCTAATTAGGGCTTGCAAATATTCGAAACTTTCAGATATTCGAATATTCGACTTTTTCTGACGACGTATTCGAATATTCGAATAATTATTCGAATATTATAAAAAATAAGAAAAGGAACGAGAAATCGGTTTATTATCGTTTTATTCAAAAGCTTTTTTCACATATTGCTAAAACTAAGGATATTTGGCAGAAATCCACTTAATTGACTAGATTTTATCATCCTACTATTTATGAGATGCCCACATTTATAAAAACAAGTAAAACGCCAAAATTAAACGTCTATAATATTTCTAGATAAAACTTATTATAAATGCGTCGTTGCGTGAAATAATATAACTTTAACCATCCAAACACCTAGGTATGTAAGATATTTTTTTTAGTAGGTAATTATTTTCCGATTTAAATTAACTTGTAATCACTCAAAGGCCTGTAAAAAGGCCTTTAATTTCATTGTATTTTGAATCTTTAAAGACTTTATTTGTTTTGGCAAGTTATTATTCCTAATGGTCGGCTAATTATATAATATTGGAATATTTAAGGGAAAAAGTTAGTTGAGTACTGGGTGGATTATTCGTCAGCTAAAGGTGCATGGTTAGATTACCAAGTTGGGCAGGTTTGGTATGATTAATTTTGAGAATTGCGATAAATGGCAAGGTTTAGACTTCAAAAATTCGCTTAACGTACGCTTGTACTGAATAAACAGAATGACCCTTTAACTTAAAACTTACGCACCGTAAAAATAACATACTTTTTGATTTCGTTTTCTTTTAAATTGAGTTAGGTTTCACTGTATTCACGAAGTCTATCGAGAGGAATACAGTAAAAATATTATATCCTTCGTATTTGGGTACCTACCGTTCCTCATTCACTGTAAATACCCGTAAAACACACAGAAACTGTAACTACAGCGGATGACATAGATTTTTTTATAGTAATAAAAAATATTCGAATATTCGAAACCTGAACGGCCGAATATTCGAATATCAAAACAGGTCGAATATTCGACAAATTCGAATATTCGAATATTCGAATTGCAAGCCCTATTTCTAATATAACATTTCTGTAAGAGGTTGTAGTCGTCTCCCTCCTATACTTCGAAAATAAACTAACTTTAATTTAGTTCACTATCGCCTTGATACATCACACAACTTATACTCGTAACTGCTATTGCTATTTGTAATACATCTCATTACAAAGTTACTGGAAGTCGGTTCGTGGAAGTCGTATTTGCTCAAGTTCAATGAAGATATCTTGGAATAAAATACACATTCGCCCACACGCAATATGTATCAATAGATGTTATCGCTAATATAGGTACTTAGCTTAAGTAAACGTGTAAGTTGTGTATTAGGATGGTACGCCTTTCGTAATAAGGTTTACGTACTAACAGGTCTTCGTCAACTAACAAATACGCTTGAAAAAACTTCAAGGAAGGGCGCCAAAACCCGATTTCGCTCTACCCTGTTCAAGGGCTCGGGCCGGCACTGTATTCCTTCATATAATCCGCCACTCCAGTGACGCCGAACAGTTGTACAGTACTTGCTCGTACAGCAGCTGGTTGGGCGGGTAATGCGCGCTCAAGTTGGGCGACATGTTGGCTTCTTACCTCACATCAGTACTATTGTATTCCCTCATATAATCTGCCACTCCAGTGACGCCGAACAAGTTGTACAGCACTTGCTCGTACAGCAGCTGGTTGGGCGGGTAATGCGCCGAGCTCAAGTTGGGAGACATGTTGGCTTCCAACAAATATACTTTCAGGTCTTCGTCAACTACCAGGTCTACTCGCATCAGCTCGAAGAAGTTGTCTCCAGACGGGTAGCTCTTTAACTGGAAAAGAGGATTTTAAAAACACATAAAACAGCCATTTTAGTACAAAATTGATAATATTGATATACATAAATAAGGTGGCCTTTCCACTGAGGCGGAAACGAGTGGAGATGAGAGGAATCAAGTAGGTATCTATCAATGGCTAATAAACCCACGAGATGTTGAAAAAGAGCTAAAAGTTTACTATTAAATCTATTAAGAGAACAATAACCGTGACAAAAGGGCCTCTACGTATTGGCTTCGGCTCCGCGCAAGCCTGCAAAATATCCGGATCACCATTGTTCCGTGATAGGTAACACATACAAAATCAAAAATATATTTTGCCAATGAAATATGAAACTAATACAGAGAGAGATGTTAATCCCGTGGCAATGATAAATTGTATTGGACACATTCATTCACCATCCCACATACCTACGTGTCTAATCCATCTAAACCAAAGACTATACCACTTCAGACTCCGCTTTAGATTTGACTTTAAAAGAAAAGAATTAATTTAAAACCAGATAATATGGAAAAAATGATGACTATCTATTTTATAAGTAAAGAAACGAATGGAATACCTACTTTTTAGCACTAAAACAGATTTAGAACACTAAACTATCTGGAAGACACCCCCCCCCCCTTTAGCGAAAAGGCCGCCTGTTGTTTACCTCCACGTTTAAACTTCTTTAATATGTTGTGTTCTAATGAGAATTCAAGGATGTCACGAATATTTCGGCCTCTGATTGTCACGTAGAGTAGAGCGATGTCGATGGAGAGAAATTAATGCTCTATCTAGAGGCATATGTACAGTGATCTGTGATCCAAACCCACATATTTCATTCACTTGCCTTCTTGGTACCTAATATTGATAATATTGATATCTATAATACGTCACAGACTAGTTACAATACAGTTTGATCTCATTAAATATCATCAGTTCAATAACTAATAATTATCAATGAAAGTATTATAACATGTTGAGTTGATGAATGGCATTATATTCAATTCACTTGGATAATTAGTTAGCATTAAGTTTCCGTAAATAGTACAGTACTTAATGGTGTTGATCCTATACACGCCAACTAGCTCCATGAGTAGTAACAAGAATGATAAGGGGCCGATTTGAGTCGAGAAAATTTCAATTTATAATTATTTTACCATTTGGCTATTACGACGATTGTCATGTGTATTGTGTATATGAGGCTAGAATGTAGTAGGTATATTTATATTAAAGGAAAAATTCACTGCTTCGGGCAAGACTCGAACTTGCTACCTTTTAGATCACCTCTTAATAAACTGAGCTACCGAAGTAGAATTTTTCAATTGTTCCTTTAATATAAATAAAACTAGTACCTATATGACTGGCATATCTGCTTGATAAAAATATATATATGATATAGTAGGCAAAGACATGTCAGCTGTCACCTGTCACTTTGAATCTCGAGTCAAATCGGGCCTTAGGGCGTAACTTACGGCCCGATTCGAACAATGCTTTTTGGTTGAAAAAATGCCACTGTTCACACTGACAGATCAGAGAAGACCGTCTAGCATGAGTTGTAATCTCGCAAGCGAGGCCATACTTGAAATCGCGCGCGAGAACGCAACACAAAAAGTAGCCGAAAACACCTCGCGTGATTTGTGCATAACCCCTTATTCATATTCATAGGTACTTACCGCTTCAATAACATGTTTCTCCTTCAACTGAAAGACGCCCGCGATAGCCTCCTGCACCTCTTCCCACATCCTTAGAGGGTCTTTGCCCTGGAAACATTCAAATGTCAAGGTGAGTTCAAGAAGGGAATATTGCTTTTAATATAAAACCAAATACACTGTGGGCTGGAGTAAACCGACATATTTTAACATTTTTAACCACGCATTCCTGAGGTTCTAAAGCAGCAAAAATGTTAGTCTACATGTTCGGAAAGAGAAGAGTCGTGGAATGTATTGGGCCCCATACATTCCACGACTGTTCTCTTTCCGCACAGATGACATTTTGTCAAATTCGACAAAAAATATGTAAGAATAGTTTTTAGTGTTCAGTACAAAACTTTGTTCACGGAACACTTATGGGATCACATCGGTCTTGCAAATCGGTAAAATGTGTTTTTCTCAGAGACCGTTTGATGTAGATAGCTAAAATTTGGAACAGTTAATAGCAATTACCACCACTAACATTATTTTTATTTACAGAAAAATTTTGCGAATTTCCCTTAAAACTAAAGCAAGTCACATAGTGACAGCGACGCAGAAAAAAGACGTCACTTATTTAACTGTAGTTATTACAGAAACAAATTTACACAGTGAAGGCACCTCCACGTCGGTCAGGTTGGTTAGTGTTGACTAAGGGGTCGAAGGGGTGATAGTGATGACGATAGGCTTACCTTCGACGTGGCATAGATGTCGAAAGCATCTTTCATGCTGGACCCGAGCTCCGTGTAGCTGTGAGCTAGTGATGGCACCTTCCATGTCGGTAGGTAATCGTCGCCGATCACGTACTTATCCAAAACTGAGGCGTCGAAGGGGTGGTACTTTTCAGGACAGTACCTGAAATGGAAGTGATCACAAGTATCTGAACAATGTCTTTATTACTTGGCTCCGCCATTAAAAAAAAAACCAATAACGGAGTCGACAAAAAACAATTTAATCATCGAATCAATTACTTCTCAAGTTGAGACTTGATAGTTGCGGCCTGTACGAGTAGAGGAGAACATCAGGACATACGAAAGCAGTTTTGCCCAAGAAGCTGAAACGAAGATCTTTACTAACGCTTGTGTAATCAAGATTCAGATATTTTTTAGAAAATATTTGGCGCTCCGATAAATCTGATGGTGAAGTGGGCGATATGTTCACCGCTCCGTGACTGTTACGCCATTTAGGGTCCTAGCTAAATTGGACATTCCATAGCGTAAGTATGGAACAAGCTAAATTAGCTAGGATCCTAAATGGCGAAACAATCCCGTGTGGTGACTGTACGTACAGGCCTTCGCGCGAAAACCATAAATATTACCTAAGTTTACCTCTCGTGTATTATTAAGAGTCAGAAAAACTTTCTCAAATATTTCAGTTATTTTTAGGCGCTCATTAGATCACTAGACCATAAAAAATATTCCACCGTAAGAAATACTGTTTAAATTCAGTACCCCATCAGGTTAATTAATTGACGTTGAGAGATCTTGCTACAACAGCATGAAATAAGTAACAGTACAGATGCGATAGGTCTTTGCGAAAATAATATTATCAGTTCTAAACTGGGTCTAAAGCTTTTGTAGATAGTTGTAGTTAATGTTATGCGTCTTTCCTCATCATCTTCCTCTCGTTTGTCCCGGCTGTCGCCACGGCTCATGGCATGGAAGCTTGGGGTCCGCTTTGTAACTAATCCCAAGAATCAAACTAATCTATTAACATACAAAACTAAAAAACTAAAGAATCTCAAGAATTGGAATTAGGCACCGGTTTTTACAAAGCGACTGGCATCAGACCTTTCAGCCCAGTGGCCTTATTGAGTTGAATCCACGACCTTTTATATCGAAAGTCACACGCTCTTACCACTAGGCTACCAGTGCTTTTTTTGCGTTTTTCGCATCGAAATTTTTAGCTGTAGCCGTATAGGGCTTGGTCAAATCTTCTACTACTGATGTATGATAAAAGTTTTAGTCTTAGTAATATTGTCTTCGGTTACCGCGATAGTTACTCATGAAATAAAACAATTCGTTAGTCTCAGTAGTTTGTCAAAAAAAAATGCAATTTTTCCATAAGGTTTTTAACCCAATCAGTCAATAAGTAATGTGTAGAACAGTGGTTCCTAACCTTTTCAGTTCGGTTACCCCTATGACTAACTAGGGAACCTGATTTTACCCCTCCTCCCAATGGTAATAAAAAATAAAATGTGTACGTGTTTGTTGTATTGTTATATTAGGTTAGCTTATTACCCCCGTAAAATACCAGTTTTACCCCCACGGGGGTAATTACCCCCAGGTTAGGAACCACTGGTGTAGAACATTACACAGTAAGTATTCTTTATTTATTCTTTATTCTTTATTATATTGCAGTCATGTTCATGTTACATTAGGTGTTACGATTTGAGAATGGTAGGTACATGACACCCTGTAAGGGCACTCAATATTTCTTAAGTCTAGGTAAGTATATGCATGCATCTTATATCAATAGCAATAAAATCTATTCATAATTTTGTACTTTATCGACCTTTATGTAGTATTCAATGTCACTCCTTTTATGAGAACAGTAAAAAATAATGAATTATCATGCTAATTAATATTAAATATAGATGTCCAGGTTAATATATAAATAGATTCAAAGTACGGGAGATTTATGCTCAATTTTTTTAACGAGAGTCAAAGGGCAACTAAAATTGTTAATTTTTTCATCATCACTTACCGAAACAGAACATCGCCTTTGTACCAATACACTCTCAAAGGATCCACAGATGTCAGCACCACATACACGCCAATATCGAACTTATGTCCATCCACCAAGAACGGTTTCTGCACATACTCCTGCACGAAACTTTCCCCATTCGACAAGTCAATCTCACTCACGTTTTTTAAATACACTTTTCTGTGTTGATTATGCTTTTCTACAAATAACGCGTTTTTGTTTTCAGCTGCGTATTTTATGAAGTCTTCTTTGTTTTTGGACAGTTTGAAGGCTTTCGGGATGTATTTATAGTCTGTGGTGGCTAGATCTACTTTGTTTGTTATAAAGCCTGTGCCTGGGAAGTGGTTTACTTTTTGATGTGGTTTTAACTTGTGTAAACTAGGGTATAGAGCCCTAAATGGGTAATCGTGGGACCAAAGGAGACTCCACGGAGTTTGATTACTGCTTTTCACGTAACCAACTCTCTCTAAAACTAAATGCACGTGTTTGAGAAGACCGTTTCTGTTCTCAACGTCGCTGTAAGCAGAATAAACCCAGTATCTGCTGACAGTCTCATTTGTTTCATCTTTGCACGATCTATTTTGAATGTTTATTATTTCTAATACGATTCCCAGAGACACACCAATTATACAAATTAGCAGGAAAATGTTTGCGCTCGAGTCTTTGGTGTCTTTTTTGTTTCGTTTATCTTTGGCGTTCTCGCTGTTTACTCCTTGATTTTCCTTTATTTGGTTGACCTATAAACAAATAATTTGTGCTTGATATTAATGAATTCATTCACGTCACGGGAATATTTGAATTTTTATTCAGGAAGTTTATAAAGAGTCTGTCAATGAATATTGTTAGTTAGGTATGCATTATTCGGGAAACGAGCCGAAATTTCTTTAAAAAAAATTGCTAAATTTAAATAAGCACGCGGATAGGAGTTCAGATTATTTAACTGAAGTAAATTAATTTCTGGATTTAGTCAAAATAAGTACTTAACGCCACTTGCACCATTTCAATAACCCGGGGTTAACCCGTTAAACCGTTAACACAGTGAACATTGTACTGGTAACCATCGTAACTCCAGACCTGGAGTCCAGGTTAAACCGGTTAACCTCGGGTTAGTGAGATAGTGCAAGTGGCGTTTTTAGGTAAGTAAGTTAACATATTATTTTATACAAGTTTACGTCTCTGGGTTAGGTATAGGTACACAGAATATACCCGAAACAAGAATACTGGAGTCAATGATGATATTTATCATATAAATAAATACTCGTAAGCACTTGAATATTAAGCATAAACCAATACTCACATTTTCATTGTCTTCCATTTTTAAAATAAATTTATAACTATTAAAAATACCTAAATAAACAAAACTACTGTATCTCGGAAAACTTTTGAAGCATGCGTGTGCGCAAAGATGTACGGTAAGACTGATGGTCCATAATATGAGGTGAAAGAGATGCAATATGAAATGCTATCTGTGCGAGAGAAGGACAAGCAACACTTTCTAAAAGATGGTAAACTGGTATGGCGCATTTAAGGTCATATGCAGTATGTAGTTGCCGGCAAATGTATGTTTACAATTTTGAACTTTATTCCATTGTTTTAAGGTGGAAATTATTAACTTTGACGTTGAATATGGACTATAATGTACATATTGTACCTACATTTTGTATGTTAATTTCATACCTATCAGTTGTGACAAATACACCACTGTGTTCACGTCTTTTCTGTAGACATACCCAAAAGTTAAAGACTATTAAAGGTTACTTTTCTTATACATGAAAAGGTAGTCCTTTTATTTGGTATAATATGATATAATATAATATGATATAAAGCGGTGGTGGCCGAGTGGATATGACGCCCGACTTTCAATCCGGAGGTCGCGGGTTCAAATCCTGGCTCGTACAATGAGTTTTTCGGAACTTATGTACGAAATATCATTTGATATTTACCAGTCGCTTTTCGGTGAAGGAAAACATCGTGAGGAAACCGGACTAATCCCAATACGGGCCTAGTTTATCCTCGGGGTTGGAAGGTTAGATGGCAGTCGCTTTCGTAAAAACTAGTGCCCACGCCAATTACTGGGATTCGTTGCCAAGCGGACCCCAGGCTCCCATGAGCCGTGGCAAAATGCCGGGACAACGCGAGGAAGATGATGAAGATGAGGTAGCTAAATACTACAGTAATGAAACCTTAAATTGTCGTCTAAAAAAACAAATTTCCTTAATTATGAGTATAGTAATTAGCTGCTAATTACTCGTAGCTTTTGTATTTTACGTTTGGTAAATAAAGGGACGTCTGTAGGTCGCGGTGCCTTTCCTCGGAGGTCGAAGTAAAAGTAAATATACTTTATTACACCACAAAGAAAACATTAAAAACAGATTTACAATGTTAATAAAGGTAGCAACAGGCAGTCTTATCGCTGTAAGCGATCTCTTCCAGACAACTATATATTTTTCTTATGTATCTCTTCTTCCTCGCGTTATCCCGGCATTTTGCCACGGCTCATGGGAGCCTGGGGTCCGCTTGGCAACTAATCCCAAGAATTGACGTAGGCTCTAGATTTAGAGAAAGCGACTGCCATCTGACCTTCCAACCCAGAGGGGAAACTAGGCCTTATTGGGATTAGTCCGGTTTCCTCACGATGTTTTCCTTCACCGAAAAGCGACTGGTAAATATCAAATGATATTTCGTACATAAGTTCCGAAAAACTCATTGGTACGAGCTGGGGTTTGAACCCGCGACCTCCGGATTGCAAGTCGCATGCTCTTACCGCTAGGCCATCAGCACTTCTTCTATTATTTTTATATTTTTCTTATGTATATCACCGGAGATATTGCTTAAGCCATAATTTCGCATGCGGAAAGTCTAGCAGCGTTCATCACGTACTTCACGTAGCCCTAAATATATTCTAAAGGTGGCTCCGGTTCGTTATTTCATTAGGCTTCCGTTTGTAAAAATATTTACTGTTGCTAGGCGAACTTTAATGCTAATCACAACTTACACTTTATAAAAAAAGTCCTCCGCCGCGTCTGTCTGTTAAGGGGTCATCCATTAATTACATTACACGAATTTCTAGGTTTTTGACCCCCCCCCCACCCATTGTCACAGCAGAGCCCGTACCATGAGTCACTGACAGTGTCAAAAATGACATACGCTATCGAGAACGTAATTTACTTTCTATATATCTCGCTTGCACTAATATGCGAGTACGAGCGAGATGTATAGAAACTAATTAGAAAGTAAATTACGTTCTCGATGGCGTTTATGTCAGTCCGAAACTGATGGTAGCCGTATTGGTCACATTTGGCAAACCCCTCCCCCCTGGTGTGACGTCACATTCTTTTAAATAAAATTTTAATAATAGGAACAAAAATCGAAGAAGGTTTATGTGCCTATTATTAATATTTTATCAAAATATTTTTATAAAAGAAATAGGAAAGAAAATTATAAATAAAAATAAAATAAAAAAGCCTTTATTTCTAGTAATTGGAAAAAATGTAAGAGGGCGTTTTCTAAAATAAATATTGAAAACCCGATTCTCCCAGATCCTGGTGTATTTGGGTTCTTTCAACTCAGAATCACTAGCACATTCAATCCTGTACGGATATGATGGTCGTTCTTGTCTACGTGACAGCGTGATAAAACGGTGTCCGTCACTTTCTTTCCCACGGTGTTAAACAGTGACAGTTATTTTATCACGTGGATAAAGATGGATAAAGCTATCCATAATAGGCTGGCTGATGATAAAAAAAATTGTCCCAAAATTTTGTATGAAAATTATACATTCCACTACGTCACGTTACATACAAGTGACAATTTTTCTCATACTAAAAACGTGACATAATGGAATGGACATTTTGGGACATCTTTTTGTAATGGTAGGATGGAGAGTGCTGTCGATTCTGAGTAGAATGAGCCCAAGAATGTCCAGATTTGAAAGAATCGGGTTTTCGATATTTATTTTAGAAAAAGCCCAAGAAGGTACATCCATTTTATAATATTAGCTAGTTAGTTTTAATATTACATTGCATTGTTTCTATGTCAAAAATTATGATTAGGTATGTCGAAAAAATGTAAGCTTACATTTTATTTAGGTATTTAATAGAGGAAAGAAAATTAAACGATTAAAATGATTATCTTTCCAAAAACTTGTTATTTAACTGTAGGAATTAAATAATTTAAATAAATTAAAGTGACGTCACAAAGTTTGTGACTCCCCCTCCCCCCTGTCACAACATGTCACATTTTCTTGACCCCCGCCGTGTCAACGTGTGATGTAATTAATGGATGACCCCTAACCTACTACAGTGAAACCTGGTTATGTGGGACCTGGATAAGTGAGAAACCTCTATAGCTGGGACACTTTAGCACTGAATTACCTCTGTTAGTGAGATAAAACGAACCTCTATAACTGGGATTAGTTGTTGTGATTTTATAGTCACATTTACCTCTATAATTGAGACAGAGAGTGTATTATACCTCTTTTACTGAGACTATATTTAGAAGATTACATTTTCCTAATTGTTTTTTAGAATTTTATAGAAATTGACCTCTGTATCTGAGATAGCGATCTATGACTTCTCTAACTTGGACTTTATTGATCAATTTCCGTATTCTTACTAACTCTTAGTCTATCCACAAATTCCGCATTTGCTTAATTGTGTCTAAACGACTTCAAGTTTCATTTAGTTACTTTATGTAGTTAAAACTATCGAAACGAAAGCTGAAATCTAGATAAGTAACACGAATAAACAATTTTTCATTTAGTAAATTTCTAAGACGCAATGAAGTCCGTATCAAATTTAATTGAAAAAATCTATTCTTTGGAGAATCATTCAAAATAAATTTAAAGAAATATTTAAACAGACTTAAAAAATATTTAGGGACAAGGATTATTTTACCTTGTTTATTTTTAAAGATTTACAAAATACCTTATTAACCACCTCTATAACTGAAATATATCCTCTATTCTCACCTATATTAATGGGACCCTCTGTAAATGAGACAGAATTTTATTTGTACCTGGCTAACTGAGAGCCTGGGTAAGTGGGTAATTAAGCGAGACAAATCTGCTCGTCCCGTGAAGTCTCACTTATCCAGGTTTCACTGTATATGAATGGAGCTGCAAAAGTCCATACCCACTTAATGAATGGAATTTGGGTGTGCATGTTTGCAGCTTGGCGTATTAAAAATTAGCCGCCCATACACACGCACCACCAGCTATAGTAATAACAGTGATCATTAAAAAGCTCTCCTCTACTCTTATCTACTCTACAAGGGGGGTGCATATCTCCGAATAGTGTTTGTTCGACGGCAGACAGTCTGGCGGGCGCCAGGCCCCCGAGGTATGTAGCTGCCAAGTCTTACAAATGTTGAGAAAATGGAGATAACTATCATGGAAGCATATTCTGATTTTAATAACAGGTTATAATTTGTTTTGGATGTGATCTGTCAGCGCCCTGAAACGAGTTTTGTTTTGACCGTCACCGAGGTCGGACGCGTCCCGGGGTGTTTTACAAGGGTGTACGCTATACCATTTTGTCGCCAGATGTGCGGGCCGGGCCGGACCGTGCCTTTTTTTTGTATATAAATGACCGCGCGCGTTTTGTGTGTTTCGGTTTCGATTCTATGATTCTATTCATTTCTATTAAAATATCTCATCCCGATAAATGCCGGTTTAACGTATTTTTTATTATTTTAAAATGTGTAAAATCACTGCGCATACGCCGAAGTAAACCTCAGCGAAGTCGAGACATGAGTACGAGTTACCTGGTGAGAGATTTCCATTTTACCTCCAAATAACATGCTCATGTGGATTGAATCTCTGTATAATTGCATTGTCTGTTTTAAGCAGGGTAGCAGTAAAAGCAATACTTGAACTATGTTGAGTACCTGTATGTTGCTGTCTCTTTACGAGCAAATGTAGACGATTACCTTCAATCTTGCCCCAAAACAGGCAACTACATACTAGTATACCGAAAGATGCAAGTTGATAAAACGAACTCTATGTTAATTTCGTCGTTACAATACCATTCCAATTTTGTTCTAAATTAACATGCGTCACGACTCACGAGGGACGCTGCTTGTACACAATTTTTTTTCCTTCGCACGAGTTTGGTTGGTGGAAGTTGTTACTTCAGATAATGTCGTGGCGGTCTCATGTGCCTACTGTATACCTATAGCGGCAACTTTATTTTATTCCTAACAACTGGACTGGGTTAGGATAGAGGTAATTGAGTAAGAAAGAGATGCCTATGCCTGTAGGTGGGTGTAGCTTAAAAAGGGAAAGAAGGGACCTCTTACGGAACCCACTGATTTCAATGTACAGCGAGACATACTGGGCGATTGTAAAGGGTTGTAAAAGGCGAGCAAAATACGCAAGACAGTCGGCTCAAAGAAACGAATCAAAATACAAAGGCCCGCAGAAGTAATGGCGGACACCGCTTCAGAATTATTTTTTATACTATCCGGCTTCAAGGGTCTTACAGCCCATAGCAAGATGTGCAGTTGCAATAAATGCCAAAAAAAAAAGGGTACGAGGCACGGCTACTTTCACCACGACCACGCCGGGGCGCGAGGAATTGAAGGAATGTAACAGGTATGCTGGTAGAGACTTCAAAATAATACCATACAATTGTTTTATATATTTATATCGTCGATATATGAATTGCAAACTAAGAGATACCTACCAAGTATAACCGTAAATGGAATATTTGCATTGAGAAATATGAAGTTAAGATACCGGAACGGGAAGAGGGTGTCATGGGTCTTTAGCCCTAACTACCAAATAATATTCAGGTTTAACAATCAATTCAAGTGAAACTCTATTAATATATCTTTCTGTAATTTTTATTGAATTGTTTCGTTTGTGTGTTTTTTTTTTAATCAAAGTGATAGTGCAATTTTCTCATGCTCGAAGTAAATATGTAATATGCTGATGTGCAAACTCTGTGTTTTTGCGGTTTTATTGTGTTAGAAGTGTCTGTGTTCTGCAGTGCTAAAATCAAGTTTTGTATGTCCTAGCGTGATTAAACTACTATCTATCTTTATTATTATTTTATATAAAGTAAAGGACCACGGAACACAATAGACGGTGCAGGCCGGAATTCAGGCAGACCGAAAAGGAGATGGCGGGACGACTTGGACGCATTCTACCCCAAATGGTGGGAAAATGCCGATGACAGGGTCGAGTGGAAAAAACGAGGGGAGGCCTTTGCCCAGCAGTGGGACACCAAAATAGGCTAGAGAAAAAAAGGACCTCGCAAGTTGTGATTTTCTTTTTGTGCCTACTGAGTAATAATATAACAAACGTCAACCATTATACCAACCGGTAGATATTACTTACTCGTGCCTCCTGGGAAAAAAAAAGGTCCCCCTAGAAATTCCTATATCTACAAGCTGCGCTACCTGTGCTACACTACACTTATACAACAGGACAAAATCCTTCGTCCACCTTACCGAAGCTCACCGTACGCTACGCAAGCACATACTTGGTCGTCGATCAAGAAACTTAATGACCACTACCTGCCTTCTTCATTATCGCAAGAAAACGCAGCACTCCACGCAGCTCTGGAATATAAAGAGAAAGAGAGGAAGGAGGGACGCCCGATATATACGTGGGAGGACTCACTTAACCACGACATTCGACACTATATTTACTAACCGACCCCGATCCTATTGGGAGTACATATCTGAAAAAGAAGCAGCCTAAAAAAAAAAAACAAGCTGAAAAAAAAAAATATACAAACAACCGGAAACGGACACGGAATCAGAGCCAGAGGAAACGGAAAACGGTGGCGGCACTAGCGGTAGGATATCTAATACGGAGCCCCAAGTGACCTAGCACGCTTTGATTAGATCAGAGATTACGTAATAAAGACAAGATGAAGAAGAAGACATGAAGAAGACAGGAAGAAAAAGCAGTCATATTCCCTCACAACCAAGTATTTATTACACACCAAGTATAGTATCTATCTACCCCATGCTGACTTCACGATGCCTGTATTCGGGTCGGCTCAAAATTTCCCGTCTCTCCTACTATCCTGACTGCAAACCCTACACTCCAGTCCTATCTACTGGGTGCTCCGGTGTCTCGGGCAGGCTGCGGGCGCCTACGGAGGGGTGGCAGGGGTTGTTGCGTAATAAGCTGGTTTGCGCGCGTACTTTGTTTGATTTCGCGTTTGAGGCTTAGCCGGTGTGAGGTGACGCTGACACCTCCACTGACTCGATGCCGCTTAGGTTGAATCAGCAGAGTCATACGAGCTTACAGGGCTATTTGCCTCAACTACGCCTCCCCCCTGTAGTCTCCTCTTCCTAGTCCTTGCTGCAGGATCTGCTGGCTGGAGTTACCCCTAGTATCAGTATCAGTATCAGTATCAGTGATCTGTCAGCGCCCTGAAACCTAGAAGCACTTGTTTTGATTTTGAATAGCGATGTAATGATACCGATATTAGGCATCGCTGATTTAAATTCACCCGATATCACATTTTGAATAAATTTTGTTTCCTCAACAACAACTGATTTTGGTTTACTAATGCTTTGATTGCTTGATGATTGATGTTATAAGTCAGCTTTCTCGCGCAAAGGATTGCCATCGCTATACAGCGCGGGAATGCTGCCTGCGTGATGGGTACCTTGTCGAGGGGCCTAGGTTTAGAAGGTAGGTTTTAGGGATTTTTTTTTATTAGGTTTAGTTTTATATTTAAGTATTTTTTCCCTGTTTTGTCAAGAATTTTATCACGCATCGATGTTCTAATTTAGTTAACATTGTCAATTCGCACAAAAATTAATTACAATTTAAGTATTAAGTTTGTATTATTTACGTCTACAATATATACGATACGGTGGTTAAAAATCTAAGAAATTTGTTTTTCAGTTTTTACAATTCACAAAATCGAATAAAATTAAACATAAGTATTTTATGCATATTTAGAACATAATTGTTTATTTATTCGATTTATTCACTAACTAAGCTGCAGACTTTTTCGATGCCACCTCGGTTTTGAGCGGTCGCACAGCTCTTCTCCGGTGGTCGCTCGCTGGCCTCGAGACATCGAGGAACCCTCGAAGCGAATTATTTATTTCAAAAATCGGTATCGGTATCGTATCGGCAAAATCATGTACGAGTAGGTATCGTTACATTATTCTAAGGGTTTTAAATTAAAAAATAGGGATATTTTTGAATTTAAAACCCTTATATTCCTTAGAATAATAGTTTAAAACAGATTGCAGAATGTGTACAAAATTTGTACGCGGGGTACAAATTCAATTCTATCTTCAATTCTATCCTGGCCCAGGTCAGGACCTGATGGATGCCCTGACATCCGACGTAGTTACCTGGCATAACAACCTCAAAGTTGTACTCTGATTGCCTAGTCGTGCATGCCATACGATTAAATAATAGATGATTAAATCGTAAGTATTAGAGCTACTTACCACCCCGCGACAGATCGGCGCCGCGTTGTCTCCGGACATCGATCGCACGCACGACAACTGCGACTGATAAATCGGAGAGTCTCAATCGTACAGTGCAGGGTTGTCAAAACTAACGAACGTTATTGTTTGTCGGAAATATAATGTAATTACCGAAAGCCAATTCGCTATGAAATGCAAGGTGGACTTTGATGTTTCAGTTTTTAAGTCTAATTTTATTTACGCATGATTTTTGATACTAGGTACTTAAGCCTACTTAGGTAATGAATTTATGCTATACATACTATATGTGACGTCCAGGCGCCGTTGTGTACTGGGTGACCAAATGAAACAACTGTTATCGCTAGGTACCTAACAAATTAATTATATATAAATATATTTATATAGATTATTGTTTGCTTAACCTATTCACAAGTAAAACTAAATATACTTGACGTGGTACCTCTACTATGAATAGAGTAACATTGCTACTTTATTTGACATTGGATTATCTATAAGTATTATAAATTGCCTCATATATATTAACATCATACAAGACAAGTAAAACTGAGTCAATCTTTAATGTGAGATTCAAACTTTGCGTGTGCAAACAACATGTGCAATCTTTAATCTTATTGCAATCAAAAAAACGAAAACTTAAAAAGTAATGGCTCATGTTTAGGTATTTTATGACAATAGGTTCTTGGCAAGATGACAGAGAGAGAATAACAGAATCCTCCTACAAACGATAAAGTAAAGTAATAAAGCAAACACTAGAAATAGTGCCTAAGAATTCTCACAAACAAAATTCTTTAAAGCTGGGTATTGACCCAGCCTGCCCTAGTAGCACGGTCGCATTTTTATCGTTTATCACCATGCCTGTCACGTTCTAACAAGTATGTAAGTGCGAAAGTGACGGGCATAGTGATAGTCGATAAAAACGACGGCCGTGCTGAGCCCGCTGGTTACCATAATGGCTACCGTAGGTACTGTACAATAAGGGAAAAAAAAGGAAAATATTATGATTTTTAAGTAAGAAGACCTTATTAAGGTTGATACACATCGCAAATACATGCTGCCGCTCCAGCATCATGCTTATAAACTCACGCATGCACTCGCCTTTTGTATTGTATGAGATTATATGCAAAATGTCACATCGGTTGTGTTCGGTGCCTTCTGAATTAGTTACCTAATCTTTATAATCGCTCGAAAAACCCTTGCTTACATAAAATTGATTACCCTACCTCTATGATTGTCTACTCATGCTGCCATTAGGTACTACTACTAGGTACAATATAAAAGTTTCATAAATAGTAGTAGGTAATTAAATTTTTTCTGCAAAATGCCGTAAATTTATGATACGGGTACAAGTTAGAGGAAGGTTAAATTGTAGTACTTTACAGGAAATATTTTTTCCAAATATATTTGTAAAATTGAAAATCTACCTGAATCTATATTAGTAGGTATGCCTATTCCCGAGGCCATCCATCTATACCTACGCCTTAAGTGAACTGGAACAGTAGGCAGAGGCACCAATTATATAATTTTCGCTGCTTATTACATAATTTTGAATTAAATAAATACATAGCAGGTTACTCTACTAACATATATGTAGTTCCGTTTCAGTCTGACGTGAAAAACCTTGGTCTTATTGTTGACAGTGGTTTGACTTGGACCTCCCAGGTGTCTGACGTTTGTCGCAAAGTTACCAACATGCTGAGATCTCTTTATAGGTTCAAGCACTTTCTCCCCGTCAGCACTAAAACACTTATTATTCAGGCATTGGTGTTGCCCGTGATTGATTATGCGGATGTGTGTTACTCTAATATTAGCCAGGAGTTACTCAACAAACTAGACAGGCTACTGAATAGTTGTATTAGGTTTATATATGGGCTTCGTAAATACGATCACGTATCGGCCTTCCGCCGCAAACTGAACTGGCTTCCCATTCGTGAACGTAGGTCACTAAGAATTCTTTGCACCCTCTTTTCTATATTATTTGATCCAGCCGCCCCCGACTACCTTAAATCTAAATTTAATTTTGTAGCACCGCGTCCCGGTTGCGAGTTACGTACATCTCGAAGTCTTAAACTGACTATTCCCCATCACCGCACTAGCTTTATTTCCAACTCTTTTGTCCTTCAGGCTATTCGTCTATGGAATGATCTCCCTCTTCCCTTAAGGCAAGCACAGAGCAAATTTTCTTTTAAAGTCAAATTACGTAAACATCTCACTAACTCGCTTAAAAATAAATGATCCGCATGTTACTTGTATACTTGGGTACATAATATAATATAGTATAATATAATATATTTATTTATATATGTATTTATGCATGTTTGTAGGTATATGTGTAATATTAGAATATATAGAATATATATTTATATATATGTGTAAGTGTATAATTAGAATATTGTTTAGAATACTTAACTTGATTTGTGTTTCATATTTCTTCTCTTTGTCTACAATCCTGCACTAAGTATAAGTTTTCTGTTTGACCCATTGGTTGACTGGTAGAGAATGCCTTAAGGCATTAAGTCCGCCATTTGTACAAATTTTATCGTGCAATAAAGTTTAAATAAATAAAATTATGTCAGTTTATTACTATTTTGCCTCCCTATTAAGTCTAATGGTGGTATCTGGGACATTTTGGATGACCTATGACAAGATCCTATCGTTAGTACCAACCAACTCTATATCGCGTCTACTAGACTTGTTACTAGGTACATTTGACCCTTTTGGCTTGTTAGTACTGGGTAGTTGAACATAATACTAATTATACCTTGTTTATATCGTAGGTAAGCGTTATGATTTCGCTGTATCATTTATTTTATTTTGCTAGTACCAGTGGAACATTCAACCTACTACTTATTTATTTTGCCAGTACCAGTTGAACGTTTCAATTCAACCTACTAATTATTTGTTTTGCTAGTACCAATTGAACAATTTCAACCTACTACTTATTTGTTTTGCTAGTACCAGTTGAACATATCAACCTACTACTTATTTGTTTTGCTAGTACCAGTTGAACACTTCAACCTACTACTTATTTGTTTTGCTAGTACTAGTTGAACGTTCCATCCTACTAATTATTTGTTTTGCGTCATTAGTAGTTAATTATACCAACTGCAGCATAGATGTGATGTACAGTTTACTTCTTGTAATTTATTTTTCTTGTTAGTCCGACTCCGACTTACTACTCAATTCATTTGATGCTGAGTTTACGTGTCTACTCCTACAGTAAAACAATAACAAAGCCCTCGGCATTCATCAGTCTAAGTACATATCTATACGATACGATACGATACGATACGATCATTTATTGATAAAAATATTTTTACATGTCAAGTCTTAATACTAGGTACTTAAAATATACTTATCACTTACTTAGTTTGGTTAACTAACCAGTAAAGTTGCCATGAGTTATAAAAATCAATTTAATGTCACATACATATTTATATTGCTTAGTCTGGCACTCGAAAATAAGCGTCCAACGAGTAGTAGGCCTCAGCCACTAGTTTATTTTTAAGTTTATTTTTAAACGAGCAGTAGCTAGTGGTATTTCTTATTTCTTGTGGCAATGCATTGTATATCTTGGGCCCCATCGTGTGCATACATTTTTTTGACTTGGCGAGTCGTGTTCGAGGAGGTCGCAGTTCGTCGCACCTCCTGCTATTTGCCCCACGTGCGTCACCACGGGTAGGAAAGTGCGAAAGATTACGTCGCACGTACTTAGCTACCTCGAGAATGTATACACACGGTAAGGTGAGTATTTTGGTGGCTTTAAATAGCTCTTGAGCTGGATGGTCCCATGGGACCCCTGATATACAACGGATCGCGCGTTTCTGCATAAGGAATGGTCTCATTCGGTCAGCAGCATCCCCCCACAGGTCTACACCATATGTAAGTAAGGAATGGGCGTAGCCAAAATAGGCTTTTCTGACATTGGCCGGGTCGAGACTAGGTCGCAGTCTACCTAGTGCGAAGCAGGCAGACGACAGGCGGTCACATAACCAGTCAATGTGTGGGCTCCATGAAAGTTTGCTATCTATAAGAAGACCGAGATATTTTACTTGATCAACCTGTGGGACGAGCTGGCCGCCGCACGTGATGAGCAGCGGTTGGTCGTTTTTACCACGCAAACAGAAATGAACTATATTCGTTTTGTCTACATTAAGTATCATACCGTTGACTGAAAGCCACGATGCTACTTGGTTCATTACGGTAGGAAATCTATAGTTCTTGACTCACTTGACATCGTAACGGTCCTTGATAATTTTACTGATCCGTTACCTGCTAGCATTCTTTATTGTCATAACATACCTATGTATATATAAATACATGTTAAGTCGACACCAAGTTAGGTAACAGCGATTCATACCATTTCAATTGATTATAAGTAGGTATTATAACAGGTTATTTTAATCGAACAATATTTCTTTTAGGACATAAGGTCCCTAAAAATTTATACAACTATACCGACTTAATATGCAGGTTTCTCAATAGGTTTCCTTATGTAAAAATATCTTAGTAATTACACAACTAAGTAGGTAGGTATATTTTAAGTATGAACGGCAAATACACAACAACTCATAATAATCGTGATTTCCGCGAAGATAGTTTGATTATTTACCCTTTATATCATATGAATTCTAATATACGGTTTTGAATCAGAAAATAAACCATGTACCAACTGTATTTGTAACACGCAAACCATCAGCATATTCGTTTCTGTCACTTCATGGAAAAATTAATACACCGGTGCCACATCATTCTAATAATGCAACATGAGTACATTATTTTTTGTAGGATTTTCCCAATTATTGATCTATCTTGCATTGATTGCACTTTTGGATTTACAATTGGTAACCAGGCTCACGAACAGTAGCTACTGTCAAAGAGTTAGTGTAATAAGCAAGCGCATATTTCTTCTTTGCTTGGTAAACATTCCTCCCGAGCTACCTACCATCAATTACTCACTAAATAGTTGTAAAGTTAACTACTGTTCTTATGTAAACAGTCGACAAAATCAACTGTGCATATACATAATTGTTTTTATTAACATTGATTGTAAACAAAACTATAAAATTAGGTATTTATATTTATTATTATTGGGGTGGTATCGGGCCTTTGAGTGTCACGTCGACCACGTATTGATCTATGGTGACGGCCCTTTAAAGTTCATTACTAATGCCCGTTGCATCCAGAAAATTACAGATGCTTTGGGCCGTAACGTTCTGTACCTCATAGGGTTGCAATACATGTCGCCCTAATTAGGTATAAAATTAGGTATAGGTACAAGATCTACCTTTTTACAGTTTTGCACTAATATTTAAATTCTGCACTAGTTTCTTTAATACTCCTCTGACGTGAGTTTGGAATTTCATAACCTAGTTACGTAACAAAGTCGTTGCAATTTTAATATTTCCGTATTATGTACAACCGTACGTCACTCGTTACAATATCACCTCGCCCAAACTTTTGTATTGCCTGAATACAATCGGGAGCTCGGGAGCAAATGGACAACTACGGTAGCTATTAGGTTAGGGTTTCCATACCTTAGGTATTTTGTTTTTTTTCCGCCACCGTTACCTTTCCTTTTCGTAATTTTTTTTGGTGATGTTTTATCCTCGTCGCCATTTGTGACGTCCAGGCGCCGTTGTGTACTGGGTGACCAAATGAAACAACTGTTATCGCTTGTGCACTCCGCAGCCACGCGCACGCCATGACACTTCCCTATGGAGTGAAGCTAGCGGGTAGTTGCGTCGTACTGTTTATTGTGTAACCGTCACACTATACATACATAGTAATCTAAGTAGTACACCCTGCTTGTAAACATTACTGAGATTTAATGCAGGTAGGTACCTACCTGCTGATTAAATAATAACCAATCTACCTCCTACCTTTAACTATCTGATGATTAATGATAGACCTCAAGTTAGACCAAACTCAAGCTATAAACAAGCCATTAATTTTAAAAGTTAAACGAAGGGACATAGATATGATTAATATACATTAAATTGCGTAAAAATATTTTCTATAATATTAATGTCCGGAGAGGAAAATGGGGACTACGCTTTATGGAGAAGCGGTCTTTTCCTTTCGTTTTAATCATCTGTAGTTTTGGCAGCCCTACGAAGTAGATGGACGCTCCAGACTCTTTTATGCCCGGATGTTTTATTGTGCGTCTGCCTACATTTTAAGAGATTACTAAGCATAAATAGAATACTGCGGTTGGGTCGATAATTATGGTTTGAATTTCTGGCGGAGACTGCACTACTAGTAAAAATTATGAATAAAATTGTTAGGTGTACCTTTGTTTTATTTTCCAATTTTCATACTTTCTCATTTCATTGTAATTAGTAATTAGGTAAGAATGTATTTCTTACTGATAGTGTTTATTCCACAAATTACGGTACCTTAATTAATACCCATCCTAAAACCTCATTAAGTCATTAATATCAAATAAATTTATTTAATTTAAGATAATGTCATTCACCCTTCCGCAAGGGACAGATCTGGGGGACCTAAGATAGGTGGGTAAGTTTTATTAGTTTTAATTTATATATTTTATACTTAATTTTAATAATAGTTGATAATATAATTTCTGACTTTACAAAAAAAAAAAATAAGAAAATAACTATTAGGTATTTAAAAGTGGAAAAATTATTGTCTTGGGTGAGACTTGCACTCACGGCCTCTGGATCGATACTCCAGCGCTCTGCCATCTAAGCCACCAAGACCTCATCCATAGCCAGCAAAACAGACCCAAACTACATCAAAACAGACCCAAGACAGTAATTTTTCCCACTTTTAAATTTATGGCTATATAATGTATTTAATGTATGTTATTTAATTTACTGCAAACAATTCTTTCACGGATGCTCTACCGTGGAAGTGGAATCAATTACCTTAAAATTACTTACTCTTTATGAAACTCTTTCTTATAAGTATATACGAGGGGTATTCAAAATATTCTCGGTATGAGAATGAAAACAAACAAGTACGAAAAGTTTGATATTTTTATTTTTCAATGTACTCCCCCCCTATGTTCATACACTTAAAAGATCGATCAATTTTTTTTTTAATCCTGCATAAAAATATTTTTTATCTTTGGTGTAAAAATGCTCCTCCACTGCCGCCTTCAATGCTTCATCATCGGAAAATTTATTTCCACGCAGATCCTTTTTAAGATTGGGGAACAAAAAGAAGTCGCTGGGGGCTAAGTCCGGACTATACGGTGGGTGAGTAACAGTTTCAAACCCACATTCAACAATAGCTGCCTTGGCAATATGAGCAGTATGGACGGGGGCGTTGTCATGCAGAAGCATAACACCTTTGGTTAACTTTCCTCGCCTCTTTTCTTTGATTGCATCCTTTAATTGACGTAGAATGTTAGCGTAGTACTGTCCTGTGATATTTACACCTTTTTCTTTATAATCGATCAGTAATACTCCTTCACAATCCCAAAATATCGTGGCCATGACCTTGCCAGCTGAAGGGATGACCTTGAACTTCTTGGGATGAGCTGAACCCTTAATGTGCCACTGCATGGACTCTTGTTTACTCTCTGGGTCATAATGATGAACCCAGGTTTCATCTCCAGTAACTATTCTTTGCAGCACCTCATCAGGATTTTCACCGCACAGGTCAATAAAATCGGAACAACAAGCTACACGCATGTCTTTTTGAAGCCGAGTCAGCATTCGCGGAACCCATCTTGCACTTACTTTTGACATATTAAGATGGTCATGGATAATATCATGTACGGTACCAATAGAGAGATTGGTTACTTGTGCTATAGATTTTACCTTCACTCGACCATCTTCCAATATAAGTTTTTCCACTTTATCAATATTTTCTTGTGAAGTAGCTACTACAGGCCGGCCAGGTCTAGGGTCGTCTTCAACACTCTCCCTTCTACGTTTAAACTCGCTTGATCACTTTTGAATGGTAGATAAAGAAGGAACAGACTCACGGTAAACACAATCCATTTCCTCTTTTATGGTTTTTTGATTTTTACCATGTTTTGTCAAGAATTTTATCACGCATCGATTTTCTAATTTAGTTAACATTGTCAATTCCCACATGATGTTCATGTTTGTTCAGCAATTGCAGAAAAACAAAAGAACATCTCGGTTCGAATTATACTTTTTTTTAATGTCAATGAATAAACCTTAGCGGCCAGTAACGAAAGAAATTTTAGAAGAGGTTGTAAGATATCAATACCGAGAATATTTTGAACGCCCCTCGTACCTAGTAGTACGTAGGTAGTAGTAGCTGTAGTAGTAGGTACGTATAGTAATAAGTAGTAATGGTAGCATGAGTAGATAGGTAATAATTATTTTGAAGCAAGGGATTTTCAAGCGATTAAAAAGAATAGGTACTCGTAACTAATTCAGAAGTCATGCAACACAACCGATGTGACATCTTGCATATAATCCCATACAATACAAAAGGCGAGTGCGTGCGTGAGTTTTTAAGCATGATGCTGGAGCGGCGGTATGTATTTGATGTGTAACAACCTTAATAAGGTCTTCTAACTTAAAAATAATTTATTTTCCTTATGTACAGTACGGTAGCCATTATGGTAACCAAGCTGGGTCAATACCCAGCTTTAAATAATTTTGTTTGTGAAAATTCTTAGGTACTATTTCTAGTGTTTGCTTTATTACCTACTTGACTTTATCGTTCGTAGGAGGATTCTGTTATTTTCTCTTTGTCATCTTGCCAAGTATTGTCATAAAAGACCTAATCTTAAGAATTTTTTTAAGTTTTCGTTTTTTTTATTGCAATGAGATTAAAGATGAAATGAATGTTGTTTGCACACGCATCAAAGTTTTGATCTCACATTAAAGATAGTGTGAGGTATTTATTGTGATTCTTATGCAACCTAATTAAATGACTGGAAGAGATGAGAAGAGAATGCTTGAGTTGAGTTGTTATAAAAGAGTATTTCTCTGTAGGTATGTCCCAAATATTGTCTAGTTCAGTGGTGGGCAAACTTTCTTCATAGGGGGCCAATGCCATAAGTAGGTATATTAATTATTTCATAGGACCGGCGGCGGGCCGGATAAAATCCATTCGCGGGTCGGAGCTGGCCCGCGGGCCGTACTTTGCCCACCACTGGTCTAGTTTGTGTTTGAAGAAAATGATCCGCGAATAATTTTTGGCATCAATTTAATGATAGCCTATAAACTATTGTTGATGGATTAAATAAAAGAAGACGTAATAATTATGAAAAAGTTGATTTATTATTATAATTATAATAATTATTATAATACAGTTTACAATAATTACAAGCGATCACCAAAATGGTGAAAGAAAACGGCGTATTAAATTATTTAGGGCGTCTACACACGCGCTCGGAACGTCGCGGGCGCGCGGCGCGTCACGGCGCGGCGCGGCGCATCGCGTCGCCGATGCGATTGCACGCAGAAAGCCTATTTGACTTAACGGTAGGTATTTGTATAGGGAAGCTATGTAACATGATAGAGAAGCGTAACGTGCAACCGCAAGGACTTCAACTCAGATAATCTATACTAATATATCGCTTGGTAAAACAAAGACTTATTCTTTTATAATTGTTATACACTAGATAGATGTAGACACGTCTTTACTCATCCAACGTAATACATTACTATAGATTCCCTAAGTATATCACCCACGATGTAACCAGCGATTCGCGAGTAGACGACCATTAATTTTTATTCGTTTAGGATATAGTCTTTCGAACGCGAGGAACAAAATATTACACATGTCGAGAATATTATTTATAATCGAGTCGGATAATCTGAGTCGAGAGCGGCAGAAGCGCGAGCGGGCGCGGTCGCGGGCGCGGGTGCGGCAGCGGGCGGTGGCGACGCTACTATGTACACACGCCAACACACACAGTTACACCATCTGGAAGGATAAACAAATGTTAACATTCTGAACAAACAAATAAAATGTCTTAGGCCCATTTGCACCATTCCACTAACCCGGGGTTAACCGGTTAAACCTGGAGTTACCATGGTAACCAGTACAATTTGACACTAGGTTAACGGTTTAACCGCTTAAACCTAGGTTAGTGGGATGGTGCAAGTGGACCTTATTGTCTTATGCACACGGAGTTCTTGAAATTAGAAAAACTAATTTGTTTAACATGGTCACCGCTTGGGACGCCTTAATACTGGTCGCAATGAGGACTATGTACTTACCCTACACTAGCGTCTCTCGAGCGTCGGCGTCTAGTTAACTCTATGGCTGCTGCTCGACGCAACGTTGACGCAACTGCACAGCAACGCCATTTTCCATAGCGCTGACTAGACGCCGACGCTCAATGGACGCTAGTGTGGTGTGGCTCATACATTTGTTGTCGGCGCCAGCGTCGAGCGTGCGGTTTATGACCGGAGCGTGTCGTTTGCTATAAAAATGGTTAGGGGCTTACAGTGTTAAAACAGCGGGCTACGGGCACTCTCCACACGACCATCTCGGGAAGGTCGCGCTTGTCGATATTGTAGCGCACAAGTGGATGATAGACAGACATAAACTGCCAAGTATATAGCTTACAGTGTTGGTGGCTACGGGCAGTCGCACTCCTCCACGACCATCTCGGGGAGGTCGCGCTTGACGATGTTGGAGTCTGCGCCGAAGTAGATGAGCGACAGCGCCGAGAAGCGCACCGGCGCGCAGCACGCCGCACGCTCCAGCCGCGCCGCCTCCACCACCTGCGCACACATTAGGTACTGAATAGTACTGAATACTGATCATCGTCATAGCTCCATAACGGCGACCCCGCGAGCTGAGGCGAGCTGATCCTTTAAGTTTTGGTGAACTTTATGCCTTTGTGGGGACAAACCATGACATGCCATGGTTGGGGAACCATGGTTATAAAATGAGGAGACTCGAAAGATTCGGCTGAACTGTTTAGACTTGACTGGATGCATTATGTAACCAGTTGTCAGTCTTTCATTTTGCAAAATCAAACAGATTGAAACAATGGCAAAAGGTCAAGAAATTTTGACAGTTCGTTTTGAGAGCCGCTTGGGAATATAGATGGAATTCGACAATGTTCCTATGTTCTACTTAAATCGCACTCCATCAGATACTAACTGGTTTTGTAGTAAATGGTGGGTAAGCCTGGGGTTTTACTCTCACAGAGCATAACCAAAAAAGTTTACTTCGAAATGTCATAGTTAAGTGGTAGATGAGTGGTAATTGTCTCACCTGCGAGTGGTAATTAAGGAAGGGTGCACAAGCACCGCGGCAATAGTTCGCGTAGTAGCCCTCCGGCGCGACTATCCAGTCGTCCCAGCCGAGCGCTCGGAAGCTCACGTAGTAGGTCTGCCGGCAGCAGCGGCCGTGCGAGTTGGCGTCGCAGTCGAGCGCCCGGCGGCGGCGTGGCGGCGGCGGCGACAGGCGGAGGCGGAGCAGCGGCCGCGCTGCTTGACCGCCGCCCAGCCGCAGCCGCACGCGGCCCGTGCAGCCACTGTAAAACATACATTAAAAGTCCCTTTCAGGGGTGTTCAAGCCCTTGTCCCTGGTCAAGAGTTATGAAGAAACTGATTGCTGTAACCACACAGTAGCAATGCTGGAGTGGCAGTAACAGAGACCTTTACAGGTGACAGTAGCGACAGTACCCATGTGTAATATCTAGAAACCATAAAATTAGAGGGAAACCCAAGGGGAGTCATGGTAGTATAACAACTCAATAACCCTTAGGTACCTAAAGACACCTCAGATATTGAGACTCTCTGCTACAGACAATTATGTCGTAAATCGTAAAACAGTGACGTAAATGTATGAAGGTTTTTATACATATTAGAAGAAGAAATAGAGGACAATAGGTGGTGTTGAATAAAGCCTTGGCATGTCACACTTTGGGAGTATAAACCTAAGGTGAGGGCTAACCCAGTGCAGTCAAGCAGTAGCCTGAGCGGCTGGTGCGCGCCCTGCGCCGCCCAGCGCCTCGCAGCCGCCGTGACATCCAGCCGCTGCCAGCCGCCCTTGAGCCGCGTCACGCCCGCCAGCTCGCCCACGCTGCCGTTCCCGCTCACGGTGAACGCCCACAGCGTGTACTGAGCTCGCGGGCCGGCCTCAGCCAGCACCAGCAGCTCGGCGGACGCGACAGAGAGACTGTCGCCGTCTCGCTCCTCCTGGCCCAGGCGGAACTCGATCAGCCGCTGGCCGTTTAGGATGTCACCTGCAAGAATACGATCTTCGAAAACTTGCTCCAAACCCGAACTGATTAGTGGGAACTGCTCAGCACAACTACCACACAACTACCAGTGCTTGCAAAAATTCTTAAGAAGTGTTAGTATTAGAGTTTTTCAGCTTCGTGGAGACATCCTTGACAGATTGAACGGTAGATTATGAAGGCATTTCTAGTTATTTGGCAGAGACTTAATTCTTGAAATACCTTGACAATAAATTTATACAAAAATGTGTCCACAGTCATTTGGCAAACGCAATCAGTTGTGTTGAACAAGAACCAACACTCTCACAGCTCTCAAGCTTACTGCCTAAACCCTACGTTTCCCTACGGTCCCTACCTACAGCGAAATGACTCATAATAGTGTAGCGGTTATGACGAGGGAAGGAAGGGATGGGACCGGTAGGGTACGCTCGGTGGTCGCCCTTGGCTGTAGACTACGCTCACCCGGTCGCTTCGCTCGCTCGGTTCGCTTGCTCGAACGAGCGAATCGATTCGTGCTCGCGCTAGCCGAGCGTACAACCTACTTTACATTTTATATCCTAATGTATTAAGGAGTATTTTTTTTGCAAGTCTTGTGCTAAGACGTCACAACCACGTACACGGCTGTTGTGATAAGAAGGTATATAAAGTTGTTGTTTAAATACTGATCCATTTTTCAGTCGATGTGGAGCGGCTGCTGGTCACCTCAGGTCCTGTTGAAGAAGAAAACTAAGTCAGTATTAAAGACTTATTAGGATACGTACCTATTAGGTATTAACCTTTTACCCAACAGCGCAACACAAAAGAGGGTAATGTGTTCATCAGTCTAGGTATATTTGTAACTTTGTGGTACTCTAAGAGATCAAACGCACGTGTTGTTTTTGATTTGTTTTAATTGTTTACGAGTTTAGGACTCGTGTGTTACTAAAAACATGGAAGTAAGAATTTAACAATATCGTTACAATTGGATGGTGTATTGTAAAAAAAATGGACTTGTCGAGTAGGATTATGTATTCTTAATAAGGTTTTTTCTTTTAAATAAATATTATTCTTATTCTTCTTTTTTATTCTTCTAGGATATCGTTTTGGCCATGGAATTGCCATCTATTAGGATCTATGACCATTTACAGATTTTTTTTGCCTAACTTAGTTTATTCGGTTTGTTGATTCATCGGTATAGGGATATCGCTTTGAACTCATAAATGTCATAATGTAACGTTCAAACCCATAGGCACGTTAGGAACGTATACATTCGTGTAACGAATGTGTGTAACCCGGATATTTCCACTGACTGGCGATCAAAGCGCTGTGCATTGTGACCCCTCGTCTGATTACACTGGCTGCAGTAGAACCTCGATAACAAGCTCAAGGGAAACGGTAATAAGTTCGTGGTTAACTTCTATAATGTATATTATGACATCTACTTTAAATTATTAAATTAAATTTTATTAAATTAAAATAGGTACATACATTTTACAGTAACTTATAAAAACAAAATCTAAAATAATATTCTAGTTATTTATGTCCAAAAATAAACTTTAAATTACGTATAATTTTAGTTTAGTAGTGTGACTTATAAAAAACACAAATAAAAATATTAAAAAAATAATTAGATTTAGTCCATGGTTTCACTAACGATTTTTCGTTTTATACCTAAGGGGTATCGATCGACTATAGATTTTTCACCATAAACAGTTTTCGAGTTAGAGAGTTAAAAATAAAAATTAGGTACTAGATGTATAATTATACAAACAAAACCGTAAAGTATGGTCTTATTGTTTTCTTCCATTTATAGAAATCTGTTTCTAGAAGTCAACTCTTATGTTTAGAGAATTTCGAGTTATGAAGGTAGAAATCGTACCTACATTTTGTTAAGGCCGGGGCATTTCGCCTTATCCACGTTCCGTTCGAGTTATCGAGGTCACACTGTATTTCCGTCCTAAATATAACAAGAACTTTTGTCACTAGGACAGTTCAAGCCAGTTATGCCTTTTTTCTCCTAAAGCTAAGAACATATATCTTGGACACGTGTAAGCTCGCAGTTCTATTAAGTCATTATTATTTTTAGAATAGAAACAAACTTAGTAAGTAAATAAAAAATATCGGAAAAAGCTACTGTATGTTTCTTTGCTCATTCAATAACTATTCTAGTACAGATTGAGCCTAAAGATAACTCAACCAACTTTAACAACATATTTCTATACATAATTTGCATAGGTGAAAAACTTGCCTTAGGTTCAGAGAGCGGAGTTTTTGAAAAATGGTAAGTACCTCTTTAAATTGCAATACGGTTGCAAAAAAATTAATTAGCTATGTTCAGGATTTTCTCTATAGACTTCAGAGATTCGAACTCCGGCTTTTTGAATTTAGAAATTTACGAAAAATTACGTCCGTACTTGACAGACTGATCAACCTGGCCCGGCGCGCCGCGGCGGTTTTCTATGAAACTTTCCATACAGTCAAATTTAGCGAACTCTTTAACGATGACATACAGTTTGGTGTAGCCGACCCTTAGTGCATTGCTCCAATCACTTGTGAGCCCGACGCCACGCTGCACGCCCCGCCGAACGCTCCGCTTCGAGCGTCCACCCAGGCCGCGTAGCCATAGCCAATGTGCCAATCGCTAACGCTCAGTAGCGATCGAAACGCAACTGCACTATCGCACTAATATGAAATAGCTCCTCTACACGATGGGCCAACGCCGGCCACTCCAAGGGACGCAGCCATGCGGTATAATAAGATAGCAATAAGTATCACTTGCTCCCTCTAACGTGTAAATGCGTCCCTTGGAGTGGCCGGCGTTGGCCCATCGTGTAGAGCAGCCAGAAGAGTGATAGAGAGATACAAAGCGATTCGATGGAGAAGCGATAGCGATTGTCACCTTGGCCAGGCGGCCTAGACAAGGTGACGATCGCTTGCGCTTCTTTGTGTTGCTTTGTCAGTTATCACATCTATTTATATTAGTGCGACAGTGACAGTTGCGTTTCATTCGCCACGTAGCGTTAGCGATTGGCATGTTGTCTACGGGGCCTACAGCCGTAGCAACGATGGCACACAGGCACAGCCTTGATTTTTACCACCATGGCCGGACAGAATTAGCCCCTTCAATAATGCAGCTTGATCGACCGTGTTGCAACAATACCTACTGAGAAATATCGACTCGGTAAGGGAATAATAATGCGGCGTTAGCGGGTCGAATGTTAGCATTATTCATGGGCTGTCGACTGTTTTTCTTAACGCCTCTTGCACCATTCCGCTAACTCGGGGTTAACCGGTTAAACCTGTAGTTACCATGGTTACCAGTACAATTTGGTTAACAGTACAAGAGGGGAAACTAGGCCTTATTGGGATTAGTCCGGTTTCCTCACGATACACGATGTTTTCCTTCACCGAGAAGCAACTGGTAAATTATCAGATGATATTTCGTACATAAGTTCTGAATAACTCATTGATACGAGCCGGGGTTTGAACCCGCGACCTTCAGATTGAAAGTCGCACGCTCTTACCGCTAGGCCACCAGAGCTTATTACAGCCTGAAATTCCTTTGGAACCAGAGGGTCTACCCCGATAATCGAAATTTCGTTATTTGTATTTATCTATCGTTCGTTCGCATTATGTAGATAGAGCTACCTAAGATACCGAAGTTTCGATTTTCACGGTAAGCCTTGTGACCAGTTTTTGCATTTTTAGTTTTAGAAGACAAACCAAAGAAAGTCTGCAGCGCAATAATTTGACATCGAATTAAAAAACTACATATGGCAATGTTTTTTAAGCAGTCAGTAAACGTCATGCACTATGGTATGTGTTTGTCGAAATCGTTTAAATATTCATTGTGTTTTGTGATGAACGGAATAAACATGGTGAAACCTTACAAAACCGGCGTGCGGGAGTTACTTTTCCGCATGACGAATAATTTTACACTTGTAAAATGTCAGCACGAGGCGATTCAAGCTGAAAAACGACAATGTTTACAAAATTTGGAGTTGATGACGGGTAAGTGGAATGAAACATCTTAATACTTCACCATATGTACCTACTTAGATAATATAATATTGGTTTAGACTAAGGTTTCACAGCAAATTGAACACACCTAATAGGTATAGGCATACTTATGAACTTTCCTCTAACATTTCGAGAAACTCATTGGTTTTGAGCTCGAACCCACAACCTCCATGCTTATGCTCACGGCATGGGTACCTACTAGTTAAAGCTAAAATTAATTTTTAATATATGTTTATTGTTTTAATGGTTTATTTCGTTTTTCCGAAAACTTTAGTTCGCAAATTGCAGGCAATTTCTCTGTCAATCTAATTACGCCTTAATGGGAGTAAAAGAGAAAGATGCTCGCATATTGAGAAGTTCGGTGTTCGCGGTAGGCCCTCTGTACCTATTTACCGCCGTCGCGGATATTACAAAAGCTTATTAATTTTGATGAAGCCAAATGTCACATTCTCCCAATATTATTTATCAATATTAGTATATGTCTACATATTAATAGTGACATCTATTGTTGGAATGAAATTTATTTTACCATAAAAATTAAGCTGTGCATACAGCTTAATTTTTTCATAGACGGTAAATATGGTAGAAATTTCACAAGTATCAAGACTATTTAATCCATTTTCTGTGGTGTTGTCGCATACTGATTTTTAAAAACTACTTTTAATCTAGCGCTGCAGACTTTCTTTGGTTTGTCTTTAGCATATTTAATTTAATTAATATTATAATCACAACCAAACATAGACTAAATTACACTCAACAGGAATTTAAGAGACAACTTTTTATGAGTGTACTATATAATCGAAATAATTATAAGTGCCTCATAGCCAAGCTCGCAAGCATGCAGAATAATAAGTCAGGTAGTTAGGTGGAATAAAGCACGGTATGAGCCGTTTTGCATATCGTAACGGAGGTATGTGGTAGCGGGCACGCAAATTTCTGCCAGGGGGTTATTCTGGAACGTTTTCAGAGCGTGTTTAAAACTCCAAGTGAAAGTAATCTTGGTGAAGTGAAATGAGGAAACCTTGTCCTAGAGTTCATCCACGTTATTTGCATTGGCTTGGCAGTGAAAATGTATGGTGACGCCATAATTTGCGTGATAACTTTGCTTAGATTCTACGTCAAATAACCATCATAGGGCGATTGTGCACTACAATGAATTTTACTGTCCGGCAATCCGAGTTTTTACGGTCCGATATGGCACGCCATTAAATGTATATAGTAGCTTGTGCACTAGACGTAATTTTACCGTCCGACATTTTACTTTTCCCCATTCCGGACAGTTTTTTTCCGGTCCGAGATGACAGCCATGAAAAACGTGTTTATGCTTGTGCACTGCGTCTGGAATTAGTATAATTCATGACTTGGCCGAGCGGGGGCGGGCCTCTCTTTTAGTAAAAAGACGGACAAGTGCACAAGCCAATCATCCGTTTTTAGGGTTCCGTAGCCAAATGGCAAAAAACGGAACCCTTATAGATTCGTCATGTCTGTCTGTCTGTCCGTCCGTATGTCACAGCCACTTTTCTCCGAAACTATAAGAACTATATACTGTTGAAACTTGGTAAGTAGATGTATTCTGTAAACCGCATTAAGACTTTCACACAAAAATAGAAAAAAAACAATAAATTTTTGGGGTTCCCCATACTTCGAACTGAAACTCAAAATTTTTTTTTCATCAAACCCATACGTGTGGGGTATCTATGGATAGGTCTTCAAAAATGATATTGAGGTTTCTAATATCATTTTTTTCTAAACTGAATAGTTTGCGCGAGAGACACTTCCAAAGTGGTAAAATGTGTGTCCCCCCCCTGTAACTTCTAAAATAAGAGAATGATAAAACTAAAAAAAATATATGATGTACATTACCATATAAACTTCCACCGAAAATTGGTTTGAACGAGATCTAGTAAGTAGCTTTTTTTTTATACGTCATAAATCGCCTAAATACGGAACCCTTCATGGGCGAGTCCGACTCGCACTTGGCCGCTTTTTTTATGACACTGCGCCGCACCTGCGAGTAAAAAGACGGACAAGTGCACAAGCCAATCATCCGTTTTTTTCATGCCATATCGGACCATGAAAACTTGGACTGCCGGACAGTAAAATTCATTGTAGTGCACAATCGCCCATAATGATATAACAAATTGTATCCTTAACGACTCTCTATAAATTCAAAAATGAAAAATGAAGCATTTATACATTTAATTAAAAAATTGATTGTAAGTACATCACTGACAATCCAACCTCTAGACTGAGCTTAGGCCAATTATTTCATGAAACCGATGCTGCCAAAAATACGGGGGTGCGGGGGGACGAGGTGAGCGAATCCTGTGCCGTGATTGGTCCGTTCAAAGACACGGACCAATCACGGCACGGGATTGACTCGAAGATGGAGTAACGCTACCGTATGTGTGGCAGAGGGGGTAGCGCGACTATGCTATGTCTAGAGGTTGGATTGTCTGTGAAGTACATATACGAGTAGTTTATGATCGTACGGAATATTTTAGCGTCAAATTAGTAATTTTCTTATTTTCCATACTTCATGACGGCGTCAATTCAACCTTATCGTGACGTCACGATCATGTACCGTTTACGATTAGTGAGGGCATATATAGTACGATTGTCATCTCTTACTTTTATATTGCTTTAATGCAAAACAAACCGCATAGAGATCATACCATATATGCCAATATATATATGTATATGCCAGAAAGACTTGATAGACTCATGTGTACAATATTCATAGATTTAGCTTTGCACACATATAAATAAATAAATAAATATTATAGGACATTATTACACAAATTGACTAAGCCCCACGGTAAGCTCAAGAAAGCTTGTGTTGTGGGTACTCAGACAACGATATATATAATATACAAATACTTAAATACATAGAAAACAACCATGACTCAGGAACAAATATCTGTGCTCATCGCACAAATAAATGCCCTTACTGGGATTCGAACCCAGGACCGCGGCTTCAAAGGCAGGGTCACTATCCACTAGGCCAGACCGGTCGTCAAAATTTCGGTAGGAATTTTTCGTAATAGGCTTCTTTAGCAGTAGGCTATACGAAAGGCCTAAGCGGGCTGACCTCGCGCGGCCTCACATGTTACCAATCTAATACACTTTCCCTACCTATTGTAATAAAACGGTTCCAGCGATTAAGGGCGGAAATGCACTAAGCGAACGGCTATTCTTTACCTACATAATGAGAGGCGTTAAAATACGAGTGTGGGTTTAAGAAACGAACGTTAGTGAGTTTCTTAATAGGATCACACGAGTGTTTTAATGCCTAATTATGTACAGTTACATAAACTACTATTACGCTACAGTTTTTGTGTGGGATTAACTTTTGTGTTGTGTCTTTTATGTCCAGATCTTTATATTTATGTTAAGTTAATTAATTCTGATATGTTTACGGAATTTGTGTAGTCTACAAGTAGTGTAAATATAAATATTAGAGGACATCTATCTTACACAAATCAACCTAGCCCCATCAAACTAACATAAGAAAAGCTTAAGTCAGCAGCAGAAGTTGCTAAGCGGGCGAGGTGTTCAAAATGACCTTGACACGCTCTTATTCTCTTAGCAATAACGTCGCGTCAAGATCATTTTGAACACCTCGCCCGCTTAACAACTTCTGCTGCTGACTGTACTATGGGTGCTAGGCGACGATATACATAGAAAACACCCATGACTCAGGAACAAATATTTGAGTTCATCACGAGATTCGAACCCAGGACCATCGGCTTCACAGACAGGGTCACTACGCCAGACAGGTCGTGTATAAATTATATAATTCCGATACTTAGATATATTTACAGACGCATAGCCCATAGCTTGAAGTATCTATATTCTTCAAAATGTTGTAGAGTTCCGATAAAAGATTTTCTTTAACAAAAAGGACGTGAGGTTAAAAGTTTTTAACTAATTCTACGCGTCGTAGGCCACTCGTAGGCTGAGGGCGTGAGGGTGGTAGACTGATACAGCCATATTCGAACTTTAAGATACCACGTCAAATATAAGAGATTGAAACGATTTGGATAGGATATGTCAGTGTCAAACAAGTGCCAAAAGTGACGTTGCTTCAAACAAATGCGTCACTTTTGACACTTGTTTGACACTGACATATCCGATCCATATCGTTTCAATCTCTTATATTTGACATATCACAATGTTCGAATATGGCTGATAGTTTTGGGTAGGGTCCTTTGAGTCCTCTGCTTCAAGACTCGACTCAGTTTTTCAGACTCTTATAATTAAGTGTTTGCGTTTGAGTTGTTCTTAAGTAAAAAGACTCACCAAAAGACTCGACTCGGGACTTTCAGAAGCACGACTTTTGCTCTTTTATTTTTTATTTTGTCGTTCATTGGACCACAAACCTAACTAGACGAGCTACTCGCGTGTATGAACTTGTCAATCCATCGTGACGTGAAAAATGTACATCCTACACACCAACTCCAAACAGTCCCAACTCCTACACACCAACCCCACACATTAGACCTTTCGCTTCCATTCCTCACTATTTCCTTCACACCGTTCAACTGAAGACATAACTAACTTTATTTATAGCCTTCTGGTGGCCTAGCCAATGTGACGATCGCTATCGCTTCGACAACGAAACGCTTTGTGTCTCTCTATCACTCTTCCATATTAGTGTGACAGTGACAGTTGCGTTTCGATCGCTACGCAGCGTTAGCGATTGGTACCTATATTGTCTACGGGCCCTAGAATTCATATTTAGGCGTGAGAATTTGCCCCCATTTCTTTGACAATTGGGGCTAATTTCTATGTGATTGGATTGTAAGTATGACTAAACGTTTTCTAAGTTTCGATGTATCGTTTAATATTATAGATGTTTTTTACACGTGTTTCGTTCGGCGTTAGGGCAGACGGAGGCGAATTGGATCATAGGGCGAATGGTTTTCGCGATTTCGGGGTTGGAGTAAAAGTTGTTCAGTATGGCCTACATATTCATCCCTTAGAGTTTAGCCAGTGATAACAAAAGCAGCCTGTTAATATATCTTCATCACATAATTAGTATCATTACTTTTAGGTACTGACCAAAATTATTCAGAGTATTCAATTGAATCGCACTATTAGCAGGCGTGTCTTACTCCACGATTTCGTCGCTTTGCTACAGGTAGCTAAAAGTACATCCGTACGGCCCCAATTTTGGGGAAAGCCATAAGCCGCGCGTGGCGCTGTCGCCACCTAGCGGCCATATCTGTGCTGATCGTAACAGACGCGTTTTGTTAGAGAGTGAGTCTTCTGTCCTTAGTACTATTATTTATTCTGTGCTATTACTTAATTATTGATCACCAGACGTTTTAATTGCCTATAATTTAATTCTTGACTTACCTAAGTGGCATACGTCGTTTTCACACACTCTATAATTCTCCTAATCACTAGGTACACTTTATAAAACAACTAGTGACCTGTCCCGGCTTCGCATGGGTTAACAATTTATACAATAACCTTCCTCTTGAATCACTCTATTAAAAAAAAGAAGAAAAGTTCTAAGCATACATACAGACCGACAGACAGACAGACAGCGGGAAGCGACTTTGTTTTATACTATGTAGTGAAGTCCCCCGCCGCCGCGTCTGTCTGTTTGTTTGTATGTAATTAGGGTTTGCACGACGGATCCGAAATGTATGGGAATATCCGCGGATCCGGATCCAGATCCGGATAATTTCATACATTTCGCATCCGGATTGCAAACCCTTAATGTAATGTTAGCGACAAACTCAAAAACGAACGAGTCTGAACGGGTTTTCATGCGGTTTTCACTTATTAAGACTGATTACTGAAGGTTTGAGGTATATAATTTGGTTTTGTTTAAACCGTCCTATGCCGGGGCGGGTCGCTAGTGTTTTAGAAACTTTTATTTAAATTGATCTGTTACGTAAGCGAACAAGTCGCGAATACTTAATACTTTAAGGGCCAGTTGCACCAACCACATTTGACAGACTGATCAACGTCAGCCGGCGCGCCCCGGCGCTTTACTATGAAACTTTCCATACATAAAAATTTAGCGAACTCTTTAACGATACGAACAGTTTGGTGCGACCGACCCTAAGTCGCGAATAGTTACTGAATATTTGACATCTGTAAATGAATAAATAATTTTCACCTCAGCAGCTCGAACAAGGGTACTTTGCTACTTAAAAACAGTGAGCAAAATCGCATTTTGCTCACTGAGTGAGACAAAATGAGCAAAATGCGATTTTGCTCACTGTTTTTTAAGTAGCAAAGTACCCTTGTTCGAGCTGCTGAGGTGAAAATTTAATTGTTGGTATATCTTAAGAAAACATGAGTGAATAGAGGTAAGTGATGAAGAAGGAATACATTTTTCGGGTTCTCTAATATGTTCTCACTGCTGAGGTGAAAAATGTTGTGTACTACACGAGATCAAAGTTATTTACATCTCGTGCGCTTTTGAGTCCCTTACTATACGCTCAAGATTCTAAATTATAGAATCTTTCGCTTGCACGGGACTCAAAATAAGCACTCGAAGAAATATCAAACTTTGATCTCTTGTTGTACAAATAACTATTTTATAATGGTAGAAATTTGACATTTATAAATGAATAAATAATTTTATATACCTAATGTTAATATTGTAAATCATAGGAAGAAATGAAATGATATGTGTATTTCGATGATGTTATTACTATATAACTAAACTTAGCTTCAATTTGTATATATTTAGTTTTAGTACCAAGCTAGTAAGAAAAATTTGCATCCTTCTTCAAGTGAAATGTACGCCTCCAAAATTATTGTCCACCTATGTTTATTACTACATTTTTGAAAATAAATACATATATCTTTGGGCCCGATTCGGATTTTGAAATAGACATCTGTTAGATATCTTTTAGAGATCGCCAAGGTACGATAACGATATGCTTAAGATCTAACCTGTTAAATTTGACATTGAACGATTTCCACAAGATATGGCTTAGAGATCCAATTCACATCTAATAGATATCTAACTCTATCTAACGTAAAAGTGACATTGGTTGCTCGAATTGCGCTGCAAAAGAGAACTAGTTCAAATCTAAACTATAACGTATCTATAATGGATCTATACGTGTCGTCTCTTGTGAATATCTTGAAGTTCGAATACGACAGTTTATCTTTATCTTTTGAACACGAAGCGAAGCGGCGCGGCGCGGGGGGCCCACGGTGTTACAACGAGATCGTCCACATAGGACACTTCTATCTAATGGCTCCTCTACACGATGGGCCAGCGCCGGCCACTCCAAGGGACGCATTTATGTGTTAGAGGGAGCAAGTGATATTGCTACGTCATTCTACCGCATGGCTGCGTACCTTGGAGTGGCCGGCACTGGCCTATCGTGTAGAGGAGCCATAAGGTATCAAAGGATTGATTCACCCCGCGCCGCATCGCTTCGCTTCGTGTTCGCCTGACGTAGTACGCTGTGTTAGTTGACAGAGCGAAGGCAAAGGTCTCCGTTTTAGTTCAGACAAAAATGGTTTCATGCGAGTTTGCCTGACTGTCGTCCGGTTGTTCTCCTCTACAAGTTCGTGAGCCGCATTTACACTCAACAATGAAAAAGGGTCATTTGTAAAGAGTTATCTATTCCTGTTTTAAAATAATAAATAAAATAAAAAATAAAAAATGTTTTATTGCCACAAGTACTGTCTTGATGTATAAGGTAAAGGGCCCCAAGTTCGTGTTAGTACGTTATTTCGTTAGTTTTATTTCTGGCGCAAATAATAAGGAATTCAAGTATTTTTTATTTAAATTATACATATGAAAAAAATCTGTATTATTTAATCTCTTCAATAAAATAATAACCAATATTTTAGTGATTAAACTGAGAGTAATACGACGGTCGAAACTGTCAGACGGCCGCGAACAGCTGTGTTGTATGCGTGCACTTTTCTTTTCTTAAGGTGCGCGCTCTCACTTGTTAAGCTTATAGGAAGGAAAAGCTAAACCCAGTCGAATAAAAGTTTTTGGGAGTGTTTCTGTGGGTTCCTTAGTAATGGATTTGATAAGAAAAAATATTGAATATATGTATAGAAATACCTTAAAATTGCAATAAATCGACTCACGAAATAGCGGTCACTTTATTTTTCGTGTGTCTCCTATTTCGTGCCACTAACGAATCAAGGATTTTCTAGATACATTTTGAGTGCTGGTTTTTAAATAGAACAACGAAGATAATTGAAAAAATAAATTAGAAAACAATTAATGTATTTCATGAAGTTTCGTATGACCGAAATTCGGTATATGTTTTTTTCACTAGAATTCTCATAAAACGAGTTTGAATGTGACCCGAGTTTAAATTTTTAAGGTATATTCCACGTATATTCTCATATTAACTACTAGCACAATTTTATTTATAATTCAATTTATTTGATTTATTTTTGTGTATGTTTATATAAACTTGGTCAACCAGATCTTGACAGTAGAAAAAGGCGGCAAATTTGAAAAATGTAGGCGCGAAGGGATATCGTCCCATAGAAAATTTGAATTTCGCGCCTTTTTCTACTGACAAGATTTGGTTGACCAGCTAAACGTATAAGATAGTAAATTTTTTTTGTATTTTTTTTTTGTTTTATTTTTTTTTATTTATATAGTTCGGCTTTTAATCAAGTATTAAAGTACCCATATGGTTTACGAAGTCTTAATTCAACCATTAAAGACGACGAGTACAAAAAACTTTAAGCTAGCTCTCAATTTAACATTTTACTATTATTACTATTTTTTTTTATATTATTACTAATTTGACCTTACAATTACTCGTAAGTAGGTAAGACCGTTAAATATTTAAAATGATTATCAGCAAATTATCACCAATTACTCTAAGAAAACTTTATTCCGAAACAGGGGACACGAATTCACGAACTTAGGAGCCGAGCTAAATTTGTATCACGAAATGGGAGCCAAATAAGAGGTTCACGAAAAAATTCATATAAAAAAAAGTTTCAACTAAAACCCTTTAGTTTATACATTAAATTATTAACAAAGAACTAATATAACTTACTCAAAAGTTTTCAAGGTATTGATATGCTTAGTAATATTTAAAAAAATTGCTTAGTAATATACAAATTCTCAAGAGCCTTAACCTGCCGAAACAGGGGCCCTTTACCTTACCCAGCACTGATTTTCAGACAGGTCCCTATAAGACAGGTCGGTCTTTACATACAGGATGCACAACACCCAGTACCTACACTGGTCATTGTAATAATAATATATGCGAACGGCGCGGCTGCGTGTGTGTGTGTGTGTGTGTGTGTGTGTGTGTGTGTGTGACTTATAGTTCGTTTTTTTTAGCATTAGAAAGAACTTGAAAGAAGGTAAGCGATTTTGACATGTCTTTTAATTGAAAAACACTTTTTAAAAATCAATAACTATTACTTATGAAAGCAGAAGACTATAAAAGATCGTATTAGATTCATAATTGTTACATATTTACCGTAACTTATTTTTATTAATTAAATGTGTTTTTCAATTAAAAGACACATCAAGATTGTTTACCAAATTTCTAACGCTAAAAAAAACGAAGTATAGACTGATTAATGAACCAAATACTATGTATATATTATGTATATATGTATATATATGTTTTATTAGTTAGTTTTCATTGATACAGTGTATAATAAAATAACTGAAGTAGGTATTATCGGTTCACCAGCCTTATTAATATCTAGTTCGAGAGCCATTTGTACGTTCCCACAATTTTGCGGTGTGATTTAGTCCAGTATCAAGCTCTATCTTTAAACAGTCATATCTCCATACAAATACGTTGTATTATTGCTTTTTCGATATCGAAACTTGGATAATGACAGCGGTAGTGTATTGATTTGAGTGCCATAATTACTAGTCACTTTAAACTACGTTTAAAAAAATTATAAAATAAACAAAATAGAGCAAAAACAAGTTTTGTATGAAAAACTTAAATTAAGAAGAACTAAAACTTAAATACACTAATTACAGGCACAGCTAGTGGTTTTAAAATGAGAGCGTAACTACATATACTACATATAGTATGGAGAAACGAGCTTGCTGCAGACTCTTAAGTCAGGATTAAGCCGTTTTGATTCTTGTACGTTTATTTTAGGTATATTGAGTTAAACATTATTTATTTTACCTTTAATTACCTAAAAACAGTGGCTCTGCTAGTTATGGTTCCGTAACCAAAGGGTAAAAACTAAAAACGGGACCCTATTATTAAGACTCCACTGTCCATCTGTCTGTTACCAAACTGTATCTCATAAACAGTGATACATTTGAAATTTTCACAGATGATGTATTTCTGTTACAGCTATAACAACAAATACTAAAAACAGAATAAAGAAATATTTAACTGGGTACTTCCATCATACAACACACCTGATTTTTTTTACCGTTTTTTGCGTAATGGCACGGAACCCTTCGTGCGCGAGTCCGACTCGCACTTGGCCGTTTTTTTTATCGGTCCGGCTTTGAATGTAGGTACAGTCGCCATCAGATATATCGGAGCGGCCAAGGTGTTCACAATATCTGAACACGCACGCTAACGCCCTGACAATAGAGGCGTGTTCAGATGTTTGTGAGCGCCTTGACCGCTCCGATATATGATGGTGACTGTACCTATTCTCTAATCCGGCGGGTGTTGAACGAGGCGATTAGGGAATTGGGGTGAAAAGTGTTAAGGCGAAGGATTACTGCCGCGCGCTGACGTCACACCAGTCACACCACATGAAAATGTTGGCATACGAGTGTTTATACTCGATACACATTTTAACACATTGAGTGCCAGTGACCCGATAGTCGCTGGTTTTTAGGGTTTCGGACCTCAAAAGGAAAAAAACGGAACCCTTATAGGATCACTCGTGCGTCTGTCTGTCTGTCCGACCATTCCACCCCCTTTTATCTCCGAAACTACTGGATCTAAAATTTTGAAAAAAAATACACATTTACCTATATATGACAGGAAACCTATTAGAAATGTGCAGTCAAGTGTGAGTCGGACTAAATGTACGGAACCCTTGGAACGCGAGTCCGACTCGACCTTATATACGGGATTTTGCACTCAGGGATTTTGCTCTAAGCAAAAGTAGCACGCGGCACTGAATGTGTTAATTACGCCAGATTCGAACTTTAAGGATACGTCTTCAAACAAAAACGTCACTTTTGGCACTGACAAATATATCAATCCATATCGTATCTTTAGCAAATTTTTGACGTATCTTAAAGTTCGAATCAGGCCGACTTTTAGTGCCAGCGCGAGCTACGTGCTACGAGCGTAGCCGATAATACGAGAAAAAGGCGTATGTAGCGAAAAGCGCCTACGAACAGAGAACCCGCCTAGCGGGTCTCTGAGGGCCTACCGCGAAACTGTCTCTTTTACTCCAATAAAGGCGGCATTAGAGTGACAGAGAAAGATGCCCTCAATTTGCGAACTTCTATTTTCGTGGTTATAGCCCTGGCAGTGAACGTCTTAACAGTTTTAATTTAATATCACTGTCATTTCACCATCAACTACTTAATGAGGTGATTAGGTCTTAGGAAATAACAATTGACGACTCGACTGAAAAATTATAATGATTTATCTTGAAGATTAAGTATGTGACTATTTTATTTATGTAAGTAAGTCGTCATTTCATCGACGGATCATAATATTAAAAAAAACAGTGCTTCCAACCTTTAGATTTATCTAAAAGATTTAATTAACCTTGAAATACATATTATTATGGCAGCTAACCTAAAACGGAACTTTTTAATTTTTATGCAATATTGAAAGATTAAAATTTAGTTCTTCCTTTTTTAGTATAAATAAAACCTATTTAACATATTCTTCTATCTTAATAAACCTCTTAAAAACATTGATTTTATATCCACACTAAATTGAAATTAATCTTGCAAGTCCAAAAAGCCTAATCTGAAAATTTCGTAACACCCCAAGCACAACTAATAATCCGAACAACACAGAAAGCGAACTCCTTACTCTATTCCACCCTGAACAGTAAAAAAACTAACTTACCCCATGATAGAACATCTCGTGTCGTAAAAAGTTTCCAGCGACGAGGCGCGCGCGACCTCTTCCAGCACCATCGTCGGCGGACTGACGAGTCTTGGGGAATACCTCCCTTATATACCTTCGTGATTCAGTCGGACAGGGTTTCCGAGACTTTTCATTGACTGTGCCCCTAGGGCAGGGGTCGGCAAACCGTGGCTCTTTGGAGGTACGATTACGGCAAAAATAAATCATGTTTAGAGTTCTTAGACAACATTTGCGACTCTTTGAGATAGGTACCTAAAATAGGTGATTTCTACGATTGGCTCTTCTTCTCAATAGTTTGCCGACCCCTGCCCTAGGGCCACGGAACGCATGATCTGAGCGTGTGTTCCGTGGTCCTCGGGACAAGCTACGGTCGTAGCGATATATGTACATATATGTCGCGATTAGCGCTAAACGGGTTAATTAGGGTTTTTCGTAGCCGGTGAACTGCGTTTCCTGGTATGTACCGAAAATGCTTCGTGAAAATTGTTTTAATAATCTAGTTTCATACAAAGCACAACCCAACAAGACCTTGGGTTGGAAAGTCATCGCTTTCGTATCTTTTGAGAATGTGGATTTTGATTGTATTAAGTACAAAGTTTAATGTTTAGAAAGGTTTAAAATATATAATAGGCAGCTATTATAGAACCTTAGTAACATATTATTAAAAATAATTCATCATCATCATCTTCATCGTCATGACTGAGTAAATATTGGAGTGAACAAAAACTGCTTTTTTTTTAATTCCTCATAAAACAATTTGTGTATTGTTATTTGTAAAATATGTTTATCTAGAGGCTTTAGATGTACCGAAACATAAATGGGATAACTAATTTATTATTTAAATACCGTACCTACTTTAAGACAAGTTTCCTCAGTTCTTAATAAAATTTGCAACAAAGCTTGACATCTGACAGTTCGGTACAATTATATGTTTTTACATATGTTTTTAGGATAGAACTTTTTTTGAGATGACAGCTGCCAGAGCCATTTTTAGAAATAATTCATAATTCATAATTCATAATTCTTTACTGCAAGCATGGTATTACAAGGTGTTCTTATGTTAGTTAGTACATTCATGGACCCTACTAGGGCGTGGCAACATTAATAACTATTTAATCTAAGTATAACTAATATATAACATAATACTTCCAACAATACGCATAAAAATTAAAACAGTTAATAAGCACCGTCTAAAACTAGAGCTTGAGCTAACTGTCCATAAACTCTTGTAGAGTATATGGACATTCAATTATTAGGTATGATTTTAGTTTATTTACGAAGGTTGGGTAGTTCGTTATTATCTTTATATTCTGAGGTATTTGGTTATATATTTTAATTGACATTGAATAAGGGCCTTTGTTAAACATTTCCAGATTGGCGGGGATTGCTTGGACTAGTTTGTTAAACTGAGATATAAATAACTGAAAAACAATTTAAATTCATTCATAAAATTGAAATTCGCATTGAATTGCCCTTCAGGCCAATTTACGAAAAACCTATGCAATATAGTTGCCCAGTATCAGTAGGTATACATAGAACCCTATAGGGTTACAGAAAATATAGTGTGTCAAAGGACTGTCTTATTTCAAACATAGACAGAGAGAATTATACTATCTTTGTCTTACATTAGTACTAGCACCCAAAAGAAAAGGATGAGTGTAGTTTTTTTGTTCCTATTTGGGCGTTTTCTAAAATAAATATCGAAAACCTAATTCTTCCACCCGCCATTAAAAAAAGATGTCCCAAAATGTCCATTCCATTACGTCTCGTTTTATTATGAGAAAATTTTTCACTTGTATGGACGTGACGTAGTGGAATGTACAATTTTCATACAAATTTTTGGGACATTTTTTTTTATCATCAGGATTGAATATGCTAGTGATTCTGAGTTGAAAGAACCCAAAAACACCAGGGTCCGTGAGAATCGGGTATTCAATATTTATTTTAGAAAACGCCCATTTACTGACAAATTGGTTTGACCAACTATAATAACATTTAAATATCTCACCTACCCCGTCCTCCTTTTAGGTAGACCACCTTCACAGTTCTTTAAATATTCGTCGTTGAATGTCGCCAGTATACATTGACCCCTATAAGGATCTCTGATACGCACCGTGTACTTTATTTGGTTGGTTACAGGCGTTACAGCGATTGTTAATATTAGCTACAAAAAGTGAAATTTCGTCGTCTCATTCATTCGTGGCGTCTTCAATAAATGAACAGCTTTTATTGAAATTGCGCAGTTATTCAGTGCCCTTCACTGGGAAAGGGCATTTATTGACACCTGGATGTCATTCAGCCAACACTGTCAAGCTATGTTATAAAAAAAAACTTAGTAATTCTAATTATATTAATATACAGAGCTTTTTATTACGCTTTTATTTAAAATGCAGCGTAAGGTTTTTTTATTGAGAAATTATGGACTTTACATAGTGATAAAAATCTTGAGCTAATCTATTGAGCACTTCAATTTAATTGTAGGTAAGTACTCGTATTATAAATTAACGAAAGAAAATATATTTATTATTTTTTATGTCTGATCTTACTGTCTGAACTAATTGCAGATTTACAGATATTGACTATTATTATTTTATTGAAAATGAGTTCCAAATAATTATAAAAAAAACTTTCATGGTACAAAAATAGGAAACCAACGATTGATGACTTACTGCGCTTTTCAGTCTCTTTCTTGGCATATTTTTTTTAAAGTAGATTTCTAACAAAGTTAAAAAAATAAATAGGTAGAGTCTGTGCGGAAAGAGAAGAGTCGTGGATTGTATGGGGCCCAATACATTCCACGACTCTTCTCTTTCCGCACAGACTCTACCTACACCTATTGCATAATACCATCCATCTAGCTGAACACGGTGATGAACTTCTACTTTGACATTATGAATGTTTTTCGACCGTCCGCGTCCTTCGTAGGACAAAAATGTCAACCTAAAGCCTGTCTCCCTAGGTCTATAAATAGCCTAAATTATCAGTTGGAATGGAAGACGACATCCTTGGAACTTAACTTACATAACGATAACTTTGAATTATTATGCTGTATAGTGTTATTAAGATTGGGAACTTTTCAATTATAATTTTCTACCTACCCTTATAAGATACATAGACCATCATCATCTGCCTCGCGTTGTCCCGGCATTTTGCCACGGCTCATGGGAGCCTGGGGTCCGCTTAGCAACTAATCCCAGGAATTGGCGTAGGCACTAGTTTTTACGAAAGCGACTGCCATCTGACCTTCCAACCCAGAGGGTAAACTAGGCCTCATTGGGATTAGTCGGGTTTCCTCCCGATTTTTTCCTTCACCTTGAAGTTTTCTCCCGAAAAGGAAATTTTATGTAAAAAGTACCTATAAGGTCAACCGAGCGTTTTCTCCCGAAAAGGAAATTTTATGAAAAAAGTACATACCTAAGGTCAATCAATCAATCAATCATTTATTTATTTTTTTGAATGTGGTACATTAGTAAAGATGTAATAACACAATTTTGTTCAGCTATTTTGTAGAACTATTGCAACCCTCTCTGTTTGAAGTGTCGTCACTGAGCTTTTAATGCAGACGGCTATAATGGTTATAATATGTTGCGTTTAGAAGAAATCTTTAAAAGAAGCATTTACCTCAAGTGACGCATTTACCTCGGTTCTGATTCCCTCTTAAGCTGACTGGGAAGGAAGGATTATTTCTAAATCTCGGAACACAGCACCGCGATCAATCCTTGGAACTGGTCCAGGGCGGAGCGCCACGGTGACGCCAACTTTATTGTATTTGCTTACAGTTGCTGACTTGATCTAAGAATTCTAAGAGGTTTCATAGTGACAATTGGGTTTTTATTTTCGCAACAATCAAAGATTCATTCATGTGTAAAATGTAAGACAAATTCAAACTGACAGTTGATGTCGATTAATTAGGAAGTCTTCATTTTATGCTGTATAGAAAAAACCTCAATTTTGCGTATTTTTAAACGTATTTGATTATTATGATAAATGTACTAAACAGGTTGGCACTAATTTACTAGCACTAGCAGATTTAGTAAAAGCGACTCGTTCCTCGTTTCCTCATGACTGAGGACACTCGCGACACTCGCGAGTACTCGCGACCACATGAGGACATTGTTTTGTATACCAAGGCTCTCTCCATTCTGCACCATTTTCTGCCGTCCTAATATAATATGCGCTGATGTACTTAGGTCCCTGGCAGACCTTTACAATATCTACCTAGAGGTCCCGGTAGTCATAGTGGTCGACGGATGTCCACTACCCCGTTCTCCAAGAACCATGCCAACCACTATTCGCTTTTCCGAGTACAGCTTCAGTCTTACCACGATTATCATTGTACCAGGGAGAAATTTTCCAAAGTTTCCGAATGTCTGTAGGAAAAGTTCTCAGGAATTTAAATCTAGCAAACAATGAAACATGTTAAGACCTTAATAAATATATGTTTTATTAGATATTCCTTCTACCTGTCTCATTCATAAATGTGTGCTATACAATATTATTAAAAATCCATTTGTTAAAAAATTACAACGAGAATCTCACTGAATTGAAACTTGCTTTAAATTCTCGTGTAAGTTTCCAGGAACTACGGAGAATGTTCCTGAATGTTCTGCAATTTACACATTGCTAGCCACGATTATTTTAAGTACGATTAGTGTCTCCAATCCAATCGCATCGTCTCCGCAAAAGCCTTAGCAAACAATAGGATCGATGTTGTTTACGCAGGGCAATGAAATAAACGCGGCGCCGGCCCGCCGGCGCTGGGCCCGTGCCAGCTAGCATTGCCAGATCTATGACAGCCTTTTTAGGGTTCCGTACCCAAAGGGTAAAAAAACGGGACCCTATTACTAAGACTTCGCTGTCCGTCCGTCCGTCTGTCACCAGGCTGTATCTCATGAACCGCGATAGCTAGACAGTTGAAATTTTCACAAATGATGTATCTCTGTTGCCGCTATAACAACAAATACTAAAAATAAAATAAAATAAATATTTAAGGGGGGCTCCCATACAACAAACACGATTTTTTTGCTCTATTCTTTGTTGATGGTGCGGAACCCTCCGTGCGCGAGTCCGACTCGCACTTGGCCGGTTTTTAAACTAACTCAAGTGTATATTGAATCTACTGATGTTTATTGAATTGATTCATTTTGTTGAAATCTTAACCCTTTTAAATGCATGATTTTTTGTATAATCTCCTAATAAACAATGATTTATAACTCAAGATAGGTTATTAGGCGTTCCAAAATTGAAGCGCTTAACTTGTGACAATTGGACAAGTTGCCTTTAGTCGCGGATGGACAAGCGAAAAATGTGCACGTGCTAACGAGCTCCCGCACACCGAAAGAGAAAGAGACGACCTTATGTTTAACAACGAGTGTGACAAAGATGGATAGAATGAGAAAATTAATCAAAAATAACAGATTTCTTCGTAGGCACAGAAATAAATATGGAAGTATTTTTTGTGCTCCTCAAGTACGAGTATAACCTATCTAGGTTATATAATATCATTGCTAATAAATTGAAATAGATGGGTAATGTTGTATAGATTTATTTATTAAGTATATTTACAAAATATAAACATATAAAAACAGAAATAATACCTACAGAATTAAAATTAACTGAACTATTTGTATAATGTAGATCTACATCATAATGCATTTATGGGTTAAAGCTTAAATAGGTAGGTTGTTCTTTAAATCATTGCCGAATGTAATTTCGCAACTAATTTTTTTCATAATTTAATTTTGCCGAATTATCAAGTGAAAATTCAACAAGATCATTTTTATGATATCCCTGCTCATCATTACCATCGTATCAGCCCTTAGTCGCACATGGCTGAGCATAGGCCTCTCTTCCTTGTTCCCGTCCTTTTACTGTAGTGTTTCTCTGTTACTGTACTGTAAGCAACTGTATGTATTTCGACAATAACTTTATAATCTGTGGGATTAGTCCGGTTTCCTCACGATGCTATTCTTCGCCGAAAAGAGACTGGCAAGTAAAAATCAAATGATGTTTACTTGCCAGTCGCATAAGTTAAAAACTCATTGGTACGAGCCCGAGTTTGTTCAGTCGGTATTACATATTTATCTAGCACTAAAACCTTTGTCTCGTTTAAATTTGTAGTTAAGTCAGGCGTGTCTCACTCCGCGATTTCGTCGCTTTGCTACAGGTAGCTAAAAGTACATCCATTCCACACCAATTTTGGTGGCTAGCCATAAGCCGCGCGTGGCGCTGTCGCCACCTAGCGGCCATATCTGTCCTGATCGTAACAGACGCGTTTTGAAAGTGAGTCTTCTGTACCTAGTACTATTATTTATTCTGTGGTTAAGTATACATGAAAACATACACGCTGTATGATTTAAGAATTCATACTTGCACCTTCCTCACCAGAACTGTAACATCAGGGGATTTATCAAATAAAACCATAGGAATACTTTTGAAATATATTTATTTACTTATTTATTATTATTTTAAACGTGTTCACTATTTTTATCTTAACATTTATTTTAACGCTGCTAATAATATTGCTCAACCCACATGTGGCCAGAATTGAGCAATACTTTACAATTTTCTTTTCGATTAGGCAACAAATTTTTCCGTATGGAGTTTTAATTTTTTTATTTTTTTTAAATGAAGAAAATAAAAAAATATATCAGACCAAAAGCGATCCTCGATATCTCGTGAGATTCAAATTTATATTTAAACTATTCTAAAACTCTGAAGGCCTCACGCGAACACCGAAATTCGAAAATTTCAGTCATCGTTCTCTTTAAACTTTTTAAATAGAGTGACAGAGATAGTTGCTCGAAATTTACGAACTTCGATTTTCGCGGATGGGACTTGACACGGGTTGGATGCATCTCCTGCGAATTTGCGAATAGGTATGGCCAGGGGAATGAGATTTTGTAGAATTACCCAGGAACGTTCTAGAATTTAAATGTTCATGCCAGGTTTGGAGGTTAGAATTTGCGTGGATTCGCAGGTCTGCTCAGCTCGGATGATTTCGTATGTGCGCTTGACCATCAGGAGAATCAACGAGTAGAAACCTGGAAGAGAAAAAAATAACTGTCATTATGATTGATCGATAGCCAAGCGGACCCCAGGCTCCCATGAGCCGTGGCAAAATGCCGGGACAACGCGAGAAAGATGAAGATGATGATGACGATAGAACGAATATAAAAGCTAAATCAAGGCACAGGCTAGAGGTTACATTCAGATTACAGTGGCGTAGTTGATAACTTGATAAGGCCGATGGAAAAGGGGAGGGGAATGGGCATACAGTTAGTTACAAATTTTTATTCTCTAGGGGGGCCTCTGCCGCTCCCCTTAGCAACACCATTGGCTCCCTTTTGGCTGGACGTTATTTAAGGACTTACTCTGGTTCTGTAACATTATGTTATCAGTGTATGAGCGTATTAACGATGTCTCCTCTCCAGATGTAGTAGCAACTTAGCAAGCCACCGCAATCATCAGTGTGGTCAATTGGTCATCACCACATGCACCGTATAAATAGGCTTCACGAAGGCTTCTGCTTTGTGTTATCCAAAGTTTTTACCGCAATAAATGAGCAATATGAGGATATTGACAGTGTCTCTGTAGTAGCAAGACACCGTCATCATCAGATCGTATACTGAGTACATAGGTCTTCACGAAGGCCTTAAATTATGTTATACCAAGGTATTTACCGCAATAAATGAGCTGCATGAGCGTACTGACGACGTCTCCCCTCCAGATGTAGAAGCAAGCCACCGCCAGCATCAGGGTGGTCATCACAACACCGTATCCTAAGTATGCCTTCACGAAGGCCGGTCGCCTCTGGAAATCATCGTTAACATCGTTAATAATCTTTAAGAAAAAGCAGGCTCCATATGACAGTTTAACAAGCCATAATTTTATGGTCTTCTTTAGGAGTTAGACTTTACTAAATGACGCTTTCCTAAAGAACCACATATTACGCTATACGCTTTATCTGTGCAGTTGGCCAAACTGCGCAGGCATAGGTACCCTATAGTGTGTATGGCCAGCTTTAATAGTTAAATCAGGCGTGGTTCACTCCGCGGATTTCGTCGCGTCGCTACCAGTAGATACCTACAAAAACATGCGGCCCACACCAAAATTTGGTGTCTAGCCATATAGTAGTTGCCGCGCTCCGCTACAAAATGGACGCCTGCTCGCGCTTGCGCCACCTAGAGGTCATATCTGTCGTAACAGACGCGTTTTGTTAGAGAGTTAATCTTCTGTACCTAGTAGGTACTATTATTTATTACGAGTATGTGGTTAAGTTGTAGGATGCTTACCTTGTGGGTTCCATAACACAGGAACACAGAGAAGATGAAGGACACAATACAGCTCAAAAACCAGAGAAACACGAAGATCATGATCCACATATAGATCATCCGGCGTTTCACATGTTTGGCATCCTCGTGCGTCGGGATGGAGCTAGGGTCGCGGAGCCAATTCTCGAAGTCCTTGTCTTCGGCGAAGGCTCCGAACCAGAGGTGGAAGGTCGAGAAGGCTAGGATACCGATGGCTGATATCACCTGGAATATAAAGGTAGATGTTTTTATTTACTCTGAGTACAATTTTCATGGTAACGTTTAGGCTATCGACCCTTGTAGGGTATCGCAAAATACTGTTTTAAAACAAAATAGATAAACACCGGTATCGACAGATGGACATGGGGGGTGGTCTGCTCTTACGGTAGATGTCGCTAGGGTCCTCTTGACCCGTATGGTGGAAAGATTTGCTGGCTATGGATGAGGTATTGGTGGCTCAGATGGCAGAGTGCTAAAGTATCGATCCAGAGTTCAAGTCTCACCCAAGACAGTAGTTTTTCCACTTTTAAATTTATTAATGTAAGTTTTATACATGTGACTGGAAATCGTGACAATCTGGAAATTGCCTTCCGTGTCACCACTAACCGAGTCACTAAAATGCGCTCCAGTTTTGACGCTACGATGAATCACAAGATAAACATATATACCCACATACGTGGCTAAAGTACCTACATACACGACATCGACACTCTAATTCTCTAGACCGGCATTTGCCGATACGTTTTTAAATTTGGAACTCGAAGGTTATTTTCGATTTTCCTCAATGCATCTCTTTCCTTTTAAGGACAAACAATTTGAGATGCCTAGAGACTTACTTGGGGTGGACACACATAAGTTTTTGGCAAAAATTTCATTTTTGGTACAAGCTTTTATCGCTGACTGTACTTTTCTTTCCACAGGCAACTAATACTCATCGAGACAATTCTAAAAACCCTAACCACAATTAGGTTTCGTTGTTTTATCACAGAGTTCCTATGGCCACCTCCTGTCTCCATCATCAGATCAGCTCGATGATACCATAATATTGCATTATCTTACAACTTACACATGTATGCAAATTTTTAGCTTCATTGGAAGTCGGGAAGTGGGTCAAATTTAACTTGCAAGATTTGACCCGTACAAACATATGTAGTTGCATAGGTGCATATGTATTTAACTATTTACTAATTGCAAGTTAAAAAAAAAATGCTTGTAAAAATGAATTAATACTTACAGCGCTAAAAATTCCAAAAATGAAAGTTGCCACATCCACTGAAATACATGTGCATTTCATTTTTCTCATCATTGCGCTGAAAAAAAAAAAAAACAAATTAAAAACTTAAGTTATACAAACATAAGTCATATTATTGAATAGTATTATTGTAGGTGCAATGTTAGTAAAAGCGTAAATGTCATCCATAAAAATCTTCATTTTTGTATATTTTTTATTTTTTCCTTATACCATAAATAACTAAATATAATAAAAAAAATTACCCGAGAAGAGGAGTCTTTTAAATTTATTAAAAACATGTTCGGTACCGAATTGCGCTTTCAATTAGATCTTTTGAAATCAAATAAAACTCATTAAAATTAGAAAGATTTGTGACGTACGGTTTTCGTATTTTATGTCTAAGACTACCATATTATATCATCATTGTTCTATATCTACTCGATTAAGTATCAAGTAATGCTAAAAGCTGGTGGATTTCCCAGAAAGAAATAACTACTATTTGCTTTTTGGGAAACCCAAACACTATTGAGACAGCTGCACAGTTAATACACACCGCGGAACTGACGGCCCGTATGCGTGAATTCGCATGCGAATTTATGTTAGTTACATTGCGGACTATAAGGTGACAGTCCATTTCCAACCGCAGCTGCACTACTGTTCATTTTACTATGGAAATTGACAGTAACAGCGACGCGTTCAGTACTGGGTAGTGCAGCTGCGGTCAGAAATGGAATGTTACCCTAAGGTTACATACAATTCAGCCGTCCGATCAAATACCGCAATGTAACGAACCTCGCACGCAAGTTCTCACATTTGCATTTTTGATGTGATTTTGTTTGTTTACGCCTAATGTTCAAAATTTACATATTTTGAATGTATACTGTCGGAAAAAGGAAATGACAAAGGGAAATACCAAATTTTCTGCTTCAGTTTTATAATAAGACGTGGTGCGTGTACCGTCATCACATTCGTACCTTAGACCGGTTCCACCTCAAATGCTTGCATACCCAATGAATATCAGAGATGGTCTGGCCGAGTGCGAAATACCGAAGTTCTACGACGAGCCCAGGTCGGTGAAATAGAGGCTTACCTAATGCGTCGGCAGCTTCGGTGGTGCGGTCACGTATCGGAATGATAATCGTAATGGCGGAAGAGAGAGTGGCGAAGCGCATCTTTTATTCCGAACTAGAGGAGGGTAAGCGGAAACTTGGCGGACAACTCCTCCGATACAAAGATGTTCAGAAGCGACACATGAAAAGGTGCAACATCGAGCCCTCTCAGTGGGAAGGTTTGGCAGCACAGCGTCCTGAGTGGCGCAGGCTGGTGCAGGACAAAGTGCGCGATTTCGAGGAGCAACGTAAAGTTGACCTGTGCGCGGTGGTTTACCTCGAAGATCGGCTACGTCAGCCATCTTCGGGCGCACGAGCGCCGAGCAAACTAGGAGTCGAAGTGGTCGCCATGGCCGAAATCGGCCGGAAGGATCATATCATAATGGAAAATTACGTGTAACTATATGGCTCATAACTTAAAATACTTATTTAGTTAAATATTTACCTAACGGTTTCAATGTTTAGCTTTTATTACGCACAAGTTCTATATAAATACCACATTTACATCCCTTCGTCCGCGAAAGGTGTACAATTTAGATGTAATATGACTGTAATGTGACTAAACTGCAGCAAAAACGATAGTTATTCGTCAACATTTAATTTGTAATCTCAACTAAGGGCCGTTTATTTCTTTACTACCGACGTGGTATAAAAAACTGGTGTGATACGTCAGGTTGATAAAAATAACAAACGAAACTTACTTTTTGTCCATCATTTTTCCTGTTAAGAATTAAGAACAGCACACGTGTATCACAAACAAAGATAATGAACGTACTGATGACTGCACGCGGTGGGGGACAGGCTGTGAATGAACAAACATAAATGTATATGTCGATTGTCGGCCGGTTTCACCCATATATATACAGATAAATAATCTTGTTACGCTTCTGACTGTGTATAGGAACAAACAGTCAAAGTGGCCAAATATTTACGCCGGTTATTTCTGTGGTAACAAAGGTGTGTTACGATATATTTGGCCACTTTGGCTGTCAGTATGTAGGTATGCAATGCTGGATGTAGGCATAATGGTCACTGTATGGAATGGAATTCGTTTTTATGTTTTTATACCGATTGTGGAAGGTAGATTAAGTTAGAATTAGGTCAAGTCAAAGTGAATAAATAACTATAGGTACCCTACGTTCCTGTGGTTAAAAGGAATAAAAACAAACGCGGTTTATCTCTAAACATTATTTATTTAATCACAAAACATCGATAAGCTCAAGTTATTTTATTACATATTATATTAACTTCAATAATAAAACAAAGACTCCAGCAGAAGTTCTGTCTTAAAACCAAACGGTACGAGTATATCTTAATTTATGTAGGTACCTACCTCAAAATAAACATAATAATCCTAAGAAATAAAGTATAATTTTAATTCGAAAGGTTACAAAACACGGTACCTATCTTAAATCAAATATAAATATTCACTTAAACTGTTTTTTTTGGTCATTAATAAATACATTTACAAATATTATAGAACTTTCTTACACAGACTGTCCCACAGTAAGCTCAAGAAGGCTTGTGGGTACTCAGATAACTATAAAATTATAGAACTGCATAAATACATAGAAAACACCCACAGACTAAGGAACAAAATTTTAATATCTGTGCTAATCACACAAATAAATGCCCTAACCGGGATTCGAACCCAAGACCATCGGCTTCACAGGCAGGGTCACTACCCACTAGGCCAGACCGGCCGTCAAAAAACACTTCATACACTTTTATAGTGATATAGAACTAGAAGTCGAGTCAAGTCGACTTCTATATCGTCGAGTTATCACAGCCAGACATTCACAGGATGCCATGTTTAATTTCTTCCACAGTTATTAAAATGTGTTTTTAGGGTTCCGTACCTAAAGGGTAAAAACGGGACCCTATTACTAAGACTCCGCTGTCCGTCCGTCCGTCCGTCCGTCCGTCTGTCACCAGGCTGTATCTCACGAACCGTGATAGCTAGACAGTTGAAATTTTCACAGATGAAAATTTCAACTTGCCGCTATAACAACAAATACTAAAAACAGAATAAAATAAAGATTTAAGTGGGGCTCCCATACAACAAACGTGATTTTTGACCGAAGTTAAGCAACGTCGGGCGGGGTCAGTACTTGGATGGGTGACCGTTTTTTTGCTTGTTTTGCTCTATTTTTTGTTGATGGTGCGGAACCCTCCGTGCGCGAGTCCGTTTCGCACTTGGCCGGTTTTTTACTATAACCGACTTGCATTAAAAAAAAAGGTACACATCAGATACTTTTTTTTCCAAATCCATTATCAATTAAGATTATTATTGTATTGTTGCTAATAATCATATAATTTAGTTTCCATTAAATTACTTTAACAAAAGTGTTTTTACTTAACATAAATAAAACCTAGTGTAATATGTCATGTTTTCTACCATGACTACATTAAAAGCTTATATAATTATGAACCTTTATTTTATTACTAAACACATCCTACTTTTAGCTACATTTTTCAAACATTTACTTTTTAATACGTAACAAGATAGATATTTCGTATCTTTCTTTAATATTTTGTATGTCAAATAATTATTATCTTATCTTATCTTATAACTTTAAAGGAGCAATTCTTGTATATTTATTTATTTATATATATATTTCGGGGATCTCGGAAACGACTCTAACGATTTCGATGAAATTTGCTACATGGGGGTTTTCGGGGGCGAAAAATCGATCTAGCTAGGTCTTACCCCTGGGAAAACGCGCGTTTTTGAGTTTTTATGTTTACCGAGCTTTGCTTGGTCTCCCAGATATTATAGCATTAATGAACACATATATTAGCACATAGATATATGGAAAATATAGTGCAGCATCTCAAATTTGTGCGATTTTTTTAAAATTATTATTTAATCACGTTATTGTGCCAAAGCATGATTAGTTTCTGTAGGCAATCAATATAAAAATATTTTTCATACAAATATATAGGTACCTATTACACAGTTAATTTTTTTCCAAAACAACTGAAGCGGTAAGGACTTCTTTTCAAGTTGAATGTCATAAATTTTAGTCATATGGGATGCTAATATAAATGACAACTTTATTTCTTGTGACCAACGTTTATATATTTGTCACCAATATTGTCACCCTTTAATTATTTACTTACCAAAGAAATTCAGTTTAATTTTGTAATTTTTCATCAGATTTAGGATTTAGGTAGTTTTTATATTTTTCGCCGGTTTAATTTTGGTGACAGATGTTATAAGTAGGTACATAGTTTAGTGACCAACCTTAGGTACCTACTACATAATTAGTTTATCCATTTTCTCCATTCCAATTTTAAAGCCAACTTTCAATTTCATTATGTTACGAGTATATATTAACATTGCATTACATAAACATTGAATCATATATGTTATCGGATGTAATGTTTAAGATTTCATGCCAGGCTCTGGGCAGAGCAGTTGGGCGGAGTTGCGGATCTGCTCGAGCCGGAGGATTTCGTATGTGCGCTGGACCATCAGCAGGATCATCGAGTACACACCTGGAACACGAGCAAGATTACTGGCTGAATATCCTGTACAAAGTAGATAGTTAGATAGATAGAATACTCTTTATTGGCACACTTCAGTAAAAAGATACAAAAGAAAAGATGTATTAAATGTAGAGGCAGACAACTGGCGGTCTTATCGCTAAAGAACGATCTCTTCCAGACAACCTTTGGGTAGCAGAAACAGAGAAATAATCGAAAAGGTATAGGTGTTGCAAAAGCATTATAGAGCCTACGTTTACACACACAATCACATTGAATAAACATTACACATCAAAAACGAAAGTAACGAGTTTACTGTTATGGTAGAACAAAGACTGGGAGTGACAGTATTCTGTCCTTTAAGATTATATGTACTTCTTTTAGATTTATTTAAGAGGCAACAGGAGTGATCATTTCTCCATACAAACGTACTCGACTGTCTCCTCCGTGGGTTTTGAAGCTAGAGCAATGATTTTTTCAACACAGATTAATATTGTCAATATCTGTGTTGGACCGTTTTGCTTTTTTTGATATTTTTGTTTTTTAAGGCGCTAGAGCCCTTCATAAACGGCCAAAATGGCCTAATTGACTATGCCGCAATGAGAGGCGTGATATTCAAAACTGATATCAATTAGTCGAAAAATCAAAACCGTCCGACACAGATAATTTCATAATCATTTAGATTTCCAAATTTGGCTACGATTGGTTAAGTTTTGGAGGAGGAAACAGTCGAGTACGAAACCTCGATTTTTAAAATTTTTACGCAGGATATTTCGCCTTGCCCTTATCGCACTAGTTTTAGGAGCCGCTTCCGTTAGCGAGACAGGTAAATCTCAGCTCCTGTTTCGTCTTAACCGTCTCCTAGCGAACTAGTGGGAAGTAGGTCCCGGGTTTCTGGTAAGGGCATGTATTTGTGTTTTCTTCACGAACATTTGTCCCTGAGTTATGGATGTTATTGACGAAGCTATCCTTTTCAGCTTCGGTAAAAATGGTTTCGTATTAGCCCGGATGTTCTCCTCTACAGGTCGCATTTCTTAACCGATTCTCGGGAAATTTTGTGAGCAGGTTAGATAGAAAAAGTTACCACCACACCATAGACCAGGTAATCCTTCACGAAACCTAGGTGTCTCTGTAAAGAGGTCCTAAGTCCTAAGTGTGAACGTATATACTTACCGCAAGCAATGAGGATGACAGAACCCACAATGATTTCATTCATGAGCCAGGAGTACAGGACAGCTCCGGCCATCAGGAGGATGGTCACCACCACGCCGTACACCAGGTAGGCCTTCACGAAACCTGGGTGCCTCTGTAAGTGACATTTAGATTGTTAAAAAGTTGATAAACTAAATACCGTAAAATGGAGTGAGTAGGGTTCGCGGGGAGAGTTGGGTTATGAATGGGGAGAGAAGGGATAAAAGGGGGGTGAGATGGGATTTTAATCCTACTTTACTTTAAGGCTACTAAAAATAATGTATTCCAATTTAAAATGGAGCTATAGTAATACTTATTAAAAATAAATTGATCCAACAATCTTCCAAAATCACCTTTGTATGAAATTCCATCTCACCCCAATTACGAGGGACTACAGGGTTGTACTGTTTATCGTCAAAGTTATGAAATGCAAATACCCAAAATAAAATAAAAACTAAAATACAAACGTCCGGAACACTATATTATATACAACATTCAGTTTGCATATGTAAAAATAAAATGTTATCGAAGTTTGAATGTTAGTTTTGCCCCTACTCACCCCATTTTACGGTACTGTATGGTTTTGTATTAAGTAAGCAAAAACGTCTGCAAACGATACTCCAATGGTTAGAAATTAAAGGAAAAGTGGTAAAACTCACTGTCGTTGCTTAATACAAAGTCAATTTAATATGGGGTAGCGCGTTGTGAGGCGCCCCCCTCCCCCCATAAAGCGCATATGACGGATATGGTAGAAATATTAATGTCCAGTCGCCATCAGATATATCGGAGCGGCCAAGGTGATCGCAAATATCTGAACAAGCACTCTAACGCCTTAAGAATAGACTGATGCGTGTTCAGATATTTACGAGCGCTTTGGCTGCTTTAATATATCTGATGGCGACTGTACTATATCCGTCATTATACTCTTCATCATAAACTCTGTGGACTATCTTTCCATTCCGGTAATATTCGTCGGACAAAAAACAGTTAAAACCCTCAAATATTCGCTCATTTGCTATGACGATGTCTATCAATGTAAGGCCTGAGTGGACGCTCGGAGCGGAGCGTTCAGCGGGGTCGCAGCGTGGCGTCGGGCTCACAAGTAATTTGAGCAGCGTGCACTAAGGCCGCTCCTATACGCTTGCATTTGTTTGACATGCACGCCGCACGCCCCGCCCCGCTGCACGCCCAACTCGAGCGTCCACTCAGGCCTTAAAAGTGCTTACCTTGTTAGTCCCATAGCACAGGAACACAGAGAAGATAAAGGTGACCACACTGCAAACGAAGCAGAACACCATGGCCGCCATCGCCGCTGTGTAGTCCACCAGCCTTGCAACATTCAACATTCAAAAATGTATAAATTTACTCTGCATGTACGCTTGGAGGGCTCTTTAACAAGTAAATAAAGCATTTATCTGCCCTCCGGCCGGGAAGCGTCAACTTTCGGCCCGCTGCGCTGAATGAAGTTGCCGCTTTCCGGCTCCGTCGTGCAGAAAATTACTAAACATACCTCGGCCAGTAAATAGGCCTTAGATCACATGTTTCACTTCGGCTGCGGCTTCGCTTTGGCCGACAATTACTTGTGATTGTGACTTAACAACTTAACTGCTCCAAGTATGTAATATAGTATATACTATACAGTGACATATAGGTATAGTGGGGGTCCCGATGTTTCCTATAAAGTTTTAAGTCATCATGCATGTATTGTTTGTCACATTATCATTAGTCATAAAACGGAAATACTTAATATTTCAGGATTTTCGTTAAGTTATCCTATAGATAAAGGGTTAGGTTAGGTTTGTTTTATGGCATTTCCCCTCGTAAAAAAAAAGAAAAAAAAAAGGATTTGTTTTATGGCAATCCTGAAAAGTGACGCGTTTCTGAACCAAATTAATTATGACTAACGAAAATGCGGGCATACAATATGATTATGATATTGGGCATTATGATTTTAAACTATTTGGGGAACAATAGAGACCCCATATAGTGTCATGTATACATGTACATAGGCAGTTAGAAAAGCGCTGGTGGCCTAGCGGTAAGAGCGTGCGACTTGCAATCTGGAGGTCGCGGGTTCGAACCCCGGCTCGTACCAATGAGTTTTTCGGAACTTATGTACGAAATATCATTTGATATTTACCAGTCGCTTTTCGGTGAAGGAAAACATCGTGAGGAAACCGGACTAATCCCAATACGGGCCTAGTTTATCCTCTGGGTCGGAAGGTCAGATGGCAGTCGCTTTCGTAAAAACTAGTGTCCACGCCAATTACTGGGATTAGTTGCCAAGCGGACCCCAGGCTCCCAAGAGCCGTGGCAAAATGCAGCGACAACGCGAGGAAGATGATGAGGCAGTTAGAAAAGTTTATCAAGTGTTTGTCACCTTTGGTTATACACCCGGTCTCCCATTTCCATGTGCATGGTCTCGGGGTCGCCCTCCCAGAACTGTTCCAGCGTCTCGTCTCCAGTGACGGCCGAGAACCAGGACTTGGCGGTGGCGAAGACCAGAGTCCCGAAGCCGGATATAACCTGGACAATGTTGAAGCGTTACTAGAAACTGCCAACTGGACTCTCAAGGGCGGTCCAACGGAAGCGGCGAGCTGAACAGAAGGTTATATATTGTAACTAAATTATGTCATATTAATTCACATTTATAGACGGGTCTATCGCGCAATTAGCCCGACCACGACCAGTGAAACCTGTGTCGAAACGTCGGTAAATAAAGGTAACCCGCGATAGACCCGTCTATAAATGTGAGTTAATATGTGTTCTAAACGCGAAAATTTTAAATATTTAATTAATGTCAATTCCTTTTCCCTAAGCTATTGGCGATAAGATAAAGATAAAAAATAGTTTATTCAAGTAGGCATATTACAATGCGCTTATGAACGTCGAATAAAGCTACACCGGCTCCAACCCTACACCTCTGACTCGAGATGATTGGAGGAGGGTATCCCATTATGGGACCGGCAACAAACTCGGCGGGACACATCTTTTCAAAAGTTTTGCTGTAAATACATGATTTTGTTTGTTTGGTTGTGTGCGTGACTTCAACTCTAGTGCCGATGATACCTATACGTGACCTATTCTATACAGTGTTATGGAATTTGAGTCATAGTATTTAAAACGACGCCCTATTAGACCTGGCCCCTATTTCACCACGGCGACAGGTGCAACAATTCGACAAATTTGACTGTGGCTGACGTCACAGGCATCCATGGGCTACGGTTACCGCTTACCGTCGGGCGGGCCGTATTCCTGTTTGCCACCATCATTGTATTATTTAAAAAAACTTTATTATATCCGCCAAAAACAGGTATTTCTCTTTCGAAGTTTATGATGATGATGATGACAATTGTCACACGATTTAATATAACTTTCGGTAATTCTTGACAGAATATGAGTTCTGTGTCGGAATTTCGTGACAATTGTCTTGTTTCTTGTGACAATTGTCATTAGCTTCGCAAAATACCTAAGTACTTAATTATTGGATATAATGGAGTTTTTTTTAATTAATAGGTATGCTGGTGGTAAACAAGCACACCGCCCGTCCGATGGTAAGCGGTTACCGTAGTCTATGGAGGCCTGTGACGTCAGTAACAGTGATGTCGACAATTGTCGCACCTGTCACCGTGGTTACTTTAATCCATACTAATATTATTACACAATATTTATTGAACACTATGGAATTGGATACTAAGTCCAGTACCAACAATCAAAATAAGGAAAAAGATAATAAGCTAATTAACCCATTTAAATGACCAATTAAGGTCAAGTGGGATAAATGCGTCACTTGAGGTAAATGCGTACCTATTTTAAAGATATTTTCTAAATTATTGCTATTGGGCGTTTTTTTTGTTGTCCCTTACACTTTTTTTTTTCAAATTTGGGATTTTTTTATGTTATTTCTACTCAGAATCATGAGCTATTTCTATCCTAATAGGAGAAAAAAAGTGTCCTAAGATTTTTATTTCCATTATATGTCACCATTTTTCATAGACTTTGTATGGCGGTCGCGGAATGGAAAGATCGAAAAATGTATGGAAATTCTGGGACACTTTTTTTCTCCTATTAGGATAGAAAGAGCTCGTGATTCTGAGTAGAAATAACATAAAAAATCCCAAATTTGAAAAAAAAAGTGTAGGGGACAACAAAAAATAAAAACGCCCTATTGAAACTCTCTATGTTCGAAGTATGGGCACCGAGCTTTAAATGTAGACGGCTATAATAGTTAATATAAAGTGTTCCGTTTAATATATATCTTTAAAAGACACATTTATTTATCTCAAATGACGCATTTAACTCGGTCACAGAATAAATAATAGCACTACGTACAGAAGACTCACTCTCTAACAAAACGCGTCTGTTACGATCAGCACAGATATGGCCGCTAGGTGGCGACAGCGCCACGCGCGGCTTATGGCTTTCCCCAAAATTGGGGCCGAACGGATGTACTTTTAGCTACCTGTAGCAAAGCGACGAAATCGCGGAGTGAGACACGCCTGACTCGGTTGACCTTACTAAAATAATATATGATTTTCCTCGTTCAATTTTTTTTGTCACTCGTTGGTATTGACATAGTTAAGTCATTATGATAGGGAAAAGCCCTTAAAATAGGTCATGTACCCTAAGCACGATAGGACGACAGTTCTTACAACGAATATATAACAGAGATGTAAGTATTAGGGTTAATAATACATTAGAAGATGCAAAAGGTTAGGTAAATGGTAGTCCTTTTAACGTCCATCTGACCTATATCTTGTTTTAATTTAACTGGTTTTGTAACTATGATGACGTGAATAAATGCATGTTCTTTTCTTTCTTTTCTAAATTAAAATATCATTTATTGTCAGGCAACTGGCTCATAGATACATACATTACAAACTTACATACATGTAATAATAAAATACTTACAAGCTAAAAATTATTTCGGCGACACGGTGGTTTTCTGTTGTGTCGCATGTTCCGGTGCAGGATTTGGCAGATTCCCACGGAACCGCCGAAACACCACACGGTCCACACCGTTCGGATAAGTCCCGAGAGGGTAGTAGTAATAATACTAGTACAAGGCTGTACTGGTATTGTACTAGGTACACTCAGCATCAAAATATATAGACGGCCAAAGTGGCCAAATATATCTATCTGAACATTCTGAACCAACCCTTATTTCGATGGTAACAAAGGTGTGTTACGATATATTTGGCCACTTTGGCCTTCACTATCTACATATTAGATGCTGACCATACCATAAGATTTCCAAGGCTCTCCAGGCGTTAAATTTGGCTAGATGAAATAGATTAGTCTAATATATAATATGGGCCCTAGTTTATTAAAATATGTAAAAATGTACTTACAGAGCTAAATACTGCAAAAATGAATGTGGCCGTTTCCACGGGGATACATCCGCACCTCGCGTGTCTCATCATGGCGCTGTAAAATAAATGTGATTTTATCTATGAAAAGGGCCCTTATTGTCGATGGCGCTTACGCCATTATTAACAATGCTCCGATATAAATACGTAAGCGTAAGCGCCATCGAAAATAAGGTCCCTTTTCATAGATAATGCCCCAAATTTTATCAAAAATAATTAATTTTATACATACATAATTTAAATAATTATTTACCTATAGATTTAGATTTAGATTTATTTATTTCATAATTACATTATAAATTATTCTAAGCTAATCTATACGAATTTATATTATGATCGTCAACTATTTATTATACAGTGTGGAAAGATAAGTCGGGCCCTGGAGGGAAACTACCTTAAATCCTTAAGCTGGCTCATTTTACTTAAAGGAGACATTCCTTTATTTTTAAAAAGAAACAAAACTGTCAATACAGATAAAAATCATCATCAAATATCAATAGCAAAATAAATTCATCACAAAGTCAAATAAATATTGGGAAATAAATATACAATGTCAAATGATAGTATTATTACGGAAAAGATGTCAATATGGCTACTTAAATTAAAACATAAAGTAGGACTGTCACGGACTTTAATCGTGAGCCATTTAAGGGGCCCACTGATGTTAAGTCCGCCGGATGATATCGGCCTGTCAGTTAGGAGTACAAAAGGTTAACAGTTCCGAACAACTGACAGGCTGATATCGTCCGGCGGACTGATAATCAGTGGGCCCCTTTAGGGTTTACTTTATATTGGACATATCATACTGTTAGTATTGACAACCATATATATTTACCTAAGTAATTTAATCAAAGGACATGTCTAATTTTATTCTATTTCAGAATGTCGTTTTAAAATGAGAGCGTACCGTAAAATGGGGTGAGTAGGTTTCGCGGGGAGAGGTGGGTTATGAATGGGGAGAGAAGGTTTGGAGGGGGGTGAGAAGGGATTTTAAGGCTACTGCTACAAAAATAATGTATTCCAATTTAAAATGGAGCTATAGTAATACGCATAATAAAAAAAATCGATCCAAAAATCTTCCAAAATCACCTTTGTATGAAAAGCCCTCTCACCCCAAATACGAGGCACTACGGGGTGAGGTGGGTTTTCCTCTTTATCGTCAAAGTTATGAAATGGAACTACCCAGAATAAAATAAAAACTAAAATACAAATGTCCGGAACACTTATTATATACACCATTCAGTTTTCATATGTAAAAATAAAATGTTATCGAGGTTTGAATTTCAGTTTTGACCCTACTCACCCCATTTTACGGTAACATCGATTGTATGGCTGACTGTTAATCACAAACAATGTTTTGTCAAGTTTTTATCTTATTTACACTCCTCACAAAGTAGGTAAATGCATAATTAAATCTATGATAACAAACATAGGTATAAATGGTATAATACCTACCTATTACCTATACTCAAATGTACTTTAAACAATTCGTATCGTATATGATAACACAGGTGATCTTTTGATATATTTTTTGTTTTATTTTTTGTTAAAAGTGTAATATTGATAGTTAATTATGCAGTAAACTAATGTGGAAGTGTGCAGATAATGAAGAATTAATCTTGAAACGTGTTTAACCATTCTGAAGTCAATGCCCGGCAGTCCACGTGGCTGTTTGTAAAGTACTATAAGACCTTATTACCATCTTAAATTATCAGCGTGCTCTTAAGAGCACACTTTTGAGGCTCACCATACCGTAGAGGCCGATTTTAGATTTATTTTAATTCAATTTTGCTTTAAGAGATGCCACGAATATTCGGCAACTATTCGGCCTATTCGGAGTATTCGGCCACTTTGCCAAATTCGGCCGAAACCATTATTCGTGGCATCTACGAGTATACTAATGACCTCCTATCAAATTTAAATAACTGAAATGAAACAGAGTTGCTTTTGTTTCGTTTGTTTTTAAATTAAAACCAATTCCATTTTATTTTCTAACACCATTAACCCAAATTTAACTGCCAATTATTCTTGTATGGTGGATCGCTAAAGGATACCTACTTGGTTAATTCATTATTACTTAATTCAATTAAAACGTCAATTTCAAGCCATAAACGATTTATAAATAAAAACTTCGCAATAAAATTGCCACACAACACTTCTAAGATTTTTCCTATTACGATTTTCTAGAAACTACTCTTTTCGGTATTGCGTTGTTCCGATATTGTGTAAGTATTTTCAATGAAGAATAGACAGACACAGGAAAACTAAAATTGGAACCATATTCTGTGTCAGTATGACTATGTAACAGCTTAAAAGAAAAGCAAATTACAATTGCGTAAATGTCCTTCAAAATTAAAATTCTAAACGTCTTCATTAAGCAGGTATGCATTCTATTGTACCTAATACCCTACTATGTATTTTAAATTTCAGACTGCGCCTAACTATGACGATGCATTCAAATACGCTGCGTTGACTTTTATTAATTTTAAATCGCTCCAGGGAGATGGTTTAAAATAATCAAACGGGTAATTATAGTCTAAAATATATAGGTACACGGTCACTAAATCTTTAAAAGTAAAGATCACTTACCTTTTATCCAACATTCTCGTTTTAATAATAGCACTAAACGTGAATCACAATTGTAGATTTTACATTAAATGTTGTATTTTGCGTCTGCACTAAACAGCAACAGCGCAAGGCAGGCGAATGAAAATGTACGTAATACTTAGCCACCAAAGCAAGGTAACACCGCCTGATGAGGGCGCCACTGAAATTCTTATACCAAAATGAACTCTATTCCTTCGTCTTAACTTAGTTCTTTATTTTTCCGCAGTTTGTCATGTCTGTCTCGTAATATGGACGCCACGAACAGATGTTTTGTATTATTGTGTAGACGCGTTTTTGCATCATGGCGTCGCGGGCCGAAGTTTGCCGAACCGAATATATTCGGGTTTACATCGGCGTGACATCGGCCTTGTTCGGTTCGGACTCAATCAATATAGCCAAGCCTGGGTATGTCTGCGGCTGTTTTAATGGAGTTTGAAGCTTACTACAGCAAAATAAGGTCTATTATCATTTGTTAGAACATGTTGTTTACATTTGCAGCGTGAAACTGTTTATGGGTAAAAAAACTAACACCTATGCTGCCTGTTGTATGTAGTAGAGAGTACAGATAGGCTTTTCATATTATACTTTTGTAATATGACGTCAGAGATCTTTTTATTTTTAGTAAGATGTTAGTATGTAAGTGGTTTCTCTGTCTCTCTCTCCGTAGCATTATTATTGCCATTGTGGGGTCTGCTTTTCTAGTCCTTTCTCTCCACTTTGCGCTTTTGCTATGGTATTTGTCCATCTCATCTTCGGTCTTTCTCTTCCTCTGGACCTTCCTTTCTGTGAGCCATAGGTATGTGTAGTTTTGTAACCTTGTGTAAATAAAATTATTTAATTATAATATGTATTTGACAAAAATGTGCGTAAACGTTTATTGTAAGCAATAAAAATTAAAAAGGATAATAGGATGTCTAAATTTATCCCAAAGTGTCCTTTATTTTCCCATTTGATGTCCGTATTTTCCCCCACGTTATTGTGTGATTACGGACGCAATTAAGGCATTTTGTTTTTTTTGCACATATCTAATACTCGTATTTGTTGATTAGGTAGTAACAGATAAATAATAACGTTGAATTTTAGAGGAATGTTCAAAGTTTAGTTATTTATTATTTATTTATTTAAACTTTATTGCACAAAATACAAATAAAATGTACAAATGGCGGACTTAATGCCTAAAGGCATTCTCTACCAGTCAACCATAGGGCTAAACAGAGATGTAATAAAAATGGTGCGAGAAGAAAAGTAAGAGAATTTAATTAGGTTATAAATAAAACGAGACTGATTACGGCTTACAATTTGGCTTTTATTTGAGTTTTTCCTTCGTGTACCTACGCAATAACGCCATCCTCCCATACAACACAGTAAAGTATTTAAGTATAACAAACAATACTTAAAACTAGAACACATCGAAGTGATACCTATATGACGCAGACCCGGACGAAACAAGTTGCGTCACAAGCTGCATATTATAGGACCCTTTAGTGTACTCGTAAGAGGGTAATAGTACCATGTTGTGGCCAAAATTGAAACAAATAAGTAGGTAAATAACTTATTTAACTTACGTAAAAAGCTGTATAATAGGACCCTTAAGTGTACATGTTAAGAGCGTTTATTTTGGGGCCCAAATTGAAATAAATAGTGGACATTGACACTTCATAAGTTTCTACTAATAAGTAAGGGCTCCTGTGCTGCCCCCTAAAGTCTGCGTTTGGTTCCTTGTTCGAAGGAGGAGCTGCCATTTTGTAGCCTAAATAGAAATTAATAACTTTATATTGAGTCGTCGCGGGAGTCCGCTGACTGCGGGTGGCGCAAGACCGGTAAATTTGGTACTCTTTGCGGGAGGCCTATGCCCAGCAATGGTCGGCCTCTGGCTGATATTGATGATGATGAATCAGTCGTCACGCATCATAAACAGGGCTCTTGCTATCCCATACAGTTTACCCTTAGCCCCATCCAGTGATAGGATACACAACAAAAAATACATAGAAGACTCAAGCGACGACAAAGTCGTGGTAAAATAAAGTTCGCGGGATATTTTCATACTATTTGACAGCTGTCAACGATCATGACCGTCCTTGGTTACGAATGTTTCATGAAGTTTTCGAGATGAGGCGAAAGATGGCGCTGCTCGGCGCAGAATAGCTGGTGTGTCTGCTGAACCATGCGGAGTACTACCGCGTACATGCCTGAAATATACAATTGTTTTATTTAATCGCTAGCGACCCGCCCCAGCTTGGCACGAGTTGACAAATTATACACAAACCTTCCTCAAGAATCACTCTATTGATAGGTGAAAACCGCATGAATCCGTTCAGTAGTTTTTGAGTTTATCGCGAACATACAAACACACAAACATCAGACAGACGCGGCGGGGGACTTTGTGATTAACAAAAACTGGCATCGCTACGTTAATGCCCGGCTTCGAAATCGAAGGATCATGAGTATTTCAGAACGAACTCAGGAAGTTTCATTTAATATTTACAGTATTTTATTTCATTTAATATTAGTCAAATTTACTACGGGACTAATTCCAAAATGGAGTTTAAGGAAAGATAAAGGACTTACAAAACACGATGCCCATGACCGTGATGCCGTGAGTAATGTGGTCGGTAAGCCAGGCGTAGAGGTAGAAGATGGTCACCATCATGAGGGTGGTCATCACAACGCCGTACGCCAGGTACGCCTTCAGGTACGCTGGGCTTCGCTGCAAGCATTGAATAGGTATTTGTTTAAAATACCAAAACACAGAAAAGACACACGTCATACAAGTAAAATAAAATAAAATACATTTGCGAGATGACTCCAGCAGCCGAATAAGGATCTGAAGGAGGCGTCTGACACTTCAGTTTTGGAAAGCATCACGGATCACCGATCACCCTTCATTGAAAACGAAGTATCGGAAGCCTAATAGACACGGACTAATAGGACCGTTATAGCTAGAGTTAACACTTATTGTTGCGGCTTATAGAAAACGACATTAGTGACAGTAATTCAATTTATCAAGGAAATTGACAATGATATCGTTCGCATCAACGCTGCATCGATATCATCACGATATTAATGTTGCTGCAGTTGCCATCCGAATGTCTATATATTCTATTCCATACCATTCCATTCCATTCCATTGCATTCCATTCCATTCCATTGCATTCCATTCCATTCCATTCCACTGCATTCCATTCCATTCCATTGCAAATAAAATGTTTAACCAACCAACCTTATGTATTCCATAGCACAGAAGCAGCGAGAAGATGATCGAGCCGATGCAGAAGGCGTAGAGAATGAGGCCGTAGCGGGTCAGAGGCAGGGATTCGTAGTCCAGGGAGGCGTTGGCTATGTCCGGGGAAAGGCTGTCAAATCCTACATAAATAAATAAATATTATAGGACAACTTTTACACAGATCAACCCTCAAACTAAGCAAAGCTTGATGATGATGATGATGCATTCCTGTTATCCCTCATTAGAGACATATGGCTCGCAGAAGAATCTTCTATTTGTCGCGATCTTGAGCGGCAACTTCCAGCTCTTAAGCAAAGCTTAGTGCTATGAATACTAGGCGACGATACACTTACACATACATATGTAAAATTCGGAAGCGCTGGTGGCTTAGCGGTAAGAGCGTGCCCCTTGAATCCGGAGGTCGCGGGTTTAAACCCCACATCGTATCATACCAATGAGTTTTTCGAAACTTATGTACGAATTATATTTGATATTTACCAGCTTTTCGGTGAAGGAAAACATCGTGAGGAAACCTGACTAATCCCAATAAGGCCTAGTTTACCCTTTGGGTAGAAAGGTCAGATGGCAGTCGCTTTCGTAAAAGCTAGTGCCTTCGCCAATTCTTGGGATTAGTTGCCACGCGGACCCCTAAGCTCCCATTGTAAGATTAGATTACCTATACACACCTTTGCCGTCACTACTTGCTTCAGAACCCCTAGTGTAAATGTCATTCGACAGCTTGATGAAGGTTAGCGTTTTCTATTTTTGTATAGGATTTAGAACGGCGCGCCAAGTTGGACGTTATGGAAACTCAAAATCGCATACAAAATGAAACATCACGCTATCGAATGAAATTTACACTAGGGGTACAGAACTTGAATTACCTTCTTGGAACATGGAGTCAGATATTTCTCTTGGGGGATCTTCGATTATGTCCCTAGGCTCCAACAATATGCGCGCTAGCGTCAGGGTCACTATGCCGAATATTGACAGCACCTAAAAATTAACTATGACCTTTTGATTTTGACAAAGATTTAGGATTGACATCTGTCTCCTGGCGACTAGTAGACAAGTATAGTTTCTGGGGCCAAAGAGAATTAAGTAGAAGTCTTAAATAGTTGCGTTGCGAATCTTTGAAAATTATCGAATGTGAATTTGTTATCTCATGTATGGAGTGACGATAATTTTACATAATAATGCAAAAAATTAATGAAAATTATTTTTTTCTATAGTAAAGTACAACAATGCATCGATTTCAACCGTTTATTGTTTCGAACGAGGCTCGTAACGCCACGTACCGATATTTTCACGAGTTAATTTTGCAAGACAAGGGGAGGACGGTCTATGGTTTTCTCTTGTCTTACCATTGAAAAATGGGCTCGTAAGATACTTGACGAAGAAAAGTTTCTTGATTATCTTTATATTGAAGAGGAGTTTTTTAGTTACTTTCTTTACTAAGTACTTTAATTGAGTACTTACACAGTTGATGACTCCATGGAAGAAACAAACCGCCTCTATTGGAATGCAACCCATGGATTTTGGTTGATGCAGCGTGTTGCTGTAAATAACAAAATACCGAATATACTTCACAATGAGTCCTACTTGACTGGCAGAAAGTGACAGTCAAATAGGAATTTCGTTGAATTCACATCCACATCTCATGTCCACTTTCTACAATCCCAATGGTTGATTGGTAGATATGTCTTAAGGTGTTAAGTCCGTCAATTGTACTCTTTTTGTGTCAAATTATGCATTAAAGTTTTTTTTAATGTATAAATTACTTAGTTTGTTGTTAGATATACATTAAGAAAATGCTGAGTATTAAAATTTTTAAAATGACTTATCATATAATTTAAAAATTTGCTTAAATTGACAATCAATTATTGTCAAATTCACTTAAAAACAAAGGATATTTACCTTTTTTGCACCATTTTTTGCAATAAGTAGGCACTTAATTAAAAGAATACTTCAAATTAGGTAAACTATAATTTAATTAAAGACAATTTTCAGCACGGATAAATGTTTACTACTAGGTAGGTGTCTATAATAAAGTAAGAAATCAAATAAGAATAAAAATGATTTTCTTAAGTGTTAACGTACCTACAATAACGTTTTGAATGAACTATCTAATATGTATCAGCGTATGAATGTTGTTCTGAAGAAACATGACGTGCTGGTTAGGTAATAAATTACTTCATTATTTAACAAACAGGTATTGTTTTATGCTATCAAATTATTCATATAGTATACAAACAATTGTATCGATTGTCTACCTATTACATTATAGTTCCTTAGTTCTTCCTACAGAACTCCTAGTGTAAATTTCATTCGATAGCGAGAGTTCACGTTTGCTTTGTCTATTTTTGTATGGGATTTTGAACAGCGCGTCAAGCGGGACGTTTTGGAAACTCAAAATCCCATATAAAATGACACTTATCGCAAACGCGTAGGTACGTCACGTAACGCAATCGAACGAAATTTACACTAGGGGTGTAGCGGAGTTTTACCTTTAGGGGGATGTAATGATGACCTCGCTACATGGATCTCTAAATATATTAAGCACAGTATAAAATAGCTACTGCAATGACCATGAATCAACACTCGATGGGCGCACAATTCCATCTCCTCTCAATCTCATATCTCTTGTTATGAATGTAACCTCAACTCTCTCAGGGAAAATTAGAAGGGCCCCAAGTCCCGTGGCTTATATCGGTGGATGCACGGCACAACTGAATCTCCACAACACAGGAGAACTCATCGTGCATCCCGCATCTTATATACTCATGATATACTCTCATAATCTCATATATCTCTCAACTCATAATATGCGATGAGTCCCGAGGCGGGAACCATTTGGTCCCCGACGAGCCTCCACAACAACCCCTACAGCTCATCCATCAGCCTCCATAATGAAACCTCCAGTGACTCAAACCGATAAACTCTAGCCACCTCACTTGTTACATTCAAACTCGAGCTACACATAAAGAATATCAGACAATTCTTCAACTCAGCTCTATCTCAAGGTCGTCGCTAATTCAAGGTCACTGCAATATCCATATATATCAAAATATAGATTTGTTTAGCTTACCAAGAATCTCCTGTACGTGATGCACGCGCCACGGCGTCACACCACCTCTTACGTACCAGAAATTCAGACGACCTCTCTCAACTTGTCTCAACTCGGTTCCCGCCATCTTCTCGGCTGTCACCCATGACACTAGCCGACCTCGATCGCCAGTGTTACCAGTGAAAGTACGCTAAGAGTGACAGATAGGATACATACCACAATAACAGACTTCGCGATCTCCGCGACACTCGCGAACGGCAAAAGGGTTACATCAGTAGCGTCATTAGCTGACGCGTCCATTCGGCTATTCGTTCTCTAGCCCAAATGGCCGCATTCCTCCTTACTCTTGTCGCTTCCTCTGGCCGTTCTTCCATAACACTTGGCTCTCTCACCTCTGCCTCATGTGTATCAGCAACGGGAGCTTGCTCAGTTTGCGTAGGACTACTTTCGGAATCTAACACAGAAACTTCTTTCTCGGTTGCCGACTCGGTAGGGATTGTTAGCTCATTAATTTCTATCTCGGGCTCGGGTAACACTATCGTTTCTGATGCTTTTATGGGTTCTATAATTTCAACCATCTCACGGTGTTCAGTTGGTGTCTCTGCCTTCTCGTTGTCTTGTGATGGTAATCGTGCATAATCCGTTGGGCCGTACGTATCAGACTCTAAAGGATACAGATGGGCTATGGATCTCGTAAACTCTGCATTCCCAACTACCACTTTGGCTGCTCGGCACTCACCATCACGGCTTCGGATTAAACTTGAGATTTTACCAACCTTCCAATTGATTCTATTTTTGGAATCATTCTTAATCTGTACAATGTCAGCGACTTCTGGAGACTTCTTTGATATCACTCGCGGTTGTTTATGAGAGTGGCTGAATCTGTCCCGCAGACTCGGTAGGTATTGATTGGTGAACATCTCTTTGTATTCGTTAAGAATCCTCTGACCTCTCTTCCAGCCTTCAACCAAGTCAACTTTGGTATTGGTACCTTGTGAGGTCCCCTCGCCAAGTTCCGGGTTTATTTCTAGACACTGACCTAGAGACAGAAAATCAGCTGGTCGCAGGACTCCCTCTGGATCGGAACCCACTGCAGTCAAAGGTCTCGTGTTCAATACAGCCTCAATCTCCTTCACTACTGTATGCATTTGACCGTCTGTTAATAAATGCTTGTCAAGTGTTCGCTTTAAGCAGTGCTTTACCAGTGCAACTAATCTTTCGTAAAAGCCGCCTTGCCAGGGTGCAAGCTGCGTGATGAATTTCCACTTGATATGTTTCTCCTGGCAGTATGAATGGATTAGTACCTCACTTGTCAGCTTGAACTGTAGTGCATTGTCCGATATCAATATTCTAGGTGGTCCTCTAGCCGCCACGAAACGCCGTATCGCTAGCAAGCACTCCTCAGCCGTCAAAGCCTTGACCAACTCCAAATGTACAGCACGAACTGCTAAACATGTCATAAGACAAATCCATCGTTTTTCTCTACCAGTATTTGTTTCCACTAATACCGGACCCAGATAGTGGACATCCAGTAAAGGTAAATGGAGAACTATAGTTAACTTTTTCACTGGGTAGTGCAGGTGGTGGTGGCAGTTTATAAGGACCTCCAGAATACTTCTCACACTGCGAACATCTCTTCAGAGCTTTCTGTACTTGGGCACGCCCATGGGGGATCCAATACTTTTCGCGTAATATACTTAGCGTGTGTGGAACCCCAACATGGTAGTTGTCTCTATGCGTCTTCAGAATTATCTGGGTTGTGAAGGGCGATTTCTTCGGAATCAGAATGGGATATCTCTTATCATACGACAAATTAGCATTCGCGAACCTTCCTTTACATCTTAAGATCCCATCTTCGTCTACAAAGAGACCTAAGTTTCGTGACAAACTGGTTACCTTTCCTGAAACTTCTTCTGAAAAGAATTTTTCTTGTAACTTCTTTATCTCAGTCACTGTCTCTTCACACTTCTCTTCGTCTAATGGGTTTTGCATAGAATCCAAACTTTCATGAAGTGCAGTGGCTGCAGGATTATCCTCCATTTCAGAAAAGTTAAGATCACTATCTTGGTCTTCATAGCCTTTAATTGTCATCTCTGGACCATCCACCGTGTCCAGAGCCCTCCCGGCCAAGCACATTTCTTCCTTCTTCTGCTCCTTAGGCCAATCACGTTGGTCTTGTAGAAGGAAATCTGGACCATGGAACCATAGATCCTGTTTCTGATGCCACAATTCTGGTCTGGTAGCTATGTCTGCAGGGTTCTCTTTTGAGTTGACATAGCGCAGCTCTGCACCTAAGATGTCCTTAATTTGCTTGATCTCATTGACTCGTCTCGATACAAATGGTGGAAGTAATCTACTAGATTTGATCCAAGCTATGACAACTTGACTATCCGTCCACAAATATATCTTGCATATATTTAGGTCTATGTGGCTTGTAACATACCTCAGAAGTCTACTTCCTATCAGATACCCTAGCAATTCAAGTCTAGGAATTTTGAGATCACTTTTGTCTTCTGCTGGGGTTACTCTGGATTTTGACATGAGAAACGAAGTTGATACTTGCTTTCCAGTTATGACGCGCAGATAAACAACTGCTGCATATGCATTCATAGATGCGTCAGTGAAGCAATGTAGCTCATACTTCGTACATTCCGACTTTGAACCACTTGCGACATGTCTTGGCAGTTCTACGTTCTTAACAGCTTTTAAATTCTCAATTATGTTCCTCCATGATGTTGACAAGTCTTCAGGCAGAATCTCGTCCCATTTTAACTTCCTAGTACAGATCTCCTGGAACAAGAGTTTTCCTGGTAGCATGAGTGGTGACACAAACCCGCATGGATCGTACAGACGTGCTAGTACTCTCAAGACTCCTTTCTTTGTAATACCTCTGTCTATGATCTCGCTCTCAAAGGTTTCGTTATTCAGTTTGAGCTTTAAGGTGTCATTTTCCAAATTCCATATCAAACCGAGGATCTTCATTTCACTTTCCTGTTTAGCTCTCTTTTGCTCGGGAATCTTGTCTACAAAATCTTTGTCGTTAGACATCCAATCTCGTATGTTCATTCCTAATTCTTTGAATGAGTTTGTAGTTTGAGCATACAAATTGAGAGCCTCTTCTCTTGATTGAACTGATGTTACTAAATTGTCCACATAACATTTATCTGCTATCACTGAAAGAAGACTTTTGTTAGTCCTTGAAAGGTGATATCGAATTGTTGCCGCTAAGAGGAAAGGACTTGATATCACTCCAAAAGGCACTCTGCAGAACCTGTACTGCATGATATTGTCTTCGGTTAGTTCCCTTTCCAGATCTTTGACCCAGAGAAACCTGGTCACATCCCTGTCCTCTTCTTGTAGACCAACCTGAAGAAAAGCCTTTTCAACATCGGCGGTGATAGCAATTTTCCCAATTCTAAATTTCAGTACCAATCCTGTAAGGTCTTCCAGCATGTTCGGACCTCTGTATAAGCACTCATTCAAGCTCTTCTCGTTTTTCAGCTTAGCTGAAGCATCGTAGACCAGCCGGCCTCTTTTTCCCTTCTGTTGAACCATATGAAAAGGTAGGTAGTGAACTGGATGGTCAGCAGGAATGGTAGGATCCACAACTTCTATTATGTTCGCTTCAAGCTGTTCCTCTAAGATTTCCTCATACTCTGTCATGACTTCTTTATTTGACCTCCGTAATACACCCTTTAACCTTCCAAAGGCAAGTCCAAAATTAGTAGGCAATTTAGGTGGATACTCTATCCACGGCCACTTGACCTGGTACCGTCCTTCACTGTATTTGACAGTATTGTTAAAGTGCTGCACGGCTTCTTCCTCACATGTAGTTTTTGGAGAATCACATATCCCGATGCTCTCAAGTGACCATAAAAATTTGACATCTATGGTACGCAGAGGAAGATCTGGTTCTGTAAAAAAGTCTTGATTGATTTCATGACACTGGCAATATGTAGCAACTGATAGAATGTCCCTTTTTCTATTGTTAGTAGCACTTCCTGCGAGGAACCAACCAAAATCAGAATCTACTAGATAAGTATTATTTCCCAAATCAACACTCTTTCTGATAAATGAGAAGTATAAATCATTTCCAATTAACAAATCAATGCCTTCACCAGTAGAAGCATCGTCCGCCCAGATGTCTATCATTGGTGACTCTACCTTAGCTATGGGTAGCTCTGCGGTGATGTATGAAACTATATTCACTCTAATCAATCTTTCAACATTACGTTTACTCACTACAGTTATTGTTGCATATGGGCATAACATTTCTCTGGGCTTTTCTGATCCAAAAGTATAAATCATCAAACAATCTTCTCCATCAGATTTAATTCGTAATAATTGTGCTATTTTGTTTGTAATGTAAGTTCGTTGACTTCCAGAATCAAGTAAAAGTCTAATGCTCAGACTTCTCCCCTCCGCTGTCCTTACTTGGGTTACTGCCGTCTGTAAGAAATTGGATGGTTTATTTAACTGTACATTAACTGAAGTAATGTTTGAAAGTACCATATCACTAGCCTCACCCCTTTGCACCTTCTGTCGACACAGTGCTCTATTATGCATCCTAGAGCAATGTACACATTTTCTCCTTCTTGTGCACTTGGAGGCACGGTGTCCTATTTGGAAGCACGCATAACACCTATCTTTCAACTTCCCAATCCTCTCTTTATATGTGTTAAATTTGGTACAGTCCTCACTATAATGTTCTTCATTGCAAAATATGCACATTCTCTTAGGGCGTTTCTTGCTAGGTTGAGTTGAAATTGCTTCCCTCTTTTGTTGCCATTTCCTTTTCTTTACAGCTCCAATCTGCAGTGTTGCTGTTGAAGCAGGTGTACTCATCTCCGTTGTGTCACTGGACTTTACTGGAATCACAGAACTCTCCATGTTTGTAACAACCGAACTCTCCATGGCTGTTATTACAGCATCCAAAGCCTTCCGGATTGCAGCAAAAGAATCATCGGTTGACATAAGCCACACTTGGTATACTACTCTTGATGGAAATTTATTAAGTGTAATAACTCTAAGGTGACTAGCATCAACTTTCTCCCCAAGAGCCTCTAATACCCTAAGGTGCTTCTCTATATTGTTCAGAGTACGCCTACAATCTTCAGGTGAATCCTTAGCTACAGCTAGATTTTGCAAAGCATCATTGTGAGCATCGATGACCTTCGTAGGTTTACCAAAGCGGCTATTGAGAATGTCTACCGCAATCGGATAATTCATGTTAGTAGTTTCCAGACCCTCGACTGCTTGAAGGGCTGGTCCCTCTAATGACGCTAGCAAGTATGATAGCTTCTCAACGTTGGCAATGTCCTTATTATCAACATTAGCTGCGAATTTATCCCAAAAAGTGTTCCATTTTAGAATGTCACCATTATATTTCCCTAACTCTAACTTAGGTAGACGCGTTCTATGATTGTTTTCCCCTTCATGGCAGTATAGTTTTATTGCGATTTCTAATTCGGTCAGCGTGTCCTCCGCCTTTACTTGCATATCTCGACATTCATTGCAGAAATCTTCTTTTATATCCGTTGCGCCAGACAAATATCTATCTAAATCTGTTGTGAGCGATAACAATCTATTTTTAACGTTTATTCTCACAGCAATTATCCTGTCCCTTGCTACGCCAGTTTCAATGCTGTTAAGGGCCTCTGCGGCTCCCTTTAACGCTTCTGCTAGCCTATCTAGGCGCAATTGTAATGTGGAAAGCAGAAAGTCCATTTTGTACGCAATGCGAGCTACCGATACACTTTATATGCTTCTATATCTTATGAGTATCTTGCATTTTGTTTGATGCTAATCTGCAATGAAAAGCGTTCACTTGAAGTCGAGTTTAAGTACTATAAAAGTTTGTTAATCTTACATGAAATTGCAAGTGCTTTATTACTTCATAATGAAGTCGCCTTAAATCTATTACTTACAAAAGTTTATTTAGCAGTCCACTTCGACACTTTGGCACTCCTTAATTAAGTAATTGCACACTTTTATTAGTTTTTCACTTCTAAAACAAACTTTTCTCACAACACACGAAAGAAAAACGGGTAAGTTCGCAAAAGTAAAAACCATAGACTTAAGTAGACTAAACATTCTTAAACCTCCTCTACACGACCAGACCGATCGATCTATCATACCGAACCGTTCCGTACCAAACATAATAAATAATCCGTGACGTAAATAATGTCCGTAGGGAAAATAAAACAACAAGGAAATGTTTAAATATATCTTTTTTTGTTATAAACTAACGAGGAAACGCAAAATGTCAAATTTAGTAAATAAATCTGACCATGAATATGACCGAACGTAAAAAGTGGCGTGTTTCTGAACGTGTTCAGAAACTAAATTAATGCTGATCTATGGAAAAGAAAAAAGAACAAGGAATCGTCTATCGGCCGGTTCACCGTGTAATAAAATTCTACAATCAATTCGTACTCAGCTCGAGACATGCACATTCTCCTCATGGCTGGGCAATCTCACTGTCCATGTGTACGCACCACAATGGGGCACAACTATCCCATGTGTACGCACCACCATGGGCATACCCAAACCAAAAAAAAAAAGTCAAGTTGACTAAAGAACTATTTCAACATTAAGTACGACAACTCTTTTCTCATTCTAAACACGTGAACCGCAACCGACATATTTTTAAGCATTCTCCACCAAAACATGTAGCGGAGTTTTACCTTTAGGGGGATGTAATGATGACCTCGCTACATGGATCTCTAAATATATTAAGCACAGTATAAAATAGCTACTGCAATGACCATGAATCAACACTCGATGGGCGCACAATTCCATCTCCTCTCAATCTCATATCTCTTGTTATGAATGTAACCTCAACTCTCTCAGGGAAAATTAGAAGGGCCCCAAGTCCCGTGGCTTATATCGGTGGATGCATGGCACAACTGAATCTCCACAACACAGGAGAACTCATCGTGCATCCCGCATCTTATATACTCATGATATACTCTCATAATCTCATATATCTCTCAACTCATAATATGCGATGAGTCCCGAGGCGGGAACCATTTGGTCCCCGACGAGCCTCCACAACAACCCCTACAGCTCATCCATCAGCCTCCATAATGAAACCTCCAGTGACTCAAACCGATAAACTCTAGCCACCTCACTTGTTACATTCAAACTCGAGCTACACATAAAGAATATCAGACAATTCTTCAACTCAGCTCTATCTCAAGGTCGTCGCTAATTCAAGGTCACTGCAATATCCATATATATCAAAATATAGATTTGTTTAGCTTACCAAGAATCTCCTGTACGTGATGCACGCGCCACGGCGTCACACCACCTCTTACGTACCAGAAATTCAGACGACCTCTCTCAACTTGTCTCAACTCGGTTCCCGCCATCTTCTCGGCTGTCACCCATGACACTAGCCGACCTCGATCGCCAGTGTTACCAGTGAAAGTACGCTAAGAGTGACAGATAGGATACATACCACAATAACAGACTTCGCGATCTCCGCGACAAGGGGTATTATGAATGAAAAGTAGTTTAAAATATTATCTAGAAGCATTTCGGTTTAGGTAGGTACACTAATTTGAAAAGGATTAAAATTAATAAAATAAAAAACTAAAAAAACTGTGTTGACTCACCTAAGTAGGTACATATTTTATTACAAATTTTATCAAGGCAAAAATACTTACAAATAATAAATGACCTACTCATAGGTACCCTAAGTTTGTACTTAAGTACAAATACAATCCACTTTGACAAAGAGGAACATATAATAACAATTTTAAGATAATAGTTAGCTATCTAAGGTAGGTAAGTACTCGTTGCAAATATAAAGCATAGTTTGTTGATTCAAAATATCATTCTGATGGCTTGATAAAAATATAATGTAAGTCTTCCGCACCAACCACAGGATATATCCATATATTACTGAAAAAAGGAAACGACTATTAAATTCAAATACTACTTGTACCTAATATTATAAGTGCGAACTCTGCCTGTGTGTACCTATGACCAGTGTTACCTCTTCATGCATAAACCATTGAACCGATATATATAAATACATATGAAATTTTCTTTGGAGATAGATTGATGTCAGGGAAAGGAAATATGATAGTTTATACCAATCATCATCATCATTGCGTAGACGAAGTTGTGGGCAGAACTAGCAGAAGCTAGTTCTAAACTATTTTTAAACGATACAGGCCGCGTAGCCAAAGTACCAATCGCTAACGCTCCGTAGCGATCGAAACGCAACTGTCCCTGTCGCACTAATATGGAAGAGTGATAGAGACACACAAAGCGTTTCGTTGTCGAAGCGATAGCGATTGTAACCTTGGCTAGGCCGGCGGAATGTTTAAATGAACTATATATTTGTTTAGGTGTGAATATTATCTAAATAAAACGAGAGAAAAAACTCACACAAAACCAAAAAGAACATTAGTTTTGATACTTAATTACTTTGAAACTGTTGACCATAGTCAACTATGGGACTAAGTTGGCTTGTTTCACGGTAAAGTTATTATTTATATTATTCTATTGTAACTTACCACATATAACAAAAGCCAGGGCAATACCGCCATTTACAAGGTCATAATTTTGTCCAGGAATTCGTACAACCGTGACAAAGGCTATGGCGATGATAGTGGCCGAGATCATTACTGTTTCCACTACCAAGCCGAAGAACAGATACGCCAACACCAGTTTAGGGTTTTTCTGAAACAATTATTTGTATATTTGTTGTATTTCTAACGGGCAAGAAAAGATATTTTAATATTCAACATAAATTGCAACTGTATTATAGTACACCGCATTGTTGCTAGCTGAATTGCCGCGCGATATGTTCTGACATATCCCAGAGCAATGCAGCAAACAGCAATAAGAATAGCGCGCGGCGTTAAGATGACAGTCCATGTCCAACGGCAGCTGCACTACCATTCATTTTACTATGGAAATTGACAATAACATTACACCAACGCGTTCGGACCAGTAGTGCAGGTGCGGTCAGAAATGGAATGGTACCTTTATAGGCGTCGTCCTAACTCCTAATATGCACAACAACGCGACTACGCGATTATCGCAAGTTCGTGCGAATTTTACTTGTGCAAACGCGCGATCAAACATATTGAACTCGAATAGGTGACCTAATTGACAATCGAGCGTAGTCGCGTTGTATTAGGACTTAGGACGACCCCTAAGAGGAGTTAGTGCTTATCGTGCGTAGCATGATTTATACAGCGGCACTTGTCTTTTACTAACTCGCGTTATACGAAATTGGAGTGTGTCACATTATCTCATATGCGCGATAAACTTTAATACTTAATTTAGTATTTACCAAACGAATTCCTTGGAGCAATAATACTGCAAAAACTCCAGAAGTAGCTGTCAGAAAACAGGCAACGGCGTAAATGGGAAATATAACGATCCATGTGGGCAAGAATTGGGAGAAATTGTACTGAATGAAGCTGATCGCAACTCTGGTCACGATCAACGCCTCTGTGGAGAGGCAGGCGAGGGCAGAAAGGCAGACGATGACCTGAAAGTTGAAAATTTACACAATGAGATGATTTTTTAGGGTTCCGTACCCAAAGGGTAAAAACGGGACCCTATTACTAAGACTCCGCTGTCCGTCCGTCCGTCCGTCCGTCCGTCCGTCCGTCCGTCCGTCCGTCCGTCCGTCCGTCCGTCCGTCCGTCCGTCCGTCTGTCACCAGGCTGTATCTCACGAACCGTGATAGCTAGACAGTTGAAATTTTCACAGATGATGTATTTCTGTTGCCGCTATAACAACAAATACTAAAAACAGAATAAAATAAAGATTTAAGTGGGGCTCCCATACAACAAACGTGATTTTTGACCGAAGTTAAGCAACGTCGGGCGGGGTCAGTACTTGGATGGGTGACCGTTTTTTTTTGTTTTTGCTTGTTTTGCTCTATTTTTTGTTGATGGTGCGGAACCCTCCGTGCGCGAGTCCGACTCGCACTTGGCCGGTTTTTTTTAAGTAGTTGCAGGGTAACGTACAGACGTCTGAACGAAATCTGTCATAGAAAGTCTGTTTCTTATCAGACAACGAAGGCCTCGGATGAATACCTTAAACTAAAATACAAAATAATTATGTGTAGGTAACAACATTATAGTTAAATTAGAATTGTACCGGCAGATGGTTTATATAAAATTTGATAAGCTGCCGTAAGGATGACTCACGTTAGACCGGGCTGATCGGGCCGTGTTCGGGCCGGAGCTTCCGGCGCTTACTTTTCTATGACAGATGATCACGTGATGCTTTTCATAGAAAACTAAGCTCCGGAAGCTCCGGCCCGGAGACGGCCCGGTCTAACGTGAGTCATCTTTTAAGGCGATTGGTCTAATTGCAAAATTTTGTACTACAACCATTAAATTGTCTACCTATGGCTATCGTAGACATGTTTACTTTTTTAACCGACTTCCAAATCTAAAAGGAGGAGGTTATCAATTCGGTTGTATGTTTTTTTTTTATTTTTTTTATTTATTTTTTATTTTTTTTATGTTTGTTACTCCATATCTCCGTCATTACTGGACCGATTTTGAAAATTATTTTTTTGATTGTATGTATATGCATACAGATTGGTCCCGTTTTTGTCAAAACCCAGTTCTGATGATGGAATCCATGAGGAATCGGGAACTCCTCAAATCTTAAAGGCACACATATAGTGATTTTTGTATTTTTATCAACAAATCAAGCATATACATTCAAAAAAGTGACATTTGATGAAGTGGAACTGCTGATGATGATCAGAACGGAACTCTTCAACGATGCATAGCACACGTCTGACGATTTGTCCTCTTCGTTATGTTTGTTAAGCAAGTTAAGTTTTTAAGCTACATTTTTGTCAAGCTCGAGTGCTGATGATGGGATCCATGAGGAATCGAGGGAACTCCTCAAATCTTAAAGGCATGCGTATAGAGATTTTTGTATTTTCATCAACAAATCAAGCATATACATAAAAAAAGTGACATTTGATGAAGTGGAACTGCTGATGATGATCAGAACAGAACTCTTCAACGACGCATAGTTCACGTTTGGCGATTTGTCCTCTTCGTTATGTTTGTTAAGCAAGTTAAGTTTTTAAGCCACAATTTTGTCAAGCTCGAGTTCTGATGATGGGATCCACGAGGAATCGAGGGAACTCCTCCAATCTTAAAGGCATGCGTATAGAGATTTTTGTATTTTCATCAGAAAATCGAGCATTTTCATTAAAAACTGTCGCATTTGATGAAGTGGAACTGCTGATGATGATCATAACGGAACTCTTCAACGACGCATAGCTCGCATTTGGCGATTTGTCCTTTTCGTTATGTTTGTTAAGCAAGTTAGGTTTTTAGGCACATTTATGTCAATCTCAAGTCCTGAACATGGTATCCATGAGGAATCGAGGGAACTTCTCAAATCTTAAAGGCATCCGTATAGAATTTTATATATTTTCATCAGAAAATCAAGCATTTACATTAAAAACTGTGGCATTTGATGAAGTGGAACTGCTGATGATGATCAGAACAGAACTCCTCAACGACGCATAGTACACGTTTTGTGATTTTCAATTTCGATTTTGACTTGGATTGGGCCCCGGACTCCGGACTCGGACCCGTACTCGGACTCGGACCCAGACCCGGACCTTGACCCGGAAAACCACTATGATACCTAAACTAAATCAACCACTATGATTACCATAAAATGTATACATATTACCAAATAAAGTAATAGTTAAGCACCGTTAAGTGGGTTAGGCTAGTAGTTAGAGAAGTCGGTTTTTTTCTATTAAAGATTATGTCACTTTAAATTTAATGTATCAGCAGGTACAATTCTAATTTAACAATAATGTGTGGGAATCCCTTTTACATTCGATACGCAGTATTTATCAGTGCTCGCGGTCAAGGGGCGCGAGCGGTTTGATAAATCGTTATGCATGAGTGTTATAGTAACGAAGTTATTGAATTATTTTAGGTATATAATTATATATTTTCTTGCAAGATAACAGATTGCGATTAGTTTATTTTATGTGCATTTGTTTAAAGTTTGACAGTGATTTTTAAAGTTTTCATTATACTATCAAATCCTACTTAATCTACTTTATTATCTAATCTACCGGCAGTTGGGCAGCATATAACCTTGGTCTTCGATGACGATTTTCAGTAACATCGTAATTTCACAAATTAAAAGAAGAGCATAATTAAATTTGTATCAATCAAAAACGTCTGCAGACGATGCTATTAAGCTTAAAAATAAATTAAAAGTGAATAAATTAACTATCTTGGGTGGGACTTGAACCCACGACCACTGCATTCGCTGTATTAGTCTTGGTAGCTCAGATGACAGACAGAGCACAGTACTCACTAGTACTAGATATAATCCAGTCATAGATATAAGAAGTACTTAATAGGATCTAGTGGTCCATCCGAATATCAACTTAAAGCAATATTTTAAACAAAAATATACGTACCACATTAATTATGGCAAAAATATAACATGTCTTCTCTACTCGCATACAACAGCATTTCTCGCGACGGGAGCGATACCTAAAAATGCACAATTAAATATTAAAATGGTTTTATAAAATGTTTTGATTCGTGTTGTTTTTAAGTAGCCAACCCCCATTCAAGCTCCAATAATTGGAGCGCAGGAAAACGAAATAATTTAAACAATGTATTGAGTAATTAATACATTGTTTAAATTATTTCGTTTTCCTATTCATATATTGTATGTATTTGTTTAATAATTATATTCAGTACACTTTACTTCTTTAATGATGACTTACGTTAGACCGGGTCGTGTCCGGGCCGGAGTTTCCGGCGCATGACAGAAGACGACAGGTGATCACGTGATTTCATGACGTTTTCCATAGAAAACGAAGCGCCGGATTACTCCCGACCCAATGAATACAAAATTAATAAACTTACCGTATGTCCATCTCTGCCGCGCAATAACACTAACTTGAATTCTTAAACATCATATTACTGCTGGCCTACGTTGAAACCTATATACCTAATCATATTACAGCTTTCCCTAGCAGAAACCCGAAAAGGTATAAGTAGGTACTTTAAAGCAATTCACAGGGTCCAGGCGAAACTAAACCTTATGAAATGTGACAAACACATATGACTTTCATATTTTTTTCCCTATTTAATCTTTTTGAGACACGGCACATACTTGATTTAATTGTTTAGTAAACATGACCATTTGCAATGCTGTTCTGTTATCGTATGACCCTCCGACGCTTAGTTACCGATACATGTGTGTATGTCATGTACTGCATGTGTGTGTAATAATAAATGTATGTTTGGTAGCACGTTAATTAATGGGGAAATTATAAATAATATACAAAACTTTAGTCATCCTTAACCCTTGCTGTTGTAGTGTTGTCATAATAACACTCCTGGGAAATACAAAATAATAGTTACAATTTAAATTGTATCCGTTTCTTTATTTCGTAATAGGAACATTTATATTCGTTTTCGTTTTATTTCATTGTTATCTAAGAAGTTACGTATATTATCTATGCATCTCGTAGGCATCGAGACAATAGGGTATTTGACTGAATATTAGTTAATGTATGCTTCATCGCTTTCTTAAAAATATACCTCCAAATCAAAAAGATAGGATCAGAGAAACAGTTAATTAGTTAAATGAGGCTTATATATCGTGTTTATGATATGAATATCGCCATTAGGCGTTTACAAAATGGCGTGGAGTGGGGGGTTTTCAAAAATCATCCGTAGTGAGCAATCTCGTGTGTCCCGTGACGGGGGCGCGTTCGGAAAGCACCACGTATGTCTCGTACACTAGCAGCAGCATTGCCGAATATATAACTGTAAAAAAAAACATATGTCGGTTACAATAGGATAAGTAATTTTTGAATAATTGTAAATGTGTTTTTTAATACATACATCCGTTCTAATTATTCCCCAAGTCTCAATGTAATGTGATAATATCATAGATTTACAAAAAGTTTTTTTAAATTAAGTGGTACCACCTAGAACATAGAATACTTACCGCAAACCCCAAGGGGGATCATTGCGTATAACACAATGTACAGTTGACCCCACATCAGCCAGATGAAAACCACAATGCCTATGGCGCCAAGGGTCACTGAGACCATCCCGTATATCAGGTACGCCATTATGTAGCGTTTTTTATTCTGAAATAACAACAATATATATACTTAGCCAACTATATTATATACAACGAAAAAAAGAAAAGGATAAACAATAGCCTTTACAATCGGCCTTTTAAATAGGATAGGTTTTCGACGTCAGATGTCATTAAAACTAATAATCATTAAAAACAAATAATTATGCATTGATGTTTAGTGTTCCGTACAAAACTTTGTTCACGGAACACTTATGGGATCACTTCGGTCTTGCAAATCGGTTAAATGTGTTTTTTTTTAAATGTTTTTGACACTGTTTTTAGCACTCATTTTTTTGTTTTATTTCCGAACATATAATTCAAGTAGGTAATTTAAAAACGTTTGTACCAACCTTAGATTAATTTATAAAGTAGGTACTAATCGAATGTTGTGCCCTTCTACGTAAAAAATAGCTGCCAGCACGTGATTTTTAAAATGGTGATAATGATGATGGTCAGATATGGGGTATATCTTGAAAATTATCTGGCAGTTTCTTACTGCAGGAAGTACGAGTATTACCTTACGTAAACCATGGCAGAGTGCAATCGCGAAGGTAAGCGCTATGGCAGAACCAACACAGCCAGCCACGCTTATGCCTATATACGTCCAGTCCACCACCACCTCGCTGAGGACCGTGGGGTTACACCACAGGAACAGGATGAAAATGAGGGAACCCAGGCTGGCAAATGCACCCAAACTGCATATAATCTGAAATAATCGGAATAAAATCGTAGTTAGAACGTAGTCATTCTATAAAAGTTTACATCGACTGTACCTATTTATTTTTATGCCCAAAGTAGATTATACATTTAATTTACAATAATGTTATTCTTGTATATATTCCGATATGCAAGTAAATGAAGTTATTAATTTTACAGTACATATGGGGCTACTTTTCCGCATTAGTGCGTAAAATAGCACTTTTCGTGCGTATGTCGAAACTTTAAAGTGCCATATGTACTGTAAAACGTTGTTCGATATACGTGCGAATAGGTAATTCGCAACTCGTGTCGATTTAAGACACTCCCTTCGGTCGTGTTTTAATTTATCGCCACTCGTTTCGAATTTCCTCTTTTTCGCACTTGTATCGAAATAGTTATTTTCGATACAAGTGCGAAAAAGAGGAAATTCGAAACGAGTGGCGATAAATTAAAACACGACCGAAGGGAGTGTTTTAAATCGACACGAGTTGCGAATTACTTATTCGCACGTGTATCGAACAACGTTTTACAGTACATATGGCACTTTAAAGTTTCGACATACGCACGAAAAGTGCTATTTTACGCACTAGTGCGGAAAAGTAGCCCCATATGTACTGTAAATAACTATAATATTTTTTTTAATTATTATTATTATATCGCTGTAGATTTTTCGCACCTCTAATGGAAATATTTGGTATCTTGCATTGTAGTTACTAACTAGTGTTAAGGATTAACCATTAATTAATTATAGCTTATGATTAACGTCGTCCTCCAAAAGATGTTTACTTATCTTTTAACATTAAATTTTAACCATTATCATTGAGATTATTAAACATAACATAACTAAGGCTTTTGTGAAGCTGCACCTGGGGCCCGTTTCTCAAAAGCTTGTAACTTGTAATACAAGCGGATGTCACTTTTTGACACCTTTTGTTAGAAAGGGACTTCCACTTGTATTACAAGTTACTATATAGCTTTTGAGAAACGGGGCCCCTGGAAAAGTAGAATTATTAAAGGCCATGTTAGTGCATTCTTTTTTACAGGATTCCGTACCCAAAGGGTATAAACGGGACGCTATTACATTACTAAGACTCCACTGTCAGTCTGTCTGTCTGTCACCAGGCTGTATCTCATGAACCGTCATAGACAGTTGAAATTTTCACAGATGATTTCTGTTGCCGCTATAACAACAATTAGGTACTAAAAAGTACGGAACCCTCTGTGGGCGAGTCTGACTCGCACTTGTCCGGTTTTTAGGGTTCCGTAGCCAAATGGCAAAAAACGGAACCCTTATAGATTCGTCATGTCTGTCTGTCTGTCTGTCCGTCTGTACGTCTGTCCGTCTGTCTGTCCGTCCGTATGTCACAGCCACTTTTCTCCGAAACTATAAGAACTATACTGTTGAAACTTGGTAAGTAGATGTATTCTGTGAACCGCATTAAGATTTTCACATAAAAATAGAAAAAAAACAATAAATTTTTGGGGTTCCCCATACTTCGAACTGAAACTCAAAAAATTTTTTTCATCAAACCCATACGTGTGGGGTATCTATGGATAGGTCTTCAAAAATGATATTGAGGTTTCTAATATCATTTTTTTCTAAACTGAATAGTTTGCGCGAGAGACACTTCCAAAGTGGTAAAATGTGTGTCCCCCCCCCTGTAACTTCTAAAATAAGAGAATGATAAAACTAAAAAAAATATATGATGTACACTACCATGTAAACTTCCACCGAAAATTGGTTTGAACGAGATCTAGTAAGTAGTTTTTTTTTATACGTCATAAATCGCCTAAATACGGAACCCTTCATGGGCGAGTCCGACTCGCACTTGGCCGCTTTTTAAAGATTTTATTACGTACAGTATTCACGATTGAAAATATAAGGCATCCTTTTTCAATCGGCATCCCGCAGCACATCGTCGACGAGCAGCAATGACAAGGCCGTCTGAAAATAACATATTAACATTGAATTCGAAATTAAACTACCTATGCTAAAAATCAGTATGTGTTTTTATAAGAAAAAATTTTTTTTTTATGTAGTTACCTAATTTACCTATACATATTTATCGTTTTTAGGGTTCCGTAATTCCGTACCTCAAAAAGAAAAAACGGAACCCTTATAGGATCACTCGTGTCGTGCGTATGTCTGTCTGTCTATCCGACCATGTTAATCCCTTTATCTCCGAAACTTAATGTTAAGTACATGTACGGAACCCTAATCCCGTGATTATTCAAGGACTACCTCTGCTTTCCAATCTACCGTTGGGTTCAAGTAGTCAGTCACAGCATAGCACGACTTTTTCTTCCATACCTCTTTATCGCCCGTCATCTTATCATTAACTTGCGTACGTATCATAATTATCGCTTACACAGTTCATCTACCTTTTCCTCGGGTTTCCTTTAGTAAAACCAAGAAAATAACTATTATAAATAATAATATTAACTCACTTTGACTCCATCTGTAAAAATCGAAATGCACCACCACCACCTTCACTGATACGAATATATCATATGTATACTTAAATAAAATTATTAAATTCAACTGGAAGTGCAACCTATTATTTTGCCCCACCAATCATTAGGCCGTAACAACAGTAAAAAAACAGTTTTAATTTGAAATTTGTTGTTTGGGAACACGGTAAACAATTAAACGAATTTTCAAATATTTGTTACGGAGTTATACGTAGTGGGGCAGTATTACTGTGACACTCTCTGACTCCAATGTTTTAGAAATGTGTGCCAAATTATGACATCACTATGTCTATAAATAAAATTCGTGGTCGAAAATATAGAATGCAAAAGCACGTAGCATGTTAGTACAACTTCAAATGTTGGACCGTCAGCCGGGATGAATAGGGATGATTAATTCGACCCAGTGAATTAAAATTTTGTCCCTATTCACCCCAGCCATCCCTATTCACCCCGGTTGATGGTATTTGTAAGACTGAATTTCGTCGTACTACCCCGACGTCATTAGAGGGATTAGGTACCTACTAAATGCTGAAATGTCTTTTGAGTATTGAATTGTAGCGGGGGAAACATTCGTGAAGTATGTTTTCAGGGCCCGATTCGAACAACGCTTGTCCTCTAGCCCCCCAGATGTCAAAACTTGCCAGTAAAAAATGCAATTTTGACTTGTCAAAACAAGATTCAAAGTAGAATGCGCCAGGAGACCTTTTTATAGGTCTCTAGGCGGCTAGAGGTTAAAAAATGTACTTGACAGATTATCGCATCGCCGTGATATTTTATAAGCATTGTTTGAATCGGACCGTCATACGCTTCAAGAACGCATTTATTTAGTTTTACGACCTGATTCGAACTCTAAGATGGCGTCAAAAATTTGCTAAAGATACGACGTGTCCGATCCATATTGCACCTTTAGCAAATTTTTTATGTATTTTAAAGTTCGAACCAGGGCTTAATCTTGTTTAGGCAATTGTATACCTATAATCTTATACATCAGACACGCTTTTAAATTGTGTAGGTACAAGTCCGTTTGTTTACGACTTTACGCATCATATCACTGGAAACCTAACAAAAACACATTTAAGTACTAGCAATCTGGAAATACCTAGTACTCAACAGCGTACAAACTTAACTTTGCGGGCGCAGACGGCGCCCAGACAACGCTGCCGCCATCTAAATGGACCACATCAATTTAGTTCGGGGTTTGGCCACTGTATAATCCAAGATTGTATTTTTTTTTATTCATCGTGTTTTGGCAGCCATATTTATTTACATCTGGCAACTTGGCAAGTCGCGATTATGCCGGCGAGCGGGATATACAGGCCAACTAATGTCATTCAGTAATCGTGCATTTTGCTCATAATTGTCCATGTCCGTACATGTACTGGCGCGGCCGAGACGCATGATAACTTTAAATAACATGATTCAAATATCATTCTGATGTCGTGACGCATTTGAATTTAAGATTTGTGAATCAGCAGATGTATATTTGACGAACAGTTCAAGTGTTTGTGTCTAAGTTCAGTGACTGATTTATCGTTTGTATGTTATTGTCTTATACTATCGACAGAACTTACTTATATCGAACCTATATAAAAACTAAAATGTTATATTGTTTAATGTTTACTATTATTAGAGTTCTTTGTTTTATTTGGTTAATTACGGCTAATTACTTAACAATAGACAAAGGATTAGCCCTTCGGGGCCAGCTACAAATCGAAAGACTATAACAAAAAAAACAGTACAGTTAAATTTAAGTAGAGATGTTAAAGTAAATACAGCTGTGTACACATTTATAAAACAGTGTCTGTCTCTGTCTAGACAAGCATGAAACCAAAATATCGTTGCATTGTAATAAACAAACTAGTGGCTTTAGACCTCGCGAGCCCTATGTCATTATCGAACCTGAGGGGCTACCGCAAAAACCAAAATTCACAAATTGCGGGGATCTTTCTCTTTTACTCCAATGAAGGCGTAATTAGAGTGTCAGGGAAAGATGCCCGCAATTTGCGAACTTCGATTTTCGCGTTTATAGCTCTGCTCGCAAAATTTCACGAAAACTGGTTGAGATATGCAACCTGTAGACTAGAGGAGAACATCCGACATACGAAAGCATTTCTGTCCAAGCTGAAAGTGCTGATACGAGAACCTTCGCTCCGCTCGGTCAATTACCTACACTGCAATTAGGGACACCCCACACTAGCGTCTTTTGAGCGTCGGCGTCTAGCAAGCGCTATAAGTAAAAATGGTGTCATTGGCGTCGCTGCGCAGTTGCGCCAACGTTGCGTCGAGCAGCAACCGACGCTGTGGCGGGAGCTTATACGGCCTCCTTATTTTTTTTGTAATATTACATTTAGTTTTATTGTAATATTTTATTTATATAATTTTTTTTAAATTTTAGTGGTTGTAATTTAAGCTTTAATTTTAATTTTATTATTTTAAATTTAATGTAATTTGCTTAGTTGTAACTATGGATTTTATGGTCCGAAATAAATGAATTTTATTTTATTTTTATTTATTTTTATTTTTTTGAAGTCTTTTAAAAATATTTGACAAATAACTTGTTGTTTACAGGTTCAAGATGTGTTACAAGGGCACATTCTTCTACTGCATCCCAGTCAAGACGGCCTGTTACGTTTTGGCCATTATAAATGCGGTGAGAACTGTTAAATTTGTAACAAAATCATCATTTATTGTATACTAATGCTGCCATCTGTTAGTGGTTAAGCAACAACTTGTAGCTCGGTTAACGGTAAGTAATATATTTAAAAAATAAAATTATTCTGTTCGCAACTCACGAATTTTATTAAGAAGCCGTGGAAAATGGCAGCAGCCATAGAGTTAACTAGACGCCGACGCTCGGGAGACGCTAGTGTGAGGTGGCTCTTATGCTAACATAAGACCCTAAGGTTATAATTATATATGCTTTGTTTTGTCCCCAGGTCATTAACGCGGTGACCTTGGGGTGTTTCAGCATTCAGGGGGTAGTATACCTACTGGCAGCCGTCGTCAGCTTCTGCGTCGGCGGTGGTAACAAAACGGGTGAGTTGAATATTATCCCTTATACCTACTACACAGGGTGAAATTTTAATTACCTGCCATACTCTGCGTGGTGACTTTATAGGCCAACTACAGAATAAGTAATAGCTACGTACTACCGTACAGATAGGACACTTCCTACAAAATCGAAGTTTGACAGCGATTCAGGGCCGAATCATGATATCCCTTTCTAACTTATCCCTTTTGGCTGTTTAGGGTTGTTAAAATTCAAGTCTTATCTGTGGTCGTGCATGCAAAGGGACGCAAGTTGTGTCAGCCCTAATGATTGCTCGGAGCAATGCTGACCCGAACGGAGCCGAGTTTGCCCGAAGTCAGGAGTGTCTCCCCACTGGTCATACTGAACAACTTTTATTATGGGACCAATGACGAAACCGCGGGCTGTTTCATTGAAATCAGCGGCATCATATCAACCTGAATGTCACCCAGTATTTACCTCTATAATAATTTTTATGGGACAAACTAAAGTTTACACAAATCGACCTAAGCCACGCAGTAAGCCCAATAAGGCTTCGGTTTAGAAACGAAACAAGCTTTTGACATTTTTCGGTTTATTCATCTTAAGGGGCCCACTGATTAACAGTCCGCCGGACGGTATCGGCTTGTCAGAATAAAAAGTTGACAGTTCCGAACAACGACAGGCCTATACCGTCCGGCCGCCCCTTTATATTTATTTAAACTTTAACCCGCTTAAAACTATTTTGATACTGTCGATTTAATAAAGCTTTCAAATTTTACAGGCGGTGATCGCTTTAAGCGAAGCTCAGTGGTCACGGATCGAGATATATACGACTACTGGATTCCTTTTGAGTACCTGCTTCCCTTGTGTTGGCTGTTTTCTCTTCTTACTTTCATCTTCTCTGTACTGCTATGCTGTGGCCTCGATAATGTAAGTAACATCTGTTTATTACAATTCATAAATTGTTGCTGGTGGTCTTTTGCACTCATTGCGAGTAATTTTTAATTTTTTACCTAACTTTAAACAGGTGAATAAGACCGTCATATAAAATTTATCGCTGGGAAGATCGTCACAGCGCAAGGACTCTCTTATTTGTCCGGAAATACCGCCGGTGACAGTTCATTCCACATTTGAGGCAGGAAGTTTCTGGAGAAACGCACAGTTGAGGCAGGCGTGGCTCACTCTGCGATTTCGTCGCGTCTCTACACTAAAAGTACAATGCGGTCCACACCAATTTTGGTGTCTAGCCATAGTAGTTGCCGCGCTCCGCTACGTAATGGACGCTTGCTCGCTCTTGCGCCACCTAGCGGTCATATCTGTCGTAATAGACGCGTTTTGCTAGAGAGTGAATCTTCTGTACCTAGTACTATTATTTATTCAGTGGTTGAGGACTGCCAACCATTACTAACTCAGACTCAACTACTTAACTTAAAATTAATTAATTAAGTTTTATTTTAGCGTAAGGTGAGACAGGTGTGGGCGTACTTCATCTACGGCTGCGTAGTCACAGTCCTCGCGTTCTTGGCTTCCATAGTCCAGATCATCGTCAAGGAAGAATCGTTGCTTGGTCTGTGGGGGCTCATGGGATGTGGTAAGTTCTTTACAAGGGTCGGAAAACGCCCGTCATTTTGAAAACATAACCATAATTTAAGACCCATTTTTTTTTGTTAGCCTGGTTTAGTGTCCCACTGCTGGGCAAAGGCCTCCCTTCCTTTCCTCCACTCAACCCTGTCGCTTGCACCCTCCCGCCAATCCGGATAAAATGCGTCCAAGTCGTCCCGCTATCTCCTTTTCGGTCTGCCTGAACCCCGACCTGCACCATCGATGGTGTTCCGTGGGTCCCACTCGGTAACCATTTTGGCCCACCTTCCAGGGTGCATGTGGCAGACATTTATGACCCATTATGAACCAGACCCATTTAGACCCATTTATGAGTCGAAAATGTTCGTTCAGTCTATACTAATCGTTGACATTGGTATTAGCAAGTCTTTGTTGTACGGACGGAACAGGGTTATATTTTCAAAGTGTTTTTCCGACCCTTGGTTCTCTACCACAGATAAAACTAGAAATAAATTGTACCTATTGCGTACCTCATACAACTATAAATCAGAAATACTGCTTGATTAAAAGATACTTAAAAGCCAAGCACAATTTACCTAGAGATAGATTTAATTAAGCCAGTGGCCCAGATTAGACAATCAGGCCAATCCGAATGTACACTGACATCAGAATGATATCTAATTACTTACTTAAAGCCTGACCAATTGTAATATATATTATGATCACGCGCCATGTTGCGGAATTTCATTGAAACTAACATTTCTCTACTTAATAGGTACTGAACTGTCACCATATGAATGAGAATACAGCCGAATTACAGCGGCCTCTTGACAACGATCATACTGGTCAGGCTTTACTTGGCTGGCGCGATGACCCAAAATGAGTCTTGGCCTCCCACACAAGAGCACATACGCCACTTTGCTCGGTCCTGAGCGGATTCACGCCAGCTTTCACCGACGCCGAGGTTCACGGAGTTCTAGCTCCACTCTATCCGCCCAACGATGATGACATTTAGATTTCGCTCGTACTTGTTCGTACATGTATTGGTGTGAGCGAGATACCCGATAACTGAATGACTTCATTTAGGTTCAAAACTAATATTTACCTTTTGCTTTCAGTTCTCCACTCGCTATTCCTCGTGCTGGTGCACTACACGCACGCCAAGATGGCCGACGAGGCCATGTTTACAGACCACAGCCGCCTGAACGACGAAGACTCAAGGGACTCTAGACGAGATGTAAAATTACATACGGTGATCTAATAAATTATCATCATTTTAGTTGGCCTGTTGGCCGTTAGAATTGGCCTGTATATTAAAATATATTATACATATATACATATACAGGCCAATTAAGGGGCCCACTGATTAACAGTCCGCCGGACGGTATCGGCCTGTCAGTTAGAACAAAAAGTTGACAGTTCCGAACAACTGACAGGCCGATACCGTCAGGCGGACTGTAAAACAGTGGGCCCCTTAAGATTAGTTGTAAGTATAGGTATATCTATACATGTAGTTGTAGTACCTACTATATATAGAAAATTGCATTTATGTTTGGAGCTTGCTAACTATGTAAACAAAAGTCACTAGTAAATTAATATTTTTTAACACTTTCAATATGGCGGTTTGTTTACATTGCATAGTTAGCAAGTTCTATAGAATGAAACTTTAGCCATAATATTATTTTATAATAATATAATCATTCTTATACTATTTTCCATTTTTTTAAATTATGTAGATTTCAATTTGTACCTCATGAACATAAAATGTATTAAATTAAAAGCAAAGACTTGAAAAATGTTTTCTTTTCCTCAAACTTATCCCCTTCCATCTACTAACAGGTCAATTTGAGTTTTAGTTAATATTCAATCTGTTTCGAAAAGATTTCCAATACATACATACAAAGCGTTTCGTTGTCGTAGCGATAGCGATTGTCACCTTGGTTAGGCCGGCTGATCTGCCATTGCCATTGCATTTGCCATTGGCGTTTTTAATTTATGAACGGTCACTTGCGCAGTTGCGCCAACGTTGCGTCGAGCGGCAGCCATAGAGTTGACTAGACGCCGATGTTTGGGAAACGCTAGTGTGGGGTGGCTCTTATAGAGAACGAAGTGTCAGACGCCTTGGCCAGACCCCGGATCGGTTTAATTAGCAAGACATCCTTTAGTGAGAAAGCAGTATCTTTGCAAAATCTCTATAATTAAAAATTGGCCAAGAGCATGTCGGGTCATGCAGTGTAGGGTTCCGTAGTTACCATTCTGTCAGAATAGGCTAAACTGGGGTTATTAGGAAGTAGGTATCATGTAGGTATATTACAAGCAAACGGGAGTACTTTCTCGATGTGTATGTTGAGACCTCGTTGCCCTTTGAAAACACGGCCTTGTGGGCATTGTGGGCACTGCATTAAAGGTTCCGCATGTGAGGTAGAGGGGGGGGGGGGTAGCTATATAACTTTTTAATTAACCTTCAGAAATTCATTACATATACTTAATATCATTATGTACCTAACCATAATATTTTTATCTATACCTATTTAAACATATGTATTTATCTCAGTTTCGGGTAAAAGAGGTTATCAAAATACGTAAATTGAGATTAAAATATTATGAATAATGTCATCCCAACTATTTTTGCTTGTTATTAAAAATTAAAATCTTACTTATATTTGCTAAAGAAGACAGCAGCAGACATTTAAAAACATCCTAAAATTAGACTTGTCAAAAATGGACCTTGAGGCCAATTCGAAATTGCATGTGACATCAAAATTATATCCAAATGATCAGGCCAATTTGAACGTACACTGATATCAGAATGGCATACAACTGATGTCATCATTTAGATTTCATAATGTAAACTTTCAGAGGCCAGTTATCTCCTGAACAACTTCAATGTTCATTTGTCTATGCGACCATAGAGAAATATAGTAAGACAAGAGTGCTCACTCCATACATCAGTTCAGACTATTAATTTCAGTGTCTACATCTAGCATCGAGTAGCGGAACTATCAGTACTGTTACTTGACAATAGATGTAGCACCGACCGGAAAGTCTTATCTCAACAGCATAAGACTTTCCGGTCGGTGCTACATCTATTGTCAAGTAGCAGTACTGATAGTTCCGCTACTCGATGCTAGATGCTAATAGTCTTTTTGGTACTAAAACTGATGTATGGAGTGAGCACTCTATGATGGGACAGTAATTGTTTTAATAAATAAAAAAATAAAACTCTTATTTTTTATAAGTTTTTATTTTATTAAGTGTTATTATGTTTTTCATTAATAAAAATCTCTTTATAAAAAAAGTATATTTTTTGTAAAATACATTTTCTAAATTATAAGTATGTATAGGTCCACAGTTTTAAAACTATTGTTAAGACTAGAATACTTAATTAATAAGATATTATGTGTGCATTAATAAACTAAATGCAGCTTGCGTTTAATAATGTCTTTATTGCGGCTTTAGTACTTAAAAAAATATAATTCACATTTCTGTCCATTTGAAACGATTGCAAGTAGGCTACGCACCCTGTCGCTCTGACCAACTAAGCTATCGAAGCCTTCCAACAACATCTCTGCCGAACGCCGCACCAAGAATCCAGAGAATCCTTATAATTTTGGAAAAATTGCCACTGTATTCTGGTGCAACATATAAAAAAAACTGCTTATTTTATGGTTGTTACGGTTATTATTCGTTTCAATCGCTCGCGGCTGTTTTTTTACACACTTTTATTTAGCTTCAGTGTATTCTTTAATGCAGATAACGTATAAGTATTCTTTAATGCAGATAACGTAATTTCAATTTCCATGGTAGGGCATCAGATCCAGGCGTAATAACGGTTCTGCGGCCTTCAGACTAGATGAGTGGTCCTCAGAAATCATAGGTGTTGAGCAGTCTCGCGTGTGTGGCGGGATTGCTTTTTGAGAATACCACGTACGTCTGGTACACGAGTATCAGCATCAAGGAGTATAACACTGAAAACAAACAAACATAATATTTATTGTATTGTGTGCCGGCTCCCAGGTTTTGTAATGTGGCTCGGGGCAATTTTGTAAGTTACAGTTTACTTAGCGAAAGCTCCTTTGAGCCTTTACCTTTACAAGCTTGTAAATGTTCGTTTTTTTTTTTTTATTCAATAACCTTTAATTTAAACTTAACTAATAACACTGACATAGATTGGTTATAAAGCGTTCCTGAAATGGTCTCCACTCAGCTTCGTGTCAAGGAACCTCTGAGGTCCCCGACGCTGGTCTCCCGTGGAAACCCTTCCGAGAGAGCGCAACTATGAGCTATTTTCTAAATCAAGCGTTTGTCATCTCTCAATGGGTTCGCAAAAAACTGATAGCCAAGCCGAATCGGCTCCCCGTATGCTCTGCGTTGTCTATGAATACCATTTATTTCAGGACAAGTCCCATAGTATGTTAGTAACAAGATAAATACTTAAAATTAAAAAATAATTAATTTAATCAAAATTAATTTAATTAATTAATTTTTTTTTTTAATTTTTTCTATAAAGTATCAAAGTAATTGAACTGTTTTAATGATGACTCACGCTAGACCGGGCCGTTTTACGTTTTATACATGTATTGTAATAGACTTACCGCAAATCCCGAGAGGGATCAAAGCGTACATCATGAGCTCGGTTTCCCCCCACTCGAGCCCGATGAACCCGAGACACCCGAGCACGCTCAGCACCACCACCACAATGCCGTACCACATGTATGCCATCACGTAACCCTTGTTGCCCTGAAACAGAAACAAAGTGACGATGACGTTACAAAGCAGCCATGCCATCATTATGGTATTTATCAGCAATTCCACTGTACCAGTAGGGAGTATTACTGCAATGTTTTGCCGCCAGAGTGCAGCACTAGCGACTTAAGTATACCACATAGTAACTTATACACACTGTACCTTAAACTGTTTTTTGACAAGTTTTCACAGACAATAAAATATGACATTGATACATCAAGGCGGTTTGTTTACAAAGGGCCTACCCCGGACACGCGAAATTGAAACTCAGCTATCTGCCTCGAATCTTTATCGCTCGAATATGCAAGAGTTATAGAGAGGTTAGATGACAAAATTTCGAGTCTCTCGTTTGCGGTAGACCCTTAGATTGTGACTTATTGTGGAAGTGGCGCCCCCTACGCAGACTTTCGCGTAATATTCCCAATTGGTTCTGTATTCACCTTTCACAAAAAGTGTATAAGAGGTGCGTATAATTATTTTTACGCCAGTTACGGAAAGAGAGACCTAAGCCCTCCTACGTGTACATACACGGTCAACACAGCTGGTCAACTTTATTGTCACGCGTGCAACAAAGTATTTAAGAGCAAGTTCGGCCTGGCCAGCCACATTAGGGCTCACGCTAGACAACGACAACGTCCATAATATTTATTTAGGGTCGCCGTCATCGAGAACGATGGAGAGGACTATATTATTGAAGTCCCGAGTATCCCGACGGATATCTGAAGGTTCCCATCATAGAATTCTGGGTGGTCTGCCTTTTCGCCGAAGTTTTATTTTCCGAATTTCACTTGCCAACCAACCAATATTATTTTCCAGATAATCTACTGTGGCAATTAATCTTTACATTTAAAAGAAAATATTTTTGGGTTTTGTATTACACTTACGACCACCTAAAACGTGGCGTTCTAAAAAGTGTTTTTGTAGTTATCCAAACAGTGGCACACTGTTAAAGGTTGTTCCCAACCTATCTGTGCCAAGCAAAATAGTTACAATACTTACAATCACGGTCTATAATAATTTAAAATAAACAACTAATGGACAGCTTTTTTTCTTTCCTATCGAACCGCTTCAAGGTCGGCACCAACTTCAATCATATCAGTTGCTAACGCATATAAAATAGGTAATATTTTATTTTATCCTTTTTGAAGTCTGTTTTCTTTTAAGGGTAAAAGCAAAATATTACAACCTTGAAAGCGATAAGATCAACGTACCCTTCGAATTCCTACAACCAGCACGATGGCGAATGTGAGTGCTATGGCACTGCCCACACAGCACCCCGCAGCCATGCCCGTGAACAGGTAGACCAGCACCATGTCGTTGGGGCCTCGGGCCTCTGAGAACCACTCGTATAGGCTGAGGATTAGGAAGGCCAGGCTCCCTAGGGACGCTATGAGGCATAATATCTGAAATCAACAAGGAGAAAGTTTATTTCATGGTTTTATTATTTTTGGCCATACTCTGAAGCGTGAATGGGTCCTTTTTTTAAATTGTACACTATAATACACATACAAGACATCCTCCAGACTGAGCATAGTAGCGCTACCCCCTCTGCCAGAAATATACGGTAGTTTTACTCCATTTTCGAGTCAAAAGTGTCTTTGTGTGACGTCCGTGTCTTCGAACGGACCAATCACGGCACGGGACTCGCTCACCTCGTCCCCGCACCCCAGTATTTTTGGCAGCATCGGTTTCATGAAATAATTGCTCTAAACTCCGTCTAGAGAATTCCTCGTCTATGCCATAACTATAATATTAGGCCAATAGTCTGCTGCACCATGTAGGTATACCTAAAGTCTATTTTTTTATTCGGTAGACTAAAATGACATTTCATAGTATGAGATGACACATGATGTTCATACTAAGAAATGTCATTTCAGTCTACGGAATAAAAAAATAGACTTTACTTGGTCTCGCACGATAAATTCGAAATTCAAACTAATTTTTAACCCCCCACGCAAAAAGAAAGGTGTTCTATTTTTTACGCTAATCTCTGTCTGTGTCATATACATAGGTATGTATATGTCTGTCTGTCCGTCTGTGCCATCGAAACTCAACGATGGCACAACAGTTTTTTAAAGTCAAATCGAGTTTTCTCGCGGTGATTTTTAGCTGTGAAACAAATAAACCTGCTGTAGAGTATCAGCTCTTTTTCAAAATGAAGGCATTTTTGGCATAAAATGAATAGCGTAGGGTTTTTTTTAATTTAATTTAATAGTTTTTACGTCACCGAGAGAATCAGAACGCGAGAATAAAATCTCACTTCCTGGCCAAGGCAAGCCGTAAAACTTTATACAAACCACGGGCGGTAATTCATAAAACCCCAGATCGCATATTTATGACCCTCACCTTCGGTTCGGACCAGAAACACCTGCGATCTGGAGCATTTACGAATTCACCTCCTAGGTATGTAATGTGCCTACTATTCAATGTCTGTTTCGGCTGTTTGCCTGATGCAGTACTAGGTGGGTAATATAATATTTAAAACCTTCGCGTTTTGAACACATATTAACTCACATTTATAGACGGTTCTAACGCGAAATTTATTCAATTACCTTTATATACCGACGTTTCGACACAGGTTTCACTGGTCATGGTCGCGGCCAACTAAAGTCTCAAAATGTCAAAACAGAGATTTGTGCTTTAGTTGGCCGCGACCATGACCAGTGAAACCTGTGTCGAAACGTCGGTATATAAAGGTAATTGAATAAATTTCGCGTTAGACCCGTCTATAAATGTGAGTTAATAGGTGGGTAATTTCACTTACGGCATTTATGATGGCGAATACGAAGCATCCTTTCTCCACCGGCGCCCCGCAGCACGCGGAGGGTGAACAACAAGACCGACTGAAAACATAGAATAGAATAGAATAGAATAGAATTTGTTTATCGTTTACCGTGTCAAACAAGATGTTAAAATGGTACATAGTCACAACGGCTACCCTTTCCGGGTATACAATATTTTACATACTTAATTATTATACAGCGTGGAATTTGACGACGGACCTTTCCGGAAATGGGAGATAGTTTAGCCTTAGCTCTATATTTTCTCCATAGAAACTATGTTAATATGGGCAACCGTTTCTAAATTATGGCCTTTTAAACATCCATGCAAAAAACTACTTTGTTCTAACCCTAACAGGTGACAGGGTCAATGAACTTACTTGTAAACAATCTTTAGACGACAGGTATGTTAAGTTTTGCCCCTTAGGTAGGTTAGGTAGGTTTAGGTACATTTTATTTATCTCCTTAGTAATAAAACTTAGCTGGTGGCCTAGCGGAAAGTGCGTGCGACTTGCAATCCGCAGCTCGCGGGTTCAAACCCTGGCTCGTAGAGTCTGTGCGGAAAGAGAAGATTCGTAGAATACATATAACTCTTCTCTATCCGCACAGACTCTGCTAATGAGTTTTTCGGAACCTATGTACAAAATACCATTGGATATTTACCAGTCGCTTTTCGGCGAAGGAAAAGATCGTGAGGAAACCTGACTAATCCCAATAAGGCCTGGTTTACCCTCAGGGTCAGATGGCAGTCGCTTTCGTAAAAGCTAGTGCCTATGCCATTTCTTGGGATTCGTTGCCAAGTGGACCCCAGGTTCCCATGAATCGTGGCAAAATGCCGGGACAACGCGAGGAAGATGAGCAACATGACGTCATCTCGCTTTGTGTGGTAGGGCACAGCAAAGTGAATGTCATTCTAGAATCTAGATCTAGAGCACAGCCCATCACTACCTACTTATGTGGCTTCACGTTTCGGTATATGAATGGTAAATAGTCTTAAAATACAATCGTTTATAAAGAATTTCTTATAAAATGTTTCATAAAGAAACATTTCATAAGAAATCATTATAAACTTTGTTCCTGTTATCACAAACCTAAGGTCATGTTTTTTGCTGAACTTTCTTATGAACTTGTGTGCGAATTAAAAATAAGTAACCTTGCACAATCATACAATCAGCTTTAAAAAAACATTTACGTTAAAATAAAATAAAAAGAACATTAAATAGATAGTTAATTAATCAACACTTACTTCGATTCCATCGTTAACGCTTAAAATATTGATTTTAAAATACTATTTGTAAATAGGCAACTAGTAAAAACAGTTGAAAAGCTACACGTCTAAAAGCAATAAGTAAAACCGCTCAACTGACACATCTGACCTTGTTGCCACTAAAGTATTCGCAAACATTATTCGGTCGAGTATTACGGCGCGCAAGAGACAGCGCTATTATTGTTGTGTCTTTCTCTGTCACTCGATTTCGCCGTCTGGCGCCAAATGACATCATCAAGTCTGCCTGGTTCAGGGGAGATACGTGTTCAGAGTACATTGTGTGTTATATTGTCGTAACCTCTATTAGGAAAGCAGTTTGAATTTGAAATTTATTGCTTGACAAATTCGACAATACGGTGCATAATTGAATGACTTTTCCAAAGGCTGTTACGTCTTTTCTTCGTCTGTTTGTATCGGACCTTGGACCTTAAAAGGCCGCAGACTGGGGATCACCTTTGTAACTGTCTGTAGAATAAGTTCACAGGTTTTCCTTATTGCTCAGTATTCTTAGAACATGATCGATATTTCAATAGCCGCTCGCATTAAGGATGACTCACGTTAGACCGGGCTAACCGGGCCGTGTCCGGGCCGGAGCTTCCGGCGCTTACTTTTCTATCTATGACATCTATGACAGATGTAGGTGATCACGTGGTGCTTTCCATAGAAAACGAAGTGCCGAATACCTCGTTCTAATTTTTTAAATCAAATAAAACAATTATTGGTACATTTGGTATGCATTTATAGGTACGAATAGTAGGTACTTAAATTTAACGTTATAATATACACTTACCTAAATCTAACTAAAATCGAACTAAAAATGTCACAATTACAATTACGAATATATGTACCACTAATATGTCATAATTACTATGCAGAAACAATAACTAATAAAATAAAATGTCCGACTCTGTGTGTCTGTGGAATGTGTTGTTGTGTTGTTGCTGTTGTTGGGCAGCCATTCGTCTCCTTCCCTCTCCGATCCTGCTCGCGTTTTACCAGTTGTCTGCCGATTAATATGTGCAGGGTGGTAGGCATTTATGAGCCTTACTGCCATACGTATCATGGTACCAACACATACGTGCATGTGCCGAGCCACCCCTGGAGCGAGGTCGAGATCGTCTCGAACGCGAGCGTGACCTGCCTCTGCGTCGCGCACTTATGTCGATGGACAAAGCTTTCAGTTGTTGCTCTAAGGCGGCAATTTCACGTAAAACTTCAACTGGATCCTCCGTTGTCGCAATGGTAGACGTCGGAGCAGCGCTGTCGGCTATTACATCCGCGATGTGGGCAACCTTGTCCAGGCGTTGCTCTGGTTGCGTAGCTACAGCCAGGATCTTCTGGATGGGTTGCGGCAACCGCTCCATCCACAGCGTACGAAGCTCTTCATCTGGCACCGCAGAACCAGCAAGAATTTTGAGTTGCAGCAAAAATTGAGAGGGCTTGCGGCCACCCATGTACTTCGACTCTTGTGACAGAAACCTCTTAATGATCGCAGTTTTAAGCGCGACATACTTATTCTCTTCTGGCGGGTTGAGCAGTATATCTCGCACTTCTGTGGCTTCGTGTGGGGCCAACGAACATACCACATGGTGGTATTTATCATCGTCGTCGACGGCACCGCCGGCTGTGCTGAATATTGCCTCTATTAATGAGAACCACAGGACAGGGTCACAAGGAACGAACACGGGCAAATTAAGCATGATATGCGCATTCTTGCTAGCCATTTTTAGAAGTACACTACCAAAGTCACTTTACACGATTAGTCCACTAAAAGCACTAAAGTTTACGTCGTGGGTGGGTTTATCCACGTGACAAAATAACCGTCACTATTTTAACACCGCGGATTTAAAGTGACGGGGACCGTTTTATCACGCTGTCACGTAGACAAGAACGACCATCATATATCCGTACTGTGAATATGGGTACAAGATAACTTGTCGAGTTGACGTCTAAATAAGAACTGACTGATCCTGACTCCCGCGATTCTGATAGCCGGCCTTTGCAGGTAGGCTTGGCGGAATAGCGGTACAGGACCTATAACGGTTTGCCACATTGTAATTGGCTAAGCTTATAAAAGCTAGCCATAAATAACTTTATTGGGTACCTAAAATTAAACTAACAATATTCGGGCACTGACATACAAAAAAAAAACAAAGATGTATTAAAATAAATGGCAATTGCCGACAAAGAAAAGGATACAATACAATGCTTTTACAAATGCTTTTCCTTAATTATGACAATAAACAATATTACGGTCAGGTATACCATTAACTAAAAATTGCACTTTGCGTATAACGGCAAAAGCTTAAAATTTTATGTAAGTAGAAGAAATTGGCGCCTACCCAAAAGTTGTCGTGTCACTGGAAAAAATAACCAGTAAGAATTCTTAACAACTTCGCTAAGAGAGGTGAGTTCATATATTAAATTGTAATTAATTATTACTTGGTGTAAACTAGAATGTGTTTTGTTAATTGCATTTACCATGAGATAAGGTATACAACACATTATGTTGTGACTCTAGAGATGTATAAAAAATAGTAGTATTTTGCCCAATCCCATTATAGGAGCTGTAAAACTGCATACCTCCTATGATGGGATAATTTACATAATGATGCTTGCCATGGCGTAATTTCATGTTTAAACAATACAGAAGTATAATGTAGTTACTCGTACGAACTATGTCAGGAGGTCTTCTCGGACTTCGGATAAATTAATATCGTTTTTACAAAATTTTATTTAACTTGCCCTGTTAGTTTGTATACAGGGTGGATTTTCTTTTTGGGTCAGTGAGGGCAGCTACCAGATTCCGTGCTGCGACGAGAAAACGGTCTTAGAAAACCTTCCCTCGATTTCAAATTAATGAAGATTGGCTTTTACAGATTTTGGAAAAAACATACAGGGTGCGAGAAAAAGGTAATTTTTGACAATCTTTTTTTTGATGCCAATCGATCCCATTCCTATTGAGGATCAAAAGCTTGTATGGAGCTAAAAAAAAATTCCGGCTAGAAAAGCCACAAATCGAGGAAAACTTTTCCCATACAATTTGTATGAAAATCAAAACTTTTATTTTTCACATGCTATTTTTCTATGACAATTGATTCCATTCTTATCTAGTATCAATAGTTTCTTTGGGGTCAACTTACGATAATGTACTAAAAAGCCACAAATTAATAAAAACCTTTTCCATTGACCCCAAAAAAACTATTGATACTGGATAGGAATGGAATCGATTGGCATACAAAAATAGCATGTGAAAAATATAAGTTTTCATTTTCATACAAATTGTATGGGAAATGTTTTCCTCGATTTGTGGCTTTTCTAGCCGGAATTTTTTTTTGTTCCATACAAGCTTTTGATCCTCAATAGGAATGGGATCGATTGGCATCAAAAAAAAAGTTTGTCAAAAATTACCTTTTCCTCGCACCCTGTATGTTTTTTCCAAAATCTGTAAAAGCCAATCTTCATTAATTTGAAATCGAGGGAAGGTCTTCTAAGACCGTTTTCTCGTAGCAGCACGGGATCTGGTAGCTGCCCTCACTGACCCAAAAAGAAAATCCACCCTGTATTAGTTAGTGTGGTTCAAATCTTGGAAATGGCATTTGAGCCACTTTCGGATTTCCGATTGAGTTGAAATTTTGGATACGTATGCAAATCGGATGACAATGCAATCGGGTGACAAAAATGACTAATAACTAGTTTTTTGCCAAAAACTTATTCCCTATTCCAATATCTTATACTGATAGGGTACGCCCATTATAGGGGGCCCATTACTGGATCCACGTCCATTACCGGGGTTCCATTACTGGAGCTTTGGTGTCCATGACTGGAGAAAAAAAACATACTTTTAATTTATTAATTATGTGGAAACTAACTGCAGTATCTTTGATACAACACGCCTGAAACATGAAAGAAGGATAGGATATTCATCTTTTAACAAGCTAAGCGGTAGAACTTTTACATGTATCAGGGAAATATCACAAATACTCCAAATTTCCTCTTAAATGTCCCATGACTGGTGCCGTTACTATACCTTTCTATTTATTTTACAAAGTGCTTCAAAAAAGAAAACTAATATAAATTCAGAGAATCAGAGCGGGACGGATGATAATTAGAATTACATCAGTTTTCGTAATTGAGATTTGAGATCATCATTATGTTACTATTCTAATTACATACATAAGTCTAAGGCAGAGGCACACCACATACAACCAAAATAAGTTGATCTCCAATCAAGCTTGGTTATGACAGTTCGCAAGGTCATGTAAATCTGGTGACGGCGACGTAACTTCTCGCTATCGCTATCAATGGAAATACAGTAACAGCAACAGCTCTCAACTGAGAGGCCAATTCGAGTTTTAGTTATTCCATCTGTTTCCGATATGATACTGATTGTCAGTGTCAAGAGTGACGTTTTTGGTTGAAAATCTTGGACACTGACAGATCAGTATCATATCGAATCGAATAATTAATATTCGAATACGCCTGTCAGTGTGAATAATAATATTAATGATAGGTACATACAATGGCCTTTGCTCGTGTTACGTTGGTTTAGTTTGTGTTTAGTGTTGTTGTACTGTGGTCGTGTGTATTGCTCATTTATTTATTTGCGTGATTATCTGTGATAAATTGATAATGCATATTAGTTTGAAGAAATCCGTGGAAATGAGAGAAAAGTAAGTATATTAAGTAAGATAAAGTGTGCGTTTAAAAAAATACGCTTAGTATTAGTAGTAGTAAAAATCTCATTTTGTAGGTTAACCTTGGTTACATTACACCTTTGTTAGATAAATGTATCTAGGTTCAATATTTACATTAGGTTGTCTTCATTCAAAACTACCTAATTTAAATTAAAAGGTACTTGGTAGTGTAACTAACTCATGAGCCAAGTTTGCAATGATGTGTTATTTTTTGTTTTTAGTTTGGTCCTAAATTGATTTAAAGTAAATTTAATTTAATACGAAGAATTTAATTTTGTATTAAATACGTCACTTGCTGTGTTACTTGTTATGTTACAGAAAATGTTAAATCTTGTCCGTCAAGTGAATGACAGCGATGTTCATGTCAAAATTGAAACATACCTAATTAATTGTATGGTAATATCGTCTTTCCAGACACTCTTGGGTGGAGACAGGCACAACAATCTTCGCATTCCTGAACGTTGTAAGTTATTTAGGTTATAGTTATTAACTTATAAACTAAATTAAACATTAGGCACCATGGTGGGAAACCTTTATGCACCAGGCTGGAAGTTGGAACACTATAATTACGGCTCAATTTTTACTAATACTAATCTAACTTCATAAGGTCTACCATACAATATTTTCCTATTTTTAATTGTAACCTTGTTGTATAGTGAATGGGGATGAATATAGTTTGTTCGAGAAAACGCTAAAACAAAACAAATGCTTCCTTGTTTGTTTGTGAAAGCTTCTAATTAGATTAAAACATTCTTCTAATTCTATGTAAGTACGGTAGTACCTACCAAGTACTACGAAGTTGCGGTTCGTTGAATGGGTGACGCGTTGCGTATGAGGAAAAAGGTGTATTTAAATGATTTGTGCGCGGCATTGGGTCTTGAAAGCCGGTCTTGAGATTTCTGAGGGAAATCCGACTGTGGCCGTCACTTTAGAAGGAATATTTCCGCTTCTTCGTTTAGTAAAAACCATGAATTAAATTGATTTTGTGTACTACATGATTGTGATTTTTAACTGTTTTCTGTTGGTCACATAACCTATCAATAAGCATGAATTGTATGATATTCAAATTATAATAAACATTGAATATTTTATATTAAATTACTAAGCCGTCTTAATATCCAACTTGCCGCTGCATTGATCTCTGAACTATATTGAGACTCAAATGGGTAATGTACCTAATACATATGTTTTCTTTCTTAAAATAAAGTTCTTATCTTAAGAGTAAGACCGTTCTGTTCCAGATCACAGTAAGATCACTTTAACCAGGATGTCGGTTCAGATTTAACAACTTGTTTCGGTTTTGATCTTATATTGATACGACCTTGAAAAACACTTAGATACGCGCTTATATGCGCGCTAATCACCAAGATGATCGTCAAGTCGTAACAAAACGTCGTTTTTAATATTCCGTGCCCAAAAGTTAAAAACGGGACCCTATTACTACGACTCTGCTGTCGGTCTGTTCGTCCGTCCGTCTGTCTTTCACCAGGCTGTATCTCATGAACCATGACAGTTAGACAATTGAAATTTTCATAGATGATGTATTTCTGTTCTGGTATAACAACAAATACTAAAAATAGAATAAAATAAAATATTTAATTAAGTGGGGCTCCCATTCACCAAACGTGATTTTTTGCCGTTTTTTTGTTATTTATTGATATAGCAGCAACAGAAATACAGACATACTACTCGTATCACAGTTCATGATACAGCCTGGTCAGACTAACGGACAGTGGAGTCTTAATAATAGGTCCCTATCCGGCCAAGTACCCAAATGGGTAAAATATATTTTACCAATTTGGGTACTTGGCCGGTTTTTCTCCATTACTGACCGTTGTCTTCCAGATTTCAGCCAGCATCGGAGTCCTAATATGCCTGAACGTGCTCACCATGTACGTGTTCGAGGCGGTCACCCACACCGACAAGATCGACACATTCATGTGGTCTGCGTGTGTCGGCACTAACTTTGTCGCCATCGTGTCCTTGGGGTTTGCCGTGCTGCTGTATCTCGGTATTAACAAGGTAAAAATCTTTTTTTGTATAAATAATTAGCGACCCGCCCCGGCTTCGCACAAGTTATACATAAACCTTCCTCTTGAATCAGTCTATCTATTAAAAAAACCGCATCAAAATCCGTTGCGTAGTTTTAAAGATCTAAGCATACATAGGGACAGACAGACAGCGGGAAGCGACTTTGTTTTATACTATGTAGTGATATAGTTACAGCAAATAATTTAAGTCCAGATCACACCGGTTGCGTGTGCTTAGTTAGATGTGCACGTGCACTAAAATGCTTGAGCCGTGCCACAGTACAAGAACAGTAGTGAATCTTCATATAAATATACCGCTGCCGGCTTGAATGTGTGCGTGCGCGCCGGGCGCCGTGTACGCACGCGCTGCCACGCACACATTCGCATAATATACGGGGGAATACGGTGGCGGCAGTGTGGGCCGTACCGCGACTGTGATCGCGCGCATTCGAGTACGCTCGCATTTACCTGCTCTTACCGGCCTTAATTTATACCTCATTTATGAATTGATAGAACATTTCATTATATTATATAAATAGAAACCTAGTGCTACTCATAATACGCAAATAATATTTAACTAAAAATAAAAGTGACGACCCTAAGCGCCAACGCAAGAGTAGGTAAATAACTTGCCGAGCGGCCTTAGATTCACTACTGTTCTTAGTATACTGTGGCCGTGCACGCACACGTCACGCTAGCAGTGTGCCGTCGCTCATATGGTTCTGTATATTACAACGTGCACGTAGGTACACGTCTACACACGCAGCCGGTGTGCACGCACAAGCCTTTAGGTTTCCACTTTCACTTAGTGTCACTCCAAAAATCTTTCTGAAAAATATTTAAAATCTTAACCATCGTTGGTCCTTAGTTTTAATAATTTAAGCTAAATACTAATATTTTAAGCGACTCGAATCTGAGTGGCCATACGATTAATTAAAATAAACATATTTCTATTCTAGAACAAGCCGTGTTTCATACTAGCATACTGCATCTTCGGAGTCACCGTAGTAATTTCAATAGTCTGCGGACTAGTGCTCATCCATCAACAGAATCTGGGCATAGAGAAGAAATTAAGAGAAGTTTTCTGTGAATATTACGAGCCCGTTGTATATGCTACTGTTGGAATGTGCGGTAAGTACCTACCTACATGACAGTCGCTTTCGTAAAAACTGGTGCCTACGCTAATTCTAGGGATAATTTGTCAAGCGGACCCCAGGCTCCCATGAGCCGTGGCAAATATGCCGGGATAACGCGAGGTAGAAGAGACCTATCGCCATGATTATAAATAATGATAATTCAACATCGTCACTATCATTTTGAACACCTCGCATATCAAGAAATATCTTTCTAACTTAACTTAAGGGATAGGGGCTGCGACCCTCGCTCTGGTTCTTTCCTTGTTCAACAGATATCACTGGCCATTCAGCGAGGTAATGCCTGGGTTTTGGCACATTTGGCCCGGGGGACAATCAGAGTGGGGTGTAATATTTTATTTGTTAAGTTATTTAATTATACTCATTCTTAGGTTTATTTAAGTTTATAATTTTTATGTTTAATCCATTTGTTAATCTAATTATTTTACTACTTCACTCTTAACTAATTTCTTCTACTAAGTACCTACATTGTCTACCCAAGTACCCATACAATAAAATGATTCTTGCTTTTTTTTGTTATTAAATTTTTCCTCTATGTTCAATCGGTTTTGGATTTCACCATTCTGTTCAACTTAAAAAAAAATCTCTGTTAATCGCTGTAGATAAGTAGTTTGTATGTACTGTACTCGGTGCAATTGTCATGTTTGAATTTGATTGTGTTTCTGTGGTAATATTATTTGCCATAATACTTCCACCACATTACCAACATTCAACGTATTTATTTTAATCTGTCTCTCTTTCGATTTCAGTTGTGTATGCATTATTGCTTACTATGATCTGCCGGACCTGGGTTTTGATGACATCCTGGCCTTCAGGCGACCGAAGGAAACTTGTCAACGATTACTATGAATCCGAGTGGAGATCAGAATGACGGTTAACTGCCTAATTCGCTAGAGAAGAAATAACTGAAATAAGGGTCAGATACATAATAATAGTGTGTGCTTAATTCGTACGCGTCTTTCCTGTAGACATCGCAAACTTTAGAGAATCAAAAGCAAATTTTTGAATTGCACCCTTACAGGAGTGATACGAAATGTGTGTGACCCATAAAAAACAGCATGATATGGTGGTATGACTTTAACATGAATGTGTAAAAAAGGCTGAAGATTAATATCAGTTAAATACACGCGTTTTTTCGCTTCTGGTATGAAAAAAGTGAAATAAACACATCTACAAAAACTGACAATGTAATTTACTACAATGTATTTGCATTTCTTGGTTTGTATATGTACAAGACAACTAATAAATACGATATGAATTTTATTTCTTTTGTTTTATTTGTTTTTAGGGTTCCGTACCCAAAGGGTAAAAACGGGACCCTATTACTAAGACTCCGCTGTCCGTCCGTCCGTCCGTCCGTCAGGCCGTCCATCTGTCACCAGGCTGTATCTCACGAACCGTGATAGCTAGACAGTTGAAATTTTCACAGATGATGTATTTCTGTTGCCGCTATAACAACAAATACTAAAAACAGAATAAAATAAAAATTTAAGTGGGGCTCCCATACAACAAACGGGATTTTTGACCGAAGTTAACCTTTTGGCCGCCGGACCTAGTCCGCAGAGACGCTCACTCACACGCCAGAGCAAATTTTAAGTAAACAACTAATAAAAAGTTTAGGGATTGCAAATAGTGATATCGATATTTACAATTTATGGTAAAAATCTTCTCAATTTGGCTTTGTTCTTATCCAACTTTAATTTATTTCGAAAATGCCAAAAATTAACATATTTTTTACACACGACAATGTTAAAAATAAAGGTCTTTATCATTAAAAACAACCACTAAACAATATCGATTCATGACGTAATATCACCGCACTAGGCTGTACAAGAAGTCGTTTATACAAGACAACGGCGCGCATGGACTGTCCGCAGTGCAGACCGACAAGGACTGTTTCCGCGCGGATTAAGTAATAATAGTCTCTAGGTCAACGGCGTAAGCGCTTGTCGGTACGTAAACTTTATAAGCGTAACGTTAGAGCCGCGCATCGTGTGTCGATAATATAAATGTAAGTACCGGAACTGCATTGGGGAAAATTGCACGTGGGTTAATTGAATTGTCAATGAGTGAAAAACAATAATATTGGAAAAGGGTGGGGATCGGAAATGTTCGGGAATGCATGTTTCACATTCGACATTAGATGAGCTTCTCAGTTCCCGTATTACATCCTCCCTACCATGTCAATTTTTCGTCAATTTCAAATATATAACATTCTCATAGTTAGGCGACACCGACTATATAGTCCTAGCGTCCGCCTGTACCATTCTTGTGCGAAGCGGTCACTGCAGGGTATCACCCCCCACTACACTATCATCTTAAAATGAATCTTTTGTTCTGCAAATAAACCACAAGGACAGATTTACTTGTCTGACTCTACTATCAACAGCTGAAGAAGCTCCCTGAACTTCAGCTATAGTTAATGCCTGTCTCTCTCGTCTCGTTTTACGTATTCTAGTTACGACCAATTGGCATTTAACAAGTGTTCAAATGCTTAAATAAAACCAGATTTGCGATTTGATATTTATTTTGAATATTCTCATATCGAGTTAACATTCCCATCCCTAGCTGTCTTGTATACAGGACAACGGCGACGAGGAACAAGAAAAACGTTGAAATCTGGAGCAATTTTTTTGAGAGCCTTATTATAAAAGAATGGATTTCTATAGCTGCAATAAATGCAATTTTTTTTAAACAAGGACCTAAAACATTAACATGAGTGTAAAAAAAAAATATAATTGATATTTTTTCCACATTTACCGAGCGGTTGAATTTTTGTCTTGTATACAAGACAGCGGCGCCAGTGTATCGTTCTATCGTTGTCTTGTATACATGCCAACGGCGGTCAAAGGGTTAAGCAACGTCGGGCGGGGTCAGTACTTGGATGGGTGACGCGTTTTTTTGCTTGTTTTTTTTGCTTGTTTTGCTCTATTCCAAAGTCAAAGTCAAAGTCAGTCAGTCGGGGCGTGCGGCGTGCATGTTAAACAAATGCAAACGTATAGGAGCGGCCTTAGTGCACGCTGCTCAAATAGAAAGAAAGAATAAAGAAAAGATAAGAAATCACTTGTGAGCCCGACGCTCCGCTGCACGCCCCGCCGAACGCTCCGCTCCGAGCGTCCACTCAGGCCTTACACTAATTGCTCTCAAACTTTAAATAAATAAAAAACAATTAATTATCCACAATAAACTCTCTATACTCTCTATAGGTATACAGTTGGAACTTGGACGATATCACTTCCGGGCCCTTTTGTGACTTTTATTATTAGTTATTTATGTATGTAGCAGGTATAATAATAATTAGTAACACAAAAGGACAACCTATTGTAGAATTTAAATAAACAATTGCAATTCAATAAAACAATGAGTTATTTATTTAAACGTTTTTATTTAATACCCAATGAATTAACAAAGCATTGTACAACGTTCACAAACATCAAAAATCCTATAAAATAAATTCCACGTCATAATAATTGTACAACATTTAAAGCGTTCATAATTGATCGATAGTGGCACATTTATATAAAGGAGTACTCACACACAGACAGATATAGAATAGAAATAGTTTAGTAGACAAATATATTGGTCGCAACAATAATATTGAACATTGTAGTATGTAGGCATAAAATTTATAAATTTGATTACCCTTTGGAACTCGATTAAAAATATACATGTAGGTATATTGTTATTATCTTATTAATATAATATATTTTAAATGTATTAAAAATAATTTCAATGTGGGATATGAGATATTTATGTAAAAATAAACATTATATTTCAGGAAAATAACATATTTTTTCAGTTACGAAAATAATTTTATAAGAATGTAATAGGTACTTTTTGTTTACACCTACCAACTGAACTTACGTTCTTTATAATACAATTTATTTGTATTTCACAAATTACAAAATCGTTTCGACATACGCACGAAAAGTGCTATTTTACGCACTAGTGCGGAAAAGTAGCCCCATATGTACTGTAAAATATTTTACATTACATATGGGGCTACTTTTCCGCACTAGTGCGTATTTCGTGCGTATGTCTAAACTTTAAAGTGCCATATGTACTGTAAAACGTTGTTCGATACACGTGCGAATAGGTAATTCGCAACTAGTGTCGATTTAAAACACTCCCTTCGGTCGTGTTTTAATTTATCGCCACTCGTTTCGAATTTTCTCTTTTTCGCACTTGTATCGAAAATAACTATATTTTTATCATAAATGTCTTTAGACACAGTAAAAGGACTCGAAAGAAGTTTGTGTGAATACGCCTCTAATTCTTTAACACACATATAAAACATTTATATATGTCTAAATATATGAGTTCAAGTATCTCGTAAATTTCTAGGTATAATATAGGTAAATAGGTACATTACATACATCAATAAGAAGAGTTCAGAGAATAGTAAAAGTATCTATAAGTATATGTGCGTTTGTAGTAAATAGATACGATATGTTAAATAGATAGGTAATACTTCTACGACTCCATTGGAATAGAAAGCCTAAAGTTATGAAATTTTTTATATTCTTGAGAAGAAACTGGACTGCTTATTAAATTGTTTTTAACGATTTTGGGTACTAAATAAGTAGACGGAAAAACTTAAATTACCTGCAGTCACCACAATTACAATATTCCAGATGAATTTCAGAATACTAAGGTTACTAAAATAGTTAAAAAAAACATTAAGTTTTTAGGTTAGGTATTAGTTTTGTTTTAGATCAAAAATAAAAGACAGTCTATTTTCTTCTCCGATTGAATAATATGGACATTAATCTAAACTAATTAAAGCGAAGGACGTATTATTGTCTTCTTTAATTTGGTACCTCAACGCGACTCAAACAATATAAACTCAAAATACATACGTAGGTCAAATGCGTTTTTATTTTTATCGAACTTGGCTGACACTGTCGTACATCTACACTATTAGTTACATATAGGTACCTACATGGTACATCAGTACTATTTTATAAAATTAAATTGAAACGAGATTTTTAATTGAAAAATGCGTCTCTTTCGTGTAAACGGAATGTAGTATATTAGGAAGGACACATTATACGAGAGATTCAACCGACCGACTGCTATCAAGATAGTTAAAATATATCATACTCATTATCCATAGTTTAGGATAATATATGATCATATTTAATTACACAAACGGGTCTAACGCGATATAATTTCATTGTTTTTACCTTTAATTCCGACGTTTCAGCTGAGTTGCACCAGCTGTGGTCACGGAAAGACTGACGTCTCAACAAATGTCAACGGAGATATTAATAAAACACCACTAAACTACCCGAAATTAGTTAATAAAAATGTTCGGGGTAGACAAAGAAATTGCAGCCCCCCGAACATTTTTATTAACTAATTTCGAGTAGTTTAGTGGTGTTTTATTAATATCTCCGTTGACATTTGTTGAGACGTCAGTCTTTCCGTGACCACAGCTGGTGCAACTCAGCTATATCGCGTTAGACCCGTTTGTGTAATTAAATATGTGTACAAAGCGCGAGGGTTTAAAGTGTTATAATATATGATCATACAAAAGAGATCAGTGAAATATAGCGAAATACTCTTTAAAAGTTTACTGACAGGTATTACGTTTACTTGAGATACACTCAAGGGGAATGAAAACCGATTATTTTTTATTAAATAGTGAAAAAGCGAAAACAAATGTACTTTTTGGTGACAGTTAAAAAGCTCTATTTGTTTATATTTTTATGTCTAAGGGTGAAGTCACATCTATCAGCATCGAATCGCATTAAGCTGGATGATTTTGGACAGACTATACGCATAGCAAGTTAAAGTATGCTGTTACATGTTTTTAGCTGCTAAAGGGTGCTATCGCATGCTTTTATCTGCTAGAGTATGCTATCGCATGCTTTTATCTGCTAGAGTATGCTATCGCATGCTTTTAACTGCTAAAGTATGCTATCGCATGCTCTTAACTGCAAAAGTATGCTATCGCATGCTTTTATCTGCTAAAGTATGCTATCGCATGCTCTTCATGATCACTATATATTGGTGAAGCCATGTCATAAAGGCAAGGATATTTTTGCACCAGCAAAATCAATTTTTCCTCGTCCATTTTTGTGCATATATTGTAATTATTGAAAGTAAACAAACTAGTGCACTTTGCTAGATGGACATGACTGTTGTGATAATGACGCGGTCGGCCACCCGCACGCCTCTTCCTTTCATTTGCAGCCTTTCTCATTCCCAAGCATCCCGGCTCACGCTTAAGCAGCCATTATCAATCGCAAGCGTTATGTCTCACGTCACGTGTAATCAACTATTCTCATTCGCAAGCATCTAGTATCACGTCTTAAGCAGCCGTTCTCATGCTTTATCATGAATGAGCATTCTTCAGTATGTTAAATGGATAGCTACACTTACGAGGGGTGTTCAAAATATTCTCGGTATGAGAATGAAAACAAACAAGTACGAAAAGTTTGATATTTTTATTTTTCAATATACTCCCCCCCTATGTTCATACACTTAAAAGATCGATCAATTTTTTTTTTAATCCCTCGTAAAAATATTTTTTATCTTTCGTGTAAAAATGCTCCTCCACTGCCGCCTTCAATGCTTCATCGTCAGAAAATTTATTTCCACGCAGATCCTTTTTAAGATTGGGGAGCAAAAAGAAGTCGCTGGGGGCTAAGTCCGGACTATACGGTGGGTGAGTAACAGTTTTAAACCCACATTCAACAATAGCTGCCTTGGCAATATGAGCAGTATGGACGGGGGCGTTGTCATGCAGAAGCAGAATACCTTTGGTTAACTTTCCTCGCCTCTTTTCTTTAATTACATCCTTTAATTGACGTAGAATGTTAGCGTAGTACTGTCCTGTGATATTTACACCTTTTTCTTTATAATCGATTAGTAATACTCCTTCACAATCCCAAAATATCGTGGCCATGACCTTGCCAGCTGAAGGGATGACCTTGAACTTCTTGGGATGAGCTGAACCCTTAATGTGCCACTGCATGGACTCTTGTTTACTCTCTGGGTCATAATGATGAACCCAGGTTTCATCTCCAGTAACTATTCTTTGCAGCACCTCATCAGGATTTTCACCGCACAGGTCAATAAAATCGGAACAACAAGCTACACGCATGTCTTTTTGAAGCCGAGTCAGCATTCGCGGAACCCATCTTGCACTTACTTTTGAAATATTAAGATGGTCATGTATAATATCATGTACGGTACCAATAGAGAGATTGGTTACTTGTGCTATAGATTTTACCTTCACTCGACCATCTTCCAATATAAGTTTTTCCACTTTATCAATATTTTCTTGTGAAGTAGCTACTACAGGCCGGCCAGGTCTAGGGTCATCTTCAATACTCTCCCTTCCGCGTTTAAACTCGCTTGACCACTTTTGAATGGTAGATAAAGAAGGAGCAGACTCACGGTAAACACAATCCATTTCCTCTTTTATGGTTTTTTGATTTTTACCCTGTTTTGTCAAGAATTTTATCACGCATCGATGTTCTAATTTAGTTAACATTGTCAATTCGCACATGATGTTCATGTTTGTTCAGCAATTGCAGAAAAACAAAAGACTATCTCGGTTCGAATTATACTTTTTTTTAATGTCAATGAATAAACCTTAGCGGCCAGTAACGAAAGAAATTTTAGAAGAGGTCGTAAGATATCAATACCGAGAATATTTTGAACGCCCCTCGTATACGCATTTAATGCTGAAGCTGAATCGATGCGGAAGGGTGAATGAATGCGGACGTATCTTCATACAAAATTGCGTTTTTATATTACAAAATGCGATTCGATGCTGATAGATGTGACTTCACCTTAAGATTCTCAAGAGGCACAGGTTTGAATAATTAAATTAAACAGGTATGAATTAAAAAGTTTGTTGCAGTATAGGAAACATGAAAACTTCAACTAAGTACAAAATAAAAAGATAACATAATTATGAAACAGTTTTTTGTCTACATCAAAAAAATTATCCTTACATCTAACAAATGGAAGACAATACTTATGATTAAAATTAACTTCGTTATATTACAACTGTTTTACAATAGAATAAATTCAACACATTTATTGTATTAGTTTCGATTCAACTGATATGGTTAGCTTCGAGTTTCACAACCAGTTTTTTTTAATAATTTAAATGATTATTTTTGCCTTCAGTAGATATGTATACGTAAAGTAATAAATGCAATTTTTAAATGAACACACTAGTTTCAGCTCCTGGTTCTTGTTTTATGTACTTAGGTAACAATCTAGATGAAAATATGTATAACATACTAGCGACCCGCCCCGGCTTTGCACGGGTTAGCAAATTATACATAAACCTTCCTGAGATTCTAACTATTAAAAAAAAAGCGGCCAAGTGCGAGTCGGACTCGCCCATGAAGGGTTCCGTATTTAGGCGATTTATGACGTATAAAAAAAAACTACTTACTAGATCTCGTTCAAACCAATTTTCGGTGGAAGTTTACATGGTAATGTACATCATATATTTTTTTTAGTTTTATCATTCTCTTATTTTAGAAGTTACGGGGGGGGGGACACACATTTTACCACTTTGGAAGTGTCTCTCGCGCAAACTATTCAGTTTAGAAAAAAATGATATTAGAAACCTCAATATCATTTTTGAAGACCTATCCATAGATACCCCACACGTATGGGTTTGATGAAAAAAAAAATTTTGAGTTTCAGTTCGAAGTATGGGGAACCCCAAAAATTTATTGTTTTTTTTCTATTTTTGTGTGAAAATCTTAATGCGGTTCACAGAATACATCTACTTACCAAGTTTCAACAGTATAGTTCTTATAGTTTCGGAGAAAAGTGGCTGTGACATACGGACGGACAGACAGACGGACAGACAGACAGACAGACATGACGAATCTATAAGGGTTCCGTTTTTTGCCATTTGGCTACGGAACCCTAAAAACCGCATCAAAATCCGTTGCGTAGTTTTAAAGATCTAAGCATACATACAGACAGACAGCGGGAAGCGACTTTGTTTTATACTATGTAGTAATTTATCCAGCCAACGATTTAAGAAACATCACATAATTTATGAAATTGAGTTTGTTCCTTTGAGTACGAGTATATAGTTATAGATGTAGTGCATAATTATTTTCCACCGTTTTTTAACGAAAACGTACGAACGTGTCTTGTTGTTTCAGTCAGCCTCGGTACAAAAAAGTACTGAGAATGAATGAAGTAGCATGACAAATACGAAAGTTTCCGAGAAAATACGAGGGAAAACAATTATGCACTACATCTGAACTATCTTAGATAAGTTTTCATTGAGTTTCTTAGCGCATTCACGAAATTTCATTCATCATAAAAATAAGTAGAAACGAAGATTTATGTACAAAATATTTAATAATGAACAATATTGTGGTACAATAATTTTCTAACTTTGCGTGGGCCACTACCGTGCCTCCAGATTTTGTTGAGGGGCAACCCGCGGTTTTCATCGGTTTTTGACAAGTTTGAGTCGTATGTCCTACATTTGCACTACAGATAGAATTATAAGGCAAACGGCTATCAGTTCTACAATATTTTATCTCCATTCTTGTCTACCGAATTTTTAAAGAAATGAATACTTTTTTTTTTCATAAACATTGTCTAAATAAAATAAATTAATTAAAAATTAAAAAGCACGACTGCAGTTTAAGAGCGAACTGAAAAGCTAAAAATAATTTTTAGTTGTGTTAGGTACTCAACTTAATGAATGTAAAATATAATATATAGGTAAGTGTTCTTTCAGGGTCGTAAACAGCAAACGGAAAAGTTTAGGCTCATTTAGAGTCGTGACTGTACCTGTATATTTTATTTCGATGCAGTCGGGGACCTGTGAATAGGAAAAATTCAATATATCAAGGTCCCCGACTGCAATCGAAATAAAATATGCAGGTACAGTCACGACTCTAAATGAGCCTAAACTTTTCCGTTTGCTGTTTACGACCCTGAAAGAACACTTACCTATATATTATATTTTACATTCATTAAGTTGAGTACCTAACACAACTAAAAATTATTTTTAGCTTTTCAGTTCGCTCTTAAACTGCAGTCGTGCTTTTTAATTTTTAATTAATTTATTTTATTTTATACATTTTAGTGACCATACAAACCAACCACATTTTTTATATGATTTAAGGCACTTAAGTTGCTTCAAGGAGCTTTCATCATGTTGATATTTGATATGTTAGCATAAAACGTGCTTAAAAACCTAAATAGGTCGGACCCAAAAACCAGACGTATTGAAAAGTGATATGGCTTAATATCTCTGCAACTACATAATTATTTCCCATTAGTTGGCTTTCGGGCTTCGCAATTAAGATACTTAGGGAAGCTGCAGAAAACATGCACCTTTCTTACGTTCCGGGCCTTCGGTCCTACGCGAAGCTCGGCCTTCGGCCTTTGCAATTAAGAATCTTGGGGAAGCTACAGAAAACGTGCATCTTTCTTACGCTCTGGGCCTTCTGCCCTACGCGAAGGTCGGCCTTCGGCCTTCGCAATTAAGAAACTTGGAAAAGCTGCAGAAAGCGTGCACCTTTCTTACGCTCCGGGCCTTCGGCCCTACGCGAAGCTTGGCCTTCGGCCTTCACAATTAAGATACTTCGAGCTGCAGAAAGCGTGCACCTTTCTTACGCTCCGGGCCTTCGGCCCTACGCGAAACTCGGCCTTCGGCCTTCGCAATTAAGATTCTTGTGGAAGCTACAGAAAGCGTGCACCTTTCTTACGCTCTGGGCCTTCGGCCCTACGCGAAGGTCGGCCTTCGGCCTTCGCAGTTAAGAAACTTGGAAAAGCTGCAGAAAGCGTGCACCTTTCTTACGCTCCGGGCCTTCGGCCCTACGCGAAGCTCGGCCTTCGGCCTTCGCAATTAAGATACTTGGGGAAGCTGCAGAAAGCGTGCACCTTTCTTACGCTCCGGGCCTTCGGCCCTATGCGAAGCTCGGCATTCGGCCTTCGCAATTAAGATTCTTGGGGAAGCTGCAAAAAACGTGCACCTTTCTTACGCTCCGGGCCTTCGGCCCTACGCGAACCTTCGGCCTTCGCAATTAAGATACTTGGGGAAGCTGCAGAAGGCATGCACCTCTCTTACGCTCCGAGACTCCGGCCCTACGCGAAGCTCGGCCTTCGGTATTTACAATTAAGAAACTTGGGGAAACTGCAAAAAGCGTGCACCTTTCTTACGCTTCGGGCCTTCGGCCCTACGCGGAGCTCGGCCTTCGGCTTTCGTTATTAAAATACTCGTGGAAGTCACAGGAAGAGCCCATCTGTCTTAAGCTCCCAGTCTTTGCTTCTCGTAAAATATTGTTTCACAACAGTAGCACGTGTGCTCCGGGATTTGCAAAATTTGTCGTGCGAAATTAAAATCATCATCAAAGACCTGCCTTCTACAGTCATGATAATAGTGTCTTCTATTCAAAGTCTCAAGTTAAATCTTATAATAAACAGCACAATATTATGTTTATTCAGAGTACCTGAGCATTTCTCAAATAATTTGTACATTTCGATCACATCTTAGATTTCTATAAAAATTGGTATGCTGGTAAAGTACCTACATGAAGCTGAACAATTTCCACCATATTTCCCAAAATGTCCAAGAAAGTTTGTATGAAACATTCCTTTTTTGTTACCAAATGTGTAAGGAAATCTGGTTACCAGAAAAAATTTTCATGTACGTACTTTACCAGCATACCAATTTTTATAGAAATCTAAGATGTGATCGAAATGTACAAATTATTTGAGAAATGCTCACCTAGTCAATCGTTCAAACCGTTCCTTTCGTATTTGACACTTTCGCAATTGAAAATAACGTAAGCGCCACGTATGACGTTGTCGTATATAGCTGCAAAGAGAAATGTCATTAGCGCGATGTAGAACATTTCGTATTTTCTCTCCAACGATACAATTAAACATATAACTTATATATATTCATATGATCGCCTTAAAAAATCCTTTCTTTTAATATCCCATTCAATAGATTTAGACAATTCATTTATCTTTGCGTTATACTTATATTTTGTAAAATCTTGTCCTACCAAATGAATAGTTTAAACCATATTTTGTGTACAGTTTTAGAATCGTCTTTCAAAATCCTTTATTTTAATACCCAACTCGATAGGTTTATAAGTTTTATTTTTGTTTCGGTTGCACAATTTGCAATGCATAATCCGCCATATTGGTTTTGTGATGACGTCACATAGCCTATGTTACTCGGGATGACGTAAGGATTCCAATGATATCTCAAACACCTAAATCGGTTCAGGCACTTAGCTGTTACGGTGTAACAAAGAAACTTACATACCCACATACAAACATGAACCCTGAAAACAATACACTCTTTTTTTGGGGCAGTCGTGTAAAAAACACTTTTTTCGTAACTCGATTTCGGTTTTACTCGGCTTATTACTCTTTTGAAAATATTTTGGAATTGTAACCAGGAGCTGCTGTTGTAAAAAAAAATGAATATTTATAAAAAAATTATCTAGGTACCATAAAACCCTAAAAAGGCCAATCTATACCTATTAACAAACTAATAATCGTATCTACATTATATTTCAACACTTCCTAGACATCAGTTAATTAATAACATCTATGATATATTTATATATAGTATCAACACCAATGTTTACACTCAACTAGTTACAAAACTACGTACATTTTATATATTTTCTATATATTTATATTTTCAGAAAAATGTTTCGGACTGTTTAATTTTATAGAATATAACTTTAGAAAAATCTGCAATAGTTTTAAAATAATGATCCAAAGGTCCAAAGTGTATAAGATAGTAGTTATAGTTGGATAAAATACGTTACAAAATTAGTGAGCTCACTTTAAACAAATACCTATGAATACAATTGGTTTTCAGAAGTTGTAAATTAATAAAAAATACACTTAATATTTATACAAAAAACTGATACATATGATGATCATTCCTTCATCAACCAATATAATTAAAGACAAGTATTAATAAAGACTGCGTTATTTCCTCAATTTTTAGAGTCCTCAAGAACGCTAACTTTAATGAATTGATACTACTTTAAATACAACTTGCTACTCTTACCTCTTCATGTCTTTATTATATAATTGTCTTTAGGATACTCAAAGCCTTCACTTGTCACGCAATATAAGCATCTGTCTTATTCTATTTACTATGGTCCGAGAGGGACAGAGCTAACACATGACAAATGAAATGGCTTCTATTAGTTACATTATTTCACTCGCCGTTTCAACAAGGGCCTGGTCCATGGTCATGTTGTCTCGCTCCTTCGTCATATTTGTAGGTAAGTGTAAATGAGATGGATATACTTACAACATTCCGTCTTCGTGAATCGAAATCAGATAGCTCCGAATCACGACGATGTAGTAGAAATTTTCGGCTGAAAAATGAAGACGGTATTGTTAATGCGTAGTGTAAGTTAACCTAATAATTGAATGGTGGATACATAAAATTTATTTACAGTAATAATTATAAGTATGTATTACAATAAATTTCAATTAAAGCTAGAAATAAAATGAAAATTACAAAATATACTTATCTACAAAAAATAAACCTAACCAATCATAAAAAGAACACCCATCCATAATTAACAAACATTTAAAAACAAATGTGTAATGATGAGTTTAAAATACCTATTGTCAATCAAAGGTTAATAAGAAACAGAGATAGTAATAAATTGCTGGTACCTAGTTTTACGAATTATTATGGCCAGAGAAGTAGAAAATATTTAGTCCCTAAGATCTATAATGAGTTACCGTCGGATTTAAAGACCACAAGGATGACAAAACAAACATTTAAAAAGAAACTAAGCAATTTTTTATTAAACAAAATACAAAGTCAATAATACGTTACATTTTTATTTTATTTTGATTTTCTTTTACTGTACGCTAAGAATATAGAGTTAACCCCTTACTTCATGTCATAAATAAAAAGTATTTGTTTAAAAATGAACTTTAATAGTTGCTATATAGGGCTGCGCATGCGGTAAAGGGTTAAGTAGATACCTAAGTTTAAGTTACCTATCAACTACCTAGCTTGCATATACTTACATAAAGGAGCCTCGTCTGCCAACAAACCACTCTGTGGTTTGGCAGAAGAATATATGTAATTAGTTGTAAGCAAGATCTCTGAATAAACGTTTTATTGATTGATTTATTTATTTATTTTTTAATTGGGTTTTATTTTAAATTGGTGGTAGGTAGTTTGAATTTTGAACCCAGGCTCGAATAAATGAGTTTCTAGGAACTTATGTAAGAAATAAAAATAAATAGCGTATTTATCAATCAATTTCGGTGAAAAAAAACATCGTCAGAAAAACGGACTAACTTCATTGAGGGGAAACTAGTTTGTAAGATTTTTATTATTGTATGTTTGTAAGGTATGTATCTATGGGCCTTAGTTGCCTGATAATAAATGATATTTAACTTATTTTATAAAGCTAGGAAGATGATTATTAAATTGTACAACTGTCGATATTCGTGTACAGTCGATAAATCGAATATCGTTAGTGTTGTGTGTCGACAGAGTGACATCCCTAGTGCGCAAAACGTTCAAGCGGATAAACAAGACCAAGTGCGGGTAGTTCGAAAAACTCGCGCGGTTAGACGATGCTGATGTCAACTTAAGCCAGTCTTCTCCGAGACCACGGGGACAACGCCGTCCTCGAAACGTCGGAGGTAAATCTTAAAACTTAGATACGCGATTAAGTCCCGTTGTACAATTTAATAATGTGTAAAAATCGTGAAAGTTTAAATCAGTGTTAGGAAGATGATGATTGTATACCATGGACAATTAAATAAACACTGGGTGTCCTCGGCTCATATCTCACCTAAGAAGAGGATCTGCGCGATGACATGTCCCGCGCCCATGTGGAACAAGCTCTTGAGGAAGCCGATGATGAACAGCACCAGGAACACCACCCAGAAGATACAGTACTTCTTCATTAAACTGCTCTTTTCCTGTAACCATCAGGTTATAAATAGTTTATAAGAAGAGCGGTATTTCGATTTTGAAATCTATGTATGCATGTGGATGTCACTTTATTGGACAATATCTGGGAGACATAAAACATATTATTATAAATCTCAAAGATGCGCGTTTTCCCAGAGACAATACCTAGCTAGCAATAGCTAGATCGATTATTCGGCCCCGAAAACCCCCTATAGCAAATTTCATCGAAATCTAAGTCTCCGAAGTATACAGCAATCCTTTCACAGCCGTAATATAAGAAATGTAACCTTTAGGATCTCGTATAAAAGCTAAAGTGTCGTCCGTAACTTTGGTGACGTCGTTAAGCGAGGATGAAATTAGCGTGTCCCATAAAGTGACCCTTACATGAGATCATTCCCTATCTTCGTCGACCTTTACCCATTTCCTTAATTAAGTGCACTGTATCTATAGGGCATCTTTGCTTTATGTAGGTACTTAGATGATTATATAGTGGCGGCGAGTCAAATATCCATTGGGCAAGCTGGAGTATTTTTGACGGTGATAACGTCTTATAAATCGATGAACACCGGGTATCATGCACGAAAAAGTGAAAATCATCGTCAGTAAACAGACTTACAGATAACCATATACTTAATACTTTTTTAAGAGATTTCTTTAGTGTTTCAAATTCGGCAAGTCGGTGGGAATTGAGTTCTAATTGGCCAATTTGAGTACCTAATTCGGTCTAATTTACTGTAAGAGCGTGTTTTCTGTAGGATAATGTAATAAAAAAAATACGTATAATTGGGCATTCCGGTGGGAATCAGGATAAAACAGCTAATTGGCTTTACTGGTACCTAGTTATTACTTAGATTTATCCCGAGAAGTAGTTATCTGTCTTGCAGTTTTGAATGATTCACGGTTAGTTTCCGTAGACTTATCTGCCAAATTTGTGCTTTACATAGACTTGTATTAACTGCGTCGAAATATCGGGAGCTCGAAAATAATACAAAAGGTAATCACGGTTCATATCCCGGTCGATATAAGTCTAGTGATATATGTCTTGGTTCTTATTATTATTGTGTTTATTTGAACGAAAAGGGGGGTTGCTGATGTAAAAAGGGCCTATTGTAAGGCTTCTATTGCCATTTTAAATTATGATTTTTTTTCTCTTTTTTTTGCCCTCTCTTTTTGTACGCATGTGGGTATGCGTAGGTGCTAGCATTAGTTTAACATTTTTTTACTTTGCAACTACCTGTGAGTTCCTGTAATTGGCTTCCTGTTTTTAATCTTATTATCTATTGAAAGTTTGTAGCTGTTGGTTCTCCTTAACATAAATAAAATAAATAAATAAATAAAAAGTCCATGAAGAATATTTTAAAAGAAATAACTTTTTTATCAAGCAGAACGGTCTAAAAGCGATGCCACAATGCCTAAAAAGTAATAAAAATGAATCAATATAAGGAAAAGTGGAGTGGAAAAACTCACTGAGTCACTGCTGTTTCGACCAAGACAGACCTATTTATAGATATCTTTAATTGAGAACAGGTTCCCCTTACCTTATAAACAGCGAACACGAACACCATATCCAGCATGAACTTGATCAGCAGTAGCACCACCATCAGCACCACTATGGTGTACACCACGGAAGACACAGCATCCTCGGACTTGGACTCTGATGCTGCCTTGATGTCCACCGCGAAGGTGATCAGGATCACGGCCAGCACGAAGGTTATGATCTGGAAGGTATAATTGAACAATGTATATAATGCTTAGTTATAGTTTGTAGCTTTCTAATAGACCCCGAAGGCTAATCCTATTGTCTATTGTTAAGAAAAACCGCTCGTGCCACGTTACGTGCCACAACCACCTGCATAAAAAATCGGTACTTCGGTTACTGAGTGCCGGCGAGTCGGACGCTACAGAACCAGTCTAAAATGTGTCATCGAGATGCGTAACAAAGGCACGTTATCGGAGAGCGCACCTACACTGGTTTTTTGAGCGTTGGACTAGCCCGCGCTCAGGTGCCAAATAGAATAATGAAGACCCTTTTTTGCAGGTAAGTAGCACGTGCGGTTTTACTGAACAATAGACAATAGGATTAGTCTTCGGGGTCTACTAGAAAGCTACAAACTATATAAGTATGTTACTTTAATGTTCATACCAAGTTTCATGTCAATGTAATCACAAGGTTTATTAAATTGCAACCCCGTTTGCACCCCTTAGGGGATGAATTCTGGGATGAAAACTTCTGTCTATTACCAGGACAGAAACTATCTGTGACTCTGTGCCAATTATCATCAAAATCAGCCGAGTTATTAAAAACTACATCTAATCCAAGATTTTATAATTCTCTCCGACAATTCGAAGACGACATTCTCTTCGTGGTATCGAAAGAAGACTGAAGAGCTGGAAGTCTAGAAATCGTTAGACAAAAAATCGTTCGATGATTTAAATCGAATGGGAAGCCTGCAAACTCACCGAGTTCATGATGCCCATGGTGATGCATCCTGTCCTCAGGTGGAAGATGAAGCAGAACTTATCCAGCACCGGCAGCTCCATCCTTGCCTGCACCAAGGTCAATAGGTCAAGGTCTATATTTGGTAAAGCAGTAAGGTTAGATGGCGTAAGAGAAATATTGGAGCGAGAGTAACACTTGTAGGGAATTCTCTCACTCACTCACTGTGTCTCTTGCCCCGAGCAAAATAAACTAGTGGCTTGTGCTGTAGTAGATCTCGCGATGAGCTTAAAATCGTTGAATTGGAATGCTTTCAAGGAGACAATCACAGTGACAATATCAACCGTTTTCAATCCTCTTATTCCACAAAATCCATAATCTATTCTGAGGGTCAACCGCGTAATCAATTTCGTTCACTACTGCCTCTCTATTGCTCAAATATAATACAAGAGTGGCAGAGGCAGATGATGAAATTTCGATTTTCGATTTCTGCGGTAGGCCCTCTGCAATTTCATAGACTACTTACCTAAAGAGTTCCAAATTCAAAAACAAAATAACCGTTTCTGGGTCTCAGGAGGCTGTTGCTACATGCTGCAGAAATATTTGCAATAAACCCTCAAAGACACACCAGTACGATGGCAGCATTTAAGACTTATATCAGTACCATCGCCCACACTGTTAACTGTACCGATGTGGACCTTATGCCTTTTGTAATAAGGTCCATCTATGTAGAGTTAAGAGTGTTTGTTGATGGTTGTACGGCTAAACTGCCGCTAACGCCATATTTCGACATAATGTTTGCGAGGAAACATCTTCGGATGTTACTCGCGGCGATAAACGACATATACGCGACTGTAATGGGCTTTATCGTCGCTTTGGTGTTTGTGCTTGTAACTAAAATATGCATATACAGCTATGGAAGGTATGTATGTGTTGAAGTTGCTAAGCGGGCGAGGTGTTCAAAATTACCTTGACACAATCTTATTCTCTTAACAATAAAGTCGCGCCAAGATCGCTTTGAACACCTCGCCCGCTTAGCAAACTTATGCTTATGACTGTAGGTATTACTTTAAGTGTAGTACAGTCGCCATCAGATATATCGGAGCGACTAGGGCGCTCACAAATATCTGAACACGCCTCTATTGTCAGGGCGTTATTAGAGTGCGTGTTCAGATATTGTGAACACCTTGGCCGCTCCGATAGATATGATATATGGCGACTTTGATATCATGAAAAATGTCTAAAAGCTACATCTACATTTAATTAAAAAGGAAGCTATATTTTGGTATAAGGACCTTATAAGTTGCCTAAGAATTAAGTTAGATTTCTGTTTATAAAGTAATATTTTAATTAATTGTCATGAATTTCGTTCCTTATTTTGACAAATTCCGAACACTTACGAATTTTATGGTTATTTTAGATCTTCAAAACAGTTAAGCACCCAACTGAATTCTACACACATTTGCAAAATATTTTACATAAATTTAAATAAAATTGAAAAAAAAAAAGAATTGTATCTTTAAACATTAGACAGACGTCCTATACGTAATTAAATATGTACATAATCACATTTACTCTAAACAATGTCGTTTTAAAAATACAGCTATCACACAATCACAATTCACTGCACACAAAAAAAAACATTTCAAACATCAAAACCAATCATACCATGGTATGCCCCACTCCACGTATAAGTCACTTCCCCATCCTAAACTGACTGACCACAGACTGACTGAGAGACTCCGGTGGTCACCAGCTAGGCAGCATCTCGGCTGTTACGGTCCGCGCTGTGACTGCTGTGAGGTTGACTGTTGCTGAAACTGTTAAGGGGGCGTCGTTAAATTAAGGAGATGGGTTTAAGGAGTATGTTGTTTGTGTGTTTTTTTTTTTCAATAAAATTATGGTTACGTCAATGTGGCTAATTCCGTCATAGGGTCTATTCCGTCCACGAGCGTATTTCTTTGATTTTCAATCCTAGGAAAAAAAAACCATTTGCTTTTCATTGCTGAAACTAAAAGCAATCTCTGCTTTGTCTATGAATTTATTAATTTTGTTCGTTGTTCGAGAAAAACGCTAATGGATGGAATAGTCCCTATGACGGAATTAGCCACATTGACCTTACAGTAGGCATACATTTTTAATTAGCTTCGTCAAACGCTATGTTTTATAGCGAAATTGTACACTGACTACTGGCTATTACGAGTATATACACAGCTTGTTTCTACACGTTTTTCACGGTAATATGATGAGTTTTTGTCGTGTTCCTTCAGAAATATTACCACAATATAATAATTTTAAAATTAATAATAAATTTCGAACTTTGAAGCAAAGCAGGCACACTTTACGGTAAATACATTTCTCTAGGTGGTGCGGCCCCTTAACAGGGAAGCTGTGTTCTGCGCACATCCGCTGTCACAGATCGATACTCACGGGACCATTATTCCGATTGCAATCGCAAGCTAGAGGGTGATGTTTCTCTTTAGCTAAGTACGAGAAAGCTCAAATTCTTGAGAAGCGTTGGTGGCCTAGTCAAGGGATTGCCTCAAGTTACTAAAAATTAACACTTAGATTCAACTTATATCAACATATCGTCAGGTGACAAGCAAAACTCACTAATTACCACCACAAGTTCATAGCCATAGTGAAATATATGTATTATTAAGTACTAAGAGAGTAAGAGAAGGTTAATTTTTGTTTAAATATTTTTTAGTAATTGTACTATTGTACTATACTTTTCTCTATAAATTATTTGTATTTGTAATTAGTGAGTTTTGTTTGTCACCTGACGATATACGGGTCTTAATCTTAAACTAATTTCTACGGGGGTTTATTTATATCTTCTTAAGTTTGCCGACTAAGGGCGGTTTCAGACTAGCGTTTTATTCGAGCGTACCTACGCTACGCGTACGCACGCGTGAGGCACGCGTAATCTCGTAATAGGGAGTTCCTCCTTTATCGATACGTGGAAATTTATAATACCTACATTCCTACGACTCTCCTCTTTCCGAACAGAGTCTATCGATGCTTTTCTCTCCTAAGTGCTGGAGTAGAAAAAACCTAATAATGTGTTTAAGGTGTTAAAAGTCACCTCCTTCACCACCTTAGCATTTTTCTAAATTACTCTAAAAACACAATGCAGCATACCTACGTATTCGTTAGCATATTGCTATCGAGCGCTCTCAGCACTATAAGTACTTACATACATATATTAATATTACATCGCTGCAAAATTAAATTCCATTGTCACATGGCCGTCGTACAATACGGACCGTCTGACTGAAGTTATCAGTGCCATTCATTCAGCGGCCGAGACTAGACATGCGCGTTCTAATTTTGTTTTTATTTGTGTTCGGCGCGCGTTCACTTCGGACCGGTGAGAATTGGAACTTTTTTAATATAACTTTTTAAATAGTGTAGTTTTTTAAATTCGGATTCGGTGCTTTTTGGTGTCGATTGTTATTTCCTGTTTTCTTTCGTTTATAGCAATTATTGTTTAACTTGTTGTGGTTTCTGGGGCCGATTGTTAAAAAGCCGGGTTTTCAACAGTTGTAGGTATTGAAGGTAGAATTTGTTTTGTAGTTTTATATGAATCAAATGATCATCTGTCCTACCTACCTATTTAGTTGGTTGATTTTTAGGGTTCCGTAGCCAAATGGCAAAAAACGGAACCCTTATAGATTCGTCATGTCTGTCTGTCTGTCCGTCTGTCCGTCTGTCCGTCTGTCTGTCCGTCCGTATGTCACAGCCACTTTTCTCCGAAACTATAAGAACTATACTGTTGAAACTTGGTAAGTAGATGTATTCTGTGAACCGCATTAAGATTTTTACACAAAAATAGAAAAAAAACAATAAATTTTTGGGGTTCCCCATACTTCGAACTGAAACTCAAAAATTTTTTTTTCATCAAACCCATACGTGTGGGTTATCTATGGATAGGTCTTCAAAAATGATATTGAGGTTTCTAATATAATTTTTTTCTAAACTGAATAGTTTGCGCGAGAGACACTTCCAAAGTGGTAAAATGTGTGTCCCCCCCCCTGTAACTTCTAAAATAAGAGAATGATAAAACTAAAAAAAATATATGATGTACATTACTATGTAAACTTCCACCGAAAATTGGTTTGAACGAGATCTAGTAAGTAGTTTTTTTTTATACGTCATAAATCGCCTAAATACGGAACCCTTCATGGGCGAGTCCGACTCGCACTTGGCCGCTTTTTTTTTTACCAATTAGGTACTTTTAAAAGAATTAAAAGCCCTTTTTGATGGTTTGCTTTTGTTTCGTTTGGAATACTTCTAACAATTTGCTTTTTTTTTTGTTTAAGCGGTAGAACATTGTGCAACAAAAGTCTAAAAATGTGAACAAGCGTCTAAAAAAGAAATGTCTTTTATAACACAGGTCAACAAACTCAAGGCAAAAAAAAATTAAACAGCTAGGTCTGATATAGGTACCTACTTATCCAGAATTACCTAGGTAAGTATACTTTTTAGCGAATAAAGGGACGTTCGTGAGCGCATATTTAATTGGAATACCCCGTTATGCTAGATTATGCTGTTAGATTTATATCTTTAACTTTTTATGAATTACAGTAAAGTTACTGTTACCGATACCGATACCGATATCGATAGCCTGGTAGTTAGTTAATAAATCAAATAAATAAAAAATTATATCCTTTATATGCATAAGACATACTTATGTTTAATAGACACTCGATTTTAAGAAGTGTGAAAAACTGAAAAATAAAAATAATGAAAAATATATTCCTATTAGCAAAATAGCACGATTATAGCAGCTTCACTGTTACGTTGAGTAAGTAATATATCGTATTAAAACTTACGTAAGTTTTGACACATCAAGTTAAAATCGAGGTGAAGAATATACTTGCCAATAAAATACCTTACTGTGGGTTGTTTACATTTTGTTATGATATCGGGTTGTTTAAATCGGCGATGCCAATATATCGGCCTGCCGATTATATCGGCCGATATATCGTATCGGTATCGGTATCGTTACATCCCTAAGTGAAATAATAGGTACCTACTTATTTAGTTGATATGTAAATCTAATTTTACAATAGGTGTGCTATTTATAAACGTCTTTAATATACAAGGAAGTCACTTTTGCACTTCATGTATTAGAAAATGGTTTAGTTTTTTTGTTGTTTTGATACGACCTTAATATTACCTTGCTTAACGATCATTTAGTAGTAGTAGTAGTAAAACACTTTATTGTACAAAAATCAGAACACAACAGGAAAAATAAAATTCGCCATTAGTACAAAGGCGAACTTATCCCTTTAAGAGATCTCTTCCAGTTAACCTTTGAGCAATTGAGGGAGAATTGGAGACGGTAGACATCGGTCATTTTGGTATATGATGTATGGTGCATATGTCCATGTCACGCACTGTACGAGTAAAGCATTATACTTTGCGATTGCCATGTCATTAGATGTAAGTATTAAAAATTAAAGATAAAATATCTTATTGATACGGTTTTAACACCCCCTGGCACTGACTAAAATAACCGACTTGGTTTCACTTTACATCTCAAAACTTTTTTGTAGCAGAAGAATTGCGTTGCGGGACTTGCATCTTTTTACATGTACTGTTTTTGATGTGATACAATTTACAATAATTTGCGGACAATTTAACCCTTAAATGCATAGTGTTGCCAAATGTCTACAAAACATTAGACAGCTCACAGATTAAGGGTTAAACAAATTCTATTTGTTCCTGTATATTATTTCAATAGTAAAACTAATAAATTTTCCGAATTATTACATAAATTTACACAGTATTTTAATTTATAAAAATTACATTTGTTTATAGACGAAATGTCGGAAAACTTTGAAAAACCTGGAAGTTGATGATTTTTAATATGTGATTTTGGTCAGATTTTTCGGGGTTTGTAATTATTTTATATTTACAAACTTTATCATAGGAACATTATAAATAGTGTACCTTTCTGATGGCAGTTAAGATTTTTCCTATACCCTCTACCAATAGCTATATATTTCCAAAAATATGATTTAGCCTATGCAACTTTTAACACTGATTTCGCAGTGAAAATCGATGATATATTTTTTTTACTATTTTTTCTAGAATCGGCAAACAATTATGTGATACATATATTAATTTCGGGCAAAAAGAAAAAATCATGCATTTAAGGGTTAAGAATTAGAAAATGTAAGAAAATAAACGCTTAGAAATCTGCCCACAACACATACAAAGGTTAGATACTAAGTGCGTGTACCATTTCGCGGACATTTCTTAATTAGAAGGCGTCCACTAATAGCAGTGTGACGTCGTGGTAATAAGGTTTCCAATTAGGTGTACTTTTGTAACTAACCAACTTAACACACACTAATATACAGGGAAAATTGATATAAATGAAGGTCAGATGGCAGTCGCTTTCGTAAAGACTAGTGCCTATATGCCATTTCTTGGGTTTAGTTGCCAAGCGGACCCGAGGCTCCCATGTGACGTGGCAAAATGCCGGTACAACGCGAGTAAGATGGTGAAAATTGGTATAAACGCATGCTGCTATGAACATTTGGCAAATGAAACAACATCAGACACCATCGGAAACCGATTTTTACATTATGTACCTACATTGAATAATTTTACGGTTTACGAGGGCTGTTTGATAAGTACCCGTTTATGAAAAAAATTATCAGTTGTTTTTGTTTATATGCATTTATTTTTCTTCATAGTCTCCTTTTAACTCTATACACTTGTTCCACCTATATTCAAGCTTCAATAAACCATCCAAAAAGTATGATTTCGGAAAGTCATTAAAATAGGCCTCTGTGGCGGCAATGACTTCGTCATTTGATCCAAATCGCTTACCACCGAGCCATTTTTTCAGGTTGGGAAACAAAAATAAATCGCATGGGGTCAAATCTGGAGAATACGGGGGGTGAGGCAATAGGGCGTAGCGTAATTGTGTTAATTTAGCCATCACAACTCTAGACGAATGAGCTGGTGCGTTGTCGTGATGAAACAGTACTTTTTTATTTTTTAAATGGGGTCGTTTGTCCTTCAACACAGCGTCAAATTCATCTAATAAATTGGCATAGTACTGCCCTGTTATCGTTTTCCCCTTTTCTAAGAACTCAATATGTATAATACCCTGCGAATCCCAAAAAACGGTCGCCATGACCTTTCCAGCCTATGGAACGATTTTTGCTATCTTTCGCGCAGGTTCACCCGGTAAAATCCACTGCTTCGACTGCCCTTTCATTTCCGGAGGGTAGTGGTGACCCACGTTTCGTCTACGGTTACGAAACGACGCAGAAACTCCTTCGGGTTACGTTTGAACACGGCCAAACACTGCTCCGAAGTAGTCAGTCGGTTCCGTTTTTGCTCCTCCGTGAGTAAACGCGGCACCCACCTCGCCGATACTGTCTTCATACCCAATTTATCTTCTAATATGTTTTGTACCCGCTCGATTGGAACATTTACAGCATCAACGATTTCTCAAAGTTCAATTCGGCGGTCGGCTAAAACGATATTTTCAATTTTCTTAACCATATCGTCTGTAGTCACCTCAATTGGGCGGCCTGGGCGATCCTCATCAAAGACGGTTGTTCTCCCCCGCTTAAACTCGTTAAACCAGTATCTGACGGTTGTCATAGAAGGAGCACATTCATGGTAAACCGCTTGCATTCTTACTTTTATTTCATCACATGTTTTTCCTTCCAAAAACAAGAATCTAATTACAGACCGATACTGCTCTTTCTCCATTTTCACAATTTTAAGTTCACGCTTTCACTGAATCGCTGTCAAATGAGAAAAAAACAAAAGAATGCTGTTTTTTTAAAATTTTCCCACCTCTGAAAAATGGCTTAAAACGATTGTATACATATTTTCGGCCCGTGATATTAATACATTTGGAAAACGGGTACTTATCAAACAGCCCTCGTAGACTCACTTGTTTTAAGTCACTCGCGCGACATGTTTCGGAGAGCCTAGGTCTCCTTTCTCAAGCACTAACAGTGCGAGCGGCGTAAAATTATTCATGTTAGTATGTCTCACAACAGTTTAAATTCGATTATTATGTACCTAGTTAGTTTTTTGCATTTAATGATCTTTAAACTTTAAATTATGACGGTTTTATAATTTTTTGCTAGTACAAATATTTTATTTTTATCACATTCGTGTCCGGTTAAACCTAGAGTTACACTGGGTTAACGGTTTAACCGGTTAACCCCGGGTCAATAGTGGCATGGTGCAAGTGCCCCTAATACAATCAAATATTTTTAGAGCTACAAACATTTTTTTGAGTCAGTTGATGAATAATGAAAACTACATTTCAGATAACAAGTATTGGCGGGACCTCGCACACGCCGAGCTCGAGGAGGCGCTAAACCTGAAGAGGAATGAGAACAGAGCCAAGAATGTGATATTGTTCATAGGGGACGGCATGGGGCCCAACACCATCACCGCCACCAGGATACACAAGGGTGGGGAGGGGTACAGGATGGCTTTTGAGGAGTTCCCACATGTGGGTCTGCTTAAGGTAAAAATAACCTGGATCTTTCTCTTTTACTCCAATGAAGGCATAATTTGAGTGACAGAGAAAAATGCCCGCAATTTGCGAACTTCGATTTACGCGGTTATAGCTCTGAGAGTTTTCAGAGTATGAGTTGAGATAAAAGGTAAAAGTTTTTGGCAAATATTTTCATTTTTGTTACAAGCTTTTATCACTAACTGCACTTTTCTTTCCACAGACAACTAATACTCATCGATACATTTCTAAAAACCCCAAACACAATTAGGTTGCGTTGTTATATCACAGAGTTCCTATGACCACCTCCTGTCTCCGTCATCAGATCAGCTCCATGGTACCATAATATTGCATTATTTGCATTGTCACCCGACTTTCACACGTATGCAAATTTTGTGCTTCATCAGAAACCGGGAAGTGGGTCAAATTTAACTTGCAAGATTTAACCCGTACCACCCCGTACAAACATAGGTACATGTTAGTTACATACAAAGGTCTCAGAATAGCTTACAAAATCTAGAATCACTTCATCTAAAATATTATAATTATAACGCTATTAAATATAATAGAAGTTTATATTCTATTAAGCACCTGCATAGATGTAAGACTATTTGCTTTGGGTGCAGGCGGCTTATAGTTTGTTTATACATATTTAGAATATGTACCCAGACAGATAACCTTAAAATCGCGATAAATATACAATGTAATTTAATTATCTAGGTGTTAACAAGATTAAGCTGATAAAGAAAGTGTAGGTAAGATAGTTTCGTTGAATTACATCATAATGATAATTTTTCTGTGCAACGACTTTTGATTCTGAACTATCGAACAATCGTCATTAGATAGATTATTGATTGATTTTTTTTTCTCTTTTGAATCTTTTTACTGAGGTGTGCCAATAAAGGGCATTTTATTCTATTACATCCATAAAGTTGAATGTATACCTATATGAAGATGTGTAGGTTACACCAAATAAACTATTTCTGTTCAATCCTTCCAGACCTATTCCGCCAACAAGATGGTCCCAGACTCCGCGTCAACGGCCACCGCCATGTTCACCGGCACGAAGGTCAACCAGCGCACCATCGGCGTCGACGCCACGGTGGCAGCTGATGACTGCCCCAAGTCCTTGGATCCTGAGGCGCAGCTGAAGTCTCTAGCTGCTGTGGCTTTAGAAGCGGGGAAGAGTGCAGGTAAATTCACTGATATCAAAGGCACCACCACCAATTGGTCTACAAACAAATCTTCTTTCTTAGATGTCAAGCATAAAGTGCAGGCAAACAGGGATAGAGGCCAACCAGCGGACCATCAGCGTCGACGCCACGGTGGCAGCTGATGACTGCCCCATGTCTTTAGATCCTGAGGCGCAGCTGAAGTCTCTAGCTGCTGTGGCTTTAGAAGCGGGGAAAAGTGCAGGTTAAAAACTTTAGGAAAGAAATCAAAGGCACAAGCTATGTTTTGGTCTACAGATTAAGAGTGTGAGCAAAGAACTACTCTTATGGGTGTTTTTTAATAAGACGTTAGATCATGGAGTCTTAAAAGCTATAGATACTGATATTTAAGGTTCTCTGTCAAGATAAGAAATAGCAGAAATTGTAGCACTGAGCAGTAATGCGGGTATGCGGGGCACGCCATTAGGTGCGCCATGATTTGCTGGGTCACAGATACTTACATTAAGTTGAGGGGTTACCGAACAGTCGTACGTGCACTGCGTCTGCGTATATCACAAGTCATACGTTCATAACGATGAGCTCTGGTTGGACCACCTTAAGCAGAAACGAATTCGCAGAGCTGCTGGACCACCCCAGGAGTCACACATCTGTGACCGATGCGGCAAGAAATGCCGATCGGTCATTGGTCTATATTTATAGTCATAGCAGTCGATGTAGGCTCTAGACTACTTCCTCAAAATACCTCTTTAGTAGCTGCAACTATCATCTGCAAAGATGCTGTGGCCAATGATGATGATGACGTTCATAAAATTCTTTTAAATTATATTATTTCTTGTAACTACCAGGTTTCGTGACAACAATGCGAGTAACCCACGCGACCCCCGCCCCACTTTACGCCCACACTTCTAATCGCCACTGGGAATGCGAGTCGGTCATCCCCCAGGAGTCGCGGGCCTGCAAGGACATCGCCAGGCAGCTCGTTGAGGACTGGCCGGGGAGGGATCTACATGTAAGGTTTTCTCTTTTTTACTAAACGCCTAAGGAACATGCAAGCCTTATTATTATATGCAAACTGACGTTAGAAATGCTTAAAGAAGGAGAGATATGGATTCTTCGGCTTCCAAATCTGACCGCAAGCGATTTGGATCAGAATCTCAACTAGTAGGTACATAGTACATACCGATGAGTTTATGAAAAAGTAAAATATCGCGAGGAAATCAGACTAAACTCAATAAGACATCGGGCCTCGCTTTTGTTCGAGGAAGGAAATGCAACACTGCAAATGTGATAATATTTCACCCATTAAATTAATTGGCGACATGATAATTATGAGATTGAATGTTTGTTAGTGTTAATATGCCACTGTTGATGTCGAGGACCCACGGTCAATGCCCACATTTACCTTTGTCAGTGGCACACTTAAGGAGCACATGAGGAGGTGCTAAATTAGTATTTCAAACATTAGATCCCACGATATCCTGATGATCTTACTCGTGCTCATACATGCTGATATACTTTTCCAGGTCATAATGGGTGGAGGCCGTCAAATGCTGGTATCCAACTCCTCAGCCCTCGAAGGCGACCCCATCAACTTGTGGGGCTGTTACAGTACAGACGGACGAGACCTCATCCGGGACTGGAAGATGGATAAGGAACAGAGGGAGCTGAAGTACAGCGTGGTGCAGAACAATAGTGAGCTGAGCGGGGTTAACTTTGATGATCCGGATTATTTGATGGGTAAGTTCAGTCATTTTGGGAGCAGTTAATTGGTCATACTACATAAACCTTATGACAACGAGATAAGCTCTATCATGGGTCAATCAAGTGTGTTGCCATTAGTTACAGGCAATAGGCAACTAAAAAGTTTAAGTATGAGAGACCTTTAACCTCATTTGGTATTACCAGACAGTGGAATAATTAGAAAGAGTTTGAAGCCTAGTAATTATCTCTAAACTATATCCTTTACATCACATTACATATAGCATTCCTAAAGTTGACGTAATTTCTGCAAAGGAAGATTTAGATTAGTAGAGGTTGTCTGGAAGAGATCGCTCTTTAGCGATAAGACCGCCTGTTGCCAGCCTCTAACATTTAATCAATTGTTCTTTTCTTTTGTCGTACTGAGGTGTGCCAATAAAGAGTAAGTAAGTAAGGAACATTGATTAGCACAAAAATTGCAATAGTATTCTATCTATCTACCTAGATTAGATTACAGTTACGTGTCACGATCAGGAACCGTATGATGGACTCAATTATTGACATGATAACGACACCACTCGATAGAAAGAGACAGGCTTGTATTCTATCAAGAAGCCCCATTGCTTCTTTCCCTTGAGAGTAAAATACAAGATCTGTTCTATGTGAATTTACAGGAATCTTCGCCAACGGGCACATGGCGTATGAATTCGAGCGGAACCATGGTCCTGAAGGCATGCCGTCGATCAGTGAGATGGTGGAGGCCGCCATCAAGGTGCTGCGGAGGAACCCTAATGGGTACTTCCTTATGGTGAGTCATCTTGCAAATTATTATTTTAAGGGGACAGTATATGACGTTTTCGATTTAGACCTCACTTTGCGCAATTAATTTGTTGATACTGGCCATGCAAGACGCCTGAGAAAACGCTCTTATAGTGAGTCATGCATTTTCGATGAAGTTACTGATACTGACTATCTGTTTCATTAATTAGGTACTCTTAATTACTTACTAAAATAAGAGATAAATGGAAGGAGTTGGAGGAGGCCTATACTCGAGAGAGGTCCTTAATATCTTAGACATAATACATCAAATTGACAATAAAATTTTATTAAGTTAATTTAATCATATCTCAATCAAATTAAGTATTAAATAAATGACATAAATGTAAAAATTTAGAATGTATTTATAAGTAAATTGTTCATGAATTAAAATTAAAATGTAAATAATGCATGCATTCGTATCCGTCAATTCTTTTTTATAATGTAGCGATATTAAGGAATAAATGGCTTTTTTATTTTTTATTTTTATTATTATAATTACTTACTAAGGTGACGCAAAGTGAGTCTTGGCCTCCGACACCAGATCCCGCCATGCCTCTTGATTTTGCGATAGCTCTCGCCAGTCACTATAGCCAAGGTTAAGCAGTACGGATATGATGGTCGTTCTTGTCTACGTGACAGCGTGATAAAACGGTGTCCGTCACTTTCTTTCCCACGGTGTTAAACAGTGACAGTTATTTTATCACGTGGATAAAGATGGATAAAGCTATCCATAATAGGCTGGCTGGTCTTCGGCTACTACGTCGTTCCAGCGGTACCTAGGACGTCCAACCGGGCGTTTCCCATTTGGTTTTTTTTATGATATAGGAGGCAAACGAGCAGACGGATCACCTGATGGTAAGCGATCACCGCCGCCCATGGACACCCGCAACACCAGAAGGGTTGCAAGCGCGTTGCCGGCCTCCAAGATGAGAGTACGCTCCTTTCTTGAAGGTTTGAAGGTCGTATCGGTCCGGAAATACCGCAGGCGACAGTTCATTCCACAGTTTGGCTGTGCGAGGCAGGAAGTTTCCTGTGGTTGTCCCAAGTCACTCTCTTCACGCCACGATCCTTTTCCATTCTCTCTCCATTTCATTAACTCCTAATCATTCTTCCCCAGGTAGAAGGCGGCAACATAGACATGGCGCACCACCGCGGCCGCGCGAAGACCGCCATCGACGAAGCGGCGGCCATGGAGGATGCCGTCCGAGTCGCCGCCTCTATGACAGATGAAGCTGACACGCTCCTTGTGGTTACTGCGGATCATACACATACCCTGTCTATCAACGGATATCCGCTTAGAGGGTCCAATATCTTTGGTAAGTACAGTACCGTAGTGTTGTACGAAGCCAACATGCTGCCCGTAGCTCTTTATGATGTTCAATAATCTTTGGAAAGATAAATTGCCAAAGGTAAATGCGACCTTGTTGCGATAGTTAAGACAGATGCAACTGACATTAAATCAAATTTACAATCGGGCTATAGGGTCGGGCGGGTTTCTCTGGTCATGGTCGCGTGAACATGACCATGACCAGTGAATCCTGTGTCTAAATGTCGGTAAATAATGGTAACAAAATAAATTCGCGATGGGCCCGAATCTAAATGTGATATAATATGTGTTCAAAACGCGAAAGTTTTAAATGTAACATGAAACTGTAACTGGGGGGCACCATACTCTGTCTATCAAAGGGGTATCCAAGAGGATCTAAGAAGAGTCTAATATATTGGTAATTAATGGTCCACACTTAACTGACGATTTGTAAGGTTTATTGCAAGGACATTAAAGTATGTCAGTTAAGAGTGTCACTGCTGATATTGGTGACCATACTCATACCCTGTCTATGATTTAAGGCCACTCCGAAGTATCCCCCCACGACCACAAGCCCTACACCACACTCTCGTACGGCACCGGCGGGCCGGGCGCCTTGCATTACGAAGTGGAAGACCAACACGTAGTCCGGAGGGAGCCGGGCAACAGTGACGACTTCATGTATGAGCAGATAGCTGGGATTATACTGGATGAGAATAGCCACGGGGGTGGCGATACCACGATATACGCTAGAGGTACGGTTTGGTTCCTTTTTAGGGTTCCGTACCCATAGGGTAAAAACGGGACCCTATTACTAAGACTCCGCTGTCCGTCCGTCCGTCCGTCCGTCCGTCCGTCTGTCACCAGGCTGTATCTCACGAACCGTGATAGCTAGACAGTTGAAATTTTCACAGATGACGTATTTCTGTTGCCGCTATAACAACAAATACTAAAAACAGAATAAAATAAAGATTTAAGTGGGGCTCCCATACAACAAACGTGATTTTGGACCGAAGTTAAGCAACGTCGGGCGGGGTCAGTACTTGGATGGGTGACCGTTTTTTTGATTTTGTTATTTGCTTGTTTTGCTCTATTTTTTGTTGATGGTGCGGAACCCTCCGTGCGCGAGTCTGACTCGCACTTGGCCGGTTTTTGTTTAATGTTGTCCAATCTTGTGCGATTCCGATTCTAGCGACAAGGCAGACCCTCTAATGCGTGAGTGAGGAAGTGAGTATGAACTGTAGACTTTACTAGAACCCCATATATTGATGAGGAAGACCAATACGTAGTCAGGACGGAACCAGGGAACAACGACTTCATGTATGAGCAGATATTTATAGTTCGTTTTTTTAGCATTAGAAAGAAGGTAAGCGATCTTGACATGTCTTTTAATTGAAAAACGCTTTTTAAAAATTAGTAACTTATACTTATGAAAGCAGAAAAATACAAATGATCGTATTAGATTCATAATTGTTACATATTTGCCGTGACTTATTTTTAAAACATGCTTTTCAATTAAAAGACCCATCAAGATTGTTTACCTTTTTTCTAATGCTAAAAAGACGAAGTATAGCTGGCATCATTCTGCAACAGCCATGGGGATGGTGATACAACGATATACGCTAGGGGTATATGTAGTTTCCTTCTTGTTTAGGGCTTTTTGATTATTTGACGGCATCCTAACTGAACCTCCTCATTTCCAGGTCCAAAAGCGCACCTGTTCCACACCGTGCACGAGCAGCACTACGTGTTCCACGCGCTGTGCCGCGCCGCGCAGATCGGGGACCACGCGACAGACGCGGCTGCGCGTGCGCACGCCGCGCTTGCGCTCAGTGTGTTATTGGCCGCAGGCGTTGTACATTTAATTTGTTAGCTAAAATTTTATGTAGAAAAAAAAATCTTTAGGAAAAGGTTAAGTTTTTCGACTGTCAATGAGCACAAGGGGTTGTATAAACACTATTACAGGAAATAATTTTACTTTTTGACTAAGATTTTCAATTATGTATAGATAGATGAAATATATTGTTACTAAAGTATTATACAGTAGGACTTAATATATTTATTTTTATAAAATTCAATCACTTGTTTTCTTTTGTCTCATGAATTATTCTACCTAGCCTCTGTAAATTACAAAATCTGTGGGTAACTAGCGGTCGTAAACCTAACATTTTAGAAGGTTAACAACAAAAAAAACAAAAATAAAAAAAGATAATAAAATAGTATTTTTTTTCTGTGCTTTACTAATTATCAGGGAGCGTACATTTCATGCCGATGACAGGCGTATGACGTCAACCTACATACAGGGTGGACAAAGTTTGAAAAGGGCAATGGTATAACGAACGTTTATTTATTCGTACCTAATAATGGAAAATATGATTAATCAATGATTAATCACTGTTATCTAATCAACCTCTTCCGTTTAAGTAGATATATATTGACACTTGAGACGGACATTGAAAGAATATTATCTGACATTGTCACATCACTCACATCAAAGTTTACTCTTTGTCACAAATTGTAGACGTGCGGAAACAACATTTCAGTTAAATTTAATAAGATCAGGAAACTTAATGCTTTGCCAAAGTCGCTATGGAGGCTATAGAATTATTGTGCCAAATAAATCTGTCAGCAAAGTTTGCTACCAAAAGAAAGCAACATCAAGTTACATTTGCAAACAATAAAACACAAAGAACATGAGGAACATAAAGAAACACAGTTTGATTTTAACATGGACTTGACCAATTTCATGATAGCATCGAATATACCATGAAACAATTGAATAACAAAAACTTTGTCGATTTCATACAAAAATGTATCGGGGGGAAATATGCAAGTACAGTACGTAAACCTTTAGAATCTAACTTAAGACTAAGGTAGGTATTTGCCGAAAAAGTTTGAACAAAGTTTCGCGTCGATACGGGAGGACATTCTTATTTTTTTTATTTCAGAAACTATTATGTTACTAATAATCAAACGTTGATAGACACGTTGTTGTGGCCTATAATTAAAATAAAATAAAAGTCACTACGTTTCCGGTTACTAAGTTGTGTCACTACGTTTTTTGAAACATCCTGTGTGTTTATATGAATACGTCATTATGACGAAACCGGTATGAAATGTACGCTCCCTGCTAATTATAAATTAGTTTATTAAGAAAAATTTTGCTCATAAATTAATTAAGAAACAAGAACAAACATAAAATCATATGTCCCAATATATATTGCAAAACAAGCAACAACGGTTGCACTCCGGGAGTGCAGATAGAAGTGAAAACTCACCTCACTATGTTACCGACGCCCGGTAACACGATACATACGTTTAGCGGAGGTATTCTATTTATTTATTATATTATTATAATTCTCAAATAAGATCACACTTTTTCATCGACATGTTTATTTACATACTGCCATGACAACGTCAAATTATTTGAACATAGGTAAAGAGTCTTGAAAAGGATTCCGCAATATAAATGTCAATAACATTGAGTTTTGCTTTATTGATTTAAATGCCATTTAAATGAGTGGCGACCTTACGGGGCTTACGGTCACGTGATCGCCTTACGCCCCTTACGGTCACGTGATCGCCTTACGCTCTCTCTCGAGTTTATCATTTTTTCCCCACCTCAAAAAGTGCCCAGCGCCCCTAAAGAAGTTTTCACTTAAAAAAACTGCTTACGTTTTACTTGAACGAGTCTCACACATAGTAGACAAAGTATAATCTTACGTGTTACAAACTGATCTTGCAATTTCAGATAAGAACATAATACTTACTTATATGCAAATAGGTCATATAAAATAAATCTCACTACGAAATTAATAACATTGACATACCTATTATTGCAACTCGATAAAAAGCGGTGCAAGCGATAATAGGTCTTAAACATATATAAAATAAAGTCTGCGTGTGCGCATTGTGCACGTCCGCTCTGGTAATACCTATCAAAACCGGTTGCATAAACAAGCGTATGATACTATTTAGGGTTCCGCTGTACCTATTTGGTTGTACAAACAGAAACACAACTGTAAGTAACCACGTCGATGGAATGGACCTTATTTTGCAATGAGGTTGACGAATTATCAATTTATCAGTATGTGGATGACAATGACTGACGGAGTAGGTATCATCACTATCACTATCACTACATAGTATAAAACAAAGTCGCTTCCCGCTGTCTGTCTGTAAGTAAGTATGCTTAGATCTTTAAAACTACGCAACGGATTTTGATGCGGTTTTTTTAAATAGATAGAGTAATTCAAGAGGAAGGTATATGTATAATTTGTTAACCCGTTCGAAGCCGGGGCGGATCGCAAGTGCCTATTAAGAACGTCAATTAAATAACACTTTTATCGGCAGTAAAGTACGTCCGCCATTTGTACATGGTTGTATATATTTTGTGCAATAAAGTTTAAATAAACAAATAAAGTGTACCAAAAAACCACTTTACAATATCACAAAGCTCCATGGAACCCGACTTGAAACCAGCGTTCACCATTCGCAGATATCTCTGAAAAATACAAGGAAAATTGGATGCCCGCAAGATGCCCGGCCGGGCGCTCTAGTGTCGTGCGGATCCCCAAACAAACATGTCTTGTGGGTGCTTTATTAAACGAAGTAATTTCAAATTGAGTTGACTTTTAATGTGTTGGACTGTTACTGTATAATACTTATAATTCGTGGAATATTATATTATAACTGGTAAGTAAAATGTGGTGGTTCAATACAAAGTTATTTCAAATTAAATTGACTTTACTGTGTCTAGACTCATATCAACGATTTTAATTAGATATTTTTATTCGGTTTATTTAGTGTTTATAAAGTAGGTATGTTATTTTGATAAAACGCTTACTCGCCGGTTAAAGTTTACGTTTGAGCTTCAAACATTTATCTAAGAAGCTAGCAGGAAGTTGTGCAAATACACAACCGCATACTTAAAAGCCGTATGTTACTGAATAATTATTCAATTGTATTATCTTTTCTCCGGCAATAAACTACCCTATAGGCTAGTTTAACTAGGTCATTAAAGAAACATACAAAAAAAAAATAAGAAAAAAAAATCGTTGTATGAGGAAATTAAAAGACTGGCACACGAAATAAATGATTGGTGATTACTCCACCGACAAGAGCAAAGTTCTTATGTTATGATGATGGTTTTGGTGGCGAGTAGAGTGGGAATCCTGTCCACTCCCTATCCCTTTCATTTCATCAGAGTCCGTGCGCAGACTGTACAAAATATTTATGTGTAAGTGTAACACATGGTTTCCGTAGGTATGAATGAATGAGCGCCCTATTAGTTTACCGGCTACGTCGTAGAATGACTTAATTATATCGACGACTTCCCGGGGGGCTACCGCGAAAACAGAATTTCGCAAATTGCGGGCATTTTTCTCTGTCACTCTAATTACACCTTCATTGGAGTAAAAGAGGAATATCCCCGCAATTTGCGAAATTCGGTTTTCGCGGTAGCCCCTCTGGTGCGTTTAGCAAGTAGGTACCTACGGCACATGAGTGGGTGCGAATTAGGGTTTGCTCCCGGTACTAAGATTGTATGGCGAGAACCGGGAATTCCCGGGAATTTCCGGTTCTCGCCATACAAACTCAGTACCGGGAGCAAACCCTAGTGCGAATGTTTACTAGAAATCAACTGAATTTGTCACTGATATGATACGACCTAGACACGGCTTGCAGACCAGAATTTTTCTTTTAATGGTAGTAAGTGTAGTAACTAAGCAGGAGATCAGGTCCCGGGTTCGAATCCTGATAAGGGATGACTCACGCTAGACCGGGCCGGGCCCGGGCCGATTCGTCCGACAGGTCATTTTCTATGATGACGGCTGATCGGTGATCACGTGGTTCCGGCGCTTTGCTTTCCATAGAAAACAAAGCGCCGGAAGCTCCGGCCCGGACTCGGCCCGGTCTAGCGTGAGTCATCCTTAGGGCTGCTTAGGCGCCTGACCCAATACGGGTCTTACCACGACCTCTTAACGCGATTCAGTTTAGGACCAAAAGATCATAGCCTGAACTGAACTGCATCGCTATTTCCTCGCGTTATCCCGGCATTTTGCCACGGCTCATGGGAGCCTGGGATCGGCTTGGCAACGAATTCCAAGAATTGGCGTAAACACTAGTTTTTATTACGAAAGCGATTGCCATATGACCTTCCCAGAGGGTGCAACTAGGCCCTTATCGGGATTAGTCCGGTTTCCTCACGATGTTTTCCTTCACCGATGAATGGCAAATATCAACTGATATTTCGTACATAAGTTCCGAACTCATTGGTACGAGCCGGGCTATTTCTTAAGCGAGCGAGAAGCGACCCAGCCATTTCATTCACTCATTTGTTTGAGGGAATGAAACACTCATCTCAATTAGTGTATTTCGTACCATGAACTGCCACTTGAGCCGAAACGAGTCGCAGGAATGTCGAATTTAGCTATTCATTCAGCAAGAACCATTCAGCAATTTTTTTCAAAATTTTACAATACTGTTTGTTCTAAAGACTACCGTAAAAGTATAATAGGTACCCCTTTAACATAACTTTGCCCACCACGGTTCTGTAAAAGCGAAATAATTTAAAAGTAGTTACAGATACACTTTCTGAAGAAAGTGAAGAAGCTTTCTTATCGCTTTCGCTACTCGTTTGCGCTGATCTATCAGACTTTTATTCTTATTTCACACTCGAATTTTTCAGACTAGAAATGGGACGGCCGTGCACAAAATGTCCGCCGACGACGGTTCAGAGCTGCTGCGGCCTTCGAAACCTGAGGGTAGCCAGCTTAATGATAGGATTTTTAAAAGTGGTACGTATCCGGTATCAAGTTAAATGATTAAAGTGAAACTTTTATTCTATCGCCCCAATTTTTAGGGTTCCGTATCTCAAACGGAAAAAACGGAACCCTAATAGGATCACTCGTCTGTCTGTCAGTCCGTCTGTCACAGCCTATTTTCTCCGAAACTACTGGACCAATTAAGTTGAAATTTGGCACACATATGTAAGTTTGTGACCCAAAGATGGACGTATAACGTAAATAAATGAATTTTAAATATGGAGGCCATTTTTGGGGGGTAAATGAGAAAATTAAAAAATAAAGTTTTTCAAACTATATCGTGTTACATATCAAATGAAAGAGCTCATTGTAAGGATCTCAACTATATTTTATAATTTTAGGATTAGTAGTTTAGCAGTTATTCAAGAAAATAGGCAATAAATGACCATTCCCCCCTTATCTCCGAAACTAGTCGGTCTAAAATTTTGAAAAAAATACACAAAATAGTTCTTTACCTATAGAAGACAGGAAAACCTATTAGAAATGTGCAGTCAAGCGTGAGTCGGACTTAATGTACGGAACCCTTGAAACGCGAGTCCGACTCGCACTTGGCCGGTTTTTTTTGGGTTGTCTTTAGCATATTAGCATGTCGCGTTACAGCGTTACAGCATTAGTAAAACTCTACTTTATTCCTAGTACTTAGAGTTCATAATCTTTAAAATAAGCATACGACTTTTAAAGTGAAACTTTTATTCTATCGCCCCAATTTTTTCGCTCAATTTTGCTAAACGTGTTTAATTATGAATAAATCAAATTTTCATTCATTATTTGATTTGTGTTGTTAAAAAGTAGAAATACAAATATGTTTATACAGTGTGTGGCCTACAACACGGGCGAATAATTAAAACGTAGATTCTACTCCTCAAACAATAAAACTTTTGACCACAGCTTTTTGAAATTATGTAGTCTTAAAATTGTCCCTTTTTCAAACAAACTAAATAATATTTTCAATGTACTTTAAATTCCGTCTAATTGACATTGCCCGTCAGTCTTGTCACCGTACAGGCATAATCAATTTCGTAATACATTGCGTGTTCGAATAAATTTTAAAGTGTTTTAAAATACAAACCACAAGTTATTTTTAAAAGTCGCTGAACAAACATTGTCTAGTTTGAGGAGTAGAATCTACGTTTTAATTTTTCGCCCGTGTTGTAGGCCACACACTGTAGATTATTACTGAGGTGGAAATAATATTGTCATCATTAACCAGAGAGCTAAAATTAAAGATAAATAAAACGGAAACAGAAAACGCACTTCATTTTCAATTTAATAAGTCTCAACTTGATCGCAGTGCATCCCGCGCATCATACGTGTAACATAAATTGCGGTTCATTATCTACTCAAATCAAGGAAAATTATCAAGAGGACTTGTATTTGTATCAACGATCTTTTCAAATGCTTCTCTAAATCTTCAGTAGATGTTAATCATAATAATATATTTTTCACCTCAGCAGCTCGAACAAGGGTACTTTGCTACTTAAAAACAGTGAGCAAAATCGCATTTTGCTCACTGAGTGAGACAAAATGAGCAAAATGCGATTTTGCTCAATCAGTGAGCAAAAAGCGATTTTGCTCACTGTTTTTAAGTAGCAAAGTACCCTTGTTCGAGCTGCTGAGGTGAAAATTTAATTGTTGGTATATCTTAAGAAAACATGAGTGAATAGAGGTAAGTGATGAAGAAGGAATACATTTTTCGGGTTCTCTAATATGTTCTCACTGCTGAGGTGAAAAATGTTGTGTACTACACGAGATCAAAGTTATTTACATCTCGTGCGCTTTTGAGTCCCTTACTACGCTCAAGATTCTAAATTAGATTCACGAGCGTAGCGAGATTATAGAATCTTTCGCTTGCACGGGACTCAAAATAAGCACTCGAAGAAATATCAAACTTTGATCTCTTATTGTACAAATAACTATTTACTTTCCAGTTGCTGTTCGTCGCAGCAATAATAGGCTTGATATCAATAATGAGCGGCTACCACACGGGCGCAGCTAACGAGGACGAGATAGCCCAGAAACCCACAGCCCAGCTCGTGTTAGCGTTACTGATGAGTATAGGATTCCTGTTCTTGGCTGTTGTGCTGATCGCTGGATTATTTAAGGTATGTGTTTCAATTAGGCATTTTGTATCGTCTCGTAAGCGAGTGCCTTGTATATGTAGTATCTAAGGATTCTAAGTGTAAGGCCTGATTGGACGCTCGACTTGAGCGTGCAGTGGGGCGGGGCGTGCGGCGTGCATGTTAAACAAATGCAAACGTATAGTAGCGGCCTTAGCGCACTGCTCAAATCACTTGTGAGCCCGACGCCACGCTGCACGCCCCGCCGAACGCTCCGCTTCGAGCGTCCACTCAGGCCTTACACTAAGGTATAACTCGTTATTTTGTTCTTAGTTTCTCTTTTGTTCTATTTTTTTCCACACTATTTGGTGTCCTGCCCTAGTAGCACGGTCGCATTTTTATCGTTTGTCATCATGCCTGTCACGTTCTAACAAGTATGTAAGTGCGAAAGTGACGGGCATAGTGATAATCGATAAAAATGGAACCGTGCAGAGCCCGCTAGTAGGTTTTGCTTATGTAGGCGAATGTTGTTATAGTCCGTTACTCTCAGAATGAACTTCGGTTTTCGGGTAAAATCGGACGTAATCGGGTAATAGAAAATGACAGCGTCCAAGACAGTGATTTTTTCCACTTTTAATTTATTTCTAAGTACCTATTTGCAACATATTTTCAGAAACGGCGCAACTACGTGATGATTTACTGGGTGGCCAACTGGGTGTGGATCACGCTCAGTCTGATAGGACTGTTTACTCAGTCGCAGGGCGCGCTACAGTGGATAATGGCCTTCTGTTACACTGGTTAGTTTAATTTTAAATTTAAAGACAAGTATTAGAAACTACTTAGATTTGATATCTAAGTGCTGAAAGTTGGTTACAAATAACAACAACAAATAATAACGATCGATGTTACAAAGATTGCGAGTTCGAGTCGAGTTGGTCTAAAAAAAATTTCACTTTAGTCATAGAGAACTAAGTAAGCGCAGAGTTCTCATTAAATAAACATGAGATAACCATTACGCACACAAAAGAAAGGGATGAATATAGTTTTCTCTCGATGGCTTTCTGCCAAATGCAGCTTACTTTTTTCCTATTCTATTATTGGAACATGAAGTATGTTTAATTTTTTGCAAATCCGCATCTTATCTGAACTAATTATATTTTCAGTGGCGGATATCTACTTCCAAATCGTGATCCGGAGCTACTATCTGGAGATGACGGGGGCCGTGGCGGCGCCTGCGCATCCCCCGCCGGGGATAGCACGATTTTAGGGTCAAACGTGGGTCAAACACATTTTAGAAATTGTTATAACACGACCTTGATAGTTAGTTTTACTGGGAATTTTCCGCAAGTCTACAACCAATGTGCTCATTTTGCGTGAAAAACAAGGAAACAGCAAAACCTATTCTCCTACACTGTAAACAGGTAGAAGTACACAGGAACCAATACCTAGGGACTCCGTGCACACTGAAGGAGGCAGTTAGCAACCTGACGACACTGCTAGCTAGGTTTCATGGAGGAGCTGGGGTGGCTAGAGTAGCTCTACCTCGTTTCACGCAAAATAGGCACAATGGTTGTCGATTTGCGGAAAATGCCCAGAAAAACAAACTAATAGAAATCAAAATGTATAACAATATTTTCTATAAGTAATGTTTGTTAATATCCAAGGAGGATAATAGGGACTACGTTTGTATGGAGAAGCGGGACCCTTTCCTATTAAACCTTAACAAATCTTATTTTATAGGTAGTGACCTGTTCATTGTTAATTTGTTACTAACTGTTATATTTGTACACTGTAAAATGTTTTATAGTAAATAGACTGATAAGTGCCTAAAAAGAGAATAAACATTTTTTTTATTTTTTGAAAAAGAAAACCAATAAAATCTTTTAATAATGATAGTTTATGTTTTTTCTTCTCCTACAGAGTAAGGCGGTGATGGCGGCGGCCGATTACAATATGCGCCAGATCATAAAAAAAATGCTATGAGTCTCTTCGGAAAGAGAAGAGTCGTGGAATGTACAATGGAATGTATTGAGCTACTCTTCTCTTTCCGCATAGACTCTATTTGATTCATGAAAGGTTCTAGAATGTTAGACCAAGAAAAGTCTGCAACGATTTTGATAGAACACGCAGTGCAAGTGTTATTTTAAACGTCAAACTTCCATGACAATCTATATATATAAAACAAAGTCGTGTTTGTTCCAACACCCATAACTTGAGAACGGCTGAACCGATTTTCATGGTTTTTGATTTGTTGGATTAGTCTCGGGCGTCTCGGCCCAGAATAGCAGAATAACTATTAAAAACATTGAAAAAATTGACGAAAACAAAATAATGAAAGAAATATCATTCCCATACAAATTGTTCCTATAGTCGGATTATTCCTATTTGCATTATTTGACACATTATGACTGACGTTTATAGAGATGTAACTAACCCAAATCGATTGTCACAGCAAGCGATTACGATTGGATGGAACCTAGACTGAGGTATCGAATTGTGACGTTTAATAAATTTTTATTTGAGATCTAAATAAAGCTAGAATTATATGGTTAATAAATAATAATAAGAAAATATAATAAATTTAATAATGCTTTGTTGCGACCTACAATGAAAAAATTATATCGATTTACTTTGACGACTACTGATTCATAATGGTGGTGTCCGGCCAACCGTAAATTTAAAAAAAAGACGTAGAACGTAAACGTTCGCAGTGCAATCACAAGGAAGACTCCTTTGTGATTTCGATGTGCAAGACATTTTACGTTGTATTGCTGTTGTGAGTGACATGTATTGTGTCAAATAATGCAAATAGGAATAATCCGATTATAGGTATCTTACCTGTCAAACATTTGATCTTCATCCCCTTGATACGGTAAACTCTCACATCAAATTAAAGAACGTATTTAAAAAAGGGTTTCGAATCGACAAGATATATCCACAATATTAGGATTACGCCGTATTTGAGATTTTAAAATTGTAAAATAGTGACAGTAATGACAACGGATTGACATATTTATATTGATGCATGCATCATGGGTGTCGTTTTATAGGTTTTAGGGAGTGCCGGTTTCGAAAATGTGACGTTATCTATGAAAAGGGACCTTATTGTCGATGGCGCTTACGCCATCATTAACGATGCTCCGATATAAATACGCGGCCACGTGCACTTTGTCATAAAAGTCGTCATGGGTGTCGTTTTATAGGTTTCAGGGAGTGCAGAATTCGAAAATGATGACTATTTTGGAATAAAAGATGTGTGTAATGATAATTTGAAAACTTCGCGTTATATTCCACAAGCTTATCACCCTCTTTTTTGTCACCCTCTTTTCACTTTCTCCTCTCATCTACTCAAAGGTTAACTGGAAGAGATCCCTCAAAGGGATAAGTTCGCCTTTGTACTTCTTACTAATTGTATGTTATTTTTAATATGTCTTTTTGTACAATAAAGAGTTTACTACTACTACTACTACTACTACTACTTATTTGAATGCAAGATATTGACATATTTTTGTATAATGTTGCCTGTTTCGTACAAGTCATATAATAGTGATGTACCACAACCGATACTAACCGAAAAAAAATTAGGTACGTATACGTATTTGTTGATATAATGCCTGTAATACAATGATTGTATAATCCGTATTTAACGTGCAAAAAAAAACAAATGCATACCTATATGTACCTAGGTGAAACGAAGTTCACCGGGTCAGCTAGTGTACCTATAAATTAAGAATAACACTTGCATAAAATCATTGCAGTCTTATCTCGAGCCGTCGAGCAGAAAAATAGTCATACCTCGGGTAGTAAATAAGAAAGTAATTCCTTACTTTAAGTACTGCCTAGTCTAGGCTAGTCTACGCAATAATTTACTACCTAAGATAATGCAAAGATAAAATAATGTAACTACGGTTAAACCCTGTCAAAAAATAAACCTACATTCGTCAACAACATTGTTCTTATCCACCTAATAGCCGGCATAATCAAAAATAATTAATAAAATGTCATAATCAACAATCGGAAGCAATAAAAAAATCTAATTCAACGAATGAAGTCCGTCCGAGCAAGGCCATGGCCGCGCGCGAGGAAGTTGTGACTAGTCCGTCTCTATACGCCGTCATTGACGCTTCGCTGCCTAATCTGTGCGCGTTCGAAATTCAAATCGGAAAATACGACGCGTTATTTTTTAATCTTTTTTTTTCTAGTGATGTGCCAGGTTTGTCGGTTTTATCATGACAATTGCAACGTGTTCTGGAAAGTGTCTGCGACAAAAATAGACGCCCACAAATTGTTATAATTAAACTGTATGTAAATAGAGTGGAGGACAGACGTGTCGTCTGATTCAGTGGTGTAAATAAACGTTTAAAAAATATTTTAAAGTAAAATAATGGTTTTTGAGAATATAACTAAATAAAGTGCCTTAGTGTAATGCATATTGGAATTACAAGTATTACAGTGATGTGTGGAAGACTTATGAGGATTTTTATAGTTTTATTTATGCGTTAGTGAAGTGTAGATACCCTAGATGCTACAAAAGCGGTAAGTCCCCTCTTTAAACGGAAACTTTTTTTTCATAATCAAACCCAAAAAAATCTGAAGCTGTTGATTTTTGCCAGTGTGACATTTAAAAATATAATTATACTTGGTCAACCAGATCTTGACAGTAGAAAAAGGCGGCAAATTTGAAAAAAGTAGGCGCGAATGGATATCGTCCCATAGAAAATTTGAATTTCGCGCCTTTTTTTATTTTATTGACAAGATTTGGTTGACCAGCTATAATGTATATTGTTTAAGTTTTTACTCACTTATGATTTTTTTACCGTCCCAACGTGACGTGTTATAAAAACACGAGATAAAAGCATAAAGTTACAAAACAACAATGTATTTCATTGACGAACGTAATCTTACAAAAATAAACAACCATAGTTTGTATTTATATTTAAAACTCTATAAGCCGCCGGTCATTTAAGAGCAAAGTGCAAGATTTTAATTTAAAAAAAAACGACGTTTTACTGTGCTAGTGATGTGATGTTATTTTATTTGATGTGATGTTAGTATACATATTAATAAAGTAGGTAATAATAAATATAAAGATTAAATAAATTATTAAATCAATAAAGATATTAATTTACACTCAATTATACTCTGGTAAACCCACTTTGCCGGTAGAAAACGTCAGGAAATTCAAATTTCCTATGAGAAGACAACCCTTCGCGTCTACAAATTTTAAATGTCGCGTTTTTCCACTGAGGTAAATTCCGTACACGTCGGGAAGAAGTTGATAACTCGCGGGAAAAAATGGAAGAAATTTGAACCTTATGCAAAATAATTTAATTTTAAGTTCAAATTTCTTCAATAAAATATCTCGAGTTATCAACTTCTTCCCGCCGTGTACCGAATTGTTTTGCCAAACTTTATGTTTTATTTAATGTATACGTATATGTTTTGATATATTGATATCGGCATCTGTTATCACTCGATAATAGTCCAGCCACAACTATAGTTGGTGAAACCAATTTGCCAGTAAATAAGAACAAAAAACCTATACTCATCCTTTTCTTTTGGGTGCTAGTACTAGCATAAGACAAAGATAGTATGATTATCTCTGACTATGTTTGAAATGAGACAGGCCTTGGCAAACTACATGTACCTACTCGTCAGAGCGATTTAATATTGTCCGATTCGATGTCGGATGTCGGATAACTTTGGAGAAAAACAGCATAAGCATAGGTAAGTAGGTATATTATACTTTTGTTGAAAAATATTTTGCGATGTCTTAGACCTTGGCTCATTGCTATATGTCGTACAATTCGTACAATCCTACAGTAAAGCATAAGGGGTTAATAATATTTGCACAAGTGCAGAAAACAGCTGATTTCATAGGCGAGTCAGTAATCAATATGAGAACCTTGAAGACGCTAGTTGTTCGCATGATTGTGGTTACGGGATAGGTGCAAATGGTGCAATAGTTATTAAGTCAAATACGTTCGTCTATTAGGTATACAATATATAGTTATTTACGATACAAGTGCGGAAAAGAGGAAATTCGAAACGAGTGGCGATAAATTAAAACACAACCGAAGGGAGTGTTTTAAATCGACACGAGTTGCGAATTACCTATTCGCATGTGTATCGTACAACGTTTTACAGTACATATGGCCCTTTAAACTTTTGACATCGCACGAAAAGTGCTATTTTACGCACTAGTGCGGAAAAATAGGACCATATGTACTGTAAAATACGTTATATCCTGACGTCCCTCCGTATTACCATGACACCAGTAAAAACAATGGAACTTAACTTTAACCTCAAAGGACCAAAAACTTACAAAGAGAGCTTTGGGAAAATAAGCCGTGTGCTTTTCAGGGTGATTATATCCCTGATCCTATCCGTGATCTGTAACTTCTGTAAAAGTTAAAGCAAAAGAGTGATTAGCCTAAGAATTACAGTTTTTTCATTTCTAAAAAACTTTTATATAGCTCGTCGTACTTTTCGAATAACATAATTATAAAACTATTTTGTTTTTTACTAACAGCATATTTTGTTCAGAGAGGTTTAGTTAGGCAAGCCAGAAAATGAGACATATTTTGTAAATATTTTTTTCTGCCGAGCCAACTATAGTGAACTTTTGGCTGGATTCTGCCCTTGCAAATATAGTCTGGTTTCCGTGTGATTTTTTTCATGACATTTGCCCTTGTAAAAAAAAACAACGGGTTGCACTCCGGGAGTGTAGGCAGAAGTGAAAACTCAATGACACTGTAATAGTTTTCCGCTCCGCTAAAGAAGTTTTCACTTCAAAAACAATATAAAAACTACAATTTTGCGTTAGTTTAAGAGTATGATGGTACCTACTTATAGTTCAGAACCCCTAGTGTAAATTTCATTCGATAGCGTGACAGGCGTACGTGTTTGCGTTAATACTCATTTTGTACGAGATTTTGAACAGCGCGCCAAGCGGGACGTTTTGGAAACTGTAAATGACACTTAACGCAAACGCGTAGGTACAGGTACAGGTACGTCACGTCACGCTATCAAATGTATATGCTATGTAATGTATATAATTTACACTAGGGGTAGGTACAGATATTTTGAAGAAGTTAAACTAGTTATTAATAGTAGGTTACGTAAATAATCGATCGGTGTTCCAACCTGTAATTATGTCTAAATATAGTGTAAGCTAAGTGTCTGTGACTAACAATAAGCTACAGCCTTACCCCCGCACTTGACCGGTCGATACAAATAAATCAATCGGTCAAGAAAACTTTTAATAAGGTTTAAGGAGTGAAATGAACGTGCGAATACTACCAACCAACCGATATGATTCCAATATTATTCAATTGGTCTATCAGATTTAACAAGTTAAGGTTTTGAATTGGTTTTGATACCACCTTGACGGTCGTCTCGGTAATTGGCGCGCATCTCACGCACGACTTGTACTTCATTTCGCATGCACCAATCATCGAGAACGACCTTCAAGGTCTTATCAAAACCCAGTCCAAAACTTTAACGAGTTGTTAAATCTGAATCGAGCTCCTGAAACAATTGAATACTGCGAAAGTTTGAATACATCATGTTTTTATGGTAGCATAAGATGTAAAATAAAGTACCCAAGGCCAAGTTAAAAACTCAAGGACACGACAAGGTTGCCATCTTGTTTTTCGTACGCTTCAACTTGAACCTGTCAACCTTCGGGCGTCATTCGGACGCCGAGAGGCGTCTCGGCGGCGCCAAACCTTAACATTCTGGAATAACGATGTATGTTGCCACAATATTAATGGCAAATATTACGTTGTTGCTTCAGAGAGACGGATTAGATAGATTTTGCCAGTGACTTTCTTGTTTCCTTTTTGATATACTGTTGTTAGAAAGCTCATCCACTTGATCCACTTGGATATGCTGTTAATATAGTTCCAAAACCGGTATATATTATTTTGTTCATTCAGAACCGGTTAATTCACGTTTTTTATCAGGAACGAAATTTTATGGTTGCTGGAAATGATATTTACAGTACATATACGTACATACACTAGTGCGTAAAATAGCACTTTTCGTGCGTATGCCGAAACTTTAAAGTGCCATATGTACTGTAAAACGTTGTTCGATACACGTGCGAATAGGTAATTCGCAACTCGTGTCGATTTAAAACACTCCCTTCGGTCGTGTTTTAATTTATCGCCACTCGTTTCCTCTTTTTCGCACTTGTCTCGAAAATAACTATTTTAGAATTAACCGTTTAATTTCGTTCCACAAAAACAGAAGACGAACAAAATATAAAAGTGTCTGATTTCTTTTCTTTGCTTTGATACTTAGGTAGCCATAGCTGAGCTGAGTGGTGAATAATACTACCCCGCCACGCATTGTGGCTATTATGCGTGTTAGGGCCAAATAATACCTTATTTCCACTTACCTACACCACATACATTTGACCTCCATGTCATAATGAACAACTTTTATTATAGGTAGTGCAGCTAACCACGAAATTGTTTTTTTTTGTTATTTATTATTTATTGTAATTATATAGGATACTTTAGTAGGTACTTATTTAAGTTCTAGATAATAAGATTAATAAGTTATCTGCTAGGTATGCCCCATCCGGGTTTAATAATATGACGTGTACTTATATTTTTGTATGCTTAATGTTGTTTGGCATGAATAAATGAAACTGAAACTGAAATTTTAAATAGGTAAAGTTTGTAAGAAGAAAAGGCCATTATTTGTCCATTCTGCCTTATTAAAAGTAAAGTATGATCAATATGTTAAGTATGTATTTTCTTGTTCAATTACAAGAGTATGGCTGCACATGTCATATAAAAAATCCTCTGGAAGGTTATTTTACTTATTTTATTTACTACATAGTACATGTATGTTTAGAGTCTGATTTCTGTTTGAATAACCACAGTGACCAACGGAATTGGCTTTAACGATATAATAACCACTGTGGTTTGGCGATCCTCAGGGTCAGACCGAGCCAAACTATTCCGAGGGTCAGTAGGTACAGTCACCTGCAAAAATATGTTACCCTTCGAAGGCCGCAAAAATATTAACACGCTCTTATGGCTCCCCAAATAAGATCGTGTCAGATATTTTTGCGGCCTTCGAAAAGTAACATATATCATTGCAGGTGACTATACCAAACGAGATTCTTAATTATGTTAGTCCGTCACTAAAATAATCACCAAAAGAGCATAGCCGCCAATAATATATTTCCAAAGCTTTTTAACAGTAAGACCAATGACTAGCGCAACCATCAAAATGTAGTAAAAGACCACTTTTCTTTGATAGATAAGCTTTTCAGCAATCAGGGTGAAAATAATAACAATATTGACCACTCCTCCACGCGATGTCCGAGTCCGTATCTTCGAGGTTGAAACAAGGGCAAGAAGTCCCCGAATCTAAAATGGCGTAACAACCACACCCAACCCATATACTTAAAGCTATATAGATGGTGTTATAGTAAGCGTCCGAAAATATAGTGTCAAGCTAGTGTGGACCTTGTTGGGTGAGGTGAAAGTTGGTTTAATGTTGATGTTTTTATTTAGATGTCATTGGGGTTACAAATTATTTAATGGTGTTGCTAAAAGCTCGCCTTGTATTTATGTATCATCGTGAAAAACTTTTTTGAAAAGGCGTGTCTTATCATTGGAGACGATATATTATTTTTAATTTGTAGAGGGTTCTGTGCTCACCACATTATTTATAATGTTTTAATATGTATTTATTTTGCTTGTTTCATCTTGAGTCCTCCTCAGCTTGAATTGTATTTAAAATTTAAATAGGTACATATTTCAGTCTTTTTTTAGGGTTCCGTAGCCAAATGGCAAAAAACGGAACCCTTATTATATATATAGATTCGTCATGTCTGTCTGTCTGTCTGTCCGTCTGTCTGTCCGTCCGTATGTCACAGCCACTTTTCTCCGAAACTATAAGAACTATACTGTTGAAACTTGGTAAGTAGATGTATTCTGTGAACCGCATTAAGAATTCACACAAAAATAGAAAAAAAACAATAAATTTTTGGGGTTCCCCATACTACGAACTGAAACTCAAAAATTTTTTTTTCATCAAACCCAGACGTGTGGGGTATCTATGGATAGATCTTCAAAAATGATATTGAGGTTTCTAATATCATTTTTTTCTAAACTGAATAGTTTGCGCGAGAGGCACTTCCAAAGTGGTAAAATGTGTGTCCCCCCCTGTAACTTCTAAAATAAGAGAATGATAAAACTAAAAAAAATATATAATGATATGATATGATATGATATATAAATATATGATGTAAACTTCCACCGAAAATTGGTTTGAACGAGATCTAGTAAGTAGTTTTTTTTTATACGTCATAAATCGCCTAAATACGGAACCCTTCATGGGCGAGTCCGACTCGCACTTGGCCGCTTTTTTCAAATTTTACGATAATCATTATCGGAGTTTATATTCTATAATAACTGAGCTTTTATACTCGTATTTATTCCTTTTATACTCCTATTTCTTCAACCAAAAACGTTACTTTTCACTTTTGTAAGAGTACCTAGGTAATCTAGGTATTCACGTCTTACATAGTTATCTTCATTTTGAAAATTGTAAATAAAAAAAATGCGGTTTTAATAGATTACAAGATATATTATGTCCTACAATTTTCAGTTCCTCGCAACTGAGGTCATATGAGTATTAAGTATGATAACGCATGAAGAGGGAATGAGAATTAGTTCACAGTCGTACCCGTTTTTAGGTCAGTTTGCTGGTATTTTTAATATTCCTAATGTATGGGACATACTTACATGAGGAAATATTTATATCAGAGTGGGAGATATTTATATTAGGAGTTCGCTGACATACTTAATTCTTTGTATGCATCGCGTCGTCGCATATTTATGAACTGTTCTCATAGTTTTTATTATTAGACGGAGCAATAACCGTGGTCAGGAGGCGTATTCGACAAGCGACGTTTGACGTAGAGTCTGTGCGGAAAGAGAAGAGTCGTGGAATGTATTGAGCCCCATACATTCCACGACTCTTCTCTTTCCGCACAGACTATCGTGTTGAACTCCCGTTGAATCGGAACAATCCTGTGTCAATGTTTGACATTAGTATTAGGTGACAACCAAACCAAACCATTATAAAACAAAGTTGATTTTTGTTGAATTATTGGTTCTACCAAATGATATTATTGAATAGGAGCCCAGTTTTACCAACTAACCGATACAGGGAGAATAATGAATAATATTATATAGGTATAATTTGTAGCTTTCTAATAGACCCCGAAGGCTAATCCTATTGTCTATTGTTAAGAAAAACCGCTCGTGCCACGTGCCACAACCACCTGCATAAAAAATTATATATTATAAAAAATTATATATATTAAAAAAATAATTATATATATTATATACTAAATTGCTTCTTCTGTTCCCAAAAATAGGTGATCCTGGAGCCCATTTGGCATTTTGTAGTCTAATGCACGGAGTTCAAAACTTGCAAAAAAAATTGGAAAAAAAGTAAAGAAATACGGTAATCGCTGAAAACAACTTCAAGATTTGCAATTTGGTAACATTTAACTTTTTAATTTTCAGGTACACGATGTTGCCAAAGCTGAAAAAATGCTGCTGGTGCCTTTCATTACGGACAGGATGTTTTCTACTGGCAACTTTATCTTCCGTAAGTATCAAGTAATACTGTAAAATTACAAAAACATATTTATGACGAGGGAATAAAGGATGACTCACGCTAGATTGGGCCGGGCCCGTGCCGAGGTGTCATTTTCATTTTCTATGACGGCTGATCAGTGATCACGTGGTGCTTTCCATAGAAAACGTAGCGCCGGGTTATTCCCACTAGTTACCACCAAGTTCTTACCAGTGGTAAAACTACTGGGATTTTTTTTCCCACCTTTTACCACTGGTAACTACTGGGAAAAATAATTCCCAGTAGTTACCACCAACTCGGTTTGGTGGTAACTAGTGGGAATTTTTATGCCCAGTAGTTACCACCAAAATTTTGTTAGAGTTAAATCCTAATAAAAACAGTATAAAAAAATTAAAAATAAATATAGAGTGATTTAATAAATCATTATTAAGTCGATTAGTGTTTTAGTAAACTGCCTTAAAAGTGACAAAAAAATATTGAAACACTTTAACCGGTACTAGTATAAAAACTATATTAATATATGCAAGGATAAATTGAATAATCCATTTATATTATTTTTAAGTGATTTTATTCGGTAATTCAAAATCACTCTATATTTATACTATACTATTTTATACTGTTTTTATTAATATTTAACTCTAACAAAATTTTGGTGGTAACTACTGGGAATTATGTTTTCCAGTAGTTACCAGTGGTAAAAGGTGGGGAAAAAAATCCCAGTAGTTACCACTGGTAACAAGGCCGGTCTAGCGTGACTCAACCTTTACCAGTTATTATCCGTTCAAAACAGGACATCTGAGTTTCCCAAAAATGGTATTAACTTTCATCTGGAAAAATGTGAAATCAATATCATATCGTGTCATTAGACCCATTCCCGAAATTCTAGTATTTCTTGCAATGATTTCTTTACCGAAAATTATTGCGGCTTGTAAAATCCTTAGTGATAAAGAGAAATCAGAAATATTTATTGTATAAACTGTGTAGGTACAGGAAGTATAACTAGGTAAATTTTTTGGCGAGTATCAACAGTTTTACCCTTTTCGGGCGTACAATTTATTTTATCTCAATTTATTAGAGAAACGAGTAGGTGACCAAATCCTACGTCTTTACGAGTATTTATGAAATTATGTGTAAGATGTAAACCTTTGGAGCTTAATAAACTTTATCTTATCTAGTATTTAGGTGTCCATATCCTACGTGTTTTACGGCCTAGGATACCAGAACTTCAGCGAATGAAGTAGTCACTTAAATACCTATTTCACTATTCCAGCTAATCTGCGTGGCGACCATCACCGCGGGCGCGTGGAACCTGCCCAACTACGACAGACCAGAGGACAACTTCATCGCCATGAGTGCGGTCATGTTCTCCACGCTGTCTCTCATCAGCAACATCGTCATCTTACTGGGACTGTTACTTGTAAGTTATACCTGCAATCTTCGTGGTAGACATAACAGTGGATGGAGCCTGTCGCACTACGAGAGGCGAAAGGACAACTTCATCGCCATGAGTGCGGTCATGTTCTCCACGCTGTCTCTCATCAGCAACATCGTCATCTTACTGGGACTGTTACTTGTAAGTTATACCTTCAATCTTCGTGGTAGACATAACAGTGGATGGAGCCTGTCGCACTACGAGAGACGAAAGACAACTTCATCGCCATGAATGCGGTCATGTTCTCCACGCTGTCTCTTATCAGCAACATCGTCATCTTACTGGGACTGTTACTTGTAAGTTATACCTTCAATCTTCGTGGTAGACATAACAGTGGATGGAGCCTGTCGCACTACGAGAGACGAAAGACAACTTCATCGCCATGAGTGCGGTCATGTTCTCCACGCTGTCTCTCATCAGCAACATCGTCATCTTACTGGGGCTGTTACTTGTAAGTTAAAGTTATACAATCTTCGTGGTAGACATAACATCCGATAGGACGTCCTCCTGCTGGGCGGCCCAGATACGCTCTTTTCACATTCCGGTCTTCATCCAATCTCTCAAGATGTCCCAACCAGCGGAGTCTGTGAGCTTTAGTCTAGCTCCCCCATGATGTTAGGTTCTGCTACTAGATCTTCAATCTCACGGTTCCTAAGGACTGTCCGGCTGCCATCCGGTCTTTTTTGGGCCCAGTATCTTACCTACGGACCAGTCTTTTGGGTCCAGTCTCTTATATGATACAATACAAATGCAGGTACCTATATATATAGATAAGTTACAAACTTTTATCTGTGCAGGAATACCAAAGATAAACCCACCTGAAACCGTGTCTCATCGGCTGTGAATTCACATTATCTTAGAAAACAATAGACAAAAACCCATTTATTTACTTTGTTCACTCCTAACAAACAAAGGTTGTTATACGCTTGTCCGCGCTTAAAAATATCAATTAAATAAATTAGGTACTATTCTTCTTGCTAAATAAGTAATTGAAACGCCTTTTCAAGTGCGCTAAGTCAGATAGGTGTAAGTATAATGGATTCCATTCAAATTTAGATCCTAATTCGCGTAAATTAAAGTTTACGCTTTTTTATTACTTGTATAATTTTCTTTTGTTTATAAAAACATTTAGAGTTCAACGATTGCTCGAAACAATACATATATACCTACTTATACCTACGTAATGTATGTACTGTCAATTCAATGTAGGTACATATTTTACGTATACCAAGTCCTTTTGTTAAAAACAATTAAATAGTTTTTTTAGGAAAAATTGGGGTGGTATACCCGCTTGCAAGCCAGCTTTGTCAGTAGAAAAACGCGTCAAATTTGAAAAATGTAGGCGCGACGGATTGTGCAATTTGCAGCAGAGTACCTATAGGTTCCACATCTACCACCACTCACCATCCATCAGATCCACCGATGACCACAGAGAGAGACCTATAGGTTATAGGTGTTCATGACACGAAGTTCCGATTGCCCTTACATTGTACATAAAGGTTGGGAATATAATAGTATCCAATGTATCATATTATATGTATAGAATAGAATAGTTTTTTATTCGTAAACACACAGACAATACACATAATATATATGTATTTTCTTTTAAATATGTGTTTCGTTCGTATGTGTTTCGTTTGTTGTTTGTTCTTTCTTATATATATGTCGAAGAGGGAGAGGGGCTATTGTGTGGGGCTATTGATAGCGGGTGGTGGGCATGGTACCTCGATGTATTACTTCACAGCCAAAATAGTAGGTATGCTTCCAACGCATGAAATAAACATTCAGTCTCGTTTAACCATACTAGTGCCTACTATATTTCAGTACTAAGTAATCAACATGACCAATCACTAATTGGATCCAAAATTATTTGATTTAAAATAAAAAAGATCACATGAAATCGTTCAAATCTTTATTTTACAAAAGTAAGCTTCTAATGGCACACAAGAAATCAAAATAACACTTGGAATAAAACACTTGGCTAAACGGTTAAAGAACGTGAGAATCTATAAGTTTTCAGAATAATCCTTCAGGTATAAGCCTTCAGGAACGTAGCGAATTAGGCACGAGCTTGGCTAACGTCCGATCTCTAGCGCGGTCCGATCAAGAAGAAGGAAGCCAGTTCCAGCGGCGGAGCCAACCGCTCCCGCCTCCAATTCAAGTTGGTAAACCTGCCTGACCAGTCTACCAACATAACGACAAAAATGCCCACTCGTGCCTACGTTCACTCAAGATACACCTCTTGACGTTCCAAAGCCTTCTACTTGTCATCTTAGTTCAACAATACGCCAATAGATGGCGGCGTTATTCACTACGCAACTTTATTACTTCGTTACAAGCAAATAATACGTAGCCAAACATTGCTAATCGACTTTATACAGGCGTCTAACTATGAACTGCAATTCGTCCTTCTGGTGTCTCGCTCCGACATATATATGTATTTTCAACCTATTTTTTTTGGTCTATTCCAGAAACGTCCCGGCTTCCTGCAGCTGACGATCCTCTTCAACTCCGTCTTTATCTTATGCCTGTTCCTAGTGGCGTTGGTCTTATGTCTGTTCAGCCCGAAGGCGGAACCTTATCTTCGGGAACCACTCAACATCGTGCTGATCGTGTTGGCTATATGTGCTGGCGTGGGTGAGTGATAGGGATAACTAATTTCTCAATATTCTACTGACGTTCTCCATCTTCATCCTCTGCCTGTGTTCGTAGTGGCGCTAGTCTTATGTCTGTTCAGCCCGAAGGCGGAACCGTACCTGAGAGAACCGCTAAATATAGTGCTGATCGTATTGGCCATAAGTATGCGCTGGCGTGGGTGAGTGACAGAGATATATAAATGTCCCGGTGTCCTGACGATCCTCTTCAACTCCGTGTTCATCATCTGCCTGTTCCTAGTTGCACTCTTCTTAGAGTCAGACCGAGAAAAGTCTGCAGCGATTTTGATAGCCTACGCAGTGAAATTGTCATTTTAAACGTCAAACTTCTATGAATTTATGACGTGTAAATAACACTTGCACTGCGTGGGCTATCAAAAGCGCTGCAGGCTTTTCTTGGTCTAACTCTGTCTGAAAATTTTCCAGTAATTACCACTTTAATGGAAACGTTGGACCTCAAGTACGACTTTTTACTACGATGTTCATTACAAAATATTCCCAGTTCTTACTGTAATAAAAAGTACCAACTTCCTGATAAACTTGATTAGGCACTGATATTTATTTTCTGTTTCTGTTGCAGTGTATTCTTTCTACTACAAGATGGTAGTCAACAGTACCTACCGTCAAATGAAGACTTGGAACGAAAGCGCTATTCCTGTATAACACAAGGGTATTTTAGGCTATATATACCTCACAATATAATAGCGGATCCCTTTGTTTGACATAATTATTGAAACTCATAATGTATAATGATTGTCAGATTATTATTAGTCATAATTCTGAAACAGTTAACTTTCAGGATTTTCGTAAGGTTATCCTATAGATAGGTTAGGTTAGGTTTGTTTTATGGAAATCCTGAAAAGTTACACGTTTCTGAGAAAAACCAAATTACGACTAACGAAAGCGCGGATAAACAATACCTACATTATGACATAAAACTTTATGTGAAACAATTAGAGACCTTACAATAGATATACTTATGTAAACAAGAATGAAAGTGAGAGGTAGTGACTGCATTTGTAAGAATCGTAAGGATATTCAAACATTTATAGAAAAAAAATATTACACTGGCCAAATATGGCCTGTAAATAGACTGCCTGTCCACTGGATCGGAGCGAAGCATCGGAAAGGTGATTGAGGGAGATAAAAGGAGATTTTATTGGTGGATTTTTATCTTGCTCACCGCTCCGCTCGAGTAGACAGGCAGCCTTACGAATGACTGTTGCACCAAACTATCTGTCACCGCTAAAACGTTCACCGTAAAACTACTGAGTAGCATTTGATCTGACTCTGACCGTTGCGTTCTCGTGCGCGAGTCCATACAACCTCACGCGAGAACGCAACTCATGCTAGCTAGCAGGAAGTCATTTGTGGTTGGTGCAACTGGTCCTTAGTCTGCCAGATATGACAAGCCAATGTACATAGTTGTGCCTTATGTAAAATGGTTAACTAACCCAGGACCCAAGGGTCGATCGGTATATGATATCGGTCAAGAAATGAAAGTAATGTTGTTAGCTTTTAGTAAGACTTTTAACCAGATTTATAATTAAATGAAACTACTTAATGTGCTGTAATGTAATGTCCTTTGTAGACAAAAATGCAGAAATAATGAATTTTATTAATTTTAGAGAGCTTTCTGTGATTGTTTTGCCTAGGAAGCATGAATGAAATTTTATGTTTTGTATATTAAGAATAGTTAATTAATTTTAAGGAAAATAACGCTTATTTATAAATACATGTACTTGTTATATTGTTGTTAGGTACTCGAGCGATATTTATGAAAGTATAGGAAATAAAATTATTATTTTTTAAACCATTTAAAAAGGTAAGAGCCGAAAATTAAAAAAGAAACATTAAAATCCGGTTTGGAAATTATTTTATTTGCTTATTATCTTATCTTATCTAATAAAAGACCATTATCAAAACATGTCTATCTATATCTGTATGACCATAGATAAAAAAGTAAGCTTACTTCTCTATGGTATGACTGTTCTTTTTTTAATATCCCAGACACTAAAACGGTGCGGTAAACAGTAAATACGCGCGAGCGATAGAGATAGCAGGCAGATCAATGCAAGAAATTCCACGTATTATGCGTCCTTTCTGTACCCAATAAACGCGCTTTTGTACTAAAATGAGATATCAATTTTAGTTTTTGGGATATAAAAAGCTTAGTCTAGAATATTTAGAACAAAGACACATTTTAAAATAGCCGTATAAAAGTTACATTTTTGATCGTAAACCACAAAACGACAAATCTTAGGAATATTATCGGTCTGTGGTTTAAATTATTCTAGTTTTAATAAAAAAATTACAATATAATATGATTACCTACAGGTATTGTAGGTATATATAGATCCAACGTTGAAATAGTTAAAAAAAGAATAGTTAACATAGGTAGGTACGTATTTAAGTCTAGCCTTACTAGTAAAGTTAGTTACTTATAAAATATATGTTAGACGTCCTGAAGGTTTGGTTGAATATCTACTTTGTACCTGGTTCTTTGTTTCTTTGGCTTACTTACTCAGCTAAGTTAATGTGTAAATCTTACTGGACTATGGGACAAACCGTAAAATCGCGTAAAAATGTCTCAAACATCAATATAGCCACAGTTTGACACTAATCGCCATCTAGTTTCCACATTTGGCAACAGCGTACTGCATATTCAGTACAACGCCATCTTGTGGTCATCATGTCTTAGGCGGTCGAATTTTAATACTTTGGACATGTTTATAGATAATTTATCATTGTATATTCACCCTGTATAACTTAAAGGACAGTTTAACATCTCTCATACACTTTTAGCTACTAACAAACAGTTAAAGCAGTTTAATATTACACACACGCACATGAGCATAAGGGTCATAGGTACACAGATTCAGTTTTATCATTTGTCTTTTCTATTCCCGTAAGGGTCGGTACAGACTACAGACAGACGGACTGTAATTTAATTTACATGCGGCCCACACCAATTTTGGTGTCTAGCCATAGTTGGCGCGCACCGCTACGGAACGGACGCCTGCTCGCGCTTGCGCCACCTAGCGGTCATATCTGTCGTAATAGACGCGTTTTGATATAGAGTGAATCTTCTGTACCTTAGTACTATTATTTATTCGCCGCACACAATATAGGCATGGCGTTCAAAGACTTAACTTTTGGGATTAGAAGTGACAATTGTTCTGTCCGTGTATGACCCGAAAGAGTGGTGTTAATAGTCTTCAACCAGGCGGATGTGGTTTTTGAAGACAGCGCCCGCGCACAGCTTGCTGTACGTCTCGTGCACCAGCATCAGGAATGCACAGTAGATCACTGAAAACACAAGTCGAATTAATTTCATTTATGATACAAGCTTTTTATTTCAACACAATCATCCCTGGGGTTAAAGATTTCTAGACATATTATGAACTCGACTGTACATTCGGGGCAAGCGGCGCGGCGTCGCCTGACACTAAAGTGCATACTACTTACTCCATACATTTATTTTCTGCACTTACGTCCCATATCTACTAGTAGTTCTGTGAGCGGGAAGTGAAGCAACTTTGTTCGATAAAAATTCAGGATAATATGGTTTTAGCTGGCAGAAGAATAAAAGTACGCCAATTAGATGAAGCCATAAGCATTTCAACTGAGTGAGTTCTTCACATTTTTCATAAAGTACATAACATTCCTCAACACATTTGTTTTCAGGTCGAACCAAGTTACTTAATCAAACCGCCCTAGTAGATCTCGCTAGTCTGTTTAGGCAGTTCGAAAGAAAGAAAGAAACGATACGAGTAGTCTACCTCACATATTAAGAAGTTGAACGATAGGAGGATGAGGAAATTTACCAACTGGAGGAAGGTTGCCAAGGATCGCGACAACTGGAGGAAAATAGTTCCAAGACCTACAAAGGGTTGTAGCGCCATAGGAATAAAAAGCTACTCACGACAACCAACTAGTCCGCCGATGCCAGGAGCAGGGTCGTCTTCGTTGACCATTTGAGCAATCGAGGCGATGATTGTGAGTATGGTGATCAGGACACCGTATATGAAGTAGGCCTTCACTTGTCCTGGGCGACGCTGGAAAATTACAAAAAAAATATATGAAAACTGTACTGTTACATTTACCATACAGAAATACGATTACCATAGCTAAGAAGTTTCCACGGAAGGCCAGCGTCAAGGTATTCAAAAGGTACCAGGATACCAAGCCGAGTGAAAACCTTTTCAGTGGCATTTTTATGTTTTTTTGTGTCATGTTTTTATTAAATTTCCGTTGTTTAAGCATCCTGAATAAATTTTATTCTATTCTATAGTGTAGATCAGCGGTCGGCAACCTTTTGGCAGCCAAGGGCCACATAGTAGTTAACGAAGTTGACGCGGGCCGCACTTTGTTAATATTTATGACTTTATCAGACATTGTCGTTTGTCAATATTACATACAAAATAAACAGGGAAGCTCGCGGCCCGCAAGTGACAGGTTCACGGGCCGCATGCGGCCCGCGGGCCGCGGGTTGCCGACCGCTGGTGTAGATGATATGAGTATACCAGTCAGCCTAAAAGAGGCTTTGTTCTTTTTATGAGGAAGGATATTTCTGACAGTAGGAACATAGGAACTCTGCGATAAAACAATAACGCAACCTAATTGTGTTTGGGTTTTTTAGAATTGTCTCAATGAGTATTAGTTGCCTGTGGAAAGAAAAATACAGTCAGCGATAAAAGCTTGTACCAAAAATTATTTTTTTACAAAAAATAATAACTCACCTTACAGATTCCATTGCAAAGTAGCACCGAGAAGATGAAAGCGATGAATGAGGCCACTCCCACAACAGTGAGTACCACACCAATGGCGATCCCGGCCAGACCCACGACCGCTTGCCTCATTTCATGGGTTTCTGCAACAATAGTATTAGTTTGCGTTACAAGGGATCAAAATGATATATTTCCGTCAAGGGCGTACATTGAATCCTGAATGAAGCGATGGATTCTAGAATAGAATCCCGCACTACGTTCGGGATTCTAAAGTAAAATCCTGAGCGTAATGAGGGATTCAAGTGTTAACGTCTAAGACGAAATAATTTTGATACCGTGTGACACATACTGCTTTTCACATCAACTATGAGGAAAATAAAAAAATCTTAGTGTTGACACAATCTGATGCTTAAACAGATTATTTAAGCTAAAAAAAATAATGTGCAAAAAATGTAAAAATAGTGTGCTAGAACAGAAAAGTGTTTCATTTCATTTCATTTCATTTCCTAGCAGGGAGGAAAAGTGCCACTTTGAGCCCTCCTAGCAGGGAAGAAATAGTTATTTGTACAACAAGTGATCAAAGTTTGATATTTCTTCGAGTGCTTATTTTGAGTCCCGTGCAAGCGAAAGATTCTATAATAGATTCACGAGCGTAGCGAGTGAATCTAATTTAGAATCTTGAGCGTAGTAAGGGACTCAAAAGCGCACGAGATGTAAATAACTTTGATCTCGTGTAGTACACAACATTTTTCACCTCAGCGCAGTGAGAACATGCCTATTAGACAACTTGAAAAATGTAATCCTTCTTCATCACTTAATACCTGCACTCATGTTTTCTTAAGATATACAAACAATTAAGTTTAATTACCGCAATGGAACACAAAAACAAAACGTAATAATAAATTCCAGTAAAATAATATAGGAATAACAAATATATATATTACAAATGACTGACACTTCAATCGCCAACTTTGACAACAAAAAAAATCTTTGTATGATACGGTCCGAATTGCGGATACGTACTATTTGTCAACTATGGTAGAAATTCTTAAAAGTAAAATAATTAATTTTGCGTGATGATCTGTGTATTTTTTGAGTTCGATATTTTAATTGTACAATAAAATACCTAAAATATAGTATTTTATCAGTTTTTATTAAATCTTAAACTTTATTTTTATTTATTAATTATTAAGAATTCATACTCGTACGTGGTTTGGAACGATGCGGTCTGAAGTTTTTTGGGGGTCTATTATAAACCGTGAATATACTGTTGAATGTCGTTTTAACTTTTTTTTGTCTGTTTCTTTTTGCTAACAGTGTGAATGGGACAGAGATAATAGAACCCAAGTATTTCGAACTTTTATTAGACCCCGCATGTTGAAATGACATTTGATTATAAAGGTCACTTGAATGTCATTTTGTCTCACGCATTTTGCTCACTGTTTTTAAGAATCAAAGTACCCTTGTTCGAGCTGCTGAGGTGAAAAAGCTCTTTTCCGAATAGGTGGTGTGAAAAAACAATTATTTAGTGCAACTAGAAACCCAAGTAGAAAGCAAAATTAGTTTTCCCTGCAAGTTCAGGGGGCTTAGACAAGAATGGCTCACGCTATAAGGGTCCGGACCCAGGCAGAGGTGTATGTGTCGTTTTCAATGACAATTAAGTTACCGGTGATACTTACTAATCACGTGATGTTTTCTATAGAAATCGAAGTGTCGAAAACCTCGGCCAGGACCCGGAACGTTCTAACGTGGGTCATCCTCTAAGAAGACTCCTACACCTACTAGGAGTCGGAAATTTTGGAAAAAGGCCTTTATATAAGAGCTTCTAAGACCAATAGGGGGTTACGGAGATGACATTTGTCTACCCGTTTAATAATGTAATATACTAATATACTAGCTATTATACTTTTTAGAGTTCCGTAGTTTAATATGTATACGATTGTGTTGATTTGGAGTCCAAATAACAACAGATAGTAAATAGTGAGTGATCCTGATTTGTAATATCGAGCGTGGCGAAGAGATTGAAAGTTTTTTTGAGAAATAACTTTTAGACTTACCTGGGTCAGGGTCAGGTTCATGCGACGCCATGATGAGGCCTGTAGCAGCCAGGATGCCCAGAATGATGGTCGCCAGCAGCACCAGCCCAGTGCCAATCTGAAGATCATGGAACACAGTATATATATGTAACTAGTGACCCGCCCCGGCTTCGGACGGGTTAACAAATTATACATAAATCTTCCTCTTGAATCACTCTATCTATTAAAAAAAACAGCATCAAAATCCGTTGCATAGTTTTAAAGATCTAAGCCTATCCCTATGTACATAGGGACAGACAGACACGGGGAGCAACTTTGTTTTATACTATGTAGTGATTGTCAGACGAAGATACAATATACGGGTTCAAAACTTTTCTTATTCCAAATAGCCCCGTGGTTCTCAATAAGCCCCATTTTACGGTAATAATAAAGCATTACCTATATATGAAATAGAAATAGAAATAGAAATATATTTATTTGCCATTAAATGTGGTATACAATGGTGTTACATTATTATTTATAGAGCCATACACATTTAGGCTTTAAAAAGCCATGCAAAGTGAAATTATACTAAATTTAAGTTTAATTTACATTATTATTTTTAAACATAAACATGCATTATTAAACTAGTTATAAAAAACTATTAAAAGTCTTAAAATTCTAAAATTATGAAGATACAGTTTTATCTAAAAATTCATTCAGACTGTAGTAACACTTGTCAACAAGGAAAGAGTACAGTTTGTTTTTAAATTTTTTAAGCGGTAGCTGTTTAAGCTCATCAGGCAGTGTGTTAAATATTTTAACGCACATTGCGTAACAGCTTTTATTTTTCATGACTGTATGCATATTAGGGAGTACTAGTCTGTCAGGATATCTAGTGTTAAAATGTGTTATATCTCTTTTCATGACGAACATATCGGGGTGCAATTTAACAAATACACAAACTTCATATATATAAATCGAGTGCACCGTTAACAATTTCAACTTAATAAAAGAACTTACACATGATGTTCTTTGAGGCCAGTTTTGAGGGATGTTACATAATGCTCTAATGCATTGTTTTTGTGCTATAAAGGCCTGATTTATACATGATGAATTGCCCCAAATCAATATACCGTATCTTAAATTGGATACAACATAAGCATGATATGCCATTATAGCAGTTTTCATATCAGTTATGCGTGTCAATCGCCATAAAACATATACAAATCTATTAATTTTTGAGCATACCTTATCCACATGCGTTTTCCAAGTACATCGATCATCTAAAGCAAACCCTAAAAACGTAGTGGTATCACATTCTATGAGAGTGTGTCCATTATAGGCTATATGCAGTTTATCCTTCTTTCCTTTTCTATTAATAAATTGAATGTACTTTGTTTTATCAATATTAACTTGTAAATTATTATTATTTAACCATTTAATTATGTCAGCAATAGCAGTATTAATAATATTCTCATAATTTTCATTATCCCTATCGCAAATAACGATTGAGATATCGTCCGCAAATAAGGTACAACTGTGACTTGTAATTAGAGGCAGATCGTTAATGTATAAAAGGAACAATAAAGGTCCAAGTATAGTCCCTTGAGGTACGCCAACCCTATTACATAACATGTTTGATCTATAATTCTGTTGCATTTTCTCATCGTCTACACCTACTATTTCTACTATTTGGCGTCGATTTCTGAGATAGCTCTCAATCCACGAGTTTATCAGTCCTCTCATGCCATAGGCTTCACATTTCCTTAATAATAACTTGTGCGATACATGGTCAAAGGCTTTGCTCATGTCAAAGAATATGGCAACAGTTTTGTGACCCTTATCTACATTATTAACTATCTTGTTTATTAAATTAAACGTGGCCAATGTGGTGGATTTGCCTTTTTGGAAGCCATTTTGCTGGTCACTTATTATTTCACTTGTTTTAATAAAAGACAACAGCCTTGTATACATTGCTTTCTCTAAGATTTTAGCGAAAATTGGTATAAGCGTAATTGGTCTATAGTTTCCAGGAAAGTTATTGTCTCCTGCTTTAAAAATAGGTTTAACAATGGAAATCTTTAACTTGTCAGGAAACACTGCCTGTTGAAAGGACATGTTGATTAAATGTGAAAGTACAGGGGCAATAATGTCGCTAGTTGACTTAACTATATGTGTAGGGATGTCATCATATCCAACCGAACGGGTGTTTCTCAGTTTATTTATTATATTTACTACTTCTATTGGGTCAATGGGGAAAATGAACATGTTTGAATTGTTGAATTGAAGAGAATGGTCATATTGACTAACCTTATTATTAAAATTAAAATTATTATGAGTGGTGTCGATGAAAAAATTATTAAATATATTTGCAATGTCACTTGGTTTATCTATGATTTGATTATTATATGTAATTTTGTCAATCAGTTTATTCCTCTTATTCACTTTACCTGTGTCTTTATTTATAATTTCCCAGCTAGTTTTCGAGATATTCCTAGCATTATTCAGCCTTGCCTTATTATTTAACTTTCTAGATGTTAATATACACTTTTTTAACAATTTATTGTATTTGTTATAATTCAATTTATTTTCCGATGTCTTATCTTTGTAAAACTTATATCTTAGTTGTCGTTTAGTCTTTATAGCATATCTCAAACCCTTAGTAATCCATTTAGTACAATGCCGTGTTTTTTTTACTCTGACTTTACAAATAGGAAAACACAAATTAAAGAATAACGTATACTCATCATAAAATTTGTTAAAAGCAACATTAGCATCCGGTTCAGAGTACACGTCATTCCATGATAGACATGTTAAAGTGTGATGAAACTTTTCCACGAGTTCATGGCTAAAGTCTCTTTTCTTGACATATTCATATGGGGAGGGAATATATTTTCCAGGCTTCAGTATTCGAAGTATTTGCCCTGTGTTATGATCAGATAGATCTAATGGAAGCACTTCACCTACAGCATCCGAAACATTTGATAATATCTGATCAATGCAGGCATTTTGTCTTGTAGGCAAATTGATATGGGCTTTAAAATTGTAATTTTTGATGAGGTTGTTAAATTCATCTAATTGGTGAGACGGCTTCAAAAAATCAATATTAAAATCGCCCGCTATGATTATTTGTTTTCTTGTTTTTGTTATAACAATTTTTAATAGAGCGTCCAATTTACTTAAAAATGAAATATAACTACAATTCGGAATTCTATAAATACAAATTACGATACAATTGAGATGTTTAATTTCTACTCCACAAACTTCAAAGTAAAATTCGGTTTTTATTTCATTAAGAAAGTTAAGAGGCTTCGTTTCCAAATGATTTCTACACAAGATGCAAGTTCCTCCTCTTCGTTTTGACCTTGTGAAATATGCTGCTAATTCAAAACCCTCAATGTTAACATTTGCTTCGTCTCCTGTTCGGACGAATGTCTCAGACAAGCATATTACATCTACATATGTACTATTGTAGGCATACATGTCGTTTAAAGCTAATTCAAGCAAATCTTTTTTGGCCAATAGACCTGCAATGACCTGCAATACACGGAATATGACATATTCCGTTTGCATTTATAATTTATATTAATATGTAGGTTGTTCTTACCGCACTTATGATGGCTAGAACGAGGCAGCCATTTTCGACGGGGATGCAATGGAGGCATTTACCTTTGTTACACATCTTGGAACTGAGAACAAAACGTTTATGTTAGAGGTAACTTGATAAATTATAGCCATGGACTACATATACTTACTACATAATATATGTATATCTACCAGAAAATAGTAGTAGCCTATCTTCTTTAACTTCGGGGATAACCGGTTAAACCTCGAGGTACCATAGTTACCAGTACAATTAGACACTGAGTTAACGGTTTAACCGGTTAACCCCGGGTTAGTGGGATGATGCAAGTGGCGCTTAATATAAATTAGTCTATTTAATGACTTAAAGGTACCTACTAAATATAATTATATTATATGTCAATTAGTATTTGATATATATCATTGTAACATTTCGGTGAGTTAAACTCATTATTATTTACTTTTATATACACCTATACATATATATTATATGTTTGCCTTGCTTTGCTAATCGATAGCTGGTTTGTCGATGTTCTATTATATCATCTCTCATATTTTCTAGAATAGTTCTAGGTCTAGCTATCAGCAAACACATGCCGGGGCATGTGTTTGCTGATAGCTAGACCTAGAACTATTCTAACTCGGGAGTTATCACACGTAATGAGTATCAGGAAATCTATATTAAACATGACCTTCGGACCGTACCCTTATCTATTATACACTGTTTATAGAAATAGAGTATTTATTGTTGTTGTTAACTAACGGATATTTAGGTACTTATCCCAGATACAGATGACTATTATTTAAGAGAGAGAGAGGAAAATGTGTGTGTCCCCCCCCCCTGTAACTTATAAAATAAGAGAATGATAAAACTAAAAAAAATATATGATGTACATTACCATGCAAACTTCCACCGAAAATTGGTTTGAACGTGATCTAGTAAGTAGTTTTTTTTTAATACGTCATAAATCCCCTGAATACGGAACCCTTCATGGGCGAGTCCGACTCGCACTTGGTCGCTTTTTTAAATATGTTTCGTTAAATTTAAATAATCACGATTATTTAGCAGTGGCGCTAGTGTGCACGTTGATGGGCTCTTAAACCGTCATCTAGTTCTCATTGAGCCAATTTCAAAGAATCGCAACAAATAGTCTCGGGTAGTACATAAACCTTATGTCTCTTACCTTAGTACCAGGCAATGCATGGCATCTACGAGGCAAGAGAAACAGGAAAAGATGCCGTCGCCTCTATGCACCATCTTGTCCAGTGTTCGCTTTATACGGGACACCTGCAAGATACAAAACTACTAGTGTCCGACCGGAACATGTTTTTTTTCAGAAACCGAAACCGAAAATTCGGTTTTGGCTCTAGTTTCGGCCGAAACCGAAACCGAAACTATTGTAAACTACTTAAAATCGTTAAAAAATGTCATTAAACCGCTTTTATAATATATTAAGACTGCGTCGACCGTCCAGTGGCGAGCTCATTAGGGGAATTGTGTTTTCTAAGAAACCAAATAATTTCTGTAGATATCATAAATATTGTTGTCCTACTTGCTCCCCAACTTTTGGCCTTTGTCACATACATAGTTTAGTTTCATAGTACGAAGTACCATTTCGTAAGTTTCGGCCGTTTTTTGTCCGAAACCGAAACTACGGCCGAAACTGGCCGAAACCGAAACCGAAACCGAATCGTCGGTCGGACACTACAAACTACACTCAAGAAGTACCTATGTACTCGTAGACCGTAGTAGTGGGGAGACACTCCTGACTTCGGGCAAACTCGGCTCCGTTCGGCGTGGTTCGGCTCAGCATTGCTCCGAGCAATTATTAGGATTGACACAACTTGACGTCCCTTTGCGTGTAAGACTACAGATAAGATAATGACTTGAATTTTGACAACCCTAAATAGCCGAAAGGGATAGTGCCATAAGTTAGAAAGGGATATCATGATTCGACCCTGAATCACTGTCAAACTTCGGTTTTGTAGGAAGTTTCCTTTCTGTACGGTAGTACTATTAGTTATTCTGTGGCCGTATAGGGTATGTGGTGTCAAACAGCAACACTCTTAACTGGCCATGGACTTTATGCCTTTTGTAATAAAGTTTACTTCTTCTTCCTCGCGTTATCCCGGCATTTTGCCACGGCTCATGGGAGCCTGGGGTCCGCTTGACAACTAAATCCCAAGAATCGACGTAGGCACTAGTCTTTACGAAAGCGACTGCCATCTGACCTTCCAACCCAGAGGGGAAACTAGGCCTTTTTGGGATTAGTCCGGTTTCCTGACGATGTTTTCCTTCACCAAAAAGCAACTGGTAAAAATATCAAATACTATCAATATTATCACGAGGAGTTATGGCTCCTCTACACGATGGGCCAGCGCCGGCCACTCCAAGGGACGCATTTATGCGTTAGAGGGAGCAAGTGATATTGCTATCTCATTCTACCGCATGGCTGCGTCCCTTGGAGTGGCCGGCGCTGGCCCATCGTGTAGAGGAGCCATTAAACAACAATCTTGACCCTTGTACTTAAAACAATGAACAATTTAGCCATAACTTTAGGTTTAGCCATAGGTTTAGACTTTAGCCATAACATTAAAAGCTTCACATTCCTGCCACCGGTCGCGCTGCTGTCGTTTACTTTAACCCCACTTGAGGGCTCTAGTCTAGAGTCTATGTTATCTTATAAACAATTAAAAAGGGTCACTTTCTATTGAAATTTTACACATCAGAAGTACCTATAAAGTAAGAATATATTTTTGATATTTAGGTATGAATTTGAATTTAGGTACTTTTATTTATATTAAGATAAGGCCCAACATTTAACTGATAGGCTTAATATTCATAATTATATTTATAACTGTCAAAATCCGTTAAATTAACTATTAATAGTGTTAATACATTACTCCGACAATACCATTATACTCCAATGTCTGACGAACGACTTGTGTGTTTTTATCTAAGTAACTACCTAAAAAATATAGAAAAGAAACCAAACACACCATCTCATACAATACGCTTACGGAATCCACCCACTATCCCTAAGGCCACGGACTGGATGCCAGCGGGAAGCGGGGCTGGAAAGCGACTTAAACACAATTAGGGTGTGCACTCGGTATAATATACTTACAGGTTTTCTATACAAAATCATTCCTGGAACCGGGAATTCCCGAGCATTCCCTAATGACAACACAGACAGACAGTGATATCACGTGATATCATTATCACTCTATTGTTCACGAATCCCGCCTGCTTGAAGTAGTAATTAAGGCACAGGCCGTGTAGCCAATACGCCAATCGCTTACGCTCCGTAGCGATCGAAACTGCCACTGTCGCACTAATAATTATGGAAGAGTGATAGAGAGACACAAAGCGTTTCGTTGTCGAAGCGATAGCGATTGTCACTTTGGCTAGGCCGGTAGCTCAAACTAATTAGCGAGAAATTATAATTAAGATATGACTCTATGCAACGATTAAGTATAATATGTTTGTGGAACTATTTCGTTTTTTTCTTTCCATGTAACCTATTTTTGTTAACTAATTTGTACCTGGTTCCCCGCGATATAGGCAAAGCCTAGTGCGGAGACCCCTGACATAATCTGCAACTCGTATTCTTGAAAATAAATAGGTACTTTAGAGCATTTCGCACTTCGCTTGTTGACGGTGGTTACTTAATTGTTTTAACTTTACGAATTTAATCTATTGATGACAAAGGGCCCAAGGTTTAGACTTTAGATGCATTTCAGCTTTATTTAGTCTTAGTTAATAGTTTAAATTTAGCTTTATTTAATAAATAAGTTAGTTTATACGTTATTTACAATCAAGGACGTACGTTACTTTATGTTAATTATCTATTTAATTTATACTATCCTTTAAATTAAATACCTACATGTATTTATTAATATGCGACGCATATCAATAACAAATCAAGTAGAGATTTTACACTTCAATTAGGCCTTTGAACGGGTTAATTTATTCAGTTACATTCCATTCCATCCATTTACTGAGTACCTACAAGTCTTTTGTTTGCCCCTCCCCGCTGCCCGCGCCGCTACCCGCTGACGCTCAATCCGTGGCCTTACGAGCCGAAGGGCCGAAATATACAGTAACAGAGGCCCTACCGATCATCGAAGCTTCTATCTCACTCTCTATCACTAGAATACTGCAAGAGCGACAGAGAGGGATATAGACGAAATTTTCGGTGTAAATGTTAATGTGCCATTTTAGCGACGCCATATGCGTTGCGCAACCTTCGGGTTCCTTGACCTAGTATATTATCTACACATAGGTACCTATCAAAAATACAATGGCAAAACCTATGCATAATAACCGTAAGTGATAAGAAAAGTTTGAATTTGGAATTTGTTTCGCGAAATAACGGTACATAAACAATTGACTGAGTTTTAGAATGTCACATACTGTGGTTTGGTTATGCATGGGGCTTAATAAAAATAGGGTAAATGACCCAGTGCCGGAAACTGTCCCAATAGTTGCCATGCCATCTTTTTAAATCCCAAATAATGGAGATGACTCAGATAACAAACGGACTGTACGCTGCTATTGAAATTAGGCTATCAAACATTAGGACATTTACCTTAATAAAGCAAATACAAAATCACCTGATTATGAAATATCAAATAATACACAAAGTATAATATAATACTTACAATATAAATGTCTTCAAAAATAAACACTGTTATAATTTAATACACACGACTACACAACTGCACACGGAATGCATAATGGCTGCGGTTCCAGGGAACCAGATAGACTCACAAAACCAATTTAAATTTATCTTTCGATAACTCGAACGCTGCTACAAATCTTTACCAAAAACTTTTTTTGCAGTTACAACTTAACTTGGTATTTCTCGCGTCTGTTTGTCTCGGGAATTCTCGGGTTTTGCGAAAGGGACGCACTTACCTGGAGAATATAGGGGTGTCTCTTTCTTATAGCCGATAGACCCGCATGAGGGCATGTGGTAGGGCCGTGGTAGCATCATTAATTTTAGGCACATTTGAACTTTCCAAATTGATGTCGGGGTAAACCAGTCAAAGTAAATTGTAGATGGCGCTCATCCACATTCCATACGATAAGAGAGAGATAAGAAATAATCCCTAAATATCTAATGAAACCCTAATTAAAATTTAATCATCATTAATTCATTAGGCAGTTACTTTCTCAATACTGTGAAATGAGCCTATAGATGCCTACTTCGCTTAAACTTGCTCCAAAATTCTAAACTCATTTAAAATTATGATATTGTGGTAGTATGTTGATATTATATATATAATTTTAATTTTTAACAATCAGAAACGTCTGCGAACGATGCTATTAAGCTTAGAATAAATTTAAAAGTGGAAAAATTAGTTGGAACTGGAGTTCAAGTCTCACCCAAGACAGTAATTTTTCCACTTTTAAATTTATTATATATATATATATATATATATATATTATATATGCCAATTTGAAGTGAATCGTCACTACTACCATGTTGTATTGCTTAAATGAGGTTGTGATATATGTAGGTACCTATAACAACATTAACAATTGATGGACTATAAATACCTACCCGGAGGGAGGGGGGCAAAATTTAAATCTTGAGAGAAACTAAAATCATAGAGAAAACAGGTAAGTAGCACGTGCGGTTTTACTGAACAATAGACAATAGGATAAGCCTTCGGGCTCTACTAGAAAGCTACAAACTATACCCGTACCCACTTTTTTTTGCCAATGAACGGTAATTAAAGTCGGACCAAACTTTTTGGGGCTAGGTTGATCTGTGTAAGATGCCCCCTAATATTTTTATTTATTTATTTAAACTACTAAAGAGGCTTTGCAACGACTAATTTATATGAAAATATTACGTTTATATAATGCATTATATAGGTGGAGGTGTACCTCCACCTCACACTTATCTTTTTATATAAAATGATACGCCCTTTTGCTTGTAGGTACTTATGGCATTTTCATATAGTATTACGCGTGCCCCGACACGCACTGAGCCGGTTGGTATTTACCTGCCCCTAGCTTACCTCGGAAAAGGCAAGTATATAAATATGGCTAGTTCGTTTTCTATAAGGTAAATGCCCTAGTGCTCGACTTGCTAATGCCTAATGGATGACACCCGGCTGTCACCACTATTGACAATGACTTGAGTTTAAAGATGCCATATACTGGTAACTTGTTACTCATACTAATTATCACTTATCACTGGATACGGATACGGGCATCTGGCAGTTGATTCATCGGTGGAATGTGGAGTGTGGTAAACCATATCACTTTACGGACAAAAATGTAAACAAAAAATAGACTTTCACAAGACTCATTAGTCATTGGCCTAAATGACTGCGACACGTGGTTTTTTGTTTACATTTTTTTATTGTTTTTTTTTGAAGTGAGGAAACTTGCGACTGAAAATATATGGTCCTCGCGTGGGTGTTTACCTTTTATCTCATTACTTGAAAATTTACTTACATACTTCCGTTTAAAAAAATCTCGTTAGATCCCTCGGATATATTTTTTTCAGTCGCGCGATCTTGAGAAGTCTCTGTAAATTCCTTTAAAAAGGAGTCTAGCTCGTCTCGCCATCACCGACGTGGTTTGACAACTCCTCGTTTTGAGCTGGCCAGTGGCCTGCCACTCTGTGGCGATCTTGAGATCTTGACCCAAAGCTCACTCGGTACCAACCTTGCAAATGTAGTCTAATTTCCGTGCGTTTTTCATGGCTTTGCCTGTGAATAAAACATGTAAAATCGTAAAACCTATTTTTTTGCGTTATGCCCCCTTTTAAGATCATGGAATAGTTTATGTAAGTAACTAGCGACCCGCCCCGGCTTTGCACGGGTTAACATTATGCACTTAAACCTTCCTCAAGAACCTCTCTATTGATAGGTGAAAACCGCATGAAAATCCGTTCAGTAGTTTTTGAGTTTTTCGCGGACATGCAAACACACAAACAGACAGACGCGGCGGGGGCATTGTTTTCTGTATTATATATATATATATGTCGGCGACGGATGGTCCCGATGGCGGTGGGCGCGTGGGGGTAGTACGTAGATGTATTACTTCACAGCCAAAATAGTAGGTATGCTACAAACGCATGAAATAAACATTCGGACTTGTTAACCATACTAGTGCCTACCATATTTTAGGACTAAGCGATAAAAATAACTAATTGCTATTTAGTTTTAAAAGGTGTGATTTGAAAATAAAAAGATCGCATAAATCCGTTCAAATCTTTATTCAAGTCAAACTACACCGGCTCCAACCCTACACCTCTGACTCGAGAAGATTTAACCCGGCAACAAACTCGGCGGGACACATCTTTTCAAAACAACACATAGTTTCTTTATTTTACAAAAGTAAGCTTATAATGGCACATAAGAAATCAAAATAACACTTGGAATAAAACACTTAGCTAAACGGTTAAAGAACGTGAGAATCTATAAGCTTTCAGAATAATCCTTCAGGTGTAAGCCTTCAGGAACGTAGCGAATTAGGCACGAGCTTGGCTAACGTCCGATCTCTAGCGCGGTCCGATCAAGAAGAAGGAAGCCAGTTCCAGCGGCGGAGCCAACCGCTCCCGCCTCCAATTCAAGTTGGTAAACCTGCCTGACCAGTCTACCAACATAACGACAAAAATGCCTGCTCGTGCCTACGTTCACTCAAGATACCCCTCTTGACGTTCCAAAGCCTTCTACCTGTCATCTTAGTTCATCAATACGCCAATAGATGGTGGCGTTACTCTCTACGCAACTTTATGATTCCGTTACAAGCAAATAATATGTAGCCAAACATTGCTAATCGACTTTTACAGGCGTCTAACTATGAACTGTAATGCTGCAATACGTCTTTCTGGTGTCTCGCTCCGACATATATATATTATATATGCCGATTTAAAGTGAATCGTCACTACTACCATGTTGTAATGCTTAAATGAGGTTGTGATATATGTAGGTACCTATAACAACATTAACAATTGATGGACTATAAATACCTACCCGGAGGGAGGGGGGCAAAATTTAAATCTTGAGAGAAACTAAAATCATAGAGAAAACAATGCCCCCGCCGCGTCTGTCTGTTTGTGTGTTTGCATGTCCGCGAAAAACTCAAAAATTACTGAACGGATTTTCATGCGGTTTTCACCTATCAATAGAGAGGTTCTTGAGGAAGGTTTAAGTGCATAATGTTAACCCGTGCAAAGCCGGGGCGGGTCGCTAGTTACTTACATAAACTATTCCATGATCTTAAAAGGGGGCATAACGCAAAAAAATAGGTTTTACGATTTTACATGTTTTATTCACAGGCAAAGCCATGAAAAACGCACGGAAATTAGACTACATTTGCAAGGTTGGTACCGAGTGAGCTTTGGGTCAAGATCTCAAGATCGCCACAGAGTGGCAGGCCACTGGCCAGCTCAAAACGAGGAGTTGTCAAACCACGTCGGTGATGGCGAGACGAGCTAGACTCCTTTTTAAAGGAATTTACAGAGACTTCTCAAGATCGCGCGACTGAAAAAAATATATCCGAGGGATCTAACGAGATTTTTTTAAACGGAAGTATGTAAGTAAATTTTCAAGTAATGAGATAAAAGGTAAACACCCACGCGAGGACCATATATTTTCAGTCGCAAGTTTCCTCACTTCAAAAAAAAACAATAAAAAAATGTAAACAAAAAACCACGTGTCGCAGTCATTTAGGCCAATGACTAATGAGTCTTGTGAAAGTCTATTTTTTGTTTACATTTTTGTCCGTAAAGTGATATGGTTTACCACACTCCACACTCCACCGATGAATCAACTGCCAGATGCCCGTATCCGTATCCAGTGATAAGTGATAATTAGTATGAGTAACAAGTTACCAGTATATGGCATCTTTAAACTGAAGTCATTGTCAATAGTGGTGACAGCCGGGTGTCATCCATTAGGCATTAGCAAGTCGAGCACTAGGGCATTTACCTTATAGAAAACGAACTAGCCATATTTATATACTTGCCTTTTCCGAGGTAAGCTAGGGGCAGGTAAATACCAACCGGCTCAGTGCGTGTCGGGGCACGCGTAATACTATATGAAAATGCCATAAGTACCTACAAGCAAAAGGGCGTATCATTTTATATAAAAAGATAAGTGTGAGGTGGAGGTACACCTCCACCTATATAATGCATTATATAAACGTAATATTTTCATATAAATTAGTCGTTGCAAAGCCTCTTTAGTAGTTTAAATAAATAAATAAAAATATTAGGGGGCATCTTACACAGATCAACCTAGCCCCAAAAAGTTTGGTCCGACTTTAATTACCGTTCATTGGCAAAAAAAAGTGGGTACGGGTATAGTTTGTAGCTTTCTAGTAGAGCCCGAAGGCTTATCCTATTGTCTATTGTTCAGTAAAACCGCACGTGCTACTTACCTGCAAAAAAGGGTCTTCATTATTCTATTTGGCACCTGAGCGCGGGCTAGTCCAACGCTCAAAAAACCAGTGTAGGTGCGCTCTCCAATAACGCGCCTTTGTTACGCATCTCGATGACACATTTTAGAATGCATAAGATAAATGTATAAAAGAAAACAAAAAATTCCAACTTGTTTTCAAACTATCGCAGAAAGCGCCTGGCGTTTTTGTACGAGCAATCTTGACGAAACCAACGATCTGACTAATTTTATAAGTACCTATGTATTACTGATTCTTTTTTTACTGATGTTATGTTACCACATGTTGCATGTTGTATGCTATCCTAATAATTTATATAATAATTTATATCATTTGTAATATTTGCATACTGTCTAAAAACTTTAAAACAGTTGGAAAAGTTGAAACATATTTTTTTACACTAACGCGTCATGTCATCTTTAACTTTTTCTGCAAATACGTTATTCTTTGTTTGTTTTGAAATAACACAGAAGCAAAAATCCTCTCAGTAATTGTATTATGGTTACTAACCCGCACCCGTATTTTTAGGGTTCCGTAGCCAAATGGCAAAAAACGGAACCCTTATAGATTCGTCATGTCTGTCTGAATGTCTGTCTGTCTGTCCGTCTGTCCGTGTATGTCACAGTCACTTTTCTCCGAAACTATAAGAACTATACTGTTGAAACTTGGTAAGTAGATGTATTCTGTGAACCGCATTAAGATTTTCACACAAAAATAGAAAAAAAAAACAATAAATTTTTGGGGTTCCCTATACTTAGAACTGAAACTCAAAATTTTTTTTTTCATCAAACCTATACGTGTGGGGTATCTATGGATAGGTCTTCAAAAATGATATTGAGGTTTCTAATATCATTTTTTTCTAAACTGAATAGTTTGCGCGAGAGACACTTCCAAAGTGGTAAAATGTGTGTCCCCCCCCCCCCCTGTAACTTCTAAAATAACAGAATGATAAAACTAAAAAAAATATATGATGTACATTACCGTGTAAACTTCCACCGAAAATTGGTTTGAACGAGATCTAGTAAGTAGTTTTTTTTTAATACGTCATAAATCGCCTAAATACGGAACCCTTCATAACCCTTCAGTATCATGGGCGAGTCCGACTCGCACTTGGCCGCTTTTTTTGATTTCTCAATAAAATTGATAACTACTTGAAAACATAAAAACTGACCGCAATATAAACTAAATAATTCAAGTTGTCAGTTATAAACGTATTTAAATAGGAACCTGCCTAATAATTTATGTTTAGCTAATGACCAAAGAGTTGGTAAACTCTATTAAAATAATTGTAACTATCTTTTAAAGATTATATTAAAATTGAATTTATAAAAAATATTAATTTAACCCGTCGTTTTGTACAAACTTTCTACCTGACTTAAGATAACAGGAGGATGTTATATTATGATAACTGGGTAACGATACACAACTGAATATAAATGAAAATCAGACAATCATTTTAGTGATATTTTCTTTGAGATTTAACTTGTTCAAGGTTTTGTTTGGAGTCTGCCCTTGCAAGTAAGTAAGTACCTATACTATATACTTAGTCTAAATTAAGGTACGTGTGAATTTTTAGTGGCATTTGCCCTTGGTTAAACCGTGTAAAAATGTAAGTCACTAAGTATCACTACATAGTATAAAACAAAGTCGCTTCCCGCTGTCTGTCCCTATGTATGCTAAGACCTTTAAAACTACGCAACGGATTTTGATGTGGTTTTTTAATAGATATAGTGATTCAAGAGGAAGGTTTATGTATAATTTGTTAACCCGTGCGAAGCCCCCCGGCGTCGCTAGTTTAGTAGTAGTTAGCACGGTCATGGTATGATACGGTGTAGTGGGCAGAGACCTTTATTATAAACTACAATTTACGTTACCCCCTCTCACTGACCATCCAGCCTCTAGACTCAACTTAGGCCAATTCTTTCATGAAACCGATGCTGCCAAAAATACAGGGGTGCGGGGGACGAGGTGAGCGAGTCCCGTGCCGTGATTGGTCCGTTCAAACACACGTGGGCGTCAGACAGAAATATCTGCCGGGCGCTAGTGATGTGACACGTTGAATAATAACATTGTCAATCACGGTCAATAATGTAATAACAGTAATAATATGCAAGCATGTTTTGAATGCTATGTTGATTCGTTCGTTCGAAAACATTAACCCATAACGTTGTGGTTTCGTTAGCAGGTGTATCTGCTTTATATAATTAATTTAAAAATAAACTATTGGTAAAAAGGCGTCTTATGGGATTTAGAGAAGCGCGAGACGAGACGAGATGCGGATGCGGATATTCGCAACATCCCTGCTTGGAAGCACTTCATTCACGCTCGCCCTTCGGCCTCGCTTTAAATTACTGAGGGTTGCACGCTTGGGAGTCGGGGTGAAGGCTTCGCGCCTTCGGCGGGTCAGCCTTCGGCCTCCCAGCCTGATATTCGCCCTTCGGGTTCGCTTAACCTACTTGGAAATTTTCCTTTGCCCGTGTCCGCCGCCATTTTGAGTGTTAATAAAAAATAATTCACATACTAATCTTGGGCCCCCAAGCTCGCCGCATGCCAAATCTCAACGCGCTCAGACCAACTTGAAAAAAAAAAATCATATCATAATCATAATCATAATTCTTTATTGCAACCATGGTATTACAAGGTGTTCTTATGTTAGTTAGTACATTTGAAACTTTTTAAATGCAATTTGTGTTGTCTCGGGCCCTCTATGGCATTTGGTCGAGCACCCCCCACCTATCTCTCACCTTTGAAGCTTTTCATAAAAAACAAGTGGCCATTTTTACCGCCATATTGGTTTTATTAAAAAAAAATCCATAGGAATACAGCTAGGTGACCCCGAGTTTTCGTGACCAAAATTTTAGCGCGCTGGGAGCATTTTGAAAAATGATCGCCATTTTTAATCCGCCATTTTGAAAAAATAATGGCGGCTTCAGAAACTGTCAGCGTCCCTCTATGACATTTGGTCGAGCATCTCCCACGTATCTGTCACCGTTTAGTGACCAAAAGTCGGATAATCCGGTAGACCAAAAGTCGGATTTTTCTGGAAGTCACCAAACCACCCCCTCTATACGACCGTATCAAAGTCAAATACCCCAGGAACCCCCTTCTGGGAGAGCAATTATGTCAATTAATCAGTCGGGTTGCGGCTTTATATACAGGGTGGATTTTCTTTTTGGCTCAGTGAGGGCAGCTACCAGATCCCGTACTGCTACGAGAAAACGGTCTTAGGTGACCTTCCCTCGATTTCAAATTAGATCCCATTCCTACTGAGGATCAAAAGCTTGTATGGAAGCAAAAGGAAAACTTTTCCCATAATATTTGAATGAAAATGAAAACTTTTATTTTTCACATGCTATTTTTGTATGCCAATCGATTCCATTCCTATCCAGTATCAATAGTTTCCTAGAGGTCGACTTACGGTAATGTACTAAAAAGCCACAAATTAATAAAAACTTTTTCCATACATTTACTATGGAGAAAATGTGAAATTTTATTCACAATTTTCTACCTCGCCCATCATTCGTACAGCAATGTCTTCATACAGTATTATGGTTCTTAAATGTAACAGGGCAGGACTGATTGGCCAAATATTATGGGAAAAGTTTTCCTCGATTTGTGGCTTTTCTAGCCGGAATTTTTTTTTTGCTTCCATACAAGCTTTTGATCCTCAATAGGAATGGGATCCATTGGCATAAAAAAAAAGTTTGTCAAAAATTACCTTTTTCTCGTATCCTGTATGTTTTTTCCAAAATCTGTAAATGCCAATCTTCATTAATTTGAAATCGAGGGAAGCAGGGATCGGAACCGGTTTTTTGCAAAAACTTAGAAGTAACCATATTTTTCGAATTATTTTATACTCGAAATGTAGGACTCGGTTGTGTTTTTAGGTTACGACTTCGTATTATTAGATTGCCCAATTAGAAATGAAGTAATTAGCAAAGAACGAAAAAATACCGTTTCCGTTCCCATACAAAAAATACCGGTATCCGATCCCTGGAGGGAAGGTCTCTTAAGACCGTTTTCTCGTAGCAGTACGGGATCTGGTAGCTGCCCTCACTGAGCCAAAAAGAAAATCCACCCTGTATTCGCGGTATCCTACTATACCCACCCATTTAACACCCTGTATAATTCTATTAAGAGTTATTACATGGTTTAAATCAAATATTTATTTGTTATTATGTAAATGAAATGTTATTTAACGCAATCTAACTAAATGAAGTTTAAATTATTTGGCCGAATGTTCAAGTATCATTGCCATGTTGGCAGTCGTACACAGAAAAAAAGCAAAAATTAAAAAGTTAAACCGACGCCCACTATTCTCAACAAAAATGGAATCAAAATAATGCATTTTAAATTGCAACCGTGTGTTTTTGTATAAAATTGGTCTTGTGATTAATTTAAATTTGCAATGTTTTTATAATCGCTAAAAGTAATACGAGTACCTATGTAGTGCTGAATTGACAATATCGTTTATGTTCAAGGGAAAATTGGTACCTGGCCGTAAGTGTAATTCTCATATTATTTATTTGTTTTATAGCCACTCAGTTGCTTCTGGTAACTAGAGCTACCAACTTTGAACGCCTACAAATTGCTTCTGGTAGCCAGAGCTACCAGACGACCATTGTACGATTTTTGATTTTTTATCTGTGAGTGGCGGCTTGGAAGCGGTTTAAACTATGTTCCGAGCATAGACAAATAACATGGCAATACAGAAAAAAAAAAATTAGCCAACATGATAAAATAAAACTATTTTAAACAGCTGTCGGTTTCAAAGTTGTGCGAAAGTGAAGTTGCGGAAAAGTGGTCGGTGTTTTAAAAATGCCGTAAGTATTTTTAATTACTCTTTTACTATCTAAATTTTATACCAAACGATTATGTATTTATCTAACTAACAGATAGAATGTATATTTCAGTTCTAATGTAGAATGATGAATTACTATCTCACTTCAAAGTAGTTAAACGGTGATTTTTTTCGGTTACTTGCGATTGAAATAAGATAAGACTTTGAAGAATAAGTCATATTTTTCAAATAAAATATTGTTATTTAAATAGTCTAAATATTAAGTTTCATTTATAATCATAAAATCATTTAAACCTGTGATATGTTATACAGGATTAGCGAAAGAAACAATTGTAAGTATGTGCCGGGCGGCTGGTAACTCTAGCTACCAAAAGCAATTTAGCGAACGTCTCGCTCGGACGTCGTAAGGCATGAGGCACACTAGACGCTTTGCGTGCCCGTGTGGTACATTCTTGTTATGTGTTCCTACTAATGTTTCAACTACTAAGATTGTGTTTTGGGGAAACCTGACATTATTTGCACATGGTTATTGGTATATCTTTTATTAGTGCATGGTCATATACAGGGTGTCCCCAGACTATGTCACATGAAGGAAAAGTACCTTAAATAACGTAGATAAGAATATGACGGTGACTGAAAATAATGTCTGCATACTTTTTCGAATGCTGGACCTACCTGTGCCTAACGCACTCTGTGTGCCCCGACCCTAGTCACCAGCGGCGGCCATTTTTTCAACATGGCGGCCAGTCCTACCGGCGTCGGATCAGGTGTTGCGGGTGTTTTTATATCGGCTTTGTTTATTTACGTTTAAATTAGTGTAATTCCGTATTTAGCAGTTTTCTTTTGTGTAATATGGTTTTGTTCTAACATTCTGTGATTAATGATGTGAAAAATTTATAGTGAAAATGTGATATTGTGTTGTTTTTGATCGGCAAAAGAACCCGAAACTGCGGTGGTACGTAATACTTTCTTGTTATTTACTTGTAAAATCGTAATGAAAGCGATAATTGCAAACTGTGACTATTCTAATTAAAGATTATTAGTTACTTGTTCTTATTAGAACTATATTTCCGTACTTGAGTCTCTTTAACCATTCAAAAATACATCATGAATCAACGAAACATTTCGATCCGTCCTGCGTATTTCTTGCGTGACGTGTCATAAAATGAAATGATGTTTATTTAAGGATTTTTAATATACACTTATATGGTATTTGGTACTAAATAAAAGAAGAACTAATCTACTTTTTTTTACGATACTAAAAAATAGGTGTTATCGCTTTAGTTTTCTTTTTTAATACATCTCTGCTTGAAGGTTTCGACTTTTTTAGTGTGTCAAGTTTACGCATTTTTTATAATTATTTTTATTTTAATTACCCATACATTAAGCAACGGAATCAGATTCCTTGTTTTATTAACTATTCTGTGTAAAAAAATCATAGCAAATGGTTCATTAGACGCCAATTAATTAATTTTTCAATAAAACACTGCATCGCGCGGACATTGGCTTAAAATCGCGAAGCAATTTACGCTACAATTTTTGAAATCCAAAAGCAACTGAGTGGATAGTGAATTTTTCGCAAATACCTATGCGATTTGAATTGAATTACCTTATCAATAGTAAACAATCACATTCTATGGATATGGACATCACTAGTTTGGGCTTAGGAATGTCACGTAATAAAAGACAAGAAAGGATGTATACGGATGCAGCGCGATAGAAAGAGACTTTCTTAAAAGACGTCATCGAGTTTCAAGCGCTGTCAAATTTGATGACACGCTTAAATTAAAATATTTTTTATCCAAATCTCTAAAAAATCGGCTTACCTGTGAAATGAAATGCCATTTTTTTGTACACCAGAGTTTTTAGTGTTCTTGCCACACAATTTGACACAACAATAATGCATTTTTGATAGCAAAAACTTCTTCGAGCTACCGAAGTTTCTAGACCGAGCCCGGTCCGCCGACTGAAGTAAGCGGTGTAGGCGTGACTCGAAGATGGAGTAACGCTACCGTATGTGTGGCAGAGGGGGTAGCGCGACTATGCTATGTCTAGAGGCTGGATGGTCAGTGCCCCCTCTTAACGTCTCTAATACAGGGACAATAGCTAGGTAGGTCAATGAGGACAACACAAGTTGATAACACGGGTATATTGCGTCTGCAATTAAGAATTACCTATTAATTTTATTCTTATTGTTTTCCCATTTAGTCTGAGTAATTAACAGCGCATAGTTCGGACTGCCCGACGTTTGCAATTCATCCGTGTAATATAAATTGTAAGTAATATTTACATTTTCAAATATAGTGTATATATTATAATAGTTCATGTCCGCACGAAATTTCAGTTTTGGTTGCGGAATAACAATCTTTTGTTTTAGTTAGTTCGGTTTCGCCCAAAAACTTCCGCGCGCCGTTCGCCACGTTCTTAATCTATAGCAATTCTTGTATATTTATTTATACTTATGTACATATATTTCGGGAATCTCGCAAATGGCTCTAAAGATTACGATGAAATTTGCTATACCTATGAGGGTTTTCGGGGGCGAAAAATCGATCTAGCTAGGTCTTATCTCTGGGAAAACGCGCATTTTCGAGTTTTATATGTTTTCCGAGCGAAGCTCGTTCTGCCAGATACTAGCATAATGATAAGCGAATTCTAATGACTATTTCCTAATTAGAATAGGCGTGGTCCGACGTGCACTTGGCCGGTTTTTTATACCACTTGCACGAGTAGGTGTTTGATAGATCATTTGTCTAACAACAAAGGCCACCCTGTTTTCAAAGAAGTTAATACTTCTATAAAATGTTCGGTACTACTCGTGGCATTATAATAATATGATCTGTGCTGTACCTAACTATGGCGAGTAAGGAGCACTGTTGGGCACATACCTCCTTTCTCTCTCTGTCTCTCTCATTTTATTTCCTACCCCATTTTGTAAGTACTTTATCACAGTGACAAGTGACGTCTCTAGCGACTTTCATATCGATTGTCACTGTGACAAGGTACGAAATGGGTCGGAGATTAAATTCCATGACTGTACATAAGTTTCCAAAAGTCATGCCTCTAGAGCTTGATTTTTTTTTTCAGACACATAATGGCTAGGGCTGAGCCAAAGGCTAAGTGGACATTCGATCACTGCTGCTGCTGTGTTGAGCTTAGGACGGGATGCCTCATCTGGGGTTACGTGGAACTGGTATGATTTTTTATTAAAAGCTCGTACCTATGTTTGGTGTAAAATCTTGTTAGATATATAAAGAAATATTTCCTGCGGGCTCAGCACGGTTCCATTTTTATCCACTATCACTATGCCCGTCACTTTCGCACTTACATACTTGTTAGAACGTGACAGGCATGGTGATAAATGATAAAAATGCGACCGTGCTACTAGGGCTGGTCTCTGATTGAGCTGTGAGTATATACCTACTTATATACTTAGTCGTGTTTTGTAAAATACACGCAATAACTAGTATGTATTTTACAAGCTTTTATTTTTTAACTTGCCCTGTTAGTAATTATGTATGTACATATGTTAGTGTAGGGTGTACGTCAAATCTTGGAAGCTAAATTTGTCCCATGGCATTACGCGGAGTGGGAGTCCTTTTGTCGTCCGATCCTTTTATACCGTCTCTTTTGTAACCAACTACGATGTGACGTAAATAGATGTATTTTACAGTACATATGGTGCTACTTTCCCGAACTAGTGCGGGAAATAGCACTTTCCGTGCGTATGTCGAAAGTTTAAAGTGCCATATGTACTGTAAAACGTTGCACGATACACGTGCGAATAGGTAATTTGCAACTCGTGTCGATTTTAAACACTCCCTTGGGTTGTGTTTTAATTTATCGCCACTCGTTTCGAATTTTCTCTTTTCCGCACTTGTATCGTAAATAACTATTATTCTATTCTATTCTATTTTATTCTTACAGGCTGCAGTAGCGTATCAATTGATAAGATTCGTCCTGATATGCAAAGACTTTGAGCAAGTAATCCAGGTTCTGAAGCAGTTGCTTAAGATGCCCAATGAAACTGAACAAGTGATACGGTCCGCCGGCATCGGTTTACTCATCTTTACTTGCATAATATATGCAATTAAGGTGTTTTTCAACATCGTGTTTCTCCGAGGACTACATATGGTACGTACAACGTAGGTATTTGCACAACTAAACCGATAAAAACCTGAAGTGCGGAATAAAATCCAATTTTCACCCGTCAACCCGGGGTACAGATGTAGTACGAGTACATCATTATTTTCCATCGTGTTTTCACGGAAACATTAGAACGTGTCCTGTGTCCTTCTATTGTGCTGACTTTGACTGAAGTAGCATGACAAATACTAACGTTTCCGGAAAAAACGATGGAAAACTATTATGCACTATATACACTGTTAATGCGTAATGATGTAACAATAAAGAAGCTGCAGTTGTAATCTAAAACACCAATATATTTATTCACTTTATATTTTGCAGAACATTCGATCTCACGTTGGGGCGTACCTGCTATATACGTTCGTTTTCATCATAGTCACCTTCATAACATGTATCGTCGTAACCGTCGAGTTTGGAACCATGGAGCAACTGCATTTTTCGGGAAATGCGATAGCTATCATGGTCGTCTTGATTATTCTGATACATGGTAAGTTTTTTATCGGTAAAGCACACACAAAGAACACAATATTAGGTACCATTGAATGTTAACCACATAAAAGGATTTGTTAACACAATTATTTAACAACTAACAACTGAAACTGTAATAAACTTGAACAAGATGCATGTAACTGCGTCGAAATATCGGGAGCTCGAAAACAATACAAAAGGTAATCACAAATTTTACAAATTCTTTTTTTTTACAAATTCTTTATTTCATTAAAAACCATTACATATTTTTAACAATGGCTGGTGTCTCCCTGTAAGTTATTCACAAAATAACCTGTGCTGGGAGGCACCGCTCTTCCATATCTAATTTACAATTTATTAAGTATTATACTATTAATTATATACTTAATTATAATGTGTGTGTGTGTGTGTGCGTGCGTGTGTGTGTGTGTGTGTGTGTGTGTGTGCGCGCGTGTGTGTGTGTGAGTGTGTGTGTGTGTGTGTGAGTGTGTGTGTACTTGTGTGGCCTGGCTAGGCTACATATCCTAGCAAGTCTTCCACCTGATCGTAATTTTTATCTTCTAACCAATTTATTATCTTATTTTTTACATCGTATTGTAGCTTTGGGTATATATCTAGTGATTTGTTTAAAATATTATATAGGTGCGAAGAACGTTTAATCACGGTTCATATCCCGGTCGATGTAAGTCTATTATAATAAACTTGAATTAAATCTAAAAATAAAATAAAAAACACAAACTATAAAATATACTTACCTACAAAAAAAAAATTATACGTTAATTATTTAACTCGTAATTATTAACCATAACCATACTGTTCTAGGGGTCTCCCGGTCCGCCGCCGGAGCGCCGTGAACGTGTTAAAAGTAGCTAACCATCCAGCCATATTGAAGGTTCAACAGACCCTCTACTCTAGCATGGCTCGCGTTCTCACGCGCGACTCCGTACTTGAAGTCGCACTAAATGTATGAACCTAACCTGCGCTAGCATGAGTTGCGTACTCGCGCGCTCCATACCTACATCTAGCGCGACTTCAAGTATGGAATGGACTCGCGGTACGCAACTCATGCTAGACTGCTACAGAGCAGTGGCGTAGCTAGGCGAGGCGTGGGCTAAGTTCCGGCACAGTGAAAGAAAAGGGCCTCGCAGATTATTTCGCCCACGGCTAGATTAGTTCACACTACGCCACTGCTAGAGAGAGTCAAATTAAGTATGTATGCATATGGGCTGAAATGTCAGCTCCAATTAATGATGAACTTTTTCGTTTCAGTATTCATACTTTACCTCTGGTTGGTGATCAGAAGCCAATACTGCCTCATGGACATCAAGCCCCAGGCTAATCTAGCCGTTGAATTCAGAAACCAATCCTAAAGACAAAACCTACCTACTACCTATAGGTAGTAGGTATACCTACTAAGGATTTTTGCAATAAATCTATAGTAAAACTTTACAAATACCTAGATGGTTTTTTAATAAATTACGAGTAATACACGACCTATTTAAAATACGAGTAAGGAATTGCTAATCTTTCGCAATTTCGTTGAATGGCAATAGCAATGGAAATAGCAATGTCCTATCGGACAATCTTCGCGCCCTTGAATATGCCAACCAGTGACCTTAGACGGCTAGTCAGCACAATATCTGACCTATTCCTATTAATACAGGGTTGATCGAACCAATTTCAAGCGTGTGGAGCGCAGCGTTGCATCGAGCGTCAAAAGGGTCACTAACATCTGCTCACATCCCTTTGTTCGCTGCGCATACGTTCGCTTATCATGGATGCCGATGCCGCGCTTCGGCGTTAGCACGGTCGCATTTTTATCGCTTGTCACCATGCCTGTCACGTCCTAAAAAGTATGCAAGTGCGAAAGTGACGGGCAAAAAAAATGGAACCATGCTGCGCCCGCTGGACAGCAGAGCGCTGGTCTTCGTCGATTGCGCATCTGCTTAGAGCGCCTAGCCAAGACAATTATAAAATCGTTAGCAGAAAACGAACCGCTACTGTCTCTCTATCATTCTTCCATTAGTGCGATAGAGACAGATAGCGTTTCGTTTCTATGCGCAGCGCACGATATGTGGTTTGGTAATGTCAAATTTTGACACAGGATTGTTCCGATTCAACAGGAGTTCAACACGACACGTCAAACGTCGCTTGTCGAATACCCCTCCAGTTTGCACCGGCTATGCGTTGTCGGTATTTAAGCAGCGGAACTGTTGCAATTTCCTTGAATTGCAATCGGATGCAAATAGCTGTGACCTATCGGACACCCTTCGCGCCCTTGGGTGCCTATATGCCAACCAGCGACCTTAGACAACACGTCGGCTAGTCAATAAGTCAGCACAATGCCCTGATCTATTCCTTCACACTTACCGAGCTAAGCGCCACTTGCTCCATTCATTAACCCGGGGTTAACTGGTTAAACCGCTAACCCAGTGTCAAATTGTACTGGTAACTAATAACTAGTACAGTTGTATTGTAATTGTTGTATGTAGTTGTATGGTGGTGGCTGTAGATTTAACCGGTTAACCCCGGGTTAGTGAATGGTGCAAGTGGCCCTAAGGGAACCAGTGTTGATTAGTTCTGGTCCACGGAGCCATCGCTTTTTCCCACTGGTTATTCGCTAGACAAGACATTTGTAGTACCTATGTACTTACAGAAACTAATTAGGCAATACCTAAGAAAAAAATAAGATTGATACGAGTAGGTATGGCTTAAAATTTTTAAGTGTCATACTAAAACGCTAAAACTCAGATTCCTAACAATTTTACAAAATTTACAGAGTAGAAGTTTGTAAGCAACATTCAGTAGGTAGTTTTTTTAAGGGCACGTCACCTTGAAGTTATTAAAATTAATTACAACAAGTTATTTTTAGTTGCTTAAGATAGTATTAAGTACTAACGTTTGGACCATTATGAAGTCTGAATCTGATTTATTTTATTTTATTTGGTGGTCCAATGCTTCGAACCCTCCGAAATGTCCAATGTATAATAAACCCTAATAAATGGCGTAATAATAATAATCCTTGACCTGTACTCACTGTATATTATACGCATAGTTTTACCTTGTGACGGTAAGCGATTACTATCGCCCATGGACACCCGCAACACCAGAGGGGTCGTAACTGCGTTGCCGGCATTTAAGATGGGGATGGATGGGCAGTGAGGCGATGTGCTCTGTAATAGTTAGGAATAACACCTGTTATAAGGTATAATTAGACTGTGGGAACCGAATGCATTAAGTACATTGCCTAGGTCGTTAGATCTAGAAGCTTAGCTTTTGTTTAAGGTGTAAGTACTTGTTTAAATGTTATTAAACTGTACAGATGTAAAGCTTAAGTACAGTCAACATGAAATAGATAGTGATGGTCAAAGTGGTTAAATATACCTATCGAAACACGTCTTTGTTATAAGCTGAATTACTTAATATTAAGGATGCGTCCCGATATATAGTGTGTCAAAGGACTGTCTCATTTAAAACATAGACAGAGATAATCATACTATCTCTGTCTTATACTAAGTAGTACTAGCAGTCTAGCAACCAAAAGAAAAATATGAGTGTAGTTTTGTTTGTTCCTATTTGCTGACAAATTGGTTTGACCAACTATATTTGGCCACTTCGGTTTTCACAATCTGTAATACTGTGCCGCATACTTGGCGGCCATAGGACACATAAGTTTTCTGACAGCTGACAGTTTTATAGATATGTATACTTGTTTGCCACCACTGTCTTATAAAACTTCTTTCTTCACGTCACTGCGACGTTTTAAGCCCATTTGCAGAGTATAGGAATGTAAGGAGCTCGCTACACACGGAAAACGCGTTATTACTTTGTATGGCGGGCATTAAGAAAACATGTCCCACACTCGCTTGATTACTTAAAGTTAGGTAATTGAAGTCACAACTATGGGCATAACGCTGTAACGAATTAGGCGAGCATGACAAAAATGCACTTTTATTACGAGCACGCATTTTTGTCACGTAAGCGCCACTTGCATCATCCCACTAACCCGGGGTTAACCAGTTAAACCTGGAGTTACAATGGTTACCAGTACAGTTTGACAGCTCGCTCCCACCCCCTTCTAAGAAGAAATACGACTGTCTGTGTCTACCCCCCTCTGGGAGTCTTAATTCACCTTACGTAATACAGATGTAGTTTCCAACGCATTTTCTCGGAAACGATCGTATTTGTCATGCTAAATCAGTCAACCTCAGTACTTTTTGCTCAACTAAATCCATTCAAAATATTAGTCATAACTCATAAGTAGGAAACCGTCGCCTTATTCTTATGACAGTTATGACTCGTAACATATTTAAAAGTGTTTAAAATTTTGCAAACAAGGCACCGTCTGAGATATCGTTCTATTCAATCTCTCAGGCTAACAACTGACGGCAGGAAAAGAAATGACACTATTTATTAGATGCAATGTGCAATAGATTCGTCAAGTGGTCATTTGACGAATCCAATCCCGGTTAGGGCATTTATTTGTGTAATGAACACAAATATTTTGTTCCTGAGTCAGTGGGTTCCAGAGAGAGTGGGTGTTTTCTACTTATGTATGTATGTATTTATCTATATAAGTATGTATATCGTCGCCTAGCATGATTTTAGGGCGAATTTATTTCTTGAACTACCCAGTCCAGTCTTAGCTGTTGTAAAGGACTGCATGGGCCCACTTCCACAACTTGCGATCGACATATGGTCTTTAGGACAAATCTATTTCCTACAACCCCCAGTCTAATTAAACCGTAACTCCATCTAGCAGTAAAGTAGTAAGGATCTCTTGGAAGAATAATATTTAATAATTATATTTCCTTAAGTCCTAGGGCCCGTTTCTCAAAAGCTTGTAACTTGTAATACAAGCGGATGTCACTTTTTGACAGATTTTGTTAGAAAGGGACTTCCACTTGTATTACAAGTTACAAGCACTTGAGAAACGGGTCCCTAATCTAAACTTCACTCCATCTAGTGGTAAAGGGCTGGGCACATGTTATGCAACACAAACCCAGTTCTACTACTTACGGTCGACATATGGTCTGCGATTTGGTAACGCCGATGCGGGACGGCTTCATATTAAACACGTGAGAAGTTGGGATTGGGACTTAGGTAATATTGATATAGAATTACTAGCTTTTGCCCGCGACTTCGTCTGCGTGGAATTAGTAATTTAGGTAGCTATTTATTTTATCTAATCTGCTTTTTGTTGATTCCCCATACAAACTTCCCCCTTTTCACCCCCTTAACTACCCTTTACCCGGGACAAATTTCAACTAAATCATGCACCAGAGCCGGCGCGCGGGCGGTGCTGGTAGGGTTGCCAGATCGAAAGGCGCTATTATCGGGAAAAAATATGAATTTTTCGGGATTTTGTGCCTTAAGTCGGGAAAATGTACCATTCAAATTAAATTAATTGTATTAAAAACAACGATATTTTACATTATTAGCACTACGTCAGCTGCTCTGCCCAATCTCGCCACGCGCGCCCGCTGAAGGGCTCGACGCGAGTCGCTGGTTCGCTCCACGACAGTTCTAAACTTGAAATTATTGTTTTATAAAGAGATGCTGTTTTTCGGGACAATTTTCACTTTGTCGGGAATCGGGAACACATGCTAAAAATCGGGAGAATCCCGCCGAATCCCGACCATCTGGCAACCCTAGGTGCTGGACAGTTCCTATCGACAAAGTTTGTTATGCAGTTGTTGTTAATTCCCCATTCAAAATTCCACCCCCTTAATAAGGGATGATTTCTGGGATAAAAACTATCCTATGTCCTTCCTCGGGACTCAAACAATACTCTATGAGGTAACAGACATACAGACAGACTTCCTTTTATAATATTAGTATGGATTATAGAAGCGCCAAGGTACCCTATAGTATTTTTAAAACTCGATGGGTAGGATGACACGTTTTCACAAAAGGAAGTAATAAACCAGGCAACACCGAAAGGAACATTGGTATTGGTAATACTTAGGTACTTAATTTTAGGTACCTATTGATTTGAACTTGTGGACCACAGTTAGTTATAGTACTAGACTACAGTTGGGTTAGGTTAGGTGAAAAGAGACCGTTTATTTATGGGCCCAGAGAAACCCATTACATATGTATGTCGGCGCGGGGCACCTGTAAGCTTATAGTGGCTGAGGCCCGTGAAGGTGGCCCGCATTCTTGGTCAATTGTTTACATTAACAGCATTAGGCGTGATTGTCACAGAGTACGTCGTTGTTCCTTGAAGCGGGGCGGTTATTGTAAACACTGCCGAACGTAGCCGTGGGTCTGGTATTTGAATGAAATTTGATATTAGTTCTTTGTTCTGAGCTTAGCTATGAAATGCCGAGCGGGCATTAAGATTTGGGCCATGGTTGAGTTGGGACGCGTGCTGTCCCGTAAGCCCGTAACCGCGCCGTGCGATTTCGTGTGCGCTTTAAGTACTTACTTGTACCACTTGACCCACGGATTCGTTTCCGTTTCTTGATAACTTTGTAGTGTAAGCTTTGATTAACTTGGTGTGATTTCTTTGTGATTTGGAACTTAATTTATTGTCATTGTGATTTAGTGACATTCGGCACCTATACGTAGTTACACTAATTACTAGTGTCAGTGAGTTTATTGCATTAACATTGTATTGGACTTGTGTGCGAGATATGCCCACTGTTTCCGCCCACCATGGAGCCGATGCCTGGTCCCCTGATGCCTTCATAGACCTACCGGCTCCGACATCAGAAGTGGGATCATGAACGAGGAAAATGTGGAAAATTCTGGAAAATCCTAAATTGATTGATTATCAGAATTTGATTGGAAATTGGTTGAAGATAATTTGCAAATGGTTTGAAGGCCGTTTTGTTTGTGAGTTAAAGACAGCTTACTTGGAAGATGCAACCTAATAAGATAAGAATTATCTAATATGAAAGTATTTGTTGACGAGATGCTCTTAGATACAATAAACAACTGCAATTATTGTGATAAAATGTGAGTGAGCAACAATGAGAGATGTGGGGCTCAGTTATTAAACGTGATTTGTGACCTACTACAAGGTATGGTCGTGAAACCCATTTTTTTATCGTGTTTCTCACAACACTGGATGCATAAGAGAGTTCGTAGTTCTGGAAGTAGTTCCTAAGGAAGAAGTGACGTATGGCGGTACTTGATGGTGCGATGGCTGAAATGTGCAGCAACACCGACATGGTGTGGTGGCGTTGCGGTATAAACCTGGCTTGCGAGAAGGAGTTATCCGGTGGGATGACAAGATAAGTAGTAGAGGTTAATTGGTATTCATCGCTGTGTGTTGACTTTATTCAATTTGAAAGTTTTTTTTTGAGATTGTGAAATGTTAACTTTTTTTTGTTAACAGAAATCGGTAAGGCACCGAATATATTTGATGTGGTTAAATCATACGAGGAACCTAGAGAATGATATTTTATATCTGAAATTTTATTTCATGAGGGATTTTATTCCTATTTTAGACGGTATGAATTTATGGCTTTATTAATGATCGGTGATCGCTTGTCGGGTCTTTGATAACTGTTTGACCTTTTGAAATTTGTGTTTGTTGGAGGGAGACAGTTTGACAGAGGTTTGCTAAGTTTTATGAATAAAGGGGAGAATTTATGCCTTGACTGAAAATTTACTTAAGTCAGTCTCCGATGGTAAAAAAAATTATACCAACCTACTTGAGTCTTTGCAAATAGTTGCAAAATTTTTGTGTACCTAGCGAAAACATAGGAAGATGTAGGTACCGCTAATGATATTAGATTGTCTGGTGAAAAACCCACTCTGAAGCAGTAACGCTAACGTATTTTGGGAAAGTGAGTTTGGTAAAGGAATTTTGATTCAATATTTCCATCCGTGAACACTTAGTAAGAGTACCATATTATTTTTTATTTGTGGTCATGAATTTATAGTAAACAGAACGCAGTCTATTGGAATGGTTTAGTGGAAAGTTATAGCCACATGAGTAATTGTGTACCTAATGCAACAGCGCAATTTTGTATTTTTTTGAATTGAAGGAATTAAAGGTTATTTGTTGTGTTGGTCAAATGATATGACAAAATTACCTAGATTTCATTGATTTTAATTTTCTAAGGAGCAAGACAACAGTGAAATTCATTGTTTTGGTTTTGATTTCATTCACGACGAAATGATTTGTTTGAATGTTTGGTCAGTTATGAAGTGATGAATCTGATAATAGATCATAAAATTGAATAATAAACTATTCACCTAAATTGTGGTTATTATTTGAACCATAAAAGTTGAACGAAAAGAGATTACATTGTTTTAAAATTAAAGAGGCAATGGCAAACTTTTTATTGATCAGTTTTAAGGGAATGGGACAATGGTGTATCCAAATACAAAATAAATGGCTTGCATTCTTTATGATATGTGTTAGCACTAGTGGTGCGGTTGTTGTGTTAGCCAGATTTGGCTGTATCTGACTCGGGTTGATGAGTCGTATTTGTGACAGTCGCTTGGCTAATCTCGACTCAGGTGGCGACAGAGTTGTCCAGTCTCTGTGTGAGATGGCGGCAGAGTCGGCCAGCCTGTAGTGTGACGGCAAGTGTGCTAATGTCAAGTAACATTTTGAAAGTTTGGCAATCTTATGGTAAATTGCGAGTGACACCATATAACAGAGAATGCAGAGCGTTTGCAAAGTATGTGCCTTTGAGTTTTGTAAGAAAAAGAAACTAAATATGATTGTGGTGTCGAATAGTTTGTCAATGTGTCTTTAAATATCTTGTTGAGTTTATGACTCGTTTTTAGTAATACGATTTCCGTTTGGAAAGTTTTGATGCCATATTATATTTGGTAAGTCAGAGTTGAATTAAATCATTTGTGGAGAAATTAGGCCTAACCAGCGTGAAGCGGTGGCTTTTGTGATTTTTTTTTACAACAATTATGCAACTGCAGCAACTTATTGGTTCACTTATATTTCTCTCAATTAATTCTTAATTTTTCATAGTTATCCACTGATAAAGAGGCACTCCTCTTTATAAGAAAAAACAATTTACAACGAGCAGGGTGTTTCAGTGAATGCTTGACACGATGCATTTCTGGACAGATGTGCCAAAAATTTTGGCGGAACTACTAAGTATTGAACTTGTTTTAACAATTACTTTTCATTAATATTTTAAATTACCAAATGTATACTACTTAATGCTGCTGGTTCAGTAACTCTATAGTGTTTTGCTTTTTGCAAAAGCAACATAATATGTATCATGTCAAAGAATATTAAAAAAAAAAAAAAAGAAGTTCATTATCATTTATACGAATTGAATTAAATGGGATTTTCAGTACCACAAAATATTTACAGCCTTTCTTATAAGGTAGTCATTTTAACTGTAAAACTGTTTCTCGTACTGACGAGAAACAATTGATAATAACTGATGATGATTGGATGTACACACAGAAGAATTAATAAAGTTAACACCTAGAGTACATAGGTGATGGATCTTCATAAGTGTTTTTATTTTGATATTGATTATAGAGACGGTAAACGAATGGGTCCTGTTTATATTTTTGTCGAAACAAAATACAAAAGTGCTAGAGATTTCCAACGATCAGTTGCGTTACATCCTGAACGTGTTTTAAGATTATTGAAATTATTTAAAACGAAATAAAAATGTTACCGTACGAGATCTTCCAGATACATTTTAAAGCTGATGTTTTTCATCAAAACTAAATTCAACAAAATTAACACGCTCTATACCAAGTCACTTCGTTTTTAGTTAGTGGGCTGAAAGAGACTTGATTTTGCCGTTTTCTGAATAAGCGACAATATTTGCTTATTTCATTGTAGTATGCATTACATGTTAAACAATACTTCAATTGAAATAGAGAAAAGTCAAGCTGATCATCATCGTCATATATTATGCGAATACTGTTACTACCTATGCAAAAACCACCATATGTGCCATCTGGGACGTGATGATAAGTCTCTAGTAAAGATTGTTTTTTTCAGGTTGAGCGTATTATGATCACAGTAAAGAACATGCTTACTGTTTAAGATATCAATTAATGGAGAACATGTCATGATGTTGTTCATGACTCAAGTTAATATCACAGCTGTTTTAACCGTACAGTGATTAGGGTTATTTTTGTAAAATATAACCCCTCTAAATTGTTTATTGATAAATTGAAGCAAACTGACATGCATTAGGTGATAATCACCAGGACGTGATCAAATCTGTCAATGAAGATTTTTGTGTGGATAAGCAGCACATTTTGACAAGTATAAAGGTAATTTCAGGAGCTACGTCAGTTTAAAAAAAATGCTTGTAATTTTTTTATGGATGAGCATACTGTGGATACTATTATTAACCTTCGCTGTGGATTGATATTGTATTTTGAGGAATGAAGTTTATGTGCACTTGATGATTTTCACTACATTTACTTACATTAAAATCATGAAAGAAATCAAACTAAGTCGGACCTGAAGTTTTAAAGTCTTTTTAAGATAATCGACTTGCTCGATAGAGATTGATATCTCTTGTTAGCTATTGATTGCAATAAATTTTAAAAAGTAAGTGCACTAATGGATTCTTCGATGTCAGACTGTTACGTTCCCATAGAATTTGATTAATGTTCATCTGTTGATGAAAGTAGAGAACAGTCAGGATCAGCCCTGTCGGCGAGGTGTGGTTGATGCACTTGGATGCCGAGATTTTGATGATACACATGGTTGTTTGTATGCCACGTGGCTGGCATTGTGTTTTGTGACGTGATCTACTGACTTGGTCGTTAGCCGTAGGTCATATTCCAAACCCAGTGTAGCTGGTACGGAGACTGCGCGGTATGGTGACAAGCAGGAGGGTTACGGTTGCTTTATGGCCTTTGTGGTCTATTTTGGCATGTGGCCTTTGATATCACATGTGTGATGGTGAGACAATGGGTTTGTGTCGAATTTGAGGAATTCGATTTTGGGCTGTTTCTGATCTGTGTCTTTTGAGAATATTTGTTACTGTTGACGACTTGATTATAAGATGCGTCATGGATTTTGGGAACTTAACTTTTTGTCATTGTTGTGATCTGATGGCAGGATAGCCGAGCAGATTGACTGACTGGAATTTTACTACTTTTGAGAATCTGTGATGTTGTTGGGCACACTGGGACGTGTGACAGTCAGGATCGCCGTGTCGGCGCGGGGCACCTGTAAGCTTATAGTGGCTGAGGCCCGTGAAGGTGGCCCGCATTCTTGGTCAATTGTTTACATTAACAGCATTAGGCGTGATTGTCACAGAGTACGTCGTTGTTCCTTGAAGCGGGGCGGTTATTGTAAACACTGCCGAACGTAGCCGTGGGTCTGGTATTTGAATGAAATTTGATATTAGTTCTTTGTTCTGAGCTTAGCTATGAAATGCCGAGCGGGCATTAAGATTTGGGCCATGGTTGAGTTGGGACGCGTGCTGTCCCGTAAGCCCGTAACCGCGCCGTGCGATTTCGTGTGCGCTTTAAGTACTTACTTGTACCACTTGACCCACGGATTCGTTTCCGTTTCTTGATAACTTTGTAGTGTAAGCTTTGATTAACTTGGTGTGATTTCTTTGTGATTTGGAACTTAATTTATTGTCATTGTGATTTAGTGACATTCGGCACCTATACGTAGTTACACTAATTACTAGTGTCAGTGAGTTTATTGCATTAACATTGTATTGGACTTGTGTGCGAGATATGCCCACTGTTTCCGCCCACCATGGAGCCGATGCCTGGTCCCCTGATGCCTTCATAGACCTACCGGCTCCGACATGTATATCTTACAGATACTTAGACTATTAATATGTTAAATACATACACATTTTATTACGGAATAAGACGTAATATTGGGCGTACGGGAATTAGAATTACACTATAAAAATACATATTCTTGTTCATTTCCGCTCCGCCATAAGCCACATATTGAATACGTAACTTACGTAAGGAGATTATAATATATTATGTACAGGTTAGTTTACGTAAACAATAAAAAAAAGATTTGATTTCAACGGGCAACGTCCTTACAGCATAGACACGAAGCTTATTTTTATATTTTTATTCGTTTTATTTTATTCGGACCTAAAACTCATCCAAATATGCATTTATAAATTAAAACACATAATTAATACGTGTCGTTTCAATAAGCTAGTTTTTAGACTTATACAAAATAGTTATGTAGGTAAGTATTCAAATAATTTAGGTGACCGGTCTGGCCTTGTGTGTGAAGCCGATGGTCCTGGGTTCCAATCCCTGTAAGGGCATTTATTCGTGTGATGAGCACAGATATTTGTTCCTGAGAAACCCACAACACAAGCCTTCTTGAGCTTACCGTGGGACTTAGTCAATTTGTGTAAGAACGTCTTTTATTAAATAAAAAGGTCATGCTTTTAATTAGACTTTATACATATCTACACACTCTATAAACCGACGAATAAACATCCGCACTTCAGTCAGTAGTTATTATGGATAAGCTATAAAGTATTCCCATTCAAGCACAGAAAAATGTAAATGTGAGCTACAAATAAGTCGATACATCCTGCTCTGCTCTTATCACATCCCATTTAAACTAGTATAATATGAACTTATGAACTCTTAATCTGTAACGGCTACCAGTAATAGAGGATCACATCAAACTGGTTTTTGAAGAGAACGTCTTTAGGATCGAGGTATGCGCACGGCGCCAGCACATCGTGAAAAAGATGCAATACCATCGTTGATATAACGAACCATTTATAAATCTTATTACAAGGAAATAAAGTCTAATATCGACTAGTAAATTGTGTTACTGTTGATAAACGCGGTGACATAGCACCACCGAAATGGGTGATGCCGGGAGATACTTTACATAGTAACATTAGCGTTGAATTCTAATCGACTATTCGGTGCCTTATAGGCGTTGAAGTTACCTACGTATTCTGGTTAGTAGTTAGTAGGTACCTATGTTAGGTAAGTTTTATTATTTGAATTATTTGTTTTACTCGAGAAGTCGAGACGGATGGTGTTTCACACAATAGATTTCAGCGTAGGTAAACTAAATTGAAACGTGCAATTAAAATAGAAATTAGTTCATTTAGTCTTTAGAAATCTCTTCTTATCCTACCACAAAAGTACCTATAGATAGGTATTATAGGCAAGTGAACTTCAGTCACATGTTACATCAAGCGTGGCATTGAGCCATAACAGGTAGGTACACCAATAAAAATCAAACACATAGATGCTATTTTAACTTAGTCGTTGTCGTAGTAGTAAGTCGTAGTAGGTACCTAGTAGTAACGTAGTCGTAGTTTTGAGAATACGGCTGCTAGTTGCAGACAATTTGTCAACGTTGCTGCCTAATAATTACGCGGCCATGTATTTATTATTTGCTCATGCGTTTCCAAATTATAACATTAAGTACCTACTAGCAGGTATTAGGTTAATAAGCAGGCATCGGAGTTTTTGTCGCATGGTAAGACTAATAGCAAGCTATGGAGTCGACATTTGCCACAAATGTAAACTCTTATTCATACTCATACTCATTTATTTAATTTATCTTAAAATGCCTTTCGAGCGGTCGGTCGTGTATATTATCTTAGTCGAATTATATAAAAAAATATTTTTCTATTACATTATGAATTCATAACTTCAACTATTTTAACATACAACTATACAAACTACATCGCTGCGAAAGACCTAATGTCATGTAGGTATTGACCGCTGATAAAATTGATTAGTATTTGTCATGTGTCAATCACTGGTGATTAAAACGTAGTAGTTATTTATATCTGTAAGTGGTAAATACGCTGTGGAATATTCTATAATTCATTATTATGCCTAACCCAGAAATAGCTGCAAATTTGGCATGGATACGGATAGAGCCATACAACGATTTACAATATGACTATGAAAAATCTGCTATAGTGTGCTTGAGTTGTGAAGTACAACTCACCCAATTGAAACATACATGTATTTTAAAATATATCAACAGTATTCTTCATCAAACGAAATAATAACGTAATCTGTTCTCATATTAAATAAAATTAATCATGAGTATGAGTATGAATAAGAGTTTACATTTATGGCAAATGTCGACTCCATAGCTTGCTATTAGTCTTACCATGCGACAAAAACTCCGATGCCTGTTAATAAGTCTGAGCCTTAATTGCACGTATTTAAAATGTTTAAACATAAATCAACTAACTTAAGACTAGGTACTCGATATAGTTATTAGACTACTGGTACCCGACCTTCTTTAATTAACATAGAAGAAAAGGACGGGTAGTCAATCTCGCCGCGAGATACTGTCGCACCAATCATGTGCTAGGCCGGCTGTAGTCGAAGAGAGGCCTATAGAGGTATTTACTATTTAGAGACCTGTAGTATCATTCTCATTTAGCCAAAATTAGACCATCCTGCTTTGACTAAAAACTTGGGCCATAAATGTTTTCTCATATCAAAAGGGTCACGTCAAGAGAAAGATTGAAAGGCACTGACCCCGTAGCCAACATGTCAATCGCTAACGCTCTATAGCGAACGAAACGCAACTGTCACTTCGCACTAATATGGAAGAATGAGAAGAGACACATCGGGTCGCCACTTTCCCGAATGAAGGTTGAGAGAGGCGATGGCTGAGATACGCGTCATACTCGTGAACGGGTGCTGTTTGTGGAGACTGGTCTATTTAAGCTAACACGAGCTATTATATTTAGTAACTTTATTTTTGAGTATAATTACATGGACACACCTCATTCGGTTCTCGTATGCTATTTTATTTTTACTATCATTTTCTTTAATTTAATGAATGTTTTAATTAGGTATACAGGATTTTGACTCTTGGAGGCCCTATACATCTCTAAGGTTAATTTGATTAACTACTAATATTGTAATCTTTTAGTTATGATGACACTTAGAGACATTTACATCTCTAAATAATTTTAGATTATAGTTTTTGTATCTTTGTGGTTTTTTTTTCAATACTATTGTTATTGCGTTTTTTGTAATTCGACATTTAGAGGCTTTATACATCTCTATGTTAGTTTGATTTGATATTTACGGCTTAGTTGTATTTTATAATTATTGATGTTTTTTTTTGCTGTACCTATGTAAATTCCATATTGACGTGTAAAAGTGCTCTTGTGGCCTATTTGCTGAATAAATGTTGATATTTGATATTTGACACAAAGCGATTCGATGGAGAAGCGCAAATGATTGTCTTTTGGCTAGACCAGCTGATCTAAACTAACCACCCAGACGGCCTAGCCAAGGTGACAATCGCTATCGCTTTGCCATCGAATCGCTTTGTGTCTCTCTATGACTCTTCCATATTAGTGCGACAGTGACAGTTGAACTCAAACTCAAACTCAAACTCAAAATATACTTTATTCATGTAGGCCTAGCAACAAGCACTTATGAATCGTTAACATAAATATTATCTTAAGCTAATTATCAGAGCAATTTATTGATGTTATTATTCCATAATAATATTGGATTATTATACAAATCAAATTTAACACAAATTTAAGAATTTCACAAAAGGCTCGTTAAACATGAAAAAAATTGTATAAAAAAAATACTAGTCTAGAATGTTTCTAGAATAAAATCTAAATGTCAAATAAATAAAAAAAAGCAAAAGAAGTACATACATCGGAATATCAATTTCCTCATCATTAATCAAATACACCTAATAAATAAATGTTGCGCTTCGATCGCTACGAAGCGTAAGCGCATCGTTCGCAGACGTTTCTGCTTAATACAAAATTAATGAAGCGTAAGCGATTGGCACGTTGGCTACGCGGTCTGTAAGCAATCAAAGGTCTACTACCTACCTTGAGCCCTAGCTAATTATATTTATGAATCAGGCTTTTCCCATACTTGTGGGTGTTGCAAGATCCCGTCCGGTGGTTTCCGGTTGCGACACGGTCCTTCCGCCGGTTGCCCAACCTCCACCAAGTTAGGGTAGGGTTACCAGATGACAGGAATTTTCCTGACATGTCAGGAATTTTGGCCTTTTGTCAGGAATGGGGACGGAATACGAAAATGTCAGGAATTTTTTTAATTGATAGACTTTATTATAAAGTACCTTTTTATATACTTAAATAATCAAAAACATTGTAAAAAAATAATAAATGAGATCCACTCAACTTGTAATTAACAAATCTTTAATCAAGCATACATATACATGGCCATCGCTAACGGCTAGTCACCCCCCCCCCCCCGTGAAAAATATGAATGTCAGGAAAAATATTCGGAAATCAGGAATTTTGTCAGGAAATTCTAAATTTGTATCTGGAAACCCTAAGTTAGGGTAATTTGTGATTGGCACCGGAGCCGAGAGATTTTTTTCATGTCTATGTCTACATCCGTGAGGCTAATTCGAACGTACGTTTTGGTGTCTAAATAATATTATTTACATATCATTCGCTTGTAAATGACCGTACCTACATGTATTGGCGCGAGTGAGACTTATAATTTTGATGTTCAAATGTAAGTGCGAGTTGGCCTCCATGCATTCAATGGCTTTTTTTAGTAAGTATGCGTTATAAGTTCAAACGACAAAATAACGTTTTCATTTTTCATGCCCTGAATTATGTCATTGTTATTCTATGAATTGTGCAGAAAGTGGTACGTTTTTGCACTAGAGCATTTTACTTTACAATTACGTTTTTTTCCCTTTTTTTACGATAAGCACTAAAATTTGGTTTTAAATGGATTGTTGTAAATTTTATTTCCATTCTGATAATAAACTCCCTATTCCATAAATAACGGCGATACTTTTACCTTAGATAGGTGCCCTCAAGAAATACTATAAAAAAATATACTTAGTCAAGTTTAAAAAAAGCACCTACATTTTACTTTCCTCGTATTCGAAATGAAAAGTAGAGCATTTAACTCGGATAAAAGGCATCATTTCAGCATTTCAGCCTCGGCGGACTATTAAATTGGCGGACTAGAGCGCCAAACTATTCCCTCGACTGAAATGAGTGCATGCCTTTCATTCCTTGGTTAACAGTCTACTATAAGTATAGCGCGTTAATTTGTATGCGTCTTTCCTTTGAACATCGTACAATAAGTGGATTTTAGAGACATTAGATATCCTTCCACGCAGAGATGTACAAAATGGTTTTAAAAAAGCATTTAAATACAAAATGCAAAATACTTTTCAGATTTACTATTTCAAATGCAAAATACCAAATAGTTTTGGGTTTTGTATTTCAAATGCTAAATGCAAAATAGGTATTTTCAAAATACTTTTTCAAAATAAAATACCTTTTGATCAAATCTCAGATATTTTTATTTATTTTAGGTATTTATCATGAGAATAGCCATAGAATAGATAATGTTCGTCATTTTCGTTTCACACTGACACTAGTCAGACATAATAGCCGGTTTAGACTCACGTGGCTCGCAAGCTCGTCGAGCTAATATAATTTAAACACTAACGGCACGGCATAAGGTTTATAACCGAATGACAAGCCGAATGCGAGTGTGTCGAGGCAAGCCACGAGACGCGCCGCGAACCGAGCCGCGAGTCTAAACGGCTATAAGGCGCGCACTCTGACCAAAGAAAAAAAACCGGCCAAGTGCGAGTCGGACTCGCGCACGGAGGGTTCCGCACCATCAACAAAAAATAGAGCAAAATAAGCAAAAAAAACAAGCCAAAAAAACGGTCACCCATCCAAGTACTGACCCCGCCCGACGTTGCTTAACTTCGGTCAAAAATCACGTTTGTTGTATGGGAGCCCCACCTAAATCTTTATTTTATTCTGTTTTTAGTATTTGTTGTTATAGCGGCAACAGAAATACATCATCTGTGAAAATTTCAACTGTCTAGCTATCACGGTTCGTGAGATACAGCCTGGTGACAGACGGACGGACGGATGGACAGCGGAGTCTTAGTAATAGGGTCCCGTTTTTACCCTTTGGGTACGGAACCCTAAAAAGGGCGCGCATGGCTAGCAGACGCCTCTATCGGTCAAATTCGGCAATACAAGCGTCATTCGTTCATTTCATTTTGTTTGACTGGTAATGTTGGCTAAACTTAATCACAAAGTATTTTGCATTTTGAAATGAATATTAAAAATGCAAAATACATCTCGAAAAGTATTTCAAATAAAATACAAAATGTTTTTTACTAAAAGGCATTTAAATGCAAAATACAAAATAGGTATTTTGCATTTTGTATTTGCATTTTAAATAGAAGTATTTCAAATAAATCGCATCTCTGCTTCCACGACAAGACGGAAATATGTTGAGGTAGACTAAAGTGTAGAGGGCTTTGGTGATCTTTATTTTAGTAATAAAATAGTAGCAAAAAAACACACATTCCGATTTTTCATTTATTGAATAGACAGCGAAGACTTAATTTGGCACTATCACTCGACGACACCTTATCATAAGTCGCGTACACGCGAGGCCGGAGGCCTAGAGGCCGGGGCCTAATGCCAGCCGTGGCCGAGGCCGAGAAGTGGCGCGCCGTGGTAGCCCCCGTATCCCACGCCGATAGGTGCGGCTACGCTATGGCTGAAACAAAACATTTGGGTGAGCAATGTATGAGGAATGGGCATCTTAATTCATAATAGACGGATGGTCGCGCGTTTTGAAATGCTACAATTTCGCTGTTTGCTTCTCTTTCTAACAAATATGATTGCTAGAAAGTATTAATTGGCATTCTTCAATGTAGGTGCCATCAGCTGCAAAAGTGCATGGCGACTTTATCAATGAATTCATTCATAATTTCTCTATGCTATTTCACAGCTCACTGTACATTACAACGCACTTTTATGAAGGTCAAAAAGCTTTATAGTATCTACTATTACTAGCCCGCCTTAGCCCAGCCCGCCGTACAGAAGTAGCCACTAGCCATCTTACACTGTTCTATTAACTAACCTGATGAGGGGCGCATGCGCGATGGGTGCGGCCATGGGCGCGGCGAGATGCGCGCCGTACAAGCCATGTCCGCCGTACAGCCCCAGCCCGTGCCCCAGCCCGCCGCCGTAGTATCCATGCGCTAGCCCGCCGTAGCCCAGCCCGCCGTAGCCCAGCCCGCCGTAGCCAAGCCCGCCGTAACCGAGCCCTAGCACGCCGCGCTTCTCGTTCTTCTTCTCTTCTGCGCCGTAGACGGCAACTGCAGCCAGCAGGAGAACGCACAGCTGGGGAAAAAGGGTTTATTAACAAGCTTTTATTAGGTCGACCTGTATGTAACTATGTAATGGAATCTAAGGTAACTAATTTAACCATCTTCCAAGGATCGTAGTGTCATGAAAATTGTCATCAGACCTACATACAAGGTCTGATGACAATACAATAATATGGTACTGTCGAACTGATCTGATGATGGAGACAGCAGGTGGCCATAGGAACTCTGTGATGAAACAACGCAACCTAATTGTGTTAGGGGTTTTTAGAATTGTCTCGATGAGTATTAGTGTCTGTCGTAAGAAAAGTACAGTCAGCAATAAAAGCTTGTACCAAAAATGAAATTTTTGCCAAAAACTTATTTAAGAAGGAAAAGTAACAAATGTGAAACTGAAAATACTCGTACACGTGAAAATGTAATTTGGATTGAGCAAAAGTTTGAATTTGAAAAGAATGTTATTTGAATTCACGATTTAATCACCCGTATTTAATATGTACTAGTTTTAGGACCGATTTAATTTTCTTGTAGTTTTTCGCCATATTTTCATAAAATTTGGTGAATAAATAAAGTTTCTTATTCTGTAAAAATTTAAGCGCAATGTCCTAAAAAACTTCCCCTGATTTACGAAAATGTATGAAATTTTCCTTTAACGGTAAGGCGATAACTATTAACTACTTGTTAACAAATGTTATTACTTAATTAAGCTAAGTATCTACGTTCTAGTTATTGATAGTTATAAAAGAATATTTTCTTTCACGATTTCGATTTTACTCTGTAAATACCATAACCTTTTGTCAATGGTACATTGTTGAACTTTGAATAATAGTTTATATATAATATATGTAAATATATGTATAATCCCAGAAACGAAGCCAAGATCGCAATAAGAGGCAACATGGAAAATCGTGACCGCGTGTCGCAAGCAACGCGATCGGGAGGTCCCGGGTTCAATCCGCGCGGTCATTTATTGGCTGTTTTGATTGCGAGAACCTCAGATCATAGAAGGTACTTACTTCTATGATCTGAGGCGAGAACGGATCAATACAATTACTGAACTCCTAGGTTTACCAAAGTAATATGTCAAATATTACGATTATTAAATTTTTTTAATAAATATTTATTTATTCGGGAAATTTGATTTCCACTAAGTACACTTTATAAAACAAAGTCCCCCGCCGCGTCTGTCTGTATGTTCGCGATAAACTCAAAAACTACTGAACGGATTTTCATGCGGTTTTCACCTGTCAATAGAGTGATTCTTGAGAAAGGTTTAGGTATATAATTTGTTAAGGTGCCTAACCTGTGCGAAGCCGGGACGGGACGCTAGTATTATATGTACAAAATCAATTCGGAGCTGGGTTGATGATGATGTCAGTCGAGAGTTCTCTCTGCAGTATCTACTGCACACTGGTTAGGTCTTGGGCTATATGTAGTCCCCACGCTAGCCCAATGCGGATTGGGGACTTCACATACACCTTTGAATTTCTTTGCAGATGTATGCAGGTTTCCTCACGATGTTTTCCTTCACCGAAAAGCTAGTGGTAAATATCAAATGATATTTCGTACATAAGTTCGGAAAAACTCATTGGTACGAGCCAGGATTTGAACAACTACTTTAATTAACATTAAATAATTTTACGGTTTAGACTCACTTGTTGTTAATTAAGTATTCAAATGTTAGTATATCTCACAACACTTTAAATTCGATTAAGTATTTTAATTTTTTTTTTTGTTTAATTGCCTATTTATTTTGAAGGGTCGAGTTACTTTCTAGGCTCGTGTTTTATTACATACTGTTATTAAATTCTTTTTAACTCGAAACATAGTTACTTAGTCAAGTTCATCTGTGTTCTTGGGATTAGGTCACTTTGTTTACTCTTATTATGCCGATTTTAGAGTTTAGTCACCCTGAAGCCTTATTTATTACCTACTTATACTTATTTACTTTAAAGGTTAGGTTTCAAGTATTTTTTTAACGTCATTCAGCTAATCCGATTAATTTAGGGCTAGTTAAGTCTAAGTCTAGATTCTAGGACTTACGATAGCCTTCATGTTGTCGTGTTCGGTGGAGCACTGGCCTGGTTGGGAGGCGGGCGCTTTTATACGAGTAGCCCCTCTAGGTCTTGTCTAGGCGGTCTAGTACTTAGGGCGCGAGTACTGTCGGGGAGAGAGGTGATAGGCTTTGGGGAATTTAATTTAAGAAAGCATTTATTGTGATTAAATAAATTCATATTCACTATATTTATATATATTACGAAATATCTAGATAAGGTATAGGTATAGTATTCTGTATTACTTGATTGCTTTTAACTTTTAAACGCTTCTCATTGCAACCGACTTGACATTTTTCTGTTTGGCCCTATGGTTGACTGGTTGAGAATGCCATGAGTCCTTAGTTCTGCCATTGGTACTTTTTTTACTTGCAATAAAGTTTAAAATAAATAAATAAAGAAATGAATTACTTGCAATTTAATTAAAAATATTTTACTGACATACAATGCAATAAAGGGTTTAAAAGGGAATTCAGAAATACAACTGTATTATATTTATTATAGGTAGTACTTGTAATTCTGGGTTTAAATCAAATTACCTAACTCAAATCATAAGGGCAAACGAATGATGATTTATTTTAAGAAGTCTAAGGCTTAAATAAAACATATGCACTTCTCGCTCGGTCGGTCAATTAACTCATTTTCAACACTTTTCTCCCCGCCTGTACTTCGTGAGATGAATCATGGGCGAGATACAGCAAGCATGTATTGTTCGTACACTTGCTGATAAATTAATTAATGTTTATGAGAACTATGGTTTTGCAATTGTTGGTGTAGTGCGTTCAAAATGAGATCCTGTCTATCAAGGTCGTTCTTGGTGGACTTGGGATTTATACCGGTCTACGACTGACTCTAGTTATACAAAATTAGTGAGTCAGAATTGGCGAATCTTTTGGAATTATAGTTTTCATCAGTGAGTTGACCATATAAAAAAATGGGATATTTTACTTAGGTACTATTTTAGTTATTTTTATTTAAATTCCGATTTTTGAATGGGCTTTATAGGGTTACAGTTTCTGTCAATCTTAAATATTGCGTTTTAGACTGCGTTCGTGACTTTTTTTCTATTACTTAATTGTTTTTTTACACTACGTCGGTGGCAAATAAGCATACGACCCGTCTGATGGTAAGCTGTCTCCGTAGCCTATGGACGCCTGGTCGCCTGGAACTCCAGAGGTGTTACATCCGCGTAGCCGATCCTACAACTCCGCACCCCGTTGAACTCTGGCAACCTAACTCACCTGCAGGAACACCACAGAAAAATCTGGACAAGTGCGGGTCGGACTCGCCCACCGAGGGTTCCGTACTTTTTATAGCGACAATAGAAATACCTACATCATCTGTGAAAATTTCAACTGTCTAGCTATCACGGTTCATGAGATACAGAGCCTGGTGACAGATATAGAGACTGACAGAAGAGTCTTAGTAATAGAGGGTCCCGTTTTTAACCTCTGGGTAAGGATCCCTAAAGAACAGCTTTAATCAGGTTTCGAATCGATGAAGTTACTATTAGAGAATTTCTACTAATTTTATTTCTAGATCTAATGTAATTTGTAATGTATTTGCTAGAATCATGGTTAACACAGATGTTACATAGAGATATAAGTCCAGCACAATTCTGCCGACTTACGGCGCGCAAATTAAAGTTTTTAATTGTTAGTTGTTCGAAATAAATTAATAATATTTAAATAAATTCGTATACTAAACCTGCTAAAGTCTTGGAACTTCGACGAATCAGAAGAAATTCTGAATCCTTCCCAAGTAACTCCTAACTCCACGTTCTCATAGGATTACTTCTTCACTCCTCTTCGAGTTCAGTTTCAGTTTTTAATACTTAACGCTCGAACACACTTAAATCTAACAAACTTTTACACTCACACATTCTTAGATTTCATTCACACTCTTTTCACTACCTCCTCACAACAACCTTACACATATACAAGTAGGTACACTCTCCTCTCTCTTTCCTAAATAATTCCTATTCTTATTTTTAGTATAGGTAATTATACATTTTATTTCTGGTAACTCGTGTTGATCATGACCCCCTCGATACAGGCCATGCCTAGTGCGGGGTTCAATGTAACCTTCCTGCTAAACTTTAATTATGAATAAAAATATTGTTATTGTTATTGCATTGCACGAAGAAATTGTTTTTTCCTCCTTATTCATAAAACTTAAAGAAAGGCCTCAAGATTGCTATTCATATTTTTGGCAACCGTATTATGAATGAAATGAATGAATGAATGAAAATATTTATTATGATGATATAAAGAAGCGCTAATACGATTATTCAAAAACTCTGTGCTCTGAACCATCAATGATTGTCACCTTGGCTAGGCCCTATGGTGGTATTTCTCAACACAAAACCATCAGGACGATGATTTGTCAGACCTATTACCCAGGCATGTGGTCCTAATCAAACGGAATCAAAACCATGCCCATAGCCGTTCATATCTAGGCCAAATAAGCGAATATCACTAGTGCACCTAGGTATAGGTATGCCTAGTGCACCTAGGTATAGGTATGCCTTCTATGCCTAGTCTACATTAGGTCCGTCATAACACGTTGCCGTAGATAATTGAGGCACAGAAAGTTCATCCTAGATTCTGTTTTCTAGATATACATTTTAAACTTTTCGTTAAGTATAATAAAGGCCCGTGCACACCGGGTGCGTGTGCGTAGACGAACACGTGTAGGTGCTTGTAATATACAGATCCTTATGAGAGACGGCACACTGCTTGCTGCGTGACGTGTGCGGGCGCGGCTCAAACATTAGAGTTTTTCTTTCTTGCTTTATGGCTTCAGGACTTGTCAGTCTTTTTTAGGGTTCCGTACCCAAAGGGTAAAAACGGGACCCTATTACTAAGACTCCGCTATGCGTCCGTCCGTCCGTCCGTCTGTCACCAGGCTGTATCTCACGAACCGTGATAGCTAGACAGTTGAAATTTTCACAGATGATGTATTTCTGTTGCCGCTATAACAACAAATACTAAAAACAGGTTTTTTTTATAACAAGTAAACATATAGTCGGGCTTAGCTCTTATTTTAAACCCCATAATTTCATAGAAGTTTGACGTTTAGTTAACACTTGCATTTGTACAAGTTGTACACTCTGTGCTATTAAGAACGCTATACAGAATTAGCTTAGCCTGACTAGTTAAAATATGAATTGGTCCGCGAGGGATCCTCGGCGAGTACCTAATGTATACTTAATCAAGTTGGGATTTTTAAAGTTCGAATAGGCATCGTTCCTAAATGCTTTGCTTCTTTCTGGGATATTTTAAATTAACTCCTCTTTTTTGCGGACTTGATGACGAAATAAAAGAAAGGTGATTATGTTAAAGCCCTTTTCTACGAGACAACATTGGCGGGTGTTATGCTTGTTTGGCAGCAGGACAGGCGTAGTATAAAAATGAACTCTCTGTCCAACTAGTCTGGGTCTATGGCCGACATCGACGCAAGCGCATTCGGTATAACACGAAATGTGAGCAGCACGGTGTTCGTTTCAAGTTTTGTAACTCGCGGTCCTTATTGTACTCGCCTCAACGTGTGTCTCGTATTGATCGGTCAATCATGATAGTACTGGGAGGGCCCATTTACATTCGATTTCCGTAGCCTAGCCAGTGTAACCACGCCCTAAGATTGCATGAGAGATTTCCAAATATTTTCTTACTAGATTATTGGAAGCTAGCAATGTCCAAGTTGCAGAACTTAAAGAACATTTTCATGAGAAAATTCTCATGTAATTTTCCACTTAGAAAGTTCCCGTTCAGACTAGGGATTATTCATCAACTTATTACTAATTTCAGACGAAAGCAGTGTCTGGCGTCCGTTGGCTCGTTGGGTGGACGACCTTCGGAAAATTGCGGGACTTCTGGATGAGATTGGCTCAATTCCGGGATAAGTGGCGTAATCGAAGAGAGGCCTATGCTCAGCAGGTTCAGGCTGCATGATAATGAACATAACCTTCTAGCTTATACTAGAGTGTAGTTGTGGTTTCTAAAAACCCTGACACTCCACAAGTCCCCCTGCAATCCTGACAAAAGGACTAACAATCCTGACATTTCAGGGGAAATCCTGACGCATGGCAACCCTATTGCCGTCTGACTATATTTCATGATGTTTTATTATATGTATGAACATTGATCAAATTAGGGTTTTTGGTATATTATACTGACACACCATCACCAATACTTATGTAGCGTTAGTAGCTGGTTTCATAGATTTGACCATGTGCAATCTAAATCTAATGTTAAACAGATAAATAATGTAACTTACACTCGGTAGCTCTTTAGATTACAATTACAAGACCTTTATGTTCTAACATATCCTTATTAGAATAACGTCATAATTTACTAAACAGACTTGGCCACATAAGACTGCCTTTTATTTTTAAGGGCCTGGTCACTTTAGCACGTGTGTCCTAAATAAGGCTAACGCAGATATTAACTACCTACATATACAAATAAACCTAATAAAGTAATAATTAACATTCACTTAACTTCACATTTCAGCCTTAGGCTCTAAGAGTTACAGTTCAAATTCAGACAGCTATGGACATTAACAGCGCTTTTTGCTTGTATAAGTACAATATACTGGACAGTACTGATATATGGCAAATAGGTATCCTAATAAATCTGACCAACCCGCAGATAATGTACAAGATTACCTGTCAAAATATCAAAAGTGCGACCAAATCCAGAATAATATATGTCAAGTGTCATAGGAAGCATAGGAAGTACCTAATTGAATTCAGAAATAAATATGTGATTACCACCTAATGTGTTTACCACATTTCTGGCAAATAAACGTTATTTTTATTTCTATTTACGTAAATTATTATTATTCGCTTTTGTGACAGTATTTTCCAAGATATAATCACTTATTTCCCAGTCCGCCAACCTTACGTTTGGTGCTTTACGGCGGCCGCTAGTGGCCGCTGCGATGCTAGAAAGTGGCCACCTTTTTTTCATTTGTAGTCTGCTTCTTTCGAACTCATGAAATGTTCATATACGTGATGGCTTCCCTTTTGCTAGGGCTGCCATCCGTCCGGGTTTCCCCGGATTTGTCCTAGTTTGGAGGCCGTCCGGAGGCCGTCCGGGGATGTTTTTAAAAGTATCCGGGGAAATCCCGGACAAGTTTTAGAATGAAAAAAGCGATTGTTTTTTTAATAATATTAACTTCGGATACCTCCGGGGAAAAAATGCGATTTACGCCTAATGTCCGGGTTTTTTAAGTCTATGTCCGTGTTCGGTGAATTTAGAGATGGCAGCCCTACCTTTTGCACACTTCAATTAGGTACCTATATAATTATATCTTTAGGACCCACGCACATCAGCTATAGCCAGCTAAGAAAGCCCATTCAACCGCTTACTTTATTCTCGGGCAACTAATTCCAAATTCAAACTGGTATTCCACTGGCGGTAACGGCTGATGCGTGGTGGACAGAAATCTTGTCGCTATTTATTTAAACCCAGGCAGGTGACAGCCAAATTGCGGCAGTTTAGCAATTGATGAAACTCATGAAAGTTTAATGTAACTATTTGGACCATTTGTAGACATGCACGTGGTTAAATAAGTAGGTATCCTATCCAAAATGATTTACTTGGGCATTGGGCATATGAGTTGAAATTTATCGAACGACTTATAAAATTGGTCATTTACAATTATTGCGTAATTAATACTCAGCTTTTTGGTTCTACTACTTTAATGATTAGGTTGTAGGGACGGGAGTAGATAGGGTTGCCGTACGTCAGGATTTGTTCGGACATGTCAGGATTTATGACCCTTTGTCCGGATTGCGGCCGGACTTGGCAAGTGTCAGGATTTTTAGGAATGACTTACACTTATGGGATCACTTCGGTCTTGCAAATCAGTTAAATGTGTTATTCTCAGACAACGTTTGACGTAGATAGCTACAATTTGGAACAGTTATTACCACCACTAACATTATTTTTACTGTTGTCGCTTTAGTTTTACGAAATCTACCTACCTAGGTCTGGTCCATGACCCATTTGGTGCGTCCTAAGATAAGTTCTATAGTAGGTAGCTATGCAATATAGCATAGTATAATAGCATAGCAATATTATGGAATGTCATTGGAAAAGGGAGGGAATGAAATTAAAGATACACAAGTGAATTGATTTTATTTATAAAAATAAATAAATAGCTTAAACCTACGTTAATCGTACGTGTAAATACAGTTAGGCAATATGTACGCAGTGAATTACTCAATCTATCACATTACTTCAATCAACTTACCTATAATGCAAATAAATGCTAAACTTCTGGGGCACTCTAGAGCGCGTTAACATACGACAGATTATATTGAAATTATATTGAATTATTTCTCTACTTCTGCTGATGAAGGAGAGTGTGTCAAACTTCATAGTTATTATATTTACATTTTTAGCAAACCACCTATAGATACAGAAAGCAAATCCACAAGAGTATAGAAGAATGGAGAAGAAACTTAGGTATCAGGTTGACAGTTGACTCTAGAGTCGGACAAAGCTAACTTTATACGGGATTTGCAATGACAAAGTGTGAGAGTCAAATTTCTTTGAAAATATGACATTTGTAAAGACATTCCCCATTATTTTTCTGTCATATTCAACGTTAGTTTGGGCAGAGTCTATGTCCAAAGACAGCCGTTTTAAAAACCGCTGTAAGATCATTTTAGCACTAAATGAAGGCCCTAGTGATTGTGCCAATATGGCTACCGGAAATGGTCCAGTGGGCGGTCCAAAGGCACCTGCAATCCTAATGGGATGTGGTTATGAAACTTCTGAGGTTCGTCCGCCCCCTCTTCACTTCGACCCTCCAACAGTTGAGGAGCCCCATATTCTTGATGTGGCTGATCCTGTGTGTGAGAGAAGTCCTGGCCATGTTGGGAGAAGTCCTGGCCATGTTGTGAGAAATCGTGACCGTGTTGTGAGAAGTCCTGCCCTTGTGAAAAGTCGTGGCCGTGCTGTGAAAAGTCTTGTCCATGCTGTGAATAGTCATGCCCATGTTGTGAAAAGTCATGACCATGTTGTGAAAAGTCATGACCATGTTGTGAAAAGTCCTGCCCTTGTGAGAAATCGTGGCCTTGTGAAAAGTCATGGTTTTGCGGATATTCTGGCTGTCCCAATTGGTGATTATGCAAGTTCTGCTCGTACTGCGCTTGTTCTATTTGCTGTTGGATATGATGTTGTAGCTGGTGCTGGTATTCATGGTATTGTTCCTCCCCGGTATGATGCTCGAAGACTTGTTGACCTTGTTCTTGGGTGAAGTCGTGAGCGAAGTGGGTTTCTTGGGTTGGGACGAGATCTTGATGGAAGTGGCCTTCTTGGTGAACATGGTTTAAATCGTGGCCGTGCGGTACTGGCGCCCAGCCGTTATGATCAACGTGGACTGTTGGTTGTGCTGCTTGGAGTACCGTAGGGTGCTGCTGTAAGACTGTAGGGTGTTCATGGACACCTGGGTGATCTTGGACCACGGTAGGGTGCGCATGTAATAACGTTGGCTGAGGAACAGCAGTCGGATGCAAGAACTGATGATGCTCAACAGCCACGGCAGGCGTAGGTTGCTCTACGACTCCGTGCGCGTGTGCTTGCGGCAAAACGTGGAAATGCGGCTCCTGAGGGCGCTCCAAAAAGACAGGGCCGGCTGCTGGAGCTACTGAAGGTGCTAGATGTACCGCTGGAGCAGGTAGAGCTGGTTGAGCGTAAGGTACTAAGGGCTGGTGGAATGATAAAGGATATCTAGGATATGTAGCGAAGTAAGAAGTCTGAACTGCGTTACCAGGCCTAATTGCGTAAGAGTATTGTGGAGCGTAAGGGTATAAAGGCGCCACTGGAGCTGGTTGGATCGGGGCGGGGGCAGGAAGCGCAGGTTTGAAATGAAAATGATTTTGCGGCAGAATGAATTGAGGACTAGCGGGAATGATCGGAGCTACTGGAGGTGACGGCGCTGGAATGGGACGGGGAATAACAACTGACGGTTGAGGGATAGGGACAGGTAATGTGGGAATAACCGGAGCAGCGTGGACAGCATGAGCTGGTAGAATCGGCACCACAGGCCTCGGCGCAACATGGTGATGATGATGATGGAAATGCTGATCTGGTCTCAACTTAGTATGAGGGAACCTGTGCGCGTATGAATGTGAATGTGAGGGTACTTTATGACCAACTTGAACAGGATAGTGATGGATTGAAGGATGTTTTAAAGGCACTTTTACTGAATGCACAGAAGCTGTTGGTGGATAGGAAACTACAATAGGTTTTAGAATAGAGTGGGTGACGTGAGGGATGTCGTGGCCGTACTTATACGGGGGTGCGGCGGAGAATACTCCACGTTTGTGATGCTTTATCTTGCCTGCGAGTTTCCCGAGGAGCTTGGCCTTTGTTCGGAGCCCGTCGCCCGCGGCGAGGACCACGCATGCGCACAGCACCGCGATCTGAAACACACGGGGTTTGTCACTAAATGGACTATCACTTATCACATTTGATCGACACACGACACAGCAACACCTCGCCTTAACACAAACGACAGAACCACATTTAGATCACCAATTAGATTGATAAAGCGCTTGCATCTTGCCTTCTCCCTTATCGCTGATTGCTCTCACCCCAGCAATATTTATACATGGCTGTTTATTATGAAATATTCCTTTAAGGGTGATGCAACCGTACAGCGATAACACAGAAAATGTATGTACGTAAAACAGATTGGGGAAATCACAAAACAGACGCAAGTCAAACAGCCAATCTGAAAAGGCTCTGGTCCCGTTCCGTAATACTTGATTTTCATTCTCTGGTTGACAGTTGGATAAGACAAGGCAATGCTGTATAACTTCGTTCAACACTTCACTAGATCATCACTACACTGCACTCCTCAGATACTCACTACTGTGAACCTCATTGCGGCCGGTTGGCGCGAGAACCAATCGGGAACGGAGTAAGGTGGTCCCTCGCTACCCATACTTATAACTTACAGAGCAACCCATTAGTATGTAGCCATCGTCCTGTTTTCACTCATACCGGAATCGTCCTTGCGTTGGACCATAGGCAAATGCATCTAAATTCTTCCGAATTTCTTGCCACTCCGATTTGAAACTTGTGTGGAAGGCAGAAGGTTAAATTTGGAAGGGGGGTGGGCTAGTTAAAAACGTGCGCGTAGCTCGCTGCCGTCATTCTTGTAACATGCGTGCGTTTGCGCATACTAATCGATCAAGAACGTAATCGGGAGAAAATTGTAACGCGGCAGAGCCGGACTTGGCTTGAACAGGAATTCAGTATCGCTTCGATACCTTAAGTTAAAGCGGTCTTCGCACAACGGTCTGGTGTGCGAGCGGGACATCACTATATAATATAAGGTACACACATAACGTTGTCACGCTCATACGGCGAGCGGTATGAGAATTCGCATATTCGCATCAATTCAGTTTGATAACCACGAAAGTTAGGTACTCGTGTATCTTTAACTTGATCTTGAAGAGATACCAACCTAACGTTACTCACGCGGTAGTTCTTCTACAAACTAAATAGGGAGGTACCGAAAATATCAGGGACGATTAACAGTATAGGTACCTACCTAATGCAAATTAAATGGATATGGCGTTGATTTAGGTATCATTGATGAGAGAGGTCTATTATATTCTGGCCTTACCTTATTGGTTGACACGACTCGAAGGCGTTTGAAGGTACTTATTTATTACTGACTACTACTTAATCCAAACCTACTTTAAGCAGCGCTGTTAAGACTAAGATACCAAAACCAACAATGCGGAGATTTAACTGTTAAGAGCAATTCGAAAAAAAAGTTATAGAGATATGTATATATGAAGTTCTAGTCCGCTCCAATCCGTGCCTGTCGCTCATCGCAAATGCCGATCGCGTCCGCGGTTACCAAATAATACGGCGATCACTTTCCCGCTCTCACTGTCGCGGGACTACCTAAACTGCAGTGCTAATTCCTCTGCCTTGACTCATTGTGGGTGATACATGAGATAAACTTGGAATAGGAATAAATTATTTATCGAATTGTGCAACGGAAAAACAAAATTGAAAATCAATCCAGCTTGATTTGGTTTAGTAATCGGATTTGCCTGCTTTCGCTCATTATTTTGCTGAATAGTTAGATTAATTTCTCATTCTCATTAATTCCCGATAGACTGATAAATTAAAGCAGCATCAGCAACCTCATTCCGGCAAACACAATTTGTCAGTCAGTAAGAAGGTAAGTTAGGTAAGAACTGGGAAAAGGGAAAACTAAACCCATTCCTTTCTTTTGGCTAGTACATAAAACAAAGACAGCATGATTATCTCGGTCTATGTTTGAAATGAGACAGGTCCAACTATATTTTTTTCTTTACAAACCCTTGTGGCATTTTAAAGTAAATTGACCCGTGGCGTGGACCCATTTCAGAACGCATCACAGTTAAACGTCACTTTGACAGTTTTGACATCTTTCGCGCAATTTCATGTTTACGCATTATTACTCTGTGTTTTGGTTTTCGTGGAAAATAATTAAATAATGAATGAATACGGTGATGACAACGTTTGTAGAATATGCTTTCAACGTCAAGATACTATATTCTCACTGTTCAGAAAGCAGAAGGGATCGTCTCCTTATGATAAACTAGTTAAACACACTAAACTACAAATCGCTTTAGACGACGGCGGACCGGCTTCTATTTGCCTACAATGTCTCACAGATTTAGACACGACCATAAACTTTTTAAATAAATGTGAAAAATCTAATGAAATACTGGCAATTAGAAATTATGAGAAAAAAGAAGTTTCAAATTTGGAATGCGGCGTTCCGAACGACATCGTTTGTTTTTCTCAAGAAGAGAGCATAGATTCAGAGTTGATTCAGCCAGTTAAGGGTAGTGTGGACAATCATGGCGGAAAACACATAGAATTAGTAACAGAAAATGTTCAGTGTCCTCAATGTGGTTCTAAACGGCGCTGCAAACATTGGGCGCCGCCTGTGGCTTATACCTGCCAATACTGTCAAAAAGTGTTTACTAGAAAATTTAATTATACACTGCATCTGTAAGTCCCAAATTATTATTCTTTTGTTTAGCTCCTGATAAAACTTCAATAAAACAAATCTTATTACTTAATGTTTGTTTGCTAACTTGAAATCGAAAGGCAAACTTATTATTTTAAACTAGACTTTAGGTCTGCATCTATCTGAGTTTATTTGAACTTTTCAGTGTGTATTTTCTTATTTATTGCTAAGTATTAATACTATTCATATAGTAGTAATTCTTTCGGTCAAATTCTTAGTTTTTGCATTAGAAGCTCCATAAATCAGCACCAAATAGAGAGTGGCCACCAAGCCGATGAAAATAATTAAAATTGTCTATATTTTTAATAGAAAGTGTAGAACTATAAGTAATTTCCAAAGACATGAATTGCAAAAATTAAATTTTTACTCTGGCTCTTAATATTTTTTGTTGCTTTAAATTTTGAACCAAAGCTTTAACATTTCAGCAAGCGACACCTAGGCGAGCGGGACTGGCCCTGCCCTATCTGCGGAGCCTTACTGCTGACCCGCTGGCTAGCTACGAGACATTGTAGACGGCCACGGAAAGCCTGCCCAGTGCCAGGCTGTGACAAAACATTCACCACAAACACTAACTTAGCTACACATGTTAGGATTCATAGCGGTAAGTATTCTTAGCTGTGCTTGTATATTAAAGTCTGCAATGATCATTTCATAGACAAATCTACTATACTATAGGGATGTTGACATGAATCGCGAATATATAACATGTTATGTTTTTACCATAGCAGGGAATATTAGAACGCGGAAAATCATATTTTGCAAGTGTAAATATGCGTAATAAATTAATTAAAAATAATCAAAAGTATTTAAAATAATACCCAGTATCACGTGACTGCAAACGCTAATCGGAGCGCGTGACGTAATCACAGTGGAATCACCAAAGAAAAGTTATAAAACCTGCCTAAGTGTCTACAGATTATCGTACCGAAACTCGATCTTGGTGCGGTGCGGCGCACGAATCGATAGTGTGTAAGGTGGTGCGTTAAGGACGCAGCTATAAGTTAGAGCGAGAAAGAAGGTCGCTGTCCGATGCGGTAGTGTGTTAAGGCTTTAAAAAAAATTGTCAGTTGCCATATAAAGAATTAAAAAAAATGACTGACAGCAGTTTGTTTAAAACGCCGTTACGTCATCAAGGTCACGTGACAGTTTGGAGCGTTTAGGCGCGAAATTTAAACACGAAACTTATTATACATGTTTTTTTATTCAAAATTAATGAATATATTTTTTTTATATTTTTTTCTGTAATTATTACGTGTCTATCTACAAAATGAAACCAGTTCCAAAAAATTGTCAACATCCCTATTAGGCTTGTGTTATGGGTACTAGACGATGCTATATATAATATATAGATACATATAAGTACTTAAATACATAGAAAACATCCATAACTAAGGAACAAATATTTGTGATAAACACACAAATAAATTATCGGGATTTGGACCCTGGTTCTGATTCTGGTTCGAATTCTGGTTCTGGTTTATTTTTGTGCTCAAATCACACTTAGATTGAACAGAATGGATGGTAATTTATGATGTATAATTTTACACAAAATAAAAATAAATAATATATAGGCTCAATTGTTGAAATTAGGGACAAGTGGGAGGGAAGGGCTACTAGTTAAATTAAAACCTGGACTGTTCTGAAAATTCTAAAGGTGATAATCTTATACCTTAAAACGAGCAATTCTTGTTTATTTATTTATATGTATATATATTTTGAGGATCTCGGAAACGGCTCTAACGATTTTGATGAAATTTGGTACGAGGGTGGTCCCAGAAGTGACCGACCTGACACACTTAAAGAGGTTTTTATTTTGAGTAAATACTTTTTTAAAACAGAATACCTCTTTATAAAGTTTAAATTTGAAATTCGAACACATAGCGTCGTTTGTCTTTTGTTTAGTAGCCATCAATAGTGAACGCTGTGAACAAATTTTCCGACATGGAGAAAATTGGCCATCGTTATGTGATACAATACTTTCATTTGAAAGGTTTTAGTCCAACTAGTATTAAAACGGAGCTAGATTCTACTTTGGGGGAGTCTGCTCCATCGTTTACAACAGTAAAATATTGGGTGGCAGAGTTTAAACGAGGTCGCTCTAGTTGTGAAGATGAACATCGATGTGGTCGACCAAATGAAGTGACTACGCCAGAAACTGTAAAAAAAATCCAGAAAATGGTATTAGATGACCGTCGATTGAAAGTACGCGAGCTAGCAGACATGGCAGGTATTTCAAAAAGTGCTGTACATCGCATATTAACTGAAAATTTGGATATGAAAAAGATGTGCGCAAGGTGGGTGCCGCGATTGCTCACAGACGAACAAAAAATACATCGCGAAGATATTTCGACCGAGTGTTTGGCAAAATTTCACAACAATAAAGCGGAGTTTTTGCGGCGTTATATTACTATGGATGAAACGTGGGTGCATTATTTCACACCAGAGACGAAAGAACAGTCGAAGCAATGGACTCGAAGAGGAGAACCGGCCCCAAAGAAGGCTAAAACAGTTCCATCAGCAGGAAAGGTCATGGCCTCCGTTTTTTGGGATTGCCGTGGGATAATCTTCATAGATTATCTTCAGAAAGGAAAGACTATCAATGGCGAGTATTATGCCAACCTTTTGCATCAATTGAGTGAAAAAATCTGTCAAAAACGACCACATCTGGCGAAAAAAAAAATTTTGTTTCACCAAGACAATGCACCAGTACACACGTGTGCCAAGGCCATGACCAAAATCCGCGAGTTAAAGTTCGAATTACTTCCTCATGCACCCTATTCGCCTGATTTGGCCCCTTCCGATTATTTTTTGTTTCCTAATTTAAAAAAATGGCTTGGTGGTAAAAGATTTGCCAGCAATGATGAAGTGGAGGCTGCGGTTGATGGGTATTTTGAAGACCTCGACAAATCTCACTACAAACAAGGTGTTGAAGCTCTCGAACATCGCTGGGCTAAGTGCATGGAACTAAAAGGAGATTATGTAGAAAAATAATAAAAAAAAGTTTAGATTTTCTTTTGTTTTCTTTGTCAGGTCGGTCACTTCTGGGACTACCCTCGTATATGGGGGTTTTCGGGGGCGAAAAATCGATCTAGCTAGGTCTTATCTCTGGGAAAACGCCGTTTTCCGAGCAAAGCTCGGTCTCCCAGATATTATTTATTTATTTAAACTTTATAGCACAAAAGAAAAACTTATCGTACAAAAGGCGGACTTAATGCCAAAAGCATTCTCTACCAGTCAACCTTAAAGCGAAGTAGAGAGATTGTGGATGGTGCTACTGCTACTACTACTTACATTTACAAAATATAAACCACAAAGCTAAATAAATATAAATAATTTGAAATGTTTACAGGTGAGCGTCCCCATGACTGTCCGGAGTGTGGCAAGAGCTTCTCATGTAAAAACACCCTTAATGATCACGTTAGGATTCACACAGGTAAGTACTGGTCTATCTATCTATATAGCCTATTATTCCGATCCTTGGGTACAGTTATTAAGTCGATTTTATTATTTTTACTACAATATGTCCCGCAGTTCGGTGTGCCTCTTGGCTTAGGCCTCCTCCAACCTTCTCCACTGTATTCTGTCCTCTGCAACTCTGGACCAGTAAGGCCCCAGGGTTAAGCGGATTTCATCTACCCATCTTGTTTTTGGATGTCTTTGTTTTCTACTTCCGTCTCTACTTTCTACGGAAGTAGAAGTACTGGTACTTTAAACTAAGTAAGTACCTGTTTACTATTAGACTTTTACTACTGCTGCAGATAGTTTGTAGACCAAATTATCGAAAAAAGCCCTTAAGAACACCAGATTACACCTTAATACTTAAGTCAAGTATTAAGTGAAGATGTAGTCAGTTTGTCAAGCGTCAAATCAACTCGTTGCGTGTGTTTACACTTAAATAAAATAAAATTTAAGCGTAAATGCACGCTACGAAATGATTTGACCCCTGATTAAAATAGTTGAGCAATTATTGTAATGAATTTGGCAATACGAGGTTCATTACAGGCTCTAAAATCAGATCTTATTGTACAAAAAATATAGAAATTGTGATTTTTATTAGCAAACTAAAAAAAAAGGAAAAATATACGAATCTCTAACAACAGTTAATATTGCAAAAAGCCAACGACACGAGGTGTTCCCAGGCGGTCACCCATCCAAGTACTGACCTCGCCCGACGTTGCTTAACTTCGGTGATCGGACGAGAACCGGTGTGTTCAACGTGGTATGGACGTTGGCGAATGCTCTGCCGAAAAATATTATCAATACACTAATCGCTGAACAGTATTGTGACGTCATTGTAATCTTGGCGTTACCTCTTGCTTGCGATTGAGACTATTGAGAGATGGTTTTATATGATTGTATACAAAGATTGTATATAGCTTATCAATTATCATGGTGTTGCAGGTGTCCATGGGTGATGGTAATCGGTTAGCATAGGCGATTCGTCTGCTACTTTGCCTCCTATACCTATAAAAAAATATTAAGAAGAAGTGACATAACAGTGCATAGATACATGCAATGCACCTGCAGGATAGGTTTTTAAAAGGGGCATTGAGGGGTGCTACCATTACCAGTCCCCATGATGCTGCTAAACTAAAGTGTATTAAAAAAACTAGCATTTTTTTGGTGCCAATCAATGACATTTTTAAAAATTAAAAAATTTAAATTAGGGGCAAAAAGCCAACGACACGAGGTGTTCCCAGGCGGTCACCCATCCAAGTACTGACCTCGCCCGACGTTGCTTAACTTCGGTGATCGGACGAGAACCGGTGTATTCAACGTGGTATGGACGTTGGCGAATGCTGTACCGAAAAATATTATCACTAAATAACAGCAAAGTGTGACGTCGTTGTCGTTATATTGTAATCTTGGCACACATAAGGTAAAAAATCATAACCACCATCTGTCAACTTCAACTACAAACAAGAGGTAACCCAATAATAGTTATGAATGACATGGAATGATATAACCAGATTACATTGTATTACTTATGATGATCCTTTTTGCTCCTCTGTTCGCCAACGTCCATACCACGTTGAATACACCGGTTCTCGTCCGATCACCGAAGTTAAGCAACGTCGGGCGAGGTCAGTACTTGGATGGGTGACCGCCTGGGAACACCTCGTGTCGTTGGCTTTTTGCTACAATCTAATTTTATTTTTGGCTAAATTTTAGACAGAAAAGAAATTGCCATCAAAAACATTTTTTCTCAAAATACTTAAAATTTATGATTTTCTCGCTGACCAGGGATGTTGCGAATATCCGCATCCGCATCCGCAATCGCGGAACTTCCGCATTATTTTCAACATCCGCATCCGCATCCGCATAAAATCGATGCGGATTTAATGCGGATGCGGATGTGGAACAGGTCGGTACAGGAACGTCTTAGCATCGGCGTAAGTGCTAGACTGCTAGGTAATTTACTCATTAACCAAAAAACATATTAGAATAGAAATGAGCAGTCAAGCGTGAGTGGGACTTAATGTACGGAACCCTTGGAACGCGAGTCCGACTCGCACTTGGCCGGTTTTTTGAAATAAAAATTACTAAAATGTAATATTTGACGTTTTTTATGGTACTATCTTGACATCCGCGTCCGCGGATGTGAGCCTTTAAAAATCCGCATCCGCATCCGCATCCGCGGATGTCAAAAAATCGGCATCCGCAACATCCCTGCTGTGTACGGTCGATGTATGGCTGTACTACAAACTACAACAGTGTACCTACACTGTTTCCAAAATCTATAAATGTGAATCATTGTCAATTAAGCAGTTAGAGTATTTTCAAACACAAAGGATATGGTGACAGGTGTCATCTCCGTACAATTTATAACATAACCTTAAAACGCCAAATCTCCCAAAATGTTATTTAGATGACACCTGTCACCGTACCCTTCGGGTTTGAAAAATACTATAGAAAAGATCTCATAACTCATAAGATAAGATCATTTTGGCGTAGCAGTACGGGTTCAGGCAACCAAGGTGTATGCCAAGATTATAATTGAATGACGTCACAATAGTGGTATTTGTTTGTGATGATGTTTTTCGGCAAAGCATTCGCCAACGTCCATACCACGTTGAACACACCGGTTCTCGTCCGATCACCGAAGTTAAGCAACGTCGGGCGAGGTCAGTACTTGGATGGGTGACCGCCTGGGAACACCTCGTGTCGTTGGCTTTTTGCTTCAATCTAATTTTATTTTTAGCTAGTTCTTGATCCTGGATACAAATTGAATTAATCAGCACTATTTTTTTTTCTAGCAGGCATATTATATTGTTTCCAAAATCCGTAAATGCCAATCGTCGTTAAATAAATAGTTAGGGAAGGATGGTCTCCTTGAATCATTTTGGCGTAGCAGCATGGCGATTGGTAGAGCCCTTCTAAGCTAACTCTGCACCGACGTGAACGGAACAAAGTGTGGGAGTGTCATTATTAACGTAATATTTTTTATAGAAATTTGTCATGAATGATGGCATTGTCCAACTCTAGTAGCGTCATTAGGTACTTACCCTATTTAAATAATCTATCCTGTATGGAGTAGTACTTAGTAGTGCTCCTTTCGATCGTCTTTTTAGCCTCGTCATTCGCCAACGTCCATACCACGTTGAACACACCGGTTCTCGTCCGATCACCGAAGTTAAGCAACGTCGGGCGAAGTCAGTACTTGGATGGGTGACCGCCTGGGAACACCTCGTGTCGTTGGCTTTTTGCTTCAAACTAATTTTATTTTTGGCTAAATTTTAGATAGAAAAGGAATTGCCATCAAAAACATTTTTTCTCAAAATACTTAAAATTTATGATTTTCTCGCTGACTGTACGGTCGCTGTATGGCTATAGGTACTACAGTGTACATTGTTTCCAAAATCTATAAATGTGAATCATTGTCAATTAAGCAGAGTATTTTCAAACATGAAAGGTATGGTGATAGCCGTGACAGGTGTCATCTCCGTACAATTTATAACCTTAAAACGCCAAATCTCCCAAAATGTTATTGAGATGACACCTGTCACCGTACCCTTCGGGTTTGAAAAATACTATAGAAAAGATCTCATAAGATAAGATCATTTTGGCGTAGCAGTACGGGTTCAGGCAACCAAGGTGTATGCCAAGATTATAATCGAATGACGTCACAATAGGGTTATTTGTTTGTGATGATGTTTTTTGGCAAAGCATTCGCCAACGTCCATACCACGTTGAACACACCGGTTCTCGTCCGACCACCGAAGTTAAGCAACGTCGGGCGAGGTCAGTACTTGGATGGGTGACCGCCTGGGAACACCTCGTGTCGTTGGCTTTTTGCTTCTAAAAAAGTTGTACTCGTATTTATCGTTTGAATGTTATCTTTCATCGCATAGAACACACCAACATCAAATCAGTTAAAATATTCAGATTACAAGCATTTTTTAGGGTTCCGTACCCAAAGGGTAAAAACGGGACCCTATTACTAAGACTCCGCTGTCCGTCCGTCCGTCCGTCCGTCCGTCCGTCCGTCCGTCCGTCCGTTCGTCTGTCACCAGGCTTGTATCTCACGAACCGTGATAGCTAGACAGTTGAAATTTTCATAGATGATGTATTTCTGTTGCCGCTATAACAACAAATACTAAAAACAGAATAAAATAAAGATTTAAGAGGGGCTCCCATACAACAAACGTGATTTTTGACCGAAGTTAAGCAACGTCGGGCGGGGTCAGTACTTGGATGGGTGACCGTTTTTTTGCTTGTTTTTTTTTTGCTTGTTTTGCTCTATTTTTTGTTGATGGTGCGGAACCCTCCGTGCGGGAGTCCGACTCGCACTTGGCCGGTTTTTTACTTTTATAAATAACTAGCAAGCGGCTTCGCACGGGCACTACGGGTAGTTCAACAAATTTACACAAAACCTTTACATACTATACACCTAAACCTTCCTCAAGAATCACTCTATTGATAGGTGAAAACCGCATGAAAATCCGTTCAGTAGTTTTTGAGTTTATCGCGAACATACAGACAGACAGACGCGGCAGGGGACTTTGTTTTATAATATGTATTGATGATGATATATATACCTATTGAGAGCTTTTTTATTAAGAGCTCGTTAAAATATTACACCAAACCTCTCATTTCTTCAATCGGTTAAAACCACTTCCTCTTTTAGGCGTCAAACCCTACATCTGCCCAGTGTGCGGCAAACTCTTCGCCACCAACAAGCTCTCCACCCACATGTTGTCGCACACCACCTCCCGCCCGCACGCGTGCGCCGCCGCGGGCTGCGCGCGCGCGTTCAAGTCGCGCCGCGCGCTCACGCTACACGCAGCCACGCATGAGCGCAGGCGCGCGCACAAGTGTAGCGTGTGCGGGAATAGGTATAATCACACGCAGTCGCTGAATAAACACATGAAGAGGCATGCCCAGGTGAGCTTACAACGAGTGTACCTATAAGTTACTTAACTTACACACAAAAAAAAACCGAGCAAACGACAGATTTTATAACCACCAGCAACATGCTGAGATTAGGCCATTTCGTGGCACTTTAATATTATTTAGTGTTTTCTTTTAGGTATATTATATTATGTATCTTATGTACCTATATTGTCTCGTTGTATCCGTAGCCATAGCCACTCCTAAATCAAGGCCCATAACCATTCCTATATTCATTTCCATAATGTACCTATATAAGTTTTATGTTTTATAGAAGTTTTAAATTACTTTTACCGAGTAACTGGTAAAGTCACTATTTTATGTAACCGCATAGGTATACCAGTACGGCTACCATCAGTTTGACACTGACATAAACGCCGCGCGCCGTCGCGAAACGTAATAATTTACTTTCTATACATCTCGCTCGTACTCGCATATTAGTGCAAACGAGATGTATAGAAAGTAAATTACGTTGTCGATAGCGTAAATGTCAGTTTTGACACTGCCAGGTACTCATGGTACGGGCTCTAAGATAAATTAACATTTATATACCTACAATATTACCAAACATTAATTTATTGTTTCAGAAATCCATTACCACGGACAACATACAGATAGACCACAGCGACATACAATGAACAATACTAACACGTACTAACCAAAGAGTTATATAAGTTCCCATTACGATTTATGCAAGACTAATTTCCTGACAAAAACAAGAAAAAAATGCGTGCAAATCGCACGTGGCCGAGATATTTATTTTATTGTGTAGGCACGGCCAAGGTCGAGGTCTAACAGATAACTGTTCAAGAGCTGTATTGGGTCAGTTTTGAGGTAAGGTACCTATTGTCAAACCATCCAATTTTCTCCTGCGGGGTAAATGGATTTTGATCAGTTTAATTTCTCTCTTTACCTAGGTACGAGTAACGAACGAAATTAAACTGTTTAAACTGTTAGAAAATAGGTCAATCAAATGTCGATTTATATTTTAGAAGTCACTTTATTTAAATACCAAAACATTCACGGTAAAAAACGATACATACATAATACTTAGAACTGCTATTTTTTTCGTTATTTATATTTATTTACAAAATTTACCCTCATGGCTAAAATGTATGGTTTCATAATTCTAAAAGTTTTTTTACATAAGTACAGGTAATTTATAGATGCCAAAGTTTTTTAGCTTTATTAGAAAGTTGAGCGACAATTATACCAAATGATTCTCATAGTTACCGACGATGCTTAATGATAATTTGATAATGAAAGTAGGTACTAGTAGTTTGTGTGTTGAATAAAATGTAAGATGTACCTTAACTTGACTTGTATTTAATTAAAGTCGTTTGGTGACAGTTGTTTATTAGATATCCTTTATTATTGATAACTAATTAATTAGGTTGTCATTCATAATTAGGAGGTGTTGTAAGTGGTATGGAATGAAGAGACATCACGACAGGCAGAAAAAAATGATGAAATTTTGTTTTTAAATCAAGTCATTACGCTTGACCGCCACTATATGTACATGAGGCGGCGCGGACATGATATATGAATGAATGCACCTGTTCCCAGGCGGGGATAAACGGGAATACACGGGCCACAATGGTTTAAAACTAAGATAAGAAAATAAAATACTATTATACGAATAAGTTAAATAAACATCAAAGGAACCTTTAAAATGTTTAGAAAGTTCTCGCAACTACAGTTCAGCCAGCATAGAACTTCGACAAGCTACCAAAGGGATAAAAGGCTTGCGCAAAGCCGCTGCACTTTTTCTGCACCAACCTTGCACCAACTGGGTCAATGCACTCGCAAACTTTTTGTTTTCTACTCGGACCTTCACCCACTGCCGTGCCGCCGTGACAATCCTAATCGGTTTCACACCACAACGAAATCGATTTAGAAACGTTTATTAAGAAACTTAAATTACATTTAACTAAGTATAAAAATAATGTTTAACAATGCAATTACTAACTAGAAATCACAATTGTGCAATGAGCAAACTAAGACATTGAGTGGCCAGGTGTAGACCTTATGTGTATTTTTATAAGGTTGACAAATGGTCAGTTAATGTCTTTAGTCGAATGTAAGTCGGGAGACTCAGTCGATACAATAAATAACAAGGTTTATGGCAGTTTCTAAGCCCTTTCCCAAATAACCAGATTCCTAGAAGAAAGCTTTCGCCTATTACGATTTTGCAGTCTTTGGTCTGCTTTGACAATTTCTTAAGAATTTAGGGAATGAACACCGATTTTTAGAGAGTATAGAGGTAGAATAAGAAAAATGGGGAATTGGGAATCTGGTGATTTGAAAATTAGACTCGAGCGTAACGGGACTTAGGCGCGTTTAGGTTTACTTTTAGCGTGGTGGTGCGTGTAAGGGTCGTCCTGTTGCACATTGGTCGCGCGCAGGAACTTGCTTTCATAGCCCCTCTCTCTCACTCTCGCGTTGGGGCTTAGCTTATCTGTTCGTTCCCGCTCGTCGGCTCTCTCGTCCTCGCTCGCTCGCTCTTCATCCCCAGCCCTTTCAGATTCGTCTGATCTGTCCCTGTCATCGATAAGTCTCTCCTTATCATCGCCTAGACGTTCGTGTTCATTCGCCCGCTCGTCTTCTCCGATCCTTTCAGGATCTTCCTGGAGCCTTTCGTGGTCGTCAAGAAAATCTCCGCCGCCGGGCGCGGCCTCGAGCCTGGCTAGGTCGGGGTATTTTGTAGGTGGAGGAACAGTTAGCTGCATGAAGTGTTTTTCAGTGTCAGAAATTTTGCGTTTTTTCCCGAAGTAATCGTAGTCGCCAGCGGAATAATCGCCTTCATCGTCTTCATCGGTTGAGCGCCGATTGCGACGGGGCTTCTTGCGACGACGACGGCGGGGCGGTTCAGTCTGTACTGCCTGGATGTAGTTCTCATTATCGCTGTCTACCTCCGACGACTGCTCTACGCTTTCCTCGTCCCGGTCTGGCCTCTGCGGTCGTCCTCGGTTCAGTTTCTTCGGCCGTTTTTCCCTGTATATCGGTGGTACTCTCACAGTGACCGTGTCAATCTGGCCTGGGTTTTGCTCCGTGGGCGGAAGAACTCGCGGCCGTAGAGTGCGATGTGGGTCTTCAGTAGTCGTGGTCGATTCCTCCTCCTCCTCCGCTTCTTCTGCTGGTAAGGGCAATGGTACTCTGTGCGGACGTTGACGCTCCCTGTTTGGTCTCTGGCGTTGTTCCCGTTCATCAGACCTCCTTTGTATCTGCTCGGCCAAGTCGCGATCTCCAAAGTGCACGCTACGGTAATCATTCGCGGGAAGCCTATTCTTTTTCTTATTTTTAACCTCTACTTTCGGTGGAGGCTTCTGTTTCTGCTCCCAAAAAGCTCCAACTGCTGTCCCGAATTCTTGCACCGCTTTAACCCCATCTCGGGACTCTTGAGCGTCTTCATAATCGTCATATGCGGGGGCTTCTTCTTCGTCATCATAAGCGAGGTAGTCGTCTCCGGCGAGTTGCTGAGGATTGACCTGATTTGCGTCGATGGTGCGGACTCTGTGCTGCTGTCCGTTGCGGACGACAAACGCATCGACAAAGACGCGCGGTTGTCGCGGCGGGTCGGCCGGCAGTCGCGCCGCCCGAGGTTCTATAGCTACCGGGGCTGGTGCCTCTTCTTGTTCGTACTCCTCAGCTGCCGGTGCCGGAGCTTGGGACGCAGGCTGCCGGTTAAAGTTAAACTGCAGACGGAAGTTGGAATTTATAGTTTCGAGATCTTTCGGCGGCGGCGGCGGTGGAGGTGCGCAAGGAGATGGAGTAGTCGGGTTCGCTCTTGGCTTTGCACATGGTGGTGGCGGCGGAGGCGGTGGCGGCGGCGGTGGGGGTCTAGGTTTAGGCCTCGGCGCTGCTCTAGGTTTCGGGCACGGCGGCGGCGGCGGCGGCGGAGGTGGTGGCGGAGGCGGCGGCGGAGCCACAGCCCGGCATGGAGCCGGCGCCGTTGCTTTTGGAGCACACGGCGGCGGCGGAGCTGGAGCAGCGGCCGGCCCGGCTAGCGGTATATCATCAATCCCAGGCACAAGCGCAAGCGGGGGCGGGAACGGCGCCGCTTGCTGAGGCTTCCTCTGAATATTATATCCGAGCACATCAGCTAATCCTCTAAACACGATATCGCCAAACGTCCTCTTCTTCCTCACTATCGGTTCATGCTCATCCTCTGATAACGTATCATTGGAAGTTCCATCTAAAACCGTGAAGTTACCGTCTCGTACTAGTCCGTCACTTATCTTCGAATCGGTGCTATTCACAAGAGCGCCAAGTTCCGCTGTGTCACGTTCGGTTGTGTCACGGTCCGCTGTGTCACCGAAGGCGACCAGCAGCAGCAGCAACAGCGCGGCGGGCCGCATGGCGCATGGTCGAGTGTCGCGCGGCTCGGCGCGCGCGCTGGTTTTGTCACTCAGCCGTCACGCGTCACTGGTTCGGATGCAGGTGCCCAGGTGAGATAGGATGTGTGAGAAAGTCTAAGACAACAATTCTAATTCAAAATTATTTTTTATGTAGGCCTCAAGGACTCTTTCATAAGTCAATACAACATTTACAGTGACATGAAAGATACATAGCAGCATTTATAAATGCAACAGCCAATATCTGGATAAAACGAAATTAAATGAAAGCATTTTAATTCGGACATATACATCCGTATTGTGTTAGTAATAAATGTAATAACTTATATTAGGTGTTTTAGTAGAAAATATAATTACAATTAGATTAGACTGAACATGTATAGGGAGTGAGGATAGGGCTGTCCATGCATCCTCTCTCAGCGATTACCTTCAGGAGAGTGTTGGTACTGCCCCGCACACGCGCTCGCCCAGGGACGCCACCCGCTTGCGCAGCACGGCTTGCTGGAAACCGTCGGTTCTCCACGCGGCGAACTCCACCTGCCGCAGCGCCGGGGCAGCCCTAACAACCCCCTCAAGGCGTTATTGTATTGGACGCACAGAGCACTACAGGCTTAAAACATATTTTTTAAATGTTTGTTTAGTCACTACACCAAAAAAGCCTATAGTGTGCTCTGTCGCATACATCTCTGTTGTAACGTAGTACATATGTAGTTATGTACTACTAATCTACCCGTGAACAAGATGCATGTACCTGCGTCGAAATATCGGGAGCTCGAAAACAATGCAAAAGGTAATCACGGTCCATTATTATTTTATGACATTATAATGGCTCATTATAGTCATTATAATTCGAATTTTTGTACATACCTACTTATTCCTTTAACTCAAAAGGCTCAATAAAATCTATCGCAAATTTTTTTATAAGTGTTATATTATAAGAGTTGAGTATATGAGGCATGGCATGGCGCTATTCTCAGTCATCAAGGAATTTGGAAGAAAATGATCTGCCAAATCTAAACATCTACCTACTTAGGTAAATTCGACCAGGCGTCCAAGAACGAATATGTATTGCCGTGTTGACAGATTTAACTAGGATATTAATTTTCTAATAAGGTTACAGGTAAAAGTTCAATGTTTCAACCACATTACCTTGCAATAAACGTGGGGTTAGCACAATCAAATAATTTTCACAACGGTAGATCATTTCAAAAGAATAGATTTGTCGATCACTCTGTATTGTCGGGAAAACAGTTGCGGCATTCCTGTTATTTGTAATGAATTATTGTGATCTGTGGACAGAAGTTCAATGAATACATGCCAACTTTAACCAACTTCAAAAGGAACGTACTTTTTATCTATTTTCCCCCACTACGCACCTACTCGAAGATTGATGGCCCAATTTGGAAAATTCTTCTTTTGTTTTGAAAGGTATTTTACATCATAAGTATCATAATTCATAACTTATGGATATATAGTCCAACTAGGGAAAAATCAAGTTATGTTTTGTTTTTAGGGTTCCGTAGCCAAATGGCAAAAAACGGAACCCTTATAGATTCGTCATGTCTGTCTGTCTGTCCGTCTGTCCGTCTGTCCGTCTGTCCGTCCGTATGTCACAGCCACTTTTCTCCGAAACTATAAGAACTATACTGTTGAAACTTGGTAAGTAGATGTATTCTGTGAACCGCATTAAGATTTTCACACAAAAATAGAAAAAAAACAATAAATTTTTGGGGTTCCCCATACTTCGAACTGAAACTCAAAAATTTTTTTTTCATCAAACCCATACGTGTGGGGTATCTATGGATAGGTCTTCAAAAATGATATTGAGGTTTCTAATATCATTTTTTTCTAAACTGAATAGTTTGCGCGAGAGACACTTCCAAAGTGGTAAAATGTGTGTCCCCCCCCCTGTAACTTCTAAAATAAGAGAATGATAAAACTAAAAAAAATATATGATGTACATTACCATGTAAACTTCCACCGAAAATTGGTTTGAACGAGATCTAGTAAGTAGTTTTTTTTTATACGTCATAAATCGCCTAAATACGGAACCCTTCATGGGCGAGTCCGACTCGCACTTGGCCGCTTTTTTTAAGTAAGATATTGCAGTTTATTGATATCGTTTTTGACTTATCAAAAACGATATTAATTAAATAAATAAATTAATTAATTAATAAATTAAGTAAATTAGGTTAAGACCTTAGTCTTAACCTAATTTACCCCGGCTGACCTCCGTGTTCTTCTTCTCTTTTGTTTAAATGGCGGTCTGGTCAAACAAGTTGGCACAAATTTGCCAATGTCAAGTATTGGACGTCTGCAACCTGAGAATAGAGAAGGACAATACAAACATACCTTCCTAACCCCTTCGTTACCTTCTAATACCTTCGTTTTTTGGTACAAGTGCACCTACAGGGGCAGCTGCATTTATTATTTAAATAAAGCGTTAGAAGTTTTTCCACCATGACGTCCATGACCTTTACTTAATACTAGAAACATTTCGGTCATATTGGAAGCGCCTGAGCCACCCCACACTAGCGTCTTTTGAGCGTCGGCGTCTAGTCAGCGCTATGGAAAATGGCGTCGCTGCGCAGTTGCGCCAACGTTGAGTCAAGCAGCGGCCATAAGGTTGACAAGACTTCGACGCTCAGGAGACGCTATGTGGGGTGGCCCTTAGGGTTTGCAGTTTGTTATGGATGCAAATGCCTAAAGATGACGTTCGGAACACAACTGCAGCCAAATTATGTAGGTACCTAAATATGTACCTATCTTTACCTTTGAGTCGTTCCAAAAACCAAGTGTCGCATCTACCCGTGTTATACATCTAAGTCCGAGACCTTTCGTTTCGCCATGGTATAATAAGGTTGGTTGATAACTAATTTAGCACGCACCTTATAATTATAATTACTGAGATTGGCATAGCCGCAAACCGCAAACTCATTGGCCCCTAGACTGAGCTATTTGCCGATTGAATTGAGAACCATTTGAAAAGAGATAAGGTTGATTTTTGTTTGTTTAATTGGACGATATTTTAGCATAGATAGTTCCTATAGCGGTGACTATAATACTTTTATGATTTTTGTTTGTTTTGCCTTCGGTATTGGAATACAAAAACGGTGGTGAAACAATTATCGAACGAGCGAGCGAAGCGAAGCGAAGTTCTTACATTCGACTTTGAACACGCGGCTGGCTAGCGGCACGTCTCGGCATTTCGATGTTTTTAAGCTGAACTGTCAGAAGATAGTTTGATACTCAATAACTTAAGTAAATTTGTTCTAATTTAAATGAAATTGGGTAAACGTGTAGTCGAGGGCATTATATTTTAGTCATTAAATTATGAGCAGGTCCGATCAAGAGGTTATTGAGCTAGAAGAGCTTAGAAGGCCAAAAAGCTGTTTGTGAGGGGTCTTGCTATTCTGGTCAATTTTTTGCAAGAAATATGGTCGAGTTTAGTATCAAATGAAAGTGCTCGACTTACACTTTTATAATATCGTTTTTAAATTTACCATTTTGAAATAATTAGCAAGATAAAAATAAAATAGAATAAACATAATATATGTATGTGACATTTGACAAGAAATATTTCGGCTTAGCACAGATAGTTTATTTTAATCTCTATGGTGGTGACTTAAATCCAGGGGAGGGACAGCCGTATATGAAGCCCTTTATTCGAAAAAATAGCGCCATCTATATTACTTAACGCTAAACTTGTAAATGGCGCTTCAAAATTGATGCAAAAAAGCAAATCTTGTCAGTAGAAAAAGGCGCGAAACTCAAATTTTCTATGAGACCATATCCCTTCGCGCCTACATTTTTTCTACCTACTGACAAGATCTGCTTGGCCAACTATATATCCACTCACATGATTCCGATTTTAACAAAAGGTGCCCTGAACTGCTCTGCCATTTCGCAGATACGACGGCACAGTGTCATGATATTTTCAAAAATCGATTACTTTACTTCTGCTAAAGCATTTGCAACGATTCTTTTGGTTTTTTAATGAATAATTATTAAAAATTCACAAAGTTGACCCAATGAAATAATGTCCGCGTTATAGTAGAAAACTATTTTTAATTAAAAATCTAAATCGATAACGTATATTTTTTTTGTATTCAATTTAAAGAAGACTTAATAAGCTTTTAACTGGTACTAAACATCTTGATAGCTCACCTATGAAATTGCCGAGTAAAACTAATTCAAATTCCGATAAGAAACTTTCGAATTGCTCAATCTGCTGTGAAACTATATATTATGTTCATGATTTTTTTGTGGCTAATTTAGACACTGAAGTACTAAAATATAGTAAAAAACAGTTTAAGACACTAATAATCTTGAAATCAAATGCATAACTTATGCAATTATAACGATGATAGTAGCTATATAACTTAAAATAACAAAAGAGTATCTACGTACCTACTAAATTTTGGTGTTTTTATAATTGCCGATCACCAACAACCGAACTAACTTATAACTACACTAACACGTTTAATACATCCACCATAACACACACTTCACAACATATTAAGCACAATAAACCAATAATAACTATTAACACATAAAATTATATTGATTACAAACGTAAATAAGCCGGTAAACTGACTTCTTCCATCTCAAAAATAAAGATGGCTACCCATTTAGGGTGGAGACACAACAGCGCGCGGTGCAGATGTTCAACAGAAATAGGAACTTTAAAATTGTAATACCTAATTAATTAATTATTTAATCGTATAATTATTTAGTTTATTCAATGTAAATAGCAAAGAAATATTAGTAAATACAAATTATAAGTAAGTAGTAAAAAAAATCCCAAAACGCGTATGCAACGCGTCTAGTACACCACATGCCTTACGATATGCAGAAATTCTTTAAGCAACCACAGTTGCCGGGTTTGTACTTACAATTTACCGTCACATGTTTTGATCGCTAATCCTGTGTAATACACAGTGATTTAATACATTCTATGGTTTATTAATGTAACTTAATAATCGAACTATTTAATGTCTATTGGTTGCTCAAGATATATTTAGTAATCTTAGAAATGTAGGGCATTCAAATAAGAAACACGTCAAGAATCTACAGAACTATTGTTTTGAAGTGATATTATTTGGTCATCAATATTAAGTAGGTGTAAAATATAGTTTTAAACTAATAGACCAATAAACGCGGAGTAGTTTAATATACATTACTAATAGAAATATCTAAATTTGAATACTTGAGGCATTTTAAAACACGCAGCAACTTTTTACACATCGCACTTCCTGAACAGCTTGCAAAGTAAAATAAATAAGAAATACTGTGGTTGTGTCTATATGGTTGAAACATTTTTTAAATATTGTCACGTTGGTAGTCTGTGTTTTAAAAATTGTTTATACCGTATCTGTGCAGCCCTTCACAGATAATAAATAAAAAACAGCATACACTCCTTTTGCAACTCGAGTTGCGACGATCATTTTAGAGGTGCGCAATCTTGAAACTCTAGTTGCTGGAATCATGTGAGTGGATATACATATTAATCTTTGCTTAAATCAATCAGTTAAAGGCTCCACAGACCTTGCAATAAATCCACGCGATCTTTGATCCATTGCCGCCTATAGAGCGACATAAAATAGTAGAAATTAAATAAAATGGAACTCAAAAATGTCCATACTAAATTGTTGTCATGTGTAAGCATTTTACGTCAAAAATGTGACAGGTACGTAGAAAGTGGCGCCCTCATTTATTTTCTATTATTTTATGTCGCACTATACGAGTACCTAAGTAGGTGCAACAAAGTCAATCGCTATATAATTTTTGGTTAACCGCGAGTTCTCAGTTCGGGGCGAACTACTAGTTATTTAATTTTAAGTTTAGATAGAATTTGCGACATACCTATACCTGGAAATTAACTAACAAAACAAGTTAAATAAAAGCTTGTAAAAATGCCAAAAATAAAGAAAATAATCGACCTATTTAGAAAACACGACCGCGCGCCAATCTACTTTTTAGGTCACCTTCATAGTAAATATGTAATGTATTATAACATAATCCAATAGAAAATAGGTTCTCTAAAACTCTAAAGTAAGCCCAATCCCAATACCATTATAACCAAACGCCTGATCTTTACCAGGAGGATAAATATTTGCTGGGCTTCAGAATATTGGTAAAAATTGGACAGGCGGTCAACTCAAATGCGTAATAATTTAATTACAAAGGCTTACTGGACATTTTTATTAGGTAGTATTTTTACAATAATGTATAAACTTAGAAGGCAAATACTCGCTATAATTATACTATAGTAGGTATCCTATTATTAAAAGGGACTAAGTATTAACAACAACACACCACGCTGTTGTTGATGAGTTACTTTCGACATGAATGCACGAATTAAATTATTATAGGAAATGATCTCAAGGTATGCGATGTTAGTATCAATTATTATTACACTACATACTTATGGTACGTATGCGTAAACATGGTTTAGAATATAGGTATAAATTAGATGTACCTACGAAGTATAGTTAGGTACAGATGTAGTGCATAATTATTGTTTTCCATCGTATTTTCTCGGAAATGTTTAATAATAATAAAATTGTTTATTCAGTTTAAGTATTCATATGTTTGTCATGCTAGTTCAGTCAATGTCAGTACTTTTTGTACCGAGACTGACTGAAATAGCAGACACGTTCGTAAGTTTCCGTGAAAATACGATGGAAAATAATTATGCACTAATCTGTACTGTATAAAGAGAAGCCAGCGTATCACTGGGGAGATTGCTAGTAAAAAAATACTAGGCGTTTAAACATGTTGATTATAAACTTTAAATAAATGTCATATACTTAGACATTTATTTATTTAAAGTTTATTATTTATATAGTAGTGTGTCTAATTGAAATAAAAACATATTAAAATATTTTCTGAAAATAATTTAATTTGTTCTAATACATGTTGATTACTTTATTGTACACCGAGATTGTACAGAACATTTCAAAACACGGTTTTAACTCCATCAAACATTTTCTTCCAGTAAACATTATGGCTAAACAAACTTATTAAAGTTGGGTGAAGTGTAATATATGCAAAAATAGAGGCGAAATACTTTACAAATTCTAAAATTTGATAGTATACCGTAAAATGTAGGTACTTCGTTTTCTCTCCACTGGGAAATTGTGGCCCAACAGTTTTTACACATTATTATACAAATAAAAATAAAATCTGAATTCCGAAGTTTGGAGCAAATTCTGAAATAAAGGAGGCACATTTTAATGTAGGTACCTATTAGAGATTATTTTATGAATTAACGGATACTTTTTTATGAATTATCTAACCTGTTCATGACCCCACATTAGTCTGGTTCCGTAGCCAAACGATATAATTACCGTGACAAATAAAGAGGGCCGCAAAAACGGCGCCCGCGCTTGTAGGGTGACCATCCCGACCGTGATCTTTGAAAAACGTTTCTGATTCGACTAAAAACTATTTTACTGTTGTACCTACTTCATTTAATCTTACATTCTTTACAAAGTTAGAAATTGGTCGTGACTGCTACAAAAGATGATAATAACATGCCGTCTAACTTCGCTTTATTCTTTAATTTCAAATATTTGCTGAGATTAGGAGTGCAGTACCCCTAGTGTAAATTTCATTCGATAGAGTGACGTGCGTACGCGTTTGCGTAAGTGTAATTTTGTATGGGATTTTGAGTTTCCAAAACGTCTCGCTTGGCGCGCTGTTCGAAATCCCATACAAACATAGACATAGGTAACGCAAATGTGAACGCTCGTCACGCTGTCGAATGAAGTTTACACTAGGAGTGCAGTAAGTAAACGTTTTCTTTTCTTATCTCTATCAGTCAAAATGCTAAGAAAGTGTCGAGACACAACACAACACGTCATCGTACACAAGTCTGAAGATAAACAAAAGTAGTTTGCTAATTTTGTAATCCTGCCTGAATGAATATTAAAGGTATGTTCGAGCAATTTTTAATATTTTAATAAATAAATGTCAGGCGATTCCGAAAATCACCTATACCTACATTATGTAATTCTATTATACATTACATTACCTACCTATATTATAAAACACTTTCGTAACGACCCGACATTTTGAAGTTAAGTACTGTACCGTCAAATAGGGTCACTCGGCTGGTATCGGCTAGTACTGTATGAACCAAAGACTCAAAATTGTAAAATTTAGCGCTGTCACCCGCTTTTATATAACGGGGAGTATTTCCCTTATCTAATATGTTATAGTTTCTAGTTTCTAACCTTATTTTAGGTGCCTCAAGTTTTTAAATCAATAGACAATAGGATCTCCAATTAAATACTTATTTGCGGTAACTTATCCTCTGTTCGGTTGACATCATGGTGACAACACTGTTCCTAGTGCATTTGCAAACGCCTGCCGTTCAACTTCTTCTGGCCCTTATACTAAATTATCATTCACTAAGCTAGTACCTACTCGTATTACTTATAGTTGCAACTTATCTCCTCTTCGGCCGACATCATGGTCACCTCAGTTCCTGGTGCATTTGCATGCCGCCTGTCGCTCAGCTGTTTCCGACCGTTTGATTGCCTGATGTTTGAGAGACAGTAATGTTTACTTATCGGACTATTATGTGTAAAACCTGTACAATTTCTATACAGACGTAACGTAATTTACCGTTTCGTTAGCGCTGTAGAAATACACAATTTTAGGTAACATTATTTTCTGACTAATAAACTGCTTTTTGATGCTATTCGGGTCATGTAAACATTTGGGCCTCGTAGAAATGGGAACACCCAAATATTCCGAAATATGTATTTCCGACTTTCATAACCTCAATTTTCATAATCCCGATTTTTTATATGTCCGAAATATCGAAATTACGACTTTGAAAACCACGAAAGAAGAAAATCACGACTGTTATTTTCGAATAAGTACCTACCCTTAAAAAAATATTTTTTCCGAATTTGTCTATTCCAAAAAATCATTGACCGATCGGAAATAAAGTATTCGGTATTCAGAAATTCGATCTTTTGTAAACTCGGAATAATGAAATTCGTGATTTCAAAAATAGTAAATGTTAAATTCGGTGTTTATCACTATCGGAATTTTTATATTCGGAATTATGTGGTTCGGAATTTAAAAAAATCGTCTTTTTTGCTATTCGGAAATATACATTTTCGTGATTTTCATCGTTCGTAATTACGACAGTCGGAATTTTGATGGGTCGAGCATTTAAAAAACGGAATAATAAAATTCGATATTCTAAAATTCGGCATGAAATATTTCGGAATTATGTAGTGTACCCCGTAGAAATACTTAAGATGATAGACTTTGACTACGCTAACTTTGCACAAAGTTGGCAGTAAGAAAGCATGAAAACTTAGCGTGGTACGACCCTAGGATAAATTGATACCATTTTAAAATTTGAATTCTAATCGTTGATCGATGACTGATGAGATGTAAGTAGAGAAAATTATACTAGGACTTAGAACTGAAGCGAGTTCAAAATGTTTTACTTATGAATGGTTTCAAGTGTTATTCTAAAATAATATCAAGCTTTTAGCTTAAGGTCTATCGAATATCGCCTGCAAAATATAACCGAATAAAAATGTTGGAAGTGAAAGTTATCGGTTAAGTCCGGAATTTTACTTTCCAAAGTCCTTTGATTGTGATATGTTATGTGTATGTAGCACTAGCAGTCACATAAACTATCCTACTTAATATTTCTCATAGGTACATTAGGTATTTATTCTTAATAAGTAGGTATCTGCTCGTCAATCAGGACCACTTCAGTCGTCCTACTTATCTAATTCAATTAAATCCGTCCACCGGATAAAAACAGTATTAAAACAATTGAAAGCGAAGCCTCTCATCACTTCTCACGGCATCGCCTCGCCTGCTTTTGTTTACGTAAACAAAACCACAACAACGACAAAATAATAACTAATCACATTCAAGACAACTTTCACTTTCAACCTTGTCACATCGGGTTAGAGTACACTTTAGTTTGAGTTTGTTAAGCTACTTAAAACGTTTGTTATGTGGTCGTGTTTTATTTTAATACAATGACGGTGGTATAATTTTGTTATTTAGTGAATTAACAGTAGTTACGTGGTGCGGAAACTTGTCGACACAGATAGCTATAATGCAATTGTTGTGTTGTGAGACTTGTGAGATTAAACGGGGTTGGAAAGTAGAACATAATTATAATTACCTAACCTATAGTTCACATGCAACTTCTGAGTATTTTGAGCTTTAGCTGAAAAATAAGATGATTTTCCTTGGCATAAGCTGTTCTCTTTTATTTGTCCCAATAATTGGAATAAAACTTTCATGAGCCGATAAAAGATACCTGATATGGCGTATGCATCATGAATAGCTACAAAACCGTACGCAAAGATGTGTAGGTACGAGTCTTTAAGATGGTAGAGGTCGAGGGACACATGTCTTATTTTGTATTCCCAGTTGGATTCAGGAGTACGAGGTCCAATGAATTTAAAATATTTTGATATGAATTTTGATGGGTCGAGCATTTAAAAAACGGAATAATAAAATTCGATATTCTAAAATTCGGCATGAAATATTTCGGAATTATGTAGTGTACCCCGTAGAAATACTTAAGATGATAGACTTTGACTACGCTAACTTTGCACAAAGTTGGCAGTAAGAAAGCATGAAAACTTAGCGTGGTACGACCCTAGGATAAATTGATATCATTTTAAAATTTGAATTCTAATCGTTGATCGATGACTGATGAGATGTAAGTAGAGAAAATTATACTAGGACTTAGAACTGAAGCGAGTTCAAAATGTTTTACTTATGAATGGTTTCAAGTGTTATTCTAAAATAATATCAAGCTTTTAGCTTAAGGTCTATCGAATATCGCCTGCAAAATATAACCGAATAAAAATGTTGGAAGTGAAAGTTATCGGTTAAGTCCGGAATTTTACTTTCCAAAGTCCTTTGATTGTGATATGTTATGTGTATGTAGCACTAGCAGTCACATAAACTATCCTACTTAATATTTCTCATAGGTACATTAGGTATTTATTCTTAATAAGTAGGTATCTGCTCGTCAATCAGGACCACTTCAGTCGTCCTACTTATCTAATTCAATTAAATCCGTCCACCGGATAAAAACAGTATTAAAACAATTGAAAGCGAAGCCTCTCATCACTTCTCACGGCATCGCCTCGCCTGCTTTTGTTTACGTAAACAAAACCACAACAACGACAAAATAATAACTAATCACATTCAAGACAACTTTCACTTTCAACCTTGTCACATCGGGTTAGAGTACACTTTAGTTTGAGTTTGTTAAGCTACTTAAAACGTTTGTTATGTGGTCGTGTTTTATTTTAATACAATGACGGTGGTATAATTTTGTTAGGTATTTAGTGAATTAACAGTAGTTACGTGGTGCGAAAACTTGTCGACACAGATAGCTATAATGCAATTGTTGTGTTGTGAGACTTGTGAGATTAAACGGGGTTGGAAAGTAGAACATAATTATAATTACCTAACCTATAGTTCACATGCAACTTCTGAGTATTTTGAGCTTTAGCTGAAAAATAAGATGATTTTCCTTGGCATAAGCTGTTCTCTTTTATTTGTCCCAATAATTGGAATAAAACTTTCATGAGCCGATAAAAGATACCTGATATGGCGTATGCATCATGAATAGCTACAAAACCGTACGCAAAGATGTGTAGGTACGAGTCTTTAAGATGGTAGAGGTCGAGGGACACATGTCTTATTTTGTATTCCCAGTTGGATTCAGGAGTACGAGGTCCAATGAATTTAAAATATTAAGGGGTATTTTCGGCACATATCTCAACAAACCCGTACCGATGCATTTATTCCATTTCCAGCCTACGTTTGAAAAGGAAAAGTTTCTATAAACTGATGCAAAGTAAATTGCATTAGAGCTGCACGTTCGTACTCTGATTCTCGAAAGCTGCGGAACTATGCACAGTAACTAAACGCAGAAACTTAAATTTTAAACACTCTTACTACTGGAGAAAAATCCTATTTTCTTGTTTAGGACCTTTTGTGCGCTACAATTTCATATGTATCCTTAACTTCATGAGTCATACTGCGCCACTTGCACCATCCCACTAACCCAGTGTCAAATTGTACTGGTAACCATGGCAACTCCAGGTTTAAACGGTTAACCCCGGGTTAGTGGGATGGGAAGCGGCGCGTAGGGATCAAAAGCTTGAAGACTTACTTAAGAAGGGTATATAAACAGTGAAAATGTTAAAGACAGCATACATTGGAATTCTCTAACGGAACATTGGAAAAATGAAACTCCGCTCCGCTTTTAAACCGTTGACGTTGTATTGACACAAGATGAGTAATCCTCACATGTCTGCTGAGACCAGGTGAGTCAGCGGACCGATCAGCTGGGCCAACATTGACAACCTCCTGCAATGTTTGTTTTGCTAGAAAAGGACTAACTTGTGTAAACATGATGCATGCTGGAGTGTAAGACGTAAGAAATTGCCGCGTTTATGGGGAAGGCAACAATAGAGTTAACTTATAAATCTCATTCCCTAATAGTATGTATAGGTACTTGAGTACAATTTTGGTGGCAGCGCAGTTGAATTAAAATATTCGGTACTTGTAGCCTTAAGCCTAATATATGTACATGGATTGACATTGGAATAGCTCAACTCACAGCGTGTTACAAGACTACCAATGTTTACTTATTTGCACATAACTTTTTTATTTACAAACAGAAATAAAAATAGTTCGAACGTCGGCCCTTTTCCTACCCATTTAGGACAGATACTTGCATTCCACTTGTTCCACTTTTCCCTACATTAAGCTGCTATGTAGATATTAGTCCTTCTACGGGGGGGTCCTTGTAGGGCCGTAATGGGTCCCGTAAAAGGCAAGGCCCACCGGAGGCGAGGTACCCACCCAAAATTGTTGAAAGTTATTTAGACTAAGGTAACTGACATCGTGATGCCACTTTACTCAACGTACGTTGGAACGACATAGTTGTAACTTTGAATAGAACAGAGGCCTTATTCTCAATAATAGTAATTCAAATTCAATATATCTCTATCAAAGACTTTAAGGAGATCAAGATCTTCCTCTATTACCGCAACTCACTGGCACGACTCTAACTTCATCTATCATCTGTACTTCGAGAAATACTTATGCCGAAGTTTTGCAAAACCTAGAAGGTGTGAGCGGTAGTTTCGCTGTCGGAATTTCTATGGGATATAAAATTCCAAAATGACAATGTAATTCATATAATTCCCTGATTACACCACCACGACCACGTCAACCACAAATAAAACTGCCGGGCAGAGTCCTTAAGACCTTAAGTTGGCTCTTGGAAAGGGCAGACAACCTCGTATAACTTGCTAAGAGCTGAATACGGGGTGCACAAAACCACAATTTATGGCGATTGAATTATGTGGTTAATAGATAAAACAGTACAGTAGTACAAATTGGAAAATGGCCGTAAAAAGCGTATATGTTTCATATAAACTGAAAGCGAATCTGGTGCATATTTGCGCCGCACGTCCTTCCCCGCTTTCTCGTCTGGTCGCTGACGAATCGGTTCCGAGAATCGCACGATTCATTAGCGGTTTCGTGCCGTTCACGTAACTTGATCCACTAATCATTCGATATGCAAAATACTAAGTTTATGAGCGTTTTTGATGGAGTTTGATATTCAGCTTTTTCCCTCAGGGAAACCTGCATTATTTTTTACAGCGGCATAAGTATTGTTGATAATTTTAACAAACGTTTGCGTTTGTATGTCAAATCTACGCGGAGAAGAGATGGGGGTGGATGGGGATTACTCCATTTCAATGACACTGCAGCCTAAGAGCTATTGGAAAAGAAAACTGCGTATTATATTTGTAACCCGTAGGTTGATATTACTTTATGTAACATGTTACACTGACAACAACACTTGATTTGCAATTGCATTTACATAGGTACATTCTGTAACTACCTCATTGCTTATTCCAAAATGATCAGTTTTACGCAAATGTTATGTGGTTATTGTGACAGATTGCGTTTAAACAGAAACGAATAAGGAAATAAAATACATTGCAACATTTGTAACCGACGTGTAACAAATTTATTATCATATAAACTACTTGTTTTAACATAGACATAGTTCCTAAAAAAAGGAAGTGATGAAAGAGTTCACCGGTCTCAAAGGAGCCTTGGCAGCTCATTTGGTTATAGCGATATTAGTGACTGAACTACTGTCTCAAAAAGTCGCGAGTTCGTAGGTTCGTACTGTGATTTTTACATAATTCGAATTGTATTCCAGTAACAAAAAGTCTTTAGGTGAGAGGTAAGAAGGTTTCTTTCCATTTTGCATGCATTTGTGCCATAAGTAGATTAGGTAGCGATTCTTGCGTAGGTATATTGATTGCTAATTAGATTAAATTAATAGTGTAAGTATTTTCTTATAGGTACTGCGATCTTCTCGGCCGTAGTAAAATGCTGTGGTTAACTTCCAAATATGTCTGAAAATATTACAAAAATATATAAGGGCCAATTTGCTTGTTCTCATATTTCTTTTTTGTCCGGTTATATATGTCCATATAACCGAACATGTCGGTCCATAATATATGTTCTAAAAACAAATAATATTCAATTATTGAAAATTTATTTGTTATATTATTTAGGTACTTAGTCATTTATTTTATTTAATGATGATTGTGTAATTTAAATTGTATGTAACAATATTATAGGCTGCTTATAACATCTGTCCTTGACGAGACCTTGAGTTACAAAAACCGGCCAAGTGCGAGTCGGACTCGCGCACGGAGGGTTCCGCACCATCAACAAAAAATAGAGCAAAACAAGCAAAAAAACGGTCACCCATCCAAGTACTGAACTACTGACCCCGCCCGACGTTGCTTAACTTCGGTCAAAAATCACGTTTGTTGTATGGGAACCCCCACTTAAATCTTTATATTATTCTGTTTTTAGTATTTGTTATAGCGGCAACAAAAATACATCATCTGTGAAAATTTCAACTGTCTAGCTATCACGGTTCGTGAGATACAGCCTGGTGACAGACGGACGGACGGACGGACGGATGGACGGACGGACGGACGGACGGACGGACGGACAGCGGAGTCTTAGTTATAGGGTCCCGTTTTTACCCTTTGGGTACGGAACCCTAAAAACAAGGTATTTTCGTAACTCGGCGGAAAATTACATTGGGACAAAAATGAAGAGGACGCTGATTCGATTCTAGCCTTGGACACTGTAAGCCTTGGTCACTTTTTTCTCTTATATGTGACATTTATTTCAATTTTTTAATTAATTACTTTAATATAATATTTAAAACCTTCGCGTTTTGAACACATATTAACTCACATTTATAGACGGGTCTAACGCGAAATTTATTCAGATACCTTTATATACCGACGTTTCGACACAGGTTTCACTGGTCATGGTCGCGGCCAACTAAAGTCTCAGCAAAATGTCAAAACAGAGATTTGTGCAACTACCCGACGAAAAGTGTATGAAAAAGTTTGGGGTAGACATCACATTTTAACATCAATTAACATTATGTGTAGTGGGTGGTTTGAAAATGTGAAACGCTTTTTACTTTAATATAAACAAAAAGATATGATTACCTTGGACGACATCACTGACATCAGCGACAATTCTGCCGGCTCCTTGTGAGGCTCTCTCGGCGACCGCTACCGAGTTGTCTACCGTGTCTTCGCACAAGTTGTTCAAGTCCGCCGCCAAGCCTGCAACACACAACAATGATTCACAAGTTTTTCTTTTATTCCTGCTAGTTACCAAAAAACAAAATTGAGTCGTTCTTATTTATGAATCCGAACGGTTGTCCCCATACAATTCTCAAGCCGCAACCAATCGCAGTTAGTGTGACCAATTCATTGTGTTTATAAAGACTGTTCGGTGTTCGAGAAGCGACGAGGATTGTTGTCAAATATGTAACACTTCAATGGCAATACACCACATTAATATACCTACATAATTATATAGCTGGACAGCTGGACAACCAAATCTTGTCAGTAAAAAAAGGCGCGAAATTAAAATTTTCTAAGGGACCATATCCCTTCGCGCCTACATTTTTCAAATTTGCCGCCTTTTTCTACTGTCAAGATCTGGTTGACCAAGTATAGGTACGAAGTCTAGTTTTTTTGCAAAATTAAAAAACTACGTATATCTTTTTTTTTATTCCGCAAGTAGGTCTCAAAATTTGTCAAATTTATAGTATATTTACACAATAATATAATATAATAGTTGCAAACGAAAATTAAAGTTCAAATGCTTCTGCTATAACATTTGAACTAGGTAAGTAAGTAGGTAGGTACCTACTAGCTTTTCCGATTCTGCTGTATTTCTTGTTTTTACATTTGTACTGATTCAATAGGTTACTTAATTACCTATTGCTTGTTATCGCATAACCTGAAAATTACTGAGCGACAACGACTAACTGATCCGCTGAAATATTTAGTGTTTCTTTAAGTAGGTATATAGATGTACTAAAAGATACAGATTTCTAATGAATACCTACCGGTGTTCAAGACAAATAATTTTATGCACACACAAATATAAATTACGAATTTTATAATTATTTACTTATCTTGCATAATAATGTATAGTTAAATATACTCACCCTCTGCTCCGGCGTGCTGCAACATATGAAATATATGGCTTAATAGTACAGTAACAACAACAACAACATACATACATCTATCATGAAATAAAGTAAGTAATACATTTTATTGTGGTAGAACTAAGGTATGAAGCAAAAAGATCTTCTAAACTGGGAACCGTTTTATGTACAATACTTACTTTCCATTAGCTCTTTGAAAAATAATAGGTACCTACTTACTAAAAGGAAATATTTTGGAATGCGTAAAAACTGAAAGTACCTAGGTACCTACTTGTAGTTTATTATGTTAAATGAGATTGCAAACATAGCTGGTCGCATTGTGTAAATTCTTACGCAATGCACAATTGACAATGTATTGAAAATGCAGCCCGTACGCAAAGTGCGTACGCTACAATCGTAACAACCGCGTACCAATGCGTATGTGTGCTACATACAAATTAAATCTACTATCTTTATCCATGCAAGATGAAAATCCGATGTGAAGCACAGAACTGATTGTAAAAATAAACGAGTTATGAGGATAACACACATTTTAAAATAAGTTTTTGGCAAAAAAGAAAACATTTTTGGTGCTTTTATTTTATCGCTTGACTGTAAGTGTAACAAGTGTAATACTAAGACGCTGTACTTACTGCCACTAACAGCGTCGCCACCAGCAGGACCAATATTAACCTCATGTTGCACAGTGCACACACCATTGCAGTCTAACACCGTTTGCGGAATGATCGTTTATTCTCACAGGATTGCTGTGAACCTCATTGTTTTACATTTGTACCAGACCTGAAATAATTGTGTGTGATTCATGAAGTTACGTTAGGCTGTTGGACCAATATTTCAAACCTGCGATTGCAAATAAATGGTTGGTAAGTATGGATTTATCATATCAATATGAGTAAGTTATATTATCTTGGGTCAAAAAGATGGCGAGCTTGCGAGAGGAAAATCACCCACGAGATGGTTTGATGTTGTGAAGAGGGTGGTTGGCGGCAGCATGCAGTGCGTGACCCGTACTTTATGGAGACGGAGATCCTCAGCAATGAGGGACCGAGGAAGAAGAGAGATGAGTAAGTTTGAAGAATAAGGAATGTAAGTTATTTCGTTACCTCTAGCAACTAAGTATTTAAACGAAAACTGTTTTATGAAGCTTATTAGAGAATACTTAGCTGTGTATCGCCCATTTTGAACTACGATAGCCTGTTTACTTCTAGTACTCTATGCTGAATGAACTCTCACACGAAATTAGTATGGCCCATGGCGGAGCCAATTTGTGTGGTAATGGAGAAAAGTGACCGTTTCATCTAGTGGTAAAGCCTGTCCGATTTCTGAGATGAAATTCGCCATAGATTTACTATGACGCACTTTATCTTAGAAAAGCGGACAGACTATATCAGTCAAGATCTGTGTCTGTGCAGGAATCAGTTTCTAGTTTCATCAAGGACTATCTCCAGTAGTGCATAGGTATAGGGTCAAATTATATTGGTGGTGACCAGAAAACTGACACACGAGAAAAAAGTTTAGTGAATGAAGGCTGATATGCATTACAAATGCAGGGGTCTTTTGTGAGCTGAAAATAAAGACTTCTTACCATCTAAAGCAAATTTAAACGACCAATATTCTGGACCTTATGCCGATGAAATAGGAATCAACCGTAACTAATTCCTCGCGCGTGTTTCAATTTTTGAGTATGGAAATGTATTCATTCTAAGATTGTCACAATATGTAATACACTTTTTTTTGGATCCTAACCAATATGACAGTCGTAGACTTTAGAAAACGCCAATCGATACTTAGTTAATGTATGGAAATTTGTCACTAGACTTTTCGTAGCATAATTAATTATATCGTCTCAATGACAGACTAAGCTTTTAACACTCAAAAACTTACCCGTGTCTTATATTTACCCCACCTGACCTGATTGTCATCTTGGCTAGCATCCTGATGGTTTGCTCGAGAAATGGTGCATGAAATCAACTAATCAAAAGTTTTTAACACGGCTCTTCTACAATGTTCCTAGGCACCTATATTATATTATATTATATTATATTATATTATATTATATTATATTATATTATATTATATTATATGACATTACATTATATTATATTATATTATATTATAAAGCATTTCTAATACGTAACAATATAATTAAATAATTATCATTCCATTTCTTCACCGCACAAAGTTTAATTGTCCTCTCAACTTGAGACAGGCTCTTGTAAATGCTTAGAGCTAGATTGCGGTGAAGTGTATTGCCACGTATATACGCCGCCATCCTAGAAATGTAGGAACCTAGGAGTAATCAACATGGCCGCATTTTACATAGATATGCATTTCAGATTTAAACCTAAATGTTACATTCGGATTACTGCAGCATCAATGCTGGTGCAGCGTTACAACAGCGAGAGATGGATGACTAACTGTCAATTTCTATGATAAGTTGATTGACAAAGTTGAACGTTCCAATCGCAAGGCGGCAACGACAGCAACTACGAGTACATATACCAAGGAAATTGGTAATTAAATTGCGGTACAGCAACACAAAACGTACTTGTTTGCTACAGTCGCAATCCGAATATGGGCGCCGCATAATCTATGAAAAGTTACCTTATTGTCGATGGCGCTTACGCCGCACAGCGTCGCGCGGCATTGTATTTTATTTTTATCGGAGCATCGTTAATAATGGCGAAACCGCCATCGACAATAAGGTCCCTTTTCATAGATAACGTCACATATACTTAACCTAATCATCATCATCTACTTAAAGGGTTAAACTCTTGCCGGTGGAGCGATTCCCATGTACCGTTGGTCCTCTACCTTCTCCTTGACAGCCTGATACGACACGCTGTTATTTTACCTACTTGATCTATTCACATTCTCCTTGGTCTCCCCTTCTTCCTCTTTGCTTCACATATACCTTATATGATGTGACTTAACCTAAAGTGTTAACTATTTGAAATTAATACTGTAATAGTCTGTACTGAAGTACAGACGTATTGTACAAGTTTTAATATCTTGTAAACTTGTGACTAATGGGTAACTGCTATATAGCCACTACCTAGTAATTGTGGCCTTTCCTAACAAATCAGAAAGAAACAAGCGAAAAGAAGTCTTATTATTAAGAGTGGCCAATAACTACCTATAGCAGTCACCCTTTTTTTTTAAGAAGGGAAATGTTATGTGGGATTCCCTGTTGTGGGCTAATAGCACCCCAGGTTTACCAAATAAAACCCCTCTGTTGCCGCCTCGCTGCTATACGGCGAAGTCCCGGCAACGCCGAAACTTCCGCAACCTCGCCAATAGCAGTCACCCTAATCTAAGTTGCCTTGTTCAATAGGCATGAAGTCTTTCTAGATTAACTAAACGGTCTAGACGCTAATGCATGAGACCATACAGAATCCGAGGCAAAGTGACACAGTCACACTAGTCACAGTGCTAAACTGCTAACTTAGTGCTAATGATCAGATCACGAAGCGGCTAAGTGAAACTAGGACGGCGGTTGAAAGATGTGTTGTAGATTTGTGTGTCAACTTTAATAACAAAACTTTCGTGAGCCACAGATCACACAGACATATTAAGTGGCCCGTTTTTTATATATTTAATCTGTTTGTGTGTCAACTATCTTTCGCGGGCGCACGGTGCGGGTGAACGCCTATTGAAAAATAGTTAAACTAGCGAGGACTTTTGCGACGGATTTTACCAACTATGGTACAGTCAGCAGCAATAGTTGCTAAGCGGGCGAGGTGCTCAAAATGATCTTGACGCGACTTTATTCTTAAGAGAATAAAAGCGCGTCTGCTGCTGCAACTTCTGCTCCTGACTGTACCCGCGGGCGTGCCCCGCGCAAGACAGCGGATGCACTGTAGGTATTGGATGAAGTTCAGAGATGTGACTTATTTGAAATACTTGTATTTAAAATGCAAATACAAAATGCAAAATACCTATTTTGTATTTTGTATTTAAATGCCTTTTGAAGAAAACTATTTTGTATTTTATTTGAAATAGTTTTTGGGACCTATTTTCTATTTTCAAAATACAAAATACTTTATAGTAGGTAATTTAGGTAGGAGTTACAATCTCTTCTGATGTTACAATCCTGGCAACTCTCTCATTCTTTTAACATGGAACCGTTGAATATGTTTAGTAACGTCGCACATGACCACCAGAGTAGCGAGTGGTTAAAAAAGAAGAATCTTGAGTGTTGCGAGGGTTTCAAGGCACGAGAGGAGAACAAACTTTTCTGCCCAGGTGAAACACAAACGTGACGTTTTCATTACACTAACGAGAGGTATTACCTATACTAGCTGTAAAACATTACATATCTAAATTAATACTTTTAAAATTGGCCGTTAAAAACCATCATCCATCCATCCTTCCGGTTAATATGAGCAAACAACTAGAAATTTGCACTTTAGATAGAGGACTGATTGACACACTGTTTTCAAAGAATAAAGAGAGTCTTTTCAACTCGGAAATTCCGAGTAATACTTTTTAATTCAGACTAGGTATTCACTATTCAGAGTACCTTTTATCGCAAAGTATTTGTATTTAAAAAAAGTATTTTGAAAATACCTATTTCGTATTTTGTATTTTAAATATAAACTCAAAAACTATTTTGTATTTTGCATTTAAAATAGTATATCAAGGAAGTATTTGCATTTTGTATTTAAATACTTTTTATAAAGTATTTTTCACATCTCTGATGAAGTTACCCTACCTAATTTACTACTGTAATTTGTGATTTGAACATGCCTGAAATACAAGACATTGTCAAAAAAGATTTGCACTACTAATTACGAAACTAAAAACGGCCTAATTTTATTTAAACCTACCTTACTATAACAGTTTTGAATGATTCACTAAAAATATATTAAACTGAAAACTGTTATTATAAGTCTAGCTAGCCTAACCTTACTAACCTAATTTAAAGTAGTATACTCTTTACTCTCTGAGAAATATTATTTGGGAAACACTATCATTTTTCCATAAAATTGCTACATGCACCTATATTACCTACTCACCTCGCAAAGTACCTATGTCTAAACTTTGAAAAAACCGTCTGTATGAGTAAAGGTATGCGACCATCGTGTGTTAGTTTTCCTCACGACGCAGTTTAGCTAAATTGACCAAACGGGACTCGCCGCTATTCACTAAGTAATCGCTAACTGCACTGCAATAGACAGTAAACGGTCGCCAGCATGTTTGTATTTATAATCCAGGCCAAAAGAAAATAGACAGAAAGGTATGTCAATACCTATACCAGTGGGGAGACACTCCTGACTTCGTGCAAACTCGGCTCCGTTCGGCTCAGCATTGCTCTGAGCAATTATTAGGGTTGACACAACTTGACCCTTTGCGTGCACGACCACAGATAAGATTACAATTGATTACAATTGAATTTTGACAACCCTAAATAGCCGAAAGGGATAGTGCCATAAGTTAGAACTATATCATGATTCGACCCTGAATCGCTGTCAAACTTCGGTTTTGTAGGAAGTGTTTTTTCTGTACGGTAGTACTATTACTTATTCTGTGTCTGTGCCTATACTCGAATTAGGTACCTGAAAAGTGGAGAAGACAAAATACTACTGCGATGTTTTATCAAGAAAATTGACCGGCATCAACGCCGCCGCAGTAATGTAGCTGTAGTTAACATTTAGATTGGATTGGTATTGATAGGTACTTAATTACGTGACTATATAGTTAGGTTAGGTGGCTTTACGGTATTAGTGGTATTAGCTATTTTACATAACCTACGTAACACAAGAGATGCCTCACATCACTCACATGTCGTGTCGTGTCGACAAACGCACGCATCGCGTGACCGAGCTTATAGTTTTTTGCTCAAATCATTAGTGAACCTAGCACTTAAGTCTAGCTAGCATGATGATGTAAAGTTTATCAAAGTACATTTTGGCATGGCTCATGGAAAAAAACAAGCGCGATGAGCGAGGCAATACCAAAAATAAAATCGCAATACCAACATCATGCTAACCACACAGATAGGTCCCTGACACTCAAATGTAAGATTACGTGGAAAGTGAAACCGACAGCAGCTCCGTTTATTTACATTTTACTTTTATCGTAATCCTTAATTAAGCTTCGTAAGTTGCGTGCGGCTGTAACTTACGTTACATTACGAACGGGAACTGTAACATAAAGAGAATTGAGTTCAATTAAATTGTATATAATTACGTTTATTGACAATTTCAATAAAAAGAAACACCAAAGATTTATTAATAAAACAGAGATTAAATAACAGAATAAATAAATAAATCATAAATCTAGCCCTAAATTAGCCTGAGGCATTGTTCCCAGGACACTGGCCGCGTTCCCCCTCTGCACAGTGAGGCTGAGTTTTTGTGCAAAAAATGCGCCAGCTCGTAGGTCGCCAGACACCCAGACTAGTTTGGTAGAAATTTCTTTTACTAGTTTTTTGGTGTCTGACGACCGAGGACCGAGAGTTTCAATTTCAATTAGATAACATTTTCTAGTATTAAACAAGCCCGCCTTTTGCACCATATGCGAGATTTTTAATAGTGCATCATCAATATCATCATCATCAGAGTTCCTTTAAACGCACGTCTGTATCTTGACTGGCCTTTTCTTCCTTTATTTATTCGTTCTATTATATTATGTCCTTTATGAAGTCATTGTGTCGTACAGGAGCCCCAAAATAATGCCTCTTCTGTTCTAAATCGTTTTCATTAGAAGTCTTTTCTCACTAAATCTAACAGATTTTATTCGTTCTTCGTTTCGTCCGACTGATACCGTCAAGATACCGTCTATTCGCCTCGTTATGTCGTCATGGTTTCTATAAAATTAGGTTGTGTTGTTTACGTATAATGTATGGTATGACATAGCTTTAATCCACTATGGGTAAGTTGCTCGACTGCTCCAGTTGCAGGGAGCAGCGACCTCTAAATGTCACCGTATAATGGCAATGTCCACCGGATCGCGAAGCTAAATCTCTGCAATATTCGCAAGTTTAATGTCTTAAATATAGGTACAACGTGTCATTCAAAGGTTCCTACTGATTCCTGTATAATCTTTAAAGTAGAATACACTTACACATTTCGATTACACAAAACAAAATAAGTCCGCCTTTTTCACCATATGCGAGATTTTTATTATTTTATCCTCATCATCATCAGAGTTCCTTTTAAACATATTCGGGCATATTCGGTATCGTTATCGTGTTCTGATTAGGAAAAAGTAGAAGAAACATTTTTTGAAGCGAAATAAACGACTTCAGCAGCGTTTACTGGTGATGCAACGTGAATTAAAGAGCGCCCGTCTACGCTAACTTCGCACTGATTGGTATATATCAAAGTGAGACCGTGGCATTATGAGCGTCATATTTTGAATTTTCATAGGGTGTACAGCGCACAGGCAGTTATGTACATCGCCTGCGGCCTACGTCAACGCTGCAACTGCAACACTGCCGACGCAGTATGGCTATCCAAACGTGACCTTAAGAAGTCTGATCCGCATGAAACTGCTAGAATGAAAGATAAATAAATAAACGTTCTCGAAACTACAAACTTCCGCAATTTTTTCAGACACGTCCAAAAAACATTACACAACACAATCGCAACGAAAACTGCGAATTTTAAATTGTTTATTTACATTGTTATACATGTTATGCAAGTCATTGTGTTTCTCCCGACCTCTGACTTCGGTTGTTAATGTTCTGTTATTTCGGTTTCAATCGACTTTCGCCTGAGAAAACCGTTATTCACGAAACCAATTCGGCGTCCAATATCAATTTGAGCTGAAATTGCAAATATTTGTTACAGTTGAAGGGGTCAAGATATATTGGTAATTTATGAAAGTCGGGTACAAAATGTTTTGTGAATAAATATATCTACAGTGTTACGTTCGTGTAAATTGTGGCCTTTGGCTATGAAATTAGTGTTTTTCATAGTTGTGTCAGAGATAATCGCTTATATGCCCACGTAAAGTGCAAGGTGGAACATTATATTATCTCTGAAATAACATGTGTACGTACAAACTACTTAGATAATCCAGAGATCATTGTAATATAATAATAATAATAATAATTCCGCTCAAAATGGATGTAGGGTTGGGTCCCGTGGTACTAAAGAGCTCCTCCTCATAGACATGACCATATGCCAACAAATCCGGCGGAACAAGGGGGCCCTCTCAGCCGCTTGGATTGACTACAAGAAGGCCTATGATTCGGTGCCTCATTCATGGCTGGGGAGGGTCTTAGAGCTGTATAAAGTTGATGCAACTTTGAGAGCCTTCCTAAGCGCGTGTATGGGGCGGTGGACCACAGTCCTTCGTCAACCAGGAGGCGGGAATGACCGCTCTGGTCCGCAGGATTTTATAAGGATTGAGCGAGGAATCTTTAAGGGTGACAGTCTGAGTCCCCTGTGGTTCTGCCTAGCTCTGAATCCCCTCAGCACCCTGCTGAAAGATTTGGGACTAGGTTGCCGGCTTCGGAGAGAGGGTGAAGTCATTTCTCACCTTCTGTACATGGATGACCTCAAATTATTTGCACCAAATAACCAAGACTTGTTGGACCTACTGAAAACTACCGAAGTCTTCAGTAGTGCCATCAACATGGAGTTTGGTGTCGATAAATGTGCGGTTATACATGTAGAGCGGGGGAGGGTTGTAAATTCAACAAATTTACAACTCTCTGAGACAATGGCTTTCAGATCTATCTCTGAATCAGAAACCTATAAATACCTTGGTATGTCACAGTCGTTGGGTATTGAGGACGAGGGTATTAGACGGTCGGTGAAGGAGCGCTTTTTCAGTCGGCTCACAAAAGTCCTTAACAGTCTTTTGTCAGGAGGCAACAAAGTGCGCGCCTTCAACGCCTGGGTAATGCCCCTACTCACATACTCCTTTGGCATACTAAGGTGGACTCAGACCGAGCTGGACGCCCTGGATCGGAGGGTCCGATCACTGCTTACCGCACATCGCATGCTACACCCACGTTCGTCAGTTATGAGATTGTACATCCCACGGAAATGTGGAGGCCGAGGCTTCCTAAACGCCAAGGATCTCCACAACCGCGAGGTGTACAATCTCAGGAATTATTTCCTTAACAACGAGTGTGGGATGCATCGTGATGTGGTGGCAGTAGACAGGAACCTCACGCCGCTCTCCTTGGCAAACGAGAACTGGCGCAAACCTGTGGTACTAAGTACTGCGGATCGCAAGGCGGCATGGGAGAGTAAGGTGCTACACGGGCGGTTCTACAAGGCCCTCACGGGACCCGATGTGGACCTGCTCGCGTCGGTGAACTGGCTACGATTCGGGGACCTCTTCGGAGAAACCGAGGGTTTTGCCTGTGCAATTGCGGACGAAGTAATGATGACGAACAACTATCGGAAATATATCCAGAAGGACGGTACGGTCGACATTTGTCGGGCATGCCGCCGTCCCGGAGAGTCACTCAGGCATATCATTTCCGGTTATTCTCATCTTGCTAACGGCGAGTACTTGCACAGACATAATCTCGTAGCCAGGATTATTCACCAACAGCTTGCTCTTCTATACGGTCTTGTGGACCGCGAAGTACCGTACTACAAGTATTCACCTGTGCCAGTTCTTGAGAATGGTCGTGCCACGCTCTATTGGGATCGATCTATTATCACTGACAGGACTATTGTAGCCAATAAGCCTGATATTGTGATAATAGATCGAGCGCAACGCCGGGCCGTGCTCGTTGACATCACCATCCCCCATGATGAGAATCTCGTGAAAGCCGAGAAGGACAAGTCCAGTAAGTACCTAGACTTGGCTCACGAGATAACCGCCATGTGGGATGTTGATTCGACGATCATTGTCCCGATAGTTGTTTCAGCGAACGGTCTAATAGCGAAGAGTCTCGACCAACATCTTGAGAGACTCTCGCTAGGTGGTTGGATCAAGGGCCAGATGCAGAAGGCGGTGATCTTGGACACGGCGCGGATAGTCCGCCGGTTCCTCTCTCTGCGGCCCTGACCACCGGTAGCTTGGGCCCTGCCCCGCTGCCGGCGGCATTCTAGGTTAGGTTTTTTATAATGTGTTTATATGTATTTTTTATTGTTTTGTAAGTGTTTTTATATTTTACTTTTATATTCATATTATAAATAACCTAACGTAAGAGGAAAGATAAATAAAGGAATAATAATAATAATGACCACCGGCAGCTTGGGCCTTGCCCCGCTGCTGGCGGCACCCTAGGTTAGGTTTTTTTATAATATGTTTATAAGTATTTTGTATTGTTTTTGTAAGTGTTTTTGTATTTTATTTTTATATCCATATTATAAATAGCCTAATCTGAGAAATTAAATGAATAAAGGAAATAATAATAATAAAATCATTTATTTCAGGCAAAGCCCATAAAAGTGTTAGTGTATATTTACAATTAAAGCATAACTTAAGACTATTGTTAATAAATAATACAGAGTCACAAAACACAGACAAACCGGATGAGCACACATTCACTAATACTGTCAATAAAATATTAAAACTACAATAAATACTACTACACTAATACTAATACTACATTAATAAACACATAATACTATATTATATAAATTTTAATGTATTTTAAAGTAAAGACGTAATATTGAAAAGGACGTAAGTCAAAATCGTTCTGAGATGAAATAAAATAATTAATCATATAGCACGCGAATAAATACCAATGATAATTAAAAAAAAACGATGCTTAAGTGATATGTTGTTTTGTTGATTCTACAGATATGATCTAAAAACTTACTTTTATACAACTACTTACTTTGATTTACTCTGGAGCCCGATTCAGTTGGTTACTTAACAATTTTTATGGTTTTGAACTGGTTTTGATATGACGATCGTCTTGGTGATTGGCGCGCATCTCACGCAAGACTTTCACTTCTTTCAAACTTCGCATGAACCAATCGTATCAAAACCATGACAAATTGCTAAATCAGAATGGGGTCCTGAAGGTATTTAATCAGACTTTCCGATGTGGTGTTTAAATCATAAAGGATAACTCACGCTACACCGGGCCGGGGCCGGGCCGGAGCTTCCGGCGCTTCGTTTTCTATGGAAAGCACCACGTGATTACGGATCAGTTGTCACAGAAATGACATGTCGGACGCCCCGGCCCGCGCACGGCCCGGTCTAGCGTGAGTCATCCTTAAAGCTTCAACTCTGTTGTTCTGCCGTCAGCGCCCGAGGCATCCAATCAAAGCGACGGTGATACATGTTGATAACAACTCGTATGTTCATGTTCTACGGCCCATTAGTTTTGAGCAATAGCGCCGTAAACATAATATCAAAATTAACAGCTTATGAAAATTCATAAATACCTGGCGGCCTAGCCAAGGTGACAATCGCTAGGTATCGCTTCGCCATCGAATCGCTTTGTGTATCTCTATATCTCTATCATTCTTTCAAATTAGTGTGACAGTGACTGCAGTTGCGCTTCGTTCGCTACGTAGCGTTATCGATTGGCATGTTGTCTACGGGGCCTGTGCAGTTAGCTTCGCTAATAGTTATCCGTTATACCTAAGGGTCAACTTTTTAGAAAGGTCACTTCTGTGGACAATGTCCGACCGTCCGGGTATCAAAACGCAGAAAGCCTGCTCTTGCGCAAGTCGCTCGCTGAGCTGGGGCTCGTCACTGTGACAATTACTGCTTACCGCGTTACGCGTTAGCATGTCTGATGTCCATAGTTGATTAGAGAAATTAAGGTGCACCTCTTAGTAACTCTCGTATCAAACGCCGAAAGCCTGTTCTTACGAAAAATCAAACCGGCACGTCCGGTCTGTGAGTTATCAAAGGCCAATATGATCTACAATACTATCAAAGTTTTGTACAAAAAAAAAAAAAATTGTTTATTTCAGACCATGGGATCCATATTTGTGTTAGTTAACCAGAAAAACTTATATCCTATGTTAGTACTTACATAAAAACACTTATAACTATTGACTATTTACTACCTTAATATTACTGTGTGCAGAGAGGAACACGGGACAAGATGGGTTATTTAGCCCTGGCTATCGCCACCTCTACCCAGTACTTCGTGAGGCGGCAGTCCAGACTCCAGACGTTCGGACAACGTCCTCAGGAGGCTGTTGCCACTGGCACGCACGCGCTTCAGCAGAGACGCTATTCTTTAATTACGCCTAATTGCGTAGAAGTCATCCACTCGCGCCTCTGCAAACATTGCTACAACAACGCACAATAATTCAGCGAATGGTTTGCAGCGAGAATTCGGGCTACTCTTATTGTTGAAGTTTACGTAATAAAAGTGCTTCGTCAACGAGGTTATTTTGAGATTTTGCTGTTCTCCGTCGTATTTAATTCTAGATTCCTGGAGTCCGATCGCACTAAGTTTTCGCGCCAAGTATGGCGCACATTGTCACGGCCAACTCAGTGTAAACTTAATGTGGACGGACTCTTATTTAATGTCAATGTGGGGAAGACGGCATATAAAGTTTTTGGTTGATAAGAGCGTCATAATTGTATAATGGGCATATGTCCAGCATTGCATTGGAATGTCTTTCGGCTGAAATGATGATGATGATTAACTATAATGGTGGTGAGACTGGTTAGATCCTTTTCCCAAAATCATAATTTACCTGTAGCATATTTTCTATTCGCATTTTTTCCTATTCTTAATTTACACCAGACGCATTCATTCCTAACATGATTTTTCCATTCGCATATTTTCCCATTAGACAATTTAGCCACTCACGAATATTTCTTACGGCGTTTTCTATTAATCAAAAAATCGATTACCCCACCCCACTTTCTTTTCAAAAAACATTTAGTTCACAACTTAGATAGACGGACCTACCTAACCTATTAATTTAGTGTGACGTCCATGAAAACATTACACTTTGGGGAAAAAAGTGTAGGTAGGTTAGGTTCGTTAAGTAGCTTCAGATGCCCGAAGGGCAAACCGCCCAGAAATAGGAGCCGTCTAGCTAAGTTGTAAAATAAATGTTGTTTTGAAAAGAAACAGTGCGGTGGGACCATGGTAATATTATCGCCTAAGAAATAAAAAGAATGCGAATAAAACGACTTGGAAAGTATTAATTATGAGAAAAATTTAACCTAGGAATTAATGCGTCTGGTGTAGGTAAATGATCTAACCAGTCGGTGGTGATACTTACCTATTTAGTAGCTGTGGATATATCATATTGTGATCCAAATCCGAGTCGCAAACCGTTGCCCGCGCCCGCTGTGGTATGCTAATTTTGCGAGTGGAACGTTTGGGAAGTGGTAGAAGATGTAGTATTCAGTTAATTAATATATTCATGGCTATACTGCCTCAGTGGCAGTGTTTTGGCGAAGCGAGCAACGTAGCGATAAGACCGCCTGTTGTTACCTCTATCCATTGACTTTGTTTATGTTACTATACATTTTTGTATTGTATTGTAGCGTGTACGGAAGTTGTGAGAAGAGGTTGATCAGAGTGCAAAGATGCAGCTCTCAAATCCATGCCTGATATTTTTTTTTATGACGTGCAGACGGGTCACCTGATGGTAAGCGATTACCGCCGCCCATGGACACCCGCAACACCAGAAGAGTTGCAAGCGCGTTGCCGGCCTTTAAGATGGAAGTACGCTCTTTTCTTGAAGGTTTGAAGGTCGTATCGGTCCGGAAATACCGCAGGCGACAGTTCATTGATATTTCAAAATTGGCATATGAGGATACACCTCATATTTAGCTCTCACATCTCAGTTGAGCGTGAAAACGGCGTTTGGTCACAGTTTGCTCCGGCGCTGCTAAATTCGTCACGTACTTATTAGTCTTGTTTAAACCACCAGTGATTTAGAAAAACAGGTGCCTACACAATTTACCAAGCTGAATTGTTAAACGACTTTTTACCCGGTTGACACAAAGTAAGTTGCCGTAGCCACTTCTTAAGAATACAAGGATTCAATGTATTAATACTACTAATATTAACAGTTTCAAGAAGAAGACCCTCCACGCACACAGGGCATGGCAAAGCAAATAGCAGGGCAAGGCAAATGTGTTAAAGAAAATAATATATATATACCTACTATCAAATAGATATACGTTTAAGTATAAAACATAACCACGTTATCAAAAGTATTTATAATAACTAGGTATTGAAGGTTCGCTAGATCGTCGACGCGTGTGGTACGGCCTTGAACAATTTTCTCGGTGCAAATGACCCCTAATCGTAACAGCAAAAACCGACGATGTCCAAATATTGTTAAACCAAATGGCGACGATACACTTTGCGAAGATTAACATAGCTATATTATTGCCATAACTTAGCGAGAACAGCGCCTCAGATAAACGACACCACAACGCGACATTCGCCTGTTTGTCAACATTTTTACGACGTCTAATTATCCTTTTAGATATTAATGAAAGGGCAAAAAATAATGTCAAAGTAGAGCACATTTCTGCAGCGTGCTCAAAACGTTCCATACTAAATAATAGCTTTAAGAGTAGGTAAGTACGGAATTTTGGTTGACACTAACCCGAATTCACAGTTTCTTGAAGTACCTACATTTTCAGGGGCTATTAATGCTATGGGTTGGCTCATCCCCTCCTCAGTGGAAAGACCAGCCCGGTCCCACTTTATCTTGGCCGCTTTCCGAGCTACGTCGACTACTTTTGTTCTGGAGCGCAGCGTGGTGTTCCGGATACGATCCATTAATTTCACACCTAATCATCATCATCTTCCTCGAGTTGTCCCGGCATTTTGTCACGGCTCATGGGAGCCTGGGGTCTGCTTGGCAACTAATCTCAGTAATTGGCGTGGGCACTAGTTTTTACGAAAGCGACTGCCATCTGACCTTCCAACCCAGAGGGTAAACTAGGCCCGTATTGGGATTAGTCCGGTTTCCTCACGATGTTTTCCTTCAACGAAAAGCGACTGGTAAATAACAAATGATATTTCGTATATATAAGTTCCGAAAAACTCATTGGTAATGGCTGCTCTACACGATGGGCCAACGCCGGCCACTCCAAGGGACGCAGCCATGCGGTAGAATGAAATAGCTAACTTGCTCCCTCTAACGCATAAATGCGTCCCTTGGAGTGGCCGGCGTTGGCCCATCACACGATGAGAGCCATAAGAGCCGGGGTTCGAAGTTCGAACCCGCGACCTCCGGATTGCAAGTCGCACGCTCTTACCGCTCCGCTAGGCCACAGTTCTAACACAAGCGATTCTAACAACTCGGTCGCACAACTAATCGCTTAGTTACAAGTCACAAATCGACAGATCCCCAAATTACACAACTCCTACCTTAGTACGAGGTGATAAGGGATATTTTAGATGGTCACAACACCAGCAGACACCTGATTACGCTAAGTTAGTTTTCTAATTGCGTGAATTAGTTGATTTGGAACCTAGGTCATTGGGAGTCTAGATGCTGGGAATTTAGATGTTTCAGTGACTTTTAAATGAACTCATTTGGGCTGTAAATGGCAGTGAATAAATGACAGCTACACTCCTGGTCATTTTTTTTAAATTACTGGATTACCTAAAGTAATTTCAAAATTATTAATTAAACTTTTTTTGAGCGAGTGTATTTTAGAAGGTAAATCATGACTGGAAAAATACATATACTTATTTAAGCAGAATATAAAAGCCGTATCTAAAACGAAGACCATTGAAATCTTTCAAGGCCCCTACTGCTGTTGTTCTCACAATCACGTAAACAACTTCTTCTTCCTCGCGTTATTCCGGCATTTTGCCCCTGGATGGCTCATGGGAGCCTGGGGTCTGCTTGACAACTAATCCCAAGAATTGACGTAATCATAAATCATTTATTTTTCGTGATAAACTAGTTAAACATACAAAAGTAACATGATAAAGGTTAGAAATTCATAATTACATATTGTTTACCACGAAATGGGCTCGCCTCAGCATAATGCTGACCCGAGAGTCGGCGCTGATCTTCCGGCGAGTCCATTTATTGTGGGCCACGATCGCAGCTGTACGGCACGGCCTCCTAAAACTGAACGCACTTGCGGTGGCTGCCAGCGCCATCTGGCCTACGGGTGTGACAGATACTGATAAGCTAAAAGGCAATGCCGTACAAGGTGCTAAAAATAACAAACAAGTTGAGAAATACTAGAACATATCAAGCATAAAACACATTAAATAACAGTGAAAACATTACAGATATTTCGATACAAACATACAATACAGTGTATAAATAAATAAGACTACATAAGTAATAGGCTCTAAGTTTTACGAAAGCGACTGCCAGGATCTGACCTGCCAACCTAGAGGGGAAACTATTAGGCCTTATTGAAATATCAAATGATATTTCGTACATAAGTTCCGAAAAACTCATTGGTACGAGACATAAACATCGACATCGGATATAAGCAAAAATGTGTGAATTGCATCAGTGTTTTAGTGAAATTAAATTTGATCAGTATAACCCATTCTCTTTGGCAAATGGTTAAGGGTAGACAAAAATCCCCTGTAGGTATAGGTATGCCTACAGAATACCGGTATCCATTGATGTCATCATAACGACCTAATGTCCGGTATGCCCTGCCCTCTGAAATTCATAATAACCTGCACATCTTCAAAGTGCCATTATAATATGAGCTACAATCGCGTTTAATTATAGTAAATTTAGGGTATCTGTAAACTGGAAATGAGTTGAGAGATTAGTGTGTATTTGGGGCATTATCTATGAAAAGGGACCTTATTGTCGATGGCGCTTACGCCGCACAGCGTCGCGCGGCATTGTATTTATATCGGAGCATCGTTAATAATGGCGTAAGCCCCATCGACAATAAGGTCCCTTTTCATAGATAACGTCACATTTGTGAGTAAGCTGAGCTTTGTCATCGTCGCGGCAAGGTCAACGGTAAAAGGGACAGGAATTAGGTCATGAAACTTTGTTGTAGATTCAGAAAAAAGAAACAGAAAACTCATATGTATATCGGAAGATATTCCTGGGAATCCTTGGCCATACACATACACAGGAGTGACATATGAGCGATTTAATCACACAGTTTAATATACCTAAAAGCAGCACCTGTCAAGAGTTATAGGTAACTACCAAGAAAAGTCTGCAACGATTTTAATAGCACTCGCAGTGCGTTATATTACACGTCAAACTTCTATGAAATTATGACGTAAAATAACACTTGCACTGCGTATGCTATTAAATCGTAGCAGACTTTTCTTGGTCTAACTCTATATGTGGATAATATTATACTCACTTCAACTTTGCTATAGATTACTCTCTTAAAGGTTTTATTTATTTTTATGTGACTCAGAATTTTTATATCGCATATTCGGTACCTGCTCTCCGATCTAACTTTAGCGAGTACCTACCTACCTACTTTACCTATCCAAGTAAGCAAGAGTACTCGCCTACTCGGATTTGACTAAAATACCAATTTATTATTGTAATAAAATCGCATTTCCTCTTCTTCTTCTTTGCCCTACCCTTATCCCAGTTTATCTGGGGTCGGGTCTTCCCGTACATTTGCACCAAAGAATTCTATTTCGTGTTAAAAAATCGCATAATAAAATCGCATTGAATGATACAAATATTTATTGTACCTACGCATTAAGAACATAATACAAGAGATATACTGTGTTCCTCACACTGCTCACACTAACGGACACAGCGTACCTAAGCCTGTCAGTGTGTCAACTTGACTCATATTGAAGAATACCTACACATGATTGTGTATATGTCTATTATTAGGTATGAATATATTATAAAATAAATATTTACTCATACTCATAAATAGCGCCATATGGAGTCGATTGGTTATTGTGCGCATTCGTTTAATTTGCGCGATATCTTATCTTATCTTCGATAACACTCGATATGCTGATATACGGTGCCTTTGGACAACAAACATAATATATTGATAAGCTGTTTATATTTACTTATTTATTTTATTACAATCGAAGGATACATGCTTCCTTTATACACTGAAGCACCTTGATAAACATTTAAATATTTGAACAGCAAAAAGGTACTTATAAAGACATGTATCTTTCATATCTTACGTGATACGATCAGTGACCCAATTAATAGAAATAACTTCACAATTATATGTACCTACATATAAGAGTATAAAATAGTTTTGAAGTTGGCTTCGTAGCCAACATTTAGGGGCTGTAGACAGGGCTCGGAACCGGTATTGAAAAACCTGTTAATATCGTTCCAAAACCGTTATATTATTTCGTTCATTAAAAAACCGGTTAATTGATGGAAAGCGAACTAAAAACTTACGTTCTCTCTCCTAACCGGTAAGAAGAGGGAATTTTATGGTTCGCAAGGAACGATATAATACCGGTTACCCTTGACTTTCGGAGACTCTCGGTTAAACTCGTTGACATACGTGAAAGAGATAGGAATACTTATTCTTTCTATCTCGCTTCGATATTTTCAACTTAACCGGTTAATTTCGTTCTACAAAAACGGAAGGCGAACGAATTTGACATAATTCAGTATGTCAATAGAACAGTTCTTTAACCGGTAATCCCAAACGGAAACGAAATCCTTTTCGTTCCCGGGTGAATGAACGTAACCGGTTTGAAAAATAAAACGGTTTCCGAGCCCTGGCTGTAGGTAGTAGTATGTCCCAGCGATGTTTCATTTACCGAATTACCGGTTTGCTTAGTTAGGCTTTACATTATGCTAATTAATCTGGACGTCGCAGGTTCGAATTGAACCCCGGCTCTTACTAATATAATCAGGAACTTTGATACGAAAGATGATTTGCTATTCACAAATCAGATAAGCAAACCGGAATAATCAATTGGAAGGTTTACAATCGAGGTGTCTGTCTACTCTATCCAAAATGTTCTCTTTTTCCAACGAGCAACGACATAACATCAATTAAAAAACCGGACAACTGCGAGTCGGACTCGCCCACCGAAGGTTCCGTACTTTTTAGTATTTGTTGTAACAGAAATACATTAAGTACTTAGTAAAAAATTCATGTTCATGAGATGTATTGTATCTCATGAACATGATATTTCAGGCTGTAGCCTGATGACAGACAGACGGACAGAGGAGTCTTAGTAATAGGGCCCCGTTTTTACCTTTTGGGTTCGGAACCCTAATTATGGGCAATAACCGAATGAACGCGTCATTCTTATCATGACTATCATGGCTGTCAAATTATCGACAGTAAGATAAGAACGGGTTGTGATCTTGTGATCAGAATTTCTCGTCCCGGGGCGAAAGTGGGACCATTAATAGCAGTTTCAGAACGACATTGTTATCGACCGAGTACTCGCGGATAAGAGGGGCATTCGAAGTTTAAAATATTATCTGGAATAATGAATAGAATCAGGCGTTTCTTTGCGGAAATCCATATTAATTCAAACCAAAATATTACTTTGCTAATCCGCGAAAAGATAACGTGCTTGTCAATCAGTGCCAACCCTTATACTTGCGTATTTTTTACTCGCATATAATGTTCCCACCCTCCCACCGCATAAATAAATACACAGATAAATATAACAAACCACCTCCAAAAGAACAATACTCGACACGTGTTTCGCCTCTCTACGAGGCATCCTCAGGAGATGTTGACGGTCACAATATGGCCGACAATTCTAGACAGATCATTCCGTTGCTGGGCGTCAGATTATGGGATTAGCAAAGTAATATTTTGGTTTTAATTTTTATATTAGCTTTCAAATCTTTCAATGCATCTTGGAGGAATTTTAGAATTTGTTAGGTATGGTTTTGAACTGGTTTTGATCCGACCAACGATCTCGGTGATTGGTGCGTATCACGCCGTTTATTTTGCATGCACCAATCAGCGTGAGCAATCAGTGAGTAGGTACCCACCGTTGAAAACCGTATCTAAGATCTAACATGTTGTTAAATTTATCTGAATCGGGTAAATTCGCACTTGTACTTAGGTATGATGATAATGACCCCCGCGGTACAGGCTATGCCTAGTGCGGGGTTCACTGTAACGTGCTTGTTAAACTTTTATTGTAAATAAAAATATTGTTATTGTATATATAGATGCAAGCATAGTAATAGAGATGATGAGAAGAAACGTAAGTACTTTGTGAGTAAAAAGAATATCGACTCAAAATAATATTTTCAAAGGTCGAACGCGCTCTAGTGCAGTGCTGCAGATGTTTATGTAGTACATGGAAAGTTCTGGATTGACAACAGGTACCTACTTTAATTGTAAGATTTGTAAGTAGTAGTACTTATGTGCAAATAATTGAGACAAAAAATGCAAAAATTATTTTGATGACTGAATCTTATGTAAGAAATACTAAATAACTAAAAAATAAAAATACTTTCATACAAAAGTTTCTAACTTCTTGGATACATTTTAGTAAGTATACTTATGTTTAATCGTCACCTTCCTCCTCAGTTCTTTAATTAAATAATGTCATTTTACTCGTATAAATTTATTGCCAAAAAAGTATAAAAATAAATCTTCATAAATATGATAGGTGCCTTCTGGCTCACCGTCGAGTCACTCGCATATTACCAGTTATCAGCGATACGTTATCGCTATCGACCAGCTGATTTATGCAGTACTTCGTATGCCAAGGATACCTAGATGTAAATAATAGCGCTCTATAGCGCTCTGGATGCACCCGGCAGAGGTAAGACGTACTTACCTACAATAATTCACGTGCTTTCTGACCAAAAACACGGTTTATTTATACTATTGCCGTATCTCTCATACATTTTTCCGCTCGTTGCGCATTTTTTTGTGATTCGGCAATATTCTTAAAATTTTCTCTTTAAGCACGGCAATTTAAGACTCGGTACCGTCGCCCACACTGTTAACTATTTACTTTACATCGGTGGACCTTACGCCTTTTGTAATAGGGTCCAGGTCCACCGATGTAAAGTTAGCAGGGTTACTGTTTGTACATAAGTAACCCCAAAATTCGACAGGAAAACCCCAGTATAGTCCAGTATTTTGGACGTCGCAGTCTAATGAAGGCAAATGTAGCTGAAATGTAGCTGAAATAGTAAACGTATAAATAACTATGTAAGACTATTAAGCATTAACCACGTATCATAAATAATCATTATTCAATTACATTCGATAGTCAGTGAAATTAATGTCGATTATGTTATCAAATTGACAAATTAAACACGTAAGGTTAATTACGATTCAATTACTCGTAATATATTCTTATTAGAATCGACGTACAATTCCGGTTACCAGTTTTTTTATGATCTCCGCCTTGGCGTCATTTGTGATTGTGACTTGACTCAATTTCTTGGACTCGAGGAAATTCCCTTGAGCCTTGCATTGAGGGATAATGATTCAGAGATACCTATTATAATTATGGATTACGTTCGTCTTAGCTTAGGTACCTCATCAAGTCTATCACTATCTCTGTCTTCAACGGATGTACCTACGTCCTACATTGTAGGTACGGATCTATATATGTGAATACCTAAAGTCTTTTCTCCTATCTTTGCATTCCCTAATATTGTTTTTCATAATAATCAGTTGTCCTAACACTAAAAACCCTAATTTTGGTTTCCCTAATTATTGATTGCTTATCCTAATGTTATTAAGCTAATTTTCTTTGCGAGGGTCGCAGTTCTAACCCTAACCTAACCCACTTTTGTGGCAACAAGTTCTAAAACCTAACCATTTTTGAGAACCTTACATTATGGAAAATAATCGTTATGACAATTGATCGTTAGGGCATGTGCCCATTAGGACAAATCAGTTAGGGCAAGTGACTTTAGGACAAACGTTGTTAGGGAATCAGAATGACACCCGTAGGTACATACCTACCTATATACCTACCTATATACCTAACCAAGTAACTATATAGAACACGCATACAGATAAATACCTTAATAACCTGTACCGTAAAATCCTTCTGGATTATTGTCCAGAAGCTCTCAACTTTGGCCCAAAACTAACTCGAATATCTTCGGTCAGGTGTGATTGGTGTGAATATCACTTGAATGTCGCAGTTCAGAAGGAACAGTAGACTTCTAGACTTATGCCTAGAGTCTACTGTCAGTAACCTGAAGGAACTATGAGTCTCATATGGGGCATTATCTATGAAAAGGGACCTTATTGTCGATGGCGCTTACGCCGCACGGCGTCGCGTGGCCGCGTATTTATATCGGAACGTCGTTAATTATGGTGTAAGCGCCATCGATAATAAGGTCCCTTTTCATAGATAACGTCACATATGAAGATACGACTTTCTGGCCAATGAGTACACTCCCAGCGCAGAAAGTCGTACGTGAGTATGACAGCTATATTCGAACTTTAAGATACTTAAACTTTAAGATACGTCAATTATTAGATACAAGTGTCAAAAGTGACGTTTCTTCAAACAAACACGTCACTTTTGACATTTGTTTGACACTGACATATCCAATCCATATCGTTTCAATATCTAATATTTGACGTATCTTAAAGTTCGAATATGGCTGTGAATCGTATGAAGATACAACATTCTGGCGCAGTACAGAGGATGTATTGTGCGAGGTCGTGCGCCGGCGCAAGAGGAACGACCTTTCCGGTCTTAGGGTTGGCACTATGAGGATGGCCCAATAATATGTCTTTTGAAAATATTTTTGAGACCTGTCATTTTCATACGTACGACAGGTGAAACAATAAGGTTGTTTCTCAACTCTGCACTGACCTAACTATCTCAAAATTCATTTCTGAACTGCGTCAGTCAAGAAATCATGATTTTTTTGCAGTCATTAGATTAATCGTATAGAGCCGCATCGAAGTATGATAATGCGTTCTTGATTCAATATTAATTTGATATTCTCAGTGATGCACTAGAATGAATGCAATACCTACCAAATTAATATTTGATCAAGGGCAGATTTCAAGTTTAAATGATGCTATTGTTGCGGGTATATAACTTTTGCAGTGTAATGTTACTGTACAGTGTACACTATACTAATAATATACTCATTGATGTTTCGATTTGATCATTAACATCCACAGAAAATGTGTTAATATCTCATGACTTACCCAATTCAGGAAAGAAATTGCGGTCATGATTATTTCCAGTCCAGTTTCTTTCTTTAAAAAAGTATATGTTGACAACCCTAGAGCCGACCAACAACAATGCAGTACGTAGCGATGCATTCGCCTTGGGCTTGGCATTGCCACTGCAAGATGGGACCCTTGCGTAACTCCATTCATTGCGGCCACTATTAGTATTGGTAATACATACTTAGTCAAGCACATACTTACTTTTTTAGTTCCTTTATACAGTTTTATACAATGGCTTAGGTCGGTTACAATCCGAAATCTGGAAGAAATATATGTCCAAAGTAAACCGCAAAAATTGCACAATCGCTTTATAAATGAAGTTTTTCATAACGTGTCCATGCAATTTTGCAGTTTTTGTACGTACTCTAACGGGGAATCCCTACCGCTTCTTTCCGCCATGGTTCTACGCGACAAACATTTCCATCTTAACCACTAGATGCTTAGGCAGTACCAGTAGTACCTAAGGTAATTGATGTATGTTAGGTATACCTATTCAATTGTATGAGAGCGGCTTTTTAGCGGCGGGTTCGTGTGGCGTGTGGCCTTAAGTTTGTAGATGTGTTTGCTCATAATTATGTATGGTCGCAGTTAGGACAATAGGTAAGATGGGATGGGACCGTTGCATAACTTCATTCATTCTACTTCAACCAACACAAAATTCTTACGGAATTCTGTGAAAAAACACTGCTATTGTCTAGTGATATTTCCATTTTGGGGTCGTGACTTTTAGTTTTTTTGTGCCTTGTACTTTTGTAAAACTTGACTTTTTTTATTTTTAGTGGCACAAATACCAGCGATCACTTTTGTATATGAGGCGTAACTAGTACCTAAATACACCCATAGTTGGGGCCGATTTCAATCGGGAAAGCGATAGGTAACGTTGTATGTAAGTTGTAACTATTTAGGCTAAGCGAAACTGTCAAAAGCAAAAGAAGTCATTTAGTGGTTTGTTATATTCAAGTCAAAAGGGCTTTTGTTAATAGTACTACGAGGAATTCGAAAAGAAAGACAAAACATCTGTTTGTTTGTCTTATTGTAGAATTCCATAGGTATCTATTATGTTCAAGAGATGGTGTAAGTAGGTTCTGCGTTGGAATGCCGCCGATATGTATGTAAACACGATTTAACGACGCAGTTGTATAAATAATATTTAGAAATGGCCTTATTCGAAACCGCTTGTAGTCCTACAGTCAGGTTTAACTACTCAGTCCTATAGCCTTATTTACCACGGGTTTGACACTGACATATTCGCTAGCGTGTACGTAACTTTATGCCTATGCTAAAGGCCCATCTTTGCCCAGCAGTTTTATATTTTATTTATATTTATTTATTTACACAAAAGGTACATGCTCACAAACAAAATTTATGATATCGCGAAACTGTAACCAGTTTGTTGGCGAATGAAGCGCTCACTTAACTAATCGAATCATGCACCTAAACAAAACAATTAGTACAAAACAATAGGTAATCCTTATTATAATCTAAAAACTAACATGCACACATATGCTTAACAAGTTAAATATCACAATTGCTTGCAATGCTTTGTCATATAATAAATATAAATAGATGATTTTCACATTTGACGTGTGTTTATTTTATGATGTCCATTGGAAAGTCGCATAACCACAACATACATACCAGAAATGATTTTTACCTCATTAAAACAACGGAAACAAATCAATATTATATTATTATTATGTAGTTATAGGTACCTTACCTACCCAAACCCATGACATCTATTGTTATTGATAAATTAAAAATCTTTTCTTACGAGAATATGTATGTAGATTGATACATTTGCATCTCGTCCGCACTAAGGTGCATTGCATACCTATGTATGTAATGTATGTTTCAATTATACATAGAAAACAAAACCTGATTTTATGATGAAACAGAGCTTATAATGAGATTATTAAGGCTAGCATAGGCTTCCCAAGTTGTGCCCTAACGCACGTTTCATTATCACGTTGCGTCGTGAGTGTCCTAATAGGCTTTTAGGTTTCCGGACAGCTTAGCTGTATCCTCCTTAATTTTATCTAATTAGCTGGGTGCCTATTAAATTAGGCAGGTAGACAGCCAGCCACAATAACTGGCATACCCGCTTTATCACTAGAAAAAGGTGCGAAATTTCAATTTTCTACGGGAGGTCAACCCTTCGCGCCTAAATTTTTTAAACTGTCCACCTGATTCTACTGACAAAGTTGGTGTGCCTGATTACCACCACCTGCAGTAGGTATCCTTTTAATGAATACATAGACACATTGTGATTTTATTTGTAATAATCGTATAGAGTAGATGCCAGTTGAAGTACTTGAAATAAAATATGTATATAGAGTCTGTGCGGAAAGAGAAGAGTCGTGGAATGTATGAATAGAATAGAATATATTTATTTGTATTAATTGTACACATCATGTATGGGGCCAATACATTCGGCGATAAAATCTTTTGACATGTCATGTCAAAATGATGTCGTGTTTCTACTTTTCTATCATAGATTCGCGTCATGCTAGTGATTTTAGGGCGCGAGGGTGGGACACGACAGTGGGGCAAGGGCGCTTCCGACCACTTTGCTACCTCTAAACGACTATCACGCTAATATCATCGATCGATACATTTTTGGAGACAAAAGTGACGGTTGACTTTTCTTTGTATCCAAGGATTGATACGTAAGTAGGTGTTCAGAGAAAACTCAAAATTGTCATTTACCTAGTAAGGAAAATTGCCTACTTAACCATACATATTAATTGGTAAACCTTATCGCAATGACATACGGTCTAAATCTTCGCAATTCGTTTAAACATTACAGTGGCGTTTGTTGAGTTGCGTTTATCGATAATGAGGTGTCGTACGAGTAATTACACAGCGAGTTCCGTGCCGGAACAGACATCGCACGTGTAGAGTTTTCATGCTAAGGAAGTTGATTTTAATGCAATCGAAATACACTATAGTGGGTAAGTAATGTAAATGTGAACATTGTTGTGACATATTACGTGGCATCACATTTATGTCATTTAGGTTACTTATACTTACCTATGTCGTATGGCAATGGTATGTGTGGTCAGCTAACCTACGAAGGGTCTTTGACTCGTAAAGGGAAGATAGCGATTAGCCGAGATGTCATCCCGCTTACCAAGGAATCTTGGATCACGGTAAGTATAACCTCATTTTTGTGGCGAGTCTTTTCATTTACTGTTGCACGGTCGTAAAGTAATGATGATGGGTAAGTTATACTTAAACATATAAATGTGAAGCAGATACTAACACCGTGAAAGACATTATTTTTAATTGTGGTTTTCCATCAGAGAACCCTTAGAATGCAAATGAACCATAATAATGCCCCTTATCTGATGAAAAGGCACAATTTACGTTTACTATTTATGTTACACTGCAAAAACATATTGAACTGACAGACACGTGTCATGTCAAAATTTACTTGTCGACAGAAAACAATACCATAAAGTCTCAAATGTCAAGCGAATTTCTAAATCAACACCTATTCCTGACAAGTGACAACGGAGTTCTTAAATTACGACTAAAGAATTCGGTTTCATACCGAAACATTCGAAAGTGAAAGCCGATATTAACCCCCTTAACACTTGTTCCGGGTTGCCGCAGATGTAATACCGACAGACCAATTGATTAAATAAACTGTAAATTAAACTATTTATTAACTGGTCGCCCAGAATACAGGTAATGCCTATTTTTGGGGAGCCCTGTCCATACAGCTTTTATAAATTCGCTGTATGTATGGAACCTTAATGTATATGTTGAACGTGTTGAACCCATTTTTGTGTGTGTAAGTATTTTATTCGTTTTTCATTTTTCAATCGTACGAGTATCAATGACTTACATAATGTCGATCGCGGGTTCGAGTTCGAACGAGCTCTTGAGGAAAGCTTTTCTTTTCGGCCAAGGTTTTCTCGAAGGACAGTACCTATCCGGTTCTTCAGAAAAGGAGTTTATGCAGGTTTATAAAGGGTCGGCAACGCGCATGTAGGGGAAACTTTCCTTAATCGTACCTGCGCCTAAAACGTACCCTATCAAGATCTCGAGCTGTGAAACTGCAGTGGCGACGCCTGTGCTATAAAATGAAACTACTAGTTCGCCATCTCTCATCACCCGTATAACAATTCCACCCTGCTCCTCCGTATGAAAATATTAGAAAATAAGTAATTTTGCTGTTTTCGAGTATTATTTTTGGTTGATACGTATAGCCTGACCAGTAATATATGATAATTGTCAAGAGGGCGCTGTTATTCTCATGTATAGGGTGACAATTCAGTGTAGTATGAAAAAATTAGTTCCAGTGAAATTCCGCAACATGGCGCACCCTCAATAGATCCTGATTCACCTATAAGATTTTCAATTCCGTACATGTCGAGATATGTAAATTAAAAATTTTATGCTTAATTATATACTCTTTAACGGTTTGAAATAATGGACGACAGACGTCAGCCCGGCAGCCTTTTTTTTACGCGGCAAATTTTAAATCGTTAGTTGTCATGTGCCTTATTCGTACTGAACACTTTGTTTTAATTCGTACTTTCGAAGACATATACAATGCACATATCGTAAAACCTGGATTCACGAACTATGTGCTGGAGTTGATAAAAATACTCATAATTTTATTTCTGATGACTGCAAGGAGTTAGAAAATACAGCTATATCTGCGATAGATAATTAAAATGTTCGTTCTATATTTGAGTTGATTGGATGACAGAAGTGGACAAATTATTTAGATTAGTGACTCAATTATAATTAATATTACTTATGTATGTGAATTGCGGTGATTATGAGACTGATACAAATTATAAGATCTCATAGTTTGACATGGATATATACGGGTACGATATAGGAATATACGGGTACGTTTTAGGGACAATTAGGCCTAAATCGTACCTTTTCCACTTTTTTTTCAAACTTTTTTTTCTCAGAAGTTGTTGAGGTTTAAGTTTAACTTTCTACTTTTGTTGATTCGTTATTAAATAAAGATTCTTTACACACAATTTGTATTTTATTTATTAATTGTATTTCCAAGAAATTTGCATTTTCTCTTAAGGGGTACGAATTAGGCAAGTTTCCCCTAACATCTCTGGAGTTGCAGGCGTCGGCGTCCATAGGTTACGTGACCCTTACTATCAGGCGATCCGTATTCTTGTTTACCACTGACGTGATATACTCGTAAAATAACAATGTCCTTGAATTTAAATTGTCAATCCACAGCATACAATACAATTCTACTTATATCGTCTGAACGATGTATAAGCACCTATATAATGTAAGTACCTATATGTTTATAGTACTTATAGATTACATAGTAACAAGTTATAGATATGTACCTATTATGTTACACAAAAACGACCTTTGTGTAGGTATAATATTATGCACCAAGAAACCATTACGCCATAACAATATAGTTTTATTATTGTTGTCCATGCAACTGCAATGCGATATTGCATTGAGTAGGCAGATTCTATAGGCCTAGTGTTCCAGTTTATTACCTAGATATTTGTTATTTGTTGCTAGTTGTTAATTTAAGTAGCTGACTTATAGTCAATAATAATAGGAATTTCGGGTTTCGTTATCGTTACAGTTTTTGTTTTCTTTTTGGAAAACATAATATTATTTTGCACAGATCTATATTATACATAGGTACTTAATATATAATCCACAAATACTTCAGACAATCGCGCGCCATAACATAATAAATTATGTCATTTTTATCATAGGTAACTATCATAAGACATAAATAATATACTTTTTAATTGTTTTCTACTTTCACATAGCTAACTAATTAATCTATACCTATAGCCGTGATCGCTTATACTACGAACAGACTATACTAGAATGTAGGCAATTTAGTATTATTTTATAAAGTATTGTGACCTAAAGGCGGACTGGTAATCAGTGGGCCCTTAAGGCTGCCTTCCACTGAGGCGGAGATGAACAAAGATGAGAGGGATCGGTATCCTATCGGTGTGATGTTAACTATGCATTATCACAATTTGCCTCTGATAATTACCTTTTTTAGGGTTCCGTAGCCAAATGGCAAAAAACGGAACCCTTATAGATTCGTCATGTCTGTCTGTCTGTCTGTCTGTCTGTCTGTCCGTCTGTCCGCCGTATGTCACAGTCACTTTTCTCCGAAACTATAAGAACTATACTGTTGAAACTTGGTAAGTAGATGTATTCTGTGAACCGTGATTTTCACACAAAAATAGAAAAAAAAAAATTTTTTTGGGGTTCCCCATACTTAGAACTTAGAACTGAAACTCAAAAATTTTTTTTTCATCAGACCCATATGTGTGGGGTATCTATGGATAGGTCTTTAAATATGATATTGAGTTTCTAATATCATTTTTTTCTAAACTGAATAGTTTGCGTGAGAGACACTTCCAAAGTGGTAAAATGTGTCCCCCCCCCCCTGTAACTTCTAAAATAACAGAATGATAAAACTATAAAAAATATATGATGTACATTACCATGTAAACTTCCACCGAAAATTGGTTTTAACGAGATCTAGTAAGTAGTTTTTTTTTAATACGTCATAAATCGCCTAAATACGGAACCCTTCATGGGCGAGTCCGACTCGCACTTGGCCGCTTTTTTTTTAAATTACGCGTCCTATATGCTTTTTATTTTATAGATATTGTCAACACACGTTAGCATTCTTCAATAAAAGACAATTTTGTTCTTAAATCTCACTTTTTGAATATTTTATAAGCAATCGTTTTTTATAAGCATTGTTCGAATTGGGCCCGTCTGTCTCAGTGGAAAGAGCCAAAAACCCGTTGATGTCTTTTAAAAGGAGTATTAATTGTTGCGTAAGTGCTTGGATATAATTAATCTCTAATCTGAACGGGAACTTTCTAAGTGGAAACTTACATGAGAATTTATTCATGATTCTCCAGAAAATCTCGGAAAATATGAGAATGTTCTGCATTTTAAGGTACCTACATACCGAAATAGTACTAGGTGCCTAACCAAGGTGACAATCGCTTGGGCTACGACAACGAAACGCATTATAGGCGGATTATGACAAGCCGAACGCGAGTGTAAGCGGTGGACTCGCGTCTCGTGGCGCGGCTCGTCTCGTGGCTCGCGCGAGAGTCTAAATCGACTATAATCCGCCTACGAGAGTCTAATCCGCGTATAATGTCTCTCTATCACTCTTCCACATTAATGCGACAGTGACAGAAAGTTGCATTTCGTTCGCTATGCAGCGTAAACAATACGCACCCTGGGCGCGTAGCCAACGTGCAATCGATAACGCTCCATAGCGAACGAAACTGTCACTGTCGCACTAGTGTGGAAGAGTGATAGAAAGGTGACTACAATACTACGCGACCTGGGGACCTGGGCAGAATATTGGTTAACAGCCTGATACGAACTTAAATATAGGTTATTTTTTTTGTTTGAAGAAATGTTACTTTTGAGTCTTTTGACACTGACATGGACATGTCTGATCCATATTGTATCTTTTGCAAATTTTTGACGTATCTTAAAGTTCGAATCGGGCCGTAAGTCTAAAGTAGCAGATATAGTGACAACACTGTTGTTACGGCCACAATGGAAGCGTGGGCGCCATCGCCATCTTTATCGGCGATAATCGAGACTTATGCTGTTATCTTAACGAGTGCTCTTTATAAGGAGGTATTAAGTTATTTATTGAATTAAATTGAAATAATTTATTTCAGGCACAAATCCCATATACGTACTTAGTGTAAGGCCTGAGTGGACGCTCGAGTTGGGCGTGCAGCGGGGCGGGGCGTGCAGCGTGCATGTTAAACAAATGAAAGCGTATAGGAGCGGCCTTAGTGCACGCTGCTCAAATTACTCCTGACCCCCGAACGCCACGCTGCACGCCCCGCCGAACGCTCCGCTTCGAGCGTCCACTCACTACTCAGGCCTTACACTTAGTGTTAGTACGTACGTAGTATATATATGTAAAAGAATAAATATCTAAAACTACTTAATTCAGTTCGTGTAAGTGTAGGTAAGTAGGTAATTGATTCCAAAGCCTCATCAGTGGGCAGCCTATTCTGCCGACAAATGCATTTAGGAGACTGTTGATGCTGCCCCAACACATTTATTTTTATACTTTATACATATAAATAGGTACTTTAAAGTGTGTTGCTGGAAAATACAGGAAGTTTTTTTGTTTATTCTGTTCTCCGTGCTGAAAGCGTATACTTTCGGCCCGCTGCGCTACACGAAGTTACCGGTTTCCGGCTTCGTCGAACAGAAAAAGAACAGTAAATAAGAAAGTCTTATATCATATGTTTGTCAACCTCGGCTATATATAATAATATATTTAAAAAATACCTTAGAATTAAAACAATACAATCATTTTCTCGTTGATTTTATTTTTAGATGAGCCTAGAAAACAAGTTTTCCCCCAGTAAATAAATATTAATTACTTATTCAATTAAATGCTAATAGGTTAACAATTTGTCATACTCATACCACTTTTTATACTTGTATCATAAAATCAAGAACTATCATTAACACATGTATGTACCTACATATATTTACACTACTTAAAGCACTTAATAAATTCCTGGTTCAATATTACCACAATCAACTCTATTCTAACCGCATAGAGTCCAAATTTAAATGGCCAAAACACTAATATCATACCTACTACTTGTAGTCGATATAAACAATATCAAAATCAATTAAGTACAAGCTTCAACAATGCGAACACTTTAGTCACATCATTTTTAAGCGTGACAAATCCTTGTGCCAGGCGAAATTCAATTTTATCAACTAAACTTTAAGGTCGTTAATTCATGTATTAATGGCCAGCCATCGAAACGGACCATTGACATGGTTTTTGTGCTAAAATTCACCGTTACTGCCTACTCATTCTGTAGTAACGTATTAAAATGGTATTAGTTATATAGAAACACTCTCTGTGTTTAAAAATGTACCTTAAATCATAGACTATAAGGTATATATTTTAGCTAATAATTGAAGTAGGTATTTTGTGTAGGAAATCTCGTTATAGTTGATGGGACCTGGTTTAGATTTAGATGTGATAGTAATTTTATTATGCTGAATCGAAGTGTGAACGCAGACAAAATGGTTTCATAAAACTTTTTACAAAAAAAATAAAACCGACTTCAAAAAGGATGAAATAAAATATTATCCTTTTTGAAGTCTATGCGTTACCAACTGATCTGTTTGAAGTCGGTGCCAAGCCAAGTAGTAACAATACCAGTCAAAAATCAGCTTTATGGCTATAAATCCCATTTTTGACTCGTATTCAAACATATCAGTTGGTAACGCATAGACTTCAAAAAGGATAATATTTTATTACATCCTTTTTGAAGTCGTTTTTTTTTTGTAAAAAGTTTTTATTTTTCCATTTTTAGTTTCAATCGGTGAGTGAAAAAATCAATCATCCCCTATTTTCCTACCCTTAACGTTGGATTTTTTTTTCCAAATTTATATGGGACCAACTTCGGGGTATTCCGGGTATACCCTTTCCAATAGAAAAATAATTATCAAAATCGAACTACTCTGTAAAAAGTTATGCGTGGTCATACCTACATAAAAAACAAAACAAAAAAAAATATACGCGTCGACTTGAGAACGTCCTCCGTTTTTTTCGTCGGTTAATTAGTACGTCTTTTAGCGAAACTAACTGTACTATGTAAAGTAAGGACGCTATACACGAAGAATTTAGTACATTAACCCACCTGTTTCTATCTCTATCGCACGCGCATAACTATTGGAATGTGACCGTTTTGACCCTTTGACCGCCAAAGATGACAAATGGCGCGCGCGGCTACAGACCAATATCAACCTTCGTGCATTCCGACAAGGTTCACAATGCATGCACACGATAGGCGTGGTGTCCAAACGGTTAAGTACCTTATGACGTGACACCGTTTTTAAAAACAATGCGTTTCAATGTCAAGTTTAAAACTGCGTGTTGAATACAGTTCGTTGCAATAGTCCGTGAAATTGATAAAGAGTGCAACCAATCGAAAGGCCACGGCTTTCTTATGTATTTTTCGCAAAATAGTATTTTGATAAATGCCAGGGATTTTTAGAATATTTGTTTAAATAGTCTTTTCGTGGAAGGACTTGAAGTTAATAAAAATAAAATATAAGTGCGCATTTGAGCATAATTTGGTAATAAACTTGGTAGATGGAGGGTAGAGGTACTTGGTATTAAGTAACCGACGGAATTCTTCACTTCTAGCTAATCTTTAATCTTTATAACGTGAGCTTCAGGGGAATAATTAGCAATTTAACAGTATTTCTAAGTAAGTTAATGTAACATAGTTCTAAGCTTAATATATTTAATAAATGTTTAAATACCCTGCAAAGTGAAAACAAATGTACCCCTTCTTAACGCATGAAACATACTTCTGCCTTCTTGTATTCTTCTTCATAGGTTCTGCCGGCCTATAACCAAAGATGACAATCGTTTGCGCTATGACAACAAAACGCTATCTGCCTCTCTGTCGAACTTATATGGAAAAGTGTTCGAAAGACAAAGCGTTTCGTTGTCGTAGCGCAAACGATTGTCATCTTGGCTAGGCACCCTGGTCTTAAAACAATGACCGACGGAGATGCATCAGCTGTCAAACTATTTCACCAAATTATAGGTTGTGATATTTCGTGGTGGAGTGTACCTAGTACCTACACGCCATGGAATGCCCATTGTTTCAATAGACAGGTTGAAAGTGTGAGACGGTAGCTATTAGGCACATTTCATTCATGCGTATCATTATACGGGGCACTTTTATAACCAGTATAGTAGAATAGTGGATTTTGAAAATGTCGAACCACGTCAAGTTTTCATACCAAGTGCTACGTCAGGTAGGTATAGGTATAATAGGTAGGTATACGGCGCTCCTATGGGATAAGGTCACTGCCTGCCAAGTCAGTGCAACCTTAGCGTAATTGATTCGTCCATAATGTACCTACTTATTTGATCATTTGTGACAAAAATAAATCGATGACTATTTATAGAGTGACTGGAATCTCACTGGAATCAATTAAGCCCCATTAAAATCTTAAGTACTTATGTAGGTACAAAAATGTTGGAAATTGCATTATTATGTGTTTATTTAGAAACTTCTTCCAACATTATATTATTACAGACTAGGTACTTATCAAAGAATATAATACGTACCTACTTATATAAAATAAGTAGATTAAGTAGGTACCTACTCAATATTAGTCAATATTTTAAGAATCAATAATATTTTAGAAGTATCTGTATTATAATTATGTATATGTAGGTACATATACATAATTATAATACAGATACTTCTAAAATATTATTGATTCTTAAAATATTGACTAATATTGAGTAGGTACCTACTTACCAGCCCTACCCCTTCCCTACCCTTCCCCTTACCCCCTTCCCCCCTTCAATACCAATCGCATAATTAATTTACAACAAAGTTAAATTGTTAGCCTATAATACCTATTACTTACCTTTCTAATAATCTGCTGTTATTTAATTTAAACAGAGATTAGAAAGAAAAACGGTATTGTCCATTATACGGCACGCTTAATGCCGACTGAGACTGATATAACAATCGTTCAGGCATTGCCAATTAATTACAATTATTGTTTAACACCACAATACCGCTTTATTAAATCCTTGAATAACAATAATTAAGACAATGGCCGATTACGACATGCCTCCGGGTAACAGAGTGGTTATTTATAACCACTTTATAACTTACAAAGGGAAAAATAATCTTACACAGATTGACCTAGTCGCATCCTATAAGCAAAGTTGCCTGAGTTGATTAAGATTGTTACGATGGGTACTAGACTAGCCAATAATTATTGCTAATTTTACTTTCGTTATCATCAACTTGGCATTCTTGTCAGTGACAATATACGGTCGCGCCATATTACGTACCTACTTCAAGTACCTACTTGGCTATGGAACCGCGATTTTTTTCAGAGCAGACATACTGCCTGAAATAAAAGCTTTTTATTTATTTTTTATTATTTTTATTATTTATCGACTTCACTTCCACCGTAGACGTGATGCGCGCGGGCGAATGCTGAGGAGACTAACAGCCATATTCGAATTTCTATATCTAATATTTGACGTATCTTAAGACGAAACAGGAGCTGAGATTTAAATATTTTAGGTAAATATAAGTACCCGTCTCGCTAACGGAAGCGGCTCCTAAAACTAGTGCGATAAGGACAAGGCGAAAAACCCTGCGTAAAAATCTCAAAAATCGAGGTTTCGAACTCTACTGTTTCCTCCTCAAAACTTAACCAATCGTAACCAAATTTGGAAATCTAAATGATTATGATATTATCTGTGTTGGACCGTTTTACTTTTTTGGCTAATTAATATCAGTTTTGAATACCACGCCTCTCATTGCGGCATAGTCAATTAGGCCATTTTTGAAGGGCTCTAGCGACTTAAAAATCAAAAAAAGCAAAACGGTCCGACACAGATATTGACAATATTAATCTGTGTTGAAAAAATTACTGCTGTAGCTTCAAAACCCACGGAGGAAACAGTTGAGTACGTTTGTATGGAGAAATAACCACTCCTGTTGCCTCTCTAAGGTAAACGTACTGGTGCTCGACGCGGTCCCAGTACATGTCATCTTGAAACTTAAGTCATTGTCAATAAAGGTGACAGTAGGGTGTCATCTATTGGGCATTAGCACGTCGAGCACTATTAGTACGTTTACCTTATAAGGCGGAGCCGGCATTCGTTGGTGGTTTAGATAGTCTAAAACTTAGACGGTAATCCTACCACTGGTTAGTCCGTCATCCCTCCTGGTTGACCCGGACCGCATTTCCTCTAAAAAAAACTTCCATGATTGTTGTTTACTATACTTACACATTCATCTTGCTGAGTGCGGCTGAGGGTTAAAAACACAATTAATTATAAATTATATTTACATATGCTATACAATAACATGACGAGCGTCAGATCACCTTGCGAATATTACAATCGAGGTTAAGGGTCGGGAACAATGACTGCAGTCATGACGACATCAGTCACATTGCACGTTGATTTTGAGGGCATAAAGAATATGAGAACAGAGTTATTAACAGGCTATAAGCCCTGTGGAAATATTATGTCAGAGTGGCCTAATTCAACATCATCTTCCTCGTGTTTTGTTAACAAACAATTATGTTAATACATTCAGTGCCGAAAACCCGACTATCGGGTATTTTATGATTTATTTCCCAACAACTACTTAACCCTTCAACTGGCAGAGATTGCCAAACCACATAAAGAGACGGAAACGGAAACCATACAGCATGGATGGCGGCCAAAGGGTCTCCTCACTTGACAGCCAAGGTTTCGTTGTTTTAGTAGGTATCAATGACGAATTAGTACCTTAATGATCCATATATGTACCTACCTAGGTAACTGTTTTGTACATAGGTATCATGAAACTTAATACATCAAGATTTTTTTGTGAATAATTGAGGATAATTTTCCTTACAAACAGGGATCAATAGGTAAGCGTTATGAAACGGAAATTACAGAATTTGAACGAGCAAGGACGATGCAACGGAATAAAACAGTCAGTGCTTTTCACAATGTATTTATTTCAAAAACTTAAATATTTATAAATTAACAATTTAACTACTATGCACAATATAAATAAGTAGTTCATTTCATTTGTAAACGGTCGGAACGGTATTTTACAAAACTGTATATAATATAATGTAAAGTTAACAATATTAAGGCAATTTATTATCACATTTTTGCGGAACATTAAGTAAGTATCCATTATGGACCAACATGTAGTAATATTCAAAAGATATTTTAATAGTATAATTGGATAGAACAGACACAAGTGCAACACTACGTTGTACCGAAAAAATGACGATTTTAGCCTCGTAATATGAATTTTCTGTCTAGGAAAAAGTCGGGAAAATTTCCAAAGTAACGTACAGTGTATAGATGAAACACTCCCGTTATCATCCACAGTTTTCCTACCGGATGACAAAATAAAAGACCTTTAGTAGATGCAGATGTAGTGCATAATTGTTTTCCATCGTATTTCCTCGGAAGCGTTCAACGTCAGTACTTTTCGTACCGAGACTGACTGAAATAGCAAGCCACGTTCGTAAGTTTCCGTGAAAATACGACGGATGATAATTATACACTAAACCTGTATTCATAAAGTGCTAAGTTAAAAGTTTTCAGCAACGTTATATTTTCAGAATTACGGTTACGGTAGCGCTGAGGACAAAAACTAGACGGACTATATAAATTCTATCACCAATTTTTCCGGCTCGACGTCGTGTTGCACAAAACAGGCATGTACTTAATAGAAGTTATATACCCTTTGTATTCTCAGTTATTTTACCCATAGAAAAACATTCAGGTGGCTTTTATAAACAGCTGTCGCAATATTTCGACGAGCATTTTGTATATTACAATAAATATTTCAACAAGATCCTATGCTGGCACCATCGGCCTTATTGCAACAATTAATACTATCAATCTCAATTATTATTATTTTGCTCTAATAACTAATAAAATTAAATTAATTTGACTAATTTATTATTATGCTAAAATAGTCCAGCAGGATACATTTACAGTCCATCTAATATAACTTTGCACCGATTTGGACAGAACAAAATGAGGGAGTTATATTTTTATAGAAATTTAACATTATTTATGTCATTTCCACACTTTGTTATTGCAAATTCCATGCAGAGTTAGCTTGTTCCGACTCTAACACTTTGAGGAATGACATAGAATAGACAAACCGCAATTGTACTACTATAATTGAGGGTGTCTTTTCTGAGAGACAGTCAAATACCAAGCTGAAAAAATACATTCGTCTTTTTCTTACGCACGATACTTTTGCTGTAAGAAAGAGAACAGTCAATATTTATTCAAGCACACTAAGCGTATTTGTATTTATAAACTCTAAATAGACAATTATGGTAGTACGATGTAGTATGACCATTCTAAAGTTCATCAATAAAGAGTTATTATGAATAACAGACAATTTTAAATATATTCTCGTCAACAGATAGCGAGTAACTTGAGAATGCCTTTAAAACAATTTTGCCAGTCATTCGGGAAAATGCCATATCACGTAGTTTCGAATATTACCAACGAATAATCACAAAAACTACCCCTAATTACAGTCCCACTTATAAAAAATACTGTATAAAATGCAAAACACAGAACCCAATATATTATAATCTTTTGCAAGCTTTCATTCAATTACATAAACACGTGTTATGACACTGTCCCATTCCGCACACACCGCATTTTATGGCTATATCTAAGGCTAGTGACATGGTTGTTTTGCCTATGCACTAGAATATAAAAATACGCAACAACATTGCATAAGAAATGAAAAAGAAACATCAAGAAAATATAGTCAAGGTCGATGCCTTTACCTTCATAACATAACGCACCAATTAATCATAATAATTAATTAGTAACTGCCTCAAATTAACATTATTGTTTGAACTGCTTCCTTAAATAAAGTTAAAAGTTAGAATGGAATGTAAAAAATGCATTAGATTAGGATATTATATAAAATTGAAAGAAATAAAGAGCAATTTCTGTGCACTAGAACTAGATGTAAATAAGGCACGCTATTTGACACTACTGACTTTCAAAGGCACTCGTTAAAGTGAAGAGTTAAGTACATTAATACTAGAAATCGAAAGGGATACTAGTGACCCAATTGACGGGCCAAGTGAACGCTCATTAGAGTTATAAATGATCGTGAAATATGATCACGAATGGAGATGCTCGGCTCATCAAAACATTCGAAGGCCAGCTTCGGCCAAACACTCATCCATCAATCTCCTACTGTGTGGAAATAGAAAGTTCCCTAATCTCTCGACAGATGAATATATAACGATTATTGGCGTAGTTAACGCAATGACCACACGTACAGAGCCGCGGTGACACGCGGGAAACAGAAAACAATCCACGTCATGCTGAATAGCGTTATTAATCGCTTTATTGTGGCACTGGGAGCGAATTCCCGGCTAATCATCGGTTTTTATGATCATAAGTTTTCTCACAGCGCCAAGAAAGCCAGCACAATGGCGCCGGCGGCGTATCCCGCGGACTGGGAAAGCGACGCAAAACACCCAGGTTTTTCAGTATTTAGCTACCAAACAATAGGAAGAAACTTTACTCACACTTCGAGGAGTTCGGATCATGTATCGGCCGCTTTCCAACAGCGCATGCACGAGATAATTGCTGTTACGGATAACCATCATTTGCATTGTTCGCGATCGGGAGAAAATTAATTGCGCGCCGCGACTGATCGATGAAAGAAATCGATCAGCTGAAGTCTGCGGGACAAAAACCGCTGTAATTTCTTCACCAGGCGTTCACTCACACTCACGACCTGCTCATTAGACTGTCCGCTGTACCGTATCGTGTTTCGCACTACATAAAGTTACCAAAACCCACACACATTTCAGCGCCGCGTCCGAGCGACGATCACATTGGACTTATCATACGATATCTCGTGACACCAGTTAGGCCGCACCAGTTTCGTGTTTCTGCTGTATGATGGACTCCCACTGCGCGATGAGTCTTGTAGAACTTGGCGCGAGGAATTCCTGGCCCGGACTGAGTTCACACAGCTCAGCCAAGGATTTTGCCGGCTTCAAACTTCCTATAGACTCATGTCCAGAGCTGTTCCTTGGCGACGGTGACCGTAGCTCATCATTTAAAGCCTCATACAGCTCCCCTATGGATTTAGTCGCCTTTAATTTCCCCGGCATCGGGATCTCTTCGTCCTCCGACTCGGAGCTGGTCTCATTATCACTCAACTCTAAATCAAAAGGCCTCTGCTTCTTCCTCATCCGTTTCAGCTCGTGTTCTCTATCCTTCATCTCTTGAAGCTCTTTCTGGATTTTCTCCTCAACAGGTACGTAGCCTTTTCGCACGGGTTTGCCTTCGGGCGTGCGTGTGATGATAGGCGTTGTAGGGCTGATAGAGGCCACTACAGGGGAAGGTGTGAAGATTAGAGGTGGAGCAAACGCGGCAGGCGATGTAGGCGTCATAGGTGAGTTTGTAGGGAGTTTCCCTTTGTTGGCTATGAACCTTTGCATGATGCCTTTGGTTCCATTCTGAGGTGTGAAGCGTCTGGTGTAGCCATTTGTGTTGAGCAAGGTCGGTGGTGTGGGGGGTGACGGGGCAATAGGCCCGAGGAGTTGTGACGTGGATACAGCACGGTTCAACGTACGAGGCGGTTTCTCCGCGTCACCATTCATGTGACCATTCTGATGGTTCATCTCAATCGTCGACTCCGACATCATTCTGTTCACCCTGAAGTGCCCTTCCTTGAATTCTCTCTCTCTTTCTGTGACCTCTATTATCTCCCTCTGGATCCTGGAGAGCGGATCCTCTTTCAGCAGCGACTGGAAAAAACGAGAACGCAAAATTAGTGAAGGTATAGCTTCTGTGTAACCTAAATAGTTTCGCTACTTTCATCAGATATATACCTTATTTATGTGCATGCTTGATTTTTAGGGTTCCGTAGCCAAATGGCAAAAAACGGAACCCTTATAGATTCGTCATGTCTGTCTGTCTGTCTGTCCGTCTGTCCGTCTGTCCGTCTGTCCGTCTGTCTGTCCGTCCGTATGTCACAGCCACTTTTCTCCGAAACTATAAGAACTATACTGTTGAAACTTGGTAAGTAGATGTATTCTGTGAACCGCATTAAGATTTTCACACAAAAATAGAAAAAAAACAATAAATTTTTGGGGTTCCCCATACTTCGAACTGAAACTCAAAATTTTTTTTTTCATCAAACCCATACGTGTGGGGTATCTATGGATAGGTCTTCAAAAATGATATTGAGGTTTATAATATCATTTTTTTCTAAACTGAATAGTTTGCGCGAGAGACACTTCCAAAGTGGTAAAATGTGTGTCCCCCCCCCTGTAACTTCTAAAATAAGAGAATGATAAAACTAAAAAAAATATATGATGTACATTACCATGTAAACTTCCACCGAAAATTGGTTTGAACGAGATCTAGTAAGTAGTTTTTTTTTTATACGTTATAAATCGCCCAAAATACGGAACCCTTCATGGGCGAGTCCGACTCGCACTTGGCCGCTTTTTTAATTACAAAGTACAAGTACAAGACCGATGCTTTAATTGCTGTTAGTAATTTGTTAACAAAAGAAAACAGAACGATATAAATAATAGCCGGTCTCAGTCCGCTATGGCGTCTAGGTAGCATGACCTTAAAAGATACGTGTTATCGATCGAGAAAACGAGTTATTGATACAATTCAGCTCAAGCTAATCGTGTTGCCTAGTTCGGTGGAACCAGATACTAGTAAATAAAGGTGCGTATAGATCTAGCGAATACGACGCATGTTGTTTTCCATGGCGCGCTTTATGCGAGGCTTGCGTGAGTTGTGCAAATAAGGCGTGTATTAGGAAGCAAATACTCAAATGCACACGCAGCGCATTCGCTAGGGAATCTTAAGAATATCTCTTATTATTAGTGTAAAATTAGTCACATTAGCGAGGTTTCAGCTCCATATATTTTGTAGGGGCTTAGGCCTCCGCGACCATAAAACCATTTATTTGAAATCACTAAAGTAACTCACTAGGTGACGTTAGATTGTTAGAAAAAAAATTGTGGCAAATCATTGTCAAATGGCGCATGGCGGCGCCATCTAGAACAACGATATGGTGAAAAAAATTACTTGCTTTTTAGTTTATTAATTTATTTTTAGGACCAGCGGAGTCTGAGAGAACTCTAGAAGTCTATTCGTGTGCAATTAAACAAGAAATATATCTAGGAACGTGACTAAACGCTAGTGTGTCCGTCATGTCGATACGTTATCAGGCGATTACTAAAATTGCTGTTTAATATCGTAATACGATGCGGACGATAAAACGTTTCCGTTTCTAAATTGATTTTAGAGATATTTGTTTTTTCCAGAATCACTTCTTTGATCGAGGCTTGTATTGTTTACCCAGAGTATATTCAAGAAACTCGGAGTTCGAATAGAGTTTTTGTCAATCACTATTGCGTCACAGAGGGGTTATCTAATCTATCTAATCTATCTAATACTTACCTTTAAACGAGCAATTCTTGTTTATTTATTTATTTATATATATATGTCGGGGACGGATGGTCCCGATGGCGGTGGGCGCGTGGGGGTAGTACCTAGATATATTACTTCACAGCCAAAATAGTAGGTATGCTACCAACGCATGAAATAAACATTCGGACTCATTAACCATACTAGTGCCTACTATTTTTTCAGTACTAAATCATCAAAATAACAACGATCTTACGATGGAATCGGATTCGATAAAAATAAAAAGATCACATGAAATCGTTCAAATCTTTATTTAAGTCAAACTACACCGGCTCCAACCCTACACCTCTGACCCGAGAAGATTTAACCCGGCAACAAACTCGGCGGGACACATCTTTTCAAAACAACACATAGTTTCTTTATTTTACAAAAGTAAGCTTCTAATGGCACATAAGAAATCAAAATAACACTTGGAATAAAACACTTAGCTAAACGGTTAAACAACGTGAGAATCTATAAGCTTTCAGAATAATCCTTCAGGTGTAAGCCTTCAGGAACGTAGCGAATTAGGCACGAGCTTGGCTAACGTCCGATCTCTAGCGCGGTCCGATCAAGAAGAAGGCAGCCAGTTCCAGCGGCGGAGCCAACCGCTCCCGCCTCCAATTCAAGTTGGTAAACCTGCCTGACCAGTCTACCAACATAACGACAAAAATGCCTGCCCGTGCCTACGTTCACTCAAGATAGGTACACATCTTGACGTTCCAAAGCCTTCTACCTGTCATTTTAGTTCAACAATACGCCAAACATTGCTAATCGATTTTATACAGGCGTCTAACTATGAACTGTAATGCTGCAATACGTCTTTCTGGTGTCTCGCTCCGACACGGCCGTCCTGCGTTACACACGTCCTCGTGTGTGGGTGTATGCATTTGATACTGAAACAAAATATACAGCACAGTATCTCATCGCTCGGTCATTCCTGACCAACAATTTGGGTCTCACTCAAATTACTATTAAAATCAAACTTTGTTTTCAATCAAACCAGAAAAAATAATTGTTCTAGATTACTTTAACAATCCTCAATTCTCTAGTCAAAAATAGTCCATCGAGCAACGACTAAATAAAAATACTCGTCGGTAATCATCGCCGCTATCTAACGGATACACTCCAATAATCATCGCCTCCATCTGGCGGATACTCTCAAATTTATGTGAAACCAGAACAATCCCAAACAGCAAAAACACAAATCACAACAGCTCTAATTCATTGCTCGACAGTATCACTACTATTGTCATCAGTATCAATTTACGGGGAAGTAATCTGGCATTAAAAAAAAAATTGGTCATATGTGATCAAAATTTTTGTAAGACATCTTAAAATAAATAACATTCTGAATTGATAGTTCCAATTTTACTCATATGAACACAGTACATAAACGGGAATTCATTTTTAACAAAACAACACCAGTCCTTCGGTGCATTGCCAGTCCTTCGGCAGAAACCAGACCCTCGTCAGAAGTAACCATCTCAGCCGCGTAAGTGCTACTCCTCGCAAAGAGCATTCTGCACATAAAAAGCAGACCACGTGCACCTCTTACATGCTCCGGCACTTCTGATGCGGTCACTAAACAATACCCAGTCCATCGGGCATACTTTCAGTCCATCGAAAGCAAAACAGTATTGCCCAGTCCATCGGGCGTGCCTTCAGTCCATCGAAAGCATGACAGTATTGCCCAGTCCATCGGGCGCGCCTTCAGTCTATCGAAAGCAAAACAGTAGTGCCCAGTCCATCGGGCGTAATTTCAGTCCTACGAAAGTACAAGCTTTCAGTCCGTCGAAAGCAAAACAATCTTAACAGTGTATTCCAAAAAAAGAAAATAAAAACAGGTCTTTAAATCATGTTACTCAGAACCATTGGTACTATCAGCGTCAACTGATCAACTGAAACTGAACTTTACTGATCAAAATCACTAAAGATAGCTTTCTTCTTTAGCTTTAACAACAGAAACTCGCTCAAGACTTCTATGCAGAAGTAAAACATCTCAAAATAATCCCAACGAAATGGGAACTGCTCACCAGCTTAATAAAGTATGATGCACGCGACCAAGTCAAAGGTGGTGGTGGTGAGGTCCAACCCAAGCACGGAGGCTGATCCTTTCCGCTTGCCGTTGCCGTTGCTGCGGCAGATTGCGAGAGACACGATGTGGTTCAACATAGCTGGCTGTTACTGAAATCATCATTTGCACGGTATCAGGTTTATCATGTATGCAGGCTAAACTCAAAAGGTTTATGAAATGCAAGGTAACAGACACAAAAAAAACATGTTTCCAATGTATACGGGACTTCAAAAATCTCAGAATAAAATTTAAACTTCAATGAGTGCGTTTTCTTTCATTCTATGAACAAACAAACATGTGTTCCAAAAATAAGTAACACGGTAAAATGGGCCAATACGAAAAGTGACAGCTTATTAGTTACGTTCGACTGTTATGCTTCGCCATTACACTCAAAATAAAATTCATTAATAAACAATTAGAACGAAACCTGTCCTTTTATTTCCAAATCTCCAGCACAGAAGATACTGCACAGCCGCCTCTGTATCACGGGCGCAATGGCGTCCGCAAGCTCGCTCGGCTCCGGCTGCAGGACACTGTAACATTAATTTTCATATGCGTAGCTCATGTTTCCATAGTATACACGATTTGTGATCTATCACGGCATTACGAGCAATAATTTGTCGCAATTTTATTAATTACTAAACATTACAGGGTAAAGATTACATAATGCTTGCATTGGCAAATCAGCAGGATCAATTTCTAACGGTGCATTGTATTTTTATGAAAAAAAAAATATTTTTTGAGGGTAGATGCACAAGTGAGCGATGAAATAATATCACGTCGCGACAGCCAATATTTGATTTTAATTAACAATATGGATTTCACTTCAAAATAACTTAAGATCACTTAGATTTCAACGGATTTTAAAAATTAATTGTATTTTCAAATCAATAATTGAGGGTAGATTCACAAGTGAGCGATGAAATAATATCACGTCGCGACAGCCAATATTTGATTTTAATTAACAATATGGATTTCACATCAAAATAACTCGAGATCGCCTCGATCTCAATGGATTACAAAAATTAATTGTAAAGAAACGCGGCGATACCAGAGATGACGTCACGTAACGACCGCTATGCTCGACTGCCTCAATCATAATTCACAATTTCACAATAATTCTCACCAAATAACAATGAATTACACTCACCATTCAATCAAGGTTAGACACGTGAGCTTACCATTACAAAGTGTCCAGATTATGGAATGTAGGTCACCAGAAATACACCACGCTCCCAGGTGGCTGTGTAAGCAATATATGAAACTCCGCATCTATCCCACTTGCTGATGTCGGGGACGGATGGTCCCGATGGCGGTGGGCGCGTGGGGGTAGTACCTAGATATATTACTTCACAGCCAAAATAGTAGGTATGCTACCAACGCATGAAATAAACATTCGGACTCATTAACCATACTAGTGCCTACTATTTTTTCAGTACTAAATCATCAAAATAACAACGATCTTACGATGGAATCGGATTCGATAAAAATAAAAAGATCACATGAAATCGTTCAAATCTTTATTTAAGTCAAACTACACCGGCTCCAACCCTACACCTCTGACCCGAGAAGATTTAACCCGGCAACAAACTCGGCGGGACACATCTTTTCAAAACAACACATAGTTTCTTTATTTTACAAAAGTAAGCTTCTAATGGCACATAAGAAATCAAAATAACACTTGGAATAAAACACTTAGCTAAACGGTTAAACAACGTGAGAATCTATAAGCTTTCAGAATAATCCTTCAGGTGTAAGCCTTCAGGAACGTAGCGAATTAGGCACGAGCTTGGCTAACGTCCGATCTCTAGCGCGGTCCGATCAAGAAGAAGGCAGCCAGTTCCAGCGGCGGAGCCAACCGCTCCCGCCTCCAATTCAAGTTGGTAAACCTGCCTGACCAGTCTACCAACATAACGACAAAAATGCCTGCCCGTGCCTACGTTCACTCAAGATAGGTACACATCTTGACGTTCCAAAGCCTTCTACCTGTCATTTTAGTTCAACAATACGCCAAACATTGCTAATCGATTTTATACAGGCGTCTAACTATGAACTGTAATGCTGCAATACGTCTTTCTGGTGTCTCGCTCCGACATATATATATTTCGGGGATCTCGGAAATGGCTCTAACGATTTCGATGAAATTTGCTATACGGGGGTTTTCGGGGGCGAAAAATCGATCTAGCTAGGTCTTATCTCTGGGAAAACGCGCATTTTCGAGTTTTTATATGTTTTCCGAGCGAAGCTCGGTCACCCAGATATTTATAAAATAAAAGTGCGTCTACTCAGCTTTGTATGAACCAAGAAATACTAGTGTTAAACGGTATCCCCTGAGGCAAAAGTGCAATAGGTACTCACTTCACTAACTTCGCCAACTAATAAGAGGCAAATCGCGACTTTGTTATGGTTTATCGATAACTTCTCACATCACTAGATTATCTATCTATATAGACTATTGCCCATCACTTTTCTGTCTCTCTACGTATTTAGAAACTTGACCCCGCCCCTAAAATTAGTGCGATAGGGACAACTGCAGCTTAGGCGAAAAATCCCGCGTAAAATCTTAAGAACGAGGTTTCGTGCTCGACTGTTTCCTCGTCTAAAACTTAACCAATCGTAACCAAATTTAGAAATAAGAATGATTATGAAATTATTTGTGTCGGACTGTTTTGCTTTTTTGGCTAACTTTTGAATACCACGCCTCTCATTGCGGCAAAATAAATTAGGCCATTTTGGCCATGTTTGAAGGGCTCTAGCGCCTTAAAAAACAAAAATATCAAAAAAAAAAGCAAAACAGTCCGACACAGATATTGACAATAATAATCTGTGTTGAAAAAATCATTGCTCTAGCTTCTAAAACCACGGAGGAAACAGTCGAGTACGTTTGTACGGAGAAATGACCCGTCCTGTTGGCCCTTAAGGGCCCCCCCACATCTAGCGTCTCCCGAACGTCGACGCCTCACCAACGCCCGCGCGGCGTCGACGCCGCGCTCCCGCAGCGCCGACGCGACGCTGCGGCGCCTTTCGAACGTCGACGTCGCAGTGACGTCCGCGCGGCGTCGGCGCCGCGTTAGCGGCGCGCTTCCTCGACGTCAGTGGCGGCTGTCGAGCGTCGGAGCGTCTGACTGGACGTTGGTCGCCGCTGGCGTCGCGGAGGCTATGCGCGGGCGTGGCGTCGGCGCCGCGCGGCCGTTGTTGTGGCGTTGACGTTCGAGAGGCGCCGCAGCGTCGCGTCGCCGCTGTGGGAGCCCGGCGTCGACGCCGCGCGGGCGTTGGTGAGGCGTCGACGTTCGGGAGACGCTAGATGTGGGGTGGCCCTAAAGTGACAGGGGGGCCGATTCAGATTTCACAACGTGCTACGGTATTGATCTTATTTTGATACGACCTTGAACATAACTCAAATGAAGTGAAACTCGTGAGATGTACGCCAATCATCAAGCAAGACGATTGTCGAGGTCTTATCAAAACCATATCTAGTAGTTAAATCTGAAGCGAGGAAATATAATCTCCAATTTGATTTTCTGTTCGCAGAGTTATCACGGCTTAATAATAACATCAAGGAAAACTTCAATATTGAGTACAACATTAAACGAAAACGGCTATCAAACTGAGGTCGGTTACGGTGCCTCATCGAAAAAAGTGTTGTTGATTTAACCGATCAGGTTCGAACGTCAATGTTCACTTGTCAAGTTTTCTCTAAACTCGATCTGACTCCAAGAGATGTTTTTACAAGTTTTTACTTGCATTTTATGTACCTATATTGTATGCAATGTATGTAACTATAATTATGTATGTTTGTACGGGCCAAATCTTGCAAGTTAAATTTGACCCACTTCCCGGTTTCCGATGAAGATGAACTCCAAGAGATGTTTTTACAAGTTTTTACTTGCATTTTATGTACCTATATTGTAAGCAATATATGTAACGGCTATATGTATGTTTGTACGGGTCAAATCTTGCAAGTTAAATTTGACCCACTTCCCGGTTGCCGATGAAGCTGAAAATTTGCATACGTGTGTAAGTCAGGTGTCATTGCAATATTATGTGCCATGGAGCCGATCTGATGATGGAGACAGCAGGTGGCCATAGGAACTCTGTGGTAAGACAACAGACCTTATCTCTCTGTAATAAGGATTACCCAACCAACACCTGTGTTTGATATAATGGAGCGTGTGTTCCTCTATATTTAGCGTTTATTTACGTAATTAGAGTCCGAACGGGGCGAAATGAAACGCGCCAGGAAGTAAGGAATTGGGGCAACTTTCACTGATGTATGCGCATACGTCGGTGTAGCAAGGGACGGTTATCTTATCTCGTGTGTGTGTGTGACACACAGGACAGTGAAAGTAAAGCTTCAGATTGGAATTTTGGAGCTTAACATTTTGTGTAAGGATTTATTAACCGGACATATTTAATTTAATTTAATAAATATGTATCGCAGCCTTTTTGCGAATGCATCGATACAGAATGGCTGCATAATTCGCCGTGTGCGACCTCCCTAAGGTCCTTGGTTACATTTAAGGTACATATTGATAGGAACTGGTTATGCGTCATTACTTAATAAGTTTTGCTCCAATTCCACATATATATGAGACAGATATGGCCAGAACGCCTGCCATATATGTAAATTATAGCCATAAAGTAAAATAAGTAATATCATCCATATTTATATGAGACTTGCATAATGAGATCGCTATTTACTATTTAGTCGGTCAACAGCTGCAATTTTACATTAAATGTTCCAGTATACAGGTAGTTTGTTGGTGGATTTATTGGGGAATTAATATTTTATGAAGTCGTTTATTGGATGAAAGGCCTCAGAGGGTCTCTATTGTTTCCCAAATAGTTTTAAGCCATAATGTATTGTTTGTCCGAATTTTCGTTATTCATAATTCATTAGGTTCAGAAACGCGTCACTTTTCAGGATTGCCATAAAACAAACCTAACCTAACCTATCTATGGGATAACCTAACGAAAATCCTGAAATGTTAACGGTTTCAGTTTTATGACTAATGATAATATGACAAACAATACATTATGACTTAAAACTTTATGGGAAACAACGGGACCCCGGCCCCAGTATATTACAACTGTGTAAATTATAAGTATCGATTTTACTGGCGAAAACTAGCATACCGGACCTCTAGAACTGTGTCGAATGCATAAATATTAGATCGCAGTCACTTCGATGTTACCAGGCTAAAAGCGGTGCCGTTTCCCCCACCAGAACCTTATAATTCTCATACATTTGCCGTCGCAAAATTACAAATTTTCCGCAAATCGGACTTAGCTGATTACAAGTTAATATCTGGGAGACCGAGCAAAGCTCAGAAAACATATAAAAACTCAAAAATGCACGTTTTCCCAGGGATAAGACCTAGCTAAATCAATTTTTCGCCCCCAAAAACCCCCATATAGCAAATTTCATCGAAATCGTTAGAGCCGTTTCCGAGATCCCCGAAATATATAGGTAGGTATACATATAAATAAATAAATAAATAGATATACAAGAATTGCTCGTTTAAAGGTATTAGATAGATAGATTTATTAATAACATCGCTTGATGTTTCGTAGGTATTTAACTAGTTGACACTTGTGTTAACGAAACGTAATTAAAAATGTAGGTATCAGGATGACAGATATTATCCTACGAAAAGTCACATGATTTCATGCGTTACCCATTGCAGTCATGCGTTTCAGAAAGACACAAAATATACATGAAATCACACTAATTTTGGCCTTCATAAGTTTGAGGTTGACGTGCTGATGTATAACGTTAGTAATGTCACGATCTGATACAATTATTCGGCCAGTTATACAAAGAGCACACGTTTGTATGTTATTTTACGCCCGATAATCGCACGTGAATGGCGTTCCCAAGGTTTTTGCCCGGCGCATGTCGCGCGCGCGCCCATGCATGGCGCGCTTTAATTGATTTAGCATACTCCTAGTTAGTTAGTTGGCTAGTTTGAGATTATTGCTATATTAATGCATGTGTGAAAGGTTATGACTTGGCCTTAATGGTTATGCTAATCCTAGAAGGGTAATTTCATAGTGCAATATTTAAAACTTTCGCGTTTTGAACTCATATTAATATTATTAACTCACATTTATAGACGGGTCTATCGCGATTTTATTTTATTACCTTTATTTAACGTTTCGACATAGGTTTCACTGGTCGCGGCTAACTGATGTCCCAGCAAAATGTCAAACAGAGATAAATTGTGCAACTACCCGACGAAGTGTATGAAAAAATAAAATAAAACAAACGTCTATAAAATGTGAGTTCACAGTAAATAATTTTACGCGAGTAGTACGCGATACACGGCCGTCGTGAACGCTGCTCGGTCTGTTAGTGCTTGAGAAAGGAGACCTATTAGGTTCTCCGAAACATGTCGCGCGAGTGACTTAAAACAAGTGAGTCAAAACCGTAAAATTATTCAATGTTAGTATGTCTCACAACAGTTTAATTTAAATTCGATCATTTCACAGTGGCTTGACGTAGGTTGGCGTTATGACCTTTCGACCGTTACGTTTCGTTGCACGCAAGCCCTTTGGCTGGAGCAGGCAGGACACAATGCCTCCTATCCCATTACTAAAGTGGACGCGATATGCTTTTAACGAACCGGAGCACTGACCTCTGGGCATCCGGGATCTTAAAGGGCTACCGTAGACATGGACTTGAGAGGGCCTACCGCCAACGTCGAAAAACGTATCGCTCTCATCACCTTCCTCGCGTTTTCCCGGCTTTTTGCCACGGCTCATGGGAGCCTGGGGTCCACTTGGCAACTAATCCCAGGAATTGGCGTGGACACTAGTTTTTACGAATGCGCCTGCCATCTGACCTTCCAACCCAGAGGGTAAACGAGGCCCTTATTGGGTTTATTTTTCCTTCACGGAAAAGCGACTGGTAAATATCAAAGGATATTTCGTACATAAGTTCCGAAAAACTCATTGGTACGAGCCGGGGTTTGAAACCGCGACCTCCGGATTTCAAGTCGCACGCTCTTACCGCTAGGCTATTACCAGCGCTTTGAAAAACTAATCTCTCTGTCGCTCAAATATGCAAGAGCGTTAAAGAGTCATAATTTTTTTCGATATTAGTGCCCGCTGATCTGAAATTCTTGTCCACGGTTCTGAATCAGCAATATTAAGGCCTTCATCACAGTGGCGAGAGAAGAGAGTGCCCTCGGCCATGCATGGAGGCCTATCTCGCCACTGGCTACTGTACTCGGTACGTGTGATCAAGACATAAAAGACTATGGCAAGTTTAGTAGGCACGGCAATGGAAACCTGTAGAACTGACAGACTTCCTAGGCCATAGACAGTTGATTAGTATAGAGAACCATAGACGTAAAGTCTGTGCGGAAAGAAAAGAGTCGTGGAATGTATGGGGTCCAATACATTCCACGACTCTTCTCTTTCCGAACAGACTCTACAAATCAGAATTTGAACCTTCGAAAGCGATAGATCGTTGTTTGTACCTCCAAATCTTAGGTATCGCTTATTGGTTTGTTTGTGGTTTGTTTTGACGAAAACCTAGAGCTGGACGGAAAATAGCGCAATGATCTTTAAGGTCTGCCGCAGACACATTTGAAATTCTTGAATGTCTATGGTACACAAATTATTTGTAGATACCTACCTGAATGTTTTCCTAGTACAGCTGCACTATGAGGGCGTCTGTTTATCTAGGTGCTCTTATATAAAAATGCGTTGTCAGGTAGTTTATATGGTTTAACCCCGAGTCACTGTCGAGTCACAGAACTCACAGATTAAATCTCGCTTCACGACTCTGAACCAGTTTCTTATTGGAATCCAGAATGAAATGAAACAAAGTTCCTTGTTACTTGTAATTTAATAGGTATTGCTTAATCAAGCGAAACAATACCCACTCATAAACGAGTCCACGATTAGGTACCTACTTATAACAATCGATATTAACGGTAATTCTCAGAATGATAAGACAATAGATTCAATAAATAAAATTGAACAATCGCCTGATAAAGTGTTATCGGATATCAACGATTTCGATTCGACAGGGTTTACGCCTGGTATAATGGTAAATTACCCTCGTTTAAAAACTAGGCTAAAACCAAAACATCGATTTGTGTGGAATTCGCACTTTTTTAAACTTTTTTTTCTTAGCGGCCAGTGCGTAAGTAATGCGTATGGCCACGAAAATCTTCCCGAGCTTTATAAATCACTGTCACCGAGCATTCACAAAAGCTTTCTACACGGCACACATTTCCAAACTTGCTATTCTGTTGCTAATTAAACGTAACGCGAGCGCTGACCCGTAGTTTTATAGTTTTAAGATTACAATCGAGATGTTAGACAACGGTACTTACTTCACCCATAGTGAACGAGAGTAGTGATCCGATCCGGGCACAGTTTAACAGTAACACATGGAACGGACGCGGGACATGGTAACGCTCGCGACGCGTGTGCGGCGGCCGGCGGTCGGCGGGCTAACGTCCTCGCGAGTGCCGCGTATCGCCTCGCCGGTGTGCTAGGCCAGGAGACCAGCGGGGGCGTGAGCGGAGCGGAGGCGGGAGCGATTTGGTGGTGCAGAATCTGGTCTCTTCATATTTTGAAGTTATGTATTAGCTGGTTTACGTATTCTTGCTGTATCTGGATATTCTTCTGTTCTAAAAAAATAGCCTCCTCAAAACGTGCGTAGAAAACAAAATTAATAGGTAAGTACTTACCGAAATCGGTCTAATTAAACATTCACTCTGGACGGAAATTAGTATTTCAATGTCGATTCAGAAATTATGTCTCTGAAAAATAAAAATAAAGATCATTGCCTTTGAGTTTGAAGGTAGGTAGGTGCTCTTAACTGAATTTACCTTATATCATTGACCTTGTATGATAAAATACTTGTACACTATAGGTACATAAGGCCGTATTTTTTTTTGTCGCGAAATTCTAATTTATAAATTACAAAAATAGGAATGTTTACAACACTAAAACTATAAACATCGTCTTCCGCACCCGCGCTTCTCCTGGCCACGCGTAGCCGCGAGAGTGAGAGGGCCCGATAACGTTACCTGTAGAAAAGAGAAAGGGGCATAACAGCATAACACCTCACAACACCTGCTTTACCGACGCGCTGTTTTACCGACAGCGGTTCCCGCCATTTTAGAATTCGAAGGATTTACGCTCCAGTGGTAAGGGTCGTTTCCCTCTTGGACTAAACAGGATGGTCGGAATTGGAAGGTTTTCGAAGTTAAATCGGGTCAGCTGGTTTAATTAAATTTGGTGCGACGGGAAACCTTGCAAGTGTGTTGGGTGGCTTCACCCGCATGTTCTATTTGGTAACAGAAAATCAGTTTTGATTTTTCTCTTTGTATTAATTAGTAAGGTGCATTGGGGTAACTTCGAAAACAGAAAATTTTCAAAATCACAAATATATTATGTACCTATGTAGATATTTGTCGTACTTTCTGTCGTAGCAACAGTAAGCAAGAATGCTTTGATAAGCGTTTCAGTACGTAAGCATTGCAAAGGTATACTTAGAGGATTTCTGGTTTAGTATTTAGATACCTTTTTGTGGTATTCAAAATTATCCTGTTCGAATTTATATACCCCAATATTAATATAAAAATAAAACTTAATTTAACTTAATAATAATATGGCGAGCTGTTGGGGAGTAACGACCCCACGGACCCGAGTGCTCCAGAGAGTCGGTCAGGGTCTCCGTCTCCGGCGTGTCTTCGTCGGTCGGAGTAGACCCCAAGGGGACCCGCAGGACTCTCGGCTCTGGCTTGCCTTAATTGGCTGTCCAGAGAGGAGTCGAGAGCTATATATATGCTCCAGGGGTGGAAGTGTAACTTCGGAGTAACTTCGGCTAACGCCGCGAGTAACTCGCCGCGAGTAACTTCGGAGAAAGCGCAGCACACCTCTCGACACCCCTGAGCCGCTCACACCGGTGTTGTCCCTGGTCGTCTTTACGACGACAGTTTCAGGGGCCCATCTAGTCAGCGGCAAGTCACCACACCTGCCTCGATAACGTGTGGTAGCATTGTTATGGCAGGTGTCCGGACCCTTTTACAACAGCCCAAACTTAAGCTCCAGCCAAACTTCATACATAGCCCTGAACTCTTTCCATTAATAACAATACACAATAGCCCCAATGCCTGCTGAGAGTGCTGAGACCGGTTCACGGGTATCTATTTATGTACCCGTGAATGGGTTCCAGCAGGCGTTCTACATGACATCAAACTTGTCTTAAAGGGCCTCTGCGCTGTTGGCTTCGGCCCCACGCACTCCTCCCAAAGGTCCGGGACCCCATGGTCCCGAGATATGGTAAGACATACAAATAATAATAATCCTTTATTATTTCAGACAGTAAAGTAAATTTAATTTTTTCTACAGTTCTTGCATATTTTATTCCTGTCTGTGTGCCACTTATTGGCAAAAGGCCTCCTCCAACCTTATTTAACTTAGGTTGCAGTAATTTTAGCTAAGTGCTGCCAGATGGTTTTTATACATTTAATTTTAAGTCTTAATACAAACGGTATAAAGTCTATAATTAAAATGCGCCGCCTTTGGAAATCCCATCAAAAACATTACATGTAAAAAGGTGCAAGACTCGCAACGCTACTACTACAAAAAAGTTTTGAGATGTAATGTGAAACCAAGTCGGTTATTTTAATCAGTGCCAGGGGGTGTTAAAAGCGTATCAATAAGATATCTTTAATTTGTAAAACGTATAATGACTTGGCCATCGCACGGCTGCATAATGACATAAGGATCATCGTCAACTATTAAAAATAATTCTAATTGAACACAACGCTAGCGCTAATTGCAGTTTGAGCATTACACATATTTACGAGTACGGTACGAGTAAAGCATTGGTTTCACATTACATCTCAAAACTTTTTTGTAGTAGTAGTGTTGCGAGACTTGCACCTTTTTACATGTAGGTAATGTTTTTGACGGGATCTCATCTCATTTTGTAGGCAGTCCTTCTTTTCAGGGTCTCATACCCATACTATGTATACCTAATGTTATGGACCAAGTGATAAATCGGGCATTTTTCATAGTGCCCGGGCATTATTATACATAATGCCCTTATAAATCACTTGGTCCATAACATATACACATATCATAACTAAACACATCTTCATTCATACTCACATCGTACATCGTAGTGTACCTTTACCTACTATTTTTAGGAACAGAGACAGTAACTTTGTAATAGCATATATTTATATGGGATTACAAACTTACTTATGCAGTTCTTAGATCTTTAAAACGTGACTGATATTGCAATATTTTTAGGTTTTCTATGGCTTGATAAGCTGAAAACGACTTATGTTTAAAATTTGAAGCTTGTGGGTATGCTAGAAGTACCTTAGAATTATGATGATCGTAGGTGAGTGTGTCGGTGTCGAAACTAAGGAACTTTGACGTACAATAATTCTTAAACTACAAGTTCAGATTTAATGTTTTTGAAAATATATCTTAAGCATGTTAAGCCCTATATGTCACTAAAAATTCAGGGTTCTAGCTTCAGCCTGCACAAAATTACAGGACGACGAAAATGGCCTGAATCGCTTCGAGAAAAGGTACGGCCGTGCCTCTTTGTTTTGCTCGACTTGGCGGGGGCACTGCCGTGCCCCCAGATTTCTGATATTATTAGATAAGTATAAAAAGCATCTATCAATCACAATCTAGATAACCAAGGTATTTAAATAAAATTGTATTGTTGGCAAAAAAGTAGGTATAATTGTTTTGTGACAATAATTAGATATAATTACTTAAGTAACAAATGAAAAAAAAATCTACTTAAACTAAATGGTAATAAAGTTTTCTTAAATGCAGTAATTAAATTACAGTTCTAGTCTTTAATGCACAATTAATACTAATTAAGTTTTTAGTAATTCCACGTAATTCTATGACTAGAATTTTTAACATATCAGTCGGCGCATAGATTAGCAAAAAGTAACTATAAACTAAGGTCCACTAAGGCTGAGTATGGTTTTGTCTTCTTTAAGTTGCAGTTCCATGTGGCTGACCCGAAGGTGTCGAGAAAGATCACTCATCCGGAAGAACCCTCGGGAACAATGCGGGCACACATACGGAGTGTGGTTCGTATGCTGCTTTAGCAAATGGAACTCTAACATAGGAGCGGTAGGGAATGTTTTAGTACAATCCCCAATCGAACACTTGAATTTGGCTGCATTCTCATGTCTAAATGCTAAATGATGTGTCAGACTTCGCTTCGTAGCAAATTTCTGTTGACATACATGACATATGAACGGCTTTTCACCAGTATGCTTGCGCATGTGGACTTCTAAGTCTGAAAATGTCTTTGAGCAAATATTACACTGTCCAGATTTTTCTGAATGCTTCCGTCTTATGTGAGTTTTGAGGTTACCTTTCATTGAGAAAGTCATGCCGCAATAGTTGCAAACATTTTGCTTTTTATTCACATGCAGACTCATGTGGACTTTTAGAGCACTGTTGCTTTTCATTGACTTGTGACAAAGATGACAGCTATAGTGTTTTTCGTCAGTGTGAACCTGCAGGTGTTTCCGAGCCACAGTTCTATCAGCAAATTTCTTATCACATATGGAACAAGCAAACGGTTTCTCTCCGGTGTGAATCCGCTTGTGACGAATGAGTGAAGCTATTTGGCGGAACTTTCTGGAGCAAAACGGACAGGCGTATGGACGCTCATCAGTGTGGACTCTAATGTGTGTTATTATCTCGTTTTTTCTGAAGAAGCTGCTGCCACAATGCTCGCAAGTGTATTTTCTTTCCCGTTCACAGTGAAAAGTCTCGCAATGTCGTTTCAAAGCTCCTTTGGTGGCAAATTTGGCATCACACGAGGATGTAGTGCAGGAATATGGTTTTTCACCAGTATGTGTTCTCATGTGGATCTCCATGGCTGAGGGACTGGTGGTCATCTGCCCGCAGGTGACACACTGTATAGGCTCCATTTTTCCTTTCTTCCTTTTCTTAACATATTTACCTTTCTTTTCTTTGATTTTCTTTTCTGGCTCTTCCCAGTTTACATCATAGTCATCATCTAGGAAGCTAAAGTTAAGGTATGGTTCATCTGGATCGTCTTTTATGTCTTCTTTCTTAATGTCTAACGCCGATTCTCTTTGACTGTCTAGTTTTAAGTTTTTCAAAGCCAGGTCTGACGCTTCACACTTTTGCACGAATTCGTATGACATAGAGAGCTCGGCAATGCAGCCGAGGCATATCGAGCTGGGCAATCCGTCGTTCTCCGTGATAGTAACTTTTACAAACCCCATTATTTTGTCGCTGTACGGCAAGCCATCGTGTTTTTCGAACAGCGATGTATCGCCCGGTCTGCTGAGACAAACTCGACAAATTTTCGAATCCATTATATCTTCTTACAGGAATTGGGGGTCTAATAAGATTCCACTATTAATGTTTTCATAGTGATTAAATTTTATGGCACAAAATCGGACTAAAAAAACACAAACAAGCTTTATTTTATTTTTTGTTCTACCCAAATCAAATGTCAATCAAACTAAAGAAATACAGTATAAAAGTTTGTGTAAATTGGAGCGGTTATGATACTAAAAATGCTATAAAACACATTTTAACTTTAATTCTCTATTTAATAACAAAATAAGAAAATTAATGTCATGGATTGTATTTACATCTAAAATGTCTTTATACATTCAAGATGCTTTTCAATTAAAGGAATGCACTTTTGTAACCTGCGTGGAAAGAATCTTATGGGAGTGAAAATAGAAAGTCAGGATTATTTAAGCTACGCAATAAAACGAAGGAATATGTATAATTTAATCTGAAAAATGTCACTTTATGTGAAAAGTTTTAGCTTTCATTTTATATTATCTTAGTTATTTTAAGCCTTCATGTGCTTCACTTTTCATGAATATGAAAAATTTGTTTCGTTACATTATGTAGAACTATTGATATTCTGAGCGCTTTTAATCGTATCCTTATTTTAGTTTCAGCCGTGGAAATACCTTTCGTAAATGTCAATGTCAAATTGCGGGACCGATGCCGATGACCGATATTGTTTAGTTCGCCCATCTTTACTGGATCGATTTATTTAATGGAAATTAAAACGATTACCATCTCAACCTCAATGCTGATAGAAAATGGATCAAAAGATTTGTCGACTCTGTTGCACAAATGAAGGAACTTCGTATATATTTACTGATGACACCGGCGTGTCCATTTGCGCTAAAATATTATATTGTTGCGCGAACATAAAAGTTTCTGAAGACGACGGGCTGCCCAAGCGTATTTGCGGCTCCTGCGAGGTGGAGCTGTCCGCCTCGTATAAGTTTGTGCTAAAATGCGAAGCCACAGACCAGATATTACGCAGCAAAACTTCCGAAATCGATCAAAATGACGATTGCAAGCCAAAAGTCGAAGTAAAACAAGAAGATGAGGAGCTGGCGGTTTACGAAGATGAGACGGATTATCCGTATCTCGATTATGATGAAGTTAAGAAAGAAAAGAAATCAGCGTATAAGAAGAGAACACGACTCAAAGGAAAAAGCTCTTGCACATGTAAGGTATGTGGTCGGGTCTGTGCGAGTCAGTCAGCGTTGCTCATACACACCAGAGTACACTCTGGGGAAAGGCCCTACCAATGCCCCTCCTGTGACAAAAAGTATTCTGACAGAGGCGGCTTAAAAAGGCATATAGAACGAAACCATTTTGGAAAAATGAGGGAGCGAAAATTCATGTGTGAAAATTGTGGTAAAGCGTTTTATACGAAAACTGACGTGGCTGTACATATGAGGACTCATACTGGAGAAACACCATATGCTTGTACAATATGCCCTTCAAAATTCACACAAAGCAGTGCCATGTTGCGTCACATGAAAACACATTCTTCGGAGAAGTCCCATGGCTGTGAATCATGCGGCAAAATGTTTGGTACGAAAGAAAAACTGAAACGCCATTTTATGTCTCATTCTAATGAGAAACTGTATAGCTGTTCACTTTGTAATTCCCCGTTTAAGTATAAGAACAATCTCAAGAAACATTTGCGTTTACATTCGGAGCCAAACCGCTTTGTCTGCAATTACTGCGGCCGCACTTTTAATGTAAAAGGCAATCTTAAGCTACATATAAAGACACAGCATTCTGAAAAGTCCGGTTTCTGCACTATCTGTTGTAAAAATGTGCCAAACATAGACACACACACATGGAGACACACAGGGGAGCGTCCTCTGAAATGCGAGCTATGTACCAGTAGCTTTTATGAACTGAAGGCTTTAACTCACCACATGAGCTTTAGACACAAGAACACAGATAAATACAAGTGTCCCGTAGAAGGGTGTGGGATGACGTTCCCGTCCCGACCTATGCTTGCGTTCCACAATGCTAAACTCCATGATACTCGGATCCCATTCCCCTGTGACCGCTGTTCCAGAGGTTTCTACAGAAAGAATGATCTTGCCAGACATAAGATAGGAACCCATAAAGAAAGACTGACATAAAATGCCATTGTACCTAATTTATTTTCTATTTATTCAATTTATACATAGTGTAATTATAATTATGAATGCTAGTCTGTTATAAATTCCAATAATTTTAGATTTTAAATCAATAAAATTTTAGTACCTTGCATTTTATCTTTATTTCCTTGACAAGTACAATTAAATTGCTGTTTTTTTTAAATAGGTACCAATTTAATTTTGGTGGTAAGTTTGTGATACAAGTGTAGAAAATAAATGATTCCAATGAATGACGAAAAGTCTGTTTCTAAGAAAGTTTATGCAAAAACGGCTGAACGGATCTTGATGAAATTTTGCAAATTGTGCTTTTATTTCAGTACGAGTTTGAAATCTGGGAACAGGATATGGAACTCACGGCACGGGCGAAGGGTAGTATTAAATAAAAGATCAAGCAACTGTCACATTATGCTATATTCACTTAGTGCCGATAAACATGATCGTCAAACAAACCACATATCACAGTCCGCTAAACAATAAACTCCGAAATCAAGTAAAGAAGCAATAAGGTACAGCCTTGGAATATATTCACTACTACATATATATAAGTAGAATCTTTGTCTATTAAAAAACTATATTTTGGTGGCCTAAGACAGACTGCAATCGGCTTAACCTAAATCTGGTCAACGGTATTTCATTTGTACAAAACAATAACTTATTTACGCAAATAACATATTTACAATTAATCTTAAAATACGCAAAATTGCACACGTTCCATCAAACTTTTGATCCAGTCAAAATAAATATTGCTGATAAATTAATAAAAATGTGTAAAAAAATTCTTTTGAAATTACATAAATTATGCATTCAGTCAACGATTAGGTCTAACTACATTAACACGGTCTTCACATTCGATCCGTTGTTCGCCGGTCTGGTGTGTGAGCGGGACAAAGATAATATCGATATATACGCTGTCTCGCTCGCACACCGGAGCGGCGTGGGAGTCATCAGTGTGATAACCGCGTAATGATGTACGGCTTACGCGATATAACATTTAACAAAGTCAACAATCGACACGACACAAGCGACAACACGACATCAGTCGACAAATTAAATTATCAATGACGTTTTCTAACAAAATTTATCATAAAACATAATAACTAATTCATAATTTTCGGTTGTCAATAAGTGCAATTTTGAATAATCGCATCACATAAAAGTAAGGCATTAGGTAATTATGACAACCGACAGTAAATTATCTTTTGCTTAAAACGGCAGGTTTGTCCATTCTGTGGGCTTATTGTGTTCGTTTTTATCGTTTATAATTCTGGATAGGACTTTCTACACAAACTGACAAGTTACAAAACGAAGCAAAGGTGGATTCCAACGATATTAATTAAGCCATAAAAATCGACTAATAGAAGCGCGCTGGATAATGGGCTCTACAGACGAACTGATTTAACTGACAATTGATCGTTCCAATCGGTATAGAGATAATTTTTGACCGCAAGAGATAAAACGACAAATTCTTACATCCTGTAGACCCCAAATCGAATAAAAAGCAGATTATTAGAAGTTTAATTTGTCGACGCAAACATTCACATCTCCGGCAATCCACGCTACCTCTTAAAGTTAGAATATTTTCTAATCGATATAATTTCTACGCGCGTTTTACCCTTCGAAACCTAAACGCTATACGATAGAGCGAGAAAGTAATATACTTAGGTATTACAATCTCACTCTGCTCTGTGCTCTAGAATGTTGTATAAAACACGCATAAAAAAATTTTCTTAGAAAAAATGCCAAACCCCATACATCCGTACTTTCGAGCTCTCAAAGGGACGGATGCTTATTTATACGATACTTAAAGCGCTATTACACTACACGATAAATTGGATCCCGATTTTTGAGTGTCGCGCAGAAAAGTCTCTCGACTGTTGCCATGGGAGCCAACATACACACATTTTTGTCCTGTTCATACAAAGGACAAATCGGATTCGATGTCCCTTCCACGCGTACGTACAATTTAGGCCGTTTCGCCTAAAATAGTTACCTACAACTACAATTTGCTATGAAAACGCTCAATTCAAGTTTCAGTTTAATGAGTAGTTAATGCCATTTTAAAAAACATCTCCCGTATTGGGAAAAGTTTAATTCAGAATATGACAAACATTCAATCGAAAAAAAAACTAACATAAAGTTCTCATATCAAACATTGCCACAAAGCTAAATCAAACTAGCACCAGAGAAAAGAGGCTCTACCGCAAAAAACTAAAATCGGAATATCTTTAACTGCCTCTCTAACGCTCGAATACGTAAGAGCGATAGAGACAGATAACGAAATTGTTTTTCGCGGTAGACCCTTAGAATACAGCTCGATGTCGTCGAATTTTATTAGGATACTATTGGAAGCGATATTTCTAAGAATTATTACGTATATCAACAGTGAAGTTAAAGAAATATTGACAGCAAAAATACGCTCACAGGCAATAAATACGGGTCATTTTGATATAAATTTATCATCATATTGACCCATTTATTGCGCTTGTTTGTACTGCTTTAAAACTAGTTTTCAGTAAATTTACACTAACGAGCATTTTTAAAGAGTTTTTACTGTCAACTGAGTGGAGTTATGCAATAGCAAATTCGACTAACTAATGTATAATATTGTGTAGCATAATTATGTATTCCCACTTTAAACTTTACAGTTCCATATTTAATGTATCGAAAGCTTACTGTTACATTCAACGAAATATTTGTAATAAAAAAGCTACAGCATAACGTCCCTCGCGGCTAAATGGTCATAAATATACGGTAAGGTACTATGTCTTATGAATAATTTGTATTTTCTCCGAGGCATCTATTCGTCATTGCCTATATATAATTTAAAGCATACCCTATCATTTCTCTAGTATTTATTTACAAAAAATACATTTATTTCGCAGTTACACAATCCAATCTCGTTCTGATTTGATGAAAGAGACAATATTGTATATATAGCATATGCTTTGATTTAATATTTTCTTACAAGTTGCGTCGAAAACGACGCGTACCTTAGTTGTACCTAGTTAAGATTGTCTCACGACAAACAAAATTGGATCGAAAATCGGATTGTGTGTAACGTGTTTAACCTACTTAATAATAAGTTCTTGCGACATGTCGCGAACTGTCAAACGAAATAAATAATAAAAATAAAGGATTCCGCTAAGAAATCTATATGTCCATGCATACGAATTGTGCCATAAAATTGATAATAAATATACATTCAAATTGCTACAAAGCAAATAATTTTAGTCTAAGATATCATATTGCGTATAATTCGATTTATGTCCTAATGACAATGAATAAAAATAATTAATAATAATGCAAGTATAATAATTTATACACGTCTCGACCGATGATTTAATATAACGTCAATAATATCTGCCCATAAAGCTTAGGCAATTTCATAATGAAGTCGTTCTAGCAACCGAGTTTTGTGTTTTACTTCCATAATTTTAATACAATAAAAACAGTTCCCGCCTTATCTGGATAAATATTGAACATTGGTACGTTTGGCATCATTTTGATTTACATTTGTGTATATTTTGTATCGAATAAGTTACAGAATGAATAAGAAACGGGGTGAAACTTGTCAGGAGTCGGATTTATGTCGCCAGGGCAGAGGTCGCGAACCCTTTCCACTTTTCAGTAGAAATTAACTAGGACGTTCGCAATTAATAGTATTTCATACCAACGTAAAAATGATGGCTCGTTTAGTCTAAAGCGGCATTCGGGGCAGAGGCGGGGACCGGGACCTACTTTTCAGTAGAAATTATTTTTCTCAAAAATGGACGGCAAAGTCGACGTTGCCGGTTAAAAAATTGGTCGCGAAGTGCGTAGTTTATGGTCAGTCAAAAAAATTAAAAAGTTAAAAACATTGCAGTCTCGATTTTGGGACTGCAATGTTGCATACAAATTCCATTATTTAACGAGTTCCAAACTTTTTTAATGTTGAAATGGCCATATCAAATGAAGGCATAGGTCCAATTAAACAGCCAAACAGATGATCAGCACTTATTATTATAATGTTGGTACCGCGACTATTTAGGTGTCTCAAATAGGTTGGCGTATTTTCAGCAGAAAAATACACTTCTTTTTTTTTAAAGGCGGCAAAGCAAATATTTTCAATGGTTTTACTTTTTTCTGTGATAATTAGACCGTTGCTCCGGTAAATAATTTCTATTTCTTGCACCATTTTTGAGAAAAGCACTATATATGACTCGGCTGGAAAGCTACTTGCTGGCTTCGGATTCAATTAAACGGACTCCCAAGGTCGTCCGTTTAAAACGAATCCTCAGCCAGCAAGTAGCTACTTCCGAACCTCGACAATAATGTACTATTGTGATTCATACCAACTAGGGATGTTGCGAACATCCGCATCCGCAACCGCGGAACTTCCGCATTATTTTCAACATCCGCATCTGCATCCGCATCCGCATAAAATCGATGCGGAGCTTATGCGAATGCGGATGTCGAACAAGTCGGTACAGGAACGTCTTAGCGGCGGCGTAAGTGCTAGGTAATTTCGTCATTACCTATAACGAAATCGTCTAGATCCAAAAAAGTTGGCCAAGTTACTGTTTATTAAATATAACGCACCTATATTCTTGCTCAAATACTAAACGTTTCGTTTTTTTTAATAAAAAAAATACTAAAAATGTAATATTTGACGTTTTCTAAGTACCTAATCTTGACATCCGCATCCGCATCCGCATCCGCGGATGTGAGGCATTATATATCCGCATCCGCATCCGCATCCGCGGATGTCAAAAAATCGGCATCCGCAACATCCCTGCTACATATGACTCGGCTGTAAAGCTACTTGCTGGCTTCGGATTCAATTAAACGGACTCCCAAGGTCGTCCGTTTAAAACGAATCCCCAGCCAGCAAGTGGCCACTTCCGAACCTCGACAATAATGTACTATTGTGATTCATACCAACGTCAAATCCCTAGTATTTCAGTTGATGGCCTGCTCAGTCATCTGCAGACACAGGGCGTCGAGGCTGGAGTAGTCGTCCCCCGGGGTGGGTCGGAGTAGCGCGGGGGGGAAGGGTGGGTAGGAGTGGGACTTGGGCCGCGGCGGGGGGGGAGGGGGGGGAGGGGGAAGCCAGGGCCGCGGCGCGCGCGAGTAGGGCGGCCCGGCGCGCCAGCTGAAACCAACAATCTATATATTGAATAAAAATTTCAAATAACATTACTTAGGGCCACTTGCACCATTTACTAACCCGGGGTTAACCGATTAAACCCTGGAGTTACCATGGCTATCAGTACAATTTGACACTGGGTTAACGGTTTAACCGCTTAACCTCGGGTTAGTGGGATGGTGCAAGTGGCCCTTAGAGTAGTGATCTTTATTGGCGGTACCCTGACCATTGGTGGTAGCAAAGTATGAAATATACTTGGTCAACCAGATCTTGACAGTAGAAAAAGGCGGCAAATTTGAAAAATGTAGGCGCGAAGGTATATCGTATCATAGAAAATTTGAATTTCGCGCCTTTTTTTACTGACAAGATTTGGTTGACCAGCTATATCAAATAAATTACCCCAAAATGAATGACTAGTAGGTAAGTATATAGTATTAGACTATAGTAGGTATAAGTAATAAAATTGTATTTTGTACAACGTGATATAATAGAGATTTTTAGTCGAATCGTTTAGGCCCCGAAGCTTGCCGAGTGACCTAACTGAGGCGCGAGATAAAAAAGCTTAATTACTAGAGATGCCCCGAATAGTGATTTTGGCCGAATACCGAATATTAGGCCCCTCTCTTCTCTTCCTGTGTGAGATTTTGTTTCCCTGTACCTCCACGTTCTCATATTACTCCCTATTTAAATAAAGGTAACATGTTAAATATGTCTAATCGCAGAGAATACTTGTTTGCTGGTTTACTGTTTAAAATTATTAAGACTGGTAGCCCAAATTATCTATCTGATAAATTAAATTGGTCGTCCATGGCAATTAAATATCGGTCAACTAGAGCAAGTGTCCTGGTTCCATACAAACACAAGACAGCTGCTTTTCGAGGAAGCTTTAGGTATTTAGCCTCAAAGTGTTGGAACAATATTCCCCCACCAATTCGTATTACAACGTCGAAGTACACTTTTAAGCGTAAGCTCAAACAGTATTTATTAACAATCCAAAAGCAGGAAAATACCTAAAGCCCCCAAGTCCGTTTGTTTGTTTTAAAATTAGATTTAATTTGTACGCAAACTTGATTAAATTGTATGTTATCTAAATTAATTCACAAATGTTTTCTCCATTTTTCTTTGTATAACGCTTCTCTATAACTTTTTAGTAATTTTTGTCTCTGGTGGTTGATGATACCGTGAGTCTGCGCGCGCACTGCTAGGTCCCGGCAGAATACCAGCGCTGTGGCAGCAATGCTGCAGCACATGCTGAGTCGGCGCCTTTTCGCGACTACACAAGTACACAGTCGTGACAAAAAACAAACCTAGTATGTAGTTAGTAATTAGTTTAGTATAGTACTTTGACATAAATTTTAGTTTTATTCTTATCATAAGTTCATTTTTTTTGTCACGATATGGTTTTCCAATAAAGTTTTTATCTATCTATCTTATCTCTCTTAGCCGAAGCGCCGAATATTCAGCATGACATGCAAACATTTTGAATCACAATAAGGTATTATGAAAACTGATCGCCAAGCCAATAAAACAACGTTTGCTAATATATTTATTAAGTTAATAAGTTGAACAGAATTAATGAACGCAGTTAGAGCTAAACAAATAAATGTTTAAATCAACAAATGCTCAAAAGAGGATCTTCGTATTTAACAACTTTCCAAGAACACGTTCTAAATATTAAAAATACCTAGTTTTTGGTTATTTTTTTTCTTTTTACGTAGGTGCAGCAACAGATATTCGGTATTCGGCCGAATAGTAGGCAACATTCGGCCGAATACCGGATATTTGGCAATGTGGCTGAATAGGCCGAATACCGGATATTTGGCAATGTGGCTGAATAGGCCGAATACCGGATATTCGGCAATGTGGCCGAATACAAAATAGTTGCCGAATATTCGTGGCATCTCTATTAATTAATTTTTCTACGATTCAACTTAAAATAATACTTTTTCTCCTATGAAATCTAAATAATTAAACAAAAGTATCTCAGTACCTAATTTTTTTCTTTAAAAGACATCAACGCACTTTTTATTCATTAAATAGTATCGCGTTGATGTCTTTTATTCTATTCTTTGACGCCACGTGATTAGTCGAATTCATTACAGTCAAGTAAAACGCTTCATAAGAAGTCATTTCATTATAATTGAGTCGGGAGCCCATAATGAAAAGTATACGATTACAATTTCGTATACAAAGTCAATCATTAAAATCGACAAGTAGAAAAAAAACCGGCCAAGTGCGAGTCGGAGTTCCGCACCATCAACAAAAAATAGAGCAAAACAGCAAAAAAACGGTCACCCATCCAAGTACTGACCCCGCCCGACGTTGCTTAACTTCGGTCAAAAATCACGTTTGTTGTATGGGAGCCCCACTTAAATCTTTATTTTATTCTGTTTTTAGTATTTGTTGTTATATACATCATCTGTGAAAATTTCAACTGTCTAGCTATCACAGACTATCACGGTTGAGATACGGCCTGGTGACAGACGGACGGACGGACAGCGGAGTCTTAGTAATAGGGTCCCGTTTTTACCCTTCGGGTACGGAACCCTAAAAAGCATATTAATTACCCCAAAAGTGAATGCCATATCAAATAATACAAGCAAAAAAAAAAAAAAAAAAAAAAAAAAAAAAAAAAAAAAAAAAAAAAAAAAATCCCTTACCGTGGTTTGGGCGCACGTCTAGGCGGCTGGTCGCCGACGTGCCGGTAGAAGGTGCGCGGCGGCAGGCGGTGCCGCAGCCGCCGCAGCGCCGCCTGCAGCGCGGCCGCGCGGAACGACCCGTGGTGCAGCGCCTGCAAAAACAAAATCAACCTTACAATGATTGGTCACAGTCTGCTGGGCTCCGGAATCACTCCAGGCCCCAATTTCACCACGGTGACAGGTGCGCCAATTGTAAAACATCACTGTTGCTGACGTCACAGGCGTCCATGGGCTACGGTTACCGCTTACCATCGGGCGGGCCGTATTACTGTTTGCCACCATCATAGTATTATTTAAAAAAACATTATTATATCGGGAGAAAAACAGATATTTCTCTTGCGAAGTTTCTGACAATTGTCACAAGATTCAAAAGAATTGTCGGTAATTCTTGACAGGAAATGAGTTCTGTGTCGGAATTTCGTGACAATTGTCGTGTTTCTTGTGACAATTGTCAGAAACTTCGCAAGAGAAATATCAGTTTTTCTCCCGATATAATATATTTTTTTTAATAATACAATGATGGTGGCAAACAGGAATACGGCCCGCCCGATGGTAAGCGGTAACCGTAGCCCATGGACGCCTGTGACGTCAGCAACAGTGATGTTTTACAATTGTCGCACCTGTCACCGTGGTGAAATTGGGGCCTGGTGCCATAATCAAAGGATCTGACCACCCAAGACGGCACTGGTGCAACCTCAACAGACTTCGCACTGGCCATGGTCGCTGTGCTTACTACAGACACCGCTGTGGATGGGTGGAATCCCCGGCTTGCATTTGTGGCGAGACTGCACAAACAATTCAGCACATTATAGAGGATTTTGTCTAGTCTGCGTCTAGTAGCAAAATGAGAAATGAAGACCTGAGACAAAAAACAAAAGTGACCGACATACTCACTAAAATAGACCAGCAGAAGTGGAGATGGACTGGCCACATGTTGAGAAACAAGCAGGAAAAATGGAGTAAGATCGTAACGGATTGGTACCCAAGAGGTTGCACACGGAGTCAGAAGAAACCTCGAACAAGATGGGAGGATGAACTCAATCTCACAGCGGGACCGAAATGGAGCAGAGTGGCCCACGACAGACCCCAATGGAAAGAGCTAGGGAGGCCTTTGCCAAGCGGCACACTGAGCTTAGAGACATACTCTAACTCAGAACAAAAGGGCTTAATAGATAGATAGATAGAGGATTGCCCCATAACGCGCTATGTCTATTGCTATTGTCGATTGCTATGTCTCCTGAAGACCTGATCGTCCTTAACGACGAGGCGACCGAGTGGCTGATTGGACTTAATTTGAATTTATAACTGTTTGTTTTCTGTTTACTATACTACGCCATACGATTAAATAATAAATCTTTCAATGCAATGCCGTTTGCTATACACATTTTGAGTTTCATGGCGCATTGGATTCGTGTATAAGGTTATTTAACATTTTTTTTTTTATTAAAAATGGGGTTACTCATGGCCACAGACTAGCCGAGGCGAAGACGTGGCCTACGATGGAGCGAGTCTGCCCAGAAGGTGCCTGTTAACCCTTGATTTGAAGGTTGCCGGGTTATATGAGCTCGGAAATATAGACGCCGGCAAGGAATTCCATTCCTTGGCAGTGCCATAGAGAAATATAGTAAGACAAGAGTGCTAACTCCATACATCAGTTCAGACTATTAATTTCAGTATCTACATCTAGCATCGAGTAGCGGAACTATCAGTACTGCTACTTGACAATAGATGTAGCAGCGACCGGAAAGTCTTATGCTGTTGAGATAAGACTTTCCGGCCGGTGCTACATCTATTGTCAAGTAGCAGTACTGATAGTTCCGCTACTCGATGCTAGATGCTAATAGTCTTTTTGGTACTAAAACTGATGTATGGAGTGAGCACTCTATGTATATTTTTTTCTCTATGGCAGTGCGCATAAGGAAAGAGGAAGCAAAGCGCTTCGTGCGGATTCGTGGAATATCTACCAAGTAAGGATGGAAACCGGCCGTGCGTCTAAAAGTTCGATTTTCAAATAAAATAAAATTAATGAAATAAAATGCAATAGATTGCTCACGATCGCCGCTTGAGAATGGAGACCTGGTTAATCTAACAAGCTGTTGATAATCGTTTGTCCATTTCTGTGATTTAGGCATTTATATTTAAAAAAAAATATTAACAGAGACTGGCCTAGTTTTACAAATAGGCTCTAGGCTCCCTGAAAAATGTTACGCGAATGACTAAAACTATGCGAGTAAAATCGTAAAATTAACTGCGTATACGACACATTTAATTACACAAACGGGTCTACCGCGATATAGTTTAATTGATTGATTTAGTTGAGAGTTGTTTCTATATCGCGGTAGACCCGTTTGCGTGATTAAATATGTGTAAAAAACGCGAGAGTTTAAAGTTAGGTATATGAATATGGCTCCAGATAGTTTATAGTACATTATTGTCGAGGTTCGGAAGTAGCTACTTGCAGGCTGAGGATTCGTTTTAAACGGACGACCTTGGGAGTCCGTTTAATTGAATCCGAAGCCAGCAAGTAGCCTTCCAGCCGAGTCATATATAGTGCTTTTCTCAAAAATGGTGCAAGAAATAGAAATATTTTACAGAACTTACAGAAGCAACGTTGTAATATTCACAGAAAAAATACAACTATTAAAAAAATTTGCTTGCCGCCTTTAAAAAAAAAAGAAGTGTATTTTTCTTGATTTTTCTGCTGAAAATACGCCAATCTATTTGAGACACCTAAATAGTCGCGGTACCAACATTAAGCCTGTAACAGACTATCGCACCGCACCGCGACCTTGGAGCGTCGCACCCATAAGTGAGAGCGAGAAAGAGATATCTGTTTCTCGCTCTCACTTATGGGTGCGACGCTCCAAGGTCGCGGTGCGGTGCGATAGTCTGTTATAGGCTTTATAATAATAAGTGCTGATCATCTGTTTGGCTGTTTAAGGGACCTATGCCTTCATTTGATATGGCCATTTGAAGTTTTAAAAAGTTTGGAACTCGTTAAATAATGGAATTTGTATGCGACATTGCAGTCCCGAAATCGAGACTGCAATGTTTTTAACTTTTTAATTTTTTGAATGACCATAAACTACGCACTTCGCGACCTATTTTTTAACCGGCAACGTCGACTTTGCCGTCCATTTTTGAGAAAAATTCGATGTAATGCCGCATACCTTTTCGACGAGCCAACAATGTAACGACATGGGGTCGCGTTGTTCATCGTCGTCTATGTCTCGCATCGGCACTGTCGTTTCCGGGATACATGTGGACGCTGAAACAAACATACATGACGACTGAATGCTTTCACGAAATACCTGTTAACAAAATTTTTATTTAACCCGGTAAAGCTTTGGATTCCTCCGAAAACGGTGCCGTCATATTACGGCCGCTATATAGCGTTGACTGACGTCACTAGAACGTTGTCTATGTAAACAAGATGGCGCGGTTTCCTAGACGGCGTTACGTTGATTGTCAACGTAACGTAAGATGACGGCCGTCATGACGGTGTCGATAGTTTCGTGAACGTTTTATTAGATAGCGGTGACGCCATTTTGAATAAATGACACGAGATTTGAATAAATGATTCCGTACTACGATTATTTTCCTCTTCTGATGATATTTCATCCTCCAAGTAAATTATAGATGATCAAGCAAATCTTGTCAGTAGGAAAAGGCGCGAAATTCAAATTTTCTATGGGACGTTATCCCATCGCGCCTACATTTTTCAAATTTGCCGCTTTGACCTTGGTGGCTGACGGTGTGTTATGACGCCGTGGTACTTTCCACATGTCGCCACCGTAAAGACGGCCGTCTTTTGCGGCCGCTATATGACGGCCGTCATATGACGGCACCGTTTTCGGAGGAATCCAAAGCTTAAGCCCTCAGTCTTCAATACACTTACTATCTGCGCTGGAAGAGGTGACTTCGGAGACATAGGGCTCAATATCAAGCCCTAAAACAAGTGCCTGTCGTTCTAGGGCTCTCGCGGCGGCCCTGGGCGCTCCGCTGATCAATTCTAAAGACCATGCTGCTTCCGATCCAGTATTACTCGTCTTTAACCGTACCTGTCTCCAAAACACTGACTATCTGAGCCGGCAGAGGTGACTCCGGAGGCATAGGGCTCAACAGCACTTGTCTGAGCCGCTCCAGGGCTCTCGCGACGGCCCCGGGCGCTCCGCTGATCAGTTCTAAAGACCATGCTGCTTCCGATCCAGTATTACTTGTCTTTAACCGTACCTGTCTCCAAAACACTGACTATTTGCGCCGGCAGAGGTGACTCCGGAGGCATAGGGCTCAACAGCACTTGTCTGAGCCGCTCCAGGGCTCTCGCGACGGCCCCGGGCGCTCCGCTGATCAGTTCTAAAGACCATGCTGCTTCCGATCCAGTATTACTTGTCTTTAACCGTACCTGTCTCCAAAACACTGACTATTTGCGCCGGCAGAGGTGACTCCGGAGGCATAGGGCTCAACAGCACTTGTCTGAGCCGCTCCAGGGCTCTCGCGACGGCCCCGGGCGCTCCGCTGATCAGTTCTAAAGACCATGCTGCTTCCGATCCAGTATTACTTGTCTTTAACCGTACCTGTCTCCAAAACACTGACTATTTGCGCCGGCAGAGGTGACTCCGGAGGCATAGGGCTCAACAGCACTTGTCTGAGCCGCTCCAGGGCTCTCGCGGCGGCCCCGGGCGCTCCGCTAGCGAGCTCGGCGGCCACTCCGTCCAGGACGGCGCGCCGCTCGTGGAGTTTGTTTATGGAGAGCAGAAGTTTGTGGCGAGCGCCTTTTGTTACACCTGAAAAAAAGGTAAGTGACTTTAAAACTACAATGTTCATAGAAATTGATAACCTCCTGCTTTTTTAGGGTTCCGTAGCCAAATGGCAAAAACCGGAACCCTTATAGATTCGTCATGTCTGTCTGTCTGTCCGTCTGTCCGTGTATGTCACAGTCACTTTTCTCCGAAACTATAAGGACTATACTGTTGAAACTTGGTAAGTAGATGTATTCTGTGAACCGCATTAAGATTTTCACACAAAAATAGAAAAAAAAAACAATAAATTTTTGGGGTTCCCTATACTTAGAACTGAAACTCAAAAATTTTTTTTTTCATCAAACCTATACGTGTGGGGTATCTATGGATAGGTCTTCAAAAATGATATTGAGGTTTCTAATATCATTTTTTTCTAAACTGAATAGTTTGCGCGAGAGACACTTCCAAAGTGGTAAAATGTGTCCCCCCCCCTGTAACTTCTAAAATAACAGAATGATAAAACTAAAAAAAATATATGATGTACATTACTGTGTAAACTTCCACCGAAAATTGGTTTGAACGAGATCTAGTAAGTAGTTTTTTTTAATACGTCATAAATCGCCTAAATACGAAACCCTTCATGGGCGAGTCCGACTCGCACTTAGCCGCTTTTTTGTAGGTTGTTACTGTTGTTAGGGTGGTAAGCCACCTGTTCAATTTCTTTGTCCAATGTGCATTGCATCTCACTCTCGCATTAAGCAAAATGTGAGACGCAAATGCACATTGAACCAATATATTGGACAGATGGAATACCATCCTTAATAACATTTTCGATACAAGGTTTTACTATCGAATGTAAAGGCAAAGGTTTATGATTTGTATAAACTATGTAAAATCAAAGTCAAATTCTATTCAAGGAAATCATAAATAATAATTTGAGAGATATAATTCAATTAATAGCATTTACTAGCTATTGTTTTAGTCACTCTGGTAATGAAATTTAAAGTCAAAATGAAACCGGTCTTAAAAAAGCCCTTAAGATTGTATTTATAGAATAAACAAATTTCCGTCTAAAGTATTTTTATAGGCGTGTTTCAGTGAACTTCGAATAATTTTATCACAGAAATTAAAAAAGGAAAATAAAGTTATTAAAATCACATACCATATAATTCCTAATCGATTAAATTCGTGTAGTTTGTCATAACAAGTATAACCGTAATCACTATTAAATAACCATGTTACGTCTTTTTATTATCATAATGACTAATGATGTGATAATGATAAGGTAGATTGCAAATTAAAAACAAAGACGAAACAAAACTTTGTTGTGATAGTTAATATTCTGATAAGCGGGAATCCAGCAGTAGAAAAAAACCGGCCAAGTGCGAGTCGGACTAGCGCACGGAGGGTTCCGCACCATCAACAAAAAATAGAGCAAAACAAGCAAAAAAACGGTCACCCATCCAAGTACTGACCCCGCCCGACGTTGCTTAACTTCGGTCAAAAATCACGTTTGTTGTATGGGAGCCCCACTTAAATCTTTATTTTATTCTGTTTTTAGTATTTGTTGTTATAGCGGCAACAGAAATACATCGTCTGTGAAAATTTCAACTGTCTAGCTATCACGGTTCGTGAGATACAGCCTGGTGACAGACGGACGGACGGACGGACGGACGGACGGACGGACAGCGGAGTCTTAGTAATAGGGTCCCGTTTTTACCCTTTGGGTACGGAACCCTAAAAACTGGGCACTTTCTAGAGAAATTTCCAAACAGTGACCGATTTCCATTGCGTCTAAATATTGTATCTATACAAATTAGACACCTCTCTCAAAAATTATCATATTTATGTGTCTGTGGCTATTTAAATATTACCTACACTAGAAAAGAAATCTCATTTACCTATTTAAATTTTTATTATGAATGGATTTAGGGGCTTTCACTTTCTTTTCACACAACCATATTACAAATCTTATTTAATTTTTTTTTAATGTAGAGTACTTATAGGCATTATTGTTTGCAACTCAGCTGTGTTTGTAGGTACATCTCACACATAAAAATGACAGTTTTATTGGTCAATTGACTAGCTTTTGTATCAATTTTACACTAATATGCCTCATTCGAGTCAATAAAATGATTTTAGTATCTGGAATATAATATATTTAAACTTTATTGCACAGTAAAAATGGCGGGGTATAATTATAATAATTATGAATACTTACCTAATTTCTCCAAATACTCCTCATCTATAGCCATCATCTGCTCATAGCTGATGTTAGTAAACAACCACACGTACTTATGTAACCTCAAACTCTTTAACCACTGAGCCACAGTAGACATCCCCGGGAACTCTGTAAACTTATTCGACCTCAAATCATCAAGTCTCGTCTCGCTCCCCGTCGTCCCATACATTATGATAGGCCTTATCCCTAAACTATGTTCGCTCGATAAAGAAAAACTCCTAGGTTTCTGAACGAACGGTTCGTCTGCTAAATTTTCAGCGGACGAAGACATGTGTGTGAAGTTAGTTGAAGGCGGAGTGAGGCTGCTAGATCTTTGGGATTTTGGCTGCGATATGCAAGCGTCAAAGTTCAGTTTGTCTCCGTCTAAACTTATGTCTACGTCTCTTCCGTTCTTTGAGAAGGATTCTTGTAGTAAATCTGTAGAGAAGGTCAATTCTATGGGGTCGGTGAGGTGTCTAAAGTCGACGTTTTTGCCGATGGTGCGTCGGAAGGTCGAGGCGCCCCATATGTTGTGTTCGGGGAGACTCGGCTGTTGCCACACTGAGTCTCTGGCGCCCGACATGTGATTTTCTAGATAGCGGAGCCATTGGGTTAGCGTTCTGAAATTAAAAGTTAAATGTAAATAAATAACGCTCCATCGTAGGCCACGTCTTTGCCCCGGCTAGTCTGTGGCCATGAGTAAGCCCATTTTTATAAAAAAAAAAAAAATATACCTATATTATAGGCCATTCTTACACAGATTGACTAAGCGCCACTTGCTTCCACTAACCTGGGGTTAACTCGTGTAACCTGGAGTTACCATGGTTACCAGTACAGTTTGACACTGAGTTAACGGTTTAACCGCTTAACCCCGGGTTAGTGGGATGGTGCAAGTGGCCCTAAGTCCCACAGTAAACTCAAGGTTTGTGTTGTGGGTACTCAGAAAACGATATACATAATATACAAATACATAGAAACACCCAAGACTCGGGAACAAAATATCTGTGCTCATCACACAAATAAATGCCCTTACCGGGACTCGAACCCAGGACCGTCGGCTTCACAGGCAGGGTCACTACTAGGGATTGCAGAATCGGTACTGTTTAAAAGAACCGGGATTTTCGGTACCGGGCAAAAATGGAACCGGTATTTCCCGGTATTTTCGGTACTTTCGGGACTGCCTTCAAAAATCAGTTTTCACATCAATTTTCAGTAAAAAAAAACTGTCAGTCTTTAAGTCATTAATATAATTTGTTTTTTTTTTTCCTAAACTACATGATATTTTTACTATCTTTGTTGATTGGCAAAAACTGAATTGTGGCTCAGTAATATCATTTTTTTTTAATATGTAAGACGTTTTGTGAAAAAGGATAAAAAAATATATAATTTTCGCATGCGTTCAAAATGGGCTGTGCACCTTCGAACATATAATAACAGAACTATCAATACGACAAATCAAGAAATTATTCAGCCAGAATTATTAATTCATTTAAAATATCATTATCATATGTGAGTTTCTTATACCGTGTTCGAATTTGAATTAAAAGTAGTATTTTATTAATTACAAAATTGTCTCTATTTTTGCTTCTAGTTAGTATACAAATATGAAATAACTAATTGTTCGTATAAAATTATTTATCGTACAAACATTTATGCCCTTAAAGTATCAAATTACGCAATTTTATATTGTCGGCATTGTCAAACCCATTGACTTTTTTTTTAATTTATTTTAATGTAGTGGTCAGCCGTAAAAGTTTTCTTATTTATTTTCTTTATAAAACATGATATTTCATGCTAAGTAACAGAAAGCAGTCAAATATTGTACCGAAAATTTTAGTCCCGAAAATCCCGGGAGTACCGGGATTTTAATTTTGAAATCCCGGTTCTTTGCTTGGCTCTAAATCCCGGGAATTCCCGGTACTTTCAGTACCGGTATTTCCCGGGAGCAAACCCTAGTCACTACCCACTAGGCCAGACCAGTCGTCACAAAAAGTAAAGTTATCAGGATTTAGCCTGGTCAATCTAAAACGCTTAGCATTAAGGAGTGCGATGGAAATATTATTTCCGTCGTGTCTCACGTATTGCGACGTCCCTTTCGTCAAGTTTCTAAATTCAGGAAGGTGCAGCGAGCTCTGAAATGCCAAAGTATACAACCCCTAGGGTGTCACCAAATTTATTGAAGCTGAAACGGAATTCTTTTTGAGAATATCTTTTACTCCACGCTGATTTTAGCAAGGTAGATTCGCTCAAGGTAGATAATGTCGAGGTGTACTTTTGACTTGATAATATACCTTATAATAATATTTGTCTTAATAAGAGCATGTTCGGTTTGACCTATTTTGAATTCTGTGTATTTATTTTTTATGGTTAGATAATATGGTTAAATATAAAATGATAAGATATTTTCTACTTTTCGCTTTCTCCGAGGGAACTAAAAGCGATTATCGGGCTCGACGTGGCAATATTATCAAACAAATATTTCGCTGCTCAAATTTCATACAATAGATAGGTACACTATACCTCTGATCCATAGCCGTGAGCGCAGGATGCACCAACATATATCTTAACAACTGTAAACACAGTTCAGGAGGCCGCCGCGAGTCCACACACCGCTGCACCAGCCGCGGCGCCGCCGACACGTAGAGGTCCTTGGCGGCCGCGTTGTCTGTCCGCAGGAGCGGGAGTAGCGTCAGCAGACGACGGAGGCATTCGCCTGCAATGCAACTATAATAGGTAATTGACCGACCGAAGGCGAATCGCGAGCAAAGCGTCTCCGATTCAGTTTCCGACTCAAAAGTAGCTAAGAACAGGAGAACAAAATCATCTGAGCACAACCTTACCTATTAAGATTAAGAGTGTGTGCAGGTAATTTTGGACACCAGGCCCTGTTAACACTTCTGATGCTTACTGTAAATACTTTAAGTTTTTGGCAAATACAAGCTTTTATCGTTGACTGTACTTTCCACAGGGAAGACAATTGTAACAACCCCAAACACAATTAGTTTGCGTTGTTATCACAGAGTTCCTATAGCCACCTCATGTCTCCATCATCAGATCAGCTCCATGTCATCATAATATTGCATTGTCACCCGATTTACACATGTATGCACAATTTCAGCTCAATCAGAAATCGGGAAGTGGGTCAAATTTAGCTTCCGAGATTTGACCCACACTAACTAACATATACATTAACAGGGCAAGTTAAAGAAAAGCTTGTATAAACATAATTGTTTATTCTCCTCTTCTTTACCTTCAAAATGTGTGATTCATAACATATTAACTATGTGCAGTTATGCATACAATTCTCAAATCATGAAAAAATATAAGTGAACAATGATGCAATATTAGCATCTAGACTTGCAAACAACACTTTACATCTGTAATGCTCAGTAATTAGTAGCAAGGCAAGGATACAATAATATTGATGACATCATCCTGAAGTTATTATGAAAGAGTCCTGAGCTATCAGCATTTAATCAAATAGGTAATGTTTTGCTTGTTGCAACTTATTTATTACCTATAACTTTAATTTTAAAAACTCCTGTATAGTGGGCATACAAAAAAAAGTGTTAGAATTTGAAATTTACAATGAAATAAATGAAAGAAAAGAAATGCAACTCTGTTCCAATCTAAAAAGGTTTCAGTATGAGGATAAATATACAGTTTCATTGGAATCCAATAAGATTCCTATAAAGCCAAAAGTCATGATTTATAGTAACAAAATTACAAGGATCTATTGAGACAAATTGAATTTGTGCCATTTTTAAGCTAATGAATCTAATGATACACTACACCACGGGTCACCAAATGGCGGGCCGAGGTCCGCATATGGACAGCTAACCTATTTAATTTTTTTGTTATTTAATAAACTCTAGGAGAAAAGGACCGCAATGGTCAGTTTATTTTAACAATCGGACCCCTGAAGAAACTAATAATTGGTGACCCCTGCACTACACTGTCAATCTCTACTAATATTATAAATGCAAAAGTAACTGTAACCTCTTCACGCTTAAACCACTGAACTGATTTTGATGAAATTTCTTATGGAGATAGCCTGAGACCCAGGAAAGTACATAGGGTAGTTTTTAGGGTTCCGTAGCCAAATGGCAAAAAACGGAACCCTTATAGATTCGTCATGTCTGTCTGTCTGTCTGTCCGTCCGTATGTCACAGCCACTTTTCTCCGAAACTATAAGAACTATACTGTTGAAACTTGGTAAGCAGATGTATTCTGTAAACCGCATTAAGATATTCACACAAAAATAGAAAAAAAACAATAAATTTTTGGGGTTCCCCATACTTCGAACTGTAACTCAAAAATTTTTTTTTCATCAAACCCATATGTGTGGGATATCTATGGATAGGTCTTCAAAAATGATATTGAGGTTTCTAATATCATTTTTTTCTAAACTGAATAGTTTGCGCGAGAGACACTTCCAAAGTGGTAAAATGTGTGTCCCCCCCTGTAACTTCTAAAATAAGAGAATGATAAAACTAAAAAAAATATATGATGTACGAGGGGTGTTCAAAATATTCTCGGTATGAGAATGAAAACAAACAAGTACGAAAAGTTTGATATTTTTATTTTTCAATATACTCCCCCCCTATGTTCATACACTTAAAAGATCGATCAATTTTTTTTTTTAATCCTGCATAAAAATATTTTTTATCTTTGGTGTAAAAATGCTCCTCCACTGCCGCCTTCAATGCTTCATCATTGGAAAATTTATTTCCACGCAGATCCTTTTTAAGATTGGGGAACAAAAAGAAGTCGCTGGGGGCTAAGTCCGGACTATACGGTGGGTGAGTAACAGTTTCAAACCCACATTCAACAATAGCTGCCTTGGCAATATGAGCAGTATGGACGGGGGCGTTGTCATGCAGAAGCATAACACCTTTGGTTAACTTTCCTCGCCTCTTTTCTTTGATTGCATCCTTTAATTGACGTAGAATGTTAGCGTAGTACTGTCCTGTGATATTTACACCTTTTTCTTTATAATCGATCAGTAATACTCCTTCACAATCCCAAAATATCGTGGCCATGACCTTGCCAGCTGAAGGGATGACCTTGAACTTCTTGGGATGAGCTGAACCCTTAATGTGCCACTGCATGGACTCTTGTTTACTCTCTGGGTCATAATGATGAACCCAGGTTTCATCTCCAGTAACTATTCTTTGCAGCACCTCATCAGGATTTTCACCGCACAGGTCAATAAAATCGGAACAACAAGCTACACGCATGTCTTTTTGAAGCCGAGTCAGCATTCGCGGAACCCATCTTGCACTTACTTTTGACATATTAAGATGGTCATGGATAATATCATGTACGGTACCAATAGAGAGATTGGTTACTTGTGCTATAGATTTTACCTTCACTCGACCATCTTCCAATATAAGTTTTTCCACTTTATCAATATTTTCTTGTGAAGTAGCTACTACAGGCCGGCCAGGTCTAGGGTCGTCTTCAACACTCTCCCTTCCACGTTTAAACTCGCTTGACCACTTTTGAATGGTAGATAAAGAAGGAGCAGACTCACGGTAAACACAATCCATTTCCTCTTTTATGGTTTTTTGATTTTTACCCTGTTATGTCAAGAATTTTATCACGCATCGATGTTCTAATTTAGTTAACATTGTCAATTCCCACATGATGTTCATGTTTGTTCAGCAATTGCAGAAAAACAAAAGAACATCTCGGTTCGAATTATACTTTTTTTTAATGTCAATGAATAAACCTTAGCGGCCAGTAACGAAAGAAATTTTAGAAGAGGTTGTAAGATATCAATACCGAGAATATTTTGAACGCCCCTCGTACATTACCATGTAAACTTCCACCGAAAATTGGTCTGAACGAGATCTAGTAAGTAGTTTTTTTTTATACGTCATAAATCGCCTAAATACGGAACCCTTCATGGGCGAGTCCGACTCGCACTTAGCCGCTTTTTTGTATCAACCATCATCATAATTCGGCACAGACAAAATTGGGAGCAGAAATTGATAAAGGTGATTTCTAACTCTTATCTTCATAGCAATAGGCCTTATAGTTATTGACAACCAAAAACAAGTTATCTTTTGCTTGGTAACAACACATTAACATTTAGAGAGATTGGCCAAGCAGTTTATTGCAGTGTGTGAGTCATACAGGAAATTAAATAATACACATGCATGAAAGTACAATAACAAACTTACACCCTGCATGTTTTATGATACACAAGGCATCAAAATACCAGAATTATTGTTCAATATCTATGAAACATTATCAGTTGAGGGTAGCTCAACATGGTAATATCAAATCCATCTAAAAAGGAGGAACTAAGGTTACAGGTGAGAGCATTAACTATTCTAATTTCACCGATATAAGAGATTATAAAAGGGCAGAGACGTCGCATTTGATTCAATAACAACACCCGCTGAAAATGAGTGGGCTGATATTCAAATTTCGCCGTTACTTTTCTCGACTTACCCTCATCGTCATCGTCATCAAGAAGGCCGGCGAGGACCGTCTCGTCATTAGCGTCCCTCTCGAGTCTCTCGTCAGGCCCGTGGTCTCTTAGGGCTGCGTCCACAGCCCTCTGAAGAAGCCTCAGCCCCGGCACAGGCACTCGCCGCGCCAAGGCACAGGCGACCACCGTCCGCTCGCAGGCGCCCCACTGCTCAAAAACCCCCGCAACGCCGCCCAGTTGCTCGTAAAAAGTGGCGTTCATGATAACAGCATAGCACGTTAACAAATTTGTTTGTGTTCTACACGTCAAAGGTTCCTGACAGCTGATCGAGCCCGCCGCGACGAGCAGTGGTCGAGACTCGGTTCGGACGCTGAAGTTGCTAGAATGTCGGGCGGTTTGATACGTTGCACTCGCGTTATATTTGTGTATAAATAACAGGTAGATTGAAAACAATTGTTTTTTTGAGACGGACCGTCGTCTAACTACTAAAATCCAAAATGGCTGACTAGTTGTTGCCATAACAGAAAATTAGTACCAATAGTCGGGTAAAATATTGAAGACAATTTGCAAATATTTAATAACCAGGATGCTTAAGACCAATATTTTTGCAAGTATTTAAAGTATTGTATTTGTATTAAAAATGATACATTCATTACTAGTATTTTTTTCGCATTAAATAAAAGTACTGAATCTTCTGTTCTACTATTTGACGATAGATGGCACTAAAATCAATCTTCACAATATAATAATACTACCGCTATCTGACACAAGATGGCGCAGTAAGCGTTGTCTAGTATTAAATCTGTATTTACAAGTCTATTTCATTTTTAAATGCTTCCAGTTATTTATAATTAAAGTGACTTTATCAACGAAGAATAATAAATAAACAATGTTGTTTTTTAACTGTGACAGTAGACAACGCCTGTACGTAACCAAACCATTGAAAGTGACAATAACAAGTAGGAAAATAATCCTAAAAGCTTCTATTGGGGAAGTCCTAAAAGTAAATCAACCTTCCTTCCAAAAGCAACATAACTTTTTGTTGCTTTTCAAGTGTATTCATTCATGTAAACAATCACTGTCTCGACACTTTTGAAAAAGGAATTGCGTCTTTACCTTTATTATTTTTGCTGTTTAGTATGAAAATCTTTAAGATAATGCAAATAAGGTTCTGTTTAGCATGTTAAGAACATCAAAGAGGTCTCGAAAGCGGGATAATCCGTAAATTGTACAATATCTTTGTACAATCCGAGACCACCGTGTCGCGTCGCCTATGACAGACAGACAAAAACTTTAGAAAAGCGGTAGGTAGCTAATCTATACAGGCTCTTATGCATAGATGAACAGACTGGAAAGGCATGAATTCCCGGCGACATATTTTTTAAAGTATTTTTTCTGCCCGCTATGCCACGGTGAAAATAGAGTCAGTTAGGTAATACTCGTATTTTAGGTTCTAACACTTATATACCTGCTTACCAAACAGGTAGAGGTTTACCAAACCTACCTTATAGATATAAGGTACCTCAGATGAAGACGACGCAAACAAAATACTAATATTTTGTGGAACTGCTTAAACTATTCTTACTCAATCAACTGTACCTACCTACTGCAGACTGCTGGATCAATCGTCATCATTACTTTTAGCCTAAAAGTCCTACTGGTGAGTTTAGTTAGACCTCCTAATTAGGTATTAGGTCCATGGGGTCCCAGCGCGCATAAGTTGTTCGCAGAAATCGCGAAGCGTCTGGTTGACGTAACTGGTGACCGAAGAGCTGGCGGCTACCTCGCACAACGTATCAGCATTGCGATACAGCGAGGTAATGTCGCCAGCATCCTTGGTACAATGCCTCAAGGGCCTATTTTAGATTTAAGCTAGTTTTTAATTTCTTTTAGTAATACACTGTATATATCTTGTTTGTAAATAAATGATTATTAAAACGGTATTAGGCAATGTAATGTAAGTTTACTTAGGCAACTTGACAATAGGTAGGTAGGTACCTATTGGGTTAGTTGGTTCCAAAAATGACTTTCTGTCTTGCGAATGTCGTTGACCTAATCGAGAACGTCGTTGAATCAGCTAAAAGATCTCGCAATTTACCTACGCAAACTCTTAAGGTTTTGTATAACCCGTGCGAAGCCGGGGCGGGTCGCTTGTTGATTATATTATTACTTATAGAAGGGAATTTTTCAGGGCAAATTTCTCCAGGGCAAACATAAAATATTTCACGGTAAAAAATATGCTTAATTTTAATCATTCAGATATGTAGATCCTTGTCTTGTACCGACAGAGCTGATAAAATGCTTTATGCCCCAAGTTTATGGCTCCACAATGATGCCTAAAAGATTAGTTTAAGACAACAGATGTTAACTCGCGATCTTAATTCAAAGACACCCGGCCCTCATCATTTGCCTAATTCTATATAATCTGCCATAAACAGATAAAATACTTGTTGAAGCACACGAAGTAACAGTATATCGAAGATAGTGGCGTAACCAGAGACAATAGCTTGGCAAAGACAATATCAGAGCAGATTAGGGAGGGATTAAAAATCGGCAATGAATGATTGTTTTTCGCGCGATTTATTTTTATCTGATGGACGGAAATTGTTGAAGGCCGATGATCTACGTTCAGTAGATTTATTTAAAGTTCAAAAAGAAAAAAAGAAAATTATTGAACGTACAAAAATCATTATTACACACAGACAGAGGTTATATTAATTAAGTAGGTAAATAATGTACCTACATAATTTACTTCTATGAAAACGAACCCCTTTATCGCCTCTATAGAGTTTTATCAGTTTTACATGGATATAAAAAATGAAAATTCAAAAATCATATTCTCAAAATCCTTGCCACGCAACATTCACGTTGCCAATGCTTTTCCTGTGTTTTCCCCCGGGCCGTGTCGAGCACGTAGCTCGCAGCCACGTGCCCACGTGCCTTGGAAATGCAACCTAGATCGGGTTTAAACCGGATATATTACTTTTGAGAAAGCTGCCAAATATTCCCTTAAGAGTTAACTATGAAGGCTATGAAGCTTGACTGTATATGAAAAGGTTAGGTGTAACTTATCTAGTTCAAATATATTGTTTTAAAATGTTACATTTTATATGAAAGCTAGAATATATAGAATAATTATTTATTTTAAGTATGTAGAGGCAGTCTAAGCTAACTTTACACCAACTAGAAAACAAAAATATAAAACAAAGTGGAAGTGACATATTTTCATAGAAATGTGATATGATAGGTATGAATGATGACATTGCCATACTTTGTGATTGCAAATGTCATGCAGAGTTAGCTTGGTCCGATTCTACCTAGGTATGTAATGAAATCTACTTAGGTATACAACGTATATCTATCAAACATTTATTGTATGCACTAATCCTGTCGTGAATATGTAGGTAGGTACCCAAGTTAGATCTAAGTACCTAGACCTACGACTATGTACCAGTAGGTACTTATAACATAGATACCTATCTATATACATATTATAATTAAGCTCAATTGCGACTAAATAGACCTAAGTGTATGGTATTATTCATTTCTATTCTAAAATAAGTTGATTTATAATATCTTAAATTTAAACTGTCGATTAGGTAGGCCTATTAGGTGTGTGACATGTTTTCGAGACCCTAGGTCTCCATTTCCTGGCACTAACACTTAACAGTGCATGTGCAACGGTCGTGAGCAGGCGCAAGTGACTAAAAGTAAGTGAGTTAAACCGTAAAATTAGCTTACTAATTTATAACACTTTTTCATCACAGACCGAAAGTGACTGATGGTTTCTACTTTCTACTTACACTGCTGTTTCCGCCAACTTGCCCATCTGGTGCTTCGTATCAGGGATGTTGCGAACATCCGCATCCGCATCCGCAACCGCGGAACTTCCGCATTATTTTCAACATCCGCATCCGCATCCGCATCCGCATAAAATCGATGCGGAGCTTATGCGGATGCGGATGTCGGACAAGTGGGTACAGGAACATCTTAGCGGCGGCATAAGTGCTAGGTGATTTCGTCATTAACTATAACGAAATCGTCTAGATCCAGAAAAGTTGGCCAAGTTACTGTTTATTAAATATAACGCACCTATATTCTTTCTCAAATACTAAACGTTTCGTTTTTTTTAAATAAAAAAATACTAAAAATGTAATATTTGACATTTTCTAAGTACCTAATCTTGACATCCGCATCCGCATCCGCATCCGCGGATGTGAGCCTTTAAATATCCGCATCCGCATCCGCATCCGCGGATGTCAAAAAATCGGCATCCGCAACATCCCTGCTTCGTATATACTCTACTTATTCAGGCCAAAGTAGGTAGGTACTTACATAATACCCGACTTTGCCTTTTTCTGCATCATTTCTTCCCCTAAACTCGTAATAACCTCTTTGTCCTTCCAACGACATCTGCGTGACTGAAACTTCCACAATTTTATGCAATTTGCAAGACAATGTGTTTCACGGCACATTAGGCATTCCACAATTGATCCAATAAAAGACACAAGTCGAGGAAAGTTAGAAAGTTTACAACTAGTATAGTATACCCAATGACTTAAGTTCTATGTTTAAAATGGCGTATATCCTCTAGAATATTACACGTTTAAGTCCTTACAGGTATGTCGAAGTATGCAAATATTTTGTGCGGATTTTTTGCAAGCCTCACAAAGGGGTGTCTTGTTCACACAATAAGTGTTTTATTTTCGAAAAGTAACGGGTAAACGTGATAGAGTTTCGCAAATAAATAGACAATAGATTATAGAGCACGGCGTTTGTGATGTCTCGTTTGTGTAGACGTAGGTACTCTACGTCTGGACTCATTTTATGTGAAATCATCAAACGGCTGTATTGTCTTCCTAATAACTTATAAAGTTATGCCCAATATTTACGATGAAATGATACTTAAGCTTTTAATTGCTAACTTAATTTCAGTCAGTATTTAGTAGATATCTTAGGCAGGCAGACATATACATACCTACTTACGTAAAGCTATTGAAAGGGTTTGAAATAGGCGTGCCAGTCGGACTAAGCTCTGGAAATGTTAGTTATAATTTAATTTACAATTTGTCAATCTAGTTTATATATTCTTCAGTTATACATAGTTACAAATTACACACCTTATTTATAAGGACGATTGTGTATGTATTCAAACGGTACCACAAAACCACAATAATGAAAATAAATGCAACTTGCACCCGATTAACGGTTGCATTGTCCATTTTGCGCCTTTTGCGGAAATCAAATTCATCTGCCTTATATATTATATTCACACAAAACCCCTAACACTCAAGGAAAAACGGTCAAAATCCCTTGCAATTTGTAAAACCGGTCACGCGCCTACTCGTTAACCCTTTGAATGCCGATGTCTTTGTGGCGCTGACGTGCGATCGATCAGAAAGGCTATTTGATTTTGATCACAATTCGATCGTTGCGGTACAAGCTGTTTGTTTAGGCTTGGGTATGTAACGGGGTTTTATTTCCTATATACTTAGGTCAGTACCTACACGACAATTTTCGGAAAATATAAAAGAGAAGATGCTATTTTTTGGTACAAATTGGATTTATTTATTAAAACCATAAACATAATTAATAAACTAAACTTACAATAAAAAGTAACCTAAAATTAAAACTACCTACTATTGGATTTACGAACCTAGCCTATATGTAATACGCCTTTTCAAGTTAACTAATGGTCTGCCGCTTAGGTATTACGTACTTACCTAATGTAGGTTATTAGAAACAACATAACTTTTGACCCTCTTTTTATATTTATCCCCAAACCAGAATCGACCGAAGGACTATAATTGGATGTATGAAGGCTTGAGCTTCACTTAGCTTGGCTTTTTTTTCGTTTATTGGTAATGGGGTAGCCTCTCATTACTCATTACCAATAATACCAATACACAACAATACACGAACTGCAATAAAAACTAAGAGGCCGTTAAATGATGATTAAAAAAATAGTCATCTTAGTCTTTCAGACGAAACGCTATCAGTATGAGTGTGGTATGAGTATGATGAAATGTAAAAGGACGGGCCCAACCTTAGAGGGTCCAACCGAGCTTGAAATAAGTTCTACCGGCGGAACATAACTATTACATACAGGATATGACATCTGTTCAATCCGAATATCACTTACATACAATAACTCCTACTGACCAAACCATTCACGAAAGTCATTCGAGCACACTAAGCCGCAACTGTCACTGATGGTTCAATAAAATCGCGACTTCCGCACGCCATCTTGAATAATGACGTCACGGTGGTCTTGAATGTCCATTATAAAGGACATAATGTTAAACGGCGTTTGGAGTGAGACGGATCGCTTTAGTAATATAGTAATCCTTTAGTTATTCTTTAAGGATTTGCTTTCCTTTAATTTGAATAAACAGTAGAGCAAAATTCATTGAAGGTTCGGATTAAACGAGTTTGCTTGCAAAGGGAAGAATGACGATGCGGGCGTTTTGATATTAATAATAACTGTTTTGTTTTGTGTAATATTGAGTTTTTGTAGAACAATGCAGGTCTTCGTTTCTAGAAATGATAAAGTAAAGGATTACGTTAAATAATAAGCATAATGATCTTGTTGTCGATACCGACGTTTGCGTGGTTTAATTTATTATCGCGTAGCGGTAGATTTTGGACGGTCAGTTAAGTAGCAAGGATTAGGGTTTAAATAAAACTTAAATATTTTTACAATAATACATTGTGATAGAAATATTTCAATTTATTGATTTCAGATTCTGGGTTCAAAAAAATGTTAGTAGGTACCTTCTTAAATTTTAGAATTAGTGGCTACGTGCCAAATACATACCGAAATCAAAATAATAACAAAACTTAGTAGGTAACATATGTTTGTATTCAAATCAAAAATCAACCTTAACATCTCTAATAAATTAATAATTAAGTTTAACATTGAACCTGAGTACTTATTTAAAAAAAATCTTTATACTTACGAAATTCCTGTTCAGCTCAGCTTCGATATTGCGAACCTTCTTTTGTTTGATTCGAATAAGCTTTGAATAGTCTTAAGCGATCAGAAATGTTTACCGTTACCTCAAACAGTTCTGTTAACCTATTATTTATACGAGACACATATTGACATCTTGATTGATGATCGGATCAGTATATTGACACACAATACGCGCAATACGTCTTACTTGGGATTCAAACCCACGATGCAGTGGGATGATCATTTATAAGACCAACAAAGGTACTGACAAAATGATAGAAGGCCACACACTGTCCGGAAATGGTCATGAGGTTACTAATGATGATGTTACACAAACAAGTTTTTCAGCCCTTTTTATAACATTTATTCTTTTTGGAAGTTTTAATTGAATCACAAATCGTTAATATACGAATAGGTTCCTACCTAGTAACTCTAGTACTTAATCATAAAGAATCCGTCAAGCACTCGTAATACAAATACAAACATACCTGTTCATTTATTTCTTTATAAAAAGTCATAATCGGTTTCTAGGGGGCAAAACTTAATGACAGGTAAGTTTCTATATACTCAATTATCTCATAAACTAATAATTTATGTTTATAAAAATATATTATGCCTAATTTTATTGAAAATACATATTAACATGAAACATTTTGCCTTTTTATTCAACCTATATTAAGATTAGGGACATATAATTAAAAATTAAAAAGTAAGTAGGTCTATAATAGGTAGGATAAGGATAGGAGGATAAGTAGGTAGGATAATCTTAAAACATGAAAAAAATTGTAGAAATAATTTTATTCAACATAAGTAACAACTAACAACCTAAACTCCATTTGAATAAAATACGAAAAAAACTTTCCCGAAAGAGTTTCCAAAGAACTCTCAAACAGAACCATGAGAACGGCAAAAGAAATTCGAAAATCATTCCCAGATAATGCGGCAAAATATGGCACAAATATCATGAATGCATTTTTTGCCCGCTTGGGCAAGTGTTGCACTGGACGGGTTCGCAAATGACAGGCGCGTGACACGCGGGGGATTTGCTATCTTTCCGCGTTCCTTGTCATGTATAAATGACATTTATGACATGTGGCATAGTGACTGTTATCCTGTGAAGTGTGGTGCAGCTGTGTGAAACAGTTCCGTAATTCGATCCTTTACACGATGTGCCCGTTATTATATGGGGATTCAACGTTTGCAATGAAGGGGCGGTTTTCAGCTTTCGGCTGAAGGGTTAGGTTTAACAGTTATGAGAATTCTTGCGTCCTAAGAAATGTAAAAAAAAGACGCAAATAAGCAATATTGGCTTACATTTTAGATCTTAATATTAAATTCTGTTACTTATTGTTTAGCACCACACAGTATTAGTTAAGTATTACTACATAGTATAAAACAAAGTCGCTTCCCGCTGTCTGTCTGTATGTATGCTTAGATCTTTAAAACTACGCAACGGATTTTGGATAGAGTGATTTAAAAGGAAGATTTATGTATAATTTGTTAACCCGTGCGAAGCCGGGGCGGGTCGCTAGTTTTCATATAAAGTATAAACTGAAATGAATGACATTACTCTTAAAACAATCCGGCCTCCGCTACTGAATGGCATGGTCACTTTTTCTTTAGTTACAAAAACTATTGTTTGACTACCATTTCATAATGTATCTCTCAGTTACTTAAAGGTTAGCTGGAAGAAATCCCTTAACGGGATAAGTTCGCCTTTGTACACATTTACTGGATGATCTCTGTGTTGTGTACTTGTTTTGTGCAATAAAGTGTTTACTACTACTACTACTATTCCTACAAATCGTCTGACCCTCACGGTAAATCATCGGTAGGTATTTTTATTTAATAATATTGTTTTATATTGATATTTAATTACGTATGTAATACATAAGATATAATCTAAAATAAACATTAACATTACTCTCATACCATTGTCGATTACTTATTAGACATAAGTACTTACCTATATTTTATGATTAAAAATATTACCGCATTTATAACACTCTAAACTCTCGCGTTTTGTACACATATTTAATTACACAAACGGGAAACAAAGGAAAAACAATGAAATTATATCGCGGTAGACCCGTTTGTATAATTAAATATGTATTACCGCATTTATTTACAAAATTATACTAGCATGTTCAAAGATAAAACTAATAAATATGGGTAAGTAATGGATAAAAAACACAGATTTTTGTTACTAAACGGTCCGTAAATGATAAACCTTATTTTTATCTAGGATTAAGTTAAGATCTATACTATAATTATTTTTTCTAATTTTAATTCTTAAGGTAAATATCTAAAAGTTGAATATCATTTATTTGATATTCAACTATAATAATTTATAAGTTAAAACATCACCATTCACTATATTTGATAAATTAAGAAGGACTTTTCTCATTTATTGAAACTTATTACATATCGGTAAAACCATGCAATTTGCGAAATCTGATTTGCAACGCTCCACCTTGAAGAAAGTTCTTCGAAAAGGATTAAAAGTTGCAACCGTCATTGTCCATCCTAAAGGACAATGAGCAGAATAACGGGCCTTGCAAAAGCCCGCGACAAAAGGTTCGCAATGTTCCCTATAGAGCCCAAAAGATAGTCGATATTCTAAAAAAGGATTAAGTTATGATTTATTGGGCCTAGTTTAAAATTGAAAGTGCTATATTTTTATCTTTACTGCAGCAATTTAGAAAGATTGGGAAGGATTAGTGTTGCTGCAGCTGTAAAACTTACTTATTTACTAAAATACCACATTGCCATTTTTGTCTATACAAGGTACCTACTTTTACAGGGCCTATCTTTGAAATTATTTAAATTTAACCGTATGAAATTAGAAATTAAATGTATTTACATATTCAGTCATTCAAATCTCAGGATAAAAATTCTTTTTTTAATAAAATTAGAATTCAGAGGGCCCGTTCTGCGTATAACTTTCTACACCAGTTTTTCAACCACTTTAATCCATATTTAAGGAATCTGGCGAATAATAAGTAATTTAGTTCTCAATAGATGTAGGTACTGACTAAGAAATTAACTCTCATTTGTTTGAATATTTAACTTATTATCTCTACGTTAGTTTTTCAACAACTAATCAATGCGGAATCATCGAATATAATTACATATATGTAATTTATTTCTGATTCCGATGATTGAGTGACTGAAATTAATTTGTTTAAATTTTGTTTTGGGTAGGCATTTTATCAGCGTATTCAATAAAAGCAAGGCATTTCAGTAAATTTGTTTTATTGTAAGACTAGACAAAACTCTCAAATCTTAACCCTAAATATCTTTCTCATCTTAGACAAATATCAGTCCTTGCCTATCACAACATAGAAACATAGGTAAGTTATACAATACTAAATTGCACAAAATAAATTATTAATCTAACTATATCTACAGCTATTTACAAAATTGCACGAAACTCCTAAGTGTCCTTCTTTCTTCCCATTTTATCCGCGGAAAGAATCGCATCTCACGCATAGTCCTGAAGCAAGCATGGCCCTAAGTTTCGCGGCTTCTTTTTCAAGATAAGTCACTTTAAGGGCAAGCCTCACTTCTCTCAGCTTCCTGCGGTCTCTGCTCTGTTTGGCGGCAAAGTTGTTCCTCTCCCTCTGCTGTCGGTACGAATCGTCGACTGTTTCCTTCGTGGAGCGGACGGAGCGGCGCATACGAGGATTGTTACCTAGTAAAGTTCCTCCATTTTTCTCAGCCATAGCTCTTAAAGCGTCACGTTCAAAAGCCTGATAGTCCGGGTCATCGGTAAGGAACTCCATGTCGACGTGATTGGAGAGTCTGGTGAGGCTTTGGCGATTGTGGTCGGCTTCAGGTGAGTCAGGAGGCGAGAGCGTGGCCATCCTATTCCTAGACAACATAGCTTCTTCGTGTCCTGAGCTGCTGCTTGGAGACATCTGGGGCACTGGGTATCCATGGTACATTGGGCTACCAGGAGACACTTGCGGCACAGGGTACCCATGGTACATAGGGTAGTAAGGCACAGGGCTGGTAGTGGCCGGCATGTAGGGGAGGTAAGGCGGGCTCGGTGCCACCGGTTCTGTCTTCAAGGCGGCTTTGCTCAAGTCCAGGGCTTCGTCAGCGTACGGAGTCCACAGTAACGCCATTTCACAAACAAAATACGATCAACAATTATAAAAAAAGTTGACGATTGCAAAAGAGTTGAAGATCGCAAAGGATCGCAGTTGGTCGTAAGAGTACGTGTATTTCGATTGAAAGTCGGAGCACAAGTGAAAATTGCGATGCCCAGGCGTCCCTTAAGAGCAAGGGTGCAAGGGAGGGGAGGGCGGGGTTGTACCGCTGGCCACGGTAAACAGGGGGATTAATGCAAGGGGTAAACAATAGGGGATTAACGGGGTTGTAAAATTGTTGATTAGAATTGATAAAATTTTGCCGATATTTTTTAATGCCACGTTTCATTTTATCTGGTAAAGAAAGATAATAGCACAGTCAACGTAAGTTACCTATATATTAAAATTAAATGCGCAAAATACCTGTTCCAAATTTAAATAAAATAACTAACTATCGAATGAAGTAATGGACAAGAAAAAACACATTAAAATGGAATTTTGTACCCACATTTTTGTATCCTATACCTACTATTTTTTAGTTACCCATACCATAAAATAATATATGTAATGTATAATTAAAAAAAAAGTAAAAATATTAATTAACTATTATTTACTTTAGCAAATAGGTCATATTAAAAAAAGTGTAAATGAAAATTTACAACCAAACAAATATGATGCAATTATGCAACTAAAATATTAATTGTTATGCAATTAAACTATCAAGGTATTACTGTGTTTGTTGTTGTCGCATGTGTCATACATTTGACACATTATACACACAGAACACCCACATTTTCTTCAGGCCGGCCGGTAGGCAAAAAGGCGGTGCATTGTGATTGGTGGACGCGTTGCGTCAGACGCCGCCCCTGCGCATGATTGTGCAATCGCATTTCGCGTCGCGTTTTGTGTTTACAAGTCAGCTTTCACATGTTTTAAAAATATACATGTATGTATACATATTTGAGAAATACGCTCGCGTTCCCTATGTTCGTCAAAGGGTATACCTATTAAGTTCCAGACAAAATGCAAACATTAATAATTTAAAAATAAATTCAGACCAAATATGTGTGAGTCCTGAATATTTATTTTGTAAAAACCAACCTAAACTAATAAATGATTTTAACGTACATTTTATTAAATTTGCAAGTAATGTAAAAATCGCAAACTGCGCGTTTTTATATTATTTTATTAAGCTTTTGATTTCAAATCTAATGCCAAGAACGAAATTATTGGCGTCGGATTTTGCTATTTACTTTTGACAGTTTTAACCTAATGATTTAACCCTTAAATTGACAACGTCCAAAATACTGGACATAATTTTTAACATTCATTTAATTAAATGAAAAATTATAAAAGGCCGAAACAAGAAACATGACTAGTTAGGTACTAAATAAATAATATAAGATTTAATAGAATAAAAAATAAGTACCTTATTAATGTACTGATACATATACATCTAAGAGTTTCTTAAAAAGTATTAAACGCATAAAATTGGTAGGTAAACGTACCTGCCTAGGTAGGTACCTATATGTGTTTGGCGTTTTCCTCCTTGATCCTAAAAATCACATTATATCAACAGGATAAAAACAATGCTACCTAATGCTAATATACATAAATCTTGCAAAATTGTTAATATTGCAAATGTGTTTTGCTCAATCTCATTAGTTAACTAATTTGTTTGTTTACGGCGGCTTATGAACAATATCATTATGACAGACTACCTAATGGATATTATGATATAGGTACTCCGTCAAAACAGCTATTGGCTAAGAAATATATTTTTATATTTTTTAAAGTTTCGTAACAAACTTACTAAGGTAAGTGGTTTTAGTGGTTGTCAATTTATATACAGATGAACTTGTATCTATATTTTGCCAATCAGAGTACAATAACATTTGTACTTTGATTGGCAAAATATAGGGCCCCATTACCAGTCGATAAAAATATATAACAAAATCCCTGATTCTATTAAAGACGTGGAAACTTATAATAATTATATTACGAAATAAACTGAAATCATGGCTAATTGCTAAATCATTTTATTCTTATCAAGAATTTATGGCATCTGACAATAGTGATACGAGTCGTTTTTTTTATCGCATTTCCGAGTTATTATATGTTTTCCGAGCGAAGCTCGGTCACCCAGATATTTATTATTTTAATTGATAATGTATTGTAATGTCATCGGAAGTATATCTGGATTATTCAGTGTAGAAATCAAAATCATGTTATGTTATGTTTTAAGGTAATTTTAAGTATTTAGTTGTTAAGATTATTATGCTATACCCTATTCAGGGTCCATGCTGTTACAATTTGAATGATTATATAACACCTATATGTACCATGGATTGCAGTAAATAAATGAAATGAAATGAAATGAATTAATTATTTTAACCCCTTATTTAATTATGTACAGTCGACGTCAAAGAGATCTTTACGACTAACGTTACAAAAAATTATTTACACGACTTTATTGTCATAGCATTTAGGTCGTGTAAACATTTTTTTGTTACTTTGGCTGTAAATTTCTCTTTGACGTCGACTGTACATAATTAAATAAGTATGTTACAAATAACATAGGTAATTGTTTACCCTTTTTTGTGTTTTTTTTTTTCATTAGGACAATAGGAATAATTGGGTAAGCGTCAAGATTGTTAATTAGCCTTGGTTTTTTTTTTCATTTTTTTTCATCTTTGTTACGTAAATGTTCAATCCAAGTTTCATGTAATTTAAGCATGTCGTATTAAAATGAGAGCGTTACTTATTCGATTGTATGAGAGCGGCTCTTTGGCGTCGGGTTCGTGTGACCCTTAAAATAATTAGTTGAACTATAGGATATTACTTAACTAAAATTTCATAGCCACAAACAGAAAGTCTCAATTTACCACCCGTGCACCCTAAAAACTCTTCTTAAGAGCAGGTGTTGAACTGATTTGATCCTCGACACAATATTTTGATTTCAGCCATTAACAAAACCTCTCACATTCTTATCTGTCCATCGCAAAAACCTCGGCACGCGAACGCATGTAATGTAAACACCTAAATGTCAGTTGTCAAAGGATTGTTATCTTTGGGCGCGTGGACATGTGGGCTTCAGATGATGCAGCTGCCGGCTTCATGTTAATACTTATCTACTTCGTGAAGTTGAAAAAGTATGTGCTTAGAGATAGGTACTATAAAACGATACAATTGCCACAATTTGTCCTGCGGTAAAAAAATGGCACAAAATCAGGATGAATGGGTAGTGAATTGACTTAGGATAAAAAACACCAAAGTAGGTCCCTAAATTGGTGTATCAAATGACTAATACAATAATTGTGGCACGGCCCAAAATAGTTTCAAGATCCGTTTGGTCCTATAAGTAGATAAATATCTGGGAGACCGAGCTTTGTTCGGAAAACATAAAAACTCAAAAATGCGCGTTTTCCCAGAGATAAGACGTAGATCGATTTTTCGCCCCAGAAAACCCCCATATAGCAAATTTCATGGAAATCGCTAGAGCCGTTTCCGCGATTCCCGAAATATATATATAGATAAGACACTTCTTATAATTCCGCCAATATTGATTAGATCGCCGTAAAATGGCGGCCCTTGCACCATGTGCACAACATCGTACTTACATAAACGTGGGTATATACCTATGGGAGGGATGGAACCCCAACTCTGTTGCGTCCCTTTGCGTCGCTCTGTTCGTGGTTTGTGTAACATGACTTACTAAAAGCAAGCGCTTTTACTTCATTTGTTGTACTTATTAACTTGAATTATTTTATATTTATATGTTGTAGCTGACCATAGGTAAGTACCTACTATATTCATAGCTTCCTTTTGATGGAAAAATTCGTTACAAACGACACAACTGCACCTGCGATATATTCGTAGGTAGGTTATACTACATACCTATAGTATTTGACTTTGTATTAACCATACAAGTAAAATATTTAACTAGTGCTAGCTTGGTAAATTGTACCTATGACTATATTTAAAGCGACATCTTATTTTTTAACACATAAATACTAAATTAATACTTATAAAAAGCGGCCAAGTGCGAGTCGGACTCGCCCATGAAGGGTTCCGTATTTAGGCGATTTATGACGTATAAAAAAAAACTACTTACTAGATCTCGTTCAAACCAATTTTCGGTGGAAGTTTACATGGTAATGTACATCATATATTTTTTTTAGTATTATCATTCTCTTATTTTAGAAGTTACAGGGGGGGGGGACACACATTTTACCACTTTGGAAGTGTCTCTCGCGCAAACTATTCAGTTTACAAAAAAATGATTTTAGAAACCTCAATATCATTTTTGAAGACCTATCCATAGATACCCCACACGTATGGGTTTGATGAAAAAAAAATTTTTGAGTTTCAGTTCGAAGTATGGGGAACCCCAAAAATTTATTGTTTTTTTTCTATTTTTGTGTGAAAATCTTAATGCGGTTCACAGAATACATCTACTTACCAAGTTTCAACAGTATAGGTATAGTTTCGGAGAAAAGTGGCTGTGACATACGGACGGACAGACAGACGGACAGACGGACAGACAGACAGACATGACGAATCTATAAGGGTTCCGTTTTTTGCCATTTGGCTACGGAACCCTAAAAACTAGAATGAGGCGGTACATTTTAACTACTGGATTAGTTCATTTTGCAGTTTAGCGAATTATTTAAACAAAGCACCGCCTGCTGACTCAGCTGAGGGGGATTAACAGTAATCTTTAATAAGATTAAAAATTTACCACAAAAGTACCAAAAAAATCAAGTCACTAGTCTAGTTAGGCAAAATAACATCCAACTACAGACTAAAATATGTAAGTAGAGTAGAGTAAAGCAGATGAAGTTAACCCTTTTCTTGGCAATGTATTTTATATCATACATATGTATTTTTGGATCTTTGACTTTAATTACTTTGGTTTAGTTTTTTTTTTATTGTCAACGAGACTCCTAACAAATTTCGATGACAATGATAGTATGTAATCAAGCATTTTTTTAATCCTTTGAACGCCAAAACCTCTCGGTGTGGGCTCATTTAGACGGCGCGCGAACGCGAACTCATATACGGTTTTAGTTACATAGCGGTTACATCAATTCAGCCGATCGATAAAATAACTCAATGTAATGAACTCGCATCGAGTGAGAGTTCTCGCACCGTCTAAATGAGCCCTAAGGGCTGTTGTGAAGTCGTCGTGCTTATTGCGCCTCGTAATCACAACGTGAAGTGCTCGATTTGTAGTAGTCTTAGTTACATTTCAGGATAGCTCCGTCCCCACGTTGCGCCAGATAATTGAGTTGCCTTTATGTAATTTACCCCTAGCCTCGCTGGACGTGCGCAAATATGCGGGGGAATAAATACCCCTCTATTAGCGATAGGGTAGGGCAAAGTAAATCCTTCGAAATATTGAGTACGGACTAAATACGATTTGCCTTGCAATCTTTTTCTTCGCCGGAAAGTAACTTAATGTGGCTCCTTAGTATTCAAGTAAGATAATAGATGTCTGGTCTTCGATGCTAAAAATTTTAATAAAAATAAATTAGAGTGAGTGTTCACTCTATTTTCTTTGTACCTAATGTACCTATAACAATATTTGGCAACAAAAACTAGCACCAGGCATAGATATACATAATATAGTATTACGTAAACGTTCATGTCATGTTTAAGGTATGTATACCTGATTTCCTTTAGACGCATAATGCCAAAAACGCAAAACGCCATTCATACGCGAAACGCCAAAGACGTGTATTGCTAAATTCTGTTAATGCCAAACACGTGGAATGCCAAAGCTGTATAAAAACCAAATACGCATAATGTCAACATTTTATAAAAACCAAATACGCATAATGCCAAAAGCTAATGACATTATGCGTTTTTTTGTATTCTGCGTTTATGTCATAAAGCGTATTTGGCGTTATGCGTATAAAGGCCTGATTTTAGCATGTTGTTTTAAAATGAGAGCGTATAACATAACATTCAAGGTATGGGAGAGATTTTTAGCGGTGGGTTAGTGTGGTTCCATCTGGGAGAAAATGGAGAAAAAACAAAACTTAGCAGCCGTATAGCGTTAACCCTTTTTTTGACAACATATTTTACAAGATAGAAGATAAATTAGGTACTCTATTTTCCGCTTTTCTATTCAGTTATTAAAAAAATCAAATAAGTAGAAACAAGTCAAGTGGTTTCCTCTGCATTTGTGCCTTTAAATGTAGTTCTTATTTTTTCTGTATATATAAGAGCGGCTAAAGATAAAATCAAAACAAATCTGGCATGTTCATTGCCTTATTAAATTATTGATCAGTAACTTTTGTATTTAGTTAATTTTTTATAATTTTATGCATCGCCATATTTTGAGAACGTTCTAACATTACAATTTCGGGTGCATTTTCGCTTTAAAGATAAAATGTTGGTGAATATGAATATTCCTCTTAAAAAAAATGTGTCATATCAGCAACGTATTACATACGCAAAAACTTCAAAAACTATCGGTCGGCACGCGCGATTCTACCTGCGCCTGAGTTGCAACCTTAAAAGCTCCCGAAATCTCCTAAAAAGATTAACAACCGCTACCTATTGTTTATTGCGTAGCCATAAAATACTACCTTATCTGCTACCCGTACAATCAGGCTACCTTATCTATCTACCTGTATTTTTATGGCGTCGGCGAAAGTTTGAGTCCTGGATTTAATCTAGTCCAGTGCAATAAAACTGATTAGGTACGGTGAATACTGATTAAGTGTGGTGTTTTTAAATTAGTCATACATAGTAGGTTTGTGTCTTTTCAAAATATGTTTGAGATTTCGCATATTACTTAAGTACAGATTTAGTGTTTCATTATTTTCCATCGTGTTTTCTGAAAACTATTGTGAAAACCTTAAATTTATCTATTTAAAATACCGATATACCGATTAATTGTTTACAGGTTGATATTTTGTTATTAGATTCCATAATTATTTAAAACTTCTAAAAACATTGTCGTTATTAACTTCATCAAGTTCATCATACCTCGGTATTATAGGTTCTCAAACAACAACTTTATAGGTACTTATTATTTCATTAATATATCTGTATCTATCTGAGAGTTTCAGGTTCTGTCTCTCGGAACTAGGAAGGTACCCTAAAAACGATTATATACATAGGTATATTTTGCCTAATCACCGCGCCTCTTTTTTGCGACCGGAACGATTTTCCGCACTTGACCATAAGCGCATTTTCAACGCATCTTACTCCATACATCATTTACTTTGATGTCCATTATAACATACCGTAATATTCAATGTCCTTTATAATAACCCGAGCGACAAAGGGTTGAGACCACCGTGACGTCATTGACAATCAAGATGGCGACCGGAAGCACAATTGAACTGTCATCTGTGACAGTCGCTTATGAACGCTTGGGTGACTTTAGTGAGTGGACAGTGGATATGATGACATAATTTGTATCATTTGAGTGTCCATCTGCCTGAAGATGACAATGTTTAATTGAAGTCTTTTATGCTGACACAAGTTTTGAATTATTAATATCGGCAACTTCAAACGTGGTATGTAACGTTGTTTCCAACGTATAGAAAATACTCATTTTGTACATATCTTAAAGTTAAAATAATAAATTAAAATTTCTTAAAATACAAAAATGTTGCATTACTGAAAAATCATCTTGTAGTCAGTAGAGGAGGGCGCCGTGAGGTAATGCTCCGCACCATGTTACCTATCAATTTCGAATAGCCTCTAGAGTCTATGTGAGCTAAGTAGGTAAAGGACTTTGAACTAGAAATCGCAAGTTAGTTAAGTTAATTGTTATATAAGGCATTAAAGTAATACTAATGAGCAAATGAAACAATAAATCGGATGAGTATCTATAAACATTATTAGGATGTTGACAACCGTTATGCTATTTACGGGATTAATACCCGTAAATAGCACAACATACCTTTAACCCATGGAACGACCACCATACAACAAATTAATGCAAAGCAATTTGACCTATATTGATCTGTAGTAACACACGTCTGATATTGAGTCTCTACGACCCAAATTGAGTTAGTATCACACGTGTGATACTAGGGCGCTCCACGGGTTAAAATGAATGAAGGCGGTTAAAAGTGACTCACTGTCATTTGCGTAGAATATGATCAAAACAAAACCATTAGGTTCTTATTTAATCAATCCTACATTTATAGGTAAATAAAATACAAATACTTAAGAAAGTATTTTATATGAAAATATGTATGTAGTTACATAAAATTTTTTTTCTTCATTACGGTTTTGCCAGATGTTTAGGTACTAAGTTAAAGACTATTTTACAAAATGTATACATACCTAGATTACCTAGATACATTTTATAAAATAATAATTTAGTTAATAGCTTAGTAACTAGGTGTACTTAATAGTGTAAAGTTAAATAAAACTTTCCACGTACTTACAAGCACTTATGCATGGCAAGTCATCATCATCTTCCTTGCGTTGTCCCAACATTTTGCCACGGCTCATGGGAGCCTGGGGTCCGCTTGGCAACTAATCCCAAGAATTGGCGTAGGCACTAGTTTTTACGAAAGCGACTGCCATCTGACCTTCCAACCCATAGGGTAAACTAGGCATTATTGGGATTAGTCCGGTTTCCTCACGATGTCACCGAAAAGCGACTAGTAAATATCAAATGATATTTCGTACATAGTTCCGAAGAACTCACTGGTAGGTACGAGCCGGGGTTTGAACCCGCGACCTTCAGATTGAAAGTCGCACGCTCTTACCGCTAGGCCACCAGCGCTTCCAAGCAAGTAAGCAATTAAGTATTAAATTTATTAGTTAAAATAGTTTAAAAAAATGAAAAGCTATAGTAGTATTCAACAGGTACTTGGTATTTTACTTCCTAATTGCAAACAAAATATCCAACAAATCCACTGCCCGCATAAATCATAATCCGCTCTAAAAACCCAAGTCAAATAACAAAACTAAAAATTAATCCTCACAAAATTTATGGCGCCTGCGTGGTCATTCCGACGGGCAATGTTTTCGGTTTGCATCAACACGGTCCCGTTAGGCAGGTAGCCAACCCTTCCCTACCATGACAAGGCCACGCCCTCATCGCGACAGACGCCAGGCAACCCTTCATTCGTAGCTGTCACTTCGCGATAGCCACATCATACTTGTCACTCTTCATTTGTTCTCCATTTGTTTCGAATTTGAGTTTCCCGATTGTCATTTACCTATTTACCGTTAAAATCAGCAATGTCGATGTCTCTATGGACACCGTACGCGGAAGAGGCGGCCCTGGATCTGACGAAAGCGGTACCGGTGAAGGCGGAACGCGCCTCGCCGGTACCCGAGTACCGCTACCCGAGCCCTGTACCGCAGTACCCTTACTACGCTGCACCTCAGCTGTCACCTGCATCTGGAAGCACCTGCTCATACGATGAAGCGTATTTGAATCGAGGAACGCTGTCACCGCCGGATTCACCAACGTCGGAGAGATTAAAAGATTCGCTGTCAGATGACCCGGAGTTCCAAGCGTTCGAGCGGGACGCGCTTCGAGCGATGGCGGAGAAAAACGGAGGTTCCCTATTGGGCAATAATCCTAGAATGCGTCGCGCTGTGCGTTCGACCAATCAGAACGCCGCTGACGACTCGTATAGGTCTCAGCGTCAGAGGAATAACTTCGCAGCGAAGCAGAGCAGAGACCGAAGGAAGTTGAGAGAGATCCATTTAGCCTTGAAGGCTACATACTTGGGTAACGAAGTGGCGAGGCTCAAGGCGCAGCTGGCCGGCCGGTGTTGTGGAAGATGCCAGCATCCCTGCGAATGCTGATGTCCCAGTTTTAGCACTGTTTGATCAAAAATGATTTTATCAAAAAGCGTAAGCAAGATGTATTTTTTATTGTACGCGTTGTCAAATATAATATAACGAACATCGGCGGTGAAAGGGTTAAAAATATTAGATGATATTTTCTTGTATGAAATTTAGATGTAAAAAGTGCAATTGTGATTTCTAAGATTTTATGTTTGTAAATAAATATGTCGATTTTGTATGAATGATTAATGAAATGATTACCTACGCGACATGCACCTATACTACCTATGTATTATCCACTACTCGAATTATATTTTTAGCTCATAAGACTGTGATTGTATTAAACCTTAAGTGTATTAAACCTTAAGTTAATTAAGCTATAATATAGTTAGATTTAGTTATTTAACAATAAACATACCTAATGTCACAAGCGTTTAATACTTATTTTTTTTTATATTAGAATTGAAAAACGGCCAGTAAAATTAATTGTCAAAATTTAAAAAAAGCGGCCAAGTGCGAGTCGGACTCGCCCATGAAGGGTTCCGTATTTAGGCGATTTATGACCTATTAAAAAAAAACTACTTACTAGATCTCGTTCAAACCAATTTTCGGTGGAAGTTTACATTGTAATGTACATCATATATATTTTTTAGTTTTATCATTCTCTTATTTTAGAAGTTACAGGGGGGGGGGGGGACGACACACATTTTACCACTTTGGAAGTGTCTCTCGCGCAAACTATTCAGTTTAGAAAAAAATAATATTAGAAACCTCAATATCATTTTTGAAGACCTATCCATAGATACCCCACACGTATGGGTTTGATGAAAACAAAAATTTTGAGTTTCAGTTCGAAGTATGGGGAACCCCAAAAATTTATTGTTTTTTTTTCTATTTTTGTGTGAAAATCTTAATGCGGTTCACAGAATACATCTACTTACCAAGTTTCAACAGTATAGTTCTTATAGTTTCGGAGAAAAGTGGCTGTGACATACGGATGGACAGACAGACGGACAGACGGACAGACAGACAGACAGACAGACATGACGAATCTATAAGGGTTCCGTTTTTTGCCATTTGGCTACGGAACCCTAAAAACGAGACATAAAATAAGTAGAAAAGAATAAATAAATAGGTAATTGTATTATTTAAAAATATCTCTGTTGCTAGGTAATAACACTACATAAATAACAAAAATATTCAACAGATCGTGTACACTAGGTCCCTACCTACAAGTACTTAGGCACTACAACATTACTTATATGAAAACAAATTTAATTTACCCCTCTAACATGCATCTTATATTAGCTACAGGAAAATAATAATTCAGTAAAAACACCAATATTTAAGTAGTGGTAAGTTGCCTTTATTTACTTTTAGCGGATCATAAATTTAAATTACCTAGTACCTACTTAATTTGTGTTTTTACTACATTATTATTTTCCTGTAGCTATAAGATGCATGTTAGAGGGGTAAATACCTATCTGCAGTAGGTGTGCAATATCTGCATAGGGCATCTGAACCCGCATGCGAGGGTTACCCCTTTACCCTCTTGTTTATAAATATACTACACTAGCGACCCGCCCCGGCTTCGCACGGGTTAACAAACTATACATAAACCGGAAGGTTTTAAAGAGGAATCTGGACCGCTTAAAAAACCGCATCAAAATCCGTTGCGTAGTTTAAATATCTAAACATAGGTACCTAGAACATAGTACAGACAGGCAGCGGGAAGCGACTTTGTTTTATACTATGTAGTGATGATACATGGGAATACCTAGCGAAGTCTATTTACTGATATGCTAACCAATTTACTTAAAAAAATTACCTCCTGAACAACCTTTAATAGTCAGTAACTAAGTCTAATATTTTTTTATACACTAAAAACAATACCTACCTAATCTAAAAATCCTAAACAACGCTTAAACCTAGTAAGTACCTATTCTACCCGTAGTGTCCCTGATGTGAGTAAGGTTACCAGTGCTGCCTAGGAGAAATCCTTAATTGTAAGCTTGTACCTAAACATACCTACACAGGTACAAAAACATACGAGTCAAATTGGGAACCTTTTTTTGAAGGCGGTTAAAAAGGTTTTACATTAAATACGATTCGGTATTGATGGTATATTTTGTTAGTCTCTACCTACAATAAAGGTCAGGTACCTAATGTTTAGAATCGACCCCCGTTGCACGAGGGGAGTTGCGCAAGCGTCTGTCATTCCACCAATCACAGCGCCTTTGTATGTGACCTTTTAAGAAAAAAACGTGTACCTATACATTAACTACAATAGCGTACCGGTGGTGTATACTTTGTTAGTCTCTTTAACTACAATAAAGGTCAGGTACAAAGGTTTTGTATCGCTCCCTTATTTATTGCGCAAGGGGCGGGCACTGCGTACGCGACGATGCTGATCGACCAATGGGCGTCGGCGATCACAACCTTTTGCAAAAAGTTTGTAGGTAGGTAAATAACATCCAGTCATAACACCAGGGCACTTACCGCGGGAAAATACCTATGTTGTCTAGTGTGTATAATTATCACGAAGATAGGACACTTAAGAAAGGTTTACCTACTCTATAAAAAAAAAATTATAATTGACTGAATTTGTAAGTTTTATCTTTCTTGACATTTTATCTGTTTGCATGTTTTTTTTTGTAATTTTCCTGACATGATATATTTTTCTAGTGTGTAAGTGAATTGGTGTAGTACTGTACGCTTGCACTGTATTAAATAAATAAATATAAATATTATCTGAATACTTTGCCCGGGGCCCACATAAAAATTAGATTTAAAAACCGTTTGAAAAAGCATCTCTTGAATCTTTTATCCCTTGAAAAATTACGGATAGGAAAAGTAAGAAGTAGACTTATATAGTATTTTATGCAACCGTTGTTTAAGACAGGTCAAAAAAGGCGAGTGGCGTGAGTAACAATTTGAGGCGAAGCCGAAAATTGTTAATAAAGACGCCACGAGTATTTTTTGACTCAGTTAAACAACGTTGCATACAATACTTTTTCTACGACCCAGCACTTACTTTGAAATAAAATTGTAAATTAAACAAATATTTTTAATTCAAGAAGTAGCAAAAATGAAGGGTACGGACGGGAAAAGAATGAATGAATGAATGAAATTAAAAAAAAACATGTCTATGGTTCACTTATTTGTCAGAGATGACATTTAAAATAAGGTTGGCAACACTGTATTTCATTCAATATTTTTTAAGTGGTCATTACACGAAGTATCGTAAAATCGCCAAAAAGATACTGCGTGTATGCACAAATTCTTTTTTGGGGAATAGACTAAAGACTTGTCTTGACAACTATAAGGTAGGGCTTTAAAGGTGTGTGCACGACCCTTTAAATGAGAAATAAAGATACGGGAGTAGAAAAAAATATTTATTGAACTGCGATCCTAGTGTTAGCTTTAGTTATACAGGATGAATTCGTTAAAGGTTGGGTTTCACGACGTGTGGCTCGTGGACGCCGCGAAGGCATTTAAATAAAAAGAAAGATGTCGACTTATAAAATATTTATTGAACTAAACTAAAGGTAAGCTATACAGGTTGGTTTAAGGTTTAGGTTTGACCACGTGTGGCAGGTCGTGCACGCCGCGGACGCACTTTAGCTTCACTCCGGGGCAGTCCTTTAATCTGTAGACAATAGGACTAATCAATCGTGGAGACTCGTTAAACTGTGGATATTGCCACATTTCCTGAATTGACAGTAAGGAATTGGTACAGTGCAATGCAGTATTTGTTCTTAATGGGAAAGGACGGCACTCTAAGGGTAACATTCCATTTCTGACCGCAGCTGCACTACTGGTACTGAACGCGTCGCTGTTACTGTCAATTTCCATAGTAAAATGAACAGAAGTGCAGCTGCGGTTGGAAATGGACCGTCACCTTAAAGCCGGTTAAACACCACAGACAACTAAATTTCTTCCTGATGAGTCTAGGCTTCAGGGCTATGCAAAAGTGCCCTTTCTACATATATAATTTTTAATTATAGGGAGGCGGGCGGGATTTTTGTGCCCATTTGTTGAACTCTTACTGACGTGAAACTCATTTGACTCATTTCACATGTGGCCGATAGTAATCGGCCACTCTTAACAATAAAGCTTCAATTAGCTTGTTCCTTTCTGATTTGTTAGGAGTGGCCAATAACATAACTATACCTCACAGATAAGACATCCTCCAGACTGAGCATAGTAGCGCTACCCCCTCTGCCACAAATATACGGTAGTTTTACTTCATTTTCGAGTCAAAGTGTCTTTGTGTGACGTTCGTGTCTTTGAACGGACCAATCACGGCACGGGATTCGCTCACCTCGTCCCCCGCACCCCAGTATTTTTGGCAGCATCGGTTTCATGAAATAATTGCTCTAAACTCCGTCTAGAGGATTCCTAGTCTATGCTATACCTACTCGTACGTGTGTTCCTTAAAATTTAAGAATGGAACTCACCTCCCCACCCTAACCAGAACAATATTGTGTTCCTGAAGGTTATGTCCGATGCCTGGCACGTAGGCGACCATTTCCTTGCCGTTTGACAGACGCACCAGCACGCACTTGCGGTTGGCTGAGTTTGGCTTTTTAGGCTTCTTAATGAGGGTCTTTAGGACGACACCCTGAAATTAATACACATTAGGTTAACGTTGTTTATTACTACATAGTATAAAACAAAGGCGCTTCCCGCTGTCTGTCTAGGTATGTTAGATCTTTAAAACTACCTACGCAACGGACTTTGATGCGGTTTTTTTTTAATAGCAAGAGTGATTCAAGAGGAAGGTTTATGTATAATTTGCAAAGTCGCGGGTCGCTAGTTACATTATAAAATAAAGAGGCAGCGGACGCGGATCTACGTGACCCCCGAACCCCTAGCGTAAAATTCATCATTCGATGGCGTTTCGTGCGTTCGCATTTACGTTATGTCTATTTTTGTATGGGATTTTGTACAGCGCGCCAAGCGGGACGTTTTGGAAACTCAAAATCCCATACGAAATGATACTTAACGCAAAAGCGAACGCAAGTCAACGTCATCGAATGAAATTTACACCAGGGGTACTGGTTGAAGACTTGCGAGAAACAGCACAGGACCGTGATCAGTGGCGATCAGTCGTGTTGGAGGCCAAGACACACTTTGGTTCGCTGCGCCAGAGGAGTAAGTAAGTAAGTCATAATGTATTGTTTGCCCGCATTTTCGTTAGTAATAATTTATTTGGTTCAGAAACGCGTCACTTTTCAGGATTGCCATAAAACAAACCTAACCTAACCTAACCCACCTATAGGATAACCTGACGAAAATCCTGAAAAGTTAACGATTTCAGTTTTATGACTAATGATTATATGACAAACAATACATTATGATTTAAAACATTATGGGAAACAAAGGTACCCCGTATTTCACCGCATGGCCAAAAATACTAGGTGCCTAGTGCCTAGTATAGTCAGAATCAAAGAGGTACTAACACTAACGGCCAAAGTGGCCAAATATATCGGGACCCATCCTTATTCTTATGGTAATAAAGGTGTCTTTTAAATACCTTAGCAAAGGGGTTTCCATTGAGCGGGTTCCTTGACTTCCTGAGTTTGATGTGCGGGCCTGTGCGGTGCATTTGTGCTAGCGACGCCATGGTTCTGGATAACAGGGACTGTCCAGGTGTTGGAAATAAAGATGGTAGTGCTGGCGGCTTCACTGCCGACGAGGTGGGCGCTGAAATAAAAGAAACAGTAAAAAACCGGCCAAGTGCGAGTCATACTCGCGTTCCAAGGGTTCCGTACATTAAGTCCAACTCACTCTTGACTGCACATTTCTAATAGGTTTTTCTGTTATCTATAGGTAAAGAACTATTTTGTGTATTTTTTGCAAAATATTTATACCCAGTAGTTTCGGAGATAAAGGGGGGCAATGGTCGGACAGACAGACAGACGCACGAGTGATCCTATAAGGGTTCCGTTTTTTTCCTTTTGAGGTACGGAACCCTAAAAACTGGTTCGGTAGTTACGGTAGTTACGGCAAAATTTCAGTCCTACGGCCACCTTCAGCCACCAGCATTTAGACCAGTTCCATGGTACCATAAAATTTAATTGTCACAGAATTACATCAAACAATCATCTCCTCAGCCAAATATTCAACAGGTTTATTGAGCTTAAGCAGTATTTTGCTTGTTAATCAATTTTACTGAAGACTAACTTTAATAAGTACCGCGTTATCCATTTAAAACACTGAAGTCTAGACTCAGAACTAATAGAGCTAAGATTCATCAAAACACGGAGTAGGTACACTCACGCGCAACGAAAACAGGTCACTTTAAAAGAAATCCCCGTATACCGTAGCCCGTTTTCATAGCTTTTGAGTGTAGTTTTCCGATCGTTCATCACTCGCCGTCATCTCGGCTTCGAGTTCCGCTCGATCGTGATAAATTGTGCAAATGGCTTCCAACTTCACAGATTGACTTAAGTTTTGCAATTTTAGAACTCGTCTAACAGATTATAGGTTTGATTTTAAGTTTAACCTACGATATAAAGATCTACAATCACTTAAAGTGCTAGGAATTCAATCGATTACGAACCGAGCTGAAAAGATAGATTTACAGAGCCTGTTTTTACATTATTACGACGTTATTCATAAACGTTTGCTAAGTTAATCAGCTGATGATCGTCGTTTGTCCCTTTCCATGGCATAACGACAGATAGGAACAAACAACGATCATCAACTGATTAAGTTAGCAGCCGTTTATGAATAATATATCTGTAAATCATGGTGGTTTATAAATAAGTAAGACATTTTTAAACAACACAAAATGCATAGATCTCTTGACAAGAGCAATAAACGACAAACTCATCACTACCGTTATCCACACCGATAAGCTCCGCAGGTGCCAACACCACGTTTCCAAGGATAATCCCCAAATAAAGACACAGTGTGACGCTTTATCTCCAAAAGAACAACTGCTATAGCAAAATATACCTTATAGCAACAAGTATAGCATTTAACAGGAATAAAAACTAAATGAATACAGTTACAAGATGGTAGGCGTTGCCGGCAGCGCCCTCGGATTGTGTCAATTGTAACGATTCGATGCGCGGGCGCACCTCAATGTGGCATAATGTTTGATTGACATTGCGATGTGTGGTCCGCAACATATTGATGTTATGGAAGGGATGAGGCGTATTGGCAGATGTGAGACCGTTACTTTACAGTTTTTTGATTTAGGTATGTACCAAGCGGAATTAAAGGTAGGTATATAATAAGTCGTATATATCTGGTTCATACACTCTTGAGCAATAATTATATATTTTATCTTGATACCAATAGAACTTGTAAAATCTTAATTAATATCTACAAACCTGTGCCCTGTTTATCAAAAGCTTGTAACTTGTAATAGTTGTAATACAAGTGGAAGACCCTTTCTAACGAAAGCTGTCAAAAAGGGACTTCCACTTGTATTACAAGTTACAAGCTTCTGATAAACAGGGCACTGGCTGATATTAACATTTAGTACCAACATTTGGAAGTATGTATTACGTATATCCTCAATTAAAACCCAAGAAAATAGGTAAGTACGTTAATTTTCAGACTAAAGTCAGAAACGGAAAAGGCCCTTTTGAAAGTGTCTCCAAAACCACATCTACATTAACAATCAAACTTTACGAAGATTTAAATTAACAAGAAACCAACCCAAAATGAAAAATAAGCAAATAAGTTCCCCGAAATCCGAAGCACATGTCGCTACAAGACGGTACAGAAGTCCTGTTTGTCCAGCGCTGGGACAACAAAATAGACTCCTTAGGGACCTCGAGTCACGTATAACAGCAACATATAAATATGACCTTAGGTAGACTTTATCTTCATTGCAATAAGGGTCACGTTTCTACGTCGTCCAGAAATGTATGAGTTTTGTCGCGTATTGTTAGGGAGTTTTTCTTGTAGTTTGTTGTGGGATAATCGGCAGGACACTTGCATCTGCTCACGCAAGCAAATATTAACAATATTTTGTGGTGCGAGTGATGAGCGTGAATGGTTATAAAATAAGATGAAATTAACAGCATACGCCTCTGTGGCGCCGGCGGATGCTTGCCGAATGAGATTGTATACCTAATTGGACTGAAACTGAAACTGGAAAGAAACCGCATATTTTTAAGAAAGAATCTTCTAAATCTTGTTGAGGTAGGTACCTAAATGTCGGCCACTTACTTAAATGTCAGAATGTAATTATATAAGTAGGTATCACTTTGCATGGAAGGTTTTTAAAATGGTATAATATCTCAATATCTGTATATGACACTGAGTAGACTAGAAATAAGTTAGGATTAACAATCTTAAGCGCAACTTTAGGTACTAACACATTGTTAATCACACAAGTCAGGAAAATATTTTTTATTCCCTCTGTGAAGAAGATATCAAACATCGCGAACGACGCAATAGAAACCTCGCTGTCGCTTACACACTGCACCGTTCGCATTCGTCCAGAAAGTACCTGCTCTTTTTGCGGATTATAATCCGCTAATAGTGGGCATTGTCCATCGTCCCGTCTTTGACAGCATGACTCCGGCAAAAACCACAATGGGCAAGAGTTGAGCCACCAGGCGTTCCGAGAATCGTCAATCATATTTTACACCTTTCACTTCGAATTTCAACTTTAAACACAGCGTTTAAGATCGCTTTTACAGCTATAGGATTAATTTATGACATGCGCTCGCGACAGTTAAGTCATCGTCCGCGGGCGCTTGTGAATTAAATCGTATTCCAACGTAATAAAGTCGGTTTTGCCTCAATTTTGAAGCTGATTTCGTCTATTGATTGTGTAACTTTATCAGTAAACTGATTTGCTGATGATTCTTATGCGTTCGCAATTGTGGTCCACAATGGGCTGGATAAATCTTGCAAATGCAAATCTTAGAGCATATTACGTAGTATATGTTTGCTCCATTCAATGTTTTCTAGGAAGCAAGGATTATATTTGCTAGTTTTGTAATTGGCTCACGCGAAGGCGTGAAGTGTTATGGAATTGACCAAAGGAATGTTAAATGGAAAAATTTAATCCATCTTTTCAGTAAAAGTTACATAATGCTCCAGACGCGTGGACATTAAAATATTGAAAGGAACTGGACAGAAGGGTTTTGTTGTTCATATGTTACAAATAGTTGTATCGCTACGGTATTGTTAAATAAGTTATAATTTGTATGGTTCTATAAACCTGTAACTCGGAATATTTTTTTACTAATCGAACAAGAACCCATATAAATTTAAAACTCCTTGTCAATGCCCTACACAAGATGAAAACTCGTCATGAACGAATTTATATTTTTTCCTAAATATTCATGGTTGCCGAGGTCCAATATTTCAAAAGCTACTCATAGTCAGGGTTGGGCAAAATACTGGCTTCATTGTATTTCAAATAAGAAATATAAAATACATTTAAAAATGTATTTGAATTACAAAATACAAAATACTTTGGTGACAGGTATTTGAAATACAAAATACAAAATACAGTATTCAAAATTATGTATTTGAAATACAAAATACAAAATACTTCGACACTTTTAACATAACATTCATGTTTTTATGATTATGAATTGAAGAAGGAATTGCCTTTCATAAAAACTAAATTCCTAAACGTATTATCAGATAAGTTCCGTCTAGTTGGCGAATGGATGTATCCAGCCAATGAAAACAGTCTCTCAACTGGACCGGAAGAGCATAGGCTGGTATTAAATTTAATAAACATTTTTTTTATGTTTGGGTAGCGTTCAAGGGCACCGAGATCTTTCCCCTTCTCATTTAAAAAACTCACTAACTCTACTTCCATACATGTGACTGGCCTATCACGTGTATAATCAGAGAAGATGATGAAATCATCGTCATCATTCTTGCTAATGCTAGAACTACCACTACCACTTCTTGGAAGCACTGGAACTGATTCCAACGTTGTGATCGCAAGATTTTGTAACCTTTGCTTGTCCTCGTTTGAACAGGTTTCTGGTAGCCATCGCATTTTATACGCTGGATGGAAACAAGCTGCCAAAATAGCTTCATTGGCTTCAGGTCTCAATTGGAGAAATTTGTCAAACCTCTTTTCTAAACTTTCTAGTAGTTTTGGTACAACTCGAGAGAAATGGCGCAGATTACTGCTTTGTAGTCTTTCCAGTTTGGTTTTAATAGTCATCAACGTGGGTAATAGTTTACCATAATAGCAATTATCACCCTGAAGGTAGTCAAGAGCTGACGCGATAGGTTTCAAAACCTCCAAAAACTCTTCTAAATATTCGAGTTCTACTGCTGAAAATGTGTTTGCCTTGCCTAACTGTTCAAATAAACTATTCAGTTTAGTTTTGCTTTTCATGAGATGGAGAATAGCGTCATAGAGGGAATTCCACCTTGTTGGACATGGGTATAATAACTGATGCCCAAGATGTTCCTTGATTATTTCCGCAGACTTTGGTTTTCTTGACATGTTCCAGAGCAAAGTGCATTTAGCAGTGGCAGAATAATGTATTCTGCTAATGAGAGAATTTTTTATGTAATTGTTCTAGTCTGTTGTGGCTAAAAGGCTTAGAGTGTGACTGGCACATCTCAGATGTCGTGGCAAATACAATTCCCTTGTTTCAAGTTCTTCAGAATTATTAACTAAAAGCACCTCTTCATATAGAGTGTCACTTGCGCTAAAATTGTCCAATTCCATTGTATCTAAAAATAAGAAATAAATATTAGGATACATGTCAAATTGTCAATCTAACATAGGTCACATAGTTAATATAATGTGGAAAATTATTTGATTAAGAATAAAATTAAATGTTCACCTTCAGGACCTAAGAAATCTGGTACATAGTCAACAATACCAAATTCTCTGAATGCTTTAACGAAATTCGATCCGTTGTCTGTTGTTGTAGATATCATGTGATCATGTGTTAGTCTAAAATCTGACTGGACTTCAAATAGCATTTCAGCAATTTTATCGTATGTGTGAGAACCCTTAAAGCGATTGAATGACAAGACACAGCTCATACGTTCAAGTGTAGCCTCATTGATCTGAAACAAAACATTTTAGTCATAAGTTTTAACAAAAAATAAATATATATTTTTAGACTGATCTTTGGGACTATAGACTTTTCATAGATTATATTATTATTACATCTTGGTGTAATGTAATTGATTTAAACATACTTAGACGATTTTTACACATTATATAAATGTTAAATATAAATACTGGACATACATACCCAATGAGCTGTTACACCAAGAAAGCTTCTGGTTTTTGTAGACCATATGTCTGCTGTTGTGGACACATAGTCCAATTTACTGAAAATGCTTATAAGTTTATCTGTAACAGTTTTTTGGGCTGTATCAATTTTTCTCCCTAATGTTCTTCTGGACATAACCTGAAGCTGTTCAGATATGTCAGTAAACATCTTTACGAAGTTAGGATCATCCACAGTACTTAGTGGTTTCATGCTGTTGACAACATAGTTAAGTATGTTATTATCTAGCTTTTGTTGCACTGAATGTTCTTTTTGTGATTTGAAACTTGAAATATTCAATTTCATTTGTCTTAGACTTTTCTCATTGAGGGTTTTCTGTGTTTTTTGCCTTTTGCCCTGGCTGTTTTCTTTATCTTTCTCATATTCTAATAATGCATCCGGATGTTTTCGCTAAAATAAAATCATATACATTATGTAAGTACATAATTCTTAAGTTTACATAAATCTTGTTCATATAAAACATGTGACAATAATAATATATAAAACAACAGATAAGTGATCCTATTAGGGTTCCATCTATAGGGTTTATAGATAATTCAGACGAAACCATGGTATAAAGTATAGTAGGTATATAGTCTAAGTTCATCATAAAATATTAAATTATATACCGATCAAAGAATTTTTAGTTTAATTCGCTTGCTTTACTTTCCTAGCATAGTTTGAGATGGCCTTGGAAGTGGGGATAAGAACAAGACATGTACAAAATTCAATTATTCAAATCTTTTCTTAACTGACTTACCTTCAAATGTACTTTAAAGTTGCTGGTAGCCTTAAGACTACCTTTAATAACTGTTTGACATTTTATACAAGTTGCTTCAACTTTTTCTGGATCTTTGCTACCACCGGGGGCATTGATGTCCATCGTCACTTTCACTTCGAAATATTTGCCACCAGTTAAAATGAGTGGATAAGTTGTTGTCGTTGTTGAGCTACAACCACCGCCATTGTCATTGTTGTCAACACCACTGCCTTGTTCCTCTCTGGATATCGATGCCGCAGACCTCGCAGAAGATGAACTTGAATTTGAATTCATCATATAATAGGTAATAATCGCCGATCCCCAACGCCATAAACTTAATCAAATTTAGAGTAAAGTAACAGAAATACCGCGTAACCAGCGTAACGAACTAAATCCCAGAGTGATTTGACACTTATGACACTTGAAGTTGACACTTACACTCAGTGTTGCTGCTGTCAATGTCACTGTGTTCTAAAGGGGCTATCACACGGGCCACACGGTTGGAAATGTTTCGACGGTCTAAGGTTACCAACTTACCATGACGTTCATATAAATTTAATGAAATGTAAGTATTTTGTGGAAATGTATTTTGAAGCTTGAAGTATTTGAAATACAAAATTCTAAATACATGCGAGTGTAGTATTTGAAATACCAAATACAAAATACTTTTCCAAGTAGTATTTGAAATACAAATACAAAATACTAATTTGTATTTCAAATACATGTAATTGAAATACTGCCCAACCCTGCTCATAGTAAGTGTATTATACCTATAGGTACGTAGGGTGAAGTTAATATAAACTACACTGAGATTAATAAATTAACGGAATGTAATTATTTAGTGCTGGAATCGGGATATGAAGAGCCAACCGTAATAGAAATCACCACTTCTAAGAATTTCAAAGAGCCGCGAACGTTGTTTTCAGTGGTCTCTAAGAACTCTAAATTATTTTTTCTACTCCCGTACTTTTATTTGTCATTTAAAGGGCACACACCTTTAAAACCCTACCTTATAGTTGTCAAGACAAGTCTTTAGTCTATTCCCCAAAAAAGAATTTGTGCATACACGCAGTATCTTTTTGGCGATTTTACGATACTTCGTGTAATGGCCACTTAAAAAATATTGAATGAAATACAGTGTTGCCAACCTTATTTTAAATGTCATCTCTGACAAATAAGTGAACCATAGACATGTTTTTTTTTAAATTTCATTCATTCATTCATTCTTTTCCCGCCCGTACCCTCCATTTTTGCTACTTCTTGAATTAAAAAGATTTGTTAAATTTTCAATTTTATTTCAAAGTAAGTGGTCTTGGTCGTAGAAAAAGTATTGTATGCGACGTTGTTGAACTGAGTCAAAAAATACTCGTGGCGTCTTTATTAACAATTTTCGGCTTCGCCTCAAATTGTTACTCACGCCACTCGCCTTTTTAGGGTTCCGTAGCCAAATGGCAAAAAACGGAACCCTTATGGATTCGTCATGTCTGTCTGTCTGTCTGTCTGTCTGTCCGTCCGTATGTCACAGCCACTTTTTTCCGAAACTATAAGAACTATACTGTTGAAACTTGGTAAGTAGATGTATTCTGCGAACCGCATTAAGATTTTCACACAAAAATAGAAAAAAAACAATAAATTTTTGGGGTTCCCCATACTTAGAACTGAAACTCAAAATTATTTTTTTTCATCAAACCCATCTATGTGGGGTATCTATGGATAGGTCTTCAAAAATTATATTGAGGTTTCTCATATCATTTTTTTCTAAACTGAATAGTTTGCGCGAGAGATACTTCCAAAGTGGTAAAATGTGTGTCCCCCCCCCCCCTGTAACTTCTAAAATAAAAGAATGATAAAACTAAAAAAAATATATGATGTACATTACTATGAAAACTTCTACCGTAAATTGATTTGAACGAGATCTAGTAAGTAGTTTTTTTTAATACGTCATAAATCGTAAACCGCAATTTAACCTTTCATTCAATTACTTGCTGCTACGGAACCCTTCATGGGCGAGTCCGACTCGCACTTGGCCGTTTTTTTGACCTCTCTTAACCCGTCATTTCCCACGATATGACGTCACCCATAAGCGTTCTGACGGTTGCATAAAATACTATTTGTGTGGCTTGAAGAGTCGCAAGTGGCTCTCGAGCCGCGGATTACTGTCCCCTAACAGTTAAACTGGGCTATAATATAACCGCGAAAATCGGAGTTCGCAAATTGCGGGCATTTTTCTCTGTCACACTAATTACGCCTTCATTGGAGTAAACGAGAAAGATCCCAGCAATTTGCGATAAACGGTTTTCGCGGTAGCCCCTCTGTTCACTTATCGAATATTCCTAATTACGCCATGGACATCATTTGTATAAAACCAACAACTACATCATAAAAAATCCTTACATGTACCTACATTAGCATCCTTTTCCAATAGCCTTCTTAGCTCACTGAAGCGGTGAGGTGTCCGGAAGCCAGTACTTTCTTCCCGTGGGAAGAAAGCTGCCCGGGGAGGTCCCACGCCACAATACGGTGTGCTTAATGCCAAATGTATGGCCATTGTGTTTGGGGGTGGTAACGGTCCTATGTGGAAATGTTTGCTAGAGTTTGTGCCGCGTATGTGAATGTTATTTATAAAGCGGGACGATGAAACTTAGCTATATAAAATTATAATTAATCTGAAGGCTGCATTTATGTCTATGTATATTTAACCCTAACGGGTTGAAAAGGGGTCGGGGCCTGAAAATTTTGAAGACTTTTAAGGGCACGAAGTCACGAGTGAAAGCCACTTTCAAATAAACATTTGTTAAAAAAATATATATTTATATTCTTAATTTTGACACGGTCTGTTACTTAACAATTTGTTAGTTAACCAATTATTCAACAATTTTACTGTCGCCTCCAAATAGGTATATCGGAGCGGCCAAGGTGGTCACAAATATCTGAACACGCCTCTATTACATAGTCCGCTCCTACACTACCTCGGCTGCTCCGATATACCTATACCTATGATGGTGACTGTACAAAATAAATTAACCGACCCTGGTTTTAGGTTGGTACCGACTATCGACATCGACATTTTCTGTGATGATTAATTTTAGCGAATCTAGCCTCCGCTCGTCACGTGCTCAGCATATTTAGAAGTCGTTACAAACTTTAATTTACGACAATCTTTGTCAGTCCCTACAACATTTAAGGAGTTGTTTCAAATTCAAGGCTCTACGAGGGGCGTTCAATAAAAAGTGAGAATGAGTATGTTATATACAACTTTTATTAAATATTATTTTATTTTTCGACATAGTCACCTTTTAGCATAATACACTTAGTATATCTTTTTTCTAAACTTAAAATTCCATTTCTAAAAAAGGTTTCATCTTGAGTACTTAAAAAATCCTGTACTGGAGCGACTACCGCGTCGTCGTCTTCAAATTTCTTGCCTCTCAGGTATTCCTTCAATCTCGGAAATAGGTAGAAATCACTAGGGGCGAGGTCTGGTGAATACGGAGGATGCTTAAGGATATCGAACCCAGCATCACGTATTGCAGCCATTGCAACGGCGGACTTGTGTGCCGGTGCATTGTCCTGATGGAACAACACAATTTTCGAGAGTTTACCTCGCCGTTTTTCACGGATCTCATTGCGCAATGTTGCTATTTGTTTGGCATATAAAGTGCCCGTAATAGTGGCTCCATGCTCGAGATACTCAATCATTACGACCCCTTTACCATCCCAAAAAACAGAGCCCATGACCTTACCGGCAGATGGGCCCACCTTGAATTTCTTCGGAGTTGGAGATGATGGCCTTTTCCATGTCATAGACTGCGGTTTCGTTTCAGGGTCGTAATGATGGAGCCATGTTTCGTCCATTGTTATAAATCGCGCCAAAAAAAGTTCCCTGTCTTGCTGTATCAGGTCCAAACCTTCTTGACAAATCTCGACTCTAGTTTGTTTTTGCGTGTCAGTAAGCATTCTGGGTACCCAACGCGCTGATACCTTTTTCATACCCAAGCGTTCATGTAAAATATTATGCACGCTCCCCGTTGAAATCTTTACATTTTCAGCAATAAAACGAACCGTGACACGACAATCCGCCAAAACTAAGTTTTCGACTTTTTTCACAATTTCTTCAGTTACTGCTGTAGTAGGGCGTCCGGAGCGGGGGTCATGCATGGTCGATGTTCTTCCACGTCTAAATTTGGCGCACCAACGTGCGACTGTCGAATACGGAGGAGCATTAGACCTTAAAGTGTTCCGTAAATCTAAATCGACTTGGTCCGTAGAAAAATTTTTCAAACACAAGTATTTGATAACGGCGCGCAGTTCAATTTTCTCCATTTTCGCTAACGTACTCAATAGCATCGCAAAGAAATCGCCGTATTTTTTTTTAAACAAAAAACAGTTAGTTTTTTTTTCATGGCGATCAGCTAGGTAGATTAGCTTTACCGGCCAGTATTTACTTTCCTAATATTTAAAGAGTTTACATCTCATTCTCATTATATATTGAACGCCCCTCGTACCTTTAAACGGTTCTAGCTGTAGGTACGTTGTCTGTCAGTATCGAATTATGGAACATCCCGAACCGGCATATGGTCAACATAATACACAAATAGCCAGAAATATGGACATCGAATGAAAACCTCAAGTCATCCCGCACAAAGATGAGGTGTGAATGGGCTTGGACAATGTGGTCAGCGCATTGTATCAATTGTACTGAGATCAACATCTTAACTGATCACTGGTATCCCTTATGTCTATGCCATAAGGTTCATATAAGGGCAGCTAACTGTGTCAATTGTACTGCAATCCTTTCTAAATGTGCGTCGGCCACAAAAGATGTTAGATGACATAACTGAGATGTCAAAAAGAGATTGCTTCTAAATATAAATGTTGGAATTATTCTAGAAATTGCGGATTCAAAGTTATGTATCAGGCGTGATGAAGCTCGATATAGTTTTTAAGAATATTTTAGAATAGTTATTTTCGATACAAGTGCGAAAAAGAGGAAATTCGAAACGAGTGGCGATAAATTAAAACACGACCGAAGGGAGTGTTTTAAATCGACGCGAGTTGCGAATTACCTATTCGCACGTGTATCGAACAACGTTTTACAGTACATATGGCACTTTAAAGTTTCGACATACGCACGAAAAGTGCTATTTTGCTCACTAGTGCGGAAAAGTAGCCCCATATGTACTGTAAAAGTAATTTATCGGCCTCCGTAGCCTAGTCAGTAATAATCAGGGCCCTAGCTCTACGAAGCTGGACCCTCAATTCGAACGGCATGTTTTATGCTTTTATGCAATGAGCGCGCGGGTATTTGTTTTTGAGTGTGTATTTTATGTATTTATTATACCTATACATCACCGCCTGTTCTCCGTTTAGATACCGTCGACGACAAATATAATATATGTACAGTCGCCATCAGATGTATCTGAGCGGCCAAGGTGCTCACAAACATCTGAACACGCCTCTGTTGTCAACATGCGTTATTAGAGTACGTGTTCAGATATTTTTGAGCACCTTGGTCGCTTCGATATATCTGATGGCGACTGTATATGTCGTGGCCAGACCTTAGAATTGATAATTTCATGATGTGGCAATCATTTCATGAAATGATCGGTTGGCCATATCATGAAAAAGTCAAACCTAATCTAATCATATCATGAAGTCATCAATTTTAAAATGGTATTTATTTCAGGAAATGATTAAAATGTTTACTATAATATTCCAACCAATATCAGGTATTGTTCAAACGCAACCAACCTGAATGAGCTTAGTTTTATTTTACTTCTAGTTATTTCAACAACAATACTAGGCTTGTCGGCTTCATAGTGAGAATAACGGTGTACTTAGAAATTATGATAAAAATTATCTTAAGCCGAAACCTATGCAATATAAGAAAAAAAAACGGCAAAGTCCACTCGGAGGTCTCGCGGCGTCTTTTGTTTCCAAGTTTCCAAAACCGTTATTCCGAAAACTACATTAATGAAACCTCCCAAATATTGACAATACGGATTACGAATTGTTTCAATGCAATAACAATGCAATATCGTCCTTAAACTTATACAGTTAAGGTTGGACTTTGAATGTGTTGTGGAGATGATGGTTTGGAGAATTAATCCTGTCCATGCGGAAGGGTTCCAATGACAAGGCGTGTGACAACCCTTATTGACCATAACAATTATCAATCTAAAAACAACCTTAAACTTGAACACTTAAAATTCATTTTCGCTTGTACTAATAACAGTAGATAAAGACAAAGTGAAGTGGACCTTGTTGGTTGGTATTAAGGTTTCGCTTCGATTGGTACGGGTGGCAGCTGCTTGTTTAGTGCAGATGCGGTTCATGTGGCTGTGGTGGGCAGTTAGAGCAATTGCAGTTGTTGCATTTTGGTGACAAGTTTTATTTAAATAATGGCTTTTAGTGATACATAGGAAACTAGGTAGCAATAACATTATACATAGGAAATAATGTTCTTAAATATATAATGTTAGGCAGGGCCATTGCAACTATCGGACAAATGCAACTATTCTAGCTAAATGTACGGTCGAAAGTATTAATTTATGACCAATTTCGTACCTTGTCACAGTGACAATCAATATGAAAGTTGCTAGAGACCTCATACTATATATTGTCACTGTGACAAGGTACAAAATAGTTCAAAAATTAAAACTTTCGACTATGTACATATATAACAAGTCGTTAGCAAATAGCTTTGTGTTATTAATTTTTATTTATTTAAAATGTTAAACCATGTAAAACCATGTAAAACTCTATTTTGACAATATACTTGTGTACTTTTTGTCCAAAAATATTTTTGAAACTATATACTATGGCAAATTTGAAATTTGTACAAAAGATAAACTTAATGTAGTAAAGGGCAAAGCAGAAAAAGTTTATAATTTTTTGTTAGTTCATTATTAAGTTTTTATGTATCTACATAATTATTAAATATAATTTTGTGTTTTTAAGTAGTCACACTACTATACATATATAAATTTTAAACTTAAATAGATATCATACACTAAAGAACAAGTAACCAAGTCCACCGGTGGCCGAGGAGGGAATCAAACCCGCGTCTTCAGCAATCCCACACTGTTTGCCCTTAGAGCAGGTCAAAGGCGCCTAGCCTTGCAAAGATAGCATACACCAGAGAATTTAGGACGGATACTGTCGTGGCCGGGTAGTCAAGTGGCCAGGAACAGGATGTTAGCGTAAGCTGGCCTTGAAGACTTGGTCACTTTTTCTTTAGTGTATGATATCTATTTCAGTTTATTATTCAATACAAAAACCAATTTTGCAAAGGTCCTCTTAAAAAATCTTATTTTATACTTATACTGTGATTGGACTGATTGGGCTAAAAAGTTTTGGAGTTGGTTGTGAGAACCTTTGCTAGGCTTCACTTAGAATTGGCAGTTTTGATACAGTTGATTTCCTATTGAAATCTTTTTATAATAAGATTAGACCGTTACTCAAATAAACTGTGCTGTACAGGGTGCCTACTCACACTTACCAGGTTTAAGTTTGTAGCAATTTTAATTGTTTCTGTATAAAATTTGTTTTGACAGTACAGTATTCTAATCCGAAATGCTACATTTAAGAAGTCTAATTGATAAATACCTGTAATTGTTGCATATTGAGTCCTTATTCCTGCGGACACCAGAGATAACCCTCTTCGTATAAGATTCATCTAAAACAAGCAATATTCACTTTGAAATTTCTAGAACGTACCTTGGGTAGCTAGCCTTAGCCTAAAAACATATTGATACTTACTATACGATACAGAAAATAATCTTAAAAAAATTATTTGTACAAAATTATGTTATTATTGAAATTATAACCTCAATAAAATTCTGACATTTGATGATTTGACAGTAGGTGACAGCTGTTTTTAGAGTTGCCAGGACAATAAAAATAATCTCCAACCTTTTCTTTGTCATCGTACTGCTATTTGATGGTAGATGGCGTTAAAAATCAAACTTTGATTTAAGTTATTCTATCACCTACTAGATGGCGTGGTTAGAAAACGCGAGAAATGTTTAAAAAAATCGTGTCTTCAATATCTCTTTTTTTCATGGATATGCATACAAATATTCAATATCAAAGCAGTTAAAGTTAAGCTTGTTTCTGTTAGTTACGATTTCGAGCAAAAGCTTTAGCAGTTGGATTAAAATAAAACTTCCGTCGTAATCCCTCTCTAGACCCAGGGATCGGCAAATTTTTATAATATATAAATAAGTAGTCGTAACAAAACTTTACCTACCTAGAAAAGTATTATAGAAAGCACATAACTAATTCGACAAACACAACAGTACGGTTACCATCAGTTTGTCACTGACATAAACGCCGTCGAGAACGTAATTTACTTTCTATACATCCCGTACCGTACAGGTACCTAAACTAAAGTGAAAACGGGATTTCACTTTTGTTTACCTAACTGTTAAATCAAAAATTGGAAAGGTAGCTGCCGTAGCTAGGACTGCCCGAAAGTTATTTAGTCGAGTAGTTTTCCCCTGTTGTCCGTCGTTGGCGGCTGTTCATGAACCCGAATTTTCCGAATCATTTTAACTTTGCCTGCAGAGACAGGTAAAAGTAATTGATAAAAACTGATAGTTTGTATAGAAAGTCGTATTCCGTCTCATAGTAGTAGTAGTAGTAGTAGTAGTAAAGTAGTAAAATACTTTATTGTACAAAATGAAACATAAAACATGAAAGAACACACATCATTAGTACAAAGGCGAACTTATCCCTTTCAGGGATCTCTTCCAGTTAACCCTTGAGCAATTGAGGGGTAATTGGAGAACGGTAGACATAAAGCTGTACTAATCGGCATAAAGATAAAAGATTTAATATCCTACTATAAGTATATACAAAGTATGGGATATGAAATATAACAAATATCAATTTTGAACATGCAGATTACGTCTGCGAGCGATATTCCAAATTTTATATTAAAGGAAAAAATGGAAAAATTACGCTTCCGGCAGGACTTGAACCCGCAACCTCCGCAATCCGTGCGTTAGCTCTGCCACAATTGGCTCAATAGCTACGGAAGCCTACCAGAATCTTGCGAATTTTTTCCATTCCTTCCCTCATGCACACGCCTTTGGGGTGGCGTATAGCGACATCTACCGAAAAACGATTACATCTTTTTATCGGCACCGGAGTCTCAAGTTGCATTGAGAATTCACCAGTAACAATGTGCTAACCCGTACTAAATCAATTTTGAACATGCAGATTACGTCTGCGAGCGATATTCCAAATTTTATATTAAAGGAAAAAATGGAAAAATTACGCTTCCGGCAGGACTTGAACCCGCAACCTCCGCAATCCGTGCGTTAGCTCTGCCAATTGAGCTACGGAAGCCTACCAGAATCTTGCGAATTTTTTCCATTCCTTCCCTCATGCACACGCCTTTGGGGTGGCGTATAGCGACATCGACATCGAAGCGACAGCGACATTTATAACAAATATGTAAACAGCTATATATACATATTCGAAATATATAATACATATACCTAATATATAATATTCTATACGATATAATATAATACATATATACTAAAACTACCTAATCGCATACATCTTTTGGATTCAAGTTCCGTCAGAAAGCCATAACTTTTTCGCCTTTAGCGATGCGACCGATTGACACTTTCGAAGAGAAGACGGTAAGGAATTCCATAATTTGACAGAGTACACAGTAAAAGACTTGTCATAGGATCGGTGTTTGTGTGGTGGGATAGCCAGAGAGAGTCTGCACGGAGCGGAGCCGGTGCCCGCTGCCGTCTGCTAAAAATGTAAATCTCTCCGAGAGATAAGGGGGAGAAGAAGGAGAGAAAAGGACGTTAAAGAGAAGGGAAAGCACATGTATGTCCCTACGACGCCGAATGGGCAGCCATTTGAGTTGGGAGCGGAAAGATGAAATGTGATCAAATTTGCGTAAGCCAAAAATGTATCTGATGCAAACATTTTGCAAACGCTCAAGCTTGTCAAGTAGTTCCTCCGTGAGATCAAGAACAGCAATGTCCGCATAATCAAGAAGGGGAATTAGCAGAGTACGTGCTAGCATGACTTTCGTGTGGACAGGAAGGAAACTCTGGAGACGACGAAGCGAGTGCAAGGAAGCAAAAAGTCTCCTTACTGGTTTCAGTCACGTGGGATGCCCAAGAAAGTATAGGTACAAATAATAATAAAGCCTAGAACAATGAAGCCAATTAAACTGTAGGTAGGTACTAATCTGGGGGCCTAGCCAAGATGACAGTCGTACATCGACAAACGGGCCAATTCGAGTTTTAGTTACCTATGCGATCTGATTCCCATACGATACTGATTTGTCAGTGTCAAAAGTGACGTTATTGATTGATGAAATGTCACTTTTGACCACTTTGACACTGATAGATCAGTATCGTACCGGAATCAAATTGAACAACTGAAACTCGAATTGGCCCGAAACGCCTAACGGAAAGAAATACTCGTAATGTATCGATCGGGGTGACAGATGCTACAAAAAGTCACGTGTCTTTTTCTATAGGTAATCGTCAAATCAGTGAAATGTTAAGCTAAGCTAAGACGGACCTATAAATATCAACGGATTTTATTAAACAAATAATTAACTATTTCAGTCATAAAGTCATAATTACTTTTATATTAATTCCTGTTCCAGAGAATTAATACAAGATGTAAAAAGGTAACTCACCTAACCGAAGATTTACTGGTTAATTAGCGAGGGAACATAATTTACAATTTTACTGAAATACTGTCTTAATAATTTCAGCCGTTTTGTAAATTATGAAAGTGTAACCAGGATTGACGCGGGAATTTGGATCTCAAACACTGAAATGTCTTACTTTGTTATTGATTATTAATATTATTATTTATTTTATAAAAGTTGACGAGATTTTCGTAAATGTATTAAATTAGTTTATAAATTTATTTTTGCTTCAACATAGGTAATTCGAATTAATGGAGTAATAAAATGATGTTTAAGATAAAGTAGGTACATAAATTTGCCGACTGGTCTGGCCTAGTGGGTAGTGACCCTGCCTGTTAAGCCGCGGTCCTGGGTTCGAATCCTGGTAAGGGCATTTATTTGTGTGATTAACACAGATATTTGTTCCTGAGTCTTGGGTGTTTTCTTATGTATTTGTATATTATATATATCGTTGGCTGAGTACCCACAACACAAGCCTTCTTGAGCTTACTGTGGGACTTAGTCAATCTGTGTAAGAAAGTCCTGTAATATTTATTTATTATTTATTTATTATTTATTATTTATAAATATTTAAGTGTTGACATGTAGAGTCTGTTCGGAAAGAGAAGAGTCGTGGAATGTTTTGGGACATTCCACGACTCTTCTCTTTCCGCACAGACTCTAATAAGTATGGATTTAGATTATTAATAAATTATTTTGAGTATATTTGAGGCTGACTGGAATTGACCCTTAATTTGGCAACGTCCAAAAATAAAAACCTAATTTTTATATTTCTTTCTTGACCAGAATCATTGATACTGTTGAGCGCCGAGGGGGTTTGAACTCACGAAACTGTGCTATTTTCTGCCAAATTAAGGGTTAACGGAAGAGTACGGGTTGGTCTAAGGTGAATCTTAAATACCGTAAAATGGAGTGAGTAGGGTTCTATAAATATCAAGTTTAAACAGAATATAATTATAGCAACACGTTACAATATGTTTGGGGATAGAAGTTTGTAATTGTTTGACACAATGTAGCAACACCCCCGGTTGTGGGGGATATTCGAAAACGCGCTGACTGACGTATGAGAATTAGATTGTTGTAATAACTTTGGGGTCTCTATAGGCTACGGTGACCGATTATCATCAGGCGGGCTACACTCATTACCACTTTGCTACACAATATGTAAGTACAGTAAGTAGTAAAGATTTTTCGACTATGACTATGGGATTGAATTAGAATAAAATTAAAACAAGCAGAATACAGGTCCAGGTCAAGGATTCTTGTTAACATGTTTGATATTGTCGGACTATTCATGCGTCTAAGATACTTTGTTGCATAGATTACATTCTAGACTCCGTATTGAGATTAGACATAGCTAACTGTACCTTGCTGAATGGTGAATAAAGACAGCTATGAGCTAGCCCTGTAACTCCTAGAGTTCAATTAGCATGATTTTCTGAAACATTCATTTTGGAAACGTAAAATATCGATCACCATTAATATAAATTATTCAATGTGAACATTTTGCAATTTTGGAAACTCCTACGGGCATCACTGCAAGGCTCCTAAAAACGCCCATCATTTTGAAAACATAACCATAATTTTATTTAGGATCCATTTATGAGTCGAAAATGTTCGTTCACATTGGTATAAGCAAGCCTGTTGTACGGAGCAGGGTTACGTTTTCAAAATGACGGGCGTTTTACCGAGACTTGGACATCAGTAATCCTGTATGATCCGTCTAGTAGATAAGTGGTCTATGGTTTGTTGTTTAGGAAGTCTTCCCATAGATAGAGATTTATCCGGGTTGTTTTACGTGCCTCGAGGTTTAAACGATGATGATTAGGCCTAGTTATTGCCATAAAATACGTGGAACATACACAAATTGGTTGTTACGTGAGCAAATAAAATATTTTGATTAGATAAACTACAATTATTGTTGTTTTTACTCTGGCGATTAAATTAAATAGCACTTTCCCGCTTGCTTCCTTATTTATCCTGGCAGCAGTAACTGCTTTAAGTTAGATGTTTAATAAAATGTGCCTGTATATACTTATGTTTTCATATGTTGTTCTTATTTTTAGGAAAATATGTTTCCTTTCAATTGGTAGGAACAAAAATACTTAATAAGTAAGAATTCACTTTGGCAAAATTAAGAAAAACTTTATTTGTAATGCGTGAATGCGATGTTTAGAACAATATTTGAAGGCTAATTAAACTTTACAAAATTAATAGGTATATTATAAATTAATTGAAAATGTAATTTTTAGTAAGTTAAATCACAAAGTATGAGTCAAATAACGCAGATTAAGTACCTAATAAACTCTTTATGGTTCACTTAGGAGACACGCTTCCAGAAATAAATATTCCAAGACAAAAATCGTCTTAAAACGCCTCTAAGTATTAGCACCGTGTTAATAGTACCTATTTCTATTTAACACTTCATCATCCTAACGGGCCGCCATTCGTCTCCGATAAAATCTGTTTAATGGAGGGGACCAATTTGTCAATATACTTTCCGGTAAAAAGTGGATTTCGGATATCGCGAGGAGGTCTCATTTTGCTGACATCTATTTTGGAAGTAAATTGTGAAGTTGAGTGACCATCCGTAGTACTGATATATATTTTTATTTGTGTATTTTATATGTAGTTTATCAGGTTTTTCAGTTGTTAGCAATAGGTCTAATACATATTTTCTTAATCAAATTGTCTCCTTGCAAAAAAAAAAAAATACTTGTCCCTGTTCAACCCGATAGTTGACTGGTAGGTAGGTATACCTATAGGTAAAGCCATTGGGCATTTAGTCCGAAATTTGAACCTACATTATTTCGTAGTTTGTGACCTCTGGTGTTGCAAGCGTCCATGGGAGACGGTAGTTGCTTACCATCAAGCGCTACGACTGCTCTTTGCCTCCTCTATCATTAAAAAAACTAATTTTATTAAAAATGTAAGTGCCTATAAATTTATCATGAAAATCTGTACCGAAAATCCACTACGAAGTTTATTGGTTAAGAAAAATTAAAACAGCATAATCTAAGCTTTAAAAAACGTAAAATCCTAAAACGTTAAACCCGGGTTAGCGTCCAGATTATTTTCTGTAAAGGTATTGTAATTTAGCGAGCATATAAGGGCTAGTGCATACACGGCTATGATATTAGTTTTAACCTCTAGCCGCCCAGAGACCTATAAAAAGGTCTCCTGTTCCATTCTAATTTGAACTTTGTGTTGACAAAATAAAATTTCATTTTGCTTGGCAAGGTTTGTTGACGTATGGGCGGCTAGAGGTTAAGCAATATGTTCCAAAGTTATTTTTACTGCCTTTAGTGAATTCCTTTGAGGTCAGGCACACATCACCTAGTAGACGGAGCATATACTCGTAATACCTACGAGCTACGTTTTAGGCAAAAAATTCATTCTTGGTACAAGATTTTATCGCCGACTGTACTTTTTAGGGTTCCGTAGCCAAATGGCAAAAAACGGAACCCTTATAGATTCGTCATGTCTGTCTGTCCGTCCGTCGGTCCGTCTGTCTGTCCGTCCGTATGTCACAGCCACTTTTTTCCGAAACTATAAGAACTATACTGTTGAAACTTGGTAAGTAGATGTATTCTGTGAACCGCATTAAGATTTTCACACAAAAATAGAAAAAAAAAACAGTAAATTTTGGGGTTCCCCATACTGTGAACTGAAACTCAAAAATTTTTTTTCATCAAACCCATACGTGTGGGGTATCTATGGATAGGTCTTCAAAAATGATATTGAGGTTTCTAATATCATTTTTTTCTAAACTGAATAGTTTGCGCGAGAGACACTTCCAGAGTGGTAAAATGTGTGTCCCCCCCCCCTGTAACTTCTAAAATAAGAGAATGATAAAACTAAAAAAAATATATGATGTACATTACCATGCAAACTTCCACCGAAAATTGGTTTGAACGAGATCTAGTAAGTAGTTTTTTTTAATACGTCATAAATCCCCTGAATACGGAACCCTTCATGGGCGAGTCCGACTCGCACTTGGCCGCTTTTTTCCACAGGCTAACTAATGCTCATTGAGACCAGCCTAACAAACCCAAACACAATTAGTTTGCGTTGTTTTACCACAGAGTTCCCATGGCCACCTCCTGTCCCTGTCTCCATCATCAGATCAGCTCCATTTTGTCATAATATTGTATTGTTATCCGATTTACATACGTATGAAAAATTCCAGCTCAGTCGGAAATCGGGTAATGGGTCAAATTAACTTCCAAGATGTAGACTTGTATAATTTATAAGTATGTAACATATTTATTATATTATTCAGTGGTATTACTAAAAGAAATTAAAAACTAGTTGAAATCTAAAATAGGCCCTTGAGGCATTGTGCCAAGGACGCTGGCGACATTTCCTCGCTGTATCGCAATGTAGATGTAGACTTAAATGTCTTTAATGTTTCATCTTATACGAAATTAATCTGTGAATCGATTTTTTAAGTTTGGATACAAATGAAAATATAGTTGGTAACATCATACTTCTGTAATACAAAAAAATATAGGTATTTCATGTGTTTAATGATATGACAAAGTTTTATTTAAGTAATAAATTATAGGTACGTACCTACTCTCTAATACATAACAGATATTTGGAATGAAAATTGATATGAATAATTGAACATGAAATATTAGCTTACAAAAAGTTATTTACTAATGGAATGGAATGGATGAAATTAAATTACAGCTTCTCTCTAGGTATATTTTTATATACCTAGATATTCATCTATAATGTATAGGTATCAATTTGTAAATGTCTTGAGTATTTATTTAGAAAGCTTGTTAGAACTGAAAGTTCAATATTATACTACTATTTAGACTTCTTTATCAATTAAGCTCGAAAACAACTGAAATACGTCACGTTGTGTGAAAAGGTTATTATAGGTACACCTACTCTCCACTTTGAGTAATAAATATTAAATTTAGGGCTGATTTAGACGGCGCGCGAACTCGCATGCGATTTTAGCTACATTGCGGACTGTTGGTTACGTCCAATTCAACAGTCCGATCAAAACCCGCAATGTAATGAAACTCGCATGCGAGTTCTCGTATCGTCTAAATGAGCCCTTTAATCTTACATTATTGGTACTGAACAACCGTTAGTGCAAAAAATATTTACATTGTTTACTTTAGTTTTCAGACATCACTTTCTAATTCGTTACATTTGATGCTGACATTGCTGACTGTACAACCTAGTCATATAATTATTAAAATCCTAAAAACAATGGTTTATAAGTACCTAGGCTTCCAGTGCGCCCGCGTCCTAAACCAAAGAGATCGCGAAAGCCAAGGCTTTTACCTAAAATCGCATTAGAACGTACTTTTAACACATCCCATTTAACAACCTTATACAGTTTAATTAGAGTTCATTTTCCATAAGCGTAGAACCCGTGGCCGGCGCCGTGGCCACCGAAGTACAGACCATTTCCAAAACCCCCGTAGAACGTTCTAAAATGGTTCATGTCGTCTCTATCTTCCGCCTTCTTCTCTACTCTTAAATGCCCAAACTTCTGTGCTCTTAAAGGTATTACAGACAAATCGTGCAATAGTTGCTGCTGTATTAGATTATGTTGTTGTTGTACATTATGTTGTGGCACATAATTATGTTGGATTGGCACTAGAATTGGGAGAAGCTGCGTCGGATGCGTGATGTTGGTAGACGAATGTGACACAGTTTGCGAGTACACGGGAATATTTCCATTACTAGTGACTATATGTTGAACCCCAGTATGCACGGAACTGTGATGCACGTTTGACGTGGCCGGTAGTACGTGCAGCTGCGATGGTAGTAGCAGATGATGAGTGACAGGGAGAGGATACGCTATGTTTATCCCTTTCTTTTTTCGGAGCTCCCTCTTGATATCGTGGAAGTCTGATTTCTGAGGTAGATTGAAGGCTGGCTGGATCGCGAAGACTAGGATGATATATGGCAACATCTGAAAAAGAAAGAGAGCATCATATAGGTATATATAGTTTATTACCTATACCTATAACAATACTTTAAGTTAATGTTCAGGCATGAATTTAAGTAGGTACAAAATCCGGGTCCAAAAATTTGTTCAAAAGTCGATGTGGTAGAGTTGGTGTCGGCTCATTATGCACCGATTTGGCTAGAACAAAGTGAGTCTGTTGAGAACGATGACATTGTTACACTTTCTCATTGCAACTGAGATGCAGAGTTATCGTGGTCCGACTCTAAGTAGTTTATTTAGTTATGTGTAAAATTATTTTACCAGCCGAAGATGGAATTAAATATAAATTCAAATTCTCTTAAAACTTTACACCTAAAAAAAAATATTAAATATAAAGGTTAAAGAAAATGTTGATTCTGAGAAACATTGTTAAATTTCGTGTAGATAATTAAGGTTCTTTTAAATTTGGACGAACATTTAGTGAAATTTTCCTTAAAAAAATATTTATACTTCAAGCCATCTATATTAGTTAATTAAATTCAAAAGTTCAACTTTCAGAGCAACATAATTAATTCCTCTCATAAGAAAGCACACACTGCCGTTAATAATGAGTTTCCGAGACCCGAGTAATTAACGAGAGCCAAACGAGAGCCCGATTCCAACTTTAATTTATGCCAATTTGATTTTGACATCACTCGTCCGTGTAGTACCTTATATTAGGAGAGTTGGGTTAGTTTTATAGATGCTAACAGACTCGACAAAAATACGTTAGTAAATTTTTTTAGGAATATTTTTCTAAAAATGAAAACAGTAATTCAACTAAAATAAAACGTTATGTCTTCGGTTACTGCGATAGCCTTAATTTTTTTTATTAATTATTTCTGTGCGTGAAAAACATTGTAGTTACTCTGTCAAGCTGAATATTTTTTCTCAGTCACCTGTTGACCACGAACGCTGAAGACTTCGAAACGTCGGGAAGTAGGTATCTTTAATCCATTATACACGATATAATCCGTTTAAATAGTTTTATTTAATAAAACAAAACGTATTCTCTCCAAAATATTCACGTTTAGCTTTGACACAAAAACAAAAATGTTTTAGTTAAATTTATCAATAACACACCGTAGTAAAAAAAAATACTACTTATTTTTGGGCCAGTGGCCATAATAAGTGCCATTGCCCAGGGGCCTGTATTTGCATTGGTGCGAGCGAGATGCGAATAATATCAAATAATAATATCAAACTTAAAGTTGTCAAGCACGCAGCATGTTTCCAGGCTATTGGACTGTTTAACAAGGTACCTGTTGAATTAAAGTCACACACCAATAGCCTCATTTTCAAAAATAAGTTGAAGTCCTTCTTGCTAGAGAAGTGCTACTATTCGGTAGAGGAATTTGTAAATGAACGTAATTCTGACATATAAAATTGTAATTCATGTTTTAAATTCTTAATTTACGATTTGACATCCTACATTTACATTGCAATTCAATCCTAATTCACATTTTATTGTTATTGTTTTTTTTTTCGTATTATTCACATTATTTAATTTCGTGTTTTAATGTTAATATTAGTTGCATGTTTGTTTGTTGTTTTTGTTGTTCATGTAGATATAAGTAGATTATGATTCAAACACAATGTAAAATTGTTTATGAATAAATAAATAAAATAAAAAATAAATAAAATAAATAGCAAGTTTATAACAAAATATAAATTTCGAAAGCCGCTTTGAGTCGCAAATCACGTTAAGTGTCATCAATCTTAATAAATGTATGGTCGAAGTGCTTTGCTTATCCTGCTGCAGCTGATGAGTTAGGATCATCCTAATGGCCTCCTTTTTAGATTAATTAGGTGATAATGCTACTTCGTCAGAGATTTAGGTCTAATTTAGCTTTTCTGTTTGGTGAAACGAATGCCTAAAATTATACTAGGTACAGCTAAAAAACCTCCTCCTGCCCAAATACCTATTTCAAACTGTTTATACGACAACTGTTTCAGTCACTTGAATTTTAGTAAACAGTTTAAAATATGTCTCGCGAAAGTTTAATATCGAATACCTATTTCATATAAGAAACTTTACCTAATATTCATAATTATCTTCTTGTCTGTGTATCATCCTTAGGATCCTTATCTTGACAGAATTTTTAGTCATCTTTATGCATTTTCCGCGAACGATTTTTTTCTGCTTACTACACGATTTTTTCCATACTGTCAATATCCACGGAGGAAAATGGAGTTTATACGGAGAAGCGTTCGTCCACTTCCACTATCGTCTTAATGCGCTTACAATAGATAACGACTAAATGAAAAAGCAATGAATTATTTTCTCCTAGCATACCTGTCATTTCAACCCTCATTGTATCTTTCAAAACGTGGAAATAGCAAAACTATAATGAAACTGAAGAAAAACGAGTGAAACCTGTCAAAACAAGTGGCTCCAAGAAATCAAACCCACTATTATCCCCCAAACGAGGGCCGTGACATACCTGCCTCATATTTCAGGCTGAGCCCATCTGTCAGCAGTCGGACGTAATGACATGTCAGTCCGGGCGACGTTCTAGCAGCTTGGCGGGCCCTTGTTTCAAGACATCCAAAGAGTTATGCCAAGCTGCATAGCTTTTGAAGAGATTACCTAGCTTGAATACACACACACTTCGGTTTATAATTCAACACGGTGTTTGATTCTTGCTTCCCCTTCGAGACCTTTAGTTCAAAATTGTACATATCCTAACTATAATTTTCCTTGGTTACATTTAAACTTTTTTTTATTGAAACATCTATTTTCCTGCTAGTAATGGTAATGTGTCCCGGCCCGAAGGAGGTGAGGGTAATAATAGTTAATTAATAAATAATAGTTTCCATGGATAAAAACATGACTACGCTACCGTCACAGACTGAGAGTTTTCCTGTAGTAAAATCTAAACTGTTTTGTTGAAGTCGTTTGCTTGAATTCTGTAAGTGGTGGGAAAATCTTGGCCCCGTTGTCATCAAACAGAGAGTAACTACTTCAATGGTTTTCCATGTTTAAGCTTAAACTAGTCTAATTGAAGTATCCACTTTTCTGAATCTTGCGAGTGGTAGGAACAATTTTCGGTCCGCAGTAGATCAGACCAGGTAATGGTATTTGGAATGTTTCCCATGGTTATACTTAAAGTGGTATTTTAAAGCAACCATATCCTCAATCCTGCAAGTGGCAGTAGCAGCCCCCGGTCCGAAGGGCCGGATCAGGGCGAGAGTTTCCACGGATTCCGTGATCACAACCAAACCGGTCTGTTGAAATGGTTGAAATGGTTCACCTGAATTCTACAGATGGTAATACCAACGCACTGGCATCAGGCCGAGAGTGAACGGGAGAAGATGACGTCTGTGGCGGTTCCTGGGTCTAATCCACTAGTTTGCTTTGGATAAGAAGTGTAACGTGTGCTATGATTTGTAATCAGTCTTGTCCAGTAAAGACTGTGAGTTTAATACCGTATTTCATTAAAAAGCCCTCGTCATCCACGATTGAAGGTCCTGATGTACTCCTGATGGTATGATATGCCCCGATTCCTATCCTATAAATTTCTGTGGTTAAATTTAAACTGGTTTATTGAAACAGCCATGTTCCTGCTGGTAATGGGAATGTGTCCCGGTCCGAAGGGCCGGATCAGGGTGAGAGTAATGGGTTCCACGGATTTGCGCCGATCAAATTAACGCTGTCACCTGTGTGATTATAATTGCCGCGATGTGATTATAATTAAGGTTGCTTAGTGACGGCGTAATTTGACGATTAATTTACACGTACAAGGTGGAGTAGTAATTAACGTAGTCGTAATTCGTAATTGCATCTGCTTAATTAAATTGCATTTATTTAGGGTTCAGTGGTTTAGAAAGAGGAGATGAATCCCATTTAAGAGTCCTTACTCTTACAGGCGAGCGTATTATGCAAAATGCTTCCTTTTTCATTCAAAATTACGACGTATTATTAGTTATAAGTAATTATTCAACAACTGATGACGTACTTAAATAATCATTTCTTAAACTAGGGGCTGAAAAAGTTTTTTTTCTCTTTTGAAACCTAAAATGAATGAGTCTTCTTGAGAGTCTTTTTCAAAATTTGCAGTGAGAACTGTCGTTTCGGTTCAATGTTCCGTACCAATGTATTTATTTATGAGGTATTATATTCTTACAACAATGGCGTTATTCATAAACGCGTTACTGCAGGCCTGAATTAGCTATATGAGCTTGCTGTTGACTAAGTACATGCAAGCCGCAAGTAATCTATATATATAAATGCAAGTGTCCTGACTGACTGACTGACTGACTGACTGATTCATCAACGCAGAGCCGAAACTACAAAAGCTAGAAAGTTGAAATTTGCACACTAGGTTGCATTTATAAAGTGTACAAGAGATAAGAAGCGATTTTGAAAAATTCAACCCCTAAGGGGGTTAAAAAGGGGATGAAAGGTTGTATGGGGTACAAGTTTTATTTTAAGCTAGGAATTTGAAACTTTGTAAAAATGTATTATATTAAAAAACAAGAAAACTAATTTCAGCGTTTTTGAAAATTCATCCCCCAACGTGGTGAAAAAGGGGTTGAAAGTTTGTATGGAGATCAAATATTTTTGTGAGTGTGGGACTTGAAACTTTGTAAATGGGGATATTATTATAAGACAAGAAAAGTAATTTCAGCGTTTTTGAAAATTCATCCCCTAACAGGGTTAAAAAGGGGTTGAAAGATTGAATCCATTACAAATGCTTTGAAACTTCTTAGAAAGGCATAATAGCCGATTACAAAATAAAGTAATTGCGACGTTTTTGGAAATTCAACCCCTAAGGGGGTTAAAAAGGGGATGAAAGTTCGTCTTGGGGTGCAAATTTTATTTTAAGCTAGGAACTTGAAACTTTGCAAATAGATATTAAATTTAAATACAAGAAAACTAATTTCAGCGTTTTTGAAAATTCATCCCCTAAGGTGGTGAAAAAAGGGTTGAAAGTTTGTATGGATATCAAACATTTTTTCGAGCGCGGAACTTGAATCTTTTTATTTGGGGATATTATTAAAAGACAGGAAAAGTAATTTCAGCGTTTTGTAAAATTCATCCCCTAACAGGGTTAAAAAGAAGTTGAAAGTTTGTATGTGGTTCAAATTTTATTTTAAGCTAGGTACTTGAAAGTTCGTAAAAAGATATAATATTAAAATACAAGAAAACTAATTTCTGCGTTTTTGAAAATTCATCCCGTAAGGTGGTAAAAAAGGGGTTGAAAGTTTGTATGGATATCAAACATTTTTTCGAACGCGGGACTTGAATCTTTGTATTTGGGGATATTATTAAAAGACAGGAAAAGTAATTTCAGCGTTTTGTAAAATTCATCCCCAAACAGGGTTAAAAAGGGGTTGAAAGTTTGAATCCATAACAAATGCTTTGAAACTTCTTAGAAAGGCATAATAGCCGATTACAAAATAAAGTAATTGCAACGTTTTTGGAAATTCAACCCCTAAGGGATTTAAAAAGGGCATAAAAGTTCGTCTTGGGGTGCAAATTTTATTTTAAGGTAGAAACTTGAAAATTTGCAAAAAGATATTAAATTTAAACACAAGAAAACTAATTTCAGCGTTTTTGAAAATTCATCCCCTAAGGTGACGAGAAAGGGGTTGAAATTTTGTATGTATATAAAAAAATTTTTTGAGCGCGGGACTTGAATCTTTGTATTTGTGGATATTATTAGAAGACAATACAAGTAATTTCAGCGTTTTGTAAAATTCATCCCCTAACAGGTTTAAAAAGGGGTTGAAAGTTTGTACAGGGTACAAATTTTATTTTAAGCTAGGAACTTGAAACTTCATAAAAAGGTATTATTTTAAAACGGAAAAAAAATAAATTCAGCGTTTTTGAAAATTTATATCTCAAGGTGGTGAAAAGGGGGTTGAAAGTTTGTATGGAGTTCAAACATTTTTGTGAGAACGGGCTTGAATCTTTGTACAGAGGCATATTATTAGAATACAAGAAAAGTAATTTCAGCGTTTTTTAAAATTCATCCCCTAAAATGGTTTAAAAGGGGTTGAAAGTTTATATAGGGTTCAAATTTTATTTACTTCAAACTTCGTAAATAGGTAGTTAGGTAAATAGAGGACATGAAAATCTTCTAAGGGGTTTGAGAGGGATTATGTCGAGAACAATTTTATTTAGTTAGGGGCTAGAAACTTCGTAGGTTGTGAAAGACAAGTCTCATGCGTTGTATAATATTAATAATTAACAAATGATTAACCGTCCTACTGCAATATTTTGCTGCATAATGTTCTAAGCTAATGTAGAATAAATAACCACCAATATACAAATCCACGCGTACGAAGTCGCGGGCAACAGCTAGTATCTACATATTTCTGAAGCAATTTGGTAGTATGTAATTGGAAATTACATTTGAAACTTGTCAATTCTTTGCTGCAAGATTTCTCGCGTCGAATGATGGTCCCTATGACATTAAATTATAAAAACAATGGAAGAAATTTATGTTCTTACCGTATTTTACTACTTCAATGTTACATTTCAAAACAAATGAATGGGCTAAACTCCCAAAAAATGTCTACAAACATTTTGCATGACAGCTTTTCTATACAAAAATTAACTGTCATAGGGAACCGTATTTGACTCAATAGGTATAGGCATAGACTAGGAATCCTCTAGACTGAGCATAGTAACGCTACCCCCTCTGCCACTTATACGGTAGTTTTACTCCATCTTAATTCGAGTCAATCCCGTGCCGTGATTGGTCCGTGTCTTTGAACGGACCAATCACGGCACGGGATTCGCTCACCTCGTCCCCCCGCACCCCCGTATTTTTGGTAGCATCGGTTTCATGAAATAATTGCTCTAAATTCAGTCTAGAGGATTCCTAGTCTATGGGTATCGTAATAAATCCAATATAAACAAGTTAAGGTTGACTTACGCTAGACCGGGCCGGGGCCGGATCGGAGCTTCCCGCGCTTCGTTTTCTATGGAAAGCACCACGTGATCACCGATCAGCCGTCATAGAAAATGACGTGTCGGAAGCCTCGGCCCGGGCTCGGGCCGGTCTAGCGTGAGTCATCTTAGACCGTATTCAATGCCTTGTTTACATTAAAAGATGATCTTCACATTGACCGCGAACTTGATTGATCATTTCGCAAGTCGATAAATCTCGATCGCATAGTGATTGCCCTTGATTATTTATGCGAATATTAAACATGGCGATTAATATAAATTATATGTTAAAGGCCGACGAGTGATTAGATTTTGGACTACTTATATGCATTATGCCCTTTGTGTATAAAAAGGTTGTTTTTTTTTAACCAGACAACGGGACAAGGTGTAGGTGACTTCAGTTCAACATTTTGTATTGTTGTGTTTTTGTAGTAAATGTTGTATTTAATCGCCAAATTGTTGTTGAATACTAGTCAGATTAAAAAAAAAATCTTGCTTATACATATAGCGTGATAATGAAATGTAATGTTTTTACACGACTGCCCCAAAAAAAGAGTGTATTGTTTTCAGGGTTCATGTTTGTATGTGGGTATGTAAGTTTCTTTGTTACACCGTAACAGCTAAGTGCCTGAACCGATTTAGGTGTTTGAGATATCATTGGAATCCTTACGTCATCCCGAGTAACATAGGCTATGTGACGTCATCACAAAACCAATATGGCGGATTATGCATTGCAAATTGTGCAACCGAAACAAAAATAAAACTTATAAACCTATCGAGTTGGGTATTAAAATAAAGGATTTTGAAAGACGATTCTAAAACTGTACACAAAATATGGTTTAAACTATTCATTTGGTAGGACAAGATTTTACAAAATATAAGTATAACGCAAAGATAAATGAATTGTCTAAATCTATTGAATGGGATATTAAAAGAAAGGATTTTTTAAGGCGATCATATGAATATATATAAGTTATATGTTTAATTGTATCGTTGGAGAGAAAATACGAAATGTTCTACATCGCGCTAATGACATTTCTCTTTGCAGCTATATACGACAACGTCATACGTGGCGCTTACGTTATTTTCAATTGCGAAAGTGTCAAATACGAAAGGAACGGTTTGAACGATTGACTAGGTGAGCATTTCTCAAATAATTTGTACATTTCGATCACATCTTAGATTTCTATAAAAATTGGTATGCTGGTAAAGTACGTACATGAAAATTTTTTCTGGTAACCAGATTTCCTTACACATTTGGTAACAAAAAAGGAATGTTTCATACAAACTTTCTTGGACATTTTGGGAAATATGGTGGAAATTGTTCAGCTTCATGTAGGTACTTTACCAGCATACCAATTTTTATAGAAATCTAAGATGTGATCGAAATGTACAAATTATTTGAGAAATGCTCAGGTACTCTGAATAAACATAATATTGTGCTGTTTATTATAAGATTTAACTTGAGACTTTGAATAGAAGACACTATTATCATGACTGTAGAAGGCAGGTCTTTGATGATGATTTTAATTTCGCACGACAAATTTTGCAAATCCCGGAGCACACGTGCTACTGTTGTGAAACAATATTTTACGAGAAGCAAAGACTGGGAGCTTAAGACAGATGGGCTCTTCCTGTGACTTCCACGAGTATTTTAATAACGAAAGCCGAAGGCCGAGCTCTGCGTAGGGCCGAAGGCCCGAAGCGTAAGAAAGGTGCACGCTTTTTGCAGTTTCCCCAAGTTTCTTAATTGTAAATACCGAAGGCCGAGCTTCGCGTAGGGCCGGAGTCTCGGAGCGTAAGAGAGGTGCATGCCTTCTGCAGCTTCCCCAAGTATCTTAATTGCGAAGGCCGAAGGTTCGCGTAGGGCCGAAGGCCCGGAGCGTAAGAAAGGTGCACGTTTTTTGCAGCTTCCCCAAGAATCTTAATTGCGAAGGCCGAATGCCGAGCTTCGCATAGGGCCGAAGGCCCGGAGCGTAAGAAAGGTGCACGCTTTCTGCAGCTTCCCCAAGTATCTTAATTGCGAAGGCCGAAGGCCGAGCTTCGCGTAGGGCCGAAGGCCCGGAGCGTAAGAAAGGTGCACGCTTTCTGCAGCTTTTCCAAGTTTCTTAACTGCGAAGGCCGAAGGCCGACCTTCGCGTAGGGCCGAAGGCCCAGAGCGTAAGAAAGGTGCACGCTTTCTGTAGCTTCCACAAGAATCTTAATTGCGAAGGCCGAAGGCCGAGTTTCGCGTAGGGCCGAAGGCCCGGAGCGTAAGAAAGGTGCACGCTTTCTGCAGCTCGAAGTATCTTAATTGTGAAGGCCGAAGGCCAAGCTTCGCGTAGGGCCGAAGGCCCGGAGCGTAAGAAAGGTGCACGCTTTCTGCAGCTTTTCCAAGTTTCTTAATTGCGAAGGCCGAAGGCCGACCTTCGCGTAGGGCAGAAGGCCCAGAGCGTAAGAAAGATGCACGTTTTCTGTAGCTTCCCCAAGATTCTTAATTGCAAAGGCCGAAGGCCGAGCTTCGCGTAGGACCGAAGGCCCGGAACGTAAGAAAGGTGCATGTTTTCTGCAGCTTCCCTAAGTATCTTAATTGCGAAGCCCGAAAGCCAACTAATGGGAAATAATTATGTAGTTGCAGAGATATTAAGCCATATCACTTTTCAATACGTCTGGTTTTTGGGTCCGACCTATTTAGGTTTTTAAGCACGTTTTATGCTAACATATCAAATATCAACATGATGAAAGCTCCTTGAAGCAACTTAAGTGCCTTAAATCATATAAAAAATGTGGTTGGTTTGTATGGTCACTAAAATGTATAAAATAAAATAAATTAATTAAAAATTAAAAAGCACGACTGCAGTTTAAGAGCGAACTGAAAAGCTAAAAATAATTTTTAGTTGTGTTAGGTACTCAACTTAATGAATGTAAAATATAATATATAGGTAAGTGTTCTTTCAGGGTCGTAAACAGCAAACGGAAAAGTTTAGGCTCATTTAGAGTCGTGACTGTACCTGTATATTTTATTTCGATGCAGTCGGGGACCTGTGAATAGGAAAAATTCAATATATCAAGGTCCCCGACTGCAATCGAAATAAAATATGCAGGTACAGTCACGACTCTAAATGAGCCTAAACTTTTCCGTTTGCTGTTTACGACCCTGAAAGAACACTTACCTATATATTATATTTTACATTCATTAAGTTGAGTACCTAACACAACTAAAAATTATTTTTAGCTTTTCAGTTCGCTCTTAAACTGCAGTCGTGCTTTTTAATTTTTAATTAATTTATTACTTTTTACTATCTCATAACCAGCGCCAGGGATCGTAACATATCAATATCAAATACAAACCATTTTCTTCCTTCAGCAGCTGAAACTGAAATGATTCATCGTCCACTAACACCCGTAATCAGCTGCCTGCAGCACAAAGACCTAATCCTATTCATTATTCGTGGATGCACCTCCCCCCCCTCATGTAACCCTCCCCCCTTTCCGTCACTGAGCTAGGCGATGTGCATTTGCTTTTTAGGTTTGAAATAGTTATTTGTACAACAAGTGATCAAAGTTTGATATTTCTTCGAGTGCTTATTTTGAGTCCCGTGTTAGAATCTTGAGCGTAGTAAGGGACTCAAAAGCGCACGAGATGTAAATAACTTTGATCTCGTGTAGTACACAACATTTTTCACCTCAGCGCAGTGAGAACATACCTATTAGACAACTTGAAAAATGTAATCCTTCTTCATCACTTAATACCTGCACTCATGTTTTCTTAAGATATAGGTAGGTACAAACAATTAAGTTTAATTACCGCAATGGAACACAAAAACAAAACGTAATAATAAATTCCAGTAAAATAATATAGAAATAACAAACATTAACTGACACTACAATCGCCAACTTTGACAACAAAAAAAATATTTGTAAGATACGGTCCGAATTGCGCATACGTACTATTTGTCAACTATGGTAGAAATTCTTAAAAGTAAAATAATTAATTTTGCGTGATGATCTGTGTATTTTTTGAGTTCGTTATTTTAATTGTACAATAAAATACGTAAAATATAGTATTTTATCAGTTTTTATGAAATCTTAAACTTTATTTTTATTTATTAATTATTAAGAATTCATATATACTCGTACGTCATTTGGAACGATGCGGTCTGAAGTTTTTCGGGGGTCTATTATAAACCGTGAATATACTGTTGAATGTCGTTTTAACTTTTTTTTGTCTGTTTCTTTTTGCTAACAGTGTGAAAGGGACAGAGATAATAGAACCCAAGTATTTCGAACTTTTATTAGACCCCGCATGTTGAAATGACATTTGACTATAAAGGTCACTTGAATGTCATTTTGTCTCACTCAGTGAGCAAAATCGCATTTTGCTCACTGTTTTTAAGAATCAAAGTACCCTTGTTCGAGCTGCTGAGGTGAAAATGGTATTTTCTATGATTTTACGAGCATGGGTAGGTAGGTAATAATTTTCGAATAAGGAAGGTATATTTACCTACAATTTAATTTGCTATCCCCTTTTCAGGGGCTATTACCTATGCCTACGCGACAAGTTTTCCATCTTCGCCACATAGCCTCCTAAGGTCCAGCCATACAAACGAAACATCCAAAATTTGCCACTGAAATTTGAACCTAAATCGTAGGAAATAGAGTTGATTTTGCCTTGTTTGAAAATTGAACGAAACAAAGCAAAAGCGACTCTGTTCCAATTGAACATGGTTTAAATTACATCGAACTGAATAGGCACTATAGGTAGGATCTTGGGCCTTAGGAGGCTATATGATTGGCAGTCCCGAACTGTGCGTTTCTCCAGAAACTTCCTGCCTCGCACAGCTAAACTGTGGAATGAACTGTCGCCTGCGATATTTCCGGAAGGATGCGACCTTCAAACCTTCAAGAAATAAGTGTGTTCCCATCTTAAAGGCTGCCAACGCCCTTGCAACCCCTTTGGTGTTGCAGGGGCCCGTTTCTCAAAAGCTTGTAACTTGTAATACAAGTGGAAGTCCCTTTCTAACAAAAGCTGTCAAAAAGTGACATCCGCTTGTATTACAAGTTACAAGCTTTTGAGAAACGGGTCCCAGGTGTCCATGGGCAAACACACACATAGACGAGAGGTCAATAGCGTAAATGACATATTTTATAAAACCTAACATTTGTCCCACTTCCAATAACTACATCGCTTAATCAGACCGCGTTCAAATCCAAATGCCGCCTGTTTAGGATCCCGCTACAAATTGCCGGCAGATATCTCTCACCTCTAATTAATAGCGGCTTTTAATCACAGAAATCTGCGGCTAAATCTGATAACTTATGTTCTGATGGAAACCGTGAACGTATTTACCTCTCTGTCGCTCAAATATTGAAGAGTGACAGAGAAGCAAATACAGGAAACTTGGATTATTGTTGTTCGTGGTACTATGTGCCATTCTTTCAGAAGACTTTCGGGTAGTTTCCATAATTATTTGCATGTCGTATTGTTACACTATTCAATTAACGATTCTATTCTATTCTATTCAATGTGGTGGAGGTAATGAGTTCAAATCGCTGTAAGGGTAATTATTTGTGTAAGGATTATTTTCGATATATCAACTTACTGGGTTTTCTCTTTCGGCATTAGACCTACAGAGTTGCAAAATGCCGCTTAAGGCACTGTCCGTGTCCATTCCTGGCGACTAGTCTAACGATATGAATTATGGAGTGTCATACTTGTAGTACTTTGCATACTGAATAAGAGCAATGCTGACACGCGAATTAGTAAATTAAATGTTAAAACCCTTTATAGGACGCGAAAGACGCGTTCTGTATTATAAAATATAATACATACATACCTAATGACTTTTCTAATTTCAATTTAGAAAACCTCACGTTTTTGTCAACAGAACAAATAACAATGTTAGGTACAACAACAACAACAACAACAACAACAACAACAACAACAACAACAACAACAACAACAACAACAACAACAACGAAACAAAAACAAAGTACAATCCAATTTAGTCTGCGCTGTCTTAAAATAAGTCGGTTCGTAATTAAAACATAATAATCATATTCTATTATGATAACATTATGGGAATTCATAAATTATTCATTTTCTCTACAGAAATCTAAAAAATGAACAATTCTTATGCTTTTTAACTGTGGAAAAATAAAATTAATTTGGTAAATCTTTTTTAAATTCTTATAACTTTGTTTAGTTCATTCGTAAACTGTTTTTATCTCTAAAGCGGTATGTCACACGATCTAATCAGGCTCAGACACAGGCCCCTGTATCTAGGTAACCTGGGTCCCTACAAAGGGCCTAGAGGTCAGCTTTTGTACCGTCTGGGCCATAGAAAGTCCAGGGCTTAGGACGGACGGGTCTAATCATGAAGCTTAATGAATAAACAACCTAGCTTTAACATAATGATTAAAATGAGCGACAAAAAAAAGACAGAATATAAGAAGGTTATTTGCGATATTATCAAAAGAAAAGTACCTAACACTAGAATGTTTTACTCCGCAATATAATAGCTTATTTTCAGGATCACTTAATTATGTACTTACATGCTTACTCACTTATTAGACCTATATTTATGAAATTAGAATGCAAAGAAAATCTTATAAAAATGGCTTTATAATGAAAGTCTGTGAAAGTACGTATAATAATACAATTTGTGCACGAGAAGTCTATATCCCTACTAATGTAAAATTGTAAATGTGAAAGTAGCTCTATCTGTCCGTCTATCTGTTACCTTTTCACGTTTAAATGCTGAACTGATTTAGATCAAATTTGTTATCGATATAGTTTTAGGCCCGTGGAAGGAAATAACTAAGTAGTTTTTATCAATTAGCACCAATATAGTTACATAATTATTAATAAGTTTTGTTGTTAGAAACTTAAGCCTAAAAAGTTATGTTCAGAAACCCGACCCCAGGATTTAAATTCGCTAAACTAAACGCCTTTGCTTGTGAGTCTCATTTGCATTGCCTAATTAATCATATGTGGTTCATGTGGAGATAGTTGGTGCAAGGCCATTCAGTACCGACAGAGACTAGTTAATAATGGAGACAAGTAATCTCCATACACAATTATAACAATAAACTTTGATAACCGTTCGGGCGGGCGACAGTTCTGTAGTTGTCTCTTACTTCTTTTGTCTTTATTTTCCTTTTTTTGTGAGATTTGTAATTGTGTTGTTGTTGTGTGTCTGTAGTTGTATTTCATATGCCTGCCAATGGTCTCACAAAAGAGGATACCGAAGACCTTGCAAATTGGAGGAGAAAAATTTGGCAAGCAAACCGTGAGCTTGCTGAAACATCAGTTTTGGGCGTAAGCAGAGAGGAGAGAGAGAGCCATGGTTGTTATTGGGAGGATATTATATTACATTAACGAGATTTGCTGTAAATAGCGCCAATTATCATGCATATTGTGAATTTGATAATATTTCTAGTTTATTAATCTTATTTAAAATAAAATCAGTATCATATAATAGAATTATTTTGCGGAAATTCATATTAATTAAAACAAAAACATTAATTGCATGTAAAAATACGCAAGTACATACTTAAATATAACGGGTGAGCACTGATTGTCTAGCAGTACGTAATCATTTCGCGGATTAGAAAATATTTTTGTTTTAATTAAATCAGTATCATTCACATAAGTCACATTTATACGGCGCTTTGATATCTCTGCTTATTATTATTACCCGAATGTTTTCAAACTATGTACCTATTTTAAAAGCTTATTAATTGTGTTGACGTTGACGCTGATGCATGCAATGTACCTACCTAAACAAGGAACGAAATTAAGTACTTTAACATATATTGCCAATCTTTATTGTATTCTGGTCTCTGCTGCCGAACAGTATTGCGTCTAGTTCACATTGTACTGTCGCGTTGGAATGTGGATTGTGCATTATGCAATATATTTGGAAATTTTGACTGCAAATAAAGTAAAAAATTAAAAAAATATATATTGAAAGGTCAGAAAGCATGAAAAAAAGCTATATTTTTCTTGCTAAACGACGTAAAAACTAAAACGTAAACGTCTTGACGTAAAATATATTTATTGATAGCAAAAGCATTTCACGAAATGATTGATTGGCTACAATCATGAAGTGATCAATTATAAAATGGTGCTTTACGAAGTTATCAAATTCTACGATCTGACCAAGACCTGGGTCGTTAACTTTTGTATTGTCCACAGAAGAGACTTTTCCTGAAACCTATGAATATAATTGTATGTAACTCACGTTTACTGCACTGCTGCAGTTCACAGTACACGGCACAAGTCACTGTCACCGACTGTCACGGCGCTGGCAGTGTGCGCGAGCGCAGGTTACACAGTATTCCCAATTTCTTGTTCAGAGAGAGCGAGGCGAACCAGCCGGCCTAGCCAAAGCATAGTCTTATAGAAGTGGTCTACGCGTGCCTCCGTGAGGGACAAAACATATAAAGTCGAATTTATTTTTTGTTATGGTGGGCAACAAATAAATTCGACCAATCATCCATACTAATTTATGGTGGGGAATAAAGAAAAATGTGAGACTGTGACAAGGACAAACAATAATAGCGCTTTCGCTGCTACTCCTATTGAAAGATACATAAGACTATCCCGTTCTGTCAGTTATCCCCACCACTCATGCCCAATCCAGTTTAATACTAGATTCATGAGCCAAGGTGACAGTCGCTATCGCTTGGACAACAAAACGCTTTGTGTCTCTCTATTACTCTTTCCTATTAATGTCAGTGATAGCTGCGAGCTGCGTTTCGATCGGAGCGTAAGCGATAGGCATGTTGGCTACGAGGCCTGGGACCTTAGCCAAGATGGCAATCGTTGATAAAAAACGCCGATCGACAGTTAAATAATGTATGGAAAATAGTGTCGTGATTTTAGGATTTGTCATCGCAATAAATTTTAGTTTTCATTTGGCGTTCTTGGCTAGGTCCCCAGAGCGATAATAAGCCAAGAAAATTTGCAATTGAAACTTAAGAATGAGAACTTTTTGGTGTTTCACGCAAATACGAATAAGGTAAACGTACTGGTGCTCGACGCGGTCCCAGTACATGTCATCTTGAAACTTAAGTCATTGTCAATATAGGTGACAGCAGGGTGTCATCTATTGGGCATTAGCATGTCGAGCACTAGTACGTTTACCTTAAAATGTATTAGATATCGCTAAAGTTTGACTCGCATGTTAGCGTTAACGTTAAGAATGACGTCCTAGCGCTGCGTTTGATCGCACGTGGGAACCGACCCGGGGCCACTAAGTTAGCGAGGTTTGAGGTCAAAGTTAATCGCTACGAGCGATTATTTATGCTCGTCTCGTCTATTTGCCTAAATGCTCAAAGGTTGTCGAAGTTGTCGTCCCCATAGTGCCAAGAAAAAAACTGGTGCTCTGTCCGTGTCGATATTTTGGACCTTGACTGTATGAAGTGTAGCTATAACCGTCAAGCTGTGAATGAGGGACATTGACTCTAGACTGACCATGAATCTAGTATTTTAACTGGATCAGTCATGAGGGGTGGCGGGAAATGACCGAAAGGGATAGTCTTATGTATCTTTCAGTAGGAGTAGCAGCGAAAGCGAAAGCTATTATTGTTTGTCCTTGTCACAGTCTCACATTTTTTTTATTCCCCACTATAAATTAGTATGGATTATGGTGGGCAACAAATAAATTCGACCAATCATAGAATCGCCTTGCCTATGTTTTGTACCTCACGGACGCACGCGTATACCACATCTATTAGGATCCTACTATCTATGAGACTGACCGACTAAGAAGAATTAACCGATCATTTTGATGTGTGTGTGACAATTTTTAATTATGACAGCAGCGCGACCATTTCTAAGTGTTTTTTTAAATCCCTCTGTCACAGAAAAGAGATTATTATTCTATTCGCTATTCGTGCCTAACCAAGATGACAACCGTTGATAGAAAACGTCAATCGAAACTTATGATACCGTACTTACTGCTGTGGACTTATTGCACACACAAAGAAAAATGTACAAATGGCGGACCTAATGCCAAAAGGCATTCTCTTTTTGTAGCATCTGTCATACCGATACATTTTCTTTTTTCGTTTGGCGTTTGTTGATGTACGAGTGTCATCTTGTCTAGGCCGCCAGGCACACTTTATTTTTTTTTATTTTTTTTTTTTTATTTACTTGAAACCTAATACAGTAAGTATTACAGCCTTATACAATTACAAAAAAAAGGAAACAAAACAAAAAAAAAAACTTATAAGTATTAGGTTTGTATCAGTTTCATTTTGGATTGAGCCTCTGTTTCCTGAACTAGGACAAAGCCTGTGACTCAGGATTCAGCGATTCTAACTACAGGCATAGAGAAATATACTATATTAGTAAGACTAAAGGCATAGAGAAATATACTATATTAGTAAGACAAGAGTGCTCACTCCATACATCAGTTCAGACTATTAATTTCAGTGTCTACATCTAGCATCGAGTAGCGGAACTGTCAGTACTGCTACTTGACAATAGATGTAGCACCGACCGGAAAGTCTTATGCTGTTGAGATAAGACTTTCCGGTCGGTGCTACATCTATTGTCAAGTAGCAGTACTGATAGTTCCGCTACTCGATGCTAGATGCTAATAGTCTTTTTGGTACTAAAACTGATGTATGGAGTGAGCACTCTATGTATTTTTTTCTCTATGCTAAAGGCAAAAGACTATTCTTTAAGTTGCCCCACACACTACGCTCACAACACAACCAATCGAAGCCCGCTGTTTTGGTGGCCTCGCGGGGAAAGGACCGCGGCCTCCACTCCTGCCAACAAATTGCAGCTAATCTGCGATTTATTGTCTACTACATATACGAGCCGCATTGCAACTGTAAAAACCTGATGTTGATCTGATATTGGTTTAGTATTAATCGTAGTGTATCGCGTTCGGGCAAAATTAAATAACTTATTAGTTACTTTAACTAGAAAACAATAAGCTGGTAACACACACACACACACACCTTGTTCACTGGTATACGCCTTCATTGCATTGTAGCTACAATGCAATGAAGGCGTATACCAGTATACAAGCTAACAAGCGTATACAAGCCAACAAGCTAATTGTCTCTCATTCCGTGGTGAACTCCTTTACTTAACTGGGTTATAGGTAGATTTTATAAAAAGTCTCTCAAGTCTCTTACAAAAAGTAATTGCACGAGGGTTAGCGAAGCTCCCTTTCTGGTTGGGCAAATAATGTTTTCGTATGTCCGGATGTTCTCTTCTACCAGGTCGCAATTCTCAACTGATACTAGTGAAATCATGATTATTAAATAATTTTTTTTATTCAGTTTTTGGAAAATGGCCGAGTATACATTTACTCAGTTTTAATAAGCTATGCTCGCGGTCTACTTACAGTCCACAAAGCCCCTAGTGTAGGTATTTATTATATATTTTATTCTTTATTTAGAACTACATAATACCCAATTTCAATTTTCCATTAAAAATTAGCCAAAACTTCTGTTCTTTAGTGATCAAGTATTCTGTGCTATCAAATCAAATTAAGTATTTCCGAAGTCCGAATGCCTCCATATCTCATTATTTATTCGAGACACCTGTTCGCCTCAATTCGCGCCTACTTTACGCGATTATTCACATTTTAACGACGTCTTATTAATTGGATACTACTTTCTATTATATGTGATAGATTCATATTTATTTGAGAATTATTTTAGCTATAAATAAAATCCTTGAAGCCGATGAGTCCAGTTATAACTGTCCCAACTAATCCATACTTATATTATAAATGCGAAAGTGTGTCTGTCTGTCTGTTTGTCTTTTTGTCTGTCTATTACCTCTTCACGCTTAAACCGCTGAACCCATTTAAATGAAATTTGGTATAGAAATGGTTTGAGTTCCGGGGAAGGACATAGAATAGTTTTTATTCAAGAATTCATCCTTTTAAATAGAGGATGAAAAGAGAGGCGGAATCGACTATTGAGTTGGTATATGAAAATACGTTGGTATACGCAGACGAAGTCGCCGGTAGAAGCTAGTATCTAATATACAATTCAACATGTGTCATCCCTGAGTCGGAAGGAGGAAGACGGATACGACACTTAAGGTCATTTTTAAAGTTTTCCTCTATTAGACGTGTGACTACCTATCTGGGGACACGGCAGTGCCCCCGCCAAGTCGAGCAAAACAACCGCCGTACCATCCTTTTCTCGAAGCGATTCAGGGCATTTTCGACGTCCTGTAATTTTGTGCTGGCTGAAGCTAGAACCCTGAATTTTCAGTAATATATGGCTAAACATGCTTAAGATATATTCTCAAAAACATTCAATTTGAACTAGTAGTTTAAGAATTATTGTACGTCAGAGTTCCTTATTTTCGACACCGACACACTCGCTCACTCACTCACTCACCTACGATCATCATAATTCTAAGGTACTTCTAGTATACCCTCAAGCTTCAAATTTTAAACATAAGTAGTTTTCAGCTTATCAAGCCATAGAAAAACTAAAAATATTGCAATATTACGTTTTAAAGATCTAAGAACCTCCCTGGCACTGATTAAAATAACCGACTTGGTTTCACATTACATCTCAAAACTTTTTTGTAGTAGAAGCGTTGCGAGACTTGCACCTAAACATGTAATGTTTTTGATGGGATTTTATTTACACCTACACCTACCTACTTATACATTAAGGCGAAGTTACACTCAAAATTAAAGGTGTTTTGAATCTGGGGCCGTGGGGACCTAGCGCGTATAGCCTCTACGAGGAGCTGTCAAAGCGCCTTATAGAGGCTTAATTCTGGTGACCAGAGGAGAGAGCTGGCCAGTATTTTGCCCAGCGGATCAGCATTGCCATCCAGCGGGGCACTGCGGCCAGCCTTCTGGGTACCCTACCGAGCGACTACGACTTAGGCCAATTTTTTTATTTATAAGTTTTGAATTTCAATTGTCACTTCATATAAAGTGACGGCGATTGAAAACGCATCGATCCCTATAACAGAGACAATTTATCTACTAAACTACCTACAAATGTTTAATTAGGTAACGAAAAATTGAAAAATTCATTGCTTAAGCAATAACAATTCTTATAGCAAATACTTTTGGAACACCGGTTCGATCGCTCTTAACCAACTAAGCTACCAAAACTTACTAAGCGTCTTTCCATTTCTTTTTAATTAAACGCAGGAAGGCGAATGACGACATCAATCATATATCGATCACCTATATTACTTATATCTTGGAGGATACAACTAAACGGAGTAGCCATTAACAAGCTTTCCCCTCTGTCGAAAATAGGCGGCCAACGGTCATACACAATGTATGGACTGACGTTTATCTGACATGGCTATTTTTACGTTACGCATACATTTGACGTTCCCCTCCCCCGCAAAAATCGGCAGACTGTTTTGTACAGAAAATTACAGACAAGGCGTCTCCGTTTGATTATATCCTCTAAGACTTATATCGATCTTTTTCTGTTGCTTTTGTTGTATCTTATGAATGTTGGTCAACTGTTGATTTTGCTTCTTTCCGGCCCTAAACCTAATTCCTTGGACATTGGACCCTTTTAGAGTGGCCTCGCACGGATTAAGGTCACTATAAGAGGTCGGTTAGGGGTAGGCCCGGCCTTAACGCCTTTGTGTCCCATATCTTGGCCGTTGGGCCAGTAATCTACGTTGGAATCATCTGGAGTTGCACAAGGCTCTTAATTAGCTCGCTAAAGTTATATGGGGATGTTCTGAATTTTGGACAAATCTTAAACGTAGAAACGTTTAGAGCTTTAGTGCTGAATAGGAAATTATTATTTTGTTGTTGCCATGGAGTAACTAAAACTATAGAAAAAAAAAATCTAGTATTTGATCTTAAATTAAAAAAAAGGTAAATACCAAGTGTATTAATTGTTAGGCGGAGCTGTATCAAATATCAAGGAGTACTGTAAAATCTTTTTAACCATTATGTAGATACCTGTGTTTGACATCAATTTCACCAGCACTGAGAATCGGGGGCAAGGTGTGCGAGCCACATCAGTGTAAGTGCGGGGTAATGGTGGAGACGGATGGACACCACGGGCTAAGCTGCTTACGGTGTGTGGGTAGGATACCTAGGCACTGTGCCATCAATGAGTTAATAAGGCGAGCTTTGGTGTCGGCGAACGTCCCATGTATCATGGAGCCCCAGGGCCTAAGTCGTTTGGACGGTAAGAGACCGGATGGTCTTACACTTGTTCCTTGGGCGAAGGGCCGCAGCTTGCTTTGGGATGCCACGTTTGTGAGTACTTTTGCACCCACTCATCTCGCGCGCACGGTGAACAAGGCAGGTGCAGCGGCTGAAAGTGCTGCTAGGTTGAAGCACAGCAAGTACGCGAACCTTGAACAAGTGTACGACTTCGTCCCGGTTGCCGTCGAGACGGCGGGGCCTTGGTGTGCCGAGGCCAAAGCCTTTATTAAGGATATAGGGCGACGTTTAACGGATAGGGGCTGTGACCCTCGCTCTGGTTCTTTCCTTGTCCAACATATATCACTGGCCATTCAGCGGGGTAATGCGGCCAGTATTTTTGGCACATTTGATCCGGGAGACAATCAGAGTGAGGGGTGATATTTTATTTGTTAAGTTACTTTTACTCATTCTTAGGTTTATTTTAGTTTATAATTTGTATGTTTAATCAGTTAACTACCAACTAACTGTAAACTGTAACTTATTAACTAGCGAACTAAAAGCAAACCCAAATCCTGCATATAATTCTTTAAATCTTTCATTAACCCTTCCTTCTCATAGCCGATATTCCGTCCGGACGTTCCGGGCCGATTGAATTCCGACTGCCCGGATATTTACTATGCAGGGAGCCGGAAGCCACAGCACTGTAATACCAGTACGGAGATTTAGGTAAGTCATCCGGAAATGTGGATGTAAACTATTAGAACTGGCTTATAAACTGAAATAGATACCATACACCAAATAAAATGTGACCAAGCCCACCGGTGGCGGAGGCGGGAATCGAACCCGCGTCTTCAGCTTACGCGGCTAACGTCCTGACCACTAGAACTAGCTTAGGTATCTGTTTTTGGCATCGTGAAGCGCGACGTGCAGTTGTAGTAGTAGTAGTAGTAGTAAACTCTTTATTGTACAAAAATACATATTAAAAATAACATACAAGTAGTGAGAAGTACAAAGGCGATCTCTTCCAGTTAACCGTTCAGTTGTGTGTCCAGGGTAGAACGGACTTGATTTAGCCACCTTGTTGGGTAACCGCCTCTAGGTCGTTTGCCATCATTGCCTTGCCAGTAACTTATGAGAGTTGTCATAGACGATGTAACTACTGTTGTTATTCTTCTGCGGTGGACGGTGGATCAATGATTGATGCGAGCTGAATCGGCGACTTTTTGCGTCTGCATTTAACGGTGGAACTGTAATACTAGCCGACTGCAACCCTCGCGTCGAAAACAACTCTGATATATTTTACTGTTATACTTAACAAGAAAATATCTGGGAGATCGAGCTTTGCTCGGAAAACATATATAAAAACTCAAAATGGCGCATTTTCCCAGAGATTAGACCTAGCTAGATCGATTTTTCGCCCCCGAAAACCCCCGTACCTATAGAAAATTTCATAGAAATCATAAGAGCCGTTTCCGAGATCCTCGAAATATATATATATACATATAAATAAAAGAATATACAAGAATTGCTCGTTTAAAGGTATAAGATAAGATAACAAGAAATTACTACATGCATAGGCCTCGGTGGTTACTTTAATACATTACATATTATAATTTCTGGAATATATTACAGACGTGTGTTGTGATATGCGTTCTTCATGCCGTCATCACTCTTTTTCACGTGTTTCCCTGTCAAATATATAAGTAAAAATGGTTATTGTTTTTTTACACGTCTGCTAAAGGAGGCTTATGTTTTTTTCAGCCCTATTATGTGTTCAAGCTTTTATTTAGTTGCCTGTCTTTGTTTCGGTCTGTAACAATCAAATCTTGCATGTTAAATTTGACCCATAATATGTAAAGTCACTAGACTTATAAATGATAATGCAATATTATGGTACCATCGAGCTGATAATGCAAGCTATAGAAACTCTGTGATAAAACAACGCGACCTAGTTTCGTTTGGGGTTTTTAGAATTGTTTCGATAAGTATTACTTGCCTGTGGAAAGAATAGTACAGTCAGCGATAAAAGCTTGTAGATATTTGCCAAAAACTTATTTCATTTATATACAATTTAAACGATACGACTATTATAATGCGGCATTTTGAGTGTGTCATAACCGACCGTAGTTATGCAGAAAACGACCAACTCAATTTTTTTATCAATGCAGAAAGCGACGAAAGTCACTGAGTTAGGGTGCTTTGACAAAAATAACTACTACAGAACTACGGTCAATTTTACCGTTACTAGGTGATAGATTGTTATTGCTCTGTTTGTGTTTTAAATCGCTTTTTGTTTTTGTTTCACTAACACTTAGTTTTTAATCTTAATTGTTACTAACCATTATGGGCCATTGTTGTCTATTAAGTAAATAGTAAATTGAATTGAATTGAATTAAAATAATCTCTTACTGGGCTCAATAGCTATTCCAAGAGTAGGAGTTGGGATCGGCGGAGCGCTCGTTGTCAGCACGTCTAAACAGGATATGCAATGTGCCGCCGCCCCTGTAAACAAAGTGAATAATTAAGAAAACAACGGGTTGCACTCCGGGAGTGCCGACCGAAGTGAAAACTCAATGACATCTTACGGTCACGTGATCGTCTCACGCTGTCTCGAGTTTAACATCCCCACCTCAAAAAGTGCACAGCGCCGCTAAAGAAGTTTTCACTTCAAAAATACATAAATAACATGGAACTTGGCGTAAACATTCAAATAAATATACAGGGTGCTTCCTGTAACAGGAGCAATAAATTAAACTGTAGGCTGTACTCCTCAAACTGACCAACATTTGTTCAGCAACTATTGAAAATACCTCATGTTTTGATTTTTATTACACTTTAAAGTTTATTCTAAGACGCAATGTATTGCAAATTTTGTTATGTTTAAAGCGTGACAAGCAACGTCAAACAGACTGATGTCAGCGTACATTGAAGGCAATATTTATTTTGTAAGAAAAAGAGGAAGTCTAAAGGATTCATAATTTTTAAAAGTTGCTGAACAAATGTTGGTCAGTTTGAGGAGTACAGCCTTGAGTTTAATTTATTGCTCCTGTTACAGGAAGCATCCTGTATATCTATGTCTGGGGCTTAGTGTTCGTTGCTAGAAATTGTAATACAAAGAGAATAGCAAATGGGTCAAACATGTTTGTGTACCTATGAGTTAAGCTTATGCTAAATGTGGACATTATAAATAAAAAGTTTTTTAAAGCCTGGTTCTTATCGGTATCTCAAAACCTACTTTTCTTATAAAGTCTTAGAAAAATGTACTCAAAACGTCAACTTTCGTCAATGTCCACAGAAAAGACGCTGTTTTTTTTCCAGAACATTTTGACTCTCATGGATGTTACAAATTTAAATACAAATTTAAATTTTTGGCACAAAAGTGGTAAAAAGGATCTCTAACCAGTGATGACCACGCCGGGACTGATAAAGTTGTTCTGGCCGGGGGTCGGATGCACGCCTGTAGTCATCAAGTCGCAGTGGCTGGTCGAGTGCGCGGCGATGGTGAACATCTGGCCTGTCAACATCACTAATCATACTTTTTTAAAGGATGACTCACGTGAGAACGATCCTGAGGGGCTATGGAGAAAACCAACGGAGATCTTTCTCTTTTACTCCAATGAAGGCGTAATTAAAGTGACAGAGAAAAATGCCCGCAATTTGCGAAATTCGGTTTTCGCGGTAGCCCCTCTGGTCGGGACCGAGGCGCCTATCACTTCGCTTTCTAATACGCGTGCGGGTGTTCACGTGATCCTGTCTATAGGAAACGAAGTGTCAGAAACCTCGGCTGGGACCCGAACCATACTAGAGTGACAACAGACAGTATGATACGATTTTAAAGGGGCCGACTGATTAACAGTCCGCCGGACGGTATCGGCCTGTCAGTTGTTCGGAACTGTCAACTTTTTGTTCTGACAGGCCGATACCACAGGGCTGACACGCCATACATCAAAAATGATTTGCGTTTATATGTGTGCGCGGCACGTCTGTACACGCGTCATTGAGTTTCTGACGGAATCCTGACATGCTCTCAGTAGAGCGACTTACGCACACATTCATGTCGCGGCCTGTCGCGGGCGAGGTAATCCGAATCGGGGCGGGGCGGTGCGTGTCCGTTCTGTATATTATCATACTATTATACTATTACTTATTCTGTGCCGATACCGTCTGGCGGACTGTTAATCAGTGGGACCCTTAAGAGTTAAGACGCTAGACCGGGCCATGTCATTTTCTATGACGTCTGATCGGTGATCACATGGTGCTTTCCATAGAAAACGAAGCGCCGGAAGCTCCGGCCCGGCCCCGACCCGGTCTGGCGTGAGTCACCCTTTAGGAGCGGAAAAAGATTGAAAACATACTGTCGGAATTCTTATAATACTAAATGAATCCAAAAAGTCAAACGACCACTTCGTGAGTTCAAAGCTGTGTTAATTAATTTAACATATTGTGTAAAAATATATTCCATAATGGCATGTTCCTCTGTATGAATTGTCCACTTTTCGTATAAGTACGTATAATAATAATAATATACTAGCTTCTGCCCGCGACTTAGTCTGCGTAGAATTAGTGACAATAGTGACAGCAGCTAAAGTATAGCGCCTGGATAATACTAATAGCAATCATTTAATTTGCGCATTGCATACTTAAATTATTAGGCAATTAATTCATTAACTCTTTCAATTCTACCCCCTTTGCACTCTCTTCAGGGATGATTTTCGACGTAAAAACTATCCTATGTCCTTCCCCGGGACTCAACTCAAACTATCTCTACTATGCCAAATTTTAACTAAATCGGTTCAGCGGTTTAAGCGTGAAGAGGTAACAGACAGACAGACGGACACACTTTACAATTTATAATATTAGTATGGTTGTAAATAACTTACCCGTACGGGACAAACAGTACACACTGTGAAGAAAATGTATTTATTAACCCAATTAGTATAATTAAGTCTCTTCATATTTTATAAATGCGAAAAATCACACTTCCAAGGCCCTACAATTCCAAGGCACAGCTTTAACGATGCTAGTGGGATCCGATTGATGAGGGTACGATTTCGTTGCGAATTTCCTATTTTTCGCACTTGTATCGTAAATAACTAATAATATATGTCTGTTGTCTGTTTGTCAAGGAAACTGATAAAGGATTACGCACTTGTACTGTTGCCACAGCAGCCATAAGCGTGGCGACGACTACGATCAGCGTACGAGTCATTGTTACCTGGAAAAGTACGTCACCCTTACGTCACCCTAGGCCCGTAAGTGGGATTTTCTCCCCGCTACGCTATTCTCACTTCCTGGCCAAGGCAAGACGTAAAACTTTAGACAAACCACGGGCGGTAATTCGTAAAGCCCCAGATCGCATATTTATGGCCCTCACCTTCGGTTCGGGCCACAAATACCTGCGATCTGGAGCATTCACGAATTCACCTCCCTAGGTATGTAGTGTACTATTACATTACAGCCATTCGCTAAAGCGCATTAGGTATGTCACCGACAAATTAATATTCGCTAGGTGCACGACTGGTGCAGCCCTCATTTTGGCAGACTTTCTACGTTAAATCTTATGGAGTAAAATTAGTTCAAGCGGCTGCCGCTAGTACTAATGTCAGACATTCCATAAGATTACCTGTGTTTGTGACGATCAGCGCCACTTCCCCCTCCACCGACTGCGCAACTTGCCAATACGCAGGTATTTTTAATGGTTTAGGAGGCAAAGCAGCATAAAAATAGCCTAATGGTATGGTCGAACCCTGGACCGCGGCAGGTAGGGTCACTACCCACTAGGCCAGACCAGTCCTCAAAATTATCAGCAAACTAAAATTATCTAAGTGTCTAAGTACTTAATAAATTAAAACAAAACACGAACCTGATGTACTCTGAGACTTAGCAATTGATATGGCTCAGAAATTTTGCTTATATACCGGCCATGATAACCAGACATGTATTGGATTGTATCAATATAATGTATAATTATGTCACTTTAAATAATCGCTATGTACAGATTCGACTCGGTTTTTTATATTCATATATATATATATACCTATGATTAGCTACTTTAAATGTAAGCTGTATTATTGGCGATAAAACGTTTGGTCATTTTACTACTACCTAATCAGCCTGCGTTTGTACAAATTATTACCCGACTTCAAAATAAAGAGGTCAAACAATCAATCAATCAATCAATCAATCAATCAATCAATCAATCAATCAATCAATCAATCAATCAATCAATCAATCAATCAATCAATCAATCAATCAATCAATCAATCAATCAATCAATCAATCAATCAATCAATCAATCAATCAATCAATCAATCAATCAATCAATCAATCAATCAATCAATCAATCAATCAATCAATCAATCAATCAATCAATCAATCAATCAATCAATCAATCAATCAATCAATCAATCAATCAATCAATCAATCAATCAATCAATCAATCAATCAATCAATCAATCAATCAATCAATCAATCAATCAATCAATCAATCAATCAATCAATCAATCAATCAATCAATCAATCAATCAATAAATCAATCAATCAATCAATCAATCAATCAATCAATCAATCAATCAATCAATCAATCAATCAATCAATCAATCAATCAATCAATCAATCAATCAATCAATCAATCAATCAATCAATCAATCAATCAATCAATCAATCAATCAATCAATCAATCAATCAATCAATCAATCAATCAATCAATCAATCAATCAATCAATCAATCAATCAATCAATCAATCAATCAATCAATCAATCAATCAATCAATCAATCAATCAATCAATCAATCAATCAATGGATCAATTCGATCATGTTTTTTTTTATTTTTATATGAATCAGAACTTCGCCATTTCTGAACCAATTTGTTTGTTTTGTGTTTAAAATCCAGACTGGTAATAATATTCATGAGGAATTGAGGGAACTCCTCGAATCTATAAGCGATTACGATTTCACGATCAAACGTTTGATAGGCTTCCTTGAAGAGGCCAGCCTATTATGGATAGCTTTATCCATCTTTATCCACGTGATAAAATAACTGTCACTGTTTAACACCGTGGGAAAGAAAGTGACGGACACCGTTTTATCACGCTGTCACGTAGACAAGAACGACCATCATATCCGTACAGGTCTTCAGGCGTACTGGCCCCGTAGACAACATGCCAATCGCTAACGCTACGCAGCGAACGAAACGCAACTGTCACTGTCACACAAATATGGAACAGTGATAGAGAGACACAAAACGATTCGATGGCGAGGCGCAAGCGATCGTCACCTTGGCTAGGCCGCCTGGACTGATTAGACTAGCCCACCCTCCATCCCCTTTATGCAAAATAGGGGCCAGTCGTGTGGCGTTGCGTAAACCTGCCAATGCTACAATACAATACCATCCCCAGCGGAGACATTGATACGCAGAGCTGGTGGTTCTAGTGTATTGCCAAGGTTCCGCACCTGAAAAGCGTGCAGTCAATGCCCTAATTCCTTTTCTGGAAAGACTATACCTATTAACTTAATAGCCTAGCCCATTTGTTGTTGTTCTAGTTCTGTAGTAGGAGTGGTGGTGAATTTTTATATTTGTTTTGCCTTCTGGTTTCTTTTCCGCACCTTCTTTCTTTTCACCTTTTAAACGGAATGTTCTGCTCACCAAGTTCAGCGTGTGTCAGGCACTAAAGAGTCGCACGCTCACTTTCTTCAGTGGAAGCTCTATACAATTCGCCAATGCGAGTTAAGGATGACTCACGTTAGACCGGGGCGTGACAGGGCCGGAGCTTCCGGCACATACTAAAGAGTCGCACGCTCACTTTCTTCAGTGGAAGCTCTATAGGTACAATTCGCCAATGCGAGTTAACGCTACGTCTTACGTAGGCGAACAACGCGCGAACGCGGTGCGCCGCGCCGCGCCGCTTCGCGTCTAAATCGCTCACGTACGAGTAGGACACACCTATACGTATCAACGGTTTGTTTCATCCTCGCCGCGCCGCGCCGCGCCGCGTTCGCGCGTTGTTCGCCTACGTAAGCCGTAGCGTTAGGATGACTCACGTTAGACCGGGGCGTGACCGGGCCGGAGCTTCCGGCACATACTTTTCTATGACAGATGACAGATGATCACGTGATGCTTTCCATAGAAAACGAAGCCTCGGAAGCTCCGGGCTGGACATGGCCCGGTCTAACGTGAGTCATCCTTTAAACGGACTCCGTCCGGGGCCCATTCCACTCACATGGCAGCCTGCCTTTCCACTGAGTCGGATGAGTATGAGAGGAGCCGTGCGGGTATCACCCAATAGCGGAGAAGACAACCAATACTGTTGGTTGATTCTCTCAAGTCTCTTCTCATCTCTTCTCCAGTCGAAAGGCAACGATCATTCCGAACTGAGCGGACAGGAATTAAATGGTTTTGCACTTTTATTGACATAGGTATAATTTGAGATGACTGTGATTTTAGTCAATAGGTTTGGAAGAAGTCACAAATAAGTATATGGTTTGATTTGCGATAATTTTATTTCCTGGATTATAATGAAACAGAGGCTTGTAGACATATTACGTGGTCTTCAAGCTGCCATCACGTCTTTTCACGTTTTTACCTGTCAAAAAAATTAACAAACATACCTAATTATTGTTTTTAAAGGCTGCCGAAGGAGCCTAGTTAAAAATGTCGAGATATGTATAACGGATTATTTCGCGTATAATTAATTTAATATACATTTCATGACAACTATCGCGGTAACCGAAGACAATCTGCCGTATTCGAACTTCAATATATTCACAAGAGACGACACATACTAGATCCATTCTAGATACGTTATAGTTTAGATTTTAACTAGTTCTCTTTTGCAGCGCAATTCGGGCAACCAATGTCACTTTTATCTATGATATCTATTAGATGTGAATTAGATCTCTAAGTAATATCTTGTGGAAATCATTCAAGAGTATCTCCAGAATCGCGGAAATGTCATATTTGACAGGTTAGATCTTAAAGATATCGTTATCGTATCTTGGCGATGTCTAATAGATGTCTATTACAAAATCCGAATCGGGCCCAATATTAAAAATATCGATTCAATATGATATCCGCGATTACAAGTACGCACGGCCGTCCGTTCAGTACTCAGCGAGCCGCGTTCGCAAGGGAGTCCCTTGAAGGGACCTGGATTCTTAGACAAGATGCCAATCGTTCACTCCGTAGCGATGATGTTGGCTACGCACCCTTGTACTCACTGCGTCTTAAGGGGCCCACTGACTACAGTCCGCCGGACGGTATCGGCCTGTCAGTTGTTCGGAACTGTCAACTATTTGTTCTAACTGACAGGCCGATACCGTCCGGTGGACTGTCACAGTGGGCCCCTATAAATTTGTTTTCCTAGTGAGATTATGTGGCAAATACGTACGTGTGAAATATAAACTAGACGCTAATTGTTCCAGGAGACGGGGGATACTAGGAGTCGAAATTTGCCCTCCTTTTTCCTCTCTGGCTCCAGCTGCGAAAAAAGAGAAAAAAACTTTTTGGAAAAATGGTTTTCTATGTATTTAAGTATTTATAAAAATAAATATATTATATATTTAGTGGTGGAGCGCTGGTGGCCTAGCGGTAAGAGCGTGCGACTTGCAATCCGGAGGTCGCGGGTTCAAAGCCCGGCTCGTACCAATGAGTTTTTCGGAACTTATGTACGAAATATCATTTGATATTTACCAGTCGCTTTTCGGTGAAGGAACCCGGACTCATTCCAATAAAGGCCTAGTTTACCCTCTGGGTTGGAAGGTCAGATGGCAGTCGCTTTCATAAATACTAGTGCCCACGCCAATTCCTGGGATTAGTTGCCAAGCGGACCCCAGGCTCCCATGAGCCGTGGCAAAATGCCGAGACAACGCAAGGAAGATGATAATATATATTTCATTGTCTGAGTACCTACAACACAACAATTCTTGAACTAACAGTGGGACTTAGTCAATTTGTGTAATGAATGTCGTATATATATATTTTTTTATAATAATTGTAGGTATTTACCGTTGATAGTTGTCACCAGAGTCGAATTCGAAGTCGTCGAGGTCAGGGTTACGACGTCCAAACATCTGTTTTAAAGTTCCCCTGTAAAAATGTGAATTAAGTATTTGAAGCGGTGGTGGCCGAGTGGATAATGACGTCCGACTTTCAATCCGGAGGTCGTGGGTTCAAATCATGGCTCGTACCTACCAATGAGTTTTTCGGAACTTATGTACGATAGTACGATAGGTATATCATTTGATATTAACCACTAGCTTTTCGGTGAAGGAAAACATCGTGAGGAAACCTGCATACATCTGTGAAGAAATTCAAAGGTGTATGTGAAGTCCCCAATCCGCATTGGGCTAGCGTGGGGACTATAGCCCGAGTCCTCTCGCGCATGAGAGGAGGCCTGTGCCCAGCAGTGGGACGTATATAGGCTCAAATTATATATATATATATATATATTTTTTTAAAGTATTTGTCTGGAAATGCATATTAATAGGTACTAAGGGTCCGTGGGTTCAGGGAGCGGAGTTTTCGGAAAATAAGGAAATAAGTAGTATCTTTTTACGGTTGCTTATGCTTAATAGTCTCGATACAAATGCGACGGCCGGTCTGGCCTAGTGGGTAGTGACCCTGCCTGTGAAGCCGCGGTCCTGGGTTCGAATCCCAGTAAGGGCATTTATGTGTGATGAGCACAGATATTTGTTCCTGAGTCATGGTTGTTTTCTATGTAAGTATTTGTATATTATATACAGGGTGTCCCAAGAAGTAGTGATATACTGAAGCTGGGAGGTAGAGGACCTAGAGGGCTATCTGAATCACCCCCATGTATGTTCCGCGATTTTTCGTATTTTCGGAGTTATGATTTTTTTTAATTTTTCACCTATCGCCGAGTACGATGAGATTTTTATTTATGGTGACGTGAATTATTGCGGTAGATGCTTGATTTTTTTTGTGTGCTACGCTGATAGATAGGCCAATTCAGTATGTAACATTTACTATCGTTAGATCTCTGAATGGAATTAAAAAAAATGTAATGCCAAGAAAGATAAAATTACCCAGTATGTTTTATTTTTCTAAGCGCCCTTGAAGTTGTGATCGCGTGTAGCGGCATCAGAAATACATCATCTGTGAAAATTTCAACTGCCTAGCTATCGCGGTTCATGAGATACAGCCTGGTGACAGACAGACAGACTGCAAAGTCTTAGTAATAGGGTCCCGTTGTTACCATTTGGGTACGGAACCCTAAACAGGAGCACTAACCAGCCCTGACGGCGATAACTATCAAATCGTTCGGCGTCACTCCGGTAATCGTCGTCGGCGTCACGCCGGTAGTCGTCGATTAGTCGCATCGGCGAGTCTGGTGTACGGCGGTGATGTGCAGGCTGGTCTGATGGTGGTGGTGGTGGTGGCCTGTAAACAAGAGCTCGAGTCAGAGGGCCTACCGCGAAAACCGACTTTCGCAAATTGCGGGGATCTTTCTCTTTTACTCCAATGAAGGCGTAATTGGAGTGACAGAGAAAAATGCCCGCAGTTTGCGAAATTCGGTTTTCGCGGTAGCCCCTCTGTTTCCAGTCCCCGGCAAGCTCGGTTTTTCATACAAACGTAGTTACGCTCTCATTTTAAAAAGACTAGTTAGATTGTAATGAAACTTTGCACATACAAAGACATGATCGACGAGGTATATCTACTTCTGTAATTAGTTTATGTTAGCTTCAGATGCCATAGTTAAAAAAATACAGCGTAAGTATACAAATATTTTAAATTTTACATACAAAACTTGTTCTTGCTCCATTTCGTTTGTTTTATAAACTGGAGCTATATTGTAAACTAATTACAGAACTAGATATATAGTTGAGAGTGTAGGTCCTAAAATACGGCGTTACGTGAATAAGAGATTTCCTTTGGCAGGATTGGTCTTTGGGACCCAAGGATGGATTCTTAAGAAGTGGAGCCACCGAGATTCTTGATGTAAAATTTTAGGAATCGGGGATGACGAATTCATTTACCTATGATATCATAATGATACCATTCCGTAGTAAAAACACATAAAATATGAAAAAGAAAACAATACGGCTGGGCAAATAGCAATCTCGAGGCCTTTCTCGAGGGACTATATACCTATATCGATTCGAATCCTGCGTTTTCGACTTTCGCTCAATAGAAAAAAATCACGAACATACTCGTAACATCTAAAATGCACTTTATACATTTGTAACAAATTATGCACAAAAGCTAAAAATATGAAAATTACTTCTAAAACTCGGTAATCAAACGAGCAAAAATACTAATCGCGTAAAAATATTTTCTATGATGTTAATTTCCAGAGAATGAAATTCCTAGGAGATAAGGTACTTATGTAAATAACTTACGGGGGCTGAACACACTATAAATAAAATATATTAATTAATTAAATTACTTACTATATCCTACCATCACCCCTCCGGTAATAAATGCGAAAATAATTCGGTTTTTCTGTCCGTATATTACGTTTTACGCTTAAATTGCTGAACTTATATCTTTTATAATTTGATTATCAGATTTAGATAAAATTTATAAATTTAGATAAAAAGATTAAGTGTCTTTATTAGCAGCTGATGTCAAGCAGCCCTAGTAGCACGGTCGCATTTTTATCGTTTATCACCATGCCTGTCACGTTCTAACAAGTAAGTATGTAAGTGCGAAAGAGACGGGCATAGTGATAGTCGATAAAAATGGAACCGTGCTGAGCCCGCAGGAACGAGGTTTTCTCAAATTTTATTTACACTTATATCTTTTATTACTCATTTATATCAGGTAAGCAAATTCTACATTTTTTACATTAAAGGAAAAATGGAAAAAATTACCGCTTCGGGCAAGACTCGAACTTGTGACCTTCCGGAACATTGGTTCGATCGCTCTTAACTGACTGAGATACCGAGTACAAAAAAGTCTAAAATTATGGGTTATAAAAGATATATCTTTTTAATTTAAGATTAGTACTTAAGTTTGTAAATATGCATGCTTTTTTATGAAATAAACAGATTAAATTTTAATTTTTTTTTATGTTACAGCAGCAGGGTTACAAAGGGCTATATACTCACTTGTACTAATGCGATAGCAGCCAGCATTGCGACAACTACGAGCGCTTGAGTCATTTTGTCTGGAAAATTTAATTAATACACATTACTAGGTACATACTAATGGCCGTAGGTACTCTAAAAACTCATTATGATACCGATAGAGGAGCAGTGTTGGTAGGAACAAGAGTCTTAATTCGAAGAACTGGACTCGTTTTATGAGACTTAGCACCAAACTCCCGAGTCTTGTAAGTCTCGTGTATAGTTACCTATATCGTTTTTAACCTTTTGACTGCTAAAGCCGTCAATTGACGGGCGCGGCTGTAGCCCAATATCAAACTTCGTGCATCCCGATAAGGTTCACGATATCGCGCCGCACACGATAGGCGTGGCGTTCAAAGGATTACGTAAGCGTTAAGCGCAATCTATACTCTGTTATCAATTTTATAGGTTTTAAAGAAAATAGGCGTTACTATTTGACTGGTGTATGTATGGTGTTAAGAGGCCCACAGATTACCATATCGCCGGACGATATCAGCCTGTGAGTTGTTCGGAACTGTGACCTGTTGCGTTTAACTGACAGGCTCATATCGTCCGGAGAAACTTGTAGTCTGTGGTCCCCTTTAGATATGTACACATTAATTTTATACTAGAGTCTGTGCGGAAAGAGAAGAGTCGTGGAATGTACGTGGGCCCAATACATTCCACGACTCTTCTCTTTCCGAGCAGACGCTATGACAATGCTTCTCTGACACGGACTCAAGTTTCTACAAAAGACTTGAGTTTCGAAATAGTTCTCGTACTCGCATAATGATAAAAACCCAAAAATCACTAGATGTATGCCTTTAAAATTTCAGAAGTTCCCTCGATTCCTCATAGATGCCATCATCAGAACTGGGTTTTGACAAAAACGGGATCAATCTGAATGCATATATAAATAAATAAATATTATAGGACATTAATTACACGAATTGACTAAGCCCCACGGTAAGCTCAAGAAAGCTTGTGTTGTGGGTACTCAGACAACGATATACATAATATACAAATACTTAAATACATATAAAACAACCATGACTCAGGAACAAATATCTGTGCACATCACACAAATAAATGCCCTTACTGGGATTCGAACCCAGGACCGCGGCTTCACAGCGCGGCTTCTTCATATATGTACATACAAACAAAAAAAGATTTTTCAAAATCGGTCTAGTAATGACGGAGATATAACATTAGCAGGAGTAACAAACATTAAAAAAAAAACATACAACCGAATTGATAACCTCCACCTTTTGAGATTTGGAAGTCGGTTAAAAAAGAAAGAAAACATACTTAATATAGGTAATTTAAAAACAAAACACGAACCTGAATGGGACCCGTGGAGCTTGACAATAATAATTATAAATATCAGGATTCGCTTATATACCAACTATGTAGTGACGATACGTATCGAATGGTACACTGTCAATTATAATTTATTTGTTATTTTAATTGGCTGTGTCCAAATTTGACTGGGTTATAGATACTTACATTAGATTATATGATTATAGTTACGGAAGCTAATGTGCTTTTACGGACAATTTACTATCCAATTAGTTATCTTGATTTTGTATTGTACCGATTTTGTACTTAAAATATAGAAGACGTATTCTGATTGTAATAACAGGTTATAAATTTGATGTGGTTTTGTTATGAATGTGCTCTTTATTATTTTCTTACTGAAAGGTTCCATTTAAGGTGTATTGGGATGATTTCGAAAGCCGAGCAATTTTGAAAGTAGCAAACGTCTATGAAGCTTTTTTAATACCACGCCGGTGACAAACAAGCAGACGGCCCCACTTGTTGGTCACCGCAGCCACTGAAGCCTATGGACGCCTCCAACTCCAGAGCGTGTTACAAGCGCGTTGCTGACCCTCCTTTTTTTAAGAACCCCATACTGTAGACCTTTGAGAAAACCATGGCTTTTCATACTTTAGCGACACACAGATAGTTACTACATATGCTTACGGAGGCACCTTACTTACGGTTGCTACAGAAGAAAGGGCTTCTAGCTTCGTAGAGTCGCTATCGAAGTTAACGAAAATCCAAATATCCTTATCAATTGCATCAATTTTTCATTTGAAGATTGCAGTTTTTTTTCGTTACACCCCTTAAAAGCAAATTTCAATTGTTTATCTAAAAAAATGTAAAAAATCGTGCATGGAAAGTTAAATGCTCTAGTGCAGAAACGTATCACTTTCTGCACACCTTTTAGAACAACAATGACCCTCTTTCAGAGCATGATAGATGAATAATTTTCGATACAAGTGCGAAAAAGAGGAAATTCGAAACGCGAGTGGCGATAAATTAAAACACGACTGAAGGAAGTGTTTTAAATCGACACGAGTTGCGAATTACCTATTCGCACGTGTATATTATATACACGTGTATTTACAAGAGCATAGACTCCAATTTACAGTAGTGATGGGTAGGACATCAATTTAAAATGAGTTTGTATGAGTACCTCATTTTCTAAAATGAGGTGTTACAATGTCTTACTTCAAATGAGGTGAGGTAAAGGATTACTGTTTCTAAGCAAGCTTCGTAAATGCCTGTTTGAGAGCGCGTACCGCGAACCAAGTTCGTCATGTGGCGTCCCTGTCACACTTACCTACGAATTTACAAGTGCGACAGAGAAGCAACACATCGAACTTCCTTTTAGTGACTGATTTCTCGCGCCATTTTGACAAGTAAGAAAGGATCAAAAAGGCGTAAGATGTATGACAGCTTGCAGCGCTTACGCTTGTTGTCTTTCGTGTTTAATTGTTAACGTATTTTCGGTGGTGACGCGAAGCGATATTGAAGTACGTTGCGTGTCTGTCTCACTCCCTCTTTGGGTATTTCTAATTCATTGTTTCATTTTGAAAGGATTTTTGAGGGGTTCATGTCACAGAGAGGCGGTGAGTGGTACAAACTCAACGCATTTCTCGGTGGACCTTTTGTCGTTGCAATAAGGTTTGTAGTTCGGCAGTTGACAGTGTGGACCATTATTCGTTTCTTCATTTGAGACATTTGAGTTACGAGTGTCGGCGAGCAGGCGAGCACCTAACGCCTCGCGCGATCCAGGGACTGGCAGGGACTCTCTTGCGAGTTTTGAGGAGTGTATGAGTTTTGAGGGTCGCGAGACTCGCGAGTGAATTAGAACGGATAAGCGTTTTTTGAAATTTGAAGTATGTGAATGATTTGTGTGGCAAGAGGTGTTTGTGATGCGCGCGAGTAAATGAGTAAAATGAATAGAGGAGTGAAGTAAGACATTTTTGCGGTACGAAGTACTGCGACAAATTAACAAAATGAGTGGTACAAATGAGGTGCCTCACGAGTGAGGGACTGTTTTGTGGTAGGAGTGGTGGTGAGTTTATATACTTAAATATTTGTTTTGCCTTCTGGTTTCTTTTCTGCACCTTATTTCTTTGTACCTTTTAAACGAAATGGTCTGCTCGGACCGAAATTTGAAATAGTTTTGTACTTTTATTGACCTATAGTTTGAGATGATTGTGATTTTAGTCAATATTATAGGTACTGGATTGTAAGAAGGAATAAACAAGAACATTATTTGCTTTGCGATATTTTATTTCCTGGATTATATGAAACAGAGGCTTGTAGTCATATTACGTGGTCTTCAAGCTGCAATCACGTCTTTTCACGTTTTGACCTGTCAAAAAAATAACAAATATAATTATTGTTTTACAGGCTACCGAAGGAGCCTAAATAAAAATATCGAAATATAACCTCCTATCCTTATGTCCTATAATATTTATTATTTAAAAAAAAACTGGAGTGTGGAAACGGATTATATTGCGTATCATTATTATACGTAACATAAACGTAAATATACATTTCATGATAACATAATCGCGGTAACCGAAGACAATATTAAAAACCGTCCAAGTGCGAGTCGGACTCGCGTTCCAAAAGGGTTCCATACATTAAATCTGAGTCACGCTTAACTACACATTTCTATTAGGTTTTCCTGTCTATAGGTATCGAACTACTATGTGCATTTTTTTTTAACTTTTAAGACCCAGTAGTTTCGGAGATAAGGGAAGGGGAGGGGGAAGGTTAGACAGGCAGACAGACAGACGCACGAGTAATCCTATAAGGGTCCTTAAAAATATCGATTCAATAAATATGATACCCGCTATCCCGTGCACGCACGACGCACGGCCGTCCGCTCAGTGCTCACTGAGCTCTCTGCTCTGCGAGTTGCATTCGGAGAGGGACCAACTCACAGCACCTTAAATTTGTTTTTCACCTCAGCAGCTCGAACAAGGGTACTTTGATACTTAAGAACAGTGAGCAAAATCGCATTTTGCTCACTGAGTGAGACAAAATGACATTCAAGTGACCTTAATATTCAAATGTCATTTCAACATGCGGGGTCTAATACAAGTTCGAAATACTTGGATTTTATTATCTCTGTCCCTTTCACGTCGTTAGCAAAAAGAAAGAGACAAAAAAAGTTCAAACGACATTCAACGGTATATTGACGGTTTATAATAGACCCCCGAAAAACGTCAAAACGCATCGTTCCAAAACATATATACGAGTATGAATTCTTAATAATTAATTAATGAAAATAAAGTTTAAGATTTGATAAAAACTGATAAAAACACTATATTTTACGTAATTTATTGTAAGATTAAATAATGAACTCAAAAAATACAGAGAATATCACGTAAAATAAATAATTATACTTTTAAGAATCTCTACTATAGTTTACAAATAGTAAGTATCCGCAATTCGGACCGTATCTTACAATGTTTTTTATACAAAAAAAAGTTGTCACATGTAGTGTCAATCAATTGATGGTCGTTGTTTTCATATATTACCTATTTTACTGAAATTTACTACGTTTTGTTTTTGTGTTTGATTGTGGTGATTAAACTTAATTGTTAGTATATGTTAAGAAAACATGAGTAAATAGGTAGGTAAGTGCTTTCGGGTTGTCTAATATGTTCTCACTGCTAAGGTGAAAAGTTTTGTGAACTATACACGAGATTAAAGTTATTTACATCTCGTGCGCTTTTGAGTCCCTTACTACGCTCAAGATTCTACGCTACGCTCGTGAATCTACTATAGAATCTTTCGCTTGCACGGGACTCAAAATAAGCACTCGAAGAAATATCAAACTTTGATCTCTTGTTGTACAAATAACTATTTCTAGTGAGATTGTGTAGCAAACACCTACGTGTGAAATAGAAACTTACTAGGCGCTGAATGTTCCAGGAGACGGGGGATACTGAGAGTCGAAATTTGCCTCCCTTTTTCTTATATATATATAGTTTTTACCCCTGTGAAAATATTTAAACAAACTTTTTATCGCTGACAGTACTTTTCATTCAACAGGCAACTAATACTCATAGAGACAATTCTAACAAAACTTTTTTTTTTTACATATGATGAATAGAATGAATATAGTGACGAAAATGGTTAGCCAAGCCAACCAATAATAATAAATGATTTAAGAAAAACTAAAGGGACGAATTCAAGGGAAATAGTCTAAAATAGGGATGATGACACAATATGTTGAATTTTATAACAAAATCTAGTGAAATAGATAGCAAATGAGCAATTTATCACAATATTGTAGATATTAATAAAAATATGGAAAGAATACAAAAATACAGCACCTGAAAGTTTCAAAAATAAAGTTTTAACTTTCAAAAACGAAATAAGTAACCTAGGATACCATTTGATTCCTCACATTTTATCCAAAAAAATATTGTATAGCAAATATATACATAAACGCAATATTTCAACGACAGAAATGCAATTTTTTTGTTTTGTTCATACTTCAAGATTCAAGATGCGATCTCAGTGACCTTGACGTTACGTTCACATAGCGATTTGTTAGGGTCGTTTCGCGAGTGAAGTACGACTGTCAGACTTTGACTATCATTTCTGACTTTTGTATTGCTTTAATGCAATGGGTCCCATATAGACATTTGATCCTAAAAACAAACTTGATTGATTGATACCATAAATGAAAATTTGTCATCTAGCCTATTTCATAATTATTTAGCACCGTCGATTGGACCGAAACGGCTTAAAGGGGCCCGGCCCACTGATGATCAGTCCGCCGGACAATATCGGCCTGTTAGTTGTTCGGAGCTGACACCTTTTGAGTTTAACTGACAGGCTGATATCGTCCGGTGAACTGATCATCAGTGGGCCCCTTAAAGGTGACAGTCCATTTCCAACCGCAGCTGCACTACTGTTCATTTTACTATGGAAATTGACAGTAATAGCGGCGCGTTCAGTACCAGTAGTGCAGCTGCGGTTAGAAATGGAATGTTACCCTAAGACAGAAAAATATGGCGTGTTTGTTGTCGGAGGAACGGATTAATTTCGAGTCATTGCGCCACAACAGTAAGTACCTAAAGTCAATGAGGACAAGACCGTCTGTCGGATAATATTGTTGTATTTATATACAAGCTCTGTCGTATGTTGCGTCGCTTTTAATTCCTAATTTTTGATATTTAACAAAAATTAACACATATCAGTGACAGAATAAGGATCAAAGTCAAATGGCGTTCTAACAGTTTTAATCTTTTGTCGAAAGATGGCAGTAAATATAGTGTGGCTACATAATTTACCATGACATTATCTAACTCTCTACACACTCTATTCTCTTTGGTAATATGAGATACCTACCCACCACTCGCACTGACAAAAAGTTATCAGATCTCTTGTAGAGCCAAGCTTCTAACTCTACAGGCCCTACCTTCACACTTCACAGACTCTACACCTTAGTGCAAATATGTGGCTTGGCCGTTTCATTTTTACAAGAACTATTTTATAATAAAAAATAATGAATAGTGAATACATTTTTAACCTTACGCCCATGTGACGAAACGGCCAAGCCACATATTTTGACTAAGGTGTAGAGTCTGTGAAGGTAGGGCCTGTAGAGTTAGAAGCTTGGCTCTACAAGAGATCTGATAATTTTTTGTCAGTGCGAGCCTTATGGTTTCGTCTTGGCAACATTTTACGTGAAAATGTTTTTGGTGGGATTTCACATCTTTTTGTAAGTTGCTTATGACAATCTTCTGATTTAAATTGTTGCGGGTGATTTACTATTAAAAATCCTGAAATACGTACCTGGGGGCATCTTTTAGGTATGTTATTTTATATACAATCTGCTTTTTACTGATTCCCCATACAAACATCAACCAGCTTTTTCCCTTAACGCCTTTTTCCACCCCTTTTCACCCTTACGGGGTGATTTTGGGGTTGAAACTATTTTATATCCTTCCCCATAATAATAACTATCTACATACCAAATTTCAACTAAATCAGTTCCGCGGTTATTGATTTCCCATACAAAATTCCACCCCCCTTTACCCCCTTAGGGGCTAATAATTTCAAGTTTTTGAATTTTTTTGTTGTTGGTGGACTGATACTATCATATATCACATACCAAATTTCAGCTTCCTAGGACTTCAGGAAGCACCCTAGAGGTTTTGATGATCAACAGTGAGTGAGTGAGTCAGTGACGAAATCGGGGTTTTTTAGACATTAATAAAATCTAAAGTATAAGAGCTATGCAATTGAAATTTTTTATGCTTAATAAGTCCACTGTTGATATCATATCCCGAGAGTTTTGTTTATCTGGTATAATCCAAACCCAAGTTAAGAGGGTTCAAAAATACGACGAAGCGCTTCGAGAAAAGGTAGGTAGTGCCCTTGCGCTTCGCTTTGCTCGTCTTGGTGGGGGCACTACCGTGCCCCCAGATAATGTCCTGCAATATTTTTTTTATAATATAATATTTATTTTATATAATAGCTAGGCTCTTACCGTCGATGCTTGTGATTTTGGGAATGATGTTGGGCAAGGTCTTGTTTACGACTACCAAACATCTGTTTTAAAGTTCCCGTGTAAAAAAAGTGAATTAAGTAGTAGTAAAAAAAGTAGTTTAAGTGACTGTAAAAAATAACCACTAAAGCTCTGTACGGTTACCATCAGTTTGTCACTGACATAAACGCCGTCGAGAACGTAATTTACTTTCTATACATCCCGTTTGCACTAATATACGAGTGCGAGCGAGATGTATAGAAAGTAAATTACGTTCTCGACGGCGTTTATATCAGTGACAAACTGATGGTAACCGTACTGGTTTCCTAGCTTTGCCGTCATATAGCGGCCGTCTCCATACAAAATACTACTCATTCATATTTAGTCGTATTATTTTGTATGGAGACGGCCGCTATATGACGGCACCGCTATCCTAGGAAAACAGAGGGTCTACTGCGAATCACCTTCGACCTCTTGCCTCCCTGTCACACTTACGTGCGAATTTACAGGTGCGACAGAGAGGCATCACGTCGATCGTGGTTCGCGGTAGGCCCTCAGAGCTTTACCATCCAGCATTCCGATAGCGCTCATATGGTTGTGGTTGATAGTCGGAGTCCCGCAGGTAATCGTCGTCGACGTCACGCCGGTAGTCATCGACGTCACGCCGGTAATCGTCGTCGACGTCACGCCGGTAGTCGTCGATGAGTCGCATCGGATAGTCTGGTGTTCGGCTGTGATATCCAGGTTGGTCTGATGAGTATTGATGTGGTGGCCTGAGGACAGGGGCACGAGTCAGATTTACGAATACAAATGCGTTTATTTCATTACTTTTTGTACAGATGTTGATAGGTATAAGGGTTAGGTAGGTAATTGATCCATCTTAGGTAAATTAGATAAGTACTTATACTTACCTCTAGGTATACCTTAAGGGGCCCACTGATTAACAGTCCGCCGGACGATATCGGCCTGTCAGTCAGAACAAAAAGTTGACAGTTCCGAACAACTGACAGGCCGATATCGTCGGGCGGACTAGCAATCAGTGGGCCCCTTTACTTAAATCTAAATAACTTACCCGGGCCTAACACACTGTAAAGAAAATGTAATAATGAAATTAAGTATATCCCACTATCCCTACGATAATATTAAAAATGGGAAACTAATTTTGTCTTTCTGTCTGTCTTAACCTTTTCATACTTAAGCTGTTGAACTGATTCAAATGGAATTTGGTATGGACATAGTTTGAGGCCCGGAGAGACATAGGGTAGTCCGTGTCCGTCTGTCTGTCTGTCACCAGTCTGTATGTACTTCATGAACCATTATAGCTCGGCAGTTGAATTTTTCACAGATAGTGTATTTATGTTGCCGCTATAACAACAACTAGATTAGGTACTAAAAAGTACACAACAATAGTGATTTAATTCTCTTTGCTTGCAACCTGTCGGAACACTGCTCCGATCGCTCTTAACAGTCTTAACCAACTAAGCTACCAAAACCAAGACACGTCTAATGTTAATAGTCTTTGGTGCAAGTAGGTTCAGAAAATCTTTCAGCCGGGTTTATATATGTTAAAGGCGGTTTCTGGCGAAATTTCTGTAAAATATCAAAGGAAACTTACATAGGATAAACTTTAATTTACGTTAGACCGGGCCGTGTCTGGGGCGGAGCTTCCGTCGCTTACTTTTCAATGATAGATCACGTGATGCTTTCCATAGAAAACGAAGCTCCGGAAGCTCCGGCCCGGAGACAGCCCGGTCTAACGTGAGTCATCCTTTACAGAGGGCTACTCACTTGTACTAATGCGACAGCAGCCAGCACCGCGACAGCTACGAGCGCTTGAGTCATTGTTGTCTGGAACATTAATTAATACACATTACTATTACAGATGTAGTGCATAATTATTTTCACCTCAGCAGCTCGAACAAGGGTATTTAAAAACAGTGAGCAAAATCGCATTTTGCTCACTGAGTGAGACAAAATGAGCAAAAGCGATTTTGCTCACTGTTTTTAAATATCAAAGTATCCTTGTTCGAGCTGCTGAGGTGAAAATTTAATTGTTGGTATATGTTAAGAAAAGATGTGTGAATATTAGAGGTAAGTGATGAAGAAGGATTACATTTTTCGGGTTCTCTAATATGTTCTCACTGCTGAGGTGAAAAGTTTTGTGAACTACACGAGATCAAAGTTATTTACATCTCGTGCGCTTTTGAGTCCCTTACTACGCTCAAGATTCTAAATTAGATAGTATAGAATCTTTCGCTTGCACGGGACTCAAAATAAGCACTCGAAGAAATATCAAACTTTGATCTCTTGTTGTACAAATAACTATTTCCATCGTATTTTCACGGAAACGTACGAACCTGTCTTGCTATTTCAGTCAGTTTCGGTACAAAAAGTACTGAGGTTGACTGAAGTAGCATGACAAATACGAACATGTCCGAGAAAATACGATGGAAAACAATTACTTATGCCTATATCTATACGTAACAACAGTCGTACTCTAAAAACTTATTATGATACCGATAAATGAACGGTGTTGGTAGGAAGAGGAACTCGAGTAATTTGAGCCTAAATTTTAAGAAATCGACTCCTGTTATGAGACTTCGCGAAAAATTTCCGAGTCTTGTAGTGAATAAAAAATAAAAGACTTAAATTATAAAAATAATGTAATTGTAGGTATATAAAAGTGTAATTTTGAATGATTTTTAATATTTAATAATAAATGCCGGATAAGGCTCGCAGAAAAACACTGGAGTACAAGAGCCTCTTGTTGAGTTGTCCTGGTTATTGGGAGTTTGGCAGGGATGCTATAAAGAATAAGGCCAAACATGCAATTTATTCTACAACCCAGGTGATGGACCCTATTCTTTATAGCACCCTTGCCTAACTCTCATAACCAGGTTAAGGCAACAAGAGGCTCTTGTACTCCAATAGTTCAGTGTTTTGCTGCGAGCCTTATCCGGCATTTATTATTGAATATTTAAAAGCATTGAAGAATATAATCTTAATATACCAGAACTAATTGATCCTCACTATTACAATCCAAACTTTCATTTCTATTCACTAGTCTTTAAAGTCAAGAGTAGATTTCTTTATTTTTTAAGCGCAACCCAAAACCCGAATAGGTTAAGACTCCGTTAACAATTATATACGTGAAAAGGCGTCATTGTTTGACTTTTGTATATTGAATGAATGAATGAATGAAAATATTTATTTTCAGGCAACTATTGTCCCATAGATATATAGGTAAGTACCTTAAAACTAGCATACCTACATATTATACACTATATCTTAAAAACTAAAACAGACGCTGTGGCTGCAATTTGTGATATAATAGATATACGTGAATTAAGTATAATAATATATTATGATATTTTTTCTCTGAAAAGGACTTAAGTTTTTACTAAAGAATCGAGTCTCTAAATATAGTTCTCACACTGTCTAAATGAGCCATTATATCACGATTGTATAAAATACTATTATAAAAGAAAAGTAAAAACACTATTACTACTACACAGGGATCGGATACCGGTATTTTTTCTATGGGAACGGAAACGGTATTTTTTCGTTCTTTGCTAATTACTTCATTTCTAATTGGGCAATCAAATAATACGAAGTCGTAACCTAAAAACACAACCGAGTCCTACATTTCGAGTATAAAATAATTCGAAAAATATGGTTATTTCTAAGTTTTTGCAAAAAACCGGTTCCGATCCCTGCTACTACATAATTAAAAAACAAAATTAGAACCGGAATTAGAGACGTGGGTAGACTGTACTCGCAGACTTGACAATAATAATATGAATATGAACGCTTATATACTAACAATGTAATTATGTAGTGACGATACGTATCGAATGGTACATTATCCTCTCGCCGCCCAGAGACCTATAAAAAGGTCTCCTGTTCCATTCTAATTTGAACTTTGTGTTGACAAAATAAAATTTCATTTTGTTTGGCAAGGTTTGACGTATGGGCGGCTTGAGGTTATCAATTAATTGTCATTTTAATTGACTATGTCCAAATTTGACTCGGTTATATAGATATATTACGAATATTAGTTTATGTGATTAGATTAAGCGGAAGCTAATTTGATTTTACGGACAATATATTATCCAATTAGGTCCTGCCTGTATACCGATTTTCAGATAAACATGCCACCAGGTGCCTATTTCACCACGGTGAGAGGTGCGGAAATTGTCGACATCACTGTTACTGACGTCACAGGCCTCCATAGACTACGGTAACCGCTTACCATCGGACGGGCGGTGTGCTTGTTTGCCACCAACATATTAATTAAAAAAAACTCCATTATATCGCCAATAAATAAGTACTTATTTTGCGAAGCTAATGACAATTGTCACAAGAAACACGACAATTGTCACGAAATTCCGACACAGAACTCATTTCGTGTCAAGAATTACCGAAAGTTCTATTAAATCGTGTGACAATTGACATCATCGTCATCATAAACTTCGAAAGAGAAATACCTGTTTTTTGCCGATTTAATAAAGTTTTTTAAATAATACAATGATGGTGGCAAACAGGAATACGGCCCGCCCGATGGTAAGCGGTAACCGTAGCCAGCAACAGTGACATTTAATTGTCGCACCTGTCGCCGTGGTGAAATAGGGGCCAGCATGTCGAATTGTATCATAATTCATACAATTTCCGCGTGTATGTTACTTGATGGACAATTAGGTGGATTAGCAAATAAATATTTTTTATTGAACTCAAAAAAAAAAAAACTCATTACATTTTACAAATCACATTGAAAAAATTGTGGTTAAACAAAATTGGTCAGACTTATCGCTAAAAAGCGAATTTAAACTGTCGTTAGTCATACTAACATTTAACTAGATACTCTTATGTATAAAGGTAAGTTTTACACACAAAGCTTTTACTCGCTCTATTTTTTTTAAATAAGTAACAATTTTAGGAACGAATTTTAATACCAGACATAGATGTATGTTACGTTAAATTTCAGGCCAAGTTACATGTAAAATTGTAAACTATAGTCGGATTATTCCTATCTACAATATTTGACACATGTCACTCACCACAGCAATGCCTACAACGTAGTCTTGCACAATGCTTGCACATCGAAATCACAAAGGAAGACAATTGTGCAATTGCACTGCGAAGGTTTACGATCTACGTCTTTTTAGGGTTCCGTAGCCAAATGGCAAAAATCGGAACCCTTATGGATTCGTCATGTCTGTCTGTCCGTCTGTCTGTCCGTCCGTATGTCACAGCCACTTTTTTCCGAAACTATAAGAACTATACTGTTGAAACTTGGTAAGTAGATGTATTCTGTGAACCGCATTAAGATTCTCATACAAACATAGAAAAAAAAAACAATAAATTTTGGGGGTTCCCCATACTTAGAACTGAAACTCAAAAAATTTGTTTTCATCAAACCCATACGTGTGGGGTATCTATGGATAGGTCTTCAAAAATGATATTGAGGTTTCTAATATCATTTTTTTCTAAACTGAATAGTTTGCGCGAGAGACACTTCCAAAGTGGTAAAATGTGTGTGTCCCCCCCCCTGTAACTTTTAAAATAAGAGAATGATAAAGCTAAAAAAAATATATGATGTACATTACCATGCAAACTTCCACCGAAAATTGGTTTGAACGAAATCTAGTAAGTAGTTTTTTTTAATACGTCAAAATCCCCTAAATACGGAACCCTTCATGGGTGAGTCCGACTCGCACTTGGCCGCTTTTTTTAATTTAGGGTTGGCCGGACACCACCGTTATGAATCGGTAGTCGTCTAAGTAAATCGATATAATTTTTTCATTTCAGGTTGCAACAAAGCATTTTTAAAATTATTATATTTTCTTATTATTATTTATTAAGTAACCATATAACTAGCTTTATTTATTAAATCTCAAATAAAAAATCATTAAACGTCACAATTCGATACCTCAGTCTAGGTGCAATCCAATCGTAATCGCTTGCTGTGACAATCGATTTGGATTAGTTATATCTCTATAAACGTCAGTCATAATGTGTCTAATAATGCAAATAGGAATAATCCGACTATAAACATGTCGTTTTAAAATAAGAACGCAACTTTGATTGTATGGGAGTGGTTTTTTCGTAGAGGGTTCGTGAGATGATGTAAATCATCTTGTGTACAAAACTACATATAATTGAACTACATATTTCTATTTATGGATAAGTTGGATTGATATGTTTATCTTTTCTTATCTTTTCGATTCCTTTTTTTCTGTCTACTAAGATGGATTAATTATATGTCAGTTTGGTCTTAGAAGATTGATTGTCTTATCATAGGTCTGATGTCCGTACCCCATGGGATAGGCGACCTAGTTCTAAGATAATTATGTCTACGATTTCGAAAATTAATACTATTATATTTCGCTATTTCAATACAGCATTTGCTTAAAGGATGACTCACGTTAGAACAGGCCGTGTCCAGGACGGAGTTTCCGGCGCTTACTTTTCTATGATGTTCAGGTGTTCACGTGATGCTTTAGAAAACGAAGTGCCGTAAGCTCCGGCCCGGACACGGCCCGGTCTAACGTGAGTCATCCTTAACCGTTAGACGCCAAACCTCTGAAGAGTCACATGCCGCTAATAGCATACGACAAACTCAAAGGTTAACTGTAAGAAATCCCTTAAAGGTTCGCCTTTGTACTGCCTATACTGTGCCATATACCTATATTTGTGTTCTGTGCTTTGTATAATAAAGAGTTGATACATAGACATAGATACATACAAATCAAGGCTGTTCATACATATGGCGAGCGCAAAATGTATGCCTTTGATAGCCGCTCGTCGCGCCGCCGGTTGCATGCGTCCAGACCGCAATACATATGTACCTACATATCTTTAGGTATCACCTATGAAATAATATTACCATTATTTCCCAAGGACACGATCCCTATCATTATATGTTAGTGTTTGATTTGATCCTTTCGCATTTTCTCAAAGGTTAGCTGGAAGAGATCCCTTTTAGGGATAAGTTCGCCTTTGTACATAACATTCTTATTTTTGTTTTGTTTTTGTCCGTTTTATGTAAACCTGTTTATGTGGAATAAAGTGACATACATACATACATACATATATGCCTACACATGATAAATGACGCAAGCACATTGTCTCACAGTTCAAGGCCGATTTAAACCCTTATAAGGTCTAGGGGCCACAAATACGTAAAATTGAACCCTATCTCTTTGAGATAAAGTTTAAAATCAGATGGGAAATATATCGCTGCCTTATAAAGGCTTAAACCGCTCACACAATAAACGGCCACATTCCTATTGTCTTAGGGGTCTGATTACCATGACAATGACCCAAACTGGCTCTAATCACTATCCTGTTCTGACCCTCCTATTCATGAATGTTTCTAATCGTTTCTAGTATTATTATTTATCACACAGTGGAACCTCTATAATTCGGACCTCGATAAGACGAAGTCCTCTTTAGAGTCTGTGCGGAAAGAGAAGAGTCGTGGAATGTATGGGGCCCAATACATTCCACGACTCTTCTCTTTCCGAAGCAACTCTAAATATGAAATATAAAGCTATTTATTTATTCCCTTTCCGTTCAAAGCCAAAAATCTCCAGAACTCGAAATATTTAACTTAATTAAGACGATGGTAATCAACGATTCCCTTCTCAGTTATTCAGTATTTTTTTTACTCCTCAACTCAAAAATGAAAATAAATTATTGTTTTATCAGCTGTATAACTCGAAATTATTTATTAACAAACCTCTGTAACTCAAAGAATACAATAAGCGATACTTAACGCGTTTGTATAATAACCTCTGTAATATGTATATACATTATTCACTCGGTTCAGTACTTCTGTAACCTCTATAAGACGAACGAACACCTATTATTTAGAATTGTAATTCGACATACCTACCTTACATAAGACGTGAAACTATTTTGTAATATGTTATTGTAACTGCTACTGTAACCTGAATTACCATATACGCAATAAATCATTAATATCCCTTTTAACATGGTAAGACATGAAATAATGTATCCATATAGGTAGGTATATCTATAGGGATAGTAATGAGTTAAAAATTACTATAATTTACGATAAATAAATAAAAGCGTTCTGAAAGTAGAGTTTTCAGGATGTACGTCAAAACGGACATTGCGACGAACCATACATAATGATTGTTCCCAAGGTTGTCCTAAAAACCACGGAAGACAGAAAGAGCGCGCCGCGCTAAAAAACGGACAACGCTGTCATACAGTTTCAAAAAAGAAAAATGAAAAATGTATTACAGAGCAATAAATAAATCATTCATTCATTTAACTTTTTGGCGTTTTCCTTCTAATTTGCGGTTTCGAGGTTCTACTGTAGAATCAAATTTTGGATTCTAAATTATACATAGCAGTAAATCTTTGCGAAGGGCCCTATTTTAAAAGGCTCAGATATCGTTGTTATTTCTAGTTAACTGTGTTTATATGGGCCGAATATTAATCATATTCCTTTGAAAAGGGAAAATAAAGCAGCCGTTTTGAGGAAAAGGGGTATTACCCGTCCTATTGATACATCTTTTGCTTAATATAATTTATTGAATTACTTGCAAGGGTTTTTCAAAAGATTACAGTTTGGGGTTCTTGGAAAAAGGCTCTTTTTAAGAGGCGACGCGCATGTGACAACCCTGTTGCATGTAAACATAATAAGCTACTGTCATCGCATACTAAAGGGTATGCTTGTTTCTTACACTGTCGTAAGGTCAAAACTACTACAAATGAACTGCCATAGTATCCGTCATTAGACGCAAGAGGTATACGTACATTCAGTAGCAGAAGTTGCTAAGCGGGCGAGGTGTTCAAAATTACCTTGACGCGCTCTTATTCTCTTAACAATAAAGTCGCGTCAAGATCATTTTGAACTATTTGAACACCTCGCCTGCTTAGCAACTATTGCTGCTGAATGTACACAGAGAATTCCTACGTATTTTTATTAAGAAATCTATATATATAAACGTGAAAGACCTGACTGACTGACTGACTGACTTAAATCAACGCACAGCCCAAACCGCTGGGACTAGAAAGTCCAAATTTGGCAAGTAGGTTCCTTATAAGGTCTAGGGGTCCACTAAGAAAGGATTTTACAAAATTCATCCCCTAAAGGGGTGAAATGGGGATCCAAAGTTTGTATGGGGTTCAAGTTTTATTTTGAACTAGGAAATTGAAACTTCGTTAAAAGATAAATTATTAAAATACAAGAAAACTAATTTCAGCGTTTTTGAAAATTCATTCCCTAAGGTGGCGAAAAAGGGGTAGAAAGTTTGTATGCAGATCGAAATTTTTTTCGAGTGCGGGACTTGAAACTTTGTATATGGGCATATTATTAAAATACAAGAAAAGAAATTTCAGCGTTTTTAAAAATTCATCCCCTAACAGGGTTAAAACGGGGTTGAAAGATGGAATCCATTACGAATTCTTTGAAACTGCTTATAAACGCGTAACATAAAATAAAAAAATAACATTTATTGAACATTATTAATAATTCAAAAGCAGAAATGGTCAAACATACTGACTGAGTGGACCCCACGCTACGACAAAAAAAGAAAAAAAGGCAGACAATACAAGAGATGGTCAGATGATTTGAAGAAAACTGCTGGTCCACTATGGAACCGACTAGCCAGAGACAGAGAAGCATGGAAGGCAATGGAGGAGGCCTTTGTGTCAAAAGGACACGTCGAGCCGACGGTTGTTGCAAACACATAAATAAATAAATAAATATTGTATTAAATATTATTAACTGTATGTTCGATAATAAAAGGCTTTGAAATTGAAATTGAAATTAATAATTCAACCCCTAAGGGGGTTAAAAAGGGGATGAAAGTTTGTCTTGGGGTTCAAATTTTATTGTAAGCTAGAAACTTGAAACTTCGTAAAAAGGTATTATAATAAAAGAGAAGGAAACTAATTTCAGCGTTTTTGAAAATGCATCCCCCAAGGTGGTGAAAAAGGGGTTGAAAGTTTGTATGCACATCAAATATTTTTTGAGTGCGGGACTTGAATCTTTGTATAAGGGCATATTATAGGAATACAAGAAAAGTGATTTCAGCGTTTTTAAATATTCATCCCTTAAAAGGGTTAAATAAGGGTTGAAAGTTTGTATGGAGATCAAACATTTTTTTGAGTGGGGGACTTGAATCTTTGTATAAAAGCATAAGTATTATTAGAATACAAGAAAAGTTATTTTAGCGTTCTTGAAAATTCATCCCCCAAGGTAGTGAAAAAGGGGTTGAAAGTTTGTATGCACGTCAAATATTTTTTTGTGTGCGGGACTTGAATCTTTGTATAAGAGTATATTATAAGAATACAAGAAAAGTAATTTCAGCGTTTTTAAAAATTCATCCCTTAAAAGGGTTAAATAGGGGTTGAAAGTTTGTATGGAGATCAAACATTTTTTTAAGTGCGGGGCTTGAATCTTTGTATAAAGTCATATTATTAGAACACAAGAAAAGTTATTTCAGCGTTTTTGAAAATTCATCCCCCAAGGTGGTGAAAAAGGGGTTGAAAGTTTGTATGCACATCAAATATTTTTTTGAGCGTGGGACTTGAATCTTTGTATAAGGGCATATTTATAAGAATACAAAAAAGTGATTTCAGTGTTTTTAAAAATTCATCCCTTAAAAGGGTTAAATAGGGGTTGAAAATTTGTATGGAGGTCAAACATTGAGTGCGGCACGATTCAAATCGTTGTATAAAGGCATATTATTAGAATACATGAAAAGTAATTTCAGCTTTTTTAAAAATACATCCCCTAAAAGGTTTAAGAAGGGGTTGAAAGTTGGTAGAGAGATAAAATTTTATTTAAAGCTAGGAACTTCAAACTTCGTAAATAGGTAGTTAGGTAGTAGTAGGTTTTACTAAATACTGGACTTGAAAATATGCTGGAGGTTGAGAGGGATTATATCGAGAACAATTTTATTCAGTTAGGGGCTTGAAACTTCGTAGCCAGGTTGTGTATAATAATTAACAAATGATTAACAGTCCCTACTGCTATCTTTTGCTGCATAATGTTTTAAGCTAATGTAGAATATGTAACCACCAATATACAAATCCACGCGTACGAAGTCGCGGGCAACAGCTAGTATAAAATAAAACATACAAATGTTCTGTGAGTTTATTTATTTTTCTTTACTAAGTACCTATAGATGATTTTGCTGCTGACTGTAAGTAGGTATATTATTTACCTAGTGTAAATTAGAAACAGGTTTTTTATTGCGAAACGATTGACAGCCATATTCGAACTTTAAGATACGTCAAATACTAGAGATTGAAACGATATGGATTGGATATGTCAGTGTCAAACAAGTGTCAAAAGTGACGTTTCTTCAAACAAACGCGTCACTTTTGACACTTGTTTGACACTGACATATCCAATCCATATCGTTTCAATCTCTAGTATTTGACGTAGGTATCTTAAAGTTCGAATATGGCCGTAAGACGATTGACATTATTTTATGATTGTTGACGTTTAATTTTCAACTGCCAAAATTCAACCATTGATATTTAAGTAGGTACTTTATCAGCTACAGGGGCATAAAGGGGTACCATAAACTCCCCGTTTTATTACTGTTTCTAACATTCATTAAAAACTCTGCCAAATCTTAATGACATCAATATAGCGAGTAATTTCCCGAACTTCCAAACCGGAATGTCCTCATATCTCCCATTTATACGCTTCCTGATATATGGGCTAACTTCTGTTTTAACTTATAACGTTATCAGTAAATTACGATACTCATACCTATAAATAACGAAATACGAATGTAATTCTGAGAGTGTGTCTATATTTTCCGATAAAAAGTGAGAGTCCCTCGGGAAATCCGAAAACTAGTCCCCGTGTTGAAACTTGCCTGTTTTATGTTCTTTTATTTTAGTTTTTGGAGCGTGTTATGCTAATATTGAACTGAAGCGCCTGCGGATTTTTTTACAGCAATGACACGAAACTGTATAAGTAAGTTATTTAGGCGGACTAATTTTTTAACACCTAAAGGTGACAGTCCATTTCCAACCGCAGCTGCACTACTGTTCATTTTACTATGGCAATTGACAGTAACAGCGACGCGTTCAGTACCAGTAGTGCAGCTGCGGTCAGAAATGGAATGTTACCCTTACTTGGCGTGACCTGGGGCCTATTGCATAACATTTTACAGCTCATAATACAAGCGGAAGTCTCTTTCTAATAAATGGGAATGAAAAGAGGCGTCGGTTTGTATTATGAGTTGTAAAATGTTATGCAATAGGCCCCTGATTACTCTGAAAATATATATTTCTGCTGATCATCAGTTACCTCGGCTAAATCTAGCTACTTAAAAAAAAATTAACATGCAGAAACGTCTGCGATCGATGCTATTATATTAGCTAGTTTATACTAAAAATATACTGTTATGGTATGCAGGCAAACGATATACAACTGAAGGTAACAAATAAATAATTTGTAATTTGAATTAGGAAAAAGTAAATGAAAATTAGACATGTTTTTGCGATTTTTCTCTATCAAGAGCTTGCAAATATATGTAGTCTAATTTCCATGTGAATATTAGCATTTGCACTTGATTGAAACGTGTAAAACTACAGTTTTGCATTGGCTCTCTCCTCTCGAATAATATACTTAGGGCCAGTTGCACCAACCACATTTAGCGGACCGATTAACGTCAATCGGCAGTGTGGTAAGAAACTTCCTCTACAATAAAATTTAGCGAACGTTTTAACAGTGACAGATGGTTTGGTGCAACCGACCCTTAGTCTGTTATGTGTTTTGCGTTCGCCCCCTCTTAAAGAGTTTTTCTGTTTTGTGTTAGTAACGCACCTAATGAGCCCTGTTTACGACTGGTCTCTCAGACCCTTTACAGCATCTTTACAGAGTGAAATACGGCTGGGATGGGATGTTTAATTTCACCTGGTAGTAAATTAACTGGCTATTTCGGTGCTCTATTATTAATGGCGTTCTTGATAGTTAAAACGGGAAAATATGAGGTGTTTTATACGCCTTAAAGTTGTATTACTTAGTTTAACTAAGTATTAACTAAGTTATTTATAATTCCAAGGAGCAAAGTTAGTGTTTTTATGGTCGTGAGCTAGCGAGGGAGTATTATTCGTCATATTTTCATAGAAATTCGACATTAATTATGACATTGTGACACTATGTCCTTGCAAATGCCATGCAAAGTTACCTTGGTCCGACTCTAAGGCTATTTAAAAGTAATTTTTCAGCTATGTTATATGCAAAACACGAGTAAAAAGTAAAAGACGAAAATATCATGACGTATTTGTGCGAGTAGCTTTTTCTTACGGGTCACAAGAATATCTTATGTTTTTTCTTATTCTTACACAAGTATAAAATGTTTTCTTTTTGTCTTCGATTCCCAAAACAAAAGCTCGTAAATGTGTTATGAAGCGAAGTGCAGGTTTATAAATATATAAATACTTAATCCGGTCCCGGAAGGATTTCCTCAATTTACATTATACTGAAACAACGCACATGGCCACAGACCATACATTGAACTAGATCTCGACTCGAAGCACCTACCTACCACCACCTAATCAGAAACTTTTGCGATATGAATATTTTTTAAAACGATATTCTAAAATTATGCTATTCTTGATTGGGAGTAAGTTTCCCATGGCGCGTAGTTAACGTGCCAATCGTTAACGCTCCGTAGCGTATCGTAGTCATACTAGTCATCCCTCTCTCTATCACTCTTCCATAATAGTGCGACAATGACGGTTGCGTTTCGTTAGTTAGGGAGCGTTAACGATTGCACGTTGGTTACGCACCCAGAGCTTCCAACGATGCAGCGCTCTATGTCGTGGACTACGGTTGAAAAATACCTAAGAAATGAAATTCATTCAAATAAAGGCGTAAGTATTGTTCTAGATGGAAATCGAGGACAAGGAAGGCCGACCTCAAGTAAATGGGAACAGCCGGCCTAGACAAGGTGACAAGCGCTATCGTTTCGACAGCGAAACGCTTTGTGTCACTCTATCACTCTTCCATATTAGTGCAACAGTGACAGTTGCGTTTCGATCGCCACGGAGCGTAGCTATGTAGCAGGAAGAAGAAGATGCAGCATTATGAGTGTGGTATGTGTGAGTTCTACCAAAGACGTCCCGACCGAAATGGGAAACTATTTTTTTCACGGTCTTTGCACAAAAAAAGCTTGTTTTATTCCACCTGTAGAAACATGTCAAAGTACTATTTGCGGTGTCTAGTACAATACATGATCTGTGTGTTTTACTCATTAATACGAAACGGGCTACAATAAGTTAGCGAAAACGTCGTTTGTAAAACACGCAAGCGCTGAATACAGCTGAATATGATGTTAGAGGCGTATGCAGATTTTGAAAATGTGTTACCGACATAATATGTTTTACTTGTTCTTTTGCCAGTATACTCTGTCCTTATAAAAATACATGACTTATACAGTAATATTTACCATAAATCCAGCAGTACACTCGTTTGCCATCAGTCGTCGAATATTTAACCAAGTAGGTAACATATTTGCAGTGCAAGAGAGAGATGCGCAGACATTAATGTCATATTGGTATCATTTATTTAAAATCTGAATACGCTTCTATGCGCGAGCACGGGAATAAAATCTCACCTAATCATAAATGTAAGAAAATTTTAGTTCCACTACTTTACTAGACAAACAAATAACAACCGTAACACAACAGCTGAAAGCTCTTTCTCGATTACCACAGTTTCTACGCTACGCTGTCTGTTAGCTAGGTAGAGGTACTGTCTTAAGATTGTGTTTATGTAAATACAATCCTATCTCAATCAGGTAAAGTTTAATTTAGGTATGTTAGTAGTGAATCCTCGACACCTTTATTAGTTTACAGTTTTAGTACATCGAACGCTTACGCGAGGAATACAAGTAAATGTTGAAGCACTTTGAAAACAGTAAGCTCTTTTATTTAAGTGTTGGATTTAAGAACATTTTATACAGTGTGTAAATCCAATACGGGCGAATATTTAAACGGTGGTTAGCATAGGACCTAAAAAGTATATTGAGATAGATTTTACTTAGAAATGCATTGAAAATTATAACCATACAAAATAATTCGGCCCGCAATGTAATACACCACACACGTTACGGGATACGAGCTTTTTAAAGTAACTGTCAACGCTTGTTGGCAGTTACTATGAAAAGCTCGTATCTCGTAATGTCATTATCATCTTGTTTCTTAATGTTTACAGTACATTGCTGCTCGGTACATGTGGAAAAAATTAATCACGGGGTCATAATTAAGTGTAACTTAAAAAAACATCTTAATTAATGATAAGACGGGTAAATTCTATATCTGGTTTAATTTATTGCCCGTATTTGACTTACACACTGTATTCGTAGTTCGCAGTCGCATTTATTATGTAAAGAAATATGCAAGAATTAGCTGTGAATTTCTTGTTTTCCTATGTTCGTTTTAAGACGATTTGTGCACAATGAGTCCGATTTAGATTTAACAACTTTTTACGGCTTTGACCTTATTTTGATACGACCTTCAGGGCATCCGCTAACTGGTGCGGGGGCACTGAGCCGGCACACACACGCGGGTGCTCTAGTAGGTAAAATCCGCCGCACGCGTCCGCGGCTAGTTAGCGTTGCTCGTACTATTTTTAATAAATCCGCTCAGCACCCGCTCCGTGCACCCGCGCCACGTCAGCTAGCGGACGCCCAGACGTACTACCGCAAAAACCGTTTTTCGCAAATTTCGGGGATCTTCCTCTTTTAGGTACTCCAATGAAGGCGTAATTAGAGTGACAGAGAAAAATGCCCGCAAATTGCGAACTTCGATTTTCGCGGTTATAGCCCTGAACTGAAAATCGGTCACGCAGCTCACGCTGATTGGTGAATGAGAATTGAGAAATGAAGTAAAAGTCGTGTGTGAGAATAGATGCGCACCAATCGCCAAGATCATCAACTCGTGTCAAAACCAGTTCAACCCGTAACAGATTTTAAAATCTGAATTAGGCTCTTGCACGGTTTATAAAGATTTTTGCTAAAACGGAAATGCAATTTTAAACTTATTGTGTTGATAGTTGTTAAGTTTTTAAAGTCCCGCTTTGTTATTATAATATGTAACTTAATTTCACACCGTTAACGAGTTTAAAAACAAAATGCAATTTCAAACTTAGCAAGTTTTAACTTGTTTGGGGGTTGGGCATTGTTAAACAAAATGTGTGGAGTTTAATTCAAAGTAGGGTCAAGTGGGATAATGCGACATTTGGAGAAGAATGAGCTACAAAACATTTACATTTAGTGTACGGACGGACGCAACGGCTTCGTAGTAGGTAGGTACAGAAATAAAATTTAAAGGTCAAAAAGTCTTTTAGTATGAGTTAAGGTCAAGTAAAACAAGGAGTAAATTGTAACTATGTACAAACTTGTTGTTTAAAATAACTGAACCTCTAGTGTCAATTGCATTCAATAGCGTGACGGATGTACGCGTTTGCGTTAAGCCTGCTTTTGTATGGGATTTTAAACAGCGCGCCAAGCGGGACGATTTGGAAACTCAAAATCCCATACAAAATGAGACTTAATGCAAACTCGTACGATACATCACTATTGAATGAAAGTTTCACTAGGAGTAGGTACTGAAATAAATAGTAATTATAAGTGGATTTTTAAGCTTAATTTTCGTACTTTATGCTTATCGGCATGTCAAAATCTTTTATTTCTTTGTCTTATCAAGATACGAGGGGCAACTGAAAAGTTCGCGGCTATAGAAAAAAAAACTTATTTTAATTTTTCTTTCTTTTCTAGCTTAGGCCGCGAATATTTCAGCCTCCCCTCGTAAGATCAAAACCGTACGAATTCTTAAATTAGAACAGACCTCCTATTGTCCTGAGATTTCTACTCGCCAGAACTCTCATCGCATTCAGAACAACCCATAGTACCTACTCGGTCCGCGCCTTATCGCGGCGCGCACGCGACAAATTGTTTCCATTTCTATTTACCTCCTCCTCGACTGTCGTTGCAAACACTTGCAGACCATTGGTGATAGTACGAAGATTTATTTTTAGGCGGCTTAGCCAAAGTGCCGATCACTATCGCTTCGCCATCGAATCGCTTTGTGTCTCTCTATCACTCTTCCATATTAGTGTGACAGTGACAGTTGCGTTTCGTTCGCTATCGTAAGCGATTGGCATGTTGTCTACTGGGCTTGATCAATCTTCATCGACGTGCGAAAACTATATGCAGTCTACATATATTTCATTCGTGACGGCTAATCGTCGGAGGTAAAGTAGAAGCTCAGATTGGACGGCGTGCACCAGGATATCAGGACGACTCCTAGTGAAAAGTTGGAGAAAAGCCACGAATATATCGTACTGGAGAGATTTGCTTGACCAGGCTAGGGTCCACAATACGATGATGATATACCGTGAGCTCCGCTCCCGAAGTAGATTCGTACCTTTGTCCCTTTCTATGTTGAATTCTATCAGCATACACGCGATTCATTTTTAGGATAACTCTCTTGCTCCTAATAAATATATGAGGAGTGTGTCTTTTCAAAAGAGCTTATTTTTGTATTTATGATGTTCATAGAGAAATAAGCCCATATGAAAACAATCTCGTCATATAAAGTTGCTTTTCAAATCTAGGGCTCAAGAAACTTTGGATGACCTAAGACCTTGACTTGCTATTGCAAATGGAATAGCTTGGCCTGGACACAATTCAGGATTTCGCTCGGAAATAGGTTTGGAAGGAAAATATTATGTTTGTCTGCACAAGTGCGGGGCGTTGAGGGATTTGTGGGAGTGTGGATGCATCGTATTTTTAAGGTGTGCATGTGGCCAGTGCAGTGTTTTCTTTTAATTTTAAAAGTGTGACTGAAAAATGAACGTTCAGGACCGAGATTTAGTATACACTACCTATACTATACTAAATTTTAGGAGACTTTCTGCAATGAATGTGCGCCATACCGACATTACCGACAATTGTTTATAATGTCTACTAAATAGGTAGATTTTTTTATTTATTGTCGTTTTGGATGAAATTTGGTAGGTTTGGAGACCTCCTAATCTGAGGAAAAAAGTTGGTGTTTTACATCATGATCAGGAAAATCAATAAAATAGGGTTTATAAAACATTAATACATTTATTAAAGTACACTTTGTATAAGAATATGGCATCACAGAGAAAAAATACTTTCAGCACCTCAATTTTCTTACCAATACTTAAAATAACTTAACTAAAAATAACATTACGAAAATTTTCCTACACTTCACTGGTACTGCCCGAAGATGGACTGAGCGAATTTACCAAAGTACTGCACTGGGGGGAAGTGGGGAACGGCGGCCTGGTAAGCTGGAGGTTGTGCTTGGTAAGCCTGGGCCTGGTAAGGGACCACTACAGGTCCTTGGCGGATGAAGATCTGCCGCGGCTTGGTTTGGATAGGGATGAGGTTTTGAGATTCTGGTTTGAGTTGCCGAGAGGGTAGTTGTTGGACTTGGTATTGGGGCTGAGGTTGGTATTGGATTACTTGGAGTTGAGGTTGGAATTGAAGTTGTTGTTGAGATTGTTGCTGCAGCTGATATTGTTGAGGCTGAGGCTGAGGCTGATATTGAATTTGTTGTTGAGGATGCTGCTGTTGTTGAGCTTGTTGTTGTTGAGCTTGTTGTTGCTGATATTGTTGCTGTTGTAGCTGCTCTTGTTGTTGTTGTGGTTGGTATTGAAGTTGTTGAGGCTGAACGTAGTTTGCTGCAGGAGCTCCTACGGAGAAACTGGCGTAGCTGACGGCTCCTTGAGGTTGTGCGTTGTAGTTCTGGAAAAAGTAAAAACATCTTTCACATCTCGAGTAGGAGGTTGGAATTTTATCGGGCAGTTAGCAGGATGGGCCAACGACATCGCTAATATGTATAGAAAAAACAAAACACAAAGAACCCGATAAAAAAAAAGTTACGTGTTAAGTTTCGTGAAGAGATCTTTCTATACCCAATATGCAGGGGGTGAAAAGAAGTAGAACAAGAGAGATAAACTGTTTACAATCTGTATCTATTATTCAACTTAAATTGGCCTCGTTTCCAGTAACTTAAGTATTTATGACATTGTTACTCCCTGATACCAAACTGAGTTAAAATCTTCACCTGTTGTTGTAGTGGTTGTGGCTTAGCCCTCTCTTCCGCTGCCTTCACAGCTTCAGGTTGTCCGGTCTTCAGCTCTCTCTGGGCTGGTCTTTGATGTTGCTCCTCACTTATGCCTTCATCGGCGTAAGTAATTCCAGGTTGGGCTTGCACCAATTGGATGAGGGGCGGCTGGTATCCTTGGTTCTGGTATTGAGGGGCCTGCTGTAATTCATAATTTATAATTTTTGATTATATGTAATATTAAATTCGTAGTAGGGTATTCAAAAATCCGATAGGAATAATATCAAAGAATTAATGATTATAGATGTAAACTCAAAGAAAGAATCGGGCTCTCAAGTTACACAGACGTACTTGATGCTGTAACATGGCGTCATATGTTTTGAGGTAAGTAAATAGCCAAACGTCAAATATTGTCAACCTGAGCAACCGTATAATGTAAGTACAGGGACGTACAACGAATCCATCTACTTCAGCTGTTTTAAAAAAAGACAACATTAAACCGCAACAAGAACCACTATGCCACCACTACATAATTTTATGTCAAAATATATAGCAGTAGTGTGTTTTGTGATAGGTGAAAAAAAGATAAAGCAATAACCTGGTATTGAATCGGCTGATTAAAGGCCTGCTGATAAACAGGGAACTGCTGAATAGGCTGATGCTGATACACAATCGGCTGCGGCGCCTGCTGATACGGCTGGTAGTTGACCGTCAGCCGAGCGATGGCCTGCTTGGGATTGGGTAGCTTCGGGTTGTACTCCTGCAACTGGATGGCGTTCTGTTGGGGCTGGTAGGTGATCTTGTGCTCGGAGTACGCCAGTTGAGATGGGATTGGGGCTGATATCTCGTATGTTGTGGGTGATGATAGCTGAAAAAGAAATTAAAAAATATAAAAACTACCTGACCGTTTTCATGTATTCATGCATTAATTGCTACCAATTTATTGCATGCATTGCATATTCAATTAACCATCTGTCATCAACTCATCACTAAAGCTAACATTGAAAACGTAGATACATACTTCATCATTATCATAACTTAAGAGCTTTGCTCTTGTCGGTGGAGTAATCGCCAATCATTCCTTTCTTGTGCCAGTCTTTTAATTTCCTCATACGATGTATCATTTTTTTTTGGCAAGATAAGTAGTTATTCTAGGTTTCCCTTCTTCTCTTGTCTTTTCAATCCTGCCTTCCAAGATGTTCAGGAAAAACTTGTCATGCCGTATCAGGTGTCCTACCATCATGCCTCTCCTATTTCTTATTGTATTTAATAAGCATCGCTTTTCATAGATACATACTTACCTTCCTAAATATTCTCACATCGTCAAAATATTTCTCAGAATCGTGTCAATTAAATTACATAAACTAAAAAAATAATAATGAATTTTCGAGATCCTTCTTAAGTGACGGTAAAAAGATACCACTTAGTTCCCAAAAGATTTTCAGGTTTGGCACATCATTTATCATTTCTATTTGCATAGTTAAATCAATAAAAAGCTCTAAAAATAAACGATGAAAATACCTTTAACTTGTAAGTTTGCACTGAAAACCTATTCAGACGAAGTGGCTGCGAAAATTCCATTTTAGTTTATGACCACTCATTTCAGGGCAAGGACCAGTAGGTAATAAACACTAAGTTTACATGCGCTCCAGATAGTTTCAGCATCATTGTTGCTTTCATTCATTTTCCCTAGTTTGTCTTTAGTATCGGACTTAAGAGACCCACAGGTTACCAGTTGGACGGACGATATCAGCCTGTCAGTTGTTCGGCGGAACTGTCACCTTTTTTTTGCGTTTAACCATAGAGAAATATAGTAAGACAAGAGTGCTCACTCCATACATCAGTTCAGACTATTAATTTCAGTGTCTACATCTAGCATCGAGTAGCGGAACTATCAGTACTGCTACTTGACAATAGATGTAGCAGTACTGGTAGTTCCGCTAATCGATGCTAGATGCTAATAGTCTTTTTGGTACTAAAACTGATGTATGGAGTGAGCACTCTATGTATTTTTTTCTCTATGGTTTAGCTGATATCAGCCTGTGATATCGTCCGGCGAACTGGTAATCTGTGGGCTCTTTAAGTATCGGCACCAGAGTTGAGGTTACAAAAAAACATGTCATGTAATGACAGTGAAATGATAACTTTGTGTTCCTGTATCGTACTGCAAGAATAACTAAAAATTCAATGGAATAGGACAATTTACGTTTACTCATTTATTCATTCACTACCATTTTTGGGATACATAGCAGAATGTCCAAGTCGCAAAATGTGCAGGCTACGTAAAATGAGCAAATCGCAAAATGTGCAAATCTCATAATGAGAAGATCGCAAAATGTACAGATCTCATAATGAGCAGATCGCAAAATGTGCAGATCTCATAATGAGCAGATCGCAAAATGTGCAGATCTCATAATGAGCAGATCGCAAAATGTGCAAGCAGATCGCATAATGAGCAAGTCGCAAAATGTGTAGATTTTGAAATAGAGCTCAGATTCTACAGGTCCAAAAAGCGTAATCGTTGCCAATAAGGCTTCTGTTGATTACCGAATGTTAAAATATTTTGAAACAAACCTGCTATCTTTTTTATTATTTTGATACCTTATCGTGACCTTGTTTTATGAGCAAATAATTTATGAGGCAGTGCTTTGAAATATGCCCGTTGGACTTTGTACCATGCAGTTTAACTAGGGACGACACACAAAGCAAACGACATTACTATATGCACCTTTCGCGACCTGCACTTTTTACGATTTGCACATTTAGCGACCTGCGCTTTTTATGATTTGCACATTATGCGGCCTGCACTTTTTACGATTTGCACATTTCGCGACCTGCACTTTGTACGATTTGCACATTTTGCGACCTGCTCGTTTTACGATCTGCACGTTTTACTACCTGCACCTTCTGCGATTTGCACTAGTGCTCATTTTGCGACTTGCACATTCTGCTATGTATCCCATTTTTGCAATCAGCACTTCGTAGTGTGTGTAATAATTCGCCTGATTCACCTCAACTCTCCTGTCAATACACATATGCCTATTTTATTTAGAAATATTTCCCTCTTGTCTTGTAAGCAATCACCTTAATCCGGTATTTGAAAAAAAAACCTGGGGCCTTACCATGATGTCCTTATTGTGATTCTGTTTAGGACCTAAACTGAATCGCTAAAGGACGGAGCTATGCGACTTATATATTAGCTCCATCCTTTAGCGATTCAGTTCAGGGCCTAAACAGAAGTCATGGTAAGGCCCCTGGCCCCTATTCACAAAATGCTGAAGCTCAAACGGAGGATGCTGTCACAGTCGCCATCCAAATGTTACTTTAATGGTCGAACAGGATCGCAATGTGTCTATACAGTGTGTAAGTCCAATACGGGCAATAAATTAAACCAGGTATAAGAATTTACCCGTCTAATCATTAATTAAGAAGTTTTTTAAAGTTACACTTAATATGACTCCGTAATGAATTTTTTTCACATGTACCAAGCAGCAATGTACTGCAAACATTAAGAAACAGAAGATGACATGACATTACGAGATACGAGCTTTTTATTGTAACTGCTAACAAGCGTTGACAGTTACTTTAAAAAGCTCGTATTCCGTAACGTGTGGTGTATTACATTGCGGGCCGAATTATTTTGTATGGTTAAAATTTTCATTGCATTTCTAAGTAAAATGTATCTGAATATACTTTTTAGGTCCTATGCTAACCACCGTTTAAATATTCGCCCGATTGGATTTACACACTGTATAATGACTTCGGCAATGAGTTAAGGTTGTCACATGCTAAGTATGATTAATGAGTTTATTTTAGGACTACTGGGGGCGCTTTGTCATCGTAATTATGGAAGTTGTACTGTTGTTTAGTAGCTTAGCTAATGATCTCAGATGTCTTGAAGTATTTTCTGCGTAAGTAATTAATAGACTTGGGAATTTTAGGTCTTTTGGTATTTTATTAAGGGAAAATAAGTTTATAATTGACCGAACGAGTCCATAGAGCATCTCCGTTTCCTTATGTGCGGTTGTTCTCCTCTGCAGAACCGATAGTCGACTCTATGTCTTTGAAGTCCACGAATGGTCAGCTAAATAATTGTGTAAACGATGGTACAACTTACACGAGGCTGATAAACAGGAATAGGAGAGAAGAGATGGCTAGCGATGGCGGCAGGGAAGGGAGGACCCTGGCCGGTCAGCACGTCAGATATCTTGGCCACGTGGGACACTGGCTGGGCGTAGATGTGCTGTGGACAAATGGTTTCAGTCAGATTTATATGACGCATCAAAACTATTTAGTTTGAAAATGTCGCAGCGTTTATGTGGCTGTAGCTAATTTCGTTGGAAATAATCGTTAAGAATTATAGTGCGACATAAAATAGTAGAAATTAAATACGTAAAAGGGAACTAAAAATATCCCATACTGAATTGTTGCCATGTTTAAAAAGCATTTTACGTCAAAAATGTTACAGTTACGTAGGAAATGGCGCCCTCAATAATTTCCTACAATTTCTTGTCGGACTATGAAAACGTTCATTTTCGGTGGAACCTTTACTTAATAAAAAAAAAGCTTTACTTAAATTATTAGTTTAGCTTAAATACGCTGCCATCAATACCCTATGAGCTTAGGTACTTGAGGTGTAGGCAAACACAATAAATTCAGATTACGAGTCAACAAAACAGACAAAACTACCTAAAAGTTAATCAAATGAAGTCGGCAGTCGTCTTTTTACCTGATCCTCGACCCAACTTTGGACAGGCGTTGACGCGGGTACAGTCACTACAGGCCGTCAAGGCCGTGACAGAGATATTGAAGGCTTCGAACATTTGGAAGAAAATTTACCATGCCGAATATGTGGCGCATTAAATATGCATGTGTTTTGAAAAATTGGAGCCAAAAGATGCATAATTAATATAGACAAAATAAAGAATGGAATGGAAAGTTGTTGTTAGTTTTAGACATAAAATGGTATTATACTGCTATAATGAAATAGAGAGTGTGATTTGCCATTTGATGAAATTACTACTTTAAGGAAGGTATAGATTTAATACTTTTTACGAGTTATAATATTGGCTAACCTTTTATGTGATAAAAAAAAGAAAAAAAGTTACATTTTCATAGAAAGTTGACGTTTATGGTGATGCTTCCACATTTTGTTATAGCAAAGTCTGTGCAGAGATAGCTTGGCCAGACTTTAATTATTTAGAGTGTTTTTAGAGTCATATTCCTTATCAAAAATATTTTCACCAAAATATATCTGAATCACAATTTTTTTTATCAACTGTCAGTTTTCTCTTAACTGTCAGTTTGGTCAGTGCCCTGGTTTCCAAAAAAATTCAAACTCAACAATACCCCCAACGCTTTGCATTTCCTTGTAAAAACGCAAAACATTTTCCACGTTTCCTCCCATCTCAATAAATTTGGGTAACGCTTGCAAAAATGCCTCCGTGTGCCATCACAAGGAGGGCTATGAATCATAAATTAAGGGCCCAATTTGGGTCAACGTAATGAAACTTCAAGTTGGGTTGCAAATGAACTGACGTTTTATTTAAAAAAACACGTTATTACTTAGTTTACAACAGATGGCGCTAGTGGTAATACATATACTATTATTTTGTTACTATGATAGAAAATTAGATTTACAACATCCTCTCTTAACAAAATAATCTAAAAATGACCTGAGAGTTTTAATCTCAAAAACAACAAACAGAAGCTTACTATTTCAGAAACTTATATTCCAGATATGCCCATTAATTTCATAAATTTATAGTGCTTGTCTGCACTAAGGCTTTTTGTGAGCAAATCAGCTGGCATGTTAGAAGTTGGTACATATTCTAGTTTGACCTTATTATACATAACACATTCTCTAACAAAGTGATGTCGCACATCAATATGCTTGGTCCTCTTGTGGAACAATGGATTAGCTGCTAATTTGAGTGAACTTTGACTATCACTGTATAAGCATATTGGTGTACTCTCACATGGTTTTAAGATATCATTTAACAAATTCTTTAAATAAATTGCCTCTTTACAAGCTTCGCTTAATCCCATGTATTCCGATTCACAGCTCGACAAAGCAATAGTTCTTTGCTTTCTGGATTCATAAGATATTACACATCCCGACATTATGAAGCAATAACCTGTGTAAGATCTTCTATCTATAGTACATGCTGCCCAATCAGCATCCACAAAACCATGCAAAGAACTATTACACTTTCTATACACTAAACCATAGCTTTTAGTTTTCTGTAAATATCTTAACAGTCTTTTTAAATGTTTCCAATGAGTTTCATTATAACTATTGTTATACTGGCTAAGAAAACTTACACTATAAGCAATATCAGGTCGTGTTAGGACAGACAGGTACATAAGACTACCTATTAATTGTTGATAGGGATACCTTTTATCACAATTATTTATTTCCTTTTCTAATTTTAAATTGACTTCCATAGGAGTGCTTGAACCTTGACAATTGGGCATATTAAATTTGTTTAAAATATTCTCAACAAATTGTTCTTGGTCAACAGTGATACAATCTTTTTTAACATTTACTCTCATTCCTAAACACTGCTTGATCTGGCCTAAGTCCTTTATTTTAAATTTATTAACAAGTTCAGACTTTAACTCCTCATATGAATTTCTGCAATTATAAAACACAAAGAAGTCATCCACAAATAATGCAATATATACTTTCACATTGTTTTCACATTTTATAAACAGACAGGGTTCATACTTTGATTTCTGATAACCCAGTTTTAACAAACATTCTTCTACTCTAGTGTACCAGGCCCTAGCAGACTGCTTTAGGCCATAAATTGCCCTCTTTAATTTTAGTACCTTATTATCACAATTTACAAAATTGGAACATTCTGGTATTTCCATGTATACATTTTCTTTAATGAAACCGTTCAAAAAAGCTGTAGGTACATCTAAGTGATTCATATTTAAATCTAATTGAACACTCAGAGCAAACAAGAGTCTTAGAGTGGAGTACCTTAACACTGGCGAGAAGGTTTCTGTAAAGTCTATGCCCTTCTTTTGTGTGAAACCTTTTGCGACTAACCTTGCTCTATAGCGCACTTCACCATCACTGTTAAATTTCTTTTTAAACACCCACTTATTTTTCACCACTGTACCATCCTTTGGCCTATCTACCAGCACCCAAGTGTCATTATCACTGAAAGATTTCAGTTCCTCTTTCATTGCACTTTGCCACTGCACTTTTTCTGGTCCGGTCACAGCCTCGGTAAGTGAGATATTTTCTCCTGGAACCTCATCAACACACATGGTTGCATAGCCATAGTAATCTGGTTGACGTCGAACACGCTTGGACACCTCCTGCATTTCTTGCTCTGTCTCCAGTGTCGAATCCATTTCTAGCTCGTAAAAGCTGTCATCCTCACTTGGAACATACGTCACATCATTGTTATCCTCGTGAACGCTGTCATCTGTGGTACTCTGTGACATACTTCTAGACCAGCTACTCTGTGCCTCTAGAGTCACACACTCACTATCCTCCTTTTGATGGTCTTCTACCAAAAGCGTTCTTTCTTTTACACCAAAATTTTCCATAATTATTATGTCTCTGGCAATAACTATATCCTGAGAATTTGGATCATACAAGCGATAACCTTTGGTGACTTCTGAATAACCAACAAGGTACATCTTGGTCGCTTTCTTGTCCCATTTTCTGCGCTTTTGCTTTGGGACATGCATCATTACTGGGCTACCGAAGATCCGTAAGTGGCCAATGTTTGGCTTCTTGCCTGTCCACATTTCATAAGGTGTAGTATCTCCATCGAGTCCTGATGCCGGTGACCTATTCTTTACATACACTGCTGTGTTTATAGCTTCTGCCCAAAACTTCTTATCAAATTGAGCATCGAAAAGAAAACAGCGTGCTTTCTCTACTAAAGAACGGTTGTATCTTTCCGAAACACCATTAGATTCTGGTGTATACGCAGTTGTTTTCTGATGCACTATGCCGCACTGCTTCAAGTAGTTCTCCATTTCAGTTGAGCAAAATTCTCCACCACCGTCACTTCTTATCACTTTAATTTTCTTAGACTGCTGGTTTTCAACTAATTTCTGGAACTCCTTGAAGTATCTGAATGTTTGATGTTTTGATTGAAGAAAGTAAACAAAACACATTTTGCTATAGTCATCTACAAATAAGAGGTAGTATCTTGCATTTCCAAGTGACTGATTTTCCATTGGGCCGCACAAATCCGTGTGGATTAATTCCAGGACTTGATCCATACTTGAAGTTGCTGTTGCCGCTAGCATACTTATTTGCCTAATATTTAAACGGTACACTCCATCTACTAAATCAGCCTTTCCGATGACTTGATTTTGTGCATTTATAATGTAACAGCCCGTTTTCTCAAAATGAACCTTGTTTCCATTCGCAATCAGCTGACTGACTGATAACAAATTCGTGGTTAGGTTAGGAACGCACAATACATCACGAACTGGAATGTCATACTCCGTATTATTCACCACTGTAGTAATCTGTGTATCTCCTGAACACACTACTGGCACACAGGCTTTATTAGCAACGATTATTTCTTTCATTTTCGGTTGGTAACAAACATTGGATAGAATGTTTTTATTAGATACAAAATGGCCGCTCGCGCCTGAATCGACGTAAAAATCATTCGGGCTAAATTTTCCTGTTGAAAATACGGCACTAAACGCATTCATCTTCACTTTCTGCCTTTCAGGACATTGATTTTTATAATGCCCCAGCTGTTTACAGTCGTAACAACGTATCGACGCTTTTGACGTTTTGACGTTTCCATTGACAGATGTCGAAGAACTCGAAGATTGCGTTTCGTTACTCCCACTGTTGTAACTTTTCTTTTGAAATGTTTTATTGCTACCTCCAATTCGTTTGTGCGAATTTTTAGCAATGAATGCGGTTTCTGATTTAACCTCAAAATCTGTACTCATATCCAATAACTTTGTTTTTATAGAATCTGCACTTATAGTCATCCCCGAATGCTCAATAGCCATAATCATCGGGCTAAATTTCTCTGGAAGACCCGCCAATAACAAAGAACCGATCCACTCATCGTTTATCTCGAAACCAGTACCTTTTAATTTCTGTGCCGTTTCCACTAACTGTGTCACGTACGCAGTCATAGACTCACTTGTTTCTAGGCGTATTGAAATTAAATTCCTCAGCAAGCTAATCTTACGCGTGTAACCGGAGTCGTCAAACAATGATTTTAGCTTAATCCAAGTACTTCTCACTGAAGTCTCGCCTTTAATATGGACATAAAGCGAAGGATCAATGGTTAAAACCATCTTAGCTCTGGCTTTTCTGTCGCTTGCATCGTCTAGCACATGCTGGCTGGCCAAGTCGACGCCCTCCAAGACGAGAAAGTTTTCCACAGCAAACGCCCAGTCGTCGTAGTTTTCTCGCCCTTTCAACTTTGGAACGTTCACTGAATAGTTCGCTGACATTTTATTACTGTGCACTACGAAAAACTACCGAAAAAACTCCGAAAAACTAATTAAATACGAGCTGGACCCGTAACCTAATGAAACTTCAAGTTGGGTTGCAAATGAACTGACGTTTTATTTAAAAAACACGTTATTACTTAGTTTACAACAGATGGCGCTAGTGGTAATACATATACTATTATTTTGTTACTATGATAGAAAATTAGATTTACAACACAACGGAGGAGCCGTTTCAGCAAAATTTAGGGGCGGCGCAACCCGACAGTCGAATGCGCTATTAGCACGGTAAGGATTGGAACAATCAGTATCTTCACTCAGTAAAGCATTGAAATAATATTATTCTTTGACAATTTTTTTTTATATACCTATATTTGATTTGTTTCGACGTAAACATATTCTTTGATATAGGTAAATTTTTCACTGTTATAGGTATTAATTGTATTTTACTCTTGATGCATATTTTGACGAGTGGTAATACGAGTATTTACCCAATAGGGTAAAGGTCAGATGATATCTTGGTATCATAATATTTCGAGAAAAGTTTTTCATAAGGAGAAAGTTTTCATGCTACGTGCTTAATGCATAATACTTTTTATAGAAATGAAATAGGTTTAAATTTCTGTAACTTATAATTATTTATGGGGATATAATTAACAAGAAAACATTTTATGTCATATGTCTCGCGCATCTGATATATTTCGCCAGGTATATGAAATCAGGATGGTGTCAAAAGTTAGACTCCGTACGTTTATAAATGCAGAGTTATAATACTGTTTCCCCATCACCGTGGAGCTATTACGGAAGATTATTTCTTAAGAAAATGTTTATGTACCAGTTTATAGGCGAAGGGATTAAAAGAAATAAAGACGGGAACAAGATTAAATACATTGTCGTGTTGCGCCGCCATTTTGAATGATGCTGTCTGTTTTATGGAGCAAAACGGCGATCACGCCTTGCCTAGGGATTCATTATTGCGGAAATAATTGCATTTATATTATTGTCTTGATTTTATTTTGCATCATTCGTTGAGATTCTTGATAATAATTCAGGCAGTAGCTTTGTCTCTGAGTCAAAGAGGTGAGAATGTAAGAAGTAACAGAATACTCGTAAGGTAGGTAAAATAAATATAAATATAATTTATAACATCCAAAGCCTGTATTAGACTGAGCATAGTAACGCTACCCCCTCTGCCACTTATACGGTAGTTTTACTCCATCTTCGAGTCAATCCCGTGCCGTGATTGGTCCGTGTCTTTGAACGGACCAATTACGGCAAGGGATTCGCTCACCTCGTCCCCCCGCACCCCCGTATTTTTGGCAGCATCGGTTTCATGAAATAATTGCTCTAAACTCAGTGTAGAGGATTCCTAGTATATGCCTGTATCCAATAGTAAAAAAAAACACAAAAACAAAGAAACAAACATGCTATTTTAAACCTAAACATGCTACACCTAAACTAAAATTTGAATATAAACTGAAATAAATATCTGAAGAAAATGTGACCAAGGCCTCCGGTGGTTGAGGCCGAAATCGAAACGGTTTCTTCATTATTCAGCTTAACCCTCACTGATTATCAGTCCGCCGGACGATATCGGCCCGTCAGTTGTTCGGAACTGTCAACTTTTGCTTTTAACTGACAGGCCGATATCGTCCGGCGGACTGGTAATCAGTGGGCCCCTTAAGGGCCACCCCACATCTAGCGTCTTTCGAGCGTCGGCGTCGGTCAGCGCTATGGAAAATGACGTCGCTGCGCAGTTGCGTCGGCGTTGCGTCGAGCAGGGCCATAGAGTTGTAGACGCCGACGAGACGCCGACGCTCGAAAGACGCTAGATGTGGGATGGCCCTTACACTCTACCCGGCTACTCAAAAAATATTTAAAAAATAATCTAATTTGTTCCATAGTTGTAGGTTTCAATATGTAAAATACTGGCCTGGACTACCTTCTATGAAGACTTTCTAAATAGCCTGCTCATTGAAGCAAGCTCCAGCTCCTACTGATAAGTTATCCTAGCAACGATATTTTAAACAATCTCAGGACAAAGCGGGCAGCGATAAGGCGATTAACGTCGCAATTACTTATCTACTGCCGACTACCCTCGACCTCTGTTCGGCTACTAAGACTAGTTATGTTGTGAATTGGATTAATAACTTTTTCGATTTTGCCCCCGGGGAGGTACTGCTTAAATTTTTGCCTATGCGCAGGAATCTACATTTCTACAAGCCATAAAACATTTACAAAAATTAAATTCGGGAAAATGAAGGAGATTTAATATTATTTTTTAAATAGGTAGTGTAGTGTTCAGCATAATCATTTCTTAAATTCTTTTTCTTGAGTCAGATAGTAGAGTCACCACACGGGATTGTTACGCCATTTAGGGTCCTAGCTAAATTGGTTGTTCCATACTTACGCTATGGAATGTCCAATTTGTGACTCACTGGCCATTTAGCCTTACCATCACGGAGCTTGACTGTATTACAAATTTAATAAATTAGGGTACAAATCCAACGCATACGATTTCAGCACGAGTCGAATCGGGCCCCGGCTATTACTCCCTAGAATATTTCCTGGGTCCGTCGTGACCTTGCCCTGTTTATATAACAATATATTTTTACATGGACCGTCTCTTAGCTTGGACCTTATATGGGCTAGTGGAGTTTTCTTTTTAGGACGCCTTGTATGAAGGCTGGTTTCGGGTAATTTAATGGAAAGTGGTGCGATTATGAGAGACAGAGAAGCAAGAATATATTATGTGTATTTTTACTTGTATATATACCTATCTATATAAATAAATACATGTTTATGTTAAATAAAAACAAAAAAAGCGTGTAATATTTATTTTCGCGGTGGAATAGTGGAAGCATTACTTAATTTCATGTAAAAAGACGTAAGTACTTAGGTAAGTATAACGGGTTAGCGTTAGCACCGATTGACTAGCACGTCATTATTTCGTGGATTAGCAAAATAATATTTTTTGTTTTAATTATTATAATTATAAATGATTTCCGCAAAGTAACACATAATTCTATTAATATTTTGACTTTTTAACTTTTTTATAGGACATTCAAAACATATTCTTTGGGTGTGGAAATACCTATGTGTCGATATCATTTGAAATTCTAAGCTTCTCAAGATTAACTGCGAGTCTTCTACTACCAATAAACTGTAGTCCTTAATAAGGTTTTAAGGCGGGTCTCAATTTGAACCTTATCCGTTTGATGTTTCATATTAAATTCTATTTCTTAGGGAAAAAGCGTGGCGGCTGGTAACTACGGCTTCCTAAAGCTATTCCGGATTCCATTGCAATGGAATTTGAATCCAACACAAAATAACCTTATATTTTAAAACAAACTTTAACACAATACATTAAAGTCCATGTTGGTCTCAAGTCTCAACTATGTTAGTTATTTAAAAAAATGCTGGCTGGATTCGATCGGCCATTTAAGGATATAGTGACGTAACGGTTGCTATTTAAATATGGAGACTGATTGAAAAGTTGACGTGATTGAGTATGTACCGTCGACTGATATTTCGTAAACCTTATCGTCAAGAGATAAAGTTCACTTTTGGCTAGTTAAAAGTGTATTTATACTGCAAACCAAACTGACGACCGGGAACTTAAGCCTTCTCATTCACACTTGCATAATCGTAGTAGGAGTGAATGAGATAGTAATAATGATGTCGTCTGTCGTCATTTGGTTTGTAGGTTCACACGGATATTAGCTTTTTTATGGTAATTATACATGATTAAGTTGAAAGCGGCTTGACATTATGATCGAGTATGGATTTATTGCCTGGTAATGTTTGTATTTTGTAATTGCAATAAGTTATTGGGCAAATTAAGCGCAGAGCCAAAGACGAGAAACTTCCACGCTTTTTGTAGGTACATTATTCGAATTAATCGCGACTGAATTGCTTGTAAAAGATAATACAAAACAAAACACATTCAATACAAAAAGGTAATTTTTTTTTCAATAATACGAAACGCGTCTATCCTGCTAATCAATAAAGAAACGCAGTACCAACTTTATATGCAGTTCATACTTAATATAGGTAACTTTTCCAGACCGGTAATACGACATTCAAAAATTCAAGAAAAGAGCGTATCTACTTCCATTTTAAATTCCGGCAACGCATTTGCAATCACTCTAGTGTTGCGGGTATCCATGGGCCACGGTAATTGCTTCGCATTCAGGTGATTCGTTAGCTCGTTTGCCTCCTATCGTAAGCCAAAAAACTATTAGAACGAACGACAGAGTGTGTATAGAATAATGTCTACCTACTCCGCAAAAGAAGTACGAAAAGTAAAAGTACGTTAACAGAATTGCGAAAATCGCATTGAGGTTGAAAGAAACACTTAATTCTAGCAGTGACTCACACATTCACAGAAAAACCTCATCATTCGTAACGAACTAGCGGGCCAATTCGAACGTACACTGACATCAGAATGATATTTGAATCATGTTATTTATAGTTATCGTGCGTCTCGCCCGCGCCAATACATGTACAGACATGTATGAGCGAATGGTGGATTTGGTCACATTTTCTTTGGTGTGTCGTATCTATTTCAGTTTATAATTTCAAATATAATAGTGTGACTACTTAAAAAACTATCGCGTTTTGAACACATATTAACTCACATTTATAGACGGGTATGGAACATTTTATTTTATTACCTTAATTAAAAAATAAATCAAAATATTTTCCTAAAAATAATTTTATTTGTTCCCTAGTGGAAGTATGAGCGAAATACACGATAACTAAATAACACGATTCAGAATGCTTTTGGCAACTTTAGTTGCCAGCTGTCACCCTTATTTAGGTCACTGAAAAATATCAATCGTGTGACTGGATATAATTCTGATGTCAGTGTACGTCCGAATTGGCCTGTAGGTTTATGCCGAAGATGAATGCCTGAAAAGGCGCGGACGGACCGCAAATTGCAAATAATTTCAAAGGCGGCATTTCGGGCAAATCACCTGGGGGCCTATTTCTTAGTAAATGAGCTAGGTCCTGATTGCTATCTAGATTAAATTAGAAGTGTGATTTGCACAAGGCGTTGTTACTGAGCTTCTTGGGTAAGAAAAGGCAAAATAATGGATGCCCACGTACCTAATAGCAACCACATTTCTTATTGACATTTAATTGTTATTTCAATAAGAAGAAAAACAGATGATTAGTGTGGATCGAGAGTAATAATATATATCAAATTGTGCCATTCAAAACCAAAAGGGTACTTATTGTCGGTAGTCAATGAGGCGCTATTTCAATATAGCTTCAATTTGAAATCAACCTTATCGACAACCGACAATGTGGTACCTTTTGGTTGAAAGCGTCGCAATTTTATTTATTTATCTACCAGAGTTTCCAGCATTTCCCCTAACTTTGGTAAAATAGAGAATATCTCAGTTTATTTACGTTTATTATGCATGTACAGGGTAGGATGAATTGCCCACAAGTATTTTCCTCAAACTTTCCTGTTCGGATTCTTCACTTTATTCCTACGGGAATATTTGGCTTATATGTTTATCGGAGTAAAGTTGCTGACATCGAGTATTGCCTGGATTTCTGGTTTTGTCTTCTATCAATCAACTATCAAAATTGGGTACTTTCCTCTACTTAAAATAAACTATTTCACACCGTGCACGAAATAAAGCACCAGATAATTATTAGAAAAACGTAGGTAGCATTTATTTTTAAATACTATTTCAATTTAATGAATTGGATTGAAATATAAAAGTAGTCGAGTTGACCATGACGTTACTACACATATTTTCATATAAATTCGACATTAGAAAATCGTTTTGACAGTTCTAAAAAAGAAGCTGATTTGTCTAGTAGGAAAGTAGCCAATTTATTCGTATATCGTATTCGAAATCGACTGTTCCTCGTCTCCATAATTTTGACATAAGACCGCACTAATCCCTATATCACTTGCATCACATTGAATAATAAACGGCTTAGTATAATCCGGACATAAAAATATCACAACGATTAAATATAGCCTATTCACACGTTTTTTAAACGACAGATCGTATTTTACAGTAAAATATAAAAAACATATTCAATAACATCCCCATCGAATAATGGATGTCCGTCGACTTTACGCATATGCAAACTCGGGCCCAATGGCCGCTTCAGCAATCGTAAAATAAAATTTGATGGGGCCCGAATCAAATCCGTATCCTTAAAATTGAATATCAGGGTGCGGGCATTAATTTATGCTGCGATAAAGTGGAGGGCCCTCGTGTGTCCACAAAGATTACCCCCTGTAGATTCAGGACTTAGAATATTTAGGGGGCCTTGCCAAGGTGACTATTGTATATTGACAAACGCTACTCAGAATTGTCAGTGATTTCGACCCAAATAGTAAAATACGCGATCCAAAGAGTTTTTCTAGGTCGTCAAATTATTGTGCTTTTTATTTCGCATACATTTTACATGCTAAAATATTCTAAGTAAGTATTTTTTTATTATAATTTTGCTTAAGTATTAGACCAAAAGAGTTTTTTGGACAAAAAGTATTCAGTATCATTTTTAACATCACCCAAGCACAAATGCGTGTAGTTAGAGTGCGAGTTTATTGGAAGCTAGGTGATTCTTCTTTCTCCTTTTTCTTCTAAATTACTCCTACTACTTCTAATTATTACATACTCAATCGTCTGAGTGTTATTGGACTGTCTTAAACGTTCTATCTGGCGGCTGGTGGTCTGTGTCCACAATAAGGACCAAATTGTCGTCGTAGCTGCCCGTGACCGTGCATACTCAATTACTTGTCCGCGTGTTTTTTGAAAAAGCTGTAACCTACGTCTGCAAATAGCAGCTGTAAGAGTAAAAATAAAAATAAAGGAGTACAGGATTTAAAGGGTCCAATGTGGCACTGGGAATTGCACACATCCATAGGCTACGCAATAGGTACTCAACCATCAGACAATATCTTTGTTTAGTGCCTATTAACGACGTGAAAAAACGATCATATCATGTGAATTTTGATCATACTTAAGTCTTAAATCCCCACAACCGGGATGGTAATTTCAACTTACATTGTGACATCAAAATGATATCTAAATGATGTCAGTTTGTGTCGCGCTCACGCCATTACATGTATGGATAAGTACAACCGAAATTCACGCGCGACTATGCATAATTTAGATATCATTTTGATGTCACAATGCAAGTTTGAATTGGCCTCTAGTGGGCTGTCACTTTCCTTTAAAAAGTCCCTAAATATAAAATTTCCCGCCACAGGAAGGGCTAGCGACTCTTATCGCGCGATATTTTACAGCTCGGAGATTAGGCTGTCGTGCTAACTTTATTACCACTTTATTACAATATTAAAAAAGTAGTAAAGTGAAAAAGAAAAGTAATCCTAATGATATTACTCATGAATCATGATAGCCGTCTGGCCCGTATTGCTAGTATTAGTGAGTACAAGATATACTGTGATATCAAATCAATATCAAAATTAAGATAAGATTGTTGAAGTCCGAATGCCACTCCAGGAAAAACTAGCGAGTGCCAACGGACTCCGGTTTTTACGGCCAAGGGGGAAAAGTGGGCCATTATCGGAGCTCTTTACGTCACGTCCTAATGCTACTTACTCTATAATGCTCTAGATATTTTAATGCTACATTTCGCTTGCTACTGCAGTAACGTTGCTGTTGCAGCGTTACTTATTTTTTAGTCCCATTTAATTTAATTTCTACTATTTTATCTCGCACTATAACAAAGTAACGATATATTATTATGGTAAGGATCACGGCTGGTAGCTACAGCTACCAAAACCGAATAAGTACAGTTATATTATGATGATGATGATGATGATTAACTTTACTTGATGGTTAACTAACATAATATGTATGTAAACTAACATACTCGTAATATTATGTTTGTAATAAATGCTTTTGACTTTTTAACCATACATCGCTGTTTAAAGCCAAAAGCATAAAGTCGAACATTTTATATGTCTAACGACAGTAATGTTATATAACGATGATAGTACAGTTATAAGATATTTTTACATTTCGTGAGAATATGTTTGAATATATGTTGTCAAGCTGACCCCAGGCTCCCATGAGCCGTGGCAAAATGCCGGGATAACGCGAGGAAGAAGAAGATTTTTGAATATTCTCACGAAATGTAAAAAATCTGAAACAACTAGTCTAGACTTTCGTTGCGACTGCTCTCAAAATCAATTACCTCGAATCGGATATTGCTACAAACATTGCAAGTTAAATAAAAATCGTGTAAGCACCCATAAAATTAGATTCGAACTAGTAAAAACCGTTCTTGTATCCGATATTAAAGGGCAGTCTCCTGGGTGGATATTTTAATAACGGGGGTGACATTCCACACGCTTACCAATCATTTGCCTTTAAGTCTGTGATGAACTTTGGGCGTATTTAATAAAAGATTATCGCGCGATAATGCAAGATAAAGGTCATTTCTGATTTCACGTGAACTATTCAGCGCGAGGTAGTGTCATATACTGTGAGGTTCCACGGGTGATGGTACCTTATGGGGGTTGGCGCTTATGCACTTATTAACTACATAATTTTCACATAGCTTGGGTACGGTGACAGCTTCATTCAAATTTCGTAAAAACTAGTGCCTACGTCAATTCTTGGGATTCGTTGTCAAGCGGACCCCAGGCTCTCATGAGCCGTGACAATAATGCCGGGATAACGCGAGAAAGAATATACTTCACGTATATCAATATTACGATCCGCTCCGGCGTCGCACGAGTTAAAAAATTATACATAAACCTTCCACTTGAATCACTCTATTTATTTAAAAAAAACGCATCAAAATCCGTTGCGTAGTTTTAAAGATCTAAGCATACATAGGGACAGACAGACAGCGGGAAGCGACTTTGTTTTATACTAGTGATGAAGACTAACAAATTTCAAAATGATATTAGGTACCTACTCCTTCAGTGGTTAACTTCTGAGTTCCAGCGCTAGAGAATTAAGCTTCGTGAATATGATCGCAGTTTAGCCCGTTATTTGTAAAGAGCCACGTTTAATATTAATATCCCGGCTGCAATATTTCCCGCTCGGCTATTCGCTATAATATTAGTAGTAGGTACCTCCTAGTTCGCGACACTGGGGAGATTAAACACAACTTTAATTACATGTTCGCTAACTTACATTCGACATTCGACCGTTTATTTCACGGATAATATTGAGTACATGTACAACTGAACTGATAAATGTGGGTCCCGTTGTTTCCCATAAAGTTTTGTCATAATGTATTATTTGTAATATGTCATAAAACTAAAACCGTTAACATTTCAGGATTTTCGTTAGGTTATCCTATAGTTAGGTTAGGTTAGGTTTGTTTTATGGCGGAAGAGTACTTCGGCGTTACTGGGAACTCGCCGTATAGCAGCGAGGCGGCAACAGAGGGGTTTTAGTGGGTAAACCTGGGGTCTCATTAGCCCACAACAGGGAGTCCCATATAACCATCCCGGCCCGTCCCCGCGCCGGGTGGTATGCGTAAAGCATTTCCACTTTAAAAAAAAATACACTATGGCTTAAAACTATTTGGGAAACAATAGAGACCTGATAAATGTATATGTAGGTATAAATGTAATGGATAATGATGTACACAAAATTTAATTTGCACCGTGTCTTTTTAGGTAGCTATTCTTCTTTATTCATTCATAACAATACAATATTTTGTTGAACATAAGCTTAAAATTAAAAATATTCGACTAGAGTCCGTCTAAGCTAACTTTGCACCGATTTGAACAATACAAAGTGAGGGAGTGTCATTTAATGATGACATTGTTACACTTTGTCAATGCAAATGCCATGCAAAGATTTCTTGGTCCGAATATATTGGCATGATTGAAATTAGAACGATTAAAAAGCGCTTTTATTTACCTACATGTAATGAGGAATAAAAAATATTAGTACATTACGAATATTACGATAGTATAGAAAGACAGAAATGGAAAAACGATTCAAAAGAGCTTCTACCATGTGTAACTTGATATAATTAGATAACGCCTACGACGATTAAAATAGCAATTTAGTAAGCGTGTTATAATATTGTCATTGAATTTAAATTACAATTGAAATTATACCTATAGGAATTGTGCGTCGTCATCGGGATGGTTTAACGACCTTAAATATTTTTAGGCACATATAAAAGGAAAATGTATCTGTGTGAAGTAATAAAAAAGCTATGAATAGAAGTGACGAAAGAAGAAGGTTAGGTACTAAAAGGCGGCATCGTCAAACAGCGGTCTTGACATCACTACGAGAACCGGCAACACTGGGAGCAGCATGATGACGTCTGTCATCTAGAGATCGGTTTTTTGCGCGTGATCGGCGTCGCGTATTACCTAAGTCCCTAACTCTCATATATTGTGATTCTCTAATAAATATTGTTATAAATGGTGCTCTGGTGTTTTTACCCTTACAGCTTCAGAAGTGCGATAGTGGATTCCCGCCTACTACGATATAATTTGTCGAAATTGACATTACGAAATTTACCGCGCGTAGTCCTTCCTTGTTTCATTGTTCTGATCGTTAATCTGATTGTAATGAGTAAATGCACCAACACCACTCATCAGTTAGGGACTTAAATATACAAAGTCCAAGATTGGTGTCAAAATCATACCTACAAGAATAGCCTACAAAACTAACCTGTGCCGGCTATTGGCTGGCGTATCGTACCTTTGCCGTGTGTTTTGTGTGTTTTGTGTTTGATTTCAGATACCTATTTCAGTTTATGTACATCAATGATCATGACTGTCAAAAATAATACATATTGACAGTGTAATAAGGCTGCTGGCATGTATGTATATTACAATATTCACAGCAGAAGATCACAAGATATAAGCTGACAGATACCATTAGGTACTCTTGAATTTTGATATTGGTATGAATAAAATAAATCCTTGGGATTACAGAGTAACTCAGGTAAAAGTTAACTCAGGTAAGAAGTCTGTGTTGATCCAACACCTAACAATGCTCCGGGCCCTCCGGGGCCATAGTGGTAAATATTCACTGCCTCACTTATATGTTGTGTTATTTTTGTAATCTATGTGCTTTCAGATACATAACATAATGTGATTAAGTATGTCTACATGACATATTAACAAAATGCTATGATCATTTTCTAAAGTTTGTGTCGTGGTGAAATTTACATTCAAGTAAAAAGCATACAAAACAAGTTTGGTAATGTAAACTTAGCCTTGATTGATACTATATGTATGTTGGTATTATGCTTTCATGATTAACAATGAGTGCTATTTAATACTTTATCCTTTCAGTCAAATTAAAATAGATTACAAGTTTTCAAAAACACTGGAATATTGGTTACAACAACGATAAGGAGAAATTACTTGCTGTTTCACATGTGTGTGTGTGTGATATTACACATGCTTATTGCAACTGAAATAATGCTTTGTTGGTATGTTTTTGGTTTGTGTAATTTCCAGAAATTTGACAGCAATGATTCTTGAATTGAACGACCATACCGTCGTTGAACGCACTAGAGTGACTATCGGGTCAGGCCTCTATAATGTGCCTGGATGGACATGGATAATATTTCAAAGTTAGTTGGTTATGGATGCCAGGTATAATATGTCCAAGTGTTCAACTAATTCATTATATGGAGAAAATATGTTGATACTTAATCTCTGATGTCATGGAGAATGAGGTATTTATTTAGAAATAAAATGCTTGTTCATGTTGTACATGTATACTAACGGTTAGTATGTGTTACATTGACTGTGGGTTGGTAAAGTGCGCTTTGTGAATAAGCGAAAGGTGACAGTTATTTGTAGCTGGTTAGTATTGTCTGTGACAAAAGTAGTCGCTCCATGTTTCCGGAGCCTCCTCGGACTGAATATTTTAAAAGACAGTTCATATCACATATAACCTCCTGCATCTTTGCAATTAACATTAAGCTGCAGACATACTGATAAATAAGGCAGTAAATCATTTGAGATGTTGAGAAAATTTCTGTCTGTACATATTATAGATTGGTTCTATGTATGAAAAATCTTATGAATGTTCATATACAAATTAATTGCATACAGCTTATAGTATGTTGTGGTTGTTGTTTTCTTCATTGGGATGTTGGTTTAAGTTTGCATTGCAAATATTTTTCACAAAATGTCATGTTATAAAATGAACCAAAGACATATATTTAAACAGACTTACCAAACTAATGAAAGTTATTGGCATGACATTGTCAAGTGTTTGAGTTATTGACAATGATAATCATTTGTGTTCTAACAGTATGTTTCAGATGCATTTCCTTATAACAAAACTTTATTGTTGGTGAAGTTTTGACTATAATTTTATAATAGGTACTTGCACCGATGAAGTATGATTACAGGTGTTTCCAAGGTTTAATCCTGTCAAAGAGATGGACATATTGAACAAGATAATTTACTGAGCTGAGTATGACACTGGTAAAGCAGGTTGTTGCTAATGGTAAGCGAGGTAAATACTTTCAGGAGTCAATATGGATATTGACGGTCTACATGATACATGTCTTTTACATACAAGTGCGACTGGACTCTAAACGTTCCAGTCCGATAAGTGTTTTATGGGTGAATATTAAACGAAGGTAAATAGCTTGGTTAAAGCTTTCCAAATAACTATGTTAACCCATTCACTGCTAATGAACATTGACCGAAGAATATCATGTCACGAGCTACTGTTTGAAGTTATTGACGGTTTTTGTCTGAACTTGTAGTGTGTTATGGTACCGTTTGCATTAATAAACAGTACACTTTTATTACTTCTGGGTTTCATAAATCAGAAGTTATAAATAATAATATGTTTCACAAATTTTGTGGGTTCACTAAGTATGTATTTCATTGATTTGAAAAATGCATAAATTGTGGTTTATTATGTTATGAACTCATTTATCTTACAATGTGTGCTTGCATGGCACATTTAACAAAATTATTTAGTTTTGTGCAGGTATAAGTTAACCTGGATGATGATGTGTTGAGTTATCTACACATAAAATGCACATGCACAGCTGGAGAAAATCAACCATGTGTTACTGCTGTTCTTGGGATTGGAAGCTTTATGGTTTAAGCATATGTGCCATGATTTGACTGATTGATCATTATCAATATACACTTCATGATGGTTGAAAAATACAATTTGTGAAACCTCGATAAGGCGAACCTGGGTAAGAGAGGAACCTCGATAACATGAACTTCTGTTCAGGCTCTACTGTAGTTCAATGTTGGTATAGTAAGAGTGTTGCCTTTATTTAGGGGCACGGAAGAGGCAAGCCAAGTTGCACATGATCATTTACAATTGGTTGCATAGTAGCAACTGCTTATTATTTTATATTTCCCATGTTAAGGGCAAATGCTGTTATTTCAGGTACCGTTTTCAGATTAAGAACTGACTACGAGTATATTCTCAGGTTAGGAACTGAGATATAATTTTATGAGACACTCGGATTGAGAACTGAGTGATTATTTTATTTATATTACTTACTCTCGAGTTCGGAATCGAGTTGTGATTTTGTTTTATCCCAGATTTAGAACTGGGTTACTGTTGTCATACTTATGTGTTTTGTTAACAGGTTTGCCGACTAAAATAAACACATTGTGCTTGATTAATTTTATTAGACACTCGGATTGAGAACTGAGTGATTATTTTATTTATATTACTTACTCTCGAGTTTGGAATCGAGTTGTGATTTTGTTTATCCCAGATTTAGAACTGGGTTACTGTTGTCATACTTATGTGTTTTGTTAACAGGTTTGGCGACTAAAATAAACACGTTGTGCTTGATTAATTTTATTAGACACTCTGATTGAGAACTGAGTGATTATTTTATTTATATTACTTACTCTCGAGTTTGGAATCGAGTTGTGATTTTGTTTTATCCCAGATTTAGAACTGGGGTACTGTTGTCATACTTATGTGTTTTGTTAACAGGTTTGGCGACTAAAATAAACACATTGTGCTTGATTAATTTTATTAGACACTCGGATTGAGAACTGAGTGATTATTTTATTTATATTACTTACTCTCGAGTTTGGAATCGAGTTGTGATTTTGTTTTATCCCAGATTTAGAACTGGGTTACTGTTGTCATACTTATGTGTTTTGTTAACGGGTTTGCCGACTAAAATAAACACATTGTGCTTGATTAATTTTATTAGACACTCGGATTGAGAACTGAGTGATTATTTTATTTATATTACTTACTCTCTTCAATGTCTGCTATAGAGCTTTAATTATTATGTGCTCTTTAAGAAGGGCTGTTACTTTAGTCTTGGCAAGGGATGCTATCCTTAATAGGCTACTTCCTGGCGCCGGTAATCGCAACAGAGGCTTTAAGGAGCGGCCTGTTGCTTGTCACTATCCTTGAGAGGGTGGTTGTTGCTGATATTTGCAGTGTAGGCCTTAAGAGGTGGACCATTGCATGTGATATAAGACTATCCTTCAGGGGATGGTTGTTACTGGTATTTGCGGTGTAGGCCTTAAGAGGCGGACCATTGCATGTGATATAAGACATCCTTAAGAGGATGGTTGTTACTGGTATTTGCAGTGTAGGCCTTAAGAGGTGGACCATTGCATGTGATATAAGACTATCCTTCAGGGGATGGTTGTTACTGGTATTTGCGGTGTAGGCCTTAAGAGGCGGACCATTGCATGTGATATAGACTATCCTTGGGAGGATGGTTGTTACTGGTATTTGCAGTGTAGGCTTTAAGAAGCGGACCATTGCATGTGATATAAGACTATCCTTCAGAGGATGGTTGTTACAGGTATTTGCAGTGTAGGCCTTAAGAGGCGGACCATTGCATGTGATATAAGACTTTCCTTAAGAGGATGGTTGTTACTGGTATTTGCAGTGTAGGCTTTAAGAGGCGGACCATTGCATGTGATATAGACTATCCTTGGGAGGATGGTTGTTACTGGTATTTGCAGTGTAGGCTTTAAGAGGCGGACCATTGCATGTGATATAAGACTATCCTTAAGAGGATGGTTGTTTACTGGTATTTGCAGTGTAGGCTTTAAGAGGCGGACCATTGCATTCCTTAAGAGGATGGTTGTTTACTGGTATTTGCAGTGTAGGCTTTAAGAGGCGGACCATTGCATGTCATATAAGACTATCTTTAAGAGGATGGTTGTTACTGGTGTTTGCAGTGTAGGCCTTAAGAGGCGGACCATTGCATGTGATATGATATTATCCTTAAGAGGACCATTATTTCTACTACCGATGAATGTTTTATCTATATCGTATCGTACTATTTGTTGTTGACCTTGAGAGGTTGGCTTGAGACCTTGTTTACAAAAGGATATTTTAATGACCTTAAGACTGATGATCTCAAGGTTACCTTGAAAGGGTTGCTTGCACTTATACCTTCTAGGGATCGCTGGCGAAGTACCGGATCCAGTAGAGTTGGAGGGAGTGCCTGTTCGAAATACCCAGTTGGAGCGAGTGCGTGCACCGGGCTCCGTGACAACCTTATCGTGAAGGGCCGACTTCTACGGTCGTTGCGCCTACAAGGGCAGTGGTGTCCTAGCCTAGGCAGCTCCGCACATGCATGAGACGTGTCCCATGTTAGCCTCTCACGAGTTGTACGCATTTTTGTGCGTGCATGCGAGGGAGTCTTACATCCTACAACGGAGAAGCCAATTGTGAGTTTGTTCCAAGTCTTTGCTTTTAAAACGACACAAATAGTCATTGTTACGTTAAGCGGTCAGTATGAACGCACCGCTCAATGGAAGGTTTGGGTTAGCTGCATGGGTATACATGCTAGAAATTTATCAAAATCTAATAAATCCTTCAAAGTTATATGACGTTATTCACAAGAAAATAATTAATGTTAGATGGTGTTACAAAAAAAGGGGGTGGTTTATCTACCTGCCGCTAGATGTCACGCTCATCGCAATATTTTATTATTTTGCATAATTAATTAATTGGTATTTATATCCTCTTGGTGTCATATGCACGTGAATTAAGCCTTTTGTGTATTTCAAGCAAGTGCTGAGCAGACTTGCATATCCTAACACCTCTCATACCACGGATTATTTGGTACCTAGCCTGGTCATGCTTTCTTACATTTGGTTCAGTCGGCTTAAGCCCTTACTCCAATTCGACTGAAATAGAACTAAATATCTTGGTGTAAGTTGACAATAACGAAATAGACCGTTTCAACGGAACTCGAGTCGAATTATTCAAAAGGACCAAGGCTTGTATATCGGCTGAGCGTAAAAGGTGCTTGTTCAATTCGCAGAATATTGAACTGGTGGAGGCTACATCCACCTGGTGAAGACCCAGCTTGCTGCGACTGCGTTGGCTGTGGCAGACTTCAGTGGCTGCACTGATGACAGTGACCTGCGGGGCGCTGGTCGGGTCAGGCGATGGCCGAGCTAAAAGGCGGCATCGTCAAACAGCGGTCTTGACATCACTACGAGAACCGGCAACACTGGGAGCAGCATGATGACGTCTGTCATCTAGAGATCGGTTTTTTGCGCGTGATCGGCGTCGCGTATTACCTAAGTCCCTAACTCTCATATATTGTGATTCTCTAATAAATATTGTTATAAATGGTGCTCTGGTGTTTTTACCCTTACAGTACAAATTAAATTATCATTTTATTATTTATGTACTTCTTATAATACTGCTGATAATGCAGCGGCAGAAGAAAAAAGCTCGTTTTTTTTAAATAAATGGTGGGTTAAAAAAACCCGCCAAAACAGGTAATTAATTATATACCTACCTACATGAAAGTTGCCCATAGTAAAAGTGGTTCATTATGATCTACATATTCAATACACCTCTCTGAGAATGGCCAGACATAACAAAATCACTCTGTATATAACCACAAATGTAGTTACCAGCGCCTTTTATTAAAAAAAAAACCGGCCAAGTGCGAGTCGGACTCGCGCACGGAGGGTTCCGCACCATCAACAAAAAATAGAGCAAAACAAGCAAAAAACGGTCACCCATCCAAGTACTGACCCCGCCCGACGTTGCTTAACTTCGGTCAAAAATCACGTTTGTTGTATGGGAGCCCCACTTAAATCTTTATTTTATTCTGTTTTTAGTATTTGTTGTTATAGCGGCAACAGAAATACATCATCTGTGAAAATTTCAACTGTCTAGCTATCACGGTTCGTGAGATACAGCCTGGTGACAGACGGACGGACGGACGGACAGCGGAGTCTTAGTAATAGGCTCCCGTTTTTACCCTTTGGGTACGGAACCCTAAAAATATTACGTTACTAAGACAATATTGTACGACAAAAACGCAACATACAATTTGTTGTAAAAAAATCCTGTCTTCTCTAAAAAATACTTTTACTCGTTTCGTTTTAAAATGAGAGCGTAACTCCAATTGTATGGGAGCGGATTCTCAGCGGCGTATTCGTGTCACTCTTAAATAGTTATTTACGATACGAGGGCTGTTTGATAAGTACCCGTTTATGAAAAAAATTATCAGTTGTTTTTGTTTATATGCATTTATTTTTCTTCATAGTCTCCTTTTACCTCTATACACTTGTTCCACCTATATTCAAGCTTCAATAAACCATCCAAAAAGTATGATTTCGGAAAGTCATTAAAATAGGCCTCTGTGGCGGCAATGACTTCGTCATTTGATCCAAATCGCTTACCACCGAGGCATTTTTTCAGGTTGGGAAACAAAAATAAATCGCATGGGGTCAAATCTGGAGAATACGGGGGGTAAGGCAATAGGGCGTAGCGTAATTGTGTTAATTTAGCCATCACAACTCTAGACGAATGAGCTGGTGCGTTGTCGTGATGAAACAGTACTTTTTTATTTTTTAAATGGGGTCGTTTGTCCTTCAACACAGCGTCAAATTCATCTAATAAATTGGCATAGTACTGCCCTGTTATCGTTTTCCCCTTTTCTAAGAACTCAATATGTATAATACCCTGCGAATCCCAAAAAACGGTCGCCATGACCTTTCCAGCCGATGGAACGATTTTTGCTATCTTTCGCGCAGGTTCACCCGGTAAAATCCACTGCTTCGACTGCCCTTTCATTGCCGGAGGGTAGTGGTGACCCACGTTTCGTCTACGGTCACGAAACGACGCAGAAACTTCTTCGGGTTACGTTTGAACACGGCCAAACACTGCTCCGAAGTAGTCAGTCGGTTCCGTTTTTGTTCCTCCGTGAGTAAACGCGGCACCCACCTCGCCGATACTGTCTTCATACCCAATTTATCTTCTAATATGTTTTGTACCCGCTCGATTGGAACATTTACAGCATCAACGGTTTCTCAAAGTTCAATTCGGCGGTCGGCTAACACGATATTTTCAATTTTCTTAACCATATCGTCTGTAGTGACCTCAATTGGGCGGCCTGGGCGATCCTCATCAAAGACGGTTGTTCTCCCCCGCTTAAACTCGTTAAACCAGTATCTTACGGTTGTCATAGAAGGAGCACATTCATGGTAAGCCGCTTGCATTATTACTTTTATTTCCTCACATGTTTTTCCTTCCAAAAACAAGAATCTAATTACAGACCGATACTGCTCTTTCTCCATTTTCACAATTTTAAGTTCACGCTTTCACTGAATCGCTGTCAAATGAGAAAAAAACAAAAGAATGCTGTTTTTTTTTTAAATTTTCCCACCTCTGAAAAATGGCTTAAAACGATTGTATACATATTTTCGGCCCGTGATATTAATACATTTGGAAAACGGGTACTTATCAAACAGCCCTCGTACAAGTGCGAAAAAGAGGAAATTCGAAACGAGTGGCGATAAATTATAACACGACCGAAGGGAGTGTTTTAAATCGACACGAGTTGCGAATTACCTATTCGCACGTGTATCGAACAACGTTTTACAGTACATATGGCACTTTAATGTTTCGACATACGCACGAAAAGTGCTATTTTACGCACTAGTGCGGAAAAGTAGCCCCATATGTACTGTAAAAGTATTTTTTCTATAATCTGGAGGTCACATTCTGGTCTCACCCAGCGGTCACTTATGCCACCAGCTATGGGAACTAGACCGATCTGGTTGGATGCTTGATCACATCCGCGTTGAGGTAACACGTCGGGCGACTTGTCGGCCGAGCGGTCGACGGAAACGTCACACACTTACGTCCACGTTACATTTGCGTTGCCTAATTACGTAGTGAGACAGGTGAACTAGCCGACGGAAAGGAAAACTAAACCCATTATATGCATAGACACGTTAAGTAGTCATAATTGAATTGACAAAGTGATATTTTACATTGCCCTTGACTATAATTACCTACCTATAATATCACCAATTGAAGAAAGCCGATTCTCGCTCTATCGCTCAGTTCGTCGGCTAAAGACAAATCTACTACTTTGCAGGATTGTTCATTATTTTCTCTCTTTAATAACATGTTGCGCACGCTTGCCAGCGTAATTTGACCCTCATCGTCAAGAAGACTGTAACAATCGAAATTCGCAAATTGCGGGCATTTTTCTCTGTCACTCTAAAATACGCCTTCACTGGAGTAAAAGAGAAAGATCCCCGGAATTTGGAATTTCGGTTTTCGCGGTAGCCCCTCGGAGATCAAAGTTACCTTTTATCGGCGCCTTCTGACTAGGGCTTGCAAATATTCGAAACTTTCAGATATTCGAATATTCGGCTTTTTCTGACGACGTATTCGAATATTCGAATAATTATTCGAATATTATAAAAAATAAGAAAAGGAACGAGAAATCGGTTTATTATCGTTTTATTTAAAAGCTTTTTTCACATATTGCTAAAACTAAGGATATTTGGCAGAAATCCACTTAGTTGACTAGATTTTATCATCCTACTCACTACTATTACTACTACTATGTTTAAGCAAATAAAACTCTGAATCTGAATCTGAATCTACTATTTATAAGATGCCCACATTTATAAAAACAAGTAAAACGCCAAAATTAGACGTATTTAATATTTCTAGATAAAACTTATTATAAATGCGTCGTTGCGTGAAATAATATAACTTTAACTATCCAAACACCCTAGGTATGTAAGATATTTTTTTTAGTAGCTAATTATTTTCCGATTTAAATTAACTTGTAATCACTCAGAGGCCTGTAAAAAGGCCTTTAATTTCATTGTATTTTGAATCTTTATTGACTTTATTTGTTTTGGCAAGTTATTATTCCTAATGGTCGGCTAATTATATAATACTTATTGGAATATTTAAGGGAAAAAGTTCGTTGAGTCCTGGGTGGATTATTCGTCAGCTAAAGGTGCATGGTTAGATTACCAAGTTGGGCAGGTTTGGTATGATTAAATTTGAAAATTGCGTTAAGTGGCAAGGTTTAGACTTCAAAAATTCGCTTAACGTACGCTTGTACTGAATAAACAGAATGACCCTTTAACTTAAAACTTACGCACCGTAAAAATAACATACTTTTTTATTTCGTTTTCTTTTAAATTGAGTTAGGTTTCACTGTATTCACGAAGTCTATCGAGAGGAATACAGTAAAAATATTATTTCCTTCGTATTTGGGTACCTACCGTTCCTCATTCACTGTAAATACCCGTAAAACACACAGAAACTGTAACTACAGCGGTTGACATAGATTTTTTTATAGTAATAAAAAATATTCGAATATTCGAAACCTGAGCGGCCGAATATTCGAATATCAAAACAGGTCGAATATTCGACAAATTCGAATATTCGAATTGCAAGCCCTACTTCTGACTTGCCATTCCAGGGTGCGTAGCGAACGTGCAATCGTTAACGCTCCGTAGCGAACGAAACACATCTGTCACTGTCACACTAGAGGGGAAGAGTGATAGAGAGATGACTACGATATGATACGCTACGAAGCGTTAAAGATTGGCACGTTGGCTACGCGCCCAGGATTGTTTTGATGTTGTCGGGCCCCGTTAAGGTAAACACGTTATCAGCTAACGTTTTGGAATTGTACAGATCTTGTTTTTGTTGTTGTGTGGGGAAAAGCGATGTTTTGCTTAGGGGATGAATGAAACAAGAAAAACATGGGCAAAATACCTATACAATTTTACTTAAGTAGAAATCGGAGCCTGTTGTAATGTGTATCATTCGAGCGTTTCTTTTATTTTTTGCCATTTTTATATATTGTGACCTTTTTTGCCACTTTTGTGTTATTTCTACTCATAATCACGAGCTCTTTCGATCCTAATGGGATAAAAAAATGTCCCAGAGTATTTTTCCTATTGTGTTACCATTTCCCCATATAGGTACTTTGTATGGCGGTAACAAAAAGGAAAGTTTGAAAAATGAATGGAAATTTTAGGACACTTGTTTTCTCCTATAAGAATGAAAAGGGCTCGGGATCCTGACTAAAAATAACACAAAAGTGGCATAAAAGGTCACAATATATAAAACTGGAAAAAATTTAAGAAACGCTCATTTAGAACAAAAATAGAGGAAAACGCTATGTCCATTTGTAGGTATTTAAAGTTCTCGGCTCCAACCTGTACCTACCTAATACTTTTTTGCGTTAATATAAGATACCTAGATATGGTTGTAATATAAAATTCCGGCCGAGCTTCTTGCAATGGTATTTTCACAGGTTAAAGGAACACTACATATATCGGAGCGGCCGAAGTGCTCACAAATATCTGAACACGCCTCTATTGTCAAGGCGTTAGAGTGCATGTTCAGATATTTTGAGCACCTAGGCCGCTCCGATATATCTGATGGCGACTGTAATATGCCTAAATTGAATAATCAACGAAGGCTGAACTGGTTTTAGGCTCAACATGATACTACAGACGTAACGTTATCTGATCTAGTACCACATATGAGCTGGGTGTGGTGTGAAAGCGGTCCACATTACCAACGTGTTCCGAAGGATTATGTCAGTGCAGCTAATAAACATGAATATATTATGGACATGGATATTACGTTTAATGAAAGTGAGCTGGCAGTGAGGAAGAAGTCAGGTACATACCTATACTACTACCTTTCAATCAGAGACGGATTATAGGTACTAACTAAGTATCCACTACATTTCTGACTTCGAAAAACGGTGCATACTGCATATGACTGACACTCTGACACCATATTACTAAAAGTTATCTCTTCCCAAATGAACTCCGCAGCACAATTGACCCGATATTCAAAAAAAGTTGTGATGGTCAATTAAAATAAAATTCTATAAGTACTTACCTATAACCTATGTCAAACCACTTGCATGCCATTTTCAACATGCTCGCAGAATTGAGTCGCTCCCGGCAAAATAAACGAGTGGCGCGGCGGTCATTTTAGTGTGCAGCCGATTTTTTTTATTTTGTCCAAGTTATTATAAACTAGGTTAAAAAGAAATATTATTTTTCATGCCAGTAACTAAATTAAAGTTCTTTATGTGCAAAATTTTAATCTCGAGAGAAACACAATGAGAAGTTTCCTGCAGCTATTTTTTTACGAGTCATTTTAAGCACGTTTACTACTGAAGTTTTTTAGGAATGTAAAAGAATTTTAAAACCAAGGAAATATGAAATATTTTTATATAATAAGGTGGTTTTTAGGGTTCCGTAGCCAAATGGCAAAAAACGGAACCCTTATAGATTCGTCATGTCTGTCTGTCTGTCTGTCTGTCCGTCTGTTTGTCCGTCCGTATGTCACAGCCACTTTTCTCCGAAACTATAAGAACTATACTGTTGAAACTTGGTAAGTAGATGTATTCTGTAAACCGCATTAAGATTTTCACACAAAAATAGAAAAAAAAACAATAAATTTTTGGGGTTCCCCATACTTCGAACTGAAACTCAAAAATTTTTTTTTCATCAAACCCATACGTGTGGGGTATCTATGGATTAGATATGAGCGCCGATAGGCATATAGCCGGCGGCGGCGCGCCGGTCAAAATTGGTCGGCGGCGGCGGCGAATCGGCGGCGTGGCCTTGAAACACCTTCGATTAATGAAAAAAGAATTCAAACCAAAATTTTACCGAAAAAACATGTTTTTGCTGTAAGAAAGTTATGAAATAAATGCATTTTTTTATTTTCAAGGATAATTTATTGAATAATGGTACGAAAAAAATTGATATCGTATAAACTGTGGATAAGCGGTATCGCGCGGCATCAGAGGCGGTCTTAATCATGGCGAGGCTTTGGCCGGAAGATCTTAGGCCTCGGCCCTTATCTTTTGTGCTAAGTTAAAAATTGCCGATTGACTGTATCAGGGAAACGTCTTGTCGACAGTCCAAAAAAAAACGAGCTCCGTCATTAACCAATATCGACCCAACAAAACCGATTTATGTCAAAAAGTGAGGCCCTACGCCGAGCTCCATGTAACACTGAAGACTTTATTTCGACGCCTCCCAATGCGAGGCCAGAGGATGAGCTGCAGGTAAGCATACAGCTAAGAATCGAACGCCAAGTGTAAGCTTGGCTGACGGCTGAACGCCTGGAGCGCCGATTGCGGCGCGCTTCTGTGCGAGGCCGAGCTGCAAGAGAGCAGAGCGACGGTGCAGGCCGATAAAAACTGAAGCCATAGTGTTAAAGATCTGGAGCTTTCCTGCGGGCGCATTCGTGCGACGCCAAAGGCCGAGCTGAAATGGAGCTAAGATCGGATAAGGACCAATGCTCAAGCGTTTTAAAACAGACCGAAAGTTGAGCTCCAAACAGGGCCAAGAACTTGCAGGTTCAGATAGCGGCTTAATTCCATGCGAGCGATGCAAGGCCAAAGATTGAGCTGCGAGAGAGCAAAGCTTGAAATTTCAACAGTGGCCAAGTTTAATTGAGACCCGATTCCGACGCCCTTCCGTGCGAAGCCAACGGCCGGACATTTGGACGTGGAACCGCTTAATATCTCAAAATTAACCCAATTTTATACCTTTTAAAGACGTTTAACCACAGAACAAGTAGAATGGCGATGCGAGTAGGGTACGTGTCGCCGCCGGTTATGAGCAAACGCTCGCATGCTAGTTCTCGCCCGCGCTGACCGAAAAACGTAAACTTGCCTTTTGCGCCACAATAACGTTCAGATTAAGAAGCCAGACATCAAATCTGTCTAAAGGAGGCGTATCCATTCACCAGACACAAGTTTTTACTACCGTTGCGCGAGAAATGTGGAAATGTGGAGAGGAACGAGCGGCGACACCGGTTCCGATACTAACTGCGCGCGATAGCCGTTCTAACCTCTTTAATATGTTCTGTGCGTTTAACCATGCTTGCAATGGTTAAATTCGCGGTAAATGACGGATGGTTAGCTGGCAAAATTAGTTATGCATTGGATCGGTAATCCAAAGATGTGGGTTCGAGTCTCACGTGAGCCAGAGTTGATCACAGTAAATTTGTTCATTGTGATTGACATGTCTAGTGTATATATACAATCTATAAATTGTAATGTGGAACGTTCCACAATAAAAATGGAAGGAAATCAGTATGTTTATTACAAGCATATTGATGTTAAAATTGATATTAAATAATTTCGTTTCCCCAAGACTAGTAGCGCGGTTACTAGACAGATAAGTTTGCATTTGCCTTCGATATTTTTGAATTATATGGGCCTAAAATACCTTTTGAATGCCTATAAACTATTCGAAGTGGCGCCGTTAATGATCTAAACTCGATTAAAAATATATTATCTGATTCTGAAAGTAGTAGTAACTACCAAGGTCACGCCGATGCCACGCCGATAGAGCAGCGTCGGCGGCGGCGGCGCGAAAATTTTGTCGGCGGCGGCGGCGCGCCGGCGCGGCGCTCATATCTACTATGGATAGGTCTTCAAAAATGATATTGAGATTTATAATATCATTTTTTTCTAAACTGAATAGTTTGCGCGAGAGACACTTCCAAAGTGGTAAAATGTGTCCCCCCCCCCCCCGTAACTTCTAAAATAACAGAATGATAAAACTAAAAAAAATATATGATGTACATTACCATGTAAACTTCCACCGAAAATTGGTTTGAACGAGATCTAGTAAGTAGTTTTTTTTTTATACGTCATAAATTGCCTAAATACGGAACCCTTCATGGGCGAGTCCGACTCGCACTTGGCCGCTTTTTACTATATGGCAAAAATAAAGTCATAAGCCTTAGGTTTTTAAATCAATGTGCTATAATTACAAACTAGTTGTCAAATCGCAAGCCACCATAATAAAATTATTTACTTACATGACAAAAATATCTGAAAAGACTTCAATCTTCACATATTTTTGTAAAAAATACTGTCTTGCTAACCTAAACCTTAAAAAATAACTTAAAAGTTACATTATGGAATTATAGTGGCGTTACCCCACTCTGTCGCTAGCCAAGTTAGTGAACACTTGCAAATTTAGCTTACACAGGACATACAATACAACCCAAAAGACAAATTAGCCATAATTCATATAGTAATATAATAAAGTACCACGCATGCATGGATAAAGCACAGGATAAAGATAAAACGTCAAAATAAATAAAACACGCTTTATCTTCATACGCGGCAAAATATCTGCTGAATAACATTTAACTTTACACCAGCAATAAACGTGTTTAATGCAATTTAACGGCATTATAAACAAGTTTATTAATGCCGAATCTGATTGCAGTGCAGAGGGCCTAGCCAAGATGCCAATCGTTTGCGCCGTAGCGAAAAAAAAAGCGGCCAAGTGCGAGTCGGACTCGCCCATGAAGGGTTCCGTATTTAGGCGATTTATGACGTATAAAAAAAAACTACTTACTAGATCTCGTTCAAACCAATTTTCGGTGGAAGTTTACATGGTAATGTACATCATATATTTTTTTAGTTTTATCATTCTCTTATTTTAGAAGTTACAGGGGGGGGGGGACACATTTTACCACTTTGGAAGTGTCTTACGCGCAAACTATTCAGTTTAGAAAAAAATGATATTAAAAACCTCAATATCATTTTTGAAGACCTATCCATAGATACCCCACACGTATGGGTTTGATAAAAAAAAATTTTTGAGATTCAGTTCGAAGTATGGGGAACCCCAAAAATTTATTGTTTTTTTTCTATTTTTGTGTGAAAATCTTAATGCGGTTCACAGAATACATCTACTTACCAAGTTTCAACAGTATAGTTCTTATAGTTTCGGAGAAAAGTGGCTGTGACATACGGACGGACAGACGGACAGACGGACAGACGGACAGACAGACAGACAGACAGACAGACATGACGAATCTATAAGGGTTCCGTTTTTTGCCATTTGGCTACGGAACCCTAAAAAGGTAATCCCTCTCTATCTCTTCATATTAGTGCGACAGAAAGACATTAAGCGTTTCGTTCGCTACGGCGCAAACGATTGCCATCTTGGATAGGCACCCAGGATTATTTAAAAATCACCCAGAGCTTCGGTTGACGACCAGTATTCCCCTGAACTTTAGGTAAAGACAATTATTAATTTATTACTATATAAAAGGTCAAATAATAATAATAAAATAAGATCCCTGAAAAGTGGAAACATTATGAATTTCAGGAGCATTTCGCAGTCGCCAAAATTCCGGAAATCCTACTCATTAAACGTCGTATTTTCATAGCAATTTGATGTTTATTTATGGTGATATCGATAATTAAAAATGTAGGTTTGCAGGGATACTAATAGTTATACTGACTGTAATGTGTAATGTACTGACTTATTATGATTATGATTATTATGATGACCTTAGTATTTCGAACAGTTACTCGTATAAATATCAATTATAAAAACAACAGTGTGTCATAGCGACTACAAGTACCGCTCGTCACGTCACAACGCGATGCGACAAATGCAATTTGTCACCGAGTTTATTGGTGTCACCGCGACTACTTCGACTATGGGGATAAGCGTGAAACGGTCTTAAATTACGGGTTCTGTGCAAGTGAATATATTACGCTTCAGGAAAGTATTTAGTTTTTGTCAACTAAATACCTATTCTCAAACACATTTCATAAAAATATAACTTCTGTGGGCAATACAATAAAAGTTTCTGGTACCTACATAATATGTCCGGTTTTGCTTATACCCCAAAGGTGCAGCGTCAAAAAATCCTTTAGATTACCTTAACTTTGCGATGTCTACAGGAAAGACGCGAACGAGTCAAGTATACTATGAAACGTGTATGACCCAAGTTACAAAATGAGAATTAATCTGAAATGTCTTCACTTATTACCTAATAAATAAATTTACCTACTACAAACAATGCATTCCTACTGCATTGTCCTCAAAATTACATTAAAGTGTGTTACGGTTCCACGGCTAAATCTCTCAAAAGAGGTAACTCCGGTCCCCTTAACATTATCTGTCATCTGGGCCATTGTTGAGAAATCCAATTATTCCTATAATAATGAACTTATTAAGCGCACAATATTGAAGGTATAATTGTTAACGAGTATATTGTTCCAGGCTATTGTGCGGTGTTATTTATTCACTTGCCCTTGGGCGGGTCCGATTTCTCTTATAAACATTACAATATGACAATGATAATGGTGTAAACAAGGTGTAAATATAATTAGGAATAAATATTGTCAAGGATGGGACACGGTGTAGGCCTTTATTTTATTGGGATTTTATTTGGTTCGTGAGTTATGGATTTTTTCCATTGTATTTATCTTGACTATGTATATATTGTACTAGTACCCGCAATACAAGCCTTGAGATTACTGTGGGACTAAGTCGGTTTGTGGGAAATTTTGCCACAGTTATTTGTATAGTAAATTTGGATTTACAAATCAAAACATTTCATAAAATAACTTGATTTGTTTCCAAAGTTGTTTACTTAGTTAAGTAATTCAATTGCAATGAATCGCTATAGCTATATGGTTCAATTCAAAAATAAATGTTTTTTTTTTAATATTTCCGTGGTTATTTCCCTTACAACGGAACCACACCAGCAGTAACACCGACATTAAACAAATGACTGTCATTTACACGCTCGTGACACCCCTGACGAGCTCGAATCAACTCAGGTGACAACCCTTTAGTACAATCATTTGAACCAAACCGCTACGGCAAAACAATTAATTATAGGAGTTTTTTTCTGTAAGCTATTCGGACAGATTCAGATTCAGATATTTATTGATAAAATTTAGCATTTTACATGTCATTTTACAATATAAGAATAATTAAATTAAATTCTTACAGCTTCTATAATTTTATAAATTTAGTACTTACATGCTTTTGTTTTTATTACTTAATTATGTAAAAACAGCAGAAATTTGATTGTTACTTTCCCTATTTCCCTTTGTAACATTATTTTGTTCCAGATATAGATAATAATTATATATTAATATAAGTATTGTACCTATTCATACATATGATTCAAATTAACATTTATCAAATGAAACTAGCATACCTCCTAAAATTAAATGTGTATGAAAGTAACAAAAATGTTTTTGTGGCTTTGTGCCTAGTAGCATTTTCAGGAAAACACATTCATCAAATAAAGAAAACCTTCTAATATACTGGATAATTACTGAGAAGAATTTCTGGGTGGAAAAATTGCACGATTCAAAAATATAATTTATAACAATATATTACTCGATATAATAAAATTCAAGCTAGGTACAGTCGCCATCAGATATATCGGAGCGGCCAAGGTGTTCACAATATCTGACCACGCACGCTAACGCCCTGACAATAGAGGCGTGTTCAGATATTTGTGAGCGCCTTAGCCGCTCCGATATATATGATGGCGACTGTAGTTTAAGTAGACGGCGCGTGCTAAAATATAATAGGACTGGGCTAGATAAATAGCGCCCGAAAAATGGCGAGAATTGAAGTGCAAGCAAGTTGGCGACATGCAGTGAAAAATCGTTTGTGTGGCAGCCCTGGGTAATTTGGCGTCGAACGGGCAGTTTGCGGGATATATGACGGTGATAACCCTCTGGAGTTTACGTGCGAAACTAAAGGGTGGATCAGCAAATAAGTCTTGCTTGTAGATAAGAATGATTAAGTTCGATTCGATAAATGGGATTTTGTTAAATAGATAGAATGGGCTTTCGATTTGGAAATGGTACGTTTAATATATTTTGGAGTATAATCAGCAGTAGAAACAGTTCGATATATATATCGTGTCGTGTCGTTGTCGTGTCGTATGTCGCGTGGGACCGTTACGTCACGGCTCCAGCGTTGTACGCCACACCCTCCACACATGGTATGGCATAAGTTACACGCTTTTAGCATTTAGATCTAAAACAGTTTGAGGTGTATTAACTATACTGGTACCTATATTAACTATATAGGTTAACTGGAAGAGATCCCTGAAAGGGATAAGTTCGCATTTGTACAAATGATGTGTTTTTTCATGCTTTATGTTTCTTTTTGTACTATTAAGTGTTTTACTGCTACTACTGCCAAAACTATTAGCGGTTTTTAAATGATTATGTTTCACAACGAAGGCCGCAATCATGGACGGAGCAAAAGGAAGCAGTGAAATAGTTATTTGTTTTACAAGGAGGCAAAGCTGTTGTCTAACCGCTCGTTATAATGTTGATACCCGAGCAAGCGAAATATTCCAAATTAAATCGAAAAATGGAATCTTGTGCGTTGCGAAGCTTTCAAAGCACGAGGGTTAAACAAAATTTGCCCCCGAGTGAAACACAAAATTTTTCACCACATCAACCCAAAGAAAATATGGTCAATCCTGGGTCAATCACACAAAATCAAACCAAATAAATTCCAAATGAAATTCCATTTAAAAGTTAATTCTACCAGTAAACATACCTAAGAAAAAAACTCAAAAATTTGCATTTGATTACTTTGCCTCACATGTGAATAAAATGCAACTTTGCTATCCGTTTTTGAACAATCAAGAAAGCTTTTACCAGTTGGTGTGGTGAAATAGTTACCTATTTACAGTACATATGGGGCTACTTACGAAAAATTATTTTCTTCGTCCGCTTTCGGCCATGACTCGTGCCCCATTTCATTACCAACCGAACGAACGAGTTTATCGAATTTAAATGATTCATTGCCTGTATGTTTTCCGTTTGTTTCGCAACTCTGTTCGCAACTTACCTGTACACACGTGTATGTACATTTGTACATGTTGTGCATACATAATTTATTGAGACAAAGCTCGAAACAATACCGACTTGTTCTTTAATGAAGGAACTGTGTTGGAAGCAAAGCAAAGTTTAAAGTCTGTCAGTCTATTGATTGGTTATGCTTTTTCGGATTTGGCAAAGGAATATCTAAAGAACGGTTTTTAAATCATTATTACAGCGTGAAAATTGTCGAGTGTGAAAAGTCATTAATCAAATAATCATTAATAAGATATAGGTAGGTATTTGAAAAAAAAATGCAATAATGGCAGATTTATCGCTAAAAAGCAATAGGTATCGCCCAGAGAGAGATGTACTGTGCAAGATTGTCTAATTATGTAATCATAATAATTATAGGTATAGGTACAAAGTATACACTTTCAAAATATATTTAGACTTAAAGAAAACTATAAAGATATGTAATAACATTATTTTGAAGCGTTTCTTAAACAAAGATATTGGAACCTGAATAATACTTAGTTTCCAAATAAAATATTAATAAAAACAGCACCGTTCAAATTACAGTTTGTTTATTTAGCTGCAAAATTGCGGGGTCGGTGTTTCAAGAGCAAACTAATTTAAAATTTCCTAGAAAATAAAAATATTCAATAGCGACGATACCACAGAACAAGTTAGAATGGCGATGCGAGCAGGGTACGTGTCGCCGCCGGTTTTGAGCAAACGCTCGCATGCATGCACTGACCGAAAAACGAAGTAAACATGGCTTTTGCGCCACAATAACCTTCAGATTAAGAAGCCAGACATCAAATCTGTCTAAAGGAGGCGTATCCATTCACCACGCACACAAGTTTTTACTACCGTTGCGCGAGTGTTAGTAAATGTGGAGAGGAACGAGCGGCGACACCGGTTTCGATACTAACTGCGCGCGATAGCCATTCTAACCTCTTTAATATGTTCTGTGGACGATACCAGACGGTAAGTATTGTTTTAACAAATTGGAATACAATTATAATATAAACCAGTCTTATGATAGTAATTTAGGACAATTTAAAAAGGTGGGTATTTTACTTATTTTAAAAATTACTGTCTACTTATTTCAAGATAATATTTTTTTATTTGAATGCCTGGTTATTGCCCCCGAGTTTTTAGTGTTCCGTACATTAAATGCATTTTTTTTATGATATAGGAGCCAAACTAGCGATTACCGTAAACCCCCCCCTTCCCCACAATGCCACCCTTTCCAGATTTTTTCACTCTAGGTTTTTTTTGGAATTTAAAATACCTTTTTGTACTAAATTAAGTTTGGAAACGCCATTTTACAGGTCAGAGGAATTACATAGAAAGTTTTTGGAATGTGTTTTTCTTTGCCTACGTTTTGTTCTTTGTTTTTATTCTCTAAAACCGGTATTAATTTTAGCAGCACAGAAACTGAACTTTATACTGTCAATTTGAATACGAAATATTTCCAAGATTTACCGAGAAAATAATGTGATTAATCAATCTAAATTACAATCCCTTCCGATTAAATTGCAAGTTATTAATGTCATTCGACATTCATTAATCCGATTAGATGGGAAAAGTTCGTCTCGAACGTATTTATATTTAATTAAACTTTGGAACCGCCATGTCGTCTTGGGACCGAGTTGAACAAGATGGCCGACGCGGCGTGCCGCAAAATGGCGGTTACGCGGGAAATTGTGTTATCGGATTATGGATGAAATGGTTAAGGGATTGGGTAAACATATTAATTATTTATAATTTAGCAATCCAATTTGTTTAAAACCTGTAACGGACATCTATCGATATTTATGTATTTCTTAGTGTCTAAAAGATTTTAGAAGATGGGATATAAAGTGTAATTACGTATGTCGGTTCATTCCGAAAATCAGATGACTATCACCTAAATTCCATTATAGTCCCTTTTCAGAATCATCCGACGGTTTTCGACATTCGGAATTACCTGAATACACCATATACTTAATAGAATTGTAAGTATGTTTCACAACACATCTGTCTGGAGTCATCAACATGCAACTCTCAACGTCATGCAACTCTCATGAGCAGCAAAATCGTTTTTTAATAAAATCACATTTAACTTTACTAAACCCTGACCTGACAGATTAGGAAAACGTAGCCAGTTTATTTATTTTCAAATAATTAATAATAATAATGTATTTTTTATTGTTTTGCAAGTGTTTTTTATTTTACTTTTATATTCATATTGTAAAAAAACCTAAACTAAGAAGATAAATGAATAAAGAAGATAATAATAATTTCAGCCTATATAGGTACGTCCCACAGCTGGGCGCAGGCCTCCTCTCATGCGCGAGAGGGCTTGGGCTATAGTCCCCACGCTAGCCCAATAATTAATGCTATTAAACTTAATCTCTTTATCAAGCTGCTAAGTTTAGTAGCTTTGTATCCAGGATTGGAAACAAATCATAATCATAAGTGTCAGACACAAGAAAGAAACTATAATTATGAAACTATCGTTAAAGATATTATTATCAAAACAAAGACGACGCCGCGCCACACGCAATGATTTTATAAGTAGCACCAGAATTTAAAGGAGCGACCTTGCGAAAATTTCGCATTTTTGACAAAAAGTGGATTCTTCCGAATATAAGTATATTTCTTGGTATATTTCAAGTTCGCAATAAAGCGTTTAGTGGAAGCAAAGCAAAGAGTGCTTTTTGATTGTTCGGGGCGTTTGCATAAGGCCGGTGGAAAGAAATTGGGTTCTGGATTATGAAAAATAATTTGTAGAAGGATGTTTTGTTTTACTGTAAAATTATGTTTTTTACTTTTTTAACCTCCTTCGACGTAAATGGAAAAAAACAGTTTATTCGGTGTTCTATACAATATGAATTTTGCTGCTGCTAAATATGTATTTGTGACATGCAAAGCGAGCTGCAATAGTGCATGGCGACTTTATGAATGGAATAAATTAAAGTGGCCACGCATTTTTCCAGCTGGCTCTACACAATTACATTGTATACTTATTTATGTAAGCGGCGACATTATGTGTACGAATAGCTCCCCAATGGATTAACAGATTTTGAACTTTTGATTTAGTTTATATTGTTATTTTATTGAACGTCTTATATCTGTTGACATTAGGAGTTTTATTGGTTGGATAATTTTTCTGATCCTATATGCAGAATTCTAAACATGACACGACGATATGACACGCTATAAATTTCGTATTCGCGCACGTAAAAAACTGCTGCGTTGCAATGTTTTGCTCGTATACTTTAATGACAAGTTGTAAAACTTTCATTATGTACGTTAGCGTTCTTGTAGTTTATTAAACACTTTTTATTACACACACGTCCATCAGCATTAAGCATTGAGAGCGTTTTTATTTCCAGCTGAAACTTTAAATACACTGCAGTGGAATTAATCCCGCAGACCAAACAATTAATTTTAATAAAAGCCCGTTTTAATACAATCCCCATTTTACAGCGACCCACGGGCCCGGTGAGTACAGTCGCTGGGTATTTTTTTGCATAAAAGATAAAACTTGTTACACAGAACCAAAGATATATGTATAGTTTGCTTCAAGGAATAAATCTGGGACCTACAACATTTTCTTAGTACATTACACAAAATTTATACACTTATCTATTTTGTGATACATAAATTCCATGAATATCATCCATGTTAAAGATAACAAAGTGAATAATAACAGGGTAAAGGTCAATTTTGTTTAATCTAATAGGAGACCCAAATAGGCGCATATTATATTTATTGAATAAATATCTTAGTTATTATCTACTTATTTGCGTTCAAAAATAGACGATCTCTTATTAAATTAATTCAACAAAATGAAAATATAATAAATGAAAAAGACAAATGAACCCTTATTCGGATCCAGTCACCCACAGAAAAGGTTTTATAAGAGGCCTTTAAATCTTAATGCGTGAAGTATTTTATACTGAATCATACGCACATTTTTTTCATAGACTTGAGCGAAGCGATTGAATACCTACTTCAATACCTTAACTGATTGAGTGTGAGCATATAATTTATTTCTTATATTTTATAGATTCTACTGTAGTCAGTATGTTCACATCGCAGTTATTCTACTTACATTAGTATTAGTAACTAAATACGATGTGAAGCTTTCTAATTTCTCAAAATTAATGGATTATTCTATTCTACTATTTCACAATTTAATGATCATTCTAGTAACAACTAATGACGTGGTCAACTTGCCTAAGTTCCTCATCATCGCTTCTACTTCCTCAAGAACTGGATCAAGGGCATTCGAAACGAAACCCAAAGCTATCTGGTGAAACGCGCTTATAACATGCTTATAACCAACAGTTCCACTTTTGATTCCTCCAACACGTCTTCCTGCGCTCTCCTCAAATAGCCAATTTGGCAAGTAATGACCCATTTATCCACGGCGCAAACCTTTTTTACTGCCCACGGATATTAAAGCGTCTTTGTTACGTTTCAATGACACTTTAAATAAATTTGCTGTAATTTGGGGGACTGTTTTGTGATGAAAAGGTTTCTGTGGAAGAATTTATAGGTTGTGCATAACTGGAAGGTCCCACGCTAGCCAGTGGCACAATTTTGTCTTTCAAGTAAGGTATAAGTTCACATCTTTAATCATGATATTATATAAAGTTATTGTCAAGATGATTTGAAGCCTTTTTTTTTTTTTTTTTTTTTACGTTGGGGAAATGCGTTTACGCATGCCACCGGGGGAACCAGGGGGAATGACGGACTAACCAGTGGAGGATTACCGTCTAAAACCACCAACGAGTGCCGACTTCGCTTTAGATGGGGTGCCGCAGGGTCGCTATCAGCATTCGACCACGTGCAGATGATTTGAAGCCTGACGTTTTGTCAAATTATCTATTCAGTAATTCAGCGGCTAAAACTCAAACTTTAAACTTTGCAAGATCAGATAAAGTTCATTCGATAGAATAGCGAATCGAAAATATAGGTAAGTATCTATCGGTCTCGGACTTTGCAATTTTTTTGTGTTTATAGTGTGTTTTGATATTAGAAAACATTTCAGAACATTTAAGTTTTCACAAAATTGATGTAAAAAGTAAAACCAGCTCTGATGATTGTATTTCTCCATCACAAAAATATTGCTTTTTTAAAGATTACGTCATTTTTTAAACGCTTTCCATTTGTCCGTATCCCATGTCGCGTGGTCCTGTCACTCGTTGAAATATCAAAAGAAAGCGCCTTTATCTCGCTTTCGACGAGTGGTTCGGAATGTCAGGGTAAATTAAAATCATCGGTCATGAATGTGGTTCAGACAGTTTACAACAGCCGCAGGAGATACAATGAAGTTAATTTTATCGTCTCCCAATCAGATAAATGCAATGACATTTCAAGTGTATTCTTTAAACACTTGTTTATCGCTATAGGTCTCCAAATTTGAATGAAAGCACACACACTGATGAGCCCCAGTTTGATTTTAATCTCCATTCAAGTCTTCGTCTCATTGAGCCTAGACTATCTAGCGATTTACTAATAGCTCGTCAAAAATAATAGAATTTGTGCAACTTGTACAATGTGAACCATTTCCGCGCGTCAGCGTCGGTTCGGTTCGCACGGATTTGGATTTTATGCGGTAGGGTTTAGCGGGAACCGGTTTCCGTGGGAAATATATTTAGTCCGTATCTTTTCACTTTATTTAAAGTAACTTCATCTAACAAAGTAAATCAACTTAAAACTTATTCAAGAAAAAGAAGATGGTGACGATGATATTGATGATTGATCAATCGTACGTACGAGTATATAACTGTAATTAGTGATTTTGTATGTATAATCACTAATAGTATTACTAATAGCTTAGCTTATATTTTATCATGCAATAGGCCCCTGGTTATAATGGCATTTCCTGTAAATTTATCTTCATTTACGCAAATAGTATAAATTCGAACATTCATAATAATTACCTATTATAAGTACAAGTGAAGAATATTTTTGGGACATATTAACCCTTATTAGGAGATAATCACCCATAGATAAGGTCTTAGTAGTAGTAGTAGTAGTAGTAAACACTTTATTGCACAAAACAAGTACATAACACAGAGATAATCCAGTAAATGTGTACAAAGGCGAACTTATCCCGTTAAGGGATCTCTTCCAGCTAACCTTTAAGTAACTGAGAGATACATTATGAAATGGTAGTCAAACTAAGATGTTTTTATAAGGTACTATAAGAGGCCTAGTGATACATGATTAAAACATTTATTCAACAATCATATATTATTCAAAAACAGACTGTATATTTAGTAAAACAATATACTTACTCGTAAGGCCCTACTTGATTATTTTGGCACTCCCTTATTTACGATAGCACACAATATAAAGTATGTGCCCGAGTAGGGATCCTTGCGGGATTTCAGACACACCCAGCGAGTGATAAATGCCTGCTGTCAGCTTTACTGTGTGCGGTGATTGCTACTGACCTATATAGATGTCACGTGTTATTCTTAAGTAGCTGACTGGAGTAGATAGTTTTATTTCGTTTCGCGGGAATATCGACTTTGTGTTGACAAAACCGGGAACATTGCGTGTCAGGGTTTTATTTGAAAGCACGTTTTATTAATATTTTAAACCGTATTATCTAATTCATACCTATTTGTAATAATTGTTTTATATTTTATTAGTATTACTACCTACTAGCCATCGAGTGACCACTTTGACTAAGTAGGTACCTATATATTTGTTCAGTATCTGGCGTATAATATTAGAGTCTATTCATATTCCTACACTTATTTCTACGCCGTTGCGAAAAATCGATTTATCTGCGACATACTGTGGCTTCCAAGAATTGTGACGTAAAGTACAATTCATGTTCAATACTGTCATCATAACTCAGTAGGTACTTTCGCAATGAAACTTTCAAGTAAAATCATTATACTGCCTTGTCTCGATACAAGGCATGCCAGTTGCCAACTATTCGGCAAAAACGCTATAAAAATCTCCCCCTTTCCCCCTTGGAATTATCACGGAACTTTTATATTAAATTTCTTGGCGAAGTTGTTTTGTAAGGGCAAATACAGACGGGCCTGCGGCCGCCGTTCAACCAATATTGGAATTATCTTTGAATCGGAACCTTTATTTAAAATGTAAACCATGTTAATATTGATTCATCAAACGTTTTGCTCTGTGGAGATTGTTTTATGTAAATGATACTTAGGTAGGTATTTTTCTGCTTGAATTTTTTTTTTATATATTTTTTTATTGAAAACTGACCAGAAATTGTCACAGGTCACAGTTCAGCTAACCAGAATTTGATAGATGTCCCCGAAGAGAGGACGACTGTACAAATGCAAATTTGCGCATCAAAATACCATACGGGTTAGAGTATTTTGATATTGGTTTCAAACACTGAAGAAAATAATTACTTAGCCTAACCTATTGAGTAGGCACCTAATTATAAAAAAATACTGAACTTAAACGAAGTAATAAAGACATAAATTTTCACCAATATCCTAAAACCGATTTCTTGTTACAAACCGACCGTCGGCCGGTGTAACATTATAGTTCGCAATATTTTGTTACTGCCATGCACACATTTCGTTCGGTGAATAACAGGGCAAAAATGATTCACTTTACTTTACACTCTTGCTGTGGTGAAACTGAGATGATGCCTATAGATTTGAAAGTAGTCGATAGTGATTTTATTACACAAGGTCATTTTCAAATGTCCCTTCCATAGTTAGCTTTGTTACTCGCACTGCAACTACATGCCATTTGGGGCATGACACTTAAAATTTATTGTATTTGATTTGATCACATTAAGGCTTCAAAAAGGTAAAACATAAAATAATCATGCCTAATGATATGGTGTCAAGTATGAAAGTAACTTTTAATCTTGAGGATCCTAATCAATTGTATTACTTGAATAAATGTATGTTTTTGCTTGATTATTGCCATGGTGCACAAACTCATAGAAAAAAAGTCTAGTGATCGCATTCACCTCTAAAAATTTGACATTAACAATCTACACTGAACACTATCCAGACATGACAGAGTCAATACATGAGAGAATCAACACGTCAGATCTTGTAAGTATTGATTTGACGCGGAAGCGAAAATTTACAATTTAGAATGTCGAATAACCCTTGGATAACAAAGAGTGGTACGAAAGAATGACGATCTCATCTTCGACCAATATAACACCATAAGCTATAATAAATAACCCCTGCAGAAGGTAAACACTGTCGTCCCCAGTTCCCTTGCTCCCCAAACGTCATTGCTTGATATATGACGTCAAGAATTGCCACGCGACGCACTCGTACCATCGACACAGTTATCTGATCTTAAACCTTATAGCAACGTCATAAGAGCTACCAATGGTTAAATTTGTTGTAGTCAGTACACAGCGTTAAATATACGGCGTTCTCTGTGAGTCAAGAGATTGAGATTTTTATTTATGAAGGGGGAGAAGTCCGCTGAAATTAATTTTTGTTTTCTTGTTCCTCCTGATCTCAAACAATGGGCATTTTCAAATTATCTGGAGTAGGTACTTGAAGAACATTGGATTAGCTTAAACTAAGTTGCTTGATACAGAAGTAAATGCTTTTTTTAGTTAATCCACCCATTCAAAGATTTTAATTAGGACTCATAACATAGTATAACTAATTCCTAACTGAAGTAAATTCTTCTTTTCAGCGAAGGCTTTAAATATAAATTAAAGACTTACCCGGACAGGAGTTTTTTCGGCCTGCGAGTCTTTGGAGTCAGCATATTCGATTCCTGGGGTGGCCGGTGTCACTGTTGTGAAAAATTGTATGTATTAATACTGTAAATACAACAGGTAAATCTGTCACTGTAAAAACCTGTTTTTTGTGAAAGCTCGTTTTCCCTAGGTGAAACTATTTTTCCGTAAGGCCTCGGTGAAAACTAGTTTTAACTGATGGGTTTTTTAGTCAAAACTAGTTATCGTAAAGTGCCGTGGTGAAAACTAGTTTTTACTAATTTTTCAAATATTTATTTAAGTGAAAACTAGTTTCACGCTCAATAATTTAGCTAATAATAAGCGGGAACATATTGTTATAATTGCCTCTACCTAATTAGTAACATTAATTAGCATTCGACTTTTATTTATTAAGTACATTTACTTTTTACGAAAAACTATCATTTCTTGGGGCTAATCATCAGACTCAGAATCTCGAGGACTCTTGCTTAAAACAAAGAAAAATAGTGTCCTTAGTTATTCATACATATTTTGGGTGTCAATTTTATGGCGGTCCTTATAAATATGTGAGAAAATTTGCCACAAAACTGAAAATTTTGTGCGGACACTTTTTTTCCTTTATAAATCGATAGTCCTTGTGATTCTCAGTAGAAAAAACATAAAAGTTGATGGTTTTTCGAAAAAAAAGGAAATGGTACACTTTTTTTTTAAAAAGGCTCCTAATGCACCAACCTGTGGGTAAAATGGCGGGCGCCCTTTTCTGAACAACCCCATCCTCTGCCCTCCTCTCCGTCCTGCTGTCTTCCTTCTGCTTACTTCTGGCTACTTCTGCGTGGCATGCTGCCACCAGCAACAGTGTTGCCACCTTTAATATTAACGAACATACATTAATGAAGTGGCCATACCTATTCCTAACGAATATTATAAGATTTTTATAAGCAATGAACCTGTAGTAACCTTTGTAACCTGTACTATTAAATTAGATTTTGTTCATTTGACTGATGGCCTGCTAATTTATAGTGTGATGTAATTATTATACGAGTACGAGTTAGTACCGTACATGTAGGTACACAACCACCCAACTATGTATGGTTCAAAAGCTCCGATGGTCCAAAATGAACTCGAATATGTATAAATATTATTATGAAGATATTCGCACAAAGGTGCAGGTGGCAAAATAATGTTGGTATATAAATGAAAGGAAGAACTCAGCTACACCAAAAATAAACCTGGTATTTATACTTATTTAATACGGATTAAACTTTTGGACCATAGTTCTACTAAACTATAGTTGGGTGGTTTTACGATATGTAAAAACCCGTTTTTAGTAGGACATTTTACCAATTATGAACGATATATGATCCATTAATTTCACAGATGCATCTAAGTACCCAATGATTGCGAAATACTAATATTTATGGTCACGTTCTGAACTTTAGCTAAAGGTAAAGGCATAAACGAACTAAGATAAGGCTATAGTTTAATGGTCGTTCCATTTCCAGGAACGTACACTTAAAAGTCTATGTCGATACTTAGCTGATGCTCTTTTAGAGATTGAAATTTATCACTACACCTTATAAAACAAAGTCCGTCACCGCGACTGTCTGTTTGTGTGTATGGATGTTCGTAATAAACTCAAAAACTACTGAACAGATTTTCATGCGGGTTTCACCTTACAATAGTGATTCTTGAGGAAGGTTTAGGTGTATCATTTTTTAAGGTTTATGTGTAACCCGTGCGAAGCTGGGGCGGGTCTACTAACTAATATAATTTCTAATCATACCAACCAACCTCGGATAAACCATATAAACCACGGATAGCTTAAAAGGATACCGTCCAGTCGCCATCAGATATATCGGAGCAACCAAGTTTCTCACTAATATGTGTACACGCCATTATTATCAAGGTGTTAAAGTGGGTGTGCAGACATTTTTGAGCACCTCGGCCGCTCCGATATATCTGATGACGACTCTACTAACGAGTTAAGTCAACTACCTATAGATAAGCTTTTTTTGCTATGGTGTTTAAAGAGAGAGACGTTTCCACTCTGTATGATGAATCAACTTTTTTTTTATTGAAAAGCGCAAGCTTTTTAGTTGAAAGCGCAATTAGTATCATCAGCTGTCATCTCATAGAGAACCGTCAAACTTTTATACAAGCTTTTAACGAACTAACTTGACGTTGACAGACAGCTTGGTCCAGCCGGCTGGAGAACTTTATACCTACAAGCTTTTAACGAACTGCGGTCACGATGACAGACTGGTGCCACCGGCCTCTATCTTACTCGTAGTCAGTATACCAGTGCGGTGCGCGTTTGAGTTCGATTCTAACTAAACTAGATGCTGATTGAAAGGCCGGTGGCACGAACCGTATAACCTCAATCAGACTAGACAGCTTTAATCAAGGCACTCTACGTGTAAATTTCCCCGCAAATGGTAAAGAAACTAAATTTTTATCACGATTTAAGAATTTTAAAACACAGATGGTTTTTATAATACATAGTTTCTTCTGTTCAAGGTAGAAAAGTTTACAAATTGTATGAAAAGAACACTATTACGGATGTAGTTTCTAAAACAGGAGAGATTTTTTTTTTGTTTTCAGTCCATTTACCATTATCTATCCACTTAGTTTCCAATACTACCAGAACATGTTTTTCATTTACATACTATGTATTACTTATGTTACCCAATGTTAAATACTTAGGATTTGCTTTTTAATGATTTACAGTGATTACCATTGGGTCCGGTTATTATTTATTTGTTCGTTAGATTTGGATAAAATTTGGCTGGATTGGAGAGCTTCTCATTCTGGGCGGGATTAAATACGAACGGTTAGAAAACATATCAGGAAAATAAGCTATTGAAAAAAAATTAAGTGATAAAAATGTCGAATGGCAGAAATCACAACGTGTAAAAAGCGATTTCTGGAATATATTATGTACATTGCACGCTCTGAATAAAAAGCTGATGCTGTAATACAGTACAATACAATAATTCACTCCACAACACTGAAACAAACTTTTGTCTCATTTCACTGTACGAATGATAACATACAATAACAAACAACAAATGTCTCTTCTGTTTCTGAAAATTTAGCTTCCGATATAATTTTGGTCTAAAGTGTCCTTTTATGGAACTCGCTAAGTATGTAAACAAACCGCCATATTGAGATTGTCATAAAATATTAATTTACTAGTGATCTTTTGTTTACATAAGTAGCAAGTTCCATAGAATGACACATTACACCGAAATAGTGTATTTGTAAAATTTTACATAATTGAAATTAGTATCCAAACCAAAAGTTTCCGGTATTGAACTTGAAACCAACTAAATCATAAATGAAAAATGTTTTTTATTTAAAGATTTTCAATTTATCACTTAATTTAGCAATGCCTCTGTAATTAAACTATCCAGGAAAAACAAATTTTAATAAGGTTTCCGAGGATTCACTTATCATTAACGGCACTATAATTGAACTATCTAAGAAATTACACGCACAGCACTGACACTGAATTTTTCAACCTTTGTACATTTTTAAATTCACATTCGAAATTCAAATCTGTACATTTTTCCCACCCGCTCCTTACAAATCACACGTCATTTGTTTTTTTAACAACACTTCGTAAATAGCAGTAAAAGCACTGACCAAAAGCTTCATGTTCACTGCTGTGACGGGAGTACGTATGTGTGGGCGCGCCGCGTGCCAGCTCACTTATATGCGTACGCGCAACCAGCTCGACGATTTGCTGGGATGTAGTAAGGACTGGTAGATTGGTCACTTCGATAATTTATTTTGAAATATTGTCTCCTGTTTTTAATAACATTTTTAAAACTAACGGTGTTAATATCTAAAATCCCACAGCTATAATATCACTGAATAAAATATATTTTATCTCTTCTCTTCTTCTTCCTGCTAGACCTGTTCCCATTTACTTGGGGTCGGCCTTCCTTGTCCTCAATTTCCATCTAGCGCGGTCTTGCGCTACGTCTTTATTTAAATGAGCTTCTTTTAGGTCTTTTTCAACCGTCGTCCACCAGGTGGTAGGTGGTCTGCCTGAGTTGCGTGTAGTGGTTGGCAGTTTTAGGGCAAGCTTCACCATATGGTCTTCTGAACGCCTTTGGACGTGACCATACCATCTTAAATATATTTTGTCTCCCGACAGATAACTGCGCGTTTTTTTTTGTTGTCCCCTACACTTTTTTTCAAATTTGGGATTTTTTATGTTATTTCTACTCAGAATCACGAGCTCTTTCTATCCTAATAGGAGAAAAAAAGTGTCCCAAAATTTCCATACATTTTTCGATCTTTCGATTTCGCGACCGCCATACAAAGTCTATGAAAAATGGTGACGGAATGGAAATAAAAACCTTAGGACACTTTTTTTCTCCTATTAGGATAGAAAGAGCTCGTGATTCTGAGTAGAAATAACATAAAAAATCCCAAATTTGAAAACAAAGTGTAGGGGACAACCAAAAAAAAACGCCCAACTATAGGTATAGATGACAATAGATTCATTTAATATGCAGTTTTTTATTTAAACACGTACGACATATAACTAAAAATATAACATCGACATTTAAAAAAATACCTACACCGTCAATCTATTTACTTGTAGGTGGTAATTTAAAAAATCAAATAAACGAAATAATCAAAATTACTATCAACCGATAGTCACATAAAAAAAATTAATAACGAAGCATATAACTGTGAAGATTTCATGTATCAAAATATTATAATATATTTTTTTTGCTTTTTACGAGTTAAGATAACAATACAATCTAACTTTGTTTTTAACCGAGGAGCCAATCATAAACGACCCGACTAACAGGTCGAGTTACCCGGGTTACCCCACGTCCGGCCGCCCGGTCGTCTGTCGCGAACTTTTACCCAATAATATACAGGGTGATTTTACTCATTTTAGGGTTCCATGTACCTCAAATGGAAAAAACGGAACCCTTATAGGATCACTCGTGTGAATGTATGTCTGTCTATCTGTCTGTCCGACCATTCCTGGCCTTTATCTCAGAAACTACTGGGTCTAAAATTTTGAAAGAAAATACACAAAATAGTTCTTTACCTATAGATGACAGGAAAACCTATTAGAAATATGCAGTCAAGAGTGAGTCTGACTTAATGTACGGAACCCTTGGAAGCTTGGAACGCGAGTCCGACTCCCACTTGGCCGGTTTTTATTACGTCTGATGAATCTGACCCTACACAGGTACTTATGCAAGCATTACATGAAAAACTTTAACTGCGAGACCAATCCTGAAACTACAAAAAAGATAGCGTGTTACAAAATGTATGAACCGCGAAACATTATGTCAAAGAGTAATTTCTATAGAACAGCTGATTTTTTTGCTATTTCTGGTTTGGTTCTATACTAAAAAACGTTTTATCGTGACCTTTAAGGTTATCGTTATGTTAGAGTATGGTAGTAATTGGTCAGATTTAACAAAAACACCCTGTATCCAATCTCTCATTCTTAACAGCTCACTTACCGGTCAAATTGACAGGAACATTAGTCATCATCAAGCAATGTTTAAGCATTTAAAATGCACAGGAAAAAACATATTTCCTAAGCTTTAAGTTTCGTTTTGCAATTGGTACTTCGTTTAGTTTTATTAGCCCTACGACTTGTACACACACACACATACTTGAGCTGACAGTGTATATTGTAGATGGAATGATGGCGTAGGTATGTCTGTCTCATGGTAATTTTGTTATTAAAACCAGAATCTACAATACAGGGGGACCAAACTCTGAGGGGTGAATAATGTAGGTCATACTGAACAACTTTTACTATGGGGCCAACCCCGAAATGGCAAAAAACCGGCCAAGTGCGAGTCGGACTCGCGCACGGAGGGTTCCGCACCATCAACAAAAAATAGAGCAAAACAAGCAAAAAAACGGTCACCCATCCAAGTACTGACCCCGCCCGACGTTGCTTAAATTCGGTCAAAAATCACGTTTGTTGTATGGGAGCCCCACTTAAATCTTTATTTTATTCTGTTTTTAGTATTTGTTGTTATAGCGGCAACAGAAATACATCATCTGTGAAAATTTCAACTGTCTAGCTATCACGATTCGTGAGATACAGCCTGGTGACAGATGGACGGACGGACGGACGGACGGACGGACAGCGGAGTCTTAGTAATAGGGTCCCGTTTTTACCCTTTGGGTACGGAACCCTAAAAATCAGCTGTTCTATAGAAAATATTGACTCTGATTCACCGAAATGTATGAGACAAGATTTTTTTTCGTGATCTCGGGGTTGTCACCATAGTAATAGTTGTTCAGTATGACCAACATATTCACCCCGTAGAGTTTGGTCAGAGATAACAAAAGCATCGTGTATTATAGATTCTGGTTTTATTAACAAAATTGCCGTTCTCATGGTTATCAATGTATGAAGCCAAAATTCTACGATTATTCCAAAACCATTAATTTTCGCTAAACATAGGTAATATATGGAGGTCAAACTGGTAGAAAGGTACTCTATCACTAGTTTTCGTTTGATATACAGGGTGCTTCCTGTAACAGGAGCAATAAATTAAACTGTAGGCTGTACTCCTCATCAAACTGACCAACATTTGTTCAGCAACTTTTGATAATAACTCATGTTTTGATTTTTATTACACTTTAAAGTTTATTCTAAGACGCAATGTATTGCAAATTTTGTTATGTTTAAAGCGTGACAAGCAACGTCAAACACACTGATGTCAGCGTACATTGAAGGCAATATTTATTTTGTATGAAAAAAAGGAAGTCTAAAGAATTCATAATTTTTAAAAGTTGCTGAACAAATGTTGGTCAGTTTGAGGAGTACAGCCTTTAGTTTAATTTATTGCTCCTGTTACAGGAAGCACCCTGTATATTAAACGGTGTATCTGTATTGACGGCTCATTTAGACGGTGCGAGAACTCTCGCTTTTCTTTACATTAGGTACCTACATCATTTGATCGGTCGGCTGAATTCATGTAACCTCAATGGTCCGCAATGTAGTTAACTAAAATTGTATACGAGTTCGCGCGCCATCTAAATGAGCCTTAAAGAAGGGCATGTATATTTCTAGAAATAAGTAGAAAGACCAAAGCAGGGATTACGACATTGTAATTTCTTAAATACAGACTTAAACATGGTTAAACTGACACAAAAATATGTTTAGGTATTTATATTCCTAGCATGCTTGCAATATTAAACCACGTATTAAATGAAGAAACGTCTTACATTTCCAGTGTTATTATAAAACGTTTCAAAAGTTGTTGAGGGGCTTACCGGTTCAGTCGGTTGACTATTTAAATTGGTTTAAAAACCTCTTCTTAAGCAACTCTCGACATCTTTTCTGGAACTTTAATATTGTGATTAAATACATTCATATCAAACTTTGTGCAAATAAAGTCGTCTAATGCTAAACACTTATGACCTGCACTTGTGTCCCTTTATTTCCCATAAAGTTTTAAGTCATAATGTATTGTTTATCATATTATCATCAATACATACATATTAAAAAGTCCCCTGCCGCGTCTGTCTGTCTGTATGTTCGCGATGAACTCAAAAACTACTGTACGGATTTTCATGCGGTTTTCACTTATTAATAGAGTGATTCTTGAGGAAGGTTTTGGTGTATAACTTGTAAAGGTTTTGTGTAAATTAGTTGAACTACCCGTGCGAAGCTAGGACGGGTCGCTAGTTAGTCATAAACTGAAACCGTTGACTTTTCAGGATTTTCGTTAGGTTATCCTATAATAGATAGGGTAGGTTAGGTTTGTTTTATGGCAATCCTGAAAAGTAACGCGTTTCTGAACCAAATAAATTATGACTAACGAAAATGCGGGCAAACAATACACGACTTAAAACTTTTTGGGAAACAATAGAGACCCGGTCTCAGGTTCTAATCCCGACTTCCCGACAAGGGAATTTATTTGTGTGATGAGTAAACATTTGATCGTGTGTCGTGGGTGTGCTTACGTATCATAAATATTAAACAATACATGTGTATTGAGGTATAACTCACCTCGCAAAATAAGGTTAAGTGTTTTAAAAACAAACACGAATACTGTTTGAGCCTGCATCTCAGATGTCAAATTTGCTAGGTATATTATTTTGTCTTTTCTATGTTATTTAATTTTGTTTTGTGTCGTGTTATCTATCGTGTTTGTTTTCACCGGATGGTCTCATCGGAAGATCAGCGCTGAAAGTCGCCAGCAACATGAGGTGAGACCATTTCGTGGCACCTTATCCTTTTATGTTTCTCTGTAATGTATAATTTTATATTTTGTGTTTGTGCTCATGAATAATAGTACATTATTGCAGAGGCCGGGAAAGGGCAATTCGTGGATGAGTGTCGATTTTGTCGGACGACGCGGAGTCCGACAAAGAAGACGAATCCACGAATTGCTATTCCTGCCGAGGCATATATAGTGCTTTTCTCCAAACATGCGAGGAAATAAGGTAAAATTATAATTATTTAAGCATCAAGCATCACTCAAATCGAACCTTCATATCAAAAATGTCAAAAACAATTTCCCTCTTTAATTAATTTTTAAAAGTTAAGGGTATAAACTATAAACTTATTCTGCCAGTCAGTACCATTCAATATTCGTTCATTCAATATAACTGTGCAATATAGTTGGTCAAACCAATTTGTCAGTCAGTAAGAACTATACCCATCCTTTACTTTCGGGTGCTAGTACTGTAAGACAAAGATAGTATGATTCTCTCTGTCTATGTTTGAAACGAGAAAGTCCTTTGACGAACTATATAAGCTTTATGAACACGGATGAGATCCTTAAAAAAATATAAAAATAATTTTTGATTTTATTAAGCAGTATTCGCACGATCATACACGAGCACAACGGTCTTGTAAGAACGAGACAAGTAAGGTCGTTTATCTTACTATCTCACTCTATCCTATAGCTTGAAATGATAGCTGATGTCGTGTAGACGCGGCTCGCGGCTATAATAATTGGCTGTTTGCGTTTTTAATTTTTAAAAAGTAAAAAACACTACAGTAATAAGTCATTACTGTAGTGTTTTTTTCATTCCCGTCCGCTAGAACAGGACAGCGATAGTTTGATTTTTTTTAATTAGAGTTTGACAATAACGAATAACTTCCCGTACTATTTTTGGTACAATAAGGTGAACATTTCCGAGCATATTGGAGAAAAAATATTTTTTCTACTCGTCGACTGCAATGCTTGAACTTCGTATACCAAAGTGAAATCGCATACTTTTTTCACTATGGGACCCCAACTCAACTATAATATAACTTTCGATACTGTTTAGGCAACTATAATATTCATTTCGATACAGTTTAGTCAACTATAATGAAATTGACCAATCGAAAGCGCCGAGCAAGTACCAGGGCCTCATGAGTTACGAGAAGGTGTCGTTGACCAACCGGCCGGGGGCGCGGGGCGCGGGGGCCGGGTCGCGTACGAGTATATGAAGGTATCGCGGCTGCTCTCGCATCTTAGCTGTATACTTTTGGTTTTTTACCTACATATATGATTTTGTTGACTCGTAGAATAAGTATTGTATACAATAGTGATATAATCAGGCTTTTCAATCTCGTACCTTCCTTAGGCACTTCCTTAGGTTCTAAACACGGTACTCGACTGAAAAGCTCTCCATTATATCACGATTGTATAAAATACTATCTATTCTATTCTATTTTCAAAATCCTTTAAGGGCCTCAGTTCCTTTGTCTACCCAAATTAGCCGTCCCCCATTGATCCCTTTCTGGAGATTGAAAGATACGACATGTTAAGTATGTTAGCAGCCGTAACAAAGGTAAGTCGGAACACGTGTGAGCCCCTATGCTTGTTGGATCACTCAGCTGTCTGTCAGATTGTTTGAAACTGGATTTGATGGAGCATAGTCGGGAAAGGTTCATTATCAATCGGGATATGTAATTGAAAAGCAAAGAAATATATACGCTCGTGGACGAATAGACCCTATGACGGAATTAGCCACATTGACCTCAATTACTAATAATATGTTTACATGCCAAATTATTTCAGTAGGTACACGGTGTTTTTTTTAAATTCCGTTAACTTCAGATTCAGATTCATATTCAGATTATTTATTGGTAAAACAAATACAATGTTTTTACACGTCATACATTTAGGCAGGTACATAATTTATATATTTATATTTACATTATTCATTATTGTATTAATGTAATTAGAGTATGGCTAAGTTCATTTAAGCAAACTGCATGGCATAGTTACTTTTTAATTGTTTTAATTATTTTTTTATTTTATGTTAAAATTAATTAGGTAATACCGTTGCAACACCTAAGGAAAACAAACTCATAATAATGCAGTAATAATGTCAGTCATAACAAAGTTATACGTAATTTCTGACTTTCCCTCACGGTTCCATTTAAATTTATCAATTTTATCATCCATGTAAAATTCTACTATCCATGTACTTATATTGTGTCTACTCGCTTTCAAACTGTATAATTTAGTTGCCAGCAACAGTGACTTTGCATTGCAAGTGACATATACGGCTTACGGTGTTAGGCTGCCTACTCACAGCAAGTCAGCAACACACTAAATGATCGTCGGTGGACCTTATGTGCAATGTAATAAGGTTGATGATATTACTCAGTTAACAGCGACGATGGTGGGACTGACCGATACACAGACTAACTTACTAGATGGAACTGAGCAAGACAACTCTGTGTAACAAGTTCGAAAAATAGGAAATTGCGATGGCGAATTACAGTACATAACAATCATAATCATAATCATAATCATTTATTGTATAATATTAATATTACATATTAATTATTTTTTACAAAACGTATTGAATAAAATTAACTAATAATATAGGTAATACTTAATCATTATTCTAGTTAATTATAATTATACTCTTGGTATCTCACAAATTAAGTTTTAAAAATTCGTCGATACTGTAAAATGTGTGGTCGAGAAGCCAACTTTTTAATCTACTTTTAAAGCAAGCTAGAGAATAATTAATAATATGTCCCTTTAAATTTTCGACATAGTTACGTAGGTAATGTGCTAATTATCGCACTAGTGCATCTAATATAATGTATGTACTGTAATTTACTGTTTATTACATATGAATCAAATTAATAGAATATTCCTACTGAAATGGCTGACTTCACTATCGGTCTGTAAATGCCTCGTCTTGCGGAGTCTAGTGGTCTGTGCCAAGAATGTACGTTGGCAAAGAAAATAGTTCGCACATACTGACCCGGCCACGTGTGCTTGCAGTTGCATTAGTTGCAGCTTAAATGCAACTTACGCAACGCCGATTAAAATATAATGTGTGGGGTACAATTGCGTAAAGGCGTTTAGGGTTTTAGTCATAACTGATGTGCAGTTAGATGCAGTATTTTTATACAAGCCTTATTTAGTTCCCAATGAGACTAAAAGTCCAATTCAAACGTACAGTGACAATGATATCACAATTATATTTGAATTATAATACGTTATTTAGTTATCGTGCGTCTCGCTCGCGCCAATACATGCACGGATAAGTACAAGCGATGATAACTAAATAACACGATTCAAGTATCATTCCTGTAGATTTCAGTGTATGTTCGAATTGGCCTGCATGTCCAGTCGCCATCAGATATATCGGAGCGGCCAATGTATTCACAAAATCTGAACACGGACTCTAACGCCCTGACAATAGAAGCGTGTTCAGATATTTGTGAGCACCTCGGCCGCTCCGATATATCTGATGGCAACTGTCCATTTGTGTAACATTAGCGCCGAAAATGTTACTTAATTATGCTGGGACGCTAAATGTCAATAATCTCGATACATTTCAACTTTCGATAGGGGTTCGTCGATTGTCATCTTGGCTAGGTCCCAGGGCCGTTATACTGTTTGTCTGTCCCGTCAGTGCTAGACCGCATTGTGTGCGGTTAATTTGCTATGTTCAGACCACAGACCTCGGACGTATTTAGAAAGCCTTGACCTGTCGCTAATGTCTTTAAGCATTCAATGATTTACAATAGGTTTATAATTTTTTTGAGTATGAATTTATAGAAAAAAACCTATGAAATCATAAAGTACCTAATAATGAGTATATACTATCGGTAACGTAATGGGAGAAAGGCGACCAATATTGTAACAATTGTTACTCGCGCAAAATAAAAATCGGCCCAGAAATAGACTAATCTATGAATAGGTACTTTAAATTGATTGCACATATTGTCCCGTTGTCAGAGTATTTACGCGTCATTACCAAACTAAAATTAAGTTGCAAGTTTGGCGGGACATGTTGCTAGGCAGAGTGATGGCAGGTGGACTAAAATCTTAATAGAATGGTGGCCGCTTTCGAATGAAAGAAGCGCCTGGCGTTCGTTGGGTGGACAACATCCGGAAGATTGCGGGTCACTTCTGGATGAGATTAGCTCAGGACCGGGACAAGTGGCGTACTAGAAGAGATGCCTATAATAATAATAATAACTCCACGGCCGACTTCGGCCACGGCGACTGCTGTCAACTCCGTTGCTGTCGCTGGTGTGCTCGCAAGTGGCTGATGTAGCCGATCTTGTTAGTAAAAGTTCGCGAACACTGCGGGCATTGTGAGCACACCGTTAACATACTTATAGGGTTAAGAGAGGCCTATGCTCAGCACTGGGCGATAAAGGGCTGATATGATGATGATGATGATGTGTCAAGCGTAAGTACTTATAACACCACACAAGAAATAGAGTGGTCTAGTTATAGTATTATATAAAGCACTCTAGTGCCCAATACTCGCAAGTTACGACCTAGTCCTCACGTCTCACTTTTATTAACATCATAAAACAATTTCATGCGCTGAGACTTTCAAAATTTTTGTCTAAAGCCTGTTCACACTAACATTCATGAAAGCCAAATAATGACTGATTTTTATTACCCTTTTGGGTAGACGTAAGATAAGGTGGAGTAATGAATGATAAATCAAATTAGCTATTAAATGACTACCTAATATGTAAAGCGTCACTCTATGGCACTTGCTAACTATGTAAACAAACCGCCATATTGAAACTGTCCCTGAACGATGAATTTACTAGTGACTTTTGTATACATACTACATAGTTAGCAAGTTCCATAGAATGAAACTTTAGTTATAAAGTAGATGAAACGTCAAAACTTGCTTTTTGGTATAAGAGACAATTTTCAGCGCAAAACATGATGGAATCAGAATCAGAATCAGAATCAAGTATTTTATTCGTGATAAACTTAAAACTAACATTACATACAAGAGTATAACTAAAAACTACAAATATTCAAAACTTGGTAAGCGTTAAAGTTTACCACGAAATGGGCTCGCCTCAGCATAATACTGACCCGAAAGTCAGCGCTGATCTTCCGGCAAGACCATTTGTGGACTGCTAGCTTTCTGGTTTTTATGAAATACTAGCGACCCGTTTCGCACGGGTTAACAAATTATACATAAACCTTCCTCTTGAATCACTCTATCTATTAAAAAAAACCGCATCAAAATCCGTTGCGTAGTTTTAAAGATCTAAGCATACAGACAGACAGACAGGGAAGCGACTTTGTTTTATACTATGTAGTGATTGTTTTTCGTCGCACTTGCTAAAGAAAAAGGTTAAAACTTTTCTTTTAATTGAAAGGCTTTTTTTAAATTTAAATAAACGACTGACCTAAAAATGTTTAATCTCAGGTCAAAAAGTTAGCTACTACCTACTACACCTGGCAGAGCGCCACCCGCCCGTTGTGTGTTCGTTTCCTTAAATAAAACTAACTTCGCAACTCGCCGCATTATTTTAAGTAGCTTCCTTATTTATTTTTATGTACGAACTTGACTGCAAGTTTCCTTGCACTCTGCCAAAGATATAACTCTACATTATACCTAGTTTACGATCTAAATTCCTTGGTTTATGTTGTAGTGTTACATAATTTACCTCATGCGTATCCGTCCTTTAAAAAAAATCCTTAACGATATGACTAAAACTCTCATAATAATCGAATCCGATGCCTCTCCAATTACCTAATGTCCTAATGTAATATTACCAATAATGTAATACATATCACCATTACTCCATATCTATAAAACAAGTAGTCACCTAACTGGTTATGGCGTATATCGATTTCCCACGATATACATTTCTTTTGAGAGTTGAGTAAAGTGCCGTAAATTTAAGACGAAACAGGAGCTGAGATTTAAATATTTTAGGTAAATATATACCCGTCTCGCTAACGGAAGCGGCTCCTAAAACTAGTGCGATAAGGACAAGGCGAAAAATCCTGCGTAAAAATCTCAAAAATCGAGGTTTCGTACTCGACTGTTTCCTCCTCCAAAACTTAACCAATAGTAACCAAATTTGGAAATCTAAATGATTATGAAATTATCTGTGTCGAACCGTTTCGCTTTTTTGGCTAATTGATATCAGTTTTGAATACCACGCCTCTCATTGCGGCATAGTCAATTAGGCCATTTTGGCCATTTTTGAAGGGCTCTAGCGCCTTAAAAAACAAAAATATCAAAAAAAGCAAAACGGTCCGACACAGACATTGACAATATTAATATGTGTTGAAAAAATCATTGCTCTAGCTTCAAAACCCACAGAGGAAACAGTCGAGTACGTTTGTATGGAGAAATGACCACTCCTGTTGGCTCTGTCTTGTAATGATGGCATTTATTATGATGGCGTCTAGTGACTGTCACGAATAAGATATTTGTTTTACACATGTGAGGTGAGGCAAAGTAATCAAATGAAAATGTTGAATGGTTTTCTTATGTTTGCTGGTAGAATTGACTTATAAACGACGATTTTAAATGAAATATTTAATAACATGAATTAATCGATTAGCTTTGATTTTGTTTGATATTTTACAGTTATTATTTTCCTTGTGTTGGTGTGCTCGCAACGCTCAGGATTCCGATTTGAGAATTTTCGAATGTTTCGCTTGCTCGGATATCAATATTAGCACGAGAGGTTAGACAAATAAAAAAAACCGGCCAAGTGCAAGTCGGACTCGCGTTCCAAGGGTTCGGTACATTAAGTCCAACTCACGCTTGACTGCACATATCTAATAGGTTTTCCTGTCATCTACTTATAGGTAAAGAACTATTTTGTGTACCTATTTTTTTCAAAATTTTAGACCCAGTAGTTTCGGAGATAAGGGGGGAATGGTCATTTTTTGCCTATTTTCTTGAATAACTGGTAGTATTTATCCTAAAAATATAAAAAAAATATATATGTATTTGAGATTCTTACAATGAGCTCTTTCCTTTGACATGTAACACGATATATTTTGAAAAACTTTATTTTTTAATTTTCTCATTTACCCCCCAAAAATGGCCTCCGTATTTAAAATTAATTTATTTACGTTATACATCCATCTTTGGGTCACAAACTTACATATGTGTGCCAAATTTCAACTTAATTGGTCCAGTAATTTCGTAGAAAAAAGGCTGTGACAGACGGACGGACAGACAGACACACGAGTGATCCTATTAGGGTTCCGTTTTTTCCTTTTGAGGTACGGAACCCTAAAAAACAACAGTTGCATAATAGCATAGAGAAAAAAATACATAGAGTGCTCACTCCATACATCAGTTTTAGTACCAAAAAGACTATTAGCATCTAGCATCGAGTAGCGGAACTATCAGTACTGCTACTTGACAATAGATGTAGCACCGACCGGAAAGTCTTATGCTGTTGAGATAAGACTTTCCGGTCGGTGCTACATCTATTGTCAAGTAGCAGTACTAATAGTTCCGCTACTCGATGCTAGATGTAGACACTGAAATTAATAGTCTGAACTGATGTATGGAGTGAGCACTCTTGTCTTATTATATTTCTCTATGATAATAGTGTGTGACAAGACCACTGCGCCGGCCGGGCCCGCGCGTCGCACTTCTTATGAAGCTGATTTTGATCTCACTGGCAGTCATTTAATCTACAAATAAGAGTGCTGGAGTAGAAAAAAAGTGTTTAAGTACTCACTAAGTGGCACACCACTCATACCAGTAAGCAGATGGGCGGGCCAGAATGAGATCATAATCTAATCCTCACGTATTGCATAAGCTCCGACACCGGCCGAAGACCGGACGAATTCTTGACGAATATAGATCAACTTTCACGATATAATGTTGTCTTATTGAGGTTCGAAAGGTGAAATGAGTCATGTCATGTTCATGTGTACCTAATTGACATACTGAGAGATGTAGAATGTCGTAGACGGTTCGGAGTTCATTATAGGTCTAAGTAGTACCTAAAAGAAGACAGTAAAAGGTATCCCATCAAAAACATTACATGTAAAAAGGTGCAAGTCTCGCAACGCTTTTACTAGAAAAAAGTTTTGAGATGTAATGTGAAACCAAGTCGGTTATTTTAATCAGTGCCAGGGGGTGTTGAAACCGTATCAATAAGATATCTTTAATTTGTAATAATACGTATAATGATTGGCCATCGCACATGTGAACGCCCGCCATTTAAATGTAACTCTCGTATATGCCCTAGAAATGGTCCGGTTAGGATAACTGTTACTTTTGACTGACAATATTTAGACCGTATCTCCTTGCGATACGGTATAGAATTGGTCATCTACAAGTGATCCAGTTAAGATGACTGTAACACAGTTATCACGGACAATAGTTAGACCTTAATACTTTAATATAAGGTGTATAATGAGTCAACTGTAGACATTGGTAGAACATGTAACAGAGGATGTGGGCTTGGTTGCTAAATCGTTAGGTACAGGTTTTTTATTAGTTCTAATTTAGGGTTAAGCGTAACAAGTAACGATAAAAGGAAGTTTAATATAATACTTGTGTAAGGAAATTTCTTAAATAATACGAAAATTACTATAATATAAATCAGCAATTACTTAAAATTACTCAGAGATTTATTGAGATTATACTCCTAACCTACAGTGAAATATCATCAAACTGTTCGAATATCGAAGCGATTATTTTAAAAAGTGATTACTTTATCAAAAATTTTGCAGAAACCTTAATTTCATTTTGAAAGACCTATGAAATATGTGTCACACGGCCTCACAAAATACACGTCTGTTCCAAAATTCATCAAGTTTTTGAGATGGCTGTGATATACGGACAGATGGACGTATAGACGGACATGACGAATCTATAAGGGTTTTTCGTTTTTGCAATTTTCGCTACGGAACGCTTAAACATGTAGGTATAAATAAATAAATAATAGGACATTCTTACACAGATTGACTAAGTCCCACAGTAAGCACAAGAAGGCTTGTGTTGTGGGTACTCAGACAACGATATATATAATATACAAATACATAAATAGATAGAAAACAACCAAGACTCAGGAACAAATATCTGTGCTCATCACACAAATAAATGCCCTTACTGGGATTCGAACCCAGGACCGCGGCTTCACAGGCAGAGTCACTACCCACTAGGCTAGACCAGTCGTCAAGGTATTCTTTTCTACAGTCGTTTTCAAAAACAACAAAAACCTAATGTTTTAACAATTTTTTGTATTTGCTCAACTAATTAAAGTGACTAAATGAAAAAGTAAAATAGGCAAAAGTGCAAATGAAAGTTGAATATAACCCCGCGACCACGACCAGTGAAATCTGTGTCTATCTACTAAATTGTAGGTAAATAAAGGTAATTTAAAATAAATTCGCGATAGTCTATAAATGCGAGTTAATATGAGTTTAATAAAAATCTTAAGCCACTGCATAGTTGCTACTGTGCCACATTCCTCATCTATATGAGGTTGTCACTTGATCTGATTCAAGAGTTTATTAATAGCCATACGGTATGTACAATTAACTCCGATCTGATAGCGGACTTCTTTTGTTTGGAGTTGTGGACCCGTAATGGCCGATCCCGTTATAAGTTGCTTTAATTAAGTTGTTTGTGTACTTTAAATTATGATTCTAGGGTACCTATTGAGTAACGTTATTTTATGAAGATTTGGTTAGAAGATTTACGTTGTTTTAGTGCGTACAAAGATTTTTTTCCACATTTTGTATCAAGTAAAGTCAACTGGCATATTTGAATTCTTTTTTTAAGCAACGGGAATTACAGCGCTCCCGTTACCTAGTGCTATTTCATACATTTCTCTCTGTTTTCAGTTACATCGTTTCCACATATCAATCTAAATCCTCCATTTTTGACAACATTTAACGGAGACATCGTATTACACGCCATCGCCACGTTAATGGGGGAATAACATTTAATTTCCAACAAGATCATATCTCACACCCCTGTTTAAAGGAAAATCACAATTATTTAAAGCCGTATAAAGTCTAAATTTATACATAAAGAGGAGGGTAGATGAGAGGTTTTGGAAATACAGGTGTGTTCGTTACCTGGGAGATGAAAGGAATTATGGAGTCTGATATGGAGCGAGCGTATGGTGTGAATCAAGCGATAATAGGTTTAAAGTATGCCTTGTTGCTCGGGTTTAAGGAAGCGATATATAATTTCAAGTCAGCAGCAGAAGTTGCTAAGCTGGCGAGGTGTTCAAAATTACCTTGACGCGCTCTTAATCTCTTAACAATAAAGTCCCGCCAAGATCATTTTGAACACCTCGCCCGCTTAGTAACTATTGCTGCTGACTGTACATGCTTTATTTGATTTAAAACATAAGAAAAATATGCAGAAAATAAAAAAAGTTACTTGCTTAACAAACATAACGAAGATGACAAATCGCTTAACTTTTAATAAGCGTCATTGAAGAGTTCCGTTTTGATCTTCATCAGTTTCCACATAATTTTTTTTTATGTCACATCGGTGGCAAACAAGCATACGGGCCGCCTGATGGTAAGCAGTCACCGTAGCCTATGGACGCCTGCAACTCCAGAGGTGTTACATGCGCGTTGCCGACCTTTTTAAAAACCTGTACACTCCTTTTTTGAAGAACCCCACACTGTAGACCCTCGGGAAAACCTCGGAAGGGAGCTCATTCCACAGCCGGAGCGTCCGCGGGGGGAAATTCCTCTTAAACCGCACAGTACGCGACCATTTAGGTTCTAGGGTGTGTGGATGAACACCCTGCCGATGGCGAGCGGTGCGGTGATAGAAAGCGGCCGTTGGCATCATGTCAAACAATTCTTCAGAGCACAGCCCATTGTACAAGCGAGGACAGTACATTGTACACACATAAGGAGGCAAGGTCTCTCCTCATCATGAGCAAATGGCACTTTTTTGAATCCAAATGCTTGGTTTGATAGACTTCAGGTAGATGAGATATATGGCGACAAAACTTACCTACTAGGTCACTAAGGTCGGACCTAGCAGGTAATCCAGACCATACCAGGACCAGATTTCTAAAGAAGAACACCATAAATCAATGACTCTATCACGACTTACAGTGCAATCAATACTCATCAGCACACAAATCTGCAAATAAAGGGACTGTTGTAAGCACAGAACATATTAAAGAGGTAAGAACGGCTATCGCGCGCAGTTAGTATCGGAACCGGTGTCGCCGCTCGTTCCTCTCCACATTTACTAACACTCGCGCAATGGTAGTAAAAACTAGCTAGCGCCTTGTGTGCGTGGTGAATGGATACGCCTCCTTTAGACAGATTTGATGTCTGGCTTCTTAATCTGAACGTTATTAGATTAGATTAGATTACTTCATTTTCGGTCAGCGCGGGCGAGTAGGATGCGAGCGTTTGCTCAAAACCGGCGGCGACACGTACCCTGCTCGCATCGCCATTATAACTTGTTCTGTGGTTGTAAGGCACTGGGCCGGCAATTAACTTATGTTGTATGTAGGTATATTTGGTCCCAATCTCTCCCAATTATATCAGCAATACGTCCCTATATCAGGATTATCAGGCACGTCGGCAAGTTGAGCCGTAAAGCGGGCGTAGTTAAAACTAAACGACCGCCCTGATAAAAGAGGGTCCACACACGACCCCGTCAAACTTCAAACTTCAACATTTATTCAGCAAATAGGCCACAAGGGCACTTTTACACGTCAACATTGAATTTACAGTAGCCAAAAATAATAATAATAATACATCAGGGCAGCTTGTGGCGAGCTGTTGGGGAGTAACGACCCCACGGACCCGAGTGCTCCAGAGAGTCGGTCAGGGTCTCCGTCTCCGGCGTGTCTTCGTCGGTCGGAGTGGACACCAAGGGGACCCGCAGGACTCTCGGCTCTGGCTTGCCTTCATTGGCCGTCCAGAGAGGAGTCGTTAGAGCTATATGCTCCAGGGGTGGAAGTGAAATTTGGGTAAGCCGAGTTGGCACAGTGGCTGTTAACAGCCACTGGGTAGAAAGCGGTGTACACCTCTCGACACCCCTGAGCCGCTCACACCGGTGTTGCCCCTGGTCGTCTTTACGACGACAGTTTCTGGGGCCCAACTAGTCAGCGGCGAGTCACCACCTGCCTCGATAACGTGTGTTAGCATTGTTATGGCAGGTGTCCGGACTTCTTTACAATAGCCCAGTATCATTGTCCACCCAAACTTCAATCCATAGACCGATATACTGTTTACTTTTTCTACAATAGTCCCAATGCCTGCTGCGACCGGTTCATGAGTGTCTATTGTTGCGCCTGTGAACGGGTTCCAGCAGGCGTTCTACATGACATTAAAGCTCTCCAAGGGGCCTCTACGTGTTGGATCAATATCCCCACGCAAGCCTATCAAAAGACCGGGATTACAGGCCCGTGAAAGCCAAAAGGAGATACATCAATAATTATAAAATACAACTAACTGCAACTACCAAATCAAGCTAACGTATTACAATTACTTGGCGTGCGACGAGCATGTCAAACAAATGCAAGCGTATAGGAGCGGCCTTAGTGCACGCTGCTCAAATCCCTTGTGAGCCCGGCGCCACGTTGCACGCCCCGCCGAACGCTCCGCTCCGAGCGTCCACTCAGGCCTTAGACTTACTTATTCCACTGTGGCAGATAGTTTTGGCGCGTTGTTATATCCGCAACTATTGACTCTGCCTGTACTCAATATAGCCGACGTGTGTTATCATTTCTCAACTTTCTGTCAATATCTGTACATTTCTACTAAATTGTAGCTAAAGTTACCTCCTTCATTAAGTCGTTGTTCGATATGACATTTCACTGTATGCTCTTTGTCTTGACTGACTGTACCAATCGCTAATTAATAACTATGGTAAGGTCAACCAGGACAATTGGCACTATGGGACAAAGCATACTACTCTAAAAAATACAAGCCACGTTTACTTTGGGTGAACTCCCTTAATTTTATGACGTATAAAAGTGTGCCATGAATACAAGTGACTAGCTCTAAGTATTTTGTATTTTTAGTACTTTTTAGTTATTTTTAGTACTCTACACAGTAGAGTAGTTGTTTTTTCTCCATAGTGGCATTGCCCTGGCTGACCTTACATAATCAGCGATATCTTCATAGTCATACACTTATCGCAATCAATCAAAAATTGCTAAGCGGCTCCGAATGTCCGCTTCTGACATAAGTTTCGCAATAGATAAGTGTCGTTAGCAATTTAATGGCCACTTAACGATATCAGTTACTATATTCAAGACAATAACTCAATTAGGTATAATTACTTATAGTATTATGATAATTATGACACTACAGAGTAATATGGTTACAGTGTCCTGTTTTTAGGGTTCCGTACCCAAAAGGTAAAAACGGGACCCTATTACTAAGACTCCGCTGTCCGTCCGTCCGTCCGTTCCTCTGTCACCAGGCTGTATTTCATGAACCGTGATAGCTAGACAGTTGAAATTTTCACTGATGATGTATTTCTGTTGCCGCTATAACAACAAATACTAAAAACAGAATAAAATAAAGATTTAAGTGGGGCTCCCATACAACAAACGTGATTTTTGACCGAAGTTAAGCAACGTCGGGCGGGGTCAGTACTTGGATGGGTGACCGTTTTTAGGGTTCCGTACCCAAAGGGTAAAAACGGGACCCTATTACTAAGACTCCGCTGTCCGTCCGTCCGTCCGTCCGCCCGTCCGTCCGTCTGTCACCAGGCTGTATCTCACGAACCGTGATAGCTAGACAGTTGAAATTTTCACAGATGATGTATTTCTGTTGCCGCTATAACAACAAATACTAAAAACAGAATGAAAATAAAGATTTAAGTGGGGCTCCCATACAAAAAACGTGATTTTTGACCGAAGTTAAGCAACGTCCGCGGGGTCATCAGTACTTGGATGGGTGACCGTTTTTTTGCTTGTTTTTTTTGCTTGTTTTGCTCTATTTTTTGTTGATGGTGCGGAACCCTCCGTGCGCGAGTCCGACTCGCACTTGGCCGGTTTTTTTTTGCTTGTTTTGCTCTATTTTTTGTTGATGGTGCGGAATCCTCCGAGCGCGAGTTCGACTCGCACTTGGCCGGTTTTTAAGTCTACCTTTAAGTACATTTTGTTTTGAGACCAGGGACCTTACCATGATGTCCTTATTGCGATTTTGTTTAGGACCTAAACTGAATCGCTAAAGGACGGGGCTATATAAGTCGCATAGCTCCGTTTTTTAGCGATTCAGTTAAGGCCATCATGGTAAGGCCTCAGTACGGATATGATGGTCGTTCTTGTCTACGTGACAGCGTGATAAAACGGTATCCGTCACTTTTAATCGCGCGGTGTTAAAAAGTGACGAATATTTTGTCACGTGGATAAAGCCATCCATAATAGGTCTGCAGTCATTTGTACCTATTCATGTCAATACCAAAAGTCAAAACTTTACTTTTTGATTCAAAATATATCCGACTGATAGGTGTCATTGTCATGTCTTTAAAGGGGCACACTGATTACCAGTCCGCCGGACGTTATCGGCCTGTCAGTTAGAACAAAAAGTTGACAGTTCCGAAGAACTGACAGGCCGATGCCGATATCGTCTGGCGGACTGTTAATCAGTGGGCCCCTTTACGCGGTGATTAACACTAGCTCATTGATTATAGAGTTTAGGTTGAATTTGAAAACGTTATAAGTAAATATTATATTGTACAGAACAGAGAAAAATATGTTCTGAGCGAAATGAACGCGCGACTGACAGCTAACTGCTATGATGCCAATATGATTCAAATATCGTTTTGATGTCAAGTGCACGGTGTTCCGTGTCTGAAACCCAGGCATGCGTGTGCGCACCCGGCACGCGACACTACGTGCAACGACCACACACGACTAGGGTTTGCTCCCGGTACTGAGTTTGTATGGCGAGAACCGGGAATTCCCAGTGCCGGGAGCAAACCCTACACACGACGCGGTCCACTCACGCGCAGGTCGCGGATAGGTCGTTAAGGGGACTTATGGTGTTACAATTCTAAAGTTTGAACAACCTGGGCAATTTATTAAAGCATTGTAAATGAGAATGACCCGTTTATGTGGACGACGTACAGATGACAAGAACTTGGCGCGTGTATGATATATATGACGCGTGGAATGATGACACTTAAGACAGTTCATTTTTAGGGTTCCGTACCCAAAGGGTAAAAACGGGACCCTAGATTACTAAGACTCCGCTGTCCGTCCGCCTGTCACCAGGCTGTATCTCACGAACCGTGATAGCTAGACAGTTGAAATTTTCACAGATGATGTATTTCTGTTGCCGCTATAACAACAAATACTAAAAACAGAATAAAATAAAGATTTAAGTGGGGCTCCCATACAACAAACGTGATTTTTGACCGAAGTTAAGCAACGTCGGGCGGGGTCAGTACTTGGATGGGTGACCGTTTTTTTGCTTGTTTTGCTCTATTTTTTGTTGATGGTGCGGAACCCTCCGTGCGCGAGTCCGACTCGCACTTGGCCGGTTTTTTTTATATGAGATGAGTTATTTTTAATGATACTCAAATGATAATTAGTTTGTGTATAAATATTAAAAATATCGAATAGCTACATATTTATTTATTTATTTGTACGCATAGCTAAAACTCAATTATAACAAATGAACGAATTATAATATACTATTCCATTAATCACGAAATAACGTATATTCTTCTTATCAGCAAACTTTCCAACTAAAGACATAAATCTCCCAAGTTCATACATATACATATGCAAGTAGAATTAATTGCTAAAACGCTTATAAACTTAGCTCAAACTTGTGTGCACAATATTAGACTAAGACCGAATTAAATTAGGTGTCTTGGGGTTATTCACATATTAGGTTCCACAGCTCGGCACTGTAGTCGCTATGTGTATGTTATATTGATTTTTAAATGCCTGACACATTCTCCACATGGGATAAAAAACACCAAACAACAGTTGATTTGATTTGATTACAGCACAAATACCTACATGCCGGAGCGAACGGCGGTCATAAAACTTGGCTGTCGTGTCTAATTTTGAATTTAAATGTCCGTAGTTCCAAATATGTATGTCAGTCAGCCAGTCAGTCAGTCTATGTCAGGTCGCCATGGAGGTTGGAAGCCACGACAATGGCATCTAAACTAATGTTGCCATTATATCCATAGTGACTGCGTTCATGAAATAATCCCAATATACCCGACGCATAAGTTTTCAAAGACAAAGGCCCCTTAATACTTTCGCAACCGATGGAGATAAGCGAGATGAAAGATATCAAGAGCGGGACAGAATCGATCAGACCTTTGACTGCACCGGTGGACAAAGAGACTAACGCGAAGCGAACCCGTATGAATTTGTAATGAGCCATACTAGTACGACAGTACGTACCATAGCCCACACTGTTAACGGACAGTTCGTAAACCTTATTACAAAAGGCATAAGGTGCACCGGTGGTCAGTTAAGTGTTGCTATTTGTACAGTCAGTATCAATAGGAGCGGACATTTCCTTTTTGTTAAGCTATGAGAGAATGGTAGATACTTTTGACGTGTAGTCTGATCCGCACAGGGATTGGAACCGGTATTTGCAAAAACTTCCAAATAACCATATTTTTCGAACTATTTTATACTAGAAATTAGGACTAAGTTGTGTTTTTAGGTAACGACTTCGTTTTATACACACAAATTACTTTATTTAATTATCTTACTCTTACAAATACATTTCAACACATTGGTCGTTAAATTCACCTTATAAAATAAATTACAATTAAATAAAAACTAAATTACAACTACTTAACACAAATAGTCTCCCAGATCCGATCCCTGCGGAAGGGTGCCCATAATGCTGGCTACATTCCCCGCTGAATGGCAACTCCGATTCTTTGGCCAAGAAATGAGCCAGCCCTAGGATCTCTGGTGGTGTCAAGGAGCATCTTCTTCAAACCTTTATACAGACTAAGCGCATCCTGACACCAAGGTCCCAAAGTTTCAACCGCAAACGCCGCAAATAAGTGATTGCTTGATAGTCCAGCATATTTGCGGCGCTTTAGAGCTTCATCAGCTGATGCCGCCGCTCCGCCAGGCCTTAATGAAGTAGCGGCTAAATGGGACGGCGCCAGAGTATCCACGCAAGTTGCATCCCAGATAAGCGACCGTCCCATCCGCCAGGGACTAAGGGTCATTCCGTCGGGCCTCTTTCCATCGTCGCGCACAAGACCGGGAGGCTCCAACACGGATGGCACGCCAACACTGACAAGGGCCCGGCGGATAACATCATTAAGACTGGCATGGCGGGAAAATCGACCAGCGCTCTTCCGGCAGGAAAGGCCGTGGTAACCGCGACTATCAACCTCCACTCCGCAAGGACAGCGATGAGGGACAACTAAATCAGCCCCTATGCGGAGGCCGACCGCCAATCGTAGGGAGTTATTGTCCAAAAGGGTAGCGCAGTTACTGGAGGGATATGCATGAAGCCAATACCCTGACTCCGTTTTGGAAGAAGCTAGGAGACGGGCTTTCTCCTCACTTGTAGCAGCAGAATCAAGGAGTGAAGCTTGAACCTGGCGACAGAGAGGTTCATCCCACGTCCTCTGAATGTGTCCTTTGGAAGGCAGGTCCACGTTCGGGCACGCCAAACGCCAAGCAAGCAAGCATTCGTATTATTATATTGCCAATTAGAAATAATTTACTAAGAACAAAAATATACCATTAATTTAATTTGTACCTGATTCCCGTCCCGCCATAAATTGACATAGGTACATCTGCTAGACAGATTCGAAGAACACATCTGTACGTATATCCTTATCCCCTGTCAAAAAGGCAAAATTAACTTTCCAAAACCCACTAACGTTAAGATTATCCCAACATAATTAATTAAAACAACAACCCATCTCAAAGGCTCGTACAGCAAATAATTATCACTTGCAAAGTGAAATAAATACACCCTCCCACCCTCGGGCGCCTTAAAATTTGAATTAAGCACTTTTCGTACGAAGGTATTTTACCCTTAACACAGTATAGAGACAATGACAGTAATCAAACTCTAGGGACCTGGTGGCAACCGTTGATATAAAACGCCAATCGAATCTGAAATGCTGTATGGACATGATCACGTGACTTTTCGTTGCATTTGTCATCTCGATACATTTTTACTTTTTAACCGGCATTTGTCGCTAAAGAGCTTATATAATATTGAAAGCTCATAGGTATATTTTAATTGAAGGGAATGTGGAAAAATTCACCTAGAGTTTTTTTAATTCGTCTTGCGCTTTATCGCGTACTCTCCTTCCCAATACGGTCATTTTTAGCTCCGAATTTTTATGTGAGTGTTTTTTTCGTCCGATTTTGATCAAATTTGTAAAATAGATAGAGTTCCCTATTTTGTACAATATAATCGCAATTTCACTGTAAGTATGTACTAAAAAAAAAATCATCTGAGTAACGAGAACGTATGAACTTTTCGTAACTTAATGGAAAATGACGATATTGCAGTTATTACAGGAATAATAACATTCATACAAATGAACTTATCTATAAGACTAAATTACATCGGTTAGGTATATTTATTTTGTCCCAAATTGGGATTTGGTGTTTCTTCCGCCCGGAATGAGGAATTTCTGAACCTTACGAAATGTTTTCAAAATCTGACAAAAAATAAAACGACACCCAAATAAAAAAGTTTTTAGGAGCGTGACTTGAAACTTACTGGACTACCGCATGCCATTCTACTCTGTCTTTCGTCCGCCTTCGGGCTCTGAAGGTTATTTTGAACATGGTTCTGGCTAGGTCAACAGTCGGAAAATATCCATCCTTTCAACATTACAGACGGCCCATTGTTACCCGAATTTTAATTTAAAATAAATAAGTATTAGTGGAAATTGAACACATTAAATATTGGTTTCAATTAAATTAAGACCACGACTCTCTTGAAAATTACATTCCAAACATCTAATAATATAATTTTAAATTAACTTAAGTAGTGGTTTTATGGCTCAAGAGCTATCTCTTTCAGACAATCTTTGGGTAGCGGAGAAAAATAAAATAATAAAATATATAACCAAACTTAAACTAACTTAATAGTCTTAATACCGAACTTAGCCCCGACCAGTAAATTATGGATATAAAACCAAGCCCTCTGTCGTCGGAGGCAGACTTACGGCAGTCTTAGCCGTTATCTAACCTGCGGTTAACGGCCGGATTAACGAGGCGCTTAACTGAGAACGAATTTTAAAAAGCCGTTAAATTGGGGCAGATTGGGAGTTAGGTGACAATTTGTGTGACTTTGGACATTCAGACTTTACAAATCTCTTATTGGTATATTTTAATCAATATATAGGTAGGTACCTGACTACCTACCATTTGGAGTTGTAAACTCTAGGTCCATGGGGTCCCAGCGTGAACAAGTTTTTGCAGAAGTCGCGAAGCGTCTGGTTGACGTAACTGGTGACTGAAGAGCTGGCGGCTTCCTCGCACAACGTATCAGCATTGCGATACGAAGAAATGCCGTCAGCACCCTTGTTACAATGCCTCAAGGACATATTTTAGATTTAAGCTAGTTTTTAATTTAGTTTAGTATTTGTACTTTGGTACATATACCTCTGTATATATCTATTATGAAAGTAAATAAATGCTTGCTGATAAAGCATTTATTTACTTTAACCTAGTGTCAAAATTGTGTACAACACATATGTAGTCAAGATAGTATGACAATATGAGATCAAAAAATGTAAGTAATCTCTAGTGTAAGTGAAGCCTGGAGTCTTTAGGGTACTTCGTTTTTAGAATTTAATGTAGTTTTAGAGTAGTAGTACGTACATTGTGTTACATGATTGTTCTTTTTATTTTCCTGGCTGAATACCTAACAAGAAAATGGCTGGTCCACCAAATTACATAAATCTACTCTACAGGTTTTCTAATAAAATGTATATTTCACTTCCACAATAAACTAATTCAATTTCTCTCCCCGTCTCCAAACTCGGTTAGCTCTCGCAATTATCCAGATTTTTCCAACGAAACGGTGGCCGATTCTGTTTCGAGACGTATATTTTTTTTGAGGAGCTCCAATGGGTGGGGTACATAGGGTAATTCGCCAAATGAAAATGAATTCACCTATAAACAGAATTTATTTTAGTATAAGGGTTCAATAACTGGCTAGCCTTCAATAACTAGCCGCCTTATACTAAAATGAATTATGTAAATTATTTATTTATTTATTTAATACAATTATGTTTACACGGCATTACAGTAAAATACCAATGCGCCGAGAAACGGTTACAAAATATTTCATTACAAGAAAAATATAACACAAGATACAACATACACAGGAAGAACAGAAATAACAAATCACATCAATTATTATGTTTATAGATGTGAATAGAATACATTTTTAGTTTAGGGCGGCCAGTTGCTAAAAGTGGCTTTGGGACAAAAAAAAGCGGCCAAGTGCGAGTCGGACTCGCCCATGAAGGGTTCCGTATTTAGGCGATTTATGACGTATAAAAAAAAACTACTTACTAGATCTCGTTCAAACTAATTTTCGGTGGAAGTTTACATGGTAATGTACATCATATTTTTTTTAGTTTTATCATTCTCTTATTTTAGAAGTTACAGGGGGGGGGGACACACATTTTACATAATACATACATAATTTATTCATTGCTTTTATGGCTTTTTTTTACCACTTTGGAAGTATCTCTCGCGCAAACTATTCAGTTTAGAAAAAAATGATATTAGAAACCTCAATATCATTTTTGAAGACCTATCCATAGATACCCCACACGTATGGGTTTGAAGAAAAAAAAATTTTTGAGTTTCAGTTCGAAGTATGGGGAACCCCAAAAATGTATTGTTTTTTTTCTATTTTTGTGTGAAAATCTTAATGCGGTTCACAGAATACATCTACTTACCAAGTTTCAACAGTATAGTTCTTATAGTTTCGGAGAAAAGTGGCTGTGACATACGGACGGACAGACAGACGGACAGACGGACAGACGGACAGACAGACAGACAGACAGACATGACGAATCTATAAGGGTTCCGTTTTTAGCCATTTGGCTACGGAACCCTAAAAATGCATGTAATTTTCTATTGAGTTACTAAAATAGGTACTAAGAGAGAGATGTAGGATATAAGTACAGTAATAAGTGCAAGCGAGATACCCAATGTGACGATATCTGGAGGCTTATTCTGATCGTAAAAACTACGGTCATGAATTTGATTTAGATCTGAACTCAGCGGGCACTGTTGACAGAACACATAAAACAACCCCCGATCAAATTCTAAGTTTTTACAGTCAGAAGAAGGCTCCTGATTGTTTAAAGAGTTTTGCGCGACCGGCGACGGTGGCGGCGGCAACCGTAGGTGAGAATGAAAGGTCCGATCGCTGTGTATCGCTCCAACCTATGGTTGCCGCCGCCGCCGCCCTCGCCAATCGCGCAATGTTGTGGCCGGGCCGTAACGTTGATTGGTGGTTTTGTCAAGGTAGTTTCAAAACGAGATGAAACCATATAACAATTTTAAAACAGAATCGGCCTCGGATTTTAAGAAAGTGTTGGTGCAGCGCAGTTTTAATGGCGGACTTAATATTATTATGTTTTTATAAAAGTTGCAAGGAAGAAAGTTAAAAAGTATTATTTCCTACTATTTCTTAGTGTCTGGTACAGTTTCAATTAGTGGGTTGAGGATCTCAAATCTACGTTATAGAATAGAATAGAATTTATTCGTAAGGACAGACAACGAGACAATACAATAATATAAAAGAAAATACAAAATATTATTAAACCACGAAATGTCCTCATCTCAGCATGTTGCTGGTGGCATCCAGCGGTGATTTTCCGACGAGACCATTAAGTTAGAAGAATCATATTCATACGAACATGTACGTAATAAAAACGAATTTTAATTAAACTAGTGGCTCTGTGAGCTGTAGACCTCGCGAGCAGAGCTTAAAACTGAATAAATGTATGGCAAAAATATTTATTAAAATATAGGTATAGTACATGTAATATAAACAAAAAATTAAAAACTACATAAAGCTACAAACAAAAATTAAACGAATACGCTTAACCCGCGCTTGATAAATAAAAAATACGAAATTTTTTTTTTTCAAAATAAAAAAATAAAATAAAAAACAACTATACGAAATTTAAGTATAAAAAAATACAAAAAGTTATGTAGTATTATACAATTACTGGGGATGGAACCAGGGACCTCCCGATACAAACAAAAAAAGCGAACGTTTGCAAAATACGCCATTATAGTTCTTACTAAAGCTGACGAAATTTAGCTACTCGTTCTCAAATAAAAACTAAATATCTAAATACCGCCAAAACCAGCGATACAAATTTTCTGAATTTTTGGCCATTTAATCTATAAACATATCTCAAAAATACAAAACTCTTATGATACCGATACGACTATTTGTTTAGGCGGGAGCTATCACGACTCCGCCATTTTGAAAAATTTCCAAAAACCGGATCGACAAAAAATTTTTATTTAGTTATAGAATTCGGTCACAAAATTTCACGAAAATCGGTTAAGAATTGCGACCTGTAGAGGAGAACATCCGGACATACAAAAGCAAAATGCCCGAGTCAAAACGTAGACCTTCGCTACGCTTCGTTCAATTAATTTTACTAAGTCAAAATGTAATTTCACTAAGCAAAATGTAATTTTACTAAGCCAAAATGTGATTTTACTAAGCCAAAATGTGATTTTACTAAGCCAAAGTGTAATTTCATATAACGAAAAGTTACTATTTTAGGCGTAAACAGTTGGATAAATTTCGCGCAGACTAAAGCCGCTTAAAACCGTTTTCCGACTTAAAAAAGTAACCTCTCCTAAAAGTTTTAATGATGTGAAAAATACGCAAAGGCAAAGACGTCAAAGGGAGACTCTTTCATATACACTCAGTAGCAGAAGTTGCTAAGCGGGCGAGGTGTTCAAAATTACCTTGACACGCTCTTATGCTCTTAACAATAACGTCGCGTCAAGATCATTAGCCCGCTTAGCAACTTCTGCTGCTGACTGAACAATGCAACAGAAAATGATACTATATATTATGTGAAACCTTATTACATACATGTGTTTTTCAAACTTTATATTGTTTTAAAAGTTTTTTTATAAAATTGAGCTAATGTTCTTTGACATGGAAAACGATCATTCTTGAGCGTTCTCCTTTTGAATATTATGTATAAATAACAAAACTCATCTACGGATATTTTCTTATAGAACTTTCTCATTTTTCGAAGTCTAGTCTGGATTATAAGATGAGTTGATTTATTGACACCCCGTTTATCAAAATCGGTTCAGTAATTTCAACAAAATACACGACATTAGGTACACACACGACCTAGAGATATCCAAAATTTAAGTTCGAAAAGATTTCTTGAGCTACTTATTATGAATATGCTAAAAACCTGACGGACAGCACACAATCCACATTCACACAAAACGGAACCTTTATAGGATCACTCGTGCGTCTGTCTGTCTGTCCGACCATCCCCCCCCCCGCCTTTATCTCCGAAACTACGGACATAATGTAGGTACGGAACTCCATGGAACGGAACGCAAGTCCGACTCGCACTTGGCCGGTTTTTTATTAACCTTTTGACCGCCAATACGTCGACTGATGCGCGCCGCTACAGTCCAATATCAACCTTCCTTCATTCCGACAAGGGCGCGGCATTCAAAGGGTTAAACGGTGCTAACGATGGATGGAACTCTCATGTTAGTTTAGGTCGTCTTAACGAGGATTAACGGGTTACAGGCATTAGTCGTAATTAACAAGTAAACCACACACGCAACGTCACACATACACATTACTATCCGAGATCCCGCCGCAGAATTCTCAGGTCATCGATAAGTGATTATACAATACGTTACTACCTTTAAACCTTCAAAGAGCGTACTCCCATCTTAAAGGCTAACATGCTAACAATCCCTCTGGTGTTGCGGGTGTCCATGGGCGGCGGTAATCACTTACCATCAGGCGATCCATCTGTTCGTTTGCCTTCAGTCGCCCACTGCTGAGCATAGGCCTCTCTTCGTGTACGCCACTTGTCGCGGTCCTGTGCTAGTCTCATCCAAAAAAAGATTATTAACCGTTATTCATTTATTTATTCAAAATTTATTGGCTGCTATTTAACTGATCACCAGATTTAGTAAAATATAATACCAAAAAAATGTATTTTACCACCCTAAAATAATAAATGATCACCAAAATTATAACTCCATTTTAATGTGAAATGATTACCAATTTTATTACATTTTACTATGCTATTAAAGGAAATGACACCAAACTAATGATTATTAACCCAAAAATAGTAAATGATTACCAAATATCAAACCCCATTTTAATGTGAAATGATAACCAAATTTTTACATCTTGCTATCCTATTAAAGAAAATGACACCAAAATAATCATTGTAAACCCAAAAATATTAAATGACCACCAAAATTAGAACCCCATTTTAATGTAAAATTATAACCAAATTTTTAAATCTTGCTATCCTATAGCAAATGACTCCAAAATAATTATTGTAAACCCAAAAATAGTAAATGACCACCAAAATTGTAACCACATTTTAATTAAAAATGTGAAAATATTTAATATATCGTTATCCTATTAAATTAATTAATCCACTTCGTCACCTTTTTCTAGTAGCATTTTATTTCTGTAACAGTCGTAGTTCTAACAACCTAATCTAACCCACTTTTCTAGTAGCATTTCGTTTCTGTAAGGGTCGCAGTTCAAACCTAACCTAACCCACTTTTCTAGTAGCATTTCTTTTCTGCAAGGGTCGCAGTTCAAACCTAACCTAACCCACTTTTCTAGTAGCATTACGTTTCTGTATGGGTCGCAGTTCAAACCTAACCTAACCCACTTATCTAGAAGCATTTCTTTTCTGTAAGGGTCGCAGTTCAAACCTAACCTAACCCACTTTTCTAGTAGCATTTCTTTTGTGTAAGGGTCGCAGTTCAAACCTAACCTAACCCACTTTTCTAGTAGCATTTCTTTTCTGTAAGGGTCGCAGTTCAAACCTTTTCTGTAAGACCAAGACAGCCAGACAGACAGACAGGGGCTAGTAATTTTGGCATCATTTTACTTTATTTGGTAATATGTATACATTTTTTGGTAATCATAGTGGTTGAATCTGGTGAAAATATCGCATTAATTTGGTTTTCAAGATTTGGTGATCATTCATGATTTTTGGTAATCGTTCAATATATTTGGTATTTGAATACAATTTGAAGTGCAGTCGTAATTAAAACGGTGGTACTTTTGTAATTTTAGGCCTTATTTTTTGGTGTTCAGTAATTTTTTTTGGTAAGCATGATTTTTTTATTTAGGGTACCAAAGTATTTTTTGGTGGTCATTATATTTGTAGCCAAATGTATTTATTTTCATACATATGTAACATATTCCATTATCTCTATCTTTTTGAAAGAGAGATTGAAGTGAAAATATGTAGGTACATCATTTTCGTATTTCCCCCTGCAGATACTCCACAACATAGAATATTTGCGCCTAGACCTCGCTCTAAGCACACACGCGCCCCGCGGCACTATCAAGGGACCAAGTTTCCAACATTTTAAGATCCAAGTTAGTTAGCGAGTTTTCAAGATTTCGTCATACCTACCTACTTCGTCAACTTCCCCAACAACTAACAACTGCTTCTTGGTTTTGATATTGTTACTGGTTTATTTCGATGTTCAAAGTTATAGCTTTCGATTTATTTTGGAATCGATACAAAATAAGGCGATTTTTAAATGTTTTGTGCTACAGTGCATAAGCCAATTGTTTCGTGGTCGCTTTCGATGTTTAGTCTTTGAAAAGACAGAAATGTATCAATTATTATTTATAGATAAACGTTCATTAGGTATTACGGCACGTACGAGAGTTTCTATTTGAATGAACATACAAATCATGTTATTAAAACATTAAAGTTTTGAATAAAACTAACACTCGCAAATCCCAACAGATGTAGCAAAGCAACCAGAAGTAAACTAGAAATATCATCGAGTTTTCTTCCTTCCAGTAAAAATGCGCGATTCCGCAAATCGGATAAAGGAGCAAACAAACTACGAGCAGGCGCCTTAAGCCGACCGTGAACGGTAACATTCCCTTATAAGATTTGCACGCTCTCAATACTACCAACGCTTAAAAGAGCATTTAAATATTATATTACGTGAGTAGATTTATAATAATATTTTTCTACTCTACAAATATATAAAAGTTATTAAAAGGCAATTTGTTACAATCTAACGACTTTAGTTACATGTAAGTATTAAGAATTCAGATATATTACCTATATGTTATATTCTTGAACTCCCCATCGGCACACAAACCTCCTCAAGGTTTTGCCCACGATGGGTCTTGTATAATATTCACTGTAACTTATTTATTAATCAATAAAAAAACTCCAGCACTTCTATTTATCAAATTAATGACTGCCACTACTACTGCCACTACTGCCAGTGATATCTAATAGTAGTTTATGCAACAGTGATATAATAAGGGTTCTTAAAATTCAAGGGTCGAAGTTACAAAACGAGACGTAGTCGAGTTTTGTAAAAAAAGACCCGAGAATTTTAAGAACCAATTATGAGCTGTTGCATACATTACTTTTTCTATGACAGCTGCAGCAAAAAAAAAGAGTTATTATTAAAAAAAAAAGAGTTATTATTTAAAAAAAATTGAGTTATTATTTAAAAAAAAAAAGAGTTATTATTGTAAATGAAAACATACCTCTTTCAATCAAGATGATCGGAACTTGTATCTTTAAAAAAAATAAAGCAGTTGTATTATACTCATAAGATGACTGCTAGCAGTCATCTTATGAGCCTATAGACAAATCATTCAAATGACATTGCTTTAGATATCACTGTCAGTCATTTAATTGACACATTTAAGTGCTGGAGTAGAAAAATTTTATTAGATGCGCGGCGCGTGAGCCGGCGTTCGTCTAAGGATCATTATAGCAGTGTTATTATGAATATTCATATTAATATATTACATCTCTTGTTCTCCAAACTAAATTGATTTACTCTTGTTTAGGTTTTAACTTTGAATTTATTAATCATTTTAGGTGTCGGCTGCTATGTATCTCAACATATTTAATAGACAGGTCCTTGTATTGCCTTATATACTAAAATATCAACGAGTCTAAGGCACAGGACAAACTAATCATTAGAGCTGAAGCTAGTCTACGAACATTTTATGTAACAACTACTCCATTTAAAAATTAACTGTCATAGACCAGTATTAGACGCGAGAGGTATAGAGTTTCATAGCATTTCAATCTCCCACCCACTTTATTTGCTCGCCGTAACTACTGCGGGACCATTTGAGACACATCGCTTTGACTCCGTATAAGCCAACGCTTCAATCTCGTTTCAAACTTTGATTAGATTCCACTTATTTACATATTGATACGTCGTTTATAAGTTTATAAGCTATATTTGAGGTGCGATCATAGTTAATAGTCTTTTAATATTTCCGTTTGATGGGAAATCAGTTAGTTTTGGGCTAGGGTAGCCTTGGTTACTTTTTCCTACTTTTATATGAAGTGATCATCAGTACGGATATGACGGTCGTTCTTGTCTACGTGACAGCGTGATAAAACGGTGTCCGTCACTTTCTTTCCCACGGTGTTAAACAGTGACAGTTATTTTATCACGTGGATAAAGATGGATAAAGCTATCCATAATAGGCTGGCAGCATCCAGTGATAGACGAAGCTCTCAATCCATTTTTCACTTCGCAAAACAGTCCATATAACTGACACATCACTGACGGTCATCCCTTCTCCATAAATATTCAGCGCCGGCAGATTTGAATATTACTCAACATACACATTCCTGTTATAAAAAAAGTCGGTTGTGTGGTCAATAAATGTTTTGATTGGCTCAAATACAACTCTTTATCTCAAACCTCTTGCGCGGCATTAGTCAAGCTGCGCGCTGTACAGTTGAGTCGCTCGCGGTAAAATTCCCAATTTTGAGCTCTAGTCAGACTTCTACAGGTATTCTGAATTGTTCTCAGCATCACCCCTTATCAGCCCAAAGATGCAGCCCAAACTGCTGGACTTAGGCCTCCCCGAATCTCCACATTGAGAATCCTGCACCTGCTTTTAGGCATTCCCTGCGATATTCCTAAAAATCGGTCTTGTTGGGGACCTTGTATCGTCAAGAACCCTTCTTCCCTGTGTGAACTTGATAAACGATCTTCCTTCCCGCCACTTCGATTTAATAAGCCCTGGAGGAGCCACAGCGTTTGCTCACAAGCTAATTTAGCGGTCGCCTGCATGCTGTATTATTTATTACGTCCACTATTGCACCGGGCGATGGGTACAAGTCACAGGAGACAGGCGATTGCCAGGGTAAGAGCGATTGCCCGAGTAAACGCGATCCAGAGAACGTTCGGAGGAACCACTTATGCGTTGCCGACCCCTGAAAACCTTGAATACCGCTTCTTGAAGGGAAATACCCTGAAACTTTGGCGCCTTGACAAATGGGTTTTTCTTATCGGCAAATGTGCAGATTTGTGTCTTACTGGGGTTGAACTGGACGAGATGTTCGAAGACTTGCTCAAGAGAAGACGTCTCGATCTCATGCAGATACAAATTGCATCTTATACTCCGACACTCGCTCAGCGGGGGGAGCGTTTCCATGACGAATGTTGTTGGTTAATAACATATCATTGATATGCAGTAGGAACAGGGTAGGCGATAGAACAGATCCTTGGGGTCCGCCAGCGTTTATGAGCTTATACAATTATACAATTCTAGCTGGTAAATTGCCATCAATGTTTCGTTACTTGCACCACACTAAATCGCAACCACGGAGCACCGTTCCCCGACCCCAATCACTGCAATATGCGCTTTAATGCTACTTATTAAACTCCAATTTCCCGCAGCAACAAGTTTTCATTAGCCTTTCGAGAAGATCGCATAAATTTTGTATCAGAAGCAGTTTCGCTGCATGGAAACAAAAGAATATCATATTTACTGACTTTGTTTATTCAACTTTAGACTTTACTACGCCCTGTTAAGGTTAAATTTGAAATGCGTCTCATTTTAAAGTAAATTCGTTCATTTTGAAAATAATTTATTGTATACCTGCACTTGCGTTGGCTCATTAAATTAGTTTCATAACATGTGTTCTATCATTTTTTGGGTTCCGTTGCCAAAATGACAAAAACGGAACCTTTATAGTTTTCGCATGTCCATCAGTCTGTCAGTCCGTATGTCACAGCCATTTTACTCGAAAAATATTATATAATATATTGTAGAGGGACACTCCATAAATAGTAATTATTAAACATGTATAAACCTAAAATTACAATATTATTTTTTAGGGTTCCGTACCCAAAGGGTAAAAACGGGACCCTATTACTAAGACTCCGCTGTCCGTCCGTCCGTCCGCGTCCGTCTGTCACCAGGCTGTATCTCACGAACCGTGATAGCTAGACAGTTGAAATTTTCACAGATGGTGTATTTCTGTTGCCGCTATAACAACAAATACTAAAAACAGAATAAAATAAAGATTTAAGTGGGGCTCCCATACAACAAACGTGATTTTTGACCGAAGTTAAGCAACGTCGGGCGGGGTCAGCACTTGGATGGGTGACCGTTTTTTTGCTTGTTTTGCTCTATTTTTTGTTGATGGAGCGGAACCATCCGTGCGCGAGTCCGACTCGCACTTGGCCGGTTTTTTTTTAATAGTGGGTTTTGGTTGTCACCCAACGATATGTTTATCTTTGGTTGTGATGACTGTAATTTCTCATAAATATGACCTTACCGTGTACGAACGTTGGCCTGGGATCGAAATCCTATAAATTAAGTAAACACATTTAATAATTAATAGGCTCACTTTTGCGTAAAAAAATAATCTTTTAATCTTTACAACTAGCTCTATAAAATCTTTTAAAATAGATAGATAGATTAGATAGAATACTCTTTATTGGCACAACTCAGTAAAAAGATACAAAAGAAAAGAACAATTGATTATATGTAGAGAAGAGAGACAGACAACAAGCGGTCTTATCGGTAAAGAGCAATCTCTTCCAGACAACCTTTGGGTAGCGGAAACAGAGAAATAATCGAAAAGGTAGGTGATGTAAAATCATTATGGAGCCTACGTTTACACACACAATCCCATTGAATAAACATGCACATATACGAAATACAAATAGACATACATAAACATACATATAAATATATACTTTTGTATAAAATAGACCGGAATATAGCAAATATGACAGCAGCATGTCAGCCATACAGAGTAACAATAAATATATGCTATACAAACTGCACTAAGGGAGAGAAAAAAAATGTTTTTAAGTAATTTTTTGAAAGCATCAAGAGATTGAAATAGGTACCTACTTAAAGCTTAGAAAGATCAACAACCCTTTTTAGCAAAAGGCAAACAGCGATTGAGTTTAAAATTAAGCTCCCTTTTAAAATCTTGGCAAATTATTAATACTCGTTCGTTTCTGATTCCCCAAAATAATTGGATTTTGCATATTAAAACAATGGTTTTTTTGTATGGCCGCGGAACGAGAAGTCATTTATAAAAAGAACTGTAGTCGCAATCACAGAACTAGAATGAGGCTTAGATATACTATTACTTATACTTAATTACTTTTAAAGATACACCTAATTGAAGAGTGCAAAAATAATAATTAAAATGTGTGTTTTAAAAGGAAGCCAGTATGAACATTTCCTGAGTGTCTCGGTATATCCTAAACCAAATAGTCAAAATACTGGATAATTTTTTACTGGAAGTGATCCCTTAAAGGGATAAGTTCGCTTTTGTACTAATCACGAATGTTATGTTTCCTGTTATGTTTTGATTTTTGTACAATAAAGTGTTTTACTACTGATGTAGATGTAGATGTAGCCATATCACTAGCCATACTCTCCGTAGTGAATTTATAGTTCATACTGAACAAATTTTATTAGACATAGACATAGACATAGAAAATTTTTATTTAACACCACATTGAAAAATGTTTACAGGCAATGCTACAAAACATTACAAGCCTTAGAATTAAACTTAAATAGGCACAAATTTATTTGTTTACATGTAGATATAAGTTTTTTTAAATTATGATGCTAAAAAGGAGCGAACCTCAGCATGTGTTGCAGCAGGCTTACCTACTACAACGCTGGTTTTCAGGCCGACCCTTCGTACAATACGAATTATCTTGCTGTTTGTCGGAAACTCTACGGCTAAGACTATTTTAGTTTGTGTAGAAAATAATATAGGTATGTATATATATGTCGAAGAGGGAGAGGGCTAATTGTGTGGGGCTATTTATAGCGTGTGGTGGGCATGGTACCTCGATGTATTACTTCACAGCCAAAATAGTAGGTATGCTACCAACGCATAAAATAAACATTCGGACTCATTAACCATACTAGTGCCTACTATATTTCAGTACTAAATAATCAAAACGACCAATCACTATTTGGATCCATAATTATTTGAATCAAAATAAAAAGATCACATGAAATCGTTCAAATCTTTATTTTACAAAAGTAAGCTTCTAATGGCACATAAGAAATCAAAATAACACTTGGAATAAAACACTTAGTTAAACGGTTAAAGAACGTGAGAATCTATAAGCTTTCAGAATAATCCTTCAGGTATAAGCCTTCAGGAACGTAGCGAATTAGGCACGAGCTTGGCTAACGTCCGATCTCTAGCGCGGTCCGATCAAGAAGAAGGAAGCCAGTTCCAGCGGCGGAGCCAACCGCTCCCGCCTCCAATTCAAGTTGATAAACCTGCCTGACCAGTCTACCAACATAACGACAAAAATGCCCACTCGTGCCTACGTTCACTCAAGATATACCTCTTGACGTTCCAAAGCCTTCTACCTGTCATCTTAGTTCAATAATACGCCAATAGATGGTAGCGTTATTCACTACGCAACTTTTTTATTTCGTTACAAGCAAATAATACGTAGCCAAACATTGCTAATCGACTTTATACAGGCGTTTAAAGCTATGAACTGTAACACTGCAATACGTCCTTCTGGTGTCTCGCTCCGACATATATATGTTTATGTTTGTGTATGTATTTATAAGATTATACTGTATGATACTATGACATATGTGAAGATAGGTTTAATGTTTAGGCTAAATAAATACTTGGGTAATAAAGTATATATTGAGGAAATAAATAACATGAATGTAATAATTTTACTATAAGTAGGTACTGAGATTAACAAAGTTGAACGGCGCATAAGTACGATTTCGACCACTACAGATACGACGGTTTTACTCTAGTACCAGGAGGTAGCGTGCTTTGAAATTCCAGAAGTTGTTGTTATGGGACCAATGCCGAAACCGCGAAAAAAAAGCGGCCAAGTGCGAGTCGGACTCGCCCATGAAGGGTTCCGTATTTAGGCGATTTATGACGTATTAAAAAAAACTACTTACTAGATCTCGATCAAACCAATTTTCGGTGGAAGTTTGCATGGTAATGTAATCATATATTTTTTTTAGTTGTATCATTCTCTTATTTTAGAAGTTACAGGGGGGAGACACACATTTTACCAGTTTGGAAGTGTCTCACTTCAGTTTAGAAAAAAGCGGCCAAGTGCGAGTCGGACTCGCCCATGAAGGGTTCCGTATTTAGGAGATTTTGACGTATTAAAAAAAACTACTTACTAGATCTCGTTCAAACCAATTTTCGGTGAAAGTTTACATGGTAATGTACATCATATATTTTTTTTTAGTTGTATCATTCTCTTATTTTAGAAGTTACAGGGTGGAGACACACATTTTACCACTTTGGAAGTGTCTCACTTCAGTTTAGAAAAAAGCGGCCAAGTGCGAGTCGGACTCGCCCATGAAGGGTTCCGTATTTAGGAGATTTTGATGTATTAAAAAAAACTACTTACTAGATCTCGTTCAAACCAATTTTCGGTGAAAGTTTACATGGTAATGTACATCATATATTTTTTATAGTTTTATCATTCTCTTATTTTAGAAGTTACAGGGGGGGGGGACACATTTTACCACTTTGGAAGTGTCTCTCGCGCAAACTATTCTGTTTAAAAAAAATGATATTAGAAACCTCAATATCATTCAATTCAACAATTCAATTCAATTCAATTGAAGACCTATCCATAGATACGCCACACGTATGGGTTTGATGAAAAAATTTTTTTTGAGTTTCAGTTCTAAGTATGGGGAACCCCTAAATTTATTGTTTTTTTTCTATTTTTATGTAAAAATCTTAATGCGGTTCACAGAATACATATACTTACCAAGTTTCAACAGTATAGTTGTTATAGTTTCGGAAAAAAGTGGCTGTGACATACGGACGGACAGACAGACAGACAGACAGACAGACATGACGAATCTATAAGGGTTCCGTTTTTTGCCATTTGGCTACAGAACCCTAAAAATGTCTGTTTCATACCTCCTGGTATTTCCGGTGGATGCGAATGTGATGCCGCAGATTTCTATGGCTGGGGCCCGTTTCTCAAAAGCTTGTAACTTGTAAAACAAGTGGAAGTCCCTTTCTAACAACAGCTGGCAAAAAGTGACATCCGCTTGTTACAAGTTACAAGCTTTTGAGAAACGGGCCCCTCGTGATAATATCATAAGAACTTCGGCCTATAGATCAAAAATCAGAAATGACAAGAAATACGCTCCCACGCTACGCTAATAATTTACGATGAAGCTTAGATAATTAAAAAGTAAGACGCCAAAACAACTTCCAGTAACAATTAGGTCCGTAATCCCTTGCGCAAATATTATTCTCATTCAACTCAAGACAACGAACCCGAAACGGTGTTATGACTTCATAATTGTTCAAGCGTTTACCACCTTTCTTTTAAGGCAACATGAAGTCAACGCGTGAATCAAACTTTTAATTAAGCCGTCCCGGGGAGGGTTGAAAAGGGGTTGAAAAGGGTTGATATAGTGCTTCATTTGGCCGTAACTTAATAAGAGGGAATAGGGACGCGTTTACGAGGAACTAAGGGCTGCGGGATGGTCTAGTTTGGGAAAAATGGGCGAGTTAATGATGTCTTGTTAATTGGGAGTGTCTTTGGTTGATAACTTGATAAGCGATATAAGCAACTAGTGTCAGTAAAATGTGAAATAGGGCAGTAAGTGGGTACTTATATTACAATTCATACTAAGTGTTTAATTTACAACACTTAAAATGTTTCTGTGATTTCTGAACCGAAAACGAAAATTATTTTTTTGATCTAAATATGTAGGAACCATATGTTAGATAGTATTTTAAGGAGAACACGACCGGACACCTGCAGTTCGTCATGTGCGTCTAATATTGGTCGACAGACCAGGAGCTGCCCAAATAAAACTTATTGAATGATAATGATAAAAAATTGAACGGTTGAAGATTTTTACCTACTTACCAAATTATGGACCTACATAATATATATTAAACGGTGTACCTAAAATGCGTCCAGCTCCCGAGCTCTTCCGTGCGACATTCCGATATGTCCGCAAACCGCACCGCATGTTGCTCGGAATAATATCGGACGTGTAGGTCGAGTGCTATGGCTTGTTTGACCTTTGCTTATTTATTATGGTCTACCTTTATTGCATACACATAATTATTTGTTTTAGTGTGGAAGTCCAAATATCCTCATAGTATAGTATACTTCCATAATGTATAATATTGTAGATGAAGTATTAGGATTTACTTACGGACCTGTGAGCTGTAGAACTTGCCAAACCTCTTGGCCCAGCCATTAAAAAAAATACAAAACTGAATGGACAAATTATGCAATTTTGGTATTAAGAAAAGGTAATAGGGTAGATATTTTCTGAAAGGGTCGAATGGATTTACCCGAGTTTGAAGTTAAGCGACAGAATTATGAAATCTGCCCACAACACAAAATGGGATTTTAAAGTTCAATTACTTCAAGACGACCATTCCGTATGTTTAGCGACATCCCCGACATCTAGCCAGATTGCCGTATTTATTATTTACGTCGCGAACTACTTATTGTGCGCCATCCGAACGCCATTGTTCGCGGACAACGACAATTCTATTGAAATGTTTCGTGACAAAATATTTCTTGACTCTAGCTAAGAAAAATAAATATTATCTAGCTAAGAAAGTTAGCAAAATCATAAGATTGAGTCTTTTGTAAGTCTTAAAAAGGAGCGTAAAGCCATTAAAAGAAAGTAAAGGGAGCATTAGAAGGGGAAAAAAGACTTGGCGCCCGCGTGAAATTTGCGATGAAAGAAACGGTCATCGTGCGGGTATTTTGCTTTTAACTCAACTACTCTGAAAGATTGCTGAAGGAAGGTTACCTAATGTTATTCAACCGTCTGTAATTTATCTGGGCATGTTTCAAAATTACTGTCTGAAATAGCGTTCGCAACACACATTGGTACAGTCAGCATCAGATATATCGGAGCGGCCAAGCCAAGGTGCTCACAAAAATCTGACTGAACACGCCTCTATTGTCAAGGTATTCTAATACCTTGACAATAGAGGCGTGTTCAGCGCGTGAAAGCAGCAGCGTGGTACTTGTACGCGTTCAGATATTTTTGAGCACCTCAGCCGCTCCTATATATCTGATGGCGACTGTACTAAAAAAAGTTTGGTGAGCGCAAAATTTGGAATGGGAGTAGAGTAGGTATAGAATTATTTAGGTTTAAGAATAACGATATCGATAACCAAACAATGATACGTAATAAATACAGGATTGTACGAGGATTACAAAAGGCTCCCAAAGGGTAGTAGAGGCCAATTCGAACGTACTTACACTGACATCAGAATGATATCTGAATGATGTCGCTTAGTTATCGCGTTTTTTTTGGATTTGAGAATTATTATTATAATCTAAGAATCACGAGCTATTTCTATCCTTAGATGAAATAAAATATCCTAAGGTTTTTATTTCCATTCCGTTACTATTTTTCATTGACTTTGTATGGCGTTAACGGAATAGAAAGATCGAATAATCTTCTTCTTTGACCAACCCTCTTCCCAGCTCATCTGTGGTCGGGTCTCCTTGTAAGTTTGCGTTTGCGTTTGCGTTTGTTCGGGTTGTCTGCGTAGCTAGGCTGTCCTGGTTCATCTCTTTTTGTACTTTGGTCCACCAAGTATCGGTGGTCTACCTCGTCCTCTGAATCGGTTTGGTATGTTCAGGACCTTTTTGACTACATATTCATCCTCTCGCCTGAAAATGTGTCCGAACCAGCGCAGTCGGCTTTCCTTGATTTTTTCCGCTATACCGGGGCTACTTTTACGATCCCCTCACGTGTTCGTTGCGGACCCTATCCAGACGTGTCACACCACCTGCCCATCTAAGCATCTTCATTTCGCTCGTATGTAGTTGTTTCTCGTGTACTGCTTTAGTAGTCCAGCATTCAGCAGCGTACAATAATGCAGGTCTCACTACTGTCTTATAGAGCTTTCCCTTTGTTCTAATGGGCATTTTGGGATCACAAAGAGTTCCGGAGATTGATCTCCATTTAAGCCATGCCATATTTATGCGGTTGTTTACATCTCTATCGATGTTGGCATCTGGTGTGATTGTAGAAAGATTGAAGAATGTTTGGATATTTTGGAAGACTTATTCTCCTATTAGGATTGAAAGAACTCGTGATTCTGAGTAGAAATAACGTTCAAATTCAAATATAAAAAAAAAAGATATGCTACTTTAAATAGGTATTGTATTTACCTAAAACAAAACGATACCTAAAATTGTCCAGATATTCGAATATTAGTTCGAATTGGCCTTATAGTTAGCCTCAACGCAAAACATCGTAAAACCTATGATTATTGCGATTCTATCACACCCTCCGCTTGTTATAAGCAAATCTACGAACCTGGGGTAATCTGGTTAGTGAAATGTGTTTCGGTCTCATTTTATGTGATTTGGAATCGGGAACGCATAAAACGTTGAAAACTGCTCGGAATAAGTGCGGTTAGCAGTAAATTCACGTACAAACTACTCAACTATACGAGGGGTGATAAAACGGATCGGCTTGGGAACATTTATATAACAAAGTATTTTTAGTTTCTTGAAAAACGTTACACATCATCATTTTGGTACTATTAAAAAAGTCTTAAGATTTTTCTTCGTGTTTTTCTTTCCCTACCTTGTGCGTCGCAGTGTCTGCCATCTTGTGGCCTAAATTGAAAACTTAAACTTGTCGGTTCTTTTACCTAAGACGCTTTGCGTCAAAAAGGAGGGGGCTCTTACAACACAACACAATAGAGTTAGTAACTGAGGGCCACTTGTGCTTTCCAGGGTTAACCAACTAACCCTCCCCCCCATGTAACGCGCCGTAACGTTTTTCTGTACCCCCCCTCCCCCAAGTAAAACGTTACGTAACCACCAAGTGACCATTTTTTTACCTAAATGCCACAATTATGTGGCGTAAAGTACCGGAAAGTCGCTAATTAAAATACCTTTTTTGTTTTAATCGCGTTAATATTATTAAAAACAATGTTACGTAACGCGTAGTTCCTAGCGCAGTACAAACAGCAATACTCCTAACTGTACATCGGTACAAAAGGCATAAGGTCCACCGCTGCGCTGTACGTTAATGCAATTGACCATTAACCATTATAAATTGAACCGTAAACTGTAACCCTCCGTTACGATATACGGTTCAATTTGTACCGTGTAACATGTAAGACGTTGTAAATTGTAACAAATGTAAATTGTAACAAATTGCAGTTAACGTTCGGCCAATACTGGTCAACACACATGTCAACACCTTTCGTTTCTGATTCGGAATAAGTTCCAAATATCTCAAAAACCGTGAATCAAATTCCTGTTCTTTATCAAATCCTCGGCATTGTGTTGTTGTTTGGAGTTTTCTATCGGGATTAGAACTTGAGCCTTACTTATAAGATCCTGGGATCCGGCATAGATGACCTCTCGTAGACACCACGATATGAATATCGTAATTACAATAATAAATAAAAGTAAGTTGATACCATATAGGTACTAAAGAAAGAGTGACCAAGTGTCCTTCGGTGGCGGAGGCCGCAAGTAAGTAGGTATTATAGTTGTTTATTTACTACAGGAAATTCCAAACTGATACATCGCTTTACGCGATTACTTCTGTATTCTGCGCGATTACTCATATAAACAAATCTAGTCGTACCCATAGGCCCGGTATCAGGCGTTCACTTGTCTCATTTGCCTGTATTTTATTTGATTAAAGCAATGTTGCAAAGCTGTAGCAAATAAATTATTTGATTGATTGAAAAGGTTTTCATTTTTCTTAAGAATACTTTTTGCCTGTAATTAGGCTATTTGGGCACCAAATTCTTTAAAGGATACCTAATTTTTTATTTTTTTTTATTTTAGCCTAGTGAGCCGCTCCGGCATCGCATAGATTAACAAATTATTCATTTAAACTTTCCTCAAGAATCACTCTATCGATCATCATCTTCCTCGCGTTGTCCCGGCATTTTGCCACGGCTCATGGGAGCCTGGGGTCCGCTTGGCAACTAATCCCAGTAATTGGCGTGGGCACTAGTTTTACGAAAGCGACTGCCATCTGACCTTCCAACCCAGAGGGTAAACTAGGCCCGTATTGGGATTAGTCCGGTTTCCTCACGATGTTTTCCTTCACCGAAAAGCGACTGGTAAATATCAAATGATATTTCGTACATAAGTTCCGAAAAACTCATTGGTACGAGCCGGGGTTCGAACCCCACACTCAATCACTCTATCGATACCACATGAAAATCCGTAGTTTTTGAGTTTATCGCGAACATACAGTATACACACAAACAGACAGACGCGGCGGGGGACTTTGTTTTATAAGGTGTATTATAAATTTTAAGATGTGGCCGTATTTAAGGCACCATTGGTTCGAGGTATCTAGTACTTAGTGATCTGTGGGATCCGGTAACAGCGAATTCGGTACGCGAAAGTATTTAGGTCATGTGAACCAACTCCGTCGATTTGTATGGATGCTGGTGTCAATTGAGCATTCCTGATGTATGATCGATATACGAGCAATATCCGTTCGAGTATGCGTTCATTTTACATATGTGACGTCCCTAGGGTAAAGGTACCTGGCGGTTGGCGCTTACGCTAAGTATTAACGCCGCTTCAATACTCTCCAATACATACCGTAACTAGGTAAAAAGTAAATAATAATTAACTTATTGTATGTGATGATCGATCCTTGTAAATAAACATCACAGGTCAAAAGGATCAAAAGGTCACAGTTCCAAACAAGATAGGCTGATATCGTTCGGCGAACTGCATGGTACTTTGGACATTATCGCAAAACCAGTGCCGTCTAATAAGATTCTAATACGATTGTCTCTGCGCGTGAGCTCTGATCTGCTTGTAATTGGACCGGCCATTGATAGCCTTACTACAAACAAACAGTTAACAGACACAGAAGGCTCACTTTATGATTCAAGAACCTACAACTGACACTCAGATTGTGATACAAGCTTAAAAATTGAATTTCCACTTAGAGTAACCACGGAAATACAACAGACGTAAAAATATTGTAGACTGCGACACGTTTCGGCAACACTGATAACCTGTGCAGGTCGTATTCTCAATATCAATAATGTGCATGTGCACGTAGACTTATATCGACCTTATATGAACCGTGATTACCTTTTGTGTTGTTTTCGAGCTCCCGATATATCGACGCAGTTACATGCATCTTGTTCACGGGTACTGAAGATAGCGGGTCAAAGTTGTGTAGACCGCGCTCGGTCTACCTTCATTCGTTCTGCAGAACATTCTCAAGCAAGCAGGAAGGCGCAAGTTCCTGGAAAATTACACTAGAGTTTAATGCAAATTTCCTTGTTTACTGTTTCTAACTTTACTACCGGTTTGCATTCCCTAGACACACTAAGTAAAGCTTCAACATAAATACTACAGTTTAGAGACATTTGCATTTGTTGTCGTTTTTGTGAGCAGATTCGATAATTTTACGATTTCTTTCAATCGATAATTTTCTTCAGCGCTTTGACATTGTTTGTTACAAAAATGACAACTTGTTTACGTATATGGTGACATCATGTTTATAATATTTTTTTTTAATACAATACATCTGTGTTAACAAAAGTACGACTATTTGCTTTTAATGCAATTGATAGGTACAGCTATTGACAGAAATGTATGCAAGAACAGACTTTAAGACCGAACGAGAAATTTTAATTAGTTTATCCTCAGTTTTATACATCGATAGACCGATAGACATGGCTCTAGCTTATATTCTATTAGGTCTATCCACTGTGGCCTATTTGTTATATCTTTATTTCACTCGTACGTTTAACTACTGGAGGGACCGAAATGTCCCGGGACCCGCGCCCGTTCCTCTGTTCGGGAACATAATGGAGTCCGCTTTACGTCGCACACATGCAGCATTAGTCATGGAGAAAATTTACCAGAATTTTCCAGATGATAAAGTAGTTGGAGTTTACAGAATGACGTCACCATGCCTCCTGATCCGAGACCCTGACATTACGTAAAACATGTCATGATTAAAGATTTTGATAATTTCGTGGATCGTAGTATACATTTCGGCAGTAAACAAAATGGGTGATAATATTTTCCATGCTGATGCGAAGACGTGGAGAATATTGAGAAACAAATTCACGCCACTGTTTACTTCAGGTAAATTGAAAAATATGCTGTATTTGATGAAACAGAGTAGTGACAAAGTTATGAAACACGTTGAAGAGTTAGTCCAAATGCAACTTGAACAAGAAGTTTATGAACTCATGGGCAACTTCACTATGGGGTCTATAGCAGCTTGTGCGTTTGGTCTAGATTTGGACCCGACTGAAAAGAGTGCTACAATAGAAGCATTAAAAAACATAAATTACAAAGTATTAGGTCTCACTGACGCCTATGAATTAATCTTACTGTACCCTGGACTTATTAAATTTGGTGTTTCAGTTTTTCCTGATGAACTAGTAGAATATTTTAAAGGGCTCGTAGCTCAAGTCACTGCTGCAAGAAACGGAGTCCCAACAAACAAAAAAGATTTCATGGATTTACTATTAGAGATGAAACAATCAAACACATTGCAGGGAAGCAAACGTTTGGAAGGCAAGGACGCAGACAGTTTAGAAATAACGGAAGATTTAATGGTTGGTCAGGCTTTTGTGTTTTACGCTGGAGGGTATGAAACATCCGCGACCACAATGTCATACATACTGTACCGCCTTGCTTTAAACCCGGAGATTCAGGAGAGAGTGGCTGCTGAAATTGAAGAAGTCTTCGATCGAAACGGTGGTGAAATAACATACGAAGCGTTGAAGGATTTAACATATTTTGATAGAGTTTTCTATGAGACTCTTCGCTTGCACACGGTAGGAGATCCTCTTCTTCGCGTCGCTGCTGAAGACTACAAAGTACCAGGAACCGATGTAACTCTTCAAAGAGGACAAACAGCTATTATTCCTATAATATTGGTTTTCACTATGATGAAAAGTATTGGCCCGATCCATTAAAATTTGATCCAGACAAGTTTAGTCCAGAAAATGTGGCTAAGAGACATTCAGCAGTGTATCTTCCCTTCGGTATTGGACCGAGGAACTGTATCGGGGCAAGGTTTGCGAAGATGCAGATCCGCTTGATGATGGCAAAGCTGCTCAGCAGGTTTAGAGTGGAGCCAACGGAGCACACGTGCCACGAGTTCCGGTTTAACACGTACAACCTGGTGGCGTTCCCGATTGGAGGAATCAGGATGAAGTTGTTGCCGAGACATTAAATCTTTGAATATTTATGTACCTAATAAAAAAATGATTTACTTCTAAAGTTAAAGATATTTAATTACTCATTGAAGTTATGGACCATAGTATATCACATAATAAATAATAGATACTAAGGTACAGAAGATACACTCACTAACAAAACGCGTCTTTTACGACAGATATTGACCGGTAGGTGGCACAAGCGCGAGCAGGCGTCCGTTCCTTAGCAGTGCGCGGCAATTACTATGGCTAGACACCAAACTTGGTGTGGGCCGCATGTACTTGTAGGTACTTGTAGCGACGCGACGAAATCGCGGAGTGAGCCACGCCTGGTTTTAATACTGGAATAATTATAGGGGAGGTTGTTCGGTACTTTTGTATATGTACGCACAAATACTACGTATTTTCGTTCATTATTTTCAAATCGATTAATACTTAATCGACTAGCATATTCCAAACGGGATAAGCCTAAAACGGAACGCTTTTCTAAAAGCGCGCAACACTGAAAGCTTGAGTGTTGCCATACTCTTCTCAACGATCTCAAAAAATCGAAAACGCGCCGTATCTGCTCGCTCCGTCGAAAGCTTGAGCTTTTAAACCCAAAATCAATCCTACAAGTGTCCAGCACAAATAGAAGTCGTCTGCCGACGCCAGCCTATGAGATTTCTACATTTCATCATCGAAGGAACCAGACCAGGGGCCCCTAAGGAAACAGCATACCAGATTCCAGGTCAGTCCCCACGGTCTATGCTAGTCAATTTACCCAACATAATTGTGTTCGAGCCGGATATTACTATCTGGTATCGGTTTATATGCGTATTATTTGTGCTGTACCAAAGTAATTTCAAGTAAATTCCTTTCCTTTGTTCGTAAGTTAGCGAGAACCTACCTCCGCTTACAATTATAAATATCGAGTTTCCGACAACGTCGTGCAATATTTCTCAAAAATACTGATACGTACAGTTAGATCTCAACGAGATCATTCTAATTATATATAGTTTTATATGGTTTTGAGCACTTTTTGCGAAATTACATTCGTCTATAATTCCGAGAACCGGGCGGTAGATGCGCGTGGAGTCATTTGCCTAGTACTAATACCTAGGTCTAAATATAGTTTGTCGCAACTCATTTCTTTATTTTGTACAACGTACATTACATTTAGTATTTACGTACTTAAGTGTATTTTTTAAGGTTCAGGTATTACATACCGGAAAACCAAGTTATCGGTTACTGTCATAATTACAGTATCGAGTAAACTGTCGCTCGTATTGCGTACGGCACAGAGTTCAAATTTCTTTAGCTCGGGTTCTACCGACGGGAAATATTATCTTTGTAATTGACATTGCATGTTAAATTACAACTTACTTTTAACTTGCGACAAATTATATACCTATTTTATTAACAAACTAACATATTTGCTAGTACCTAGCCATTTTTAGAGATCTTATAACTTAACATAACGTATATACCTACTATACAGATTAACAAGTTCAATCATCTCTTATCTCGTGATAACGTTATTATTTTACACAGTAAAATAACTCAATTTCTTACAAAATGACAGCTATGGAGATTGAACCATTGACATTCGAACGTGATTTAGCGATTAATAATATTCAAAAAATTGTAGACTGTTCGAATAATGTAGCCGAATTTCGAGTTCGAGTTAAAGAATTAGCCTCAATCAAAAAATCATTTTTCCAAGTTCAAGCGAAAATTGAAAAGTTATCGGCAAAGAATGAGTCATTCAACCGCGATGATAATTTAGCTGTGAGAAACCAATTCGATTCTTTGTACTTTAAGGTCCAAGTTGCCTTGGATACGTTTAAGGAGGAGCGTAAACAAAGTATTGCGTCATTTACGTCTGCCTGCGGCGGACTTAATGGGGTGTCACATGCAAATTGCTGCGCTCAGCAATCAAATCAATCGCATATTCGTTTACCGCGCTTATCGCTACAAACATTCACAGGTGTTCTAACTGAATGGAATGCTTTCTATGATTTATTTAAATCACTTGTACATGACAACGTCACTTTAACAAATGTCGAACGCTTCCGGTATTTGTTATTGTTTTTAAAAGATGAACCGTATAATCTTATCAAATCGATTCCTGTTACGTGAGAGTCAGAATGGCGGGTGTATGTAAATAAAATTAAACAAAAAGCATACCATATTTTAGTACCTAATTTGTACTATTTGGTACCTCATATAAAAAAATTAGTACCTCACGGTATTTAAAGTTATCAGCAAAAAACGTTACACCCGCCAACCTGACAGTCAGAATGGCGGGTGTATTTTATTACGCTATGATCCCGCGATTATTGATAAATTCTATAAACGCCAAATTTTAGTACCTTTTTAGTACTTTCATATTCAATTATAAATTGAGCCATTTTATTTGTGGTTTCCGAGTTATACTCATTTTACACTTTGCATTGCTATTCAAAAAATTCAGGCGCTTTAATTTTTCACCGTATCGATATCGTTTTTAAGAAAAAACGCTACGCTACAACTATTTTTATTACGCCAGGATTTAGTACCTTTCATGATTAATCTGTTACCCTTTCACGGTTAATCTGTTAGGTTCAATTAACTATGAAAATTACGTCTTACAAATGGCCAGGCGCCATGTCAAAGGATTCTTCCTAAGAAATTCCGCTCTTCATTGTGGCCTCATCTGTAGTGCGAACGATTTTTGTTCAGCTGACCGATTTTAGTCAACTAAAATACTCGCCACTCGACTAATATAGTCCGAACTAGGCTATAGTGATTTTTTTTTTCAAAAAACTGTTTAAGGCATAGTATGTAGGTACATGTAGGTACAGGCATAGGCTATCAGACTTTGGAACGTTCTCCCACTCTCTATCAGATAAGCGCAGACCAAATTCACATTCAAGCGTACCTATGCTGCGCAAGCATTTCCTTAACAAACTTTCTTCTTCGTCAACTTAATGATTCACACTAGTTAGGTATACAGGTTGGCCAAAAAATACGTGCATTTCCGTTGCCAGGGAGGTTTTGGGATTATACTTATTGAGCAACTTTTACTATGGGACCAACCCCGAAATTACGAAAAAATAAGGGTTATTCCCACTAGTTACCACCAAGATGTTACCAGTGGTAACTACTGGGAATTTTTTCCCACTTTTTACCGCTGGTAACTACTGGGAAAAATAATTCCCAATAGTTACTACGAACTCGGTTTGGGAAAAAAAACATTTAACGAGGAATATCTGCGTAGAATGTGTAGGTACTTACTTACATTAAATGTTGGCTAACATTCACAAATTCGACGAACAGATTTAAATCATTTTCATTCAGGAGCAGAAAAATCGGTAGGCGTGTAGGTAATAGGTATATGTGACGCATGATATTATTACTTACCTATAGGGATTGCAATCCGATCTGGTTTTGAATCCGGCCGGATCCGGTCGGATTTTGGCCTCAATCCGGCGGAACCGGCCGGATTGGTATTGCAGATAAAAAAATCATCAAGTCACGTATTTTATTATGGTTTTTAGCGTTATATGCGAAGTTAGGGATATTTTTTAGTACACAGTACTTACGGTGCACGGGAATCTAAACACTACGACACATATTTCGAGCGAGAAAATAGAACGGCAACGTCGCACCCGGCGCATATATCACGCGCGTCGAGCGACGTTCGAATATTGGCGAGAATTATTAAATTATAGCAGTGTTTTAAGCTGTTATTTTATATTTTAGCGCTTTGATTCATTTTACCGGATCCGGTAGCTTGAAAAATGTGCCGGATTCGGCCGGATTATCGGATCCGCCGGACCGGATTGCAATCCTTACTCACCTATTTATATGCAAAGGGTTAGCTTTATTTACTTAGGTATATTTCATGTTTTGAATATTGGAAATTTGATTATTTATTTCTACAATAAGTAGGTACCCGTACATAGCACAATACACCGGCATCTTGAACGTTCCGTCATCGCGTCGCTAACCAAACTGAGAGTACGCCAGAAGTCCGCCAGATTCATGTCGCGAGGCGAGTTAATGAGAGTCGGGGCGGGGCGGTGCGTGGCCGTTCTGTATGATAATACTACCTATTACTTATTCTGTGCCACTGGGAAAAGGTGGGAAAAAAATTCCCAGTAGTTACCACTGTTATTTTCTGCCTCTGACATTTGCTCACAATAGGGGAATGTGAAAAAAAAAATCATTCACTGCAAGTGAGTTTAATTGTTCAAAGTATTTAATTAAATTATTTTTGTTCACATTACCCCTTTTCCCCATAATAATAAGCAGTGTTGTCTTTGAATGAATATTACTGTCACTTAAAATTTGTTTTAAGATATTTTCAAAGCTACAGCCTAGCAAAAAAGAGTAGAAATTAAAAAGTGGCAACACTGTAGTGTCGTCCCTTTCAAATCAATATATATAAGAGAACGGGATGACACTACAGTGTTGCCACTTTTTAATTTCTACTCTTTTTTGCCAGGCTGTACTATGAGGCAGACAATTGCTGATTGTACTAAGTCCCTTTAGGTAAAAGTTTAAAAATTAGCCCATATTGCTTCCAATTTCATCACAATAAGATAAGATAAGATAAAAGATAGTTTATTCAAGTAGGCATAATTACAATGCGCTTATGAACGTCAAATAAAGCTAGGTAGACCGGCTCCAACCCTACACCTCTGCCCCGAGAAGATTTAAATACATAATACACAATACATAATAACATTAGGTTTAGGTGTGCTCTGTTGTGTAGTGTGGAAGGAGCTGTATCATTTATTTACTGTTGTGGTAAACCGTCATACAGGCTTGGGTCGAGTACACTGGTCAACACTTGCGTACAAGCACATGACTGGGCATTGGTCAGGGACTCAAACCGCTCTGAATTAAGCTTAATCTGGGAGATCCATGGCCAAAGAATATTCATTAATCACCTTTTTTGAACTCTCATTTATTGTTTCTAGGGATTATATTGATTCCCCTAAACTCTGATATTTTAATTTAAAAGTCTTCATATTGTAATTGACTATTTTCTAACTGAGCAGAATACAAATATAAGTTATCCACTAAATTTAAGTTAATTTTATAAAATCTGATTTTCAACTATTTATTTATTTTTGACAATTTTTGGTTTTTTGTACGAGTCTATTTAATTAAATGAAAATGAAAATATTTATTAGGGTAACAAACAAATTACAGTTACAAGATATGGCTGGAATTTCCTAGTAGATGAGCATACATCTGTATCAGTCAATTTAATATATTTCATTAGTTTGTTTCTGCTGCAATTTACTAACCTTGGTGTGGTGGCATCATTGACTAAGGCCCACTTGCACCATTCCACTAACCCGGGGTTAACCGGTTAAAACTAGAGTTACCATGGTTGCCAGTACAATTTGACACTAGGTTAACGGTTTAACCGCTTAACCACGGGTTAGTGGGAAGGTGCAAGTGGGCCTAAGTCTTTAGTGGCCACAGGGTTTTTAATTGGTGCGGCAACCAACTAAGAGTCTGGCCGGACCAGTTCTTTGAACAAGGTCTGAGTGTGTGCCGCTGCTGCATTGTTTTGGGCCTCCTGTAGCTCATAGATTTGTTCGTGGGCGTCGTGCAGTGCTCTCTCCAATGAGTTGATGTCCTTCAGGGCCTGCTCATATGCAGCACTACACTCAGTGAACCTGTCTCCTGAAGCCGGGCCCACTCTGAATTTACATTATTGTAATCAGCTTCAAATGAATTCGGTTCCTTTTTCAGCTTATCATTGCTATTATTTACTAATATTTTAGTTCCTTCTCACTGTCTTCTCTTTCACTGAGCAATCGAGCACAAGACTCCTTGGATATTTTCAACTCCAGCAAGGTAAGCTGGAGTTTATCAGTCTCCTGCTGGCGAGCCGCTGCGGCTGCTCTGCGGGTTAGCATTGTAGATGGTTTGTAAATTATATTAAACCCAAAAATAAACAAGGAATCCCCTACTCTTACTTACTTACATGAAATAGTGACGATTGACTATGTCTACACTGTATTCTAACCCTGTACAATGATTAACGCTTTAATATAAACACACTTGGTAATTACTAGTTATAAAAAAAACCAGAAAGGATTCCAAGGCGAACACAGGGGTCAAATGTATAACCTGTAACGGCTACAAATTTGAGATATTACAAGTCACTTGTAAACGTCACTAAAGCAGTTCACTTATTATGTATACATAAAGCTCAATGTTAAAACTATTTAATTCACGCTTACGATGCTTACCATTACCTGAAAAAACATTAAAATTAAAATATACAAGGGACCTAGCAAAATCAGCTGCTTATCTTTTTTTTTTATTGTATGGTCGCTTATCGTTTGACAGCTAGGGTTGCCATCCTTGCATTCATGCCTTCATGTATTGTACAATAAAATTATAGTTTGTCAAAGGACTGTCTCATTTCAAACATAGACAGAGAGAATCATACTATCTTTGTCTTACACTAAGTACTAGCAACCAAAAGAAAAGGATGAATATAGTTTTTATAACATTGCAGTAATACTCCCTATACAGCCGTGAGTAAATGTGCGACCATAAGCCCCCATTCGCACGGCAGCTTTTTCAACGCGCGTTAAAAAAGAGCTTGAATCTGTCAGCACTCTAAATTCGATTGAATGACCAAGGCTTAAAGTCGAAAATCCAACAACGCTTGATAAAAAGCGCCACCGCTGTCGTGTGAATAAATACACATGTATCCATTTGTGTCATTCAAACGCTTTTTTAACGCGCGTTGAAAAAGCTGCCGTGCGAATGGGGGCTAGTGCCCCATCACACGAACGCTTTTTCAACGCGCGTTAAAAAAGCGTTGAATCTGTCTGCACGCTAAATTCAATTTAATGACCAAGGCTTAAAGTCGAAAATCGAACACCGCTTGTAAAAAGCGTCAACGCCATCGTGTGAATAAATACAGTCAGCAGCAGAAGTTGCTAAGCGGGCCAGGTGTTCAAAATGATCTTGACGCGACTTTATTAGAGAATAAGAGCGTGTCAAAATAATTCAGAACACATCACCCGCTTGGCATCTTCTGCTGCTGACTGTACACATGTATCCATTTGTGTCATTCGAACGCTTTTTTAACGCGCGTTGGAAAAGCGCTCGTGCGTATGAGGCCTAAAGTGATTAACTTGCGAACTTGGAGCGTCGCACCCATAAGTGAGAGCAAGAAAGAGATATCTGTTTCTCGCTCTCACTTATGGGTGCAACGCACCAAGGTCGCGGTACGGTGCGATAGTGTGTTACCACTGTAAAATACAAATAGGAACAGTATTAGGGTATGCGCGCACGGACAACTTAGTCGCCAGGCGACTTATTTGTCTCTTACGACAAATTAATCGCCTCCTCGCCGTGATGCGCGCACGAGAGCGACAGCAACAATACTTTTTTCTACGCAGTCATCAACATGGATTGCGAAGAGACGGCTGTGGTCGTTGCACTCGTATTAAAAAAACCGATGAAAACGTCGAAAAATCAATATTGGGTGCATCCATTATGACTATGTTGTTTAAGTTAAATAAAGGATTCTACTTAATAAATAATTATTACAAAATATATAGAGGTCTCCATTCCACTTCTTTAATTAGCCTACTATTATCGATTATCATCTTCTACCACCGGCATTTTACTTCGTATTGAATGCGGGCGCGTATCCGTACACGTACACATACAAGCTCTCGCCGCGGCGGTCGAGTGGAATCTGAGGGCCTACCGCGAACCACGTTCGACGTGTTGCCTCTCTGTCGCACTTATAAATTCGTACGTAAGTATGACAGGGAGGTAACATGTCGAACGTGGTTCGCGGTAGGCCCTCTGGCCGGCCGGCGACTTATTTGTCGCCCGTGCGCGCACTAGCATTTAAACCAATAGGGAAGGCGACAGTTGCGTCGCGGGCTTGTCTCCGAACCCGCGGACAAAAAAGTCGCCCGCGAGTCGCGTCGCTACGTGTGCGCACTTCCATACTAACCCATAGACTTGACGTGAGAGACAAAATAGTCGCGGCGACAAAAGTTGCCCGTGCGCGCATACCCTTAAACCGGCTTTAAATTGCGTCTAATATCTACAATGAAAAAAAAAATTACAAGTTTTAATTTTAAATATTGTTTACGTCTTAAGGCCCCAGTACACAATGGACCATTGCCGGCCACTCCAAGGGACGTAGCCATGCGGTAGAATGAGATAGCAATATCACTTGCTCCCTCTAACGCATAAATGCGTCCCTTGGAGTGGCCGGCGATGGCCCATTGTGTACAGGGGCCTTACCAGACTATCGCACCGTACCGTGGCCTTGGAGCGTCGCACCCATAAGTGAGAGCGAGAAACATATATCTCGCTCGCGCGGAAAGTCGCGGTGAAGGTCGCGGTGCGGTGCGATAGTCTGTTAGCTACTTTATAACCGTTTACATTCTCGTGCGCACCGCGAGCCGAGCCACGAGCCGCGAATGTAAATTAGCTATTACATTTCATCGTTGTTCAATGTACATCGCTGTTTTTTGTTCGTTTCCTAGGGATACCATACTTTAGTTTGCTTTACATTGCTACTGACATATCCAGCTTGTCAGACTATAAACGTTTAAAATTTTATCTATATACATATATATATATCTTTATCTATCTGTATACTTGGTCAACCAGATCTTGACAGTAGAAAAAGGCGGAAAATTTGAAAAATGTAGGCGCGAAGGGATTTCGTCCCATAGAAAATTTGAATTTCGCGCCTTTTTTTACTGACGAGATTTGGTTGACCAGCTATAATTGAACCTTTTATCAATTCCAACTTTTTTAAATACGTGGCAAAAATCCGTGATGCCGCGCGCTGAACACAGAGCGAGAGATTTAAAAAAAGGAAGGTTCTTGGAGGGAAACATTAAACAGATAAAAACTTGTTATAGGTTTTGTAAAATTATTTAGCGATCAAATTATTCATTTTAAATCTCTATTCATCCAAAAGTTAGATTGTTACTTATTTTATCGTTTCAAGTGCAAAATGGAAAGATTGAAAGAACGGCCTAAAGTTTTTATAAAACATAAACTCGCGTATTGTATGAAAGTTTGTAGTGTCATATAACATAAGAATTATGAAACGTGGAAGAAAAAATGTTGTAGACATAGCAGAGCAGAAAATCGTCTTGGAGAAATATCAGCAATACTTTCAATCGCGAAATAATTTGCCTTCGCCCAATGATAATATATTTACAGAAATTTGCAATGAACTAGAACAAAAAATCTCCACGAAAGCTTTGTTTTTGTCAGTAAAAAGAAACTTTGATTATTTTTTTCCGACGCACAGCGAACAACAAAGTATTTGTGAACAAATTTCGTCAGATGAAAGTGATACAATTAGTGACACTGATAAGTCATTTCAAGAAAATGAATTGACTGAAAATAATGACGAGTCTCAATGTATTTCCTTTTCATTAGATATATATCAATGGAAAAAAATTCAACCAATAAGAAAGTGTTCCGTTAGAAATAATATTGATTCTGGGTGCCATGTTCTACAACAAAAGTATGTATTACCCAAATATGAATGGTCTGATTTATTACGGGAGAAAATTTGGACCTCGTGTAAATTCCCTTGCAGTTGGAGATTTAAAACACATTTTATAAAATATGACGATCGAATAACATGCTTGGGCCAATGCAAGCAATGCCAAGCGGTGATTAAAATATGCATTGAATGGCCTACTGATAATATAGCGTCTTGCACTGGCATAATAACCGGATTTGATAAAAAGTTCCATCATGATGTACAGAAGAAAATTAAAATGTCAGTAATAACGCGTAAAGATTTGTTAAAAGACTTACAGGACGAAGCTCCGATAATAGTGCATAAAAAAATGGTTAATGCGGCATTGGAATCTGGTGATGCTGAGCCTCCACATTTGCCTTCACATGGTTGCTTGCGACAAATTAAACATGAATATAAAGTAAGTCAACATTACCATTCTGATCCCATTCTCGCACTATTAGTTATGGCAAAACACGTGAAACCCTATGATGACTTTATAAAGCAAATAACTTTACATCCAAATTTTTACGTACACTACTGGTCATTGGCTCAAGACACTTTCTATGCCACGCACGCTCTTTCTAACAGAGTTATAATGAGTATCGACGCTACCGGAAGCCTGATAAAAGAATCTGACATAATCGAGAGAAATAACATCTTCCTATATGAAGCAATTATGTACAGCGATAAAAATGGACGGAGTGTCCCCATTACTCAAATGCTATCCAGTAGCCACACAATGGATACCATATGTTTGTGGCTCAAATCTTGGAGGGGCAATAAAATTCCTAACGAAGTAATTTTGGATGATTCATCCGCTTTAATCGGAGCTACAATAAAGACATTTACTGACTGCAATTCTACCAATGATTACCTAATAAAATCATTTGAGAAATTAGAAAGCAACGAGAGAACACCAGACGAATGCTTTGTTCGTCTTGACACAAGCCACTTTGTTAAAATCGTCAACAATCTCTCTTGTTTAAATAATGTGGACTCGAGGACAAAATACTTTTACACAAAATGTATTTTGTATATAAAAAATCTGGATGATTACAACGAGGTAAAGAAAATTATTACAGATATAATAATCGTATCTCTCAACAAGTACGACGACAGTTCGCGCGTACAAGACGCTAAATTAAGACTAAAACAATTAGGACAGTCAGTAATTATTGACGAAGACAAGGACAAAGAAGTGCTTAAACGTGACATTGAAGAGCATACCAATTCGGAAATATTACATTCTAAAGACAATAACACCTCTGCTGTGACACTATGGTTTAACGGCACCGTAGATCGCGAAAGTCTTATAGTCACTTTAAGTCAGGACGACGAAAATGTTTTGGGAAATGAAAATTTATTTTACATGCCGTCATTCATACCAACACTAAAGCGATTAGTTCGGCAACTTCCGTTATGGAGTAATATTATGATACATACTTACCAATCTGAAAATTTTACACCATCTTCGTCGAATGTGGAGAGCTATTTTAAAACACTCAAACGATATTTATGCCACATTGCCATTAAATCAAACAGACTGAGATTAGACGATTTCATTGCAAAACATATAGATTTTATAGAGGGAGAAGTGAAAGAAGGAATAAGTAACAATAATAGACTAGTCATCACCTCTAAACCTAAAAGGAGACCAAAAGTACCAAAAGCAGAAACGAAGACCTCGACGGAGAAAGAAATGGAAAAAATGTTCAAAGACGACTCAATTTTTTCGAAGCATCCATCATGTGTCGAAAATTGGAAAGGAAAAGGTAAGACGAATTTTTTTCGTCTATTTTTAAAGTTATAGGTCCTCTCTTCCAGTATACCGGCGGCCTACAATTCTTATTACTTTGTTAGGGTTCCGTACCCAAAGGGTAAAAACGGGACCCTATTACTAAGACTCCGCTGTCCGTCTGTCTGTCTGTCCATTTGTCTGTCCGTCTGTCTATCTGTCACCAGGCTATATCTCATGAACCGCGATAGCTAGACAGTTGAAATTTTCACAGATGATGTATTTCTTAAATGATTTTACAGTACATATGTGGTTACTTTTCCGTACTAGTGCGTAAAATAGCACTTTTCGTGCGTGTGTCGAAACTTTAAAGTGCCATATGTACTGTAAAACGTTGTTCGATACACGTGCGAATAGGTAATTCGCAACTCGTGTCGATTTAAAACACTCCCTTCGGTCGTGTTTTAATTTATCGCCACTCGTTTCGAATTTACTCTTTTTCGCACTTGTATCGAAAATAACTATTCCTACTTCTTTTTCTATTATTTTAGGTAAGACGATTAAAAAAGGAACCAAACGAAGAATAACGCAGAAGACACAGGTTCCCTTATTACTGAATGGAACACTGGCTGCTGGAGCTGCTAAAAATATTCATGTATCGAATACATGTGCTTTCGACTCAGTTTCGCAAGTAATAGCGGCTGCTTGTGTCGAAGGGTTTGATGTAAGACGCAGAGTGACAACCAGCGAAGACCAATACTGTCAATTCATAAAAGCAATGATTAATGCGAAAACGAGAAGGGCGGACTTATATAAAAGAAGAACCGAAATCCTCCAGCGACATTTTTCTGCACAAAGCGTCGGTGTTGACACCTACGTTAGTTGCGAATGCAATGTAAACTTTATTTTTGAAAGAATATTGTTTGATGAAATTTATAGTGCTACAGTACGAGAATCTTGCACAAATACGGCTTGCGCAGTCAATAATATAAGGAGAAATATTGCATTTCTACCATTAAATTGTGATATGCCGATTTCTTCATTAAACCAGTCAGCAGAGTCGATGTTAGTTGAAGACAATAACATAGTCCAATGTAGACGTAATGACTGTAAAGGTGTAAGAACTTTTATGTACCAATTGTGCGACACTATAGCCTTTGAATTCAACCAAACGGATATTATATCACTTGATGACGTACCAACTGACATAAATTTAAACAGTATAAAATACGACGTGTTAGGACTTGTGGAATTTTTACCTTCTAGTGGTGACATCACTAACATAAATGCAATTGGACACTACAGGGCACACTGTCGTGTAAACGCTAGGTGGAAGTGTTACGACGACCTCAAATTTAACATTAGTAAGAGCCCTAAGCGTTTGATGGCGAACTGTGTTCTCTATGGAAGAAAATCTATCTGATTTTAAAATAACTGAAACCGCAAGAGACATTTATTTTATTTAGTGTACCTGTCTACCTACGTACCTACGTCATGCTCTCAGGCAACCACATTGCGTTTTGTCATTTTTAATCACAGAACTAGATGACAAAGAACGACTGTCACTACTTCAAACGAGCGAGCCGCACTTTTGAAGTAGTGACAGTCGTTCTTTGTCATCTAGTTCTGTGATTATAAAAAGACAAAACGCGATGTGGGGTTGCCTGAGAGCATGACGTACCTAGTTAGACATTACACTAAATAAATAAATAAAATAAACGTCTTTGCGCACCAAAAATTAAATGCAAGTGTGTGCGTAAATTGTCTATGTGAAATCTCTAGTTATGTCATGTTACAACATGATATCTGGGAGACCGCGCTTTGCTCGGAAAACATATAAAAATTCAAAAATGTGCGTTAGCTGTTAGCTAGATCGATTTTTGGCCCCGGAAAACCCCCGTTTCAGAGATCCCTGAAATATATATGTAAATAAATAAATAAACGAGAATTGCCCGTTTAAATGTATTATTAAGTATAGATATTAGATTAATAACCTATCGGTGTTTTGACTGTTTTATATCGACTAAGTACTTTTTCAAATGTCGTTATTTTATCTAAATAAAAACGTGCAAGCCGTGTTTGTGCAAGATTTTCGTAATGTACCATTATAAATTTCATTACTGAACCCTATTAGCGCCTTTTGTGTCTTTAATTTTCCTTTAGAGCGGATGGAAATAAGTAAATAACGAAACTTAAAACCGAAATCTGGATCAAAATGGATAGAAATATATTTCTTAATTATGCTCTGATAGAATGTTGTTCTAAAAGGTGTTGATGATACGTTTCTGCACTACGTAGAGCATGTTACGTTACGTTGCAAATAAGACTATGTTAAAATTTTAACGATAAGCAATTGAAATTTGAGTTTAAATGGATTTGTTATACAATTTCCATTCTGATATTTGACTCCCCATTCCATAAATAACGATACTTTTGCCTAAATTGTGAGGTAATAGTAATAAGTACCCTCAAGATTTAATATATAATTTTATACTTAGTCATGTTTTAATAAAACACGTATTTTACTTTCCTCGTACCGTAAAATGGGGTGAGTAGGTTCAAAACTGAAATTCAAACCTCGATAACATTTTATTTTTACATATGAAAACTGAATGGTGTATATAATAAGTGTTCCGGACGTTTGTATTTTAGTTTTTATTTTATTTTGGGTAGTTCCATTTCATAACTTTGACGATAAAGAGGAAAACCCACCTCACCCCGTAGTGCCTCCTATTTGGGGTGAGAGGGGTTTTCATACAAAGGTGATTTTGGAAGATTGTTGGATCGATTTTTTTTTATTATGCGTATTACTATAGCTCCATTTTAAATTGGAATACATTATTTTTGTAGCAGTAGCCTTAAAATCCCTTCTCACCCCCCTCTCAAACCTTCTCTCCCCATTCATAACCCACCTCTCCCCGCGAAACCTACTCACCCCGTTTTACGATATTCGAAATGAAAAGTAGAGTGTTTAACTCGAGTGAAAGGCATCATATCAGCCTCGGACTATTGGCGCTCTCACTGCGTTCGAGCACCAAACTACCTCGGCAGAGATGAGTGCCTTTCATCCCTTGGTTAACAATCTACTAGTAACACACCTTTGTTTTTATCATGAAATGGTGTTAAAAAAATACCGCTAAACATGTGCATCCTTAAAAAAGTTCAACAATAATTGTTATTTTAAGTCTAGTGTGAAAATTATAATTTCTTGTAAAGATTAATAGAGTCTGTGCGGAAAGAGAAGAGTCGTGAAATGTATGGGCTGCCTTGAAAATGAAAATGAAAAAATTATTTATATATATGCCTTACATTCCACGACTCTTCTGCACAGACTCTATCTACTGGTCATATGATCAATATGATTATCATAATCCTGACTTACCATAATCATAATTGCATATAAAAGTGCCAAAACGCCGAGCATGACGTGCATGCCTATTTCTGTAAATTTAATTAATGTATATACTTAGTGAACAAAAGCCACATTTTTAAGTGATTGTTAAAAATAAATAATTACAGCATTCGTTTATTTAATTTGATTTCAAATTGTTTAAGTATTTTCCTCGCGTTGGTGTGGAAAGATTGTGTTTCATTTGGTAGCAAAGTTTTTTTAAGCCTCATGCGTTGTAGTTGAAACCCTCGCAACTTTCAAGATTCCTGTACTTTAGAACCACGCGCTACGCTCATGGTTCTATTTTTGAAACTTTCACTTACTCGTGTATCAATATTAGCACGAGGATATTAAACAACAACTTTGCCCCTTGTAAAACAATTGCACATTAATGTGCCCAATAATAGGGCAGACATTAACGAAATAGAAATTGCTCAGGACGGATAGTTAGTGTATTATTATAAATACATATTATTATTTTTGTATCTCCTTGGATATCACGGGCCTATAATCCCGGTTTTCTGATAGGCTTGCGTGGGGACACAGATCCAACACGTAGAGGCCCCTTGGAGAGCTTTTATGTCAAGTAGAACGCCTGCTGGAACCCGTTCACAGGTGCAACAATAGACACCCATGAACCGGTATCAGCAGGCATTGGGACTATTGTAGAAAAAGAGAACAGTATACCGATCTATGGATTGAAGTTTTGGGTGGACTATAAGACTGGGTTATTACAAAGACGTACGGACACCTGCCATAACAATGTGTTCACAAGTTATCGAGGCAGGTGGTGACTTGCCGCGCACTAGATGGGCCTATTATTTTTATTATTATAAGCCTATACAGTGTCCCACTGCTGGGCAAAGGCCTCCCCCCTCGATCTCCACTCTTCTTATTTGATTAATCACCATGTACTTAAGAGTAGGTATTATGTACACAATTACATGCACAACGAAGAGCGGAATTTCTTCTTAGGAAGAATCCTTTGACATGGCGCCTGGCCATTTGTAAGACGTAATTTTCATAGTTAATTGAACCTAACAGATTAACCGTGAAAGGGTAACAGATTAATCATGAAAGGTACTAAATCCTGGCGTAATAAAAATAGTTGTAGCGTAGCGTTTTTTCTTAAAAACGATATCGATACGGTGAAAAATTAAAGCGCCTGAATTTTTTGAATAGCAATGCAAAGTGTAAAATGAGTATAACTCGGAAACCACAAATAAAATGGCTCAATTTATAATTGAATATGAAAGTACTAAAAAGGTACTAAAATTTGGCGTTTATAGAATTTATCAATAATCGCGGGATCATAGCGTAATAAAATACACCCGCCATTCTGACTGTCAGGTTGGCGGGTGTAACGTTTTTTGCTGATAACTTTAAATACCGTGAGGTACTAATTTTTTTATATGAGGTACCAAATAGTACAAATTAGGTACTAAAATATGGTATGCTTTTTGTTTATTTTTGTTTACATACACCCGCCATCCTGACTCTCACCCTGTTACGGATTCTAATTACGAAAATGCCTTACAGGTATTAATTTCGCGTTATGAAAACAAACGAATTATTTCAACAAAACACTTTGACAACATTTTTGACTGTGAGTCAGTTAACGAGAAAAATGTTGAATCAAGTTTACGTAACTTGATGAATTGTTATCACGAGAATATTACTGCTTTAAAATCATTAGGTTTACCAGTTGACGACTGGAGTTTCGTACTTTTAAATATTTTGCTACGCAAAATTACAACTCATATTCGTAGGCGTTTTGAATTATCATTAAAAACTTCATGTGAAATTCCTGACGTGGCCGAATTACTCGATTTCCTCGATAAGGAACTAGCGGCATCTGAAGTGATGACCGCGTCCGCACGTACTTCAAGTACATCCGCGGGGCCTGCGCAGCGCGCGGCGCCCGCGCTCGCTGCTGCTGGCGGAGCGGCTGGCTCGGCCCGGTCAGCTGCGGTGACGTCATCGCGCAATGCTTTGGCGGGAAAGCGTGCGATGTCGCTTACTCGCGCGCACTCCGACGTGCAATATAATGCACCGCGCAATAATAACTCTTCGTTTGCGCGTAACTCGCGTACTATGAGTGTACATGCTACAACTGCGGTGGATTATTTAAATAAATTTAAATGCGCGTATTGTAAGGACAATTCGCATCCTTTATATAAATGTGAGAAGTTTAATACGCTCACTTTAAAGGAACGAAAACATTTCGTGGAACAAAATAAACTTTGCACCAATTGTTTATTTAGTGGTCACGAATCTAAAGACTGCAAGTCGCGCCATGCTTGCCGCGTCTGCACTCAAAGGCATCATTCTTCATTACATGAAGATGCGCCGCCTCCAAACGTCTTACTGACTACGGAGTCTTCTTCTTCCCCTGAGTTGCGCTCAGTAGCGGAAACCTTCACGCCCACTCCATTACATGGAGCTACGGGGCATCCTTCTAGTAAGAACTGTACGGTCTTACTTACGACTGCGCTTGTAAACTTACGACCCTGGAACCAAGGGCCTTACACGCCGCGGTCCGTTCGCACCCTTGTGGATCAAGGTGCGCAGACCACGCTCATTTCTGAGTCGTGCGTCCAACGTCTCGGCCTGCCGCGGTACTCCGCGCCGCCGGGCACCACTCTCACCGGCATTGGTGGCGAAGTCCAACCACGTGGTTACGTGTTGTGCGAGGTCACACCTCACAACAAACCCGAGCCGAAGCTTCACATCGAAGCTTATATCTTGTCTGACTTGACAAGCTACATTAATTATATTCCTCAATCAATTGGGAATATTCGGAAGTTTCAACACCTTCAAAATCTTGATCTAGCGGACCCAGAGCTGCGCTCAACACGGCCTGTTGAACTGCTACTGGGATCTGATTACCTGGATAGCATACTGCTACTGGATAATATCAAGGGCCCACCGGGCACACCCGTGGCCATCAATAGCATTTTTGGTTATTTGATAGGTGGTAGAATTTCATATGAAAGTATGAAACGACTAAGTGTCAACTTGAACACTTGCCAACTTGACATGAAACTTCAAAGGTTCTGGGAGTTGGAATCCCTACCAGAACATCCACATCTTACAAAAGATGAATTACGCTGTGAGTCGATCTTCGTCGATACTCACACACGAGATGCAAATGGGAAATATACAGTTTCTCTGCCCTTCAAGGAGAACGCTCCGCCCTTGGGCGATTCTCGTGCTATAGCTCTCTCGCGTTTAACTAAACTAGAGGCACGCCTGTCTCGCGACCCTGCCTTACGTGAGAACTATAACAAAGGTATCCAAGAATACTTAGACTTGGGACATATGGAGCCGGTCACTGACTCAGCGAGTCCTGGCACTCCCCCCTACTATCTACCCCACCACATTGTGGTGAAGAGTTCCACATCCACTACGATTACTACGAAGCATCGTATTGTGTATGACGCTTCATGCAAGACTACATCTGGTCGTTCTCTTAACGATAATCTTCTCACTGGTCAAAAATTGCACCAAGACATTTCTGAAATTTTACTGAAGTACAGACTTCATAAAATCGTCTTTACGGCTGATCTCAAAATGATGTATCGCTACATCGGTCTTTGTAAAGAACACCGTGACTTTCATCGGATTCTTTGGAGATTCTCTCCCCATGATCCCGTAAAGGAATATCGTATGTGCTCTGTCACATTCGGCGTCGCTTCCGCGCCTTTTCTCGCTTTGCGAACACTTCGTCAATTAGCAATTGATGAAGCTGCCAACTTCCCACTTGCCTCGCAAGTACTTCTTAACGAAGTATTTGTTGATGATGTCGTTACTGGAGTTGATACGGTTGAAGATGCTATCACTCTTCAGCATCAGCTAACTTCCATTTGCAAGGCAGGAACCTTTGAACTCCGCAAATGGACCAGTAATAGTTCCGAGTTTTTATCGCATTTAAACGATGATGCTTCCAGTCATGATGACGCTCTTATTCTGTCAGCACTTGACACTGACACTTCCGTCAAAGTCTTAGGGCTCAAGTGGAACCCTAAATCTGACGTTTTTTCCTATCAAACGGATGGAGTAGCTAACTCACGCAAATGTACAAAACGTATAATGTTAGCAGAAATCGCTAAGATTTACGATCCCCTCGGATTTCTAAGTCCAGTGACAGTATTCGTGAAGCATTTAATCCAACTTTTATGGGTATCAGGCTCAGGTTGGGATGCTGCCCCTCCACAGGGTATCTGTGACTTGTGGTTTCGGTTCATCGACGAACTGCCGTTGCTACAAGATATTGCGTTACCTCGTCATGTGCTTCCTAGCACACATGAAGTGTCACTTCATGGTTTTTCAGACGCATCTGAAAAGGCGTACGCCGCCTGCGTCTACATTCGTGTCGTTGACTCGAACGGTGCCATTAGCACTCACCTTCTCATAGGGAAAACAAAAGTTGCGCCGTTGAAACGGCTTACTATCCCTCGATTGGAGCTATGCGGTGCTCATCTTCTGTCAAAATTGATAAAAAAGGTCCTCACTGCTTACAGCAGTAGATTGTCTTTCGACCAAGTCTACGCTTGGTCCGATTCCACTATAACTCTTGCCTGGTTACGTTCGTCTCCAGACAAGTGGCGGACATATGTGTCTAACCGCATAGCGGAGACAACAAGCAACGTGCTTGCCTCGCAGTGGCATCACGTTCAATCCGCAGATAACCCCGCAGACCCCGCGTCTCGTGGTGTTCTCCCATCACAGTTGAACCATCAACTGTGGTTCAAGGGACCTGCTTGGCTCAGTAAAGATGAGTCAGAGTGGCCTAAGACTAACGTCGTATGTCACACCGACGAAGAACGTCGCAAGCATGTTCTTCTCACACAAACCAATGAACCTAAAAGCTTAGAGTTCATTGAGCGATTCTCATCGCTTCCAAGGATGCTACGCGTCATTTCGTATATGTTACGATTCATAAACAAATGTCGTAAAGCCAATAGTCCTACGACTAAACATGTCACAGTTCCTGAGACAAAACAAGCTCTCAGTCGAATTATATCACTTGTCCAAAGTGAATGCTTTTCTGAAGACATCTCGCGTCTCAAGGACGACGATAGATGTACAAAACATCTTCAGAAACTGAAACCTTTCTTGGACGATGCCGGACTCCTCAGGGTCGGCGGCAGAATAAATCGGGGAAACGTACCGTATGATGCCAAGCATCAAATTCTGTTACCCAAGAAACACCATTTCACGAATCTTCTCATTGATCACTATCATAAAACACATTTACATGTGGGACCTCAAACTTTGCAGTTTGCCCTCGCACAGACCTACTGGATCCTGTGTGCTCGCGATGCTGTGCGTATGCGCACACGACGCTGCGTATCTTGTGTTCGTGCACGACCTGTCGCACCACAGCCATCAATGGCTCAATTACCTACTACTAGGGTTCGATCACTTCGTCCCTTCTTAAATACTTCCGTTGACTTTGCGGGACACTTCTTTCTCAAAACAAGTAAACTTCGTAACGCGAAAGTTTATAAATCATACGTATGCGTGTTCGTTTGCCAATCAACGAAAGCAATCCATTTGGAATTAGTTCCCGATCTTTCAACCGAATCTTTTCTTAACGCATTGCGTAGGTTCATATCCCGACGCGGGTATTGCAAAACAATCCGTTCTGACTGCGGACGGAATTTCGTAGGTTGTGATAGGTATCTTTCCGAACTTTACACGTTTCTGCGAAACGAGTCAAATCAGACTGCTATAAACAACCAGCTGACAAACATGCAAATCACCTGGCAGTTTAATCCTCCATATGCTTCGCATTTTGCCGGTCTCGTCGAACGAGCCGTAGGTAGTCTGAAACGACACTTACATCGTGTAATAGGTACACTAAAACTAACTCAGGACGAATTTAACACTTTGATCTGTCAAATTGAAGCGGTCTGTAATTCAAGACCTCTGTGTCTACTTAGTAATGATCCTACTGATCCCTTACCCCTGACTCCTGGACATTTCCTCATCGGGGAACCATTAACGTCTTTACCTGAATTTGACTTGTCTAACGACAATCCAAACCGCCTCGCTAGATGGCAGGTTATTCAACAAGCTGTTCAACATTTTTGGAAACGCTGGAGCGTAGAATATTTACACCAGCTACAACCAAGAGGTAAATGGTTCCACGACAATACTAACACACCCCTTCGGGAGGGTTCTGTAGTAGTGTTGATCGACAACACACTGCCACCACTGCAATGGCGTCTCGCGCGCGTGCATCAACTGCATCCCGGCGCCGACGGTATTACCAGAGTCGTAACTGTACGCATCGGTAATACTCTTACTAAGCGACCTGTAGTTAAGGTCTGCCCACTGCCTGTTGAATAGGCACCTCTTAGGTATAGCATTACCTATATGTTTTAGTCCTAAGTTAGTATAGCATTCTGTATGATAGTTCTTAGATAAAATAAGCATTATTTTATGGCCGGCGGCATGTTCGGTACTTTTGTATATGTACGCACAAATACTACGTATTTTCGTTCATTATTTTCAAATCGATTAATACTTAATCGACTAGCATATTCCAAACGGGATAAGCCTAAAACGGAACGCTTTTCTAAAAGCGCGCAACACTGAAAGCTTGAGTGTTGCCATACTCTTCTCAACGATCTCAAAAAATCGAAAACGCGCCGTATCTGCTCGCTCCGTCGAAAGCTTGAGCTTTTAAACCCAAAATCAATCCTACAAGTGTCCAGCACAAATAGAAGTCGTCTGCCGACGCCAGCCTATGAGATTTCTACATTTCATCATCGAAGGAACCAGACCAGGGGCCCCTAAGGAAACAGCATACCAGATTCCAGGTCAGTCCCCACGGTCTATGCTAGTCAATTTACCCAACAGAGGTTTTAGGACACTTCTCACAACGTGACGGCCACGGCGATAGAAAATACAGCGCGACCATAACAGCTAGGCACAGGCATACTGGCCTTCTGTATCTTGTATTGTATTTCGATGTCTAGGACTCACAGGTATCGGGCTTATTCGCGACAATTACACTCGCCTTACACGCGCCCTCTCGGAATTGGGTGGAATTGGTGGAATTGGCGGAATTGCTTCGATAATTGATGCGCAGCTCCGAGGAGATTAGGAGAACGATACGCTTAACGGAATTTTGAAGGGAAACCGTTTCCGTGTAAGTAGGTACATTCGCTCAGAAAACAGCCATCATAAGGCAAGAAGGGTTTGGGAATGTTTTTTTCTAATTTTGTATCCACTTTGATTTCTTGCTTAATCGACAATATCTGGGAGACCGAACTTTGCTCGGAAAACATTAAAACTCAAAAATGCGCGTTTTCCCAGAGATAAGACCTAGCTAGATCGATTTTCGCCCTCGAAAACCCCCATATAGCAAATTTCATCGAAATCGTTAGAGCCATTTCCGAGATCCCCGAAATATAAGTACTTACAAGAATTGCTCGTTTAGAAGTATAAGATAAGTTCAAAAGTAGTATTTGTTTTTAACCTTATTTTTTTTTTAGTTGTTCGGTAGTGTTTTAACGTGCAAACATTATATCATTATATTTCACTGTCTTATTGCAAGCTAAAATAACTTACCTATTTTTCGACAATGCTGTGCTTGCACTTGCCTACTGAACTTACTCTCATATATTATTTTAGGTAAAACCCATTAACTTTTGAATTTAAAATAACATGCACTTACAATAACGCTTTCTATTTGGCTTCTATACCTGACCAACGCGCGTTGAGCCGAATATTTGCCAAGTTTAGTGTTAGATAGAGTTCAAGTTACAGTAGGCGGTCGAAAGTAAATATCGACGGGCCATAATGTGGTGTACGCTGTAAAGACCACCATTCAATGTACAAAGTGAACGGGATATATTTCAGGAACCACTACTAATGGTCTGTTTGAGAAACTGGTTGTTTAAGCTGAGGCAAAATCCTGGTTATGGCTCCACTTGGTACACTATATCGCCTGACTTCATAACGGTGGCATTAAAAGTTGAATATCAACATTAGATAAATGATATTGTCCTCATCATAACTAACTAATATAGCTCAGCGAGCCAAATAGGGCCTTGGCTTCCGAAACTAGAGCACGCCACTATCCCCGATCCTGCGCCACTTCCTGCCAATTATCGGCTTGAAGCTGACGTAGATTCGCTTCAATACTATCTGTCCAGCGGTATCTGGGTCGACCCACCGGGCGGCCACGGTTGGTCTTCCCAAGTACGCGCTCTTGGCAGCCCGATCCTCTTCCGTTCTAAGGGTCTACCAGCGAAAGTCTGTGGGGTTTGGGCTGGTCCTCATCATAGCGCTTTCTTATTTATATTCTAAACTCAGTGCAGCCTGATGGTGACTGTTTTTCAGTAGATAAACAAATCTTAACATTTGCTTCACACACACCACATACAGATATATAACGCTTAACATTTTGCACGATATATACAAGTTTAAATAGAAGATGAACCCTTTCCTTTTTATTTCGGATCGGCGACAGCATCCGCTATTACTTTTTAACCAAAAAGAGGGGTGTTATAATGTTTGACGCTAATGTCTGTGTGTCTGTGGCATCGTAGCTTTCCAACGGATGGACAGATTTCGATGCGGTATTTTACGTGAAAGCAAGTTTTCTTGCGGTGGTTCTTAGCGATGTTTGATAGAAATCGATCCAGCATTTTGAAAAAAATCAGCTCCCTTCCAAAATGATGTAAGGCATCTTTGGCATGAAATGGATTTTTTTGGCATATTGCGTAGGTGATGGTTTTTAATTTTTTTTATTTAGTAGTTATTGAAGTCAAGCTATAGTTTGTCAAAGATGCTATAGTTTGTTTCATTTGAAACATAGACATTTTTTTTTTCAAAACAAGTTATACAGCATAACAGTATAAATACCAAACCACTGCTAACTTACACAGAATATTATAAGAAAAAGAAAACAGTATACATAGATCATAGATCATTACATACATAGATCTTTTTCTTACACTAGTACTAGCACCCAAAAGAAAAGGATGAGTATAGTTTTCCTGGTTCTTACTGACTGAAAAATTGGATTTACCAACTATATTATCAAATGGTCTCGTAGTAGCGGATCCAGAATGTTCTGATTTCCCACAGGCTCCAGAGTATTGTAGCACTTACTACTCGCTGTTTGCCGTCGAACGAGTGAACTAAAGTTGGTCAGGACTTAAGAATTGTCGGGCTAAAAGTCTATCTTCTCAATAGCCAATCAAGGGGTTTTTATTAGAAACAGGATGAGTAGTTATGTCGGTAATTAGGTATGTATTTACCATAGAATTAATATGACTAGAACAACTATCAATCTTCAAAAGTGCGACCAAAAATGAAATGCAAGTGTGTGCGTAAATTGTCTATGTGAGATCAAAAATAGTGATGTCATGTTACAACATATTAATAATCTGTCGATGTTTGATTGCTTTATCGACTACTTTTTCAAATGTGTTATTTTAAACGTTAAAATTCTACGACATTATGACGTATAAATAACACTTGCACTGCGTGTGCTATCAAAATCGTTGCAGACTTATCTTAATGTAACTCTTACTGTGTTGGAAAGTGAAGTTTAAATTTACCGCTAAACATGAGCACCTTCAAAAAGGTATAACAATCGTTATTATTTGAAGTCGGTTATAAAAGCTAATATCTTAATGATGTCTTGTGAAGAAATAATTACATAGCTATTAATATACCGACAAGTTATCGATACTGTCATATGAACATTTTGTCAAGCCCTAGCGTAAAGTAACAGGTTATGTTTTTACACAAAATATTTTAAATTATAGACTAATATGATAAAATATTAGCACACAAAGGAAGAAAAACTTATATTGAACTTTATAAACCGGCTTCCTACACTTTTTACGCTGTTAATTTGACAAAATATCGTTATGAAAATTTCGCTCGGAATATCATAAATCCTCTGAAATGAGTATTTGCTTGGATTATTTGGCACTGTAACACTGAAATCCGGCACACTACAAGACACCGTCTTCACTGAATTACTTTATTTAATACTTTTCGTCCTAATCCGTGTATATTTTTCAATTTGAAAATTACCGTGATACGCTCTTGGCCGTCCGCGGCCGTCGTCAAACTCAAAAGTGGTTACGTTTTCTCATTGGTAGTCTGACTTTTTCGCACGCATGGGATGTTCATATACGTGATGGCTTCCCTTTCGCACACTTAAGCTGTCTGTCAAGCGCGAGCGCGAATTGTATGTCTGTGGTATTTACTATGTAGTATAAACGTAGGTACTATGTCATATATTGAACCGTGGTGTCTAAAACTGTTGAGCAGGTTTAGTAGTTCAGATACCACGCCAACAGATTTTATGACGCCATTGACGTAGGATCGTAGGCTACATTTTTAACCGACTTTGGCTTCATAAAATTCCCGTAGTTGGGTTGAAGTTTTTCAAATATATTATTTGTTCTATCTCGATTTTCAAATCGTAGGTCATTAATAGGTATTGATATAATGGGACTTACCAATTGCTTGTTGGTTACGGGAGGCTTCGTGATATAGCCTACTTAATCTGCAAAGAATAAAGATTTTTGTCAACTTGTGACGTCTTAAATCCTCATTAGGCTAGAAAGGAGATTAAGTACGAGTACATTAAGTTCATTAACACGAAGTAACCAACAATTCTCTGCACGGTGATCTAGTACAATTTTTACTTGCATAACTTCGAATTGAAAATTGACTGTCGTGTTAAATAGAGGTTCTACTTATGCGTTTTGCAACATATAATTTGACTGTGTAGTGTGACATTTATAAAATACCTACAAGTGAGACATTTGTACCTATATACCCAGATTCTTGCAACTGCTTCCAACATTAATTGCATCACAAGCTCGGTCCCCTGTCGCCTGCCTGGGACATGTCCCGTGTATTAGTTCTGCAACGAGTACTCTTTGGGGACATCCTTGGAGCACGTTTTCTAGTGAATTCTAGGTAATCTGAAACCACATTATAACTGCTGTGACAGTCATATAATATCAACTCCATTTCCACCCGCCTTTTCACCCTTTTTAGGGATAACTTCCGACATAAAAGGATAGTTTTTAGATTATGTCCTTCCCCGGGATTGAAACTAAATCAAACAACCAAATTTTAACTAAATCCATTCAGCGGTTTACGCCTGAAGAGGTAACCGACAGACAGATACACTTTCGCATTTATAATATTAAGTATAGATTGAAATTCTTAATTAAGTTCGAGTTTAAATGTCTGGCTAATCTAAGTACGGTTTGAGATTAATCCTTTCATTTCAACGTTTCAATTTAAATTACAGGTGATAAATAAAACTCAGTTGGTCAGTCATGTGCTTTGCGCCCCGTCTGCACGCCATGACAGTTGACAACAGAATGTCGACTCGACTTGCAGGTAGTTCGCATTGCACTTTTATTGTGTAAACGTCACATCTCTTCCTTTTTATAATGTTTTATTTATTTTACTTATCTACGTTAATTTACATTCTAATTCAGACATACTACTACAGGTTTGGAAACGGCGTTAACCTCAGACCCGAGAAGAACCGGCGGAAGGAACTCGGCGAGGTGTGGATGTATTACATTCATTTTACAACAGTTCAACGATAAACATTTTTAACAATACCAAACCTTGGAGTATTTACAACTATTTCTAATATATCTCTCAGTTGCTTAATGATTAGCTGGAAGAGATCCCTTAAAGGGATAAGTTCACCTTTGTACACATTTATTGCATTCTCGTATTGTTAAGTACTTGTTTATAGCGCAATAAAGTGTTTTACTACTATTATTTTACTTTTACAATATCCTCCTTCTCCTTTTTGCAGTTTTGATAATAACTCGGAGGTTTATCTTACGAGTATTAACCTTAATTGCTACATATTTTCTTTTGAAGCTTACACATTTCTAGGTATTTTCAGTAGCATCCAAGCTACATACATATTTTTCACATAATTAATACCTATTTAGTGAGTTAACAATAAAATTCTAACCTACAGGCCGCTTGCCACTAACATCTTGAACCTGTACATTATTTATTGGCAACAACTGATTGCCTCAATTTTACTTGGTTTGTTTGATATTTACAGTATACATATATGTATAGATAGAATGCAATTTATAGTATTCATAAATGGTCCAATGTTAAGTAGGTAGGAATGCCACACTGTTTGTTACACCACATACCACAACAAACTGTTTAGTTTTTACTTGTATACAAGTATGTTATTTACGCAACAATGATCTAGGCATATAAATAGATTTATATTACTCATGTATAATGATGTACCTACATATTTGACCGTTATTATTATAAATTGGATTGGATATATTATTCTATCATCGTTCTATAACCTTTCAAGTGGCATATGTCATATTTGAGTTAACTAGGCAAACTGTAATTTGGTGCAATCAAGATCACGTCTGGTCCTTACGTTTTTATACGTACACAGTATAAATTTCCCACTGACGTGCCTTTTTATTACACTTAATTAAAACTCAGTTGGTCAGTCATGTGCTTTGCGCCCCGTCTGCACGCCATGACAGTTGACAACAGAATGTCGACTTGCAGGTAGTTCGCATTGCACTTTTATTGTGTAAACGTCACAGTTAGAATAAGTTACGAGTAACTAATGTGAACATATGTGTGCTAACTCAGGGTATGAATACCAAAGTGATACTTAATTAGTAGGTATAGCAAAATATTTAAGGATTATCTATGAAAAGGGACCTTATTGTCGATGGCGCTTACACCGCACAGCGTCGCACGGCATTGTATTTTTATCGGAGCATTGTTAATAATGGCGTAACCGCCATTGACAATAAGGTCCCTTTTCATAGATAACGTCACATTTAACGATTATCGCACCGCGCAAAAGGAGCAAAGCTCATTCCCACCTCTTAGATACTTACATGTCACACTGATGTCACATCACTACACCTTATAAAACAAAGTCCCCTCTGCCGCGTCTGTCTGTGTCTATGTATGTACGCGATAAACTCAAAAACTACTAAACGGATTTTCATGCGGTTTCCACCTATCAATAGAGTGATTCTTGAGGAAGGTTTAGGTGTATAATTTGATGTTAATGTTAATGTAACCCGTGCGAAGCCGGGACGGGTCGCTAGTTTAGAATAAGCGAGCATCTCGGATCGGATAAACGTGAGTTCTTCCCGGAACGTGCAGAATGTAGAATGAGTTACCTCCTCCTATTTCCTTTGAGCTGAAACATGGGGTTCTTTAAGAAGCGGGTATTGAGGGTTCTCAGGGGTCGGCAACGCACAAGTGGCTCCTCCGTAGTTGTATGTCCATGGGCGTCGGTGACCGCTTCCCATAAGGGCGGCTCGTCTGCTCGTTTGCTGACTGTCACATTGTTCGTAACATACATTATATTAAGTGATATAACATCTGATATAAGTATTTCATTTTTACACGACTGCCCCAAAAAAGGAGTGTATTGTTTTCAGGGTTCATGTTTGTATGTGGGTATGTAAGTTTCTTTGTTACACCATAACTTCTGAATACCTTAACCGATTAAGATGTATGATATATCATTAGAATCGTTATATCGTCCCGAGTAACATAGGCTATGTGACGTCATTATAAAAACAATATGGCGGACTTAATACGCCATATTACGCAACATTTAGAATAAAATATCTTGCAAACCCATCGAGTAGGGCATCAAAATGAAGCGCTTTGAAAGACGATCAAAAATATATATACAATATGAGGGTTTAAGTCTAATTTTGATAAAGTAAGAATTTACAAAATATGTTAAGAAAAGCTAACCTCATAAAACCATATATTATCCTATTGTTGGAATATTAAGAGGAAGTGGTTTGACCGCTCATTATTAAAAAAAAATATACATAGGTATTATATTAATCATATTTTACATGTTTTCAAACCAAGCCAATATGTTCTTAATTGCGCTAAGGGAATAGAAAAGTCTAAATAAGTTCTTTGTAGAGACTCTAAGATTGTAGAGTACGTCTTCAGATATGATTCTGCATCGACTTTGACGGAACAAAGTGTGAAAGTGTCAGACCGAAGGCCGAGCTCCACATAGGGATGACGGCCCAAGTATTCAAATTGCAAAGGTCGAAAGCCAAGCTCCGCGTAGGGTTGAAGGCCTAGAGCATAAGACAGGTTCGGTGCGCGCTTCCAAATTCCCCAAGAATATTAATTACCTACGAAGGCCGACCTCCACGTAGGGGGCAAATACCGGGAGCTTAAAAGCGATGGGCTCTTCCTATAACTTCCCCGAGTACTTTAATAACGAAGGCCGAAGGCCGAACTCCGCATAGGGTCGACGGTCCGAAGCGTAAGGCAGGTGCGTGCTTCCTGTAACTTCCCCAAGTATCTTAAATGCGAAGGCCGAAGGCCGAGCTCCGCGTAGGGCCAAAGGCCTGGAGCGTAAGAAAGGTGCACGCTTTTTGCAGTTTCCCCAAGAATCATAATTGCGAAGGCCGAAGGCCGAGCTTCGCGTAGGGCCGTAGGCCCGGAGCGTAAGAAGGTGCACGCTTTCTGCAGCTCGAAGTATCTTAATTGCGAAGGCCGGAGGCCGAGCTTCGCGTAGGGCCGAAGGCCCGGAGCGTAAGAAAGGTGCACGTTTTCTGCAGCTTCTCCAAGTATCTTATTTGCGAAGGCCGAAGGCCGAGCTTCGCGTAGGGCCGAAGGCCCGGGACGTAAAAAGGTGCATGCTTTCTGCAGCTCGAAGTATCTTAATTGCGAAGGCCGGAGGCCGAGCTTCGCGTAGGGCCGAAGGCCCGGAGCGTAAGAAAGGTGCACGTTTTCTGCAGCTTCTCCAAGTATCTTATTTGCGAAGGCCGAAGGCCGAGCTTCGCGTAGGGCCGAAGGCCCGGGACGTAAAAAGGTGCATGCTATCTGCAGCTCCCCCAAGCTTCTTAATTGCGAAAGCCGAAGGCCGAGCTTCATGTAGGGCCGAAGGCCCGGAGCGTAAGAAAGGTGCACGCTTTCTGCAGTTTCCCCAAGTTTTTTAAATGCAAAGACCGAAGGCCGAGCTTCGCGTAGGGCCGAAGGCCCGGGGCGTAAGAAAGGTAACCGCTTTCTGCAGCTTCCCCAAGTATCTTTAATTGCGAAAGCCGAAGGCCGAGCTTCGTGTAGGGCCGAAGGTCCAAGCGTAGGACAGGTGCACGCTTTCTGCAGTTTCCCCAAGTTTCTTAATTGTAAATACCGAAGGCCGAGCTTCGCGTAGGGCCGAAGGCCCGGAGCGTAAGAGAGGTGCATGCTTTCTGCAGCTTCCCCAAGTATCTTAATTACGAATGCCGAAAGCCGAGCTTCGCGTAGGGCGTAAGCGTAAGAAAGGTGCACGCTTTCTGTAGCTTCCTCAAGTATCTTAATTGCGAAGGCCGAAAGCCAACTAATAGGAAATAATTATGTAGTTGCAGAGATATTAAGCCCTAGCACTTTTCAATACGTCTGGTTTTTGGGTCCAACCTATTTTGGTTTTTAAGCTCGTTTTATGCTAACATTATCAAAGATCAACATGATGAAAGCTCCATGAAGCAACTTAATTGCCTTAAATCATAAAAAATATGGTTGGTTTGTATGGCCACTAAAATGTATAAAATAAAATTAATTAATTAAAAATTAAAAAACACGACTGCAGTTTAAAAGCGAACTGAAAAGCTAAAAATAATTTTTAGTTATGTTAGGTACTCAACTTAATGAATGTAAAATAGAATATACATATAAGTGTTCAGTCAGGATCGTAAACAGGAAACGGAAAAGTTTAGGCTCATTGAGGATCGTGACTGTACCTGTACATTTTATTTCGATGCAGTCGGGGACCTGTGAATGGGAAAATTTCAATATATCAAGGTCCCCGACTGCTTCGAAATAAAATATACAGGTACAGTCACGATCCTTAATGCGCCTAAACTTTTCCGTTTGCTGTTTACGACCCTGACTGAGCACTTATATGTATATTCTATTTTACATTCATTAAGTTGAGTACCTAACATAACTAAAAAATATTTTTAGCTTTTCAGTTCGCTTTTAAACTGCAGTCGTGTTTTTTAATTTTTAATTAATTAATTTTATTGTTACATTGCGAACACTGTCATATTGACAATGAATTATTTTTAATAACCCAATGTAAACAAGAATATATACTTTTGAATATTATACTTTTTGATATACTTATGCTGGCTACCCACGTAACTATATATCGTAGCGATTTCAGACTGTGCAGATAAATCGAAGGTTCCTAGTGCCTCCACACGCCTCCGATATCGGCGTCGATCGTCAGTTCTCCGCAGAAGCTCACGCAAGAAACATGTCATCCATGTCATCAAATTTAATATGGTAGTTAAGTTTTTATAAATTTTCTAATGTTCCGCGCAACTTTCTTATTTTTTTTCTCTCATAAGAACCTTCTCCTGACAATAACAAACATAAGACAAAAAGAATTAAGGGAAATAGGGGATTAATTTTTATATTTTTCATTACATTTTTCATTATTTACTTGAAGAATGAACGTGCACAGGCAAGCTACGTGAAGTACTGCCGAAATGTGTAATCTCCATCCACACGCAACGATAAAACTCTGCAAACGCATCGACAACGATTTATTTAATATAAATTGCAACTGCCACCGATGAACGATAATCGACAACGATTTGTCATACACACGATAGATAATCTGCGCAAATCGGACTGCACAGATTAATCGCTACGATTTATAGTTACGTGTGTAGCCAGCATTACTATAGCTGGTCAAACCAAATTGGCAGTAAATAAGAACACAAAATTATACTTATCCTTTTCTTTTGGGTGCTAGTACTAGTGAAAGACAAAGCTAGTATGATTCTTTCTGTCTATGTTTGAAATGGGACAGTCCTTTGACAAACTATACCGTTTACAATCCGTACCATAATTCAAAAGCTGTCACCTGACAGAATGTCATGAAATCAAAATGTTAAGATATATTTATTTGCTGTGTTTCATTTATTTCGAGCTAGTTTATTGTTATAACTCTATCCACGGTAAAGAGCACAGGAGATTGAGGAGGAAACAGGAGTATGTGGCTCACGGGGGTCGTAAGACTACGTCAAGCAGCCCTTACGAGAATTTAGACATCATGAATTTTATGAAACCTGATGCTGAAGTCTTTGATTCTTATAGCTACGAGAAACCACAGTAAGTGTTTTTTATAAGCTTTTTTTTGACTATTATTGTCTATGACGAACACTAGATCGTTACAAATCCAAATTTCGCACGCAAAAAATGCACTAGTTACAGATTAAATTAAATTAAATATAGGCCAATTTGCCCACCCTCCTTTCAACCATCGGTTCAGCGGTTTAAGCGTGAACAGACAGACAGACACACTTTTGCATATTTATAATATTAGTATGGATTTGAATAACAATTAGTATGGATTATTGCTGGTGACTGTAGCTACAAATGCTACAATATTTGATAATTTCAGACGACTAAGCGTCGACGGGCTCCCGCTGCCGCGCATGCGCCGCTCGCGCCACGAGCCCGCGCACGCGCAGAACGCTGCGCCCACGCACCGGCTGCACGGCCGCCAGCTCGCGCACCATCCCAAGAGAAAGTGGTAATACCCTGCCCACAAGAGGCCTGGCCGCGTAGCCAAGATGCCAATCGCTTACGCTTCGTAGCGATCGAAACGCAACCGTCACTGTCGCACTAATGTGGAAGAGTGATAGAGAGACACAAAGCGTTTCGTTGTCGAAGCGATAGCGATTGTAACCTTGGCTAGGCCGGCTGGGGTCCTAGGCAAAATGACAATCGTACATCAACAAGCGTCAAAAGAAAAAAACCGTCCGTGTCGGACTCGAAGGGTTCCGTACCATTACGCAAAAAACGGCAGTAAAATCACGTTTGTTGTATGGGAGCCCCACTTAAGTATTTATTTTATTTTGTTTTTAGTATTTGTTGTTATAGCGGCAACAGAAAATACATCATCTGTGAAAATTTCAACTGTAGCTATCGCGGTTCATAAGTTACAGCCTGGTGACAGACAGACGGACATAAGGACAGACAGACAGACAGACGGACAGCGGAGTACTAAGCCTCCGCTGTCCGTCTGTCTGTCTGTCTGTCCGTATGTCCGTCTGTCTGTCACCAGGCTGTACTCATTAACCGCGATAGATAGGGTCCTGTTTTGACCCTTTGGGTACGGCGGACCTCCTAGCGTACGAACCCTAAAAATGTACCGGACGACACATGCTACGAAAAGTCCTGTGATTATTTCCATACATTATTTACGTTTTGATTGGCGTTTTGTATCAACGATTGTCATCTTGGTTAGGACACAGACGTAGACGGCAGGGTCGAAGGAGAGCGTACGCTCGTCTCGAGCGCCGTAGGGCCAGCGGGTACATGCACACAGAATAACTAATAGTACTACCGTACAGAAAATTCACCCCTTCACAAAAGTCAGGTTTAGGTATAAAATTACACCTATATCGCCGCCTGCAAGCAAAATTGAAACTTATAACCGCGCACGAACCGTGAATCTCCTTTGCGCGCCGCAGTTTTATGACCAAGCTGTGAGTGTCGGCACGGGGTTATCACTTGACAAGTTTTTATACCTATACCCACTGATTTATTGTTTTTAAGATAAATATGTAGGAATTACAAACGTTGATTATGTAAACATACATGTTTTATCCGAAAATAGCATGTCTGATTCTCGCGGAGTAAGTTTCGAAGCCATTGTGTATTTTCAATTTTGCGCGAGCGCCACGTGACACGACTATCGTGCACGCCGAGCGGCAGCCCACTGCTAGTGCTATACGCCTGTCTGATGGGCGCGCCGGCCAAATGTACCTAAACTGTGGAGTGACACCCCCCTGACATGCACATCGTCGGGGGGGATCAAGCGTTTCTGATCCCCCCCTTCATTGTGAGGGTGCCCTGGCGATAAGCCGATCCCAGTGCGCCCTCACGAACGGCAGAGAGGGTGAAACGCCGGAGTGGGTTTAATGGGTAGAGCCATTCTCCCCCCCCCCCCCTCTCGCCAAGAGAGGGATAAGGAGCGGCGAGTCTCACACACCGTGCGGTCAAATATTGCAAGCTAAGTTAGACCCAGTGAACTGAAGCTTCACATAGCTACCTACCTATATAGGTACATAATTTAAGTTGGGTGAAATGCAATATTATGGTACCGTCGAGCTGATCTGATGATGGACTCAGGAGGTGGCAGGAACTCTATGATAAAACAACGCAACCTCATTTTATTTCAGTTAATTTGTTAGAATTGTCTTCATGAGCTCTATTAGTTGCCTGTTGAAAGAAAAGTACGTTTAGCGATAAAAGCTTGTATCAAAAATGTCATTATAGGTATATAGACAAAAATTTAAGGTGTACAAATTTTCTGATATAATAGGTACGAGTTTTAGTTAGTTTATGAGTTATGACTTACCATTACCATGGCTGTTTTTTAGTTTGAATCTAGTTGTATTTCTAATAGGGTTGAATTTCATTTGTACGAAAATTTAACGAAGGTTGACATTCCATCGAAATGGAGTAAGCTGCAGAGATAAGTGACCGAGCCTGCAAACAATTTTTATATGCAGGGGGAGTTAGTTAACTTTACTGCCTGCTGGCTGAGGCTAGGGCCGTAAAGTGTTGGAGTTGAAAGTTAAGGGTTGAGAGTACATTATTTACGAGGCCGTAAAACGGGACGAACATAAACGGGATTTACCAATAACTATGCTGCTGGTAGCTGTTGTTACATTAGTTAGTATAAATTTAATTTTATTGCTATTTTTCAAGCGTTTTACAGGTACTTTTTTGCAAAAAAAAAAAAATTAAAGGCATAGCTTACACCATTATTTCTTATTAGATGGCTCCTCTACACGATCGGCCAACGCCGGCCACTTCAAGGGACGCATTTATGCGTTAGAGGGAGCAAGTGATATTGCTATCTCATTCTACTGCATGGCTGCGTCCCTTGGAGTGGCCGGCGTTGGCCCATCGTGTAGAGGAGCCAAGAATTGTCGCACACACGCCAACGTCACACGTTTTGTTTCAGCTCCTTCGCCATGTTCCCTTTTTTTTCCCATAAGAACAAGACCAAACCTAAACTGAAGCACGACAGGCGAAAGACCCACTCCTTCAGATTCTCTAAAGCCAAAGACCTCGCCTACAACCCCCCCTTGACCCCTGACAAACGGGAACAGAAGAAAAACCAAATAACAGAGAAGATTGAGGTCACTACCATGAAAGATATCGCACAGAAACTGAAAAATTCAGCGAAAATCATACACAACAGTCGACTATACTTCGCTAATCCTTATAGAATCAATAATGAAGGTAATTACGGGAATTAAGAAACAAGTAAGTAATGAGAAACTTATCTAATTACAGAAAAGATTGAAAAGAACTCAAAGACGATAGGATAGATTTATAGAGATGTACTTTGTAACTTATTTAAATATAAATGTTATTTATATCATTTGTTTCTTTATAAGTAGTCTTTACGGTATGGCCATGACTTTGCGCGACTGGCGACGACAGCAACCATGGGTGAGAACGAAAGGTCCGATCGTTGTGTCTCGCTCCTATGGTTTCCGCCGCCGCCGTCGCCGGTCGCGCAATGTCGTGGCCGAGCCGTTACGACGGCACTCTGAAAAATAAGAGTATTTTTAGAGCAGTTCGTGGAAATAGGCGCAAAATGTGTACGACTGTCATTTCTTCACCGGAACTTGTTTCTCGGTGCAAGTTAGAAGCGACGTGCGAATTGTTTTTTTTATGTACCTAGTCCAATATTGACTTTTAATTTTTATCCCCCGACGTCAAAAAGAGGGGTGTTATACGTTTGACGCCAATGTCTGTCTGTGTGTCTGCCTCGCTATGTTTGACAAACATCGATCCAGCATTTTGAAGAATATCAGCACTTTTCTAAAATAATGTACCTGGCACTGTTAGCTGAACAGGTTTTTTTTGCCATATCCGTAAATGGTTTAAAATATTATGATTTGTTTTTATTTTAATTTTTTAAATAACAGTTTTTCAAAGAATGAAGCAGATTTAGTGTACGTTTGTTTTAACAGTATCCCTTTGATATTTGTTGATAACACACCTTACTTTTTGCTCAAGGACCATTATACGTACTTATATATACATCAAAATATTCTTAATTTTTGCTTATATTTCCAATAAATATGTAAGTACCTACCTAGCTCGGGACCTCATATTATTGTCACTGTGACAAAGGTTCGTATGGTAGAGAGTAGCGATTATTTCCCGAAAATCGAATTTTACTGGAAGCAATATTTCCATTCGCAAAATTTTCCATTTTATTCTTTCAGTAGCTTCCTTTCCCGGAAGTATTTTTAACCAATTCGCATATATTTTCCTATTATAATTATATTTCAATAGCTTATTTTCCTGATACGTTTTGAAACCCTTCGAATAGTTTGGATAACTTATCTGATTTATCTGTTATGTAAATCAATATTGTTCAATAAAATATGTTGGTTCTGGCACTGTTTTGGTCGCAGTTCACCTAACAAACTCCTCCTCGCTTCGCTCGTCGTCGTACCTAACTAGGCTCTGTCTAATGCCACTCTTTACTGATTATAAACAAATGAAATATAGCCGGAAATTATGCGAATGGTTAGAAATCCTGTTAGGGAAATAATCTATTGAAAAATAAATATATAGGAAAATATGCGAATTGGTTAGAGATGCTATCGGGAAAGGAACCTATTGAGAAATTAAAAAGTGGTAAAATTTGCGAATGGCAGAAATCGCAAAAGGAAAAAACGATTTTTGGGAAATAGTAGCACCAGTCGTATGGTACTGAAATTAAATTCCTTGACCGTATACAGTACCTACACGTATACCGTAGTTGAGTGGCTTCAGGGTCGCACTTTTACTGTCATCGGCAGCTACTTTGTACAGTCAGCAGCAATAGTTGCTAAGCAGGCGAGGTGTTCCAAATGATCTTGATGCGACTTTATTGTAAAGGGAATAAAGAGCGCGTCAAGGTAACTTTGAACACCTTGCCCGCTTAGCAACTATTGCTGCTGATTGTACCAAGCAGGTGTATGAGCTAGAGATATAAGCGTTAAAATCAACAAAATAATATACCTTGAAAAACGCTGCCTCTTTTCACTTACGCCACACGTCCCAAGCCCAAAGCCCGACAAATTGACTGTAATCTCCGCTCCACGCGTCCAGCCGTCGTCTTTCAATAACGACATTATCGCGCGGAATGTGGCCCGCATCTGCAGTTACAAATGCCGGTCTTATGGCCCCACACGTCCTGAATGTTCCGAGATCTTTTTGGGACTTTAATACACTGCTTTAATAGAACATATATTTGGTTTAAAGGTATTGGGTGATCTGAGTGCTTCCGTGTGGTGTGAAGACGCCAGCAGGCCATAATCTAGAGAGGCTGAGGTTTTCTAAAGTATCTGAACATGCACTTTATTAACATCTCGATATGGAGTTGGCCCGCGATCAAAAGGTACGCTTACCATAAGGACGGCGCTCAGATAAGTTATTTGTATAAAGATACAAGCAAATTTCGTCTTTATGGTAAGCGACAGATAGTGCCGCCTTAGGGCCACTTGCACCATCACACTAACCCGGGGTTAACCCCTCGAACGCTGTTGTCTTAAATTTGCTACTGAATTAATAACCTTTCAACTGTTAATTACAGTCCAAATTGTCTGGGACGGATACGGGACAAGGCAGTTGAGGGGTTAAACGGTTAAACCGTTAACCCAGTGTCAAATTGTACTGGTAACCATAGTAACTCCAGGTTAAACCGGTAAACCCTGGGTTAGTGGAATGGTGCAAGTGGGCCTTGGAGGCTAAATAGCCCTATAGGATAGTGATTTTTACAAGCAGCCATCCCCTAAAGCCGGCGTATTGAGCTGTCGCGATAATTGTCCCAGCGGGTAATAAGCCTCGAAGACGCTTTATACCACGCGATTTTTTATCCTATGTTCTTTCTTGGACCTCAAACTATTACAAAACCAAATTACGTCGAAATCGATTCAGCGGTTAAGGAGTGAAGAGGTAACAAACACAAAGACAGACCAAGTTACCTTCAGATTTATAATATTAGTAAGAGGTGAAGCAAGCGTGTCCTGAAGGTCCCAAGGTGAGGGGCTGCTTGGAGGTGATTTGAAGAGGCGAATGCCCAACTGTGGGTGTATACTCCGTGAGGAAGAAGAGAAGAAGAATAAGAGTAGAGAGTAGGGATATAGTATACATAAATACTTATATACATGGTATACATCATCATCTTCCTCGCGTTATCCCAGCATTTTGCTACGGCTTATGGGAGCCTGGGTCGCTTGGCAACTAATCCCAAGAGTTTTTATGAAAGCGACAGCCATCTGATCTGACCTTCCAACCCAGAGGGTAAACTAGGCTTCGTTTTTATTAGTCCAGTTTCCTCACGATGTTTTCCTTCACCCAAAAGCGACCGGTAAATATCAAATGATATTTCGTACATAAGTTCCAAAAAACTCGTTGGTACGAGGTGGGGTTTGAACCCGCGAATGGATACCGAAGGTGGCCATAGAAAGTAGGTGATAACACAACCTTATTAAGATTAGGTTAGTGTGAATTGTCTCGCTGAGTAGCAAATGAATGTTAAAAGAAGTAGTAGGTAAGTAAGTAAGGCACAAGCTTTTTAACATCAAATCGTATCGTTCCCGTATCGTGCAAAGCGCCCAATCTTATTAACAGTCGTAGTGTCCGCGTGTCGCCATATTGCCTATTGCGACTAATTTGCCGACGAAATTAGCGACATTGTCGCCTTATGAACTGTCGTAAATGGTTGGGTTATTGTACTTGTTGTTGCAGCGAAGTTGGCGAGGTATTCAAAATGATCTTGACGTGACTTTATTGTTAAGAGAATAAGAGCGCGTCAAGGTAATTTTGAACACCTCGCCCGCTTAGCAACTTCTGCTGGTGCCTGTAAATTCTTATTTAATATTTTACATAACGATAAACCGTACCTATAGGCACTGAGCGGACACACCATATAGTACCTACAGTCGAAGAATTTAATTTCAGTGCCATTTCGTATCATATCACAGTGACAATCAATATTAAAGTCACTACGGACCTCATACTATTGTCACTGTGACAAGGTATTACTGAATCGCGATCAGAAAGGGATTAGAAATAACAGATTTCCATACACTTACGTCAAAATCAATATGGATTGACAGCTATCTCAATCCCTTTCTAATCGCGATTCAGTAATACGAAATGGTACTGAAATTAAATTCCTTGACCGTAAATCATTTTTATAGTACATTACATACCTACCTAGGGAGGTGAATTCGTGAATGCTCCAGATCGCTGGTGTTTGTGTCCCGAACCGAAGGTGACGGCCATAATATGCGATCTGGGTCTTTACGAATTACCGCCCGTGGTTTGTCTAAAGTTTTACATCTTGCCTTGGCTAGGGAGTGAGATTTTCTCCTCGCGTAGCGGGGAAAATCCCACTGACGGGCCTAGGGCGACGTAAAATATATTTGCACTTTATCTTTATATTCATTCATCGATACATATGTATTTGAGCTCTTTATAGACCAGTCAGTTGAAAATATTTCTCGTAAAAATAAAAACTAAAGGTTAATAAATGTATGGACCATTTTATACGGGGTAAGTAATCTAAAGAATGTGTTAAGTACAAAAATACTTCATAAAAGACTAACTCAAGAGGCTAAATTGTCCCAAAACATAAACAGGAAAACCGGCAGAGACACGTGAGAACCGACTTGTTTTTTTGGAATATCCTGAAAAGACGAGCAATTTCTTCTGTAACGCGGGATCTTATTTTCGAGGCGTTGGCACACTAATTCATTATATACAGACAGTAAATAATTCAACTTTCAATATATTATCCAGATATTATCATTCGTCAATACCTCAGATACAATAACCTTCCAAACATTACATCTTGAATTCTTGATTTATATTTGACATAGTTTTATATATTTGATTATAGTTTTATACAAATATCTCCAGAGGGCGCCAGAACGACCCTAAGTCGTGACCTACAAACGTATCAATGGACACTCTCATAGTATAGACTATTATAATATTAAAGACTAACGATCTGCCTATAATATCGCCAATATTTTTATATAATGATTGAAGGAAAGTCCGTGGAAATTCGTGGTCTCTGCCTACCCCTCCGGGAAATAGGCGTGACTGTATGTATGTATGTATGTATGATATGCAGAATTATTTTTTTATCAAAACTGTGGCTATTTGGCTGATGAGAATATTATTTTTAATAGCGGGAAAATTTAAGTCAAAAATTTACTAAGACTTTATATCTATAGATTCCCTGTTGTACAGTTTGTATTCTTCAACTGTCTTTGTCCTAGTTAGCTGAAAAGACATTAGGTATTTGTCACAAAAAGATAGATGACAAAGAATTATTAAGAGACACGTATCTAAAAAAGTTGAGTGATTACTACTTGTTCCTGTGTCATCAAATTGCTGTCATATTTGTATTGTTCTTTTATAGTTTTATTTAATTTCAATTCTGTCGAATTGACAATATTGACATTGGTAAAATGAGAGCAGTTTGTATTTAACCGGGTAAGGAACTCAAATAGAAACAAACTGGATGGAGTTCACGGGGGTACCATGAGAAGCGAAAGTGTAATAAACCCGACTGAACCCTACTGAACCCTGCTGCGGTGAAGTAAAAAGGAGGGTTAATATTACAGGGTGTTTCATAAGTATTGATCAGAAATATATGTTTTTTAGGGTTCCGTACCTCAAAAGGAAAAAACGGAACCCTAATAGGAACACTCGTGTGTCTGTCTGTCTGTCCGTCCGTCTGTCACAGCCTATTTTCTCCGAAACTACTGGACCAATTAAGTTGAAATTTGGCACACATATGTAAGTTTATGACCCAAAGATGGACGTGTAACGTAAACAAATGAATTTTAAATATAGAGACCATTTTTGGGGGGTAAATGAGAAAATTAAAACATCTCACTCATCTCATCATTTTCAAACTAGGTAAATATATCGTGTTACATATCAAATAAAAGAGCTCATTGTAAAAAATCACAAATATATATTTATTTATTACTTATCTCCGAAACTACTGGGTCTAAAATTTTGAAAAAATACACAAAATAGTTCTTTACCTATAGATGACAGGAAAACCTATCAGAAATGTGCAGTCAAGCGTGAGTCGGACTTAATCCGTACATTGACCCTTGAAACGCGAGTCCGACTCACACTTGGCCGGTTTTTTACTCTTTACGGTTAGTATAAATACTAAACTTGTACATTCATAATAACAATCAAAAATCTGTAAACATATTTTATTTTAATTAATTAATAAGTAGTAAGTTACGTACTTACTACTTATACGAGTTAAAATATTAATTAATACTACGTACTATTATTACGTACGTAAGTAGGTACGGTTGAAGATTTTAAATTATGACCCATTTCGTACCTTGTCATATTAACAATCAATATGAAAGTCGCTAGAGACCTCATACTCTTGTCACTGTGACGAGGTCCATACATTAAAATCTTCGACCGTACGTATTTTTGCCGACCCCTATTTTCAATGAACTACAGCGTCGATAAAAGGGTTTGTTCATTACCTACTACCTCCAAAGAACCTAACCAAGAGTAGGTACCCTCTATCCACTACCGAACTGTCTTGGCCGCCATAAGCCCACGCTTGGGCCAGTGGGCACACCATTCGGCGAAATAGATCGTCCTTAATCCGGGCGTGTTTACACGGGACTCATTACGGACCCTGATTTATCTGGTCGTTAAGGCGGAGACACACGGGCGGGACGGACGTACGATCAGGCCCCGTAGACAACATGCCAATCGCTAACGCTCCGTAGCGAACGAAACGCAACTGTCACTGTCACACTAATATGGAAGAGTGATAGAGAGACACAAAGCGATTCGATGGCGAAGCGATAGCGATTGTCACCTTGGCTAGGCCGCCAGGGGCCCGTTTCTCAAAAGCTTGTAACTTGTAATACAAGCGGATGTCACTTTTTGATAGCTTTTGTTAGAAAGGTATTTCCACTTGTATTACAAGTTACAAACTTTTGAAAAACGAGCCCCTGAGATTGAGGCTTTTTAGGACGATATACTAAGAATAGAATAATAAGAATAAGAATAAAGATCATTTATTTCAGCAAAGGATACAGATATATACCAGGGCACTAAGCAATGCCTGTATCGCGGGGAACCAAATTACAATTAATCTGATGATACATTTAGTAAGAAACTACTAGTAAGAAACTATATAATACTAGGTACATTATTTATTTATTTAAAATTTATTGCACAGATTTAAACAAAAAGAGTACAAATGGCGGACTTAACGCCTTGAGGCATTGGCTACCAGTCAACCATTAGGCTAAACAAAGACAATTTGGTCCAGGATTGTAAAGAGTGGATATGAAAATAGACACAAGTCGAGACTCGAGACTACTATAATACTAGACGTACACAAATATACATTTTAAATATACCTACATGTACATACAAATTCAATATACTTAAAGGATAATTAGACTATTAGTGCCTCTTAGAGCCACCTCGTCTATATCTCGTGAACTAACATGGTGCTGCCATTTTAAAAATTCCAAAAACGGAATCGTCAATAAGTACCTAGTTAAATATTTTACCCTTCGTGATAATACCTATTGATACGCAAGCAAGTGAAAGATTCCAAAATTGAACCACGAATGTAGTGAATGGATCGAAAAGTGAAATCATGAACGATACGAGGGCTACAAGGCACAGACATGTGGAAACAACTCAAACTTTGCATGAACTCACTTTGCCACTCTTGTGGATAAAAACTTTCTCATCGTTTTTGAAAAAAAATTATGAGCACACATATCGGCCATCCTACCTCACCTTGTCTCACCAATTTTGTCTCCCAGTCACCCACGAAACCCATCTTGTCGCATTACCATACTGATTAACCGACCTTCAAGAAACCCTATCACACATTCAACCACTTCCGTAAAATCAACTTTAAGTCTATTATACAAGATTGCTTTTCAAATGATTCAGTGAGACGAGATATGCTGTTGCGAGAAGAGTTTTATATTTATTGTCATTAGTATGTTAAGTGAATACGGTTTCCAAACTTTCCCAAGATTGGAGGAGATTTACGGTTATATTTTGGGAATTTATTATTTGTTTTGGGATACAATTACATTCATGAAGCATTTAGAAAGGTTCCGCGCATAAATTGTAATAATTAATAAGTATATGTCTATGTTTTTTTTAATGGAATATCTTGTAAAATTAAAACCTATACATAATCATATATTGAGAATTAGGTATCAACTAAGCAAACTAAATATAATATTAGTACTTATAAAATCAAACCAAAACTAAACATAAAAATAAAACTTATTGATTAAATTATCTTTACTTTCCGTTTACTGAAATTTGAAGTCACTATGTTTCGTTCCTGTGTGCATTTGTATAGCTTCTCTGGTGTATGGCCCATCTGAAAACATAAAATTTAGGTAATCACACTAAAAACTTTCATTGAAAACGCAGATACGCAATACGCATTAAAATTTTGATCTATAACCACTGGATGATTAAAATTTTTCAAGTGTATACTCATTTATTTGATGTGTCCAAACGGCTAGAATAAAATTAGTGTACGTTGCTAGAAGAAGTACGCGAGTTTAATTTCGCACTTCTTAAAATTTGGTGCATATAGGTACTTACTGTAGCTTTGTTCTTACCTATTGGGAACCACTCTTTAGAAGATATCCCGGCATCGCTCCTGGCAGCAACGATGGCTTCACGCAGCGCGAACGGGACCGCCACTGCCATGCAGATTGGGGGCTCACCGATCGCTGTAACAACAGTTTATGAGATTGAAAAGTACGAGGATAGGGATACTTATTACCAAAGAATATGGTTTGTAAAAGTTTGCCAATATTAGCATAAATGTCGTCAATTGTAAATAAGATTTCAGAATATATGTCATACACAAGTCGAAATTGTGAAACCCGTTCCGGGTCTTTACCTTTGGCTCCAAGAACTCGAAGGTCAGGTATCGATTTTTCCTTAAAATAGACTCGGAAATCCTGCGGAATGTCCCGCGCTTGCGGCACGTGGTAGTTCCAGGTGCGATCCGTTAGTACCTCGCCGGCGTTCTGGTCATATACCATTTCTTCTGTAGTCCAGTATCCGAGGCCCATGATGAAAGCACCTTCTACCTACAATAAGAGACCAATATTGAACAATCGAAAAAAAGTCTTTAATATCTCAAGTTTTTTTCAGAAATTTGAGCATTTAAAGACTGAATGAAAGTGCTTAGAGTGCCTATGGTCAAAGGCGCCTGGCCTTTCAATGGTTGGAAGAATTGAGACAGGTACCTTGACCGGGTGGCCTAGAGGTCATGAAGTTATGAGTTAGAGAGTGAGACGTGGAAGCTGCAGATTCTTGTTCGAATCCGGTCTCGGTCAGTGGAAGGCTTGGTCACTTTTTCTTTGGTGTATGACATCTAATTCAGTACCTACTTATTCTGCTTACCTGTCCGATGTCCACATTTGGGCTAATACTGATGCCAGCATCCTCTAGTATGTCTACCCTCAATAACTCCCACTCTCCAGTTAGAACATCAATTTCCACCTCAGCCAATGTCACACCCAACACGTCAGACTTCAACAAGTCCTTTAAAGAGACAAATCCGTGCGTCTGTAGATCTATTTGGGCCGTATACGCCGCTCTTGTCAATACCTCCCAACTAGGATTTAGCAGTGAAAGTCTCAAAGGCGCCAATCTTACTAATAACTTCTCACAACATCTCTGAACTCCCATACCGACAGCCATAGAAGTCGTACTATTCCCAGATATAAGACCATTAGGTGCCGAAATAGTATTATTCGATTTAATCTGAATCTTTTCCACCGGTATTCCAAGAAAATGAGCAGCGATTTGAACCGCCTTGGTGTTCAGACCCTGGCCCATCTCGATGCCACCATGGGTTATAGAGACAGTCCCATCGTCGTAATACACTGACATGTTTACGTCTAGGACCTGGTTGCCAATGCCCTGCCAACGTAATAGAGAGAACCGTAAACCCCGTTTCTTCCATCTGTTTTCACTATTGAATTTGTCGACGGCATCCCTTCTCTCCGTGTATTGGCCTTCCTTTTTAACTCTCTCCACCATAAATCTCAGTTCGATAGCGGCTAAGTCTAAATTTCGCAACCGGACTGTAAGAGGATCTATTGACAACTCGTACGATATACGTTCCATGATGAATTCCATATTAGCTATCGTTTCCAGAGTACCTGAAAATAAATAGAGTACTTACCTAGTATAGTCAAATAAGTTCCTATTTGTGAAACGTCAAAGCGATCGATTACTCTGAATGAAGTGACTGTGGCGTCTACTAAAACCTATCTCTTTTATCACACTTTCCCCAGTCATAAAAGGTTCACCTATTGGTATAAGTGGTTTTTCTTCTAAACTAACTTCTTGTATTTTTAGTAGTTGCATTTGCCCCATAGTTTCAATCGCCCTGGCTAACTTTATGTGGTTCTACAAACCTGGAGATCTGCACCAAGTATTACTAGCAGTGTCTGTAGTAACGTCGTATACTCTGTAAAGCCATCGCAATTTCTCATAGCAGTTCTGGTACACTTCCAACGTCCATATGTAAAGCGGCTCGTCTACAATGTATCCATTATCCATGTAAAGATTTTCTTTGCCATATCGCACTTTTCCTAATAGATCTACTCCAACCTAAAAACGAAATCATATTTCAGTTACTTATCACAATTTTTATTCTTTATATCATCGTCCTAAGTCGGATTTAATACAAAATTCCAGGCAAGTTGAAACTTGATATTTTTATAATTTATTTTCAGTGTTGATGGTCTGCTTCTGATGTCGGTCAACATAGATAAAGTTTTAGCTCATCTTTAACCTATTAGACAAGTAACAGAATGGCTAGGAGAATTGGTGTTGCCTCTTTATTTTCATGCCTACCTACGAAACACGCTATCAACAATTGGTGCAAACTCCAGGTCAAAAATAGTCTAATAATGACTAATGAATTTGATAAGTGCTAATAGCAGCATTATTAACTGATCGCAAGTGATTTTTTTATTTTATTTTATTGTTAGTTAATAGTGTGCCTACCATACCGTAGAGCCTCGCGTATACGGATCCTCACTGGTGATTCTTGTAAGCTGGACGGTCTAGCCGCGGGCGCACTGCATTTGATGGTCACGAAAACGAATAACTCATACGAACCTGGAGATCGGCACCAAGTATTACTAGCCGTGTCCGTAGTTACATTATATACTGTATAGAGCCACCGCAACTTCTCGTAGCAATTCTGGGAGGTTTCTATCGTTGCCAAGTACAATGGCTCATCGACCATATAACCATTGTCTGTGTAAAGGTCCTCTTTTCCGATACGAACTTTTCCCAAAAAATCTACTCCAACCTAAGGAAAGTTAAGGACACAGCATAACATATCAATGAAGGAGAAGATCACTACACTAGTTGTTTGAAAAGTGTGGAGTGTGGATAACCAACTTGTCCAACTTTATATGTAAAATTGTAACGGATATGACCACAAAGAAGGACTAAGGAATCAACATAGGCTTTTAGCTTCAACTTCGAACCTCATACTCCACAGTGCAAGGGAACCGCTTGCCAACAGCCTTGGACAGAGTAGTAAGCGGCAGCATAATCCGACAAGGTCGGTTGAGTTTGAACGCCACCAGCGCGCTCGCCACCGCTACCATTGAGCCGCGGGAGATCTTCAGCCCATAAGCTCCTCCTAGTCGACGTACATGGATGTCTATCCTAAGGAGAAAGATACAGAGGGAAGAAAGAGAGAGACAACTTGAGAGAAAAGCTTGTGGTCATCTATAATTCTCACACTATTACAGTTAGCAGCAAAAGTGATTCAACAAGGAAAGATGTCCGTCATTCTGTAAAAGTAGAAGTGAAACTACCTATACTTCTGCTGCTGACTGTACCTACTTATAGAGTATGAGAATTATGTTATAAGATGACAAATTTCTCCATCGAGAAACTCATTGGTGTGAGTTGATTTTGACATTGATTGAACTAAGATCCTATCTTCGAAAGTTTCACAAAACTATTCTAATATTCGCTATGTAACTGCAAAACATTTCAAAATTGATACTTACTTGTGTTCAGGTATATCAAGAGCCCGGGATATCACAATCTGCGTTCCATCCATATGCTGCGTTGTACAATGCAGCTCTAAACCTTCCTCCGTAGGCTTCGCTACGCTCACCAACGTCTCCATACAGAAGTGCGTCTGCTGATATATCGTCTGCTTCCCTTTTATAATATTAAACAACACTCCTTTCTCTTCACCACCACCATCCTTTTCTCCAGCCTTTCTTACTCTAGCGGGATACTTCATTGCTTCATTGATATCGATCACAGGTTTAGAAACACCTTTGTATTTAACGTGAACTAGTTTCGTAGCGTATTCGGCAATGGCTCTAGTTTCAGCTACGATGACTCCGACAGGTTGTCCGTTGTATCGGACAGCACCGGAGCAGAATACTTCTTCTCGTTTGAGGAAGAAAGCGTTGTCGCCGGGCGTAAAGGCGTTTGTTCCGGGAATGTCTTTGGCTGAGTAAAATGCGACGACGCCTGGATGCCGCTGAAATATTAGTTAATTTTACAATTATACTTTTACGAGTTTAATTTATGGAAACTGTACTTAAAATGGAATTATTATCAAGATCCTGGACGGTTTAAAAATCTTAAATGTATGAGAGGGATGAAGAAGAAAGTGATTTAGGCTAGATTTAGGTAATAATAATGCAAACACAGAACCAGAGGAAAAGAAAAAAAAATGAAATGATGAAATGAGAAAAAAGGCAAGCTACTAGAGATACGTTAATTTAAAAAACTCACGAGAGCCTCGCTAGGGTCAATAGTGTCGAGGTCGCCGATCGGCACGGTCGCGAGTACGAATGCGCCGAACACCTCGTGTGGCAAGCTCGGCAGATCTTCCGAGTACGGTGCCTCACCTGCACACTGGATCTGAACACAAACATCTGTGATAGTCTCAGCCTAAAAACGTTCGTCATCACCGTTTAGGATTAACACAAAAACATATGCTGCATTAATTGTCTTTTTTAGAACTACATCTTCAATTTCTTCGGGTACTTACCGAAAATTTGATAAGATAATCTTTCCTGATACGTATCAAGCCCTCGTGATCATCATTCTCGAGTTGTCCTGGCTTTTTTCCACGACTCATGAGAGTCTGGAATCGGCTTGGCAACTTCTAATCCCAAAAATTAACGTAGGCACTAGTTTTTACGAAAGCGACTGCCATCTGACGATCCAACACTTAGAGGGAACTTAGAGGAGGAGAGGCTTTATTGGGATTAGACCCGGTTTCCTCAAGATGTTTTCCTTTACCGAAAAGCGAGTGGTATATAATCGAATGGTAAAGCAATTGAAACTAAATAATTAATAAATCAAATGGACTCTCGTCAATTTATTAATGATTTCCGATTCTGAAATCTTACCAACGCTTCAACCTTCTCTATAGGCTTGTTGATCGGATAGAGTTTAGGGTTGGTGACGAAGTCTTGTTTCCCGCTGGAGACGGGACGAGTCTTGCTCAAAGTGATCGCTCCGGAGGCGTAGCGAGCATCCAGCTGCCAGGGTGGACACAGGGAGAGAAGACCCTAGGAACAAAAAGATTCATGAAAAAATATCCTACCTACACTATATGAAGTAGAAAGCTGACAATAGATGTCCGAGGATTAGGAATTAACCCTCGCTCGGTATTCGCATACTCGGAGCTTTCAAATGGACTGTATGTACCTATGTATCTATTGCCTTTAACACGTTCACTGCGATAGAAGGTCTAAAGACCCCCTGCTAGTACTCCCGGGCTGTGCGGGAGCAAATATTGTGGTTTCGCTCTGGTGCGGACCTCGTAGCTTATAGAATTGTATAGGTAGAAAAGAGTCCTATATATGGTTCGATTTCTATTATAACGTAGAATTTTTTGATACTTTAAAACACGCAGGAGGTCTTAAGGCCTCTCATCGCACTGAGAGTGAAAAGTGTGCGTCCAGTGCGGATAGGGGGTCTAAAGACCTCATATAGGTAGTACGGGCTTATCCGCCCCCTACCGCACCTGTCTGTGTCTATGATAGTCGAACTACGACCCAGTGATGTGCACGCGTCTATGAGCAATGTACGTAATATATAGCATTTGCTTGTGAGGTACGTACATTCTAAGTAGTAAGCGTCAATTGTGTTCAGTATTTAAGTTAAATACCCAAGAAGTGCTGTTGGTCAGTGAGTGATATTAAAAATAAGTACTTATCGAATGTGATGAATCATGGGTCGTATAAACAAGAGATGTCGGAGAATTCTACAATTAGCACAGAATCAGAATAAAGTGCAAGACGAAACCTCTGTGCCAAAATATCGCCGAGTTTACCAAAAAGTTACTGCAAAAGCGAACACAGTAAGTGAGCCGTCTTCTAGTAGAATAAAAATCCTTGAAGATATTACTATATTACTTCCAGACGGGAAGCCAATAAAAAAGTTAAGAAAATTAAATCTTACTGCCGTGATTGTACAAGCCACTGTGTCTTAAATGTTTCAACAGTCATATGTGATTCACTTACAGTACCTATATATATATATATAATAAAGTTTTTTGATTTATCGATAAAATGCATTTTTATTAGGAACATCACTAGAAGTTAATACAAATGTACCTCAAATTCAGTGCTGTAAGAGGTCTAAAAGCCTCCTAATTATTTTCTGTCATTATTCCATATTCTGACATCAGAATTTCGGGCGAAGCCAAAACAAGACAAAATAGTCCTTTAGAAACAGCATTATATAAGTATCATTCACTAATTTGTGAATTTCATGAGAATAAAAGCATTTTAATATTCTTGTTCCTTGAGTGGTCCTAAGGCCCCTAACCGCACCGGTGAAATGGTACAGTTAAGGCGTAAAGACCTCTTACAGCACTAGTTGAAAGTTAGCAATATTTTGAGCCGCAGTGAACGTGTTAATTAGTTGGTGGATTAAAACAAACAAACATAAAAGATTCGATCGGTGTTTGTTTAACTTACGGCTATCACTAGTTGATAATCCCATAACAATAGCAGCTAGGATTCAGCCCACAGAATAAATAAAAATTGTTATTTCTTGTCTAAACCCGCATAATTGTAGCTAAAAACCCGTACATGTAATAACCAATTCAGTGAATATTTCAAATATCAAATTAACTAAGTATTTATTTACTTTGTAAAACAAATTGATAGCCAAATTCTTCCTATATCTAGCCGACTGTTCCGGCGGGTTCTCCTCCGCCACCAACTCTTCCTCCAACACCTTGACAGCGCCCTGTAGCGTCTCATTAGTGAACAGCTTCTTCCCGACCAGGAACTTCTCCGTTTCTTTAGCGTGCACGAAGCGCGGGTTGATGTTTCCGTAGACTATTCTAGCCTCTTTGACAGTGCTGGATTCGTCTAGGTTGTATAAGAAGCCGGCGTTGACCATCGCGTGCGCATTTTGGGCACGCGGCATGATCTGAAAAGTAGGTAGAGGAAAAAATCATACGAAGTATGTAAGTACCGAATTTTGCTCGACATGTCTGGCGACATCGCGCGCCTTATAACACTCTGGCTTTATTGTAGCTATGTTTGTTTCAGGTTACGTATTTTGATACTATGACAAAAGATTTCAAGTAAAATTTAAAATAAACCAGCTATACACCTTAAACGTCACGAGTTTGTAATTCTTCCCAAGAGGAGGAAGAAGGACGTTTAGTATAACTTTTCCCTTCATGTCCACTTTGAGAAATTCCTGAGGAGTCACTTTTGTTAGTCGCCCATCAGCTTGTTCTGAAATTAAATGTAAAAAAATTGCATGTATTTAAAAACAAGTTACCGTCCACTTTATTTTTATTAAACGGAACTTACGAATAGTTAAGTACGCTCCAACAGTCTCCAGTAAAAGGAAAACATCTGACGGGAAGTCGTTATGCTTATGTTTGACCATCAGATTACCAGCTATCGATCCCAACTGTAAAAATATATTCAGATTAAATTTCAGACTAAGCCAAGATTCCTATAAATATTTCAATTCACTTGGAAGTTTTTGTGACTATGATTGTTTTTTGTTCTATATATTAATACATCGGTGGCAAAAAAACATACGGTCCACCTGATGGTAAGCGATCGTTGTTTCCTATGGATGCCTGCCACTTCAGGAATGTAAACCCTTTAAAAACCTGTGCACCCCTTCTTTGAAGAAACCCTCGAGGAAAAAATTCACGCCAATTTCGCTTATTCGTTGTATTAACTTACTTATTTATACATGTATTTGAGCAAAAGGGATTGTAAAATATTTATATTTGCCTTACATTTCTAACAGGAATATGAGCCACCAAATCCAAATGCTCCCTCAATTTCTCCAAATACCAGAAGTTGTCTTCCGAAGACGACACGGTTTGAAACGCCTTCATCGTCTCAGACAGCGTGGTCCCGGCTCTGAGGACCAGGTTCTGGTCGAAGCTGTAGCCTTTCAGGTCTTCGATGCTGGAGATGTCGATTAGGACTTTAGGGTATTTGTCTATTGGATAGGCTCCTAGAAAATAAATAGTTGAATATGTAAACCTAAATACTCTTAATCCAACGTTACAAACGATCATCCGTAATTATCTAATAAATACATATATTATATCAAATGAGATCATGTCCTTCGTTACAATATCATAAATAATGGTATCAATTGCCAAAATTGCTAATAGTTGTTATGTTTTCCGAAATAAATTTTCTCAGTACAACCATTAATTTTAGTTATCAAGTGACTAGTTTACATACCTTTAGCTGTATTTCCAGCTACAAGCATATAACTTCCATCTCCTTTCTTCTTCAGCACATCAAATATATCGCTAACTCGATGCACCTTAGTAAAATACCTGCCATCTATTAGTTTTATCACTATATTCTCCTCTGCTTTAACATTATGTTCCTCTACCAAGCACCAGTCACTTTCACTGCCTTTTCGACAGTGTTTCCCAGTTTTCATGCAAATCTTGAGGTCCTCTATGTCGATTATGTCTGATTTTGGAGCGTCGGAGGCGAATTTTTTGAAAGCATCCAGGATGGGCCGGTAGCCGGTGCAGCGGCAGACGTTGCTGCCGAATGACTTCTCTATCTCCAGCATGGTAAGGTTCTCATTGCTATGTAAAAGGCTGTAGGCACAAAGATCAAGTTAAAAGAAGTTTTAAAAAATTACCTATAGTAGGTAGGTAGCAGTTAGAAGCCCGTTTAGCAATTTCTGCTGCTGATTATATTTATGTAAGTATATCGCCAGCATCCTTGGTACAATGCCTCAAGGGCCTATTTTAGATTTAAGCTAGTTTTTAATTTATTTTAGTATTTCCACTGTCCATATCTTAAGTAAGTATATCTTTTTAAATGTCTGTAATATTTTTTTTCCTGTTCTAAATTAGTAGTTTATGCAACAGTGATATAATAAGGGTTCTTAAAATTCAAGGGTCGAAGTTACAAAACGAGACGTAGTCGAGTTTTGTAAAAAAAGACCCGAGAATTTTAAGAACCAATTATGAGCTGTTGCATACATTACTTTTTCTATGACAGCTGCAGCAAAAAAAAAAAAAAGACCCTTGAATTTTAAGAACCAATTATGAGCTGTTGCATACATTACTTTTTCTATGACAGCTGCAGCAAAAAAAAAAAAAAAAAAAAAAAAAAAAAAAAAAAAAAAAAAGTTATTATTAAAAAAAAGCGTTATTATTAAAAAAAAGAGTTATTATTTAAAAAAAATTGAGTTATTATTTAAAAAAAAAGAGTTATTATTGTAAATGAAAACATACCTCTTTCAATCAAGATGATCGGAACTTGTATCTTTAAAAAAAATAAAGCAGTTGTATTATACTCATAAGATGACTGCTAGCAGTCATCTTATGAGCCTATAGACAAAGCATTCAAATGACATTGCTTTAGATATCACTGTCAGTCATTTAATTGACACATTTAAGTGCTGGAGTAGAAAAACTAACTAGTTACATTCTTCTAATAAATCATAAAATTATTTATTCAGTTTAAGTATTTGTTTACATTGAACAGGTTTGAAAAAGATAAAATTAAATAAGTGAAACGATTTAGTAACGAAAGCATGCGTATTACGTGTTGTACAAATAAGTATTTTACTAACCAAAAATATCTATTCACTTACTGCCCATTTACTAGCTAAATTACTTACTGTATATTCTGTATAAACCGTATAAACCCACACTTTTTCCTAATCAGATATAATCAGAGAAATATGAGAAATATTATTATAATCAGAGAGATATCGGTTAACCATCAACATAAAAAGTGGGTCTGTTTATTATCAGCCAATAACAATTAAGGATAACAAGAGAAACCTTATTAGATTAGTGTCACCTTGTAGCCTGACCTCTGACCGCGTGACACATCTAAGTCAGGGACCCTAAAGTATTGAAGAAGCCTCCTTGTGGCTATTTATAAAATTCCGAAAACGAGCCCTTTTGTTCCAATTATAACGTTTATACATGCAAAGTAAAATATACAGGGTCATAAGTCAAATTATTGTAATTTTTAATTACCTACTTTTTGTACAAGACGTGTAAGTAAGACAAATATTCCAAAATGTTTTTTTAATCTTTACTTTTACTCGGCGAGTCGGCAAGTGTAACAAAACTCACACGCGAGTTCTCGCACCGTCAACCGCGGCGTATTATACATAATATCTGGGTGATAAAAACTCGAAAATGCGCGTTTTCCCAGAGATAAGACCTAGCTAGACCGATTTTTCGCCCCCGAAAACCCCCATATAGCAAATTTCATCGAATATATATATAAATAAACAAGAATTGCTCGTTTAAAGGTATTAGATAGATAGATACATATATTATAATTAGTCTTATTGTGATATTACATACCCATACATGGCCATGACCCATCCAGGCGAGCAGTACCCGCACTGGGTCCCGTTGAGCTTGGCGAGGGTCTTCTGTATGGGGTGGTAGCCCTTCAGACGGCTACCGACGCCCTCTATCGTGGTAATATCCCAGTCTTGGCACGATGTCACCGCCACCAGGCACTGAGTGAAACGAAAACCGAAATGTACTTTTCGAAGAAATATACACTGTCAAAGTAAATAGGTATATGGTAGAAGCAGCTGCAGTCGTTTAAGAAGGTGATTCAATCCTCACAGCCCTCAACAAGTTTAGTTAACACAAAGGCGCCCTTGACTCTTAATATGACATACCGAATTAAATAACGGGACATCATCAGACGACAAAATAATGTGAGGTTCTCAAGGAGGTACCTCCTAAGTCCTGAAGGAGGAGGTACTCACGGAGTTGACAGCATGAGGCGGCTCGCCAGGCCTCGCAGCAGCGACGACGCATGCGCCGCAGCCGCCCTCGCGGCACATGTACTTGGTGCCACGTAGCTCGCAGCGCACACGCAGGTACTCCAGCAGGGACAAATCTGAACTTATCTCGCATCCCACTGGAAACAGATACATATATAAATATATATTAATGGACATTTTTACACAAATTGACTAAGCTCCACGGTAAGCCCAAGAAGGCTTGTGTTGTGGGTACTCAGACAACGATAGATATAATATACCTACAAATACTTAAATACATAGAAAACAACCATGACTCAGGAACAAATATCTGTGCTCATCACACAAATAAATGCCCTTACTGGAATCAAGACCGCGGCTTCACAGGCAGGGTCACTAAGTACCCACTAGGCCAGACCGGTCGTCAGATAAAGGGATTTAAGGTACCTTTGATGAAAACCATTAGGTACTGAGTGCACGCAACAGCCGTGATATCATTTTATGGTGTTCAGCAGCAAAGAGGAAATACAGTTACTATAAAAATATCCAGTCGGGTTATTGTGCAAGAACTCTCGTATTTGTATAAGCACGTCGCTCAGACCTTCTGTATCTAGAGAATAAGTAGGTATTATACGGTCTTTTCCACATTAACCTTAATTTTATAATTAATGAAGAGTTCCCTTGATGTTTCCTGGATTCCATCAGCAGATCCTGACATATTGACAATCTGATCAAATAAAATTTTATTAAGTCCGCGATATTAAAATTTCCTTTTTTTTTTTCAGTATACTTATAATAAATTTTGTGTCAGAATAACGGTTTTGAACAAAATATGTAGACCAGAGGCCCGTTTCTCAAAAGCTTGTAACTTGTAATACAACAAGTCCCTTTCTAACAAAAGCTGTATTACAAGTTACAAGCTTTTGAGAAACGGGCCCCGGGTATTTAATGGCATATTTCAAAAATTTATAAGTAGGTATATAAGCGTCGGATAACAAGAACAAACTTACTTCAAAATTCTTGATTTCTAAATATAAAGCTACAATGTCATCAAAGTAACAATGTCTAAAGTTAGAATGAAAACGGCAAACTTGATTTCGGCAGCATAAAAATAGCTCTAAAAAGCCGGTTTCGTTATTTGCAACTAAAACGGGAAAATACACTTCATACAGTAAATATCTATACGTTCAAAATATACGTAATATAAGGCATTTATATAGTACATACTTACTTAGATTGTCAAGAAAGTGATAATGCACTAAAAATACATAAACAAATACCTACAACTAATGGGCCAATCTTAAACAAATTGACCTACTGAATTTCACAGTCGCATAATATAGAATAACTGTACTATAAGGAGGCTGTTAATTTGAAGTATAATTATGTCATCACTAAGTATTATAAAACAAAGTCCTCCGTCGCGTCTGTCTGTTTGTGTGTTTGTATGTTCGCGATAAACTCAAAAACTACGAAACGGATTTTCATGCGGTTTTCACCTATCGATAGAGTGATCCTTGAGGATAGTTTGTGTATAATTTGTTAACCCGTACAAAGCCGGGGCAGGTCGTTAGTATATACTAAAGAAATAAAAAAATATTTAATTTAATAAATTGACTTGTAAGTTGCATAGGAAATTGTTAAAATAAATACAACGTTATAGGACAATTACACACTAGTCATTGCGAGGTAGAAGCGAGCGCGCAATTAGGAAGCCAGGAAAGTACACGTTTCCTCGCGATGTTTTCCTTCACCGAAAAGCTAGCAGAAAAAATATTCCTTACATAAAAAACAATGTATTCACTTGTTCTTTAGTTGCATACGAGTTTTACCTGATTGTGGCTTCCCATTGACAAGAAAGCTGACTCGTTCAAGCGGCTCCATCATTTGCAAGACACAAGTATCACCATGCAAACGTGATGCAAACCCAACCGATACTGGATCTCAACAATTCCCGATCTTTACACCTCACCTGGTTTTTATTTCTTATTTTTGGATTTGATTAATTTTTGGGCCATTAATCGGTCGATCACCAGTGACTTGCCAGTGACCCTTTATGACGATCAACAGTTATTATTAGACTTTGTTGGGAAGGAATAAGTTCTAAAATCAATTGCGTGTTCATTTGTATTCAGAAAAGTTTTATAAAAAGAGTCCTAATATATTTTAAAAGCTTTGACTGGTTTAGGGCCACTTGCACCATTCACTAACTCGGGGTTAACCGATTAAACCTGGAGTTACCATGGTTACCAGTACCATTTCACACTGGGTTCATGGTTTAACCGGTTAACCCTGGATTAGTGGTGCAAGTGGCGCTTAGTGTTACGTACTCATCAAACTAACTTTGAGAAACCGGCCATGGGCATGTCGGGCCGTGTGCACTTGTGCAGTATAGGGTTTCTGTCCGCCTATTTTGACAGGCAACTGTCAAAATAGGCGGATGATATTAAAAGAGTCATTTGTAAAGATACTATTGACATTTTACATAATATATCACTATATCAGTAAGCATGTTCGTGTCACTCTACGTGTTACTCTAGTGAAAATAAACTCCTGAAAAGAAAATGTAGGCAATGTTGCTGGCTGGAGAAATATTACTGGCGCCATAAAATATCCAACAAAGTTAGGAAATGTAATATTGTGATCACTATTTTCAATCGTGGCTTTATGACGAATGGCTTTTTGCCTTTTATGACTATTGTCAAAACTAACAAAATGGTGGACCGACATTTTAGAAGGTTGTATTTAACTTGCACTGTTGTAACTACATAAACTATGAAAGTTGTCAGCAAAACACGAAAACGATTTTTGGATTGTTGGTGTGAAAGGCCGATGACAATACGGTATTATAAATAGTCGCGATCAGGGGCCCGTTTCTCAAAGGCTTGTAACTTGTAATACAAGTGGAAGTTCCTTTCTAACAGCAAAAGCTGTCGAAAAGTGACATCCGCTTGTATTACAAGTTACAGGCTTTTGAGAAACGGGCCTCTGGTCATGGAGACCGCTTATGTCTATAGAAACTCTATAACGCAGTCATGCTATTTCCACTTTTACAAATTAATAAATATATGGTCTAAAGGGTCAAAGTGTAGTAAGGTCTAGATCTGAAAAAAGAATAATAAGTTCGATTATGTCGAGATCGACAACCACGGAACTTTTGCTAAACCTAAAAATCCACTTTTTTGATCAGCCGTAGGTGCCTGTCGGTGGCTAGAAGGTTGCATGTCCTTTCCCTGTATCTGTATCTGCTCATCAAAAAAACACACACTAGTAAAAAAAAACAATGGCCACATGTGGTCGCTGTGAGATCACCACCTAGTTAAGGGTTAACATTGGTTTATGTTTGAAAACAAATACGTTTTTAATAATCAAGGCTGTCATTAATTTTACATTATGGATGTACATAACTAGCTATTTATACATGCTTTATAAAAAAAAATAGTGTATATTTTGCTGGATAACTATCTGTTATGTTTGTTTTCTGTTTTGATTGTTTCCTAAGTGAATTACAGACGAGTAAAAAATATAGGTAAAAAGGTAAAATAAAAAATATGGGTAGGTTTGACATTGCTGAGCAATAAAGAATATTTACAGTACATACTGCCAGTAGGTATCTACTGTAAAACGTTGTACGGTAAACCTGCGAATAGGTAATTCGCAACACGTGTCGATTTAAAACACGACCGAATGACGTGCCGATTTAAAACACGACCGAAGGGAGTTTATCGGCACTCGTTTCGAATTTCCACTTTTACGCACTTGTATCGTAAATAATTATTGTATTGTATTGCATTGTATCTTTAATATTGATATCCCAAGAAAAAGTTGCATATATCCTTGATTTAACTTGCACTGATATTTTTGTTATCTACTTACGGCGTTTTATTCATAAACGTCTATCAACTGATGATCCTCGTTTGTCCCTCTCTATGGCATTAAAGACAGATAGGGACAAACGAAGATTATCAACTGATTAAGGTAAGAGCCGTTTATGAATAACGCCATTACTTACTTATTTAAATCTATCAAACCACATCCAAGGCGGATGCATAATATTTTATATACGATATTAACAATATCCACTACCGACATGAACTGAACCTTAATAACAAAGTTATAAAGGTAATTAGCGAGATTATTGAACGGCGTGCGTGTATTTTTTACCAAAATTATTCGTCTGACCGTACCGCAAAAGTAAAAAACAAAGTTGCTGAAATTAAACCAGTTTCTTAACAGTAAGTATGAAGGTGCACATTACAATTTGGCAAGTTAACGGTACCTACCTATGTATGAAAACACACGGGCGGGTGAAAAGAGCGTTTGAAAACCACCCGCTTTTAAGTACATGCACCATATTATTTTGTGGTCGACTTCGTCTCGTTTTATAACTTAAGCTCTTGAATTATTAGACCTGATTATGTACCGATGCACACAATTTTTTTTTCTAAATCAGCAGCAAACACCAAAAAAAAAGTTAATTCTTATACCCTTCAAGAGTGAATCAATTGGGTTGGTCCGCTTTGACCGCCGCGTTCTGACCGCGACCTATAACTGTATATCTTCCGTAAACGAGGGTAGTTTCTTGTACCCCTGCCGCCACCGGCGCCCGCGCCGTGTCATCAGGCGCGGAGGGTCGCGGCTGCCGTCTGCAGCAGGGATGTTGCGAACATCCGCATCCGCATCCGCAACCGCGGAACTTCCGCATTATTTTCAACATCCGCATCTGCATCCGCATCCGCATAAAATCGATGCGGAGCTTATGCGGATGCGGATGTCAAACAAGTCGGTACAGGAACGTCTTAGCGGCGGCGTAAGTGCTAGGTAATTTCGTCATTACCTATAACGAAATCGTCTAGACCCAGAAAAATCGGCCAAGTTACTGTTTATTAAATATAAGGCACCTATATTCTTGCTCAAATACTAAACGTTTCGTTTTTTTTTAACAAAAAATACTAAAAATGTAATATTTGACGTTTTCAAAGTACCTAATCTTGACATCCGCATCCGCATCCGCATCCGCGGATGTGAGCCTTTAAATATCCGCATCCGCATCCGCATCCGCGGATGTCAAAAAATCTGCATCCGCAACATCCCTGGTCTGCAGTCTGCGCCGGGCCGTCACCGTCAACGCAAGTCCTCGGTACGGAGTGAAACATGTCGAGCCGAGCGTTTTCGTAGTATAAGACGTGAGTGACCCGTTTTTAGGGTTCCGTACCCAAAGGGTAAAAATGGGACCCTATTACTAAGACTCCGCTGTCCGTCCGTCCGTCCGTCCGTCCGTTTGTCACCAGGCCTTAATTTTCAAATGTCATTTCAACATGCAGGGTCTAATACAAGTTTGAAATACTTGGATTCCATTATCTCTGTCCCTTTCACGTCGTTAGCAAAAAAAGAGACAAAAAAAGTTTTTAGTCTATTACCCCAAAAAACTATTTGTGCATACACGCAGTATCTTTTTGGCACATTTACGATACTTCGTATAATCACGACTTAAAAAATATTGTATGAAATACATTGTTGCCAACCTAATTTTAATTGTCATCTCTGACAGATGAGTGAACCATAGACATGTTTTTTTATTTCATTCTATCTTTTCCCGCCCGTACCGAGGATTCTTTGCTACTTCTTGAATAAAAATATTTGTTAAATTTACAATTTTATTTGTAAGTAAGTGCTTGGTCGTATTGTATGCAACGTTGTTTAACTGAGTCAAAAAATACTCGTGGCGTCTTTATTAACAATTTTCGGCTTCGCCTCATATTGTTACTCACGCCACTCGCCTTTTTTGACCTCTCTTAAACCACGGTTGCTTATAATACTATAATATGTCTGTGTCTCACGGAAGTTTTGTTATTAAAACTGTATATCTTGTTCGTTCTTCGTGTGTTCGACACACAGATGTGAGGATGGCACAATAATCACATTTGATTAAACGATTGAAGAGCAGTTTGAAATTATTGATGGTCAGTTTTAAGAAATTTTCAATTAAACGTCATTCCCATTTTTATCGACCGTGAAATTTATTTCACCATCCCTATTAACCCTAGTTGAAGGCACTGTTACAACAGTCAGATAAATCTGACGCAGCTATATTTATCAGCGGACCAGTTCGCAATAAAGCCCCGTGTGTATCGCATGAGTTATAGTGGCAACTAAGATAACGCAAGTCGAGCAGTGCACGCAGCGCTGCGCCATGGACCGCGTCACCTTCCTGCTCAACGGAGAACCCCGCTCTGGTCAGTGATGAGTAGGCTAATCCTTCTTAATTAAGAACCTCGCTCTGGTGAGTGATGAGTAGGGTGTTCTGGGAATTTTGGAGCAGGTATAGTTTTATCAGCGGGTGTGTTCGCAGCATAGCCCCGTGTGTGCTTGCATGAGTAATAATGGCAACTATGATATCGCAAGTCGAGCAGTGCACGTAGCGCTGCGCCATGGACCGCGTCACCTTCCTGCTCAACGGAGAACCCCGCTCTGGTCAGTGATGAGTAGGCTAATCCTTCTTAATTAAGAACCTCGTTCTGGTGAGTGATGAGTAGGGTGTTCTGGGAATTTTGGAGCAGGTATAGTTTTATCAGCGGGTGTGCTCGCAGCATAGCCCCGTGTGTGCTTGCATGAGTAATAATGGCAACTAAGATATCGCAAGTCGAGCAGTGCACGCAGCGCCGCGCCATGGACCGCGTCAGCTTCCTGCTCAACGGAGAACCCCAATCTGGTCAGTGATGAGTAGGGTGTGCTCCTAATCCCTGGTAATAAAAAAATATGAGTCATGATAGCCCTTACTTGTTTGGTTTTATGGGACGAAAAAATCCTTATTATTACATTTTTGTATAAAACCACAAGAAGTTTCAAAATATTCTCTTTGACTTTTGTGAAGTTAAGCGCCACTTGCACCATCCCCCGGTTAAACCACTAACACAGTGTCAAATAGTACTAGTAACCATGGTAACTCCAGGTTTAACCGGTTAACTCGGTGCAAGTGGCCCTAAATGTTATTTAAGAAGGAGGAAAGGGCTTTAAGTAGGTACCGTGTTGTGATACTTGTGACGAGCGATTCAAATTGAATTACGAGTATTGACAGAGAACTGTTGTCTTTTCTGATTTTAGTAGTGAAGTTGAGCATTGGGGTGTGATGACGCCTAGTCGGGTATGTAAATATTCCACCAGGGGCCCGTTTCTCAAAAGCTTGAAACGTGTAATACAAGTGGAAGTCCCTTTCTAACAAAAGCTGTCAAAAAGTGACATCCGCTTGTATTACAAGTTACAAGCTTTTGAGAAACGAGCCCCAGAACTAAGAAGACTATCAATAAAACACCTGAACATTTTGTCACCTCAGTGGGATGCGAGATCAGCTCCGACCTGTCCCTGCTGGAGTACTTGCGCGTGAGCAATGATCTGCGCAGCACAAAGTACATGTGTCGCGAGGGCGGCTGTGGCGCATGCGTCGTCGCTGCTGCTAGACCTGGCGAGCGACCACATGCTGTCAACTCTGTATGCAATGTTTCCTTATTATAAGTTCTTGTTGATTCGTCACAGGCTTTTGAATGCGTATAACATGATTGGCTTCTTTGCAAAATACTTACTAATCTTAAAGTTTAAATAAAAACGTAATATTTGATAAAGAAAGACACTGCCACAATATAAAGAGGTATATCATCATTCATTTATTTCAGGCAAAGCCCATAAAAGTGTTAGTGTATATTTACAATTAAAGCATAACTTAAGACTATTGTTAATAAATAATACAGGGTAATAAATAATACAGGTATATTAACTAAAATTTATAAAATTGTAGCAGGGGTACCTCAGGGTACTAATTTGGGTCCGTTAATTTGATATATTTTTAGTAGGTTCGTAAGACCTCTCGAATGCTTGCGACGTCATTATGCAGATTGTTTGTTTATTTTCACGAAGATTATTTGTTATAACTGTACGCCAATAGCTTCATTTTGTGTTCATTATCAAGTTCCAAAACAAAACATTGGATACGTCTGTGATACACAAAGAAACAGTTAATTTGTTTATACCACGTCAGTGGTAAACAAGCGATTCATCTGATGGTCATCGGATGGACCTTCAGTTAAGTACCTTTTTTATATGCAGTACGAGAAACTATGAAAAAAACACATTGTATTGGTTCACAGTGTCTCGTATCGGTCACATCCTGCCAAGATTGGGAGATAACCACCATCGAGGACATCGGCAACCGTCTGAAGGGCTACCACCCGCTGCAGAAAGCCCTCGCTAAGCTCAACGGCACCCAATGCGGGTACTGCTCGCCGGGGTGGGTCATGGCCATGTATGGGTAAGGGTTTCACCATTTCCAGGAAATAGCCTTACAGTGATCGGTGTTAACTTTTAGTTGTCTTTGATCTCTTTGACAGAGAGCTTTGATCTCTTTGACAAGAAAAATTGACACCACACTATAAAATTGTGGCCCTGTTTCCAGTGGATATCCAAATCATTATCTAACACTTTGTTTATACCGACTTATTCGTATTTAAATATATAATGAAATATTACTTCTATTTTGAAACAATACCATACAACTTTCGCTACAGTCGTGGATGTAGGTATGTCAAATACCTACGTGATAAGAACCGGCTGTTTAATAAAATGCAAATTAAGTGTCTTTCGTAATGTCGTGTTTATTTTATCAGACATACGCACAAGTGTTTCTGTTCCAAAATAAAAGTATAAGATAAGCATGACTTAATTAGTAATGCCTAGTTTTGCAATAAACGATTATGATAATACCATGGCTGCAATAAACGATTATGATTATGATTATATTCCTACTTTATATTATAAATGCGAAAGTCTATTCGTCTGTCTGTCTTGCCTCTTCAAAGCACTCCAGTCATCAATTTAGATAAAATTTGGTAGGTATAGACATACATGAGTCTTCTCCGAGACCACGGGGACAACGCCGTCCTCGAAACGTCGGAGGTAAATCTTAAAACTTAGATACGCGATTAAGTCCCGTTGTATAATTTAATAAGGTATAGACATAGTTTGAGGCCCGGTGAAGAACATAGAGTAATCATCATCAACATCATTGCATGCAGCCGAAGTCGCGAATGGAAGCTAGTATTAAATAAAAAACCGGCTAAGTGCGAGTCGGACTCGCGCACGGAGGGTTCCGCACCATCAACAAAAAATAGAGCAAAACAAGCAAAAAAACGACGACGTTGCTTAAATTCGGTCAAAAATCACGTTTCGCCCCACTTGAATCTTTATTTTATTCTGTTTTTAGTATTTGTTGTTATAGCGGCAACAGAAATACATCATCTGTGAAAATTTCAACTGTCTAGCTATCACGGTTCGTAAGATACAGCCTGGTGACAGACGGACGGACGGACAGCGGAGTCTTAGTAATAGGGTCCCGTTTTTACCCTTTGGGTACGGAACCCTAAAAAAATGAGTTTATGCTATATGTATGCTAATTAAACCATAAACAAACTTTTTTCACCGGTTACCTCACAAATTATTTGTAAGTATGTAATATGAGTATTTATGTAAATGCTCAAAAAAATAGTTTATTATTTTATACGAACACGCGATTCCAATAAACCACCTAATTACTAACCAAACCATGTAACTGTACGCCGATTAGGCATTATCCTCAAATCGGTTCGACATTGCACAAAACACAAAGTGAAATGGACCATCGGTGGACCTTATATGGTTGCAGTAAGACCTAAAATTGGTCAGTTACTAACGGTTCTTCAAGCAAGACAGCGAGATGATTCCTCTATTGACCGTTCCATGCATTATGTATCAGCGCCCGATTACTACAATTTTGTAGATATAATAGTTAAAGTTGCACGACTTGCACGTAGTTATTAAAGTTCAAAGACGGATTGTAAAAACGTTTTTCTCTGGTCAAGGTAGAATAATGTTCCCGTTTCGTAACGCGAATTGTTAGTTTAGTTATTTATGACTCAAACTTTTGCCTCTGTTGTTAAATCCGGCAGAGTCTAGTAAATATTATAATGATATTATTTATATGATGCAGTCTAGACTCTAGAGCATTCGGTCACCTTGGTTGGTCAGTTTGTATTATTATTATTTTAACCAATATCTAAAAATAAATTGGCATCCAAATCAGATAGGAAAGTATATTTCTTTAAATTACCAGGTCGTCGTTACATAACTTTAACACTTGTTATAAATTAAGGTATATTTCATGGTTCTATGGCAGAAAAGCCATTTATGTTTTTAACCAAAACAACCGTAAAGCTGAATATAATTTTCTGGTAATTTAATACTGCAGATTTAAGAGTCCTTAGTCCTACAAGCGAGCGTTTTTTGCAATCTGTTACCTTTTTCATTCAAGATTACGACATAACTATTAGTATTCATTCAAAAACTGATAACGTACTTAAATAATCATTTCTTAAACTAGCAAGTAAGACCGTTCAAGTTGACATTTTCTCTTTTTAAACCTAAAATAAATGAGTTTTCTTGGGAGGCTTTTTCAAAATTTGCAGTGAGAACTGTCGTTTCGGTTCTCAATTTTGCAGTAAACAAGAATCATTTGATACAGAAATGATTACAATTGAATTCACCATATCTTTTACGAGCGGCTAAGACTATTGAAAATCAAAGATTCATTAAAAAAAATGGATATTTAACCTTCCGAACTTTCTTCATTTTTTGGGTGAAAACAGGGTTACATTATATTTTTTTATCGCAAATTGTACTATTATTTTGCCCTAAAAATAATATTATAGCAAACTATAACTATACGTTAACCCATAAAAAAATAATCATAACTATAGGACCTACCTTGCCGTAAATTTATATTATTTTAAAACACGTATAAATCACGCTGCACCGACGCCGCGCGCTCATTCTCCGCCGAGGCGGCTTAGGGGACGGACCTGTGCTCGATCGTCAGGCGTTCGGTGACTATCGTGCGTTCGTAAACAGCCAGAGAGTTCCGAGAAGTGCTGTATACAGCGACTAGAAAATCTTGATACAAATAAGTACATTTTTTACACCATATTTAATTTCAACAACAGACTCTCGCTAGGTGATAGGTTTTCAGTGTTACTTGAATACTGGTTAGGTTTTGCATTATTATTATACCCGGACGACCTGGATAATGTCCAGGTTCTCATGATGGAGTCAGGAGTTGGTCACCGAACTCCTAATCTACTCATCATAACTCCATCGTGTTTGGGCTCAATAGATTTGCCTCGACGAGCACCTTCGTTCTAGATGAGGTCCAGGTTCTCATGATGGAGTCAGGAGTTGGTCACCAGAACTCCTAATCTACATATTATCACTCCATCGTGTTTGGGCTCATTAGATTTGCCCTGACGAGCACTATATATCTTGAGGAGGTCCAGGGTCTCATGATGGAGTCAGGAGTTGGTCACCAGAACTCCTAATCTACTTATCATAACTCCATCGTGTTTGGGCGCATTCGATTTGCCTTGACGAGCACCATCTATCTAGATGAGGTCCAGGTTCTCATAATGGAGTCAAGAGTTGGTCACCAGAACTCCTCTACTCATCATAACTATATCGTGTTTGGGCTCAATAGCTTTGCCCTGACGAGTACCATCGATCTAGATGAGGTCCAGGGCACAGGGCTATATTATAGTTCTTACGAACAGATACTTATCTCTCAAAGAAAACTCAAATGCCTACCGTTTTAATACCTACACAAAAATACAATGGAATGACCTTCAACGCACCGCTCCCCGCACCGCGCGCACCGGCACAAAGCTAGGGTTGCCGACGCTTAGAAATTATTTTACAAATAAGTACCTACCTACTTACCTAAACTATAGATTGTATGAAAGATACCTACCTACTTACCTAAGGTACAAATATAAGTTTTATTAATTGTAAAATAACTATGAGCAAGATAAGTTGCAATAAGTAATTAATAATTATAATATTCCTTTTATCATTATTAATTACTTATAAATTTATTTTATTATTCTCTTTATTTATCTTTTGTCTTAAGTTAGGGTTTTTCCTTATTTTATTATTTATTATGATGAGTGACTGCGAAATATTTTAAAAGGTTATATCTCCCTACAGTAACAGTAGTGTTTACGCCGTTTTATAAACCGCGTAAACACTACGCGGTTTATAAAACGGCGTACTACGTAGCTTGCGACTATCGTAAAAAAAATTGGTATAAGTACTTATATTGAGAACGTCTAATAGTTACTTTTCCTATCAATCGGTAGAGCAAACACGGATTTTTTTATTAGTTTTTTTTTTGTTTCTGCATCCATCCACAATTCCACACTACAACATGTGTTATTTGTTCGTGAAGAAGACGTTTATTTCGCATACATTTTGGCATATTCGAGCGCCGGCGACCAACTAGCTTGATTTTCTACCGTGAACGGGAAGAGATTCGTAGGTATAAATCCGTGCTCGCGCGGAGAGTTCCATAGGCCTGAGCGCCTACCGCGAACCACGTTCGACGTGTTGCCTCTCTGTCGCACTTGTAAATTCGTACGTAAGTGTGACAGGGAGGTAACACGTCGAACGTGGTTCGCGGTAGGCCCTCTGTCCAGGGTATCTTACTCGTAATGGAGTGGAGCGAAGATGGCATAATATAAATAATCGGATTTCGGTATTGACCCCGACGAGGCCATCAAACAAAAAAAAAATGTGGAATGTAGTCAACGGTATCATGGATTTAAATAAAAACAATGACTGGTTATAACAGATAGGGCCAGTTGCATATCACAAATAAAGAAACATGTTTATTTGCAGTATGGACGGGCCCCGACTTTCCCCTAAAAACAGAAATAGTACAAAAAGACGACAATTTGTGGGCAGCAAAAATGTAAACAAAACTCATGGTTTGTAAAAAAAAACAACGGGTTGCACTCCGGGAGTGCCGGCAGAAGTGAAAACTCAATGACTAGTGCAAAATGTCTGCAGCACTATGTATAATTGATGTTAATGCCATCTAGCGTTATTTCGTCGCATTACTTGAAACCCCTAAGCACATCACTGTTGGTACTCGAGTTATATTAATACCGGTTAGAAGGAAACTCACTAGATGGCATTTAAATCAATAAAGAAAAACTCAATAACATTGTAACAGTTTTTTGATCAGGTCACGTGTCCGTCTTACGGTCACGTGATCTGTCGCGAGTTTAACATTTTTTCCCCACCTCAAAAAGTGCGCCGCTAAAGAAGTTTGAAAATACAACACTACTACAATGACGAATATTAGTAGTAAGGTTTATTCGGGTAATTCCGAAAATCATTGTAAAATCACTCATATTCCGTTGTAGTAAGAGTCAGCTTTCGGAATTATCCGCCACTATTCGTTCATTCGGAAATACCCGAATACACCTTATTCATAAGAAGAGTGATTGTCACAATAATTCCATGCCAGAGGTAAATATTGTTATTATTTACTCGCCTCTGGTTATATATTATCCCAACACATACACTCTATTGACTACTACCATGCTTATAAAATAAAATAAAGAGTGCCAATATAACGCTAAAAATAATGTTACTTTGCAATTAAATTGAAAAGTATCAATATTATTCTCGCCTGCGTTGAAACGCGCTTAACTTTGCCGGCGCTCGCGTACCGAGCGCCAACGCCATCTATCGAGTGTTATTTCGTGAAATCGGTGAACGCTCTAAGGAATAAGGCCTCTTAAATTGCTTGTCATAAACTTTTTTCTAGCCTCCTGCAGAGTAAAGAGAAGCTGACTATGCTGGAGATAGAGCAGTCTTTAGGCAGCAACATCTGCAGGTGCACCGGCTACCGACCCATCCTGGAGGCCTTCAAGAAGTTCGCCAGCGACGCACCCAAGGAGGAAATACTTGACATAGAAGAACTCACCATTTGCAAGAAAAGTGGTGAAACATGCCGCAAAAGGTACCTTAAGCCCAAAGTTGCCTGCAAAATAAAGAGAACCTTATCGTTCTGGAGATAGAGCAGTTTTGACGAAGCAACATCTGATGATGCCTTGGGCCTTGGCTTAGTTTGTTTATATTGCTATTTGAAAGGGTCACGTAATTTAGACCCAATATTGTCAACATTTTTCGATCTGCATACTCGGTACTCGGTAGCAATAGAAGTGTGTTTTTCCAAAAAGGGGGCTATATTGCTCCCTGGATATTTAAAGTATGCAATATATTTTTACACAATTTACCTATGTGACTTTGTTCCCTTTCGTCTTAACAAAAGTGTTTAATGTATTTTCTTTTGTATCGTCAAAAGCAAGTGCAGCGAAAGCGACTGGTGCCTAGTGGAGGCCGAAGACGTGAAATTACCTGAAAGAATAGAGATCAAGCTGAAAGACGGCAAGTCCTGGTTCAGGGTGCAGTTCATTGCTGATGTATTTGAAGTGCTGCAGAGGAAGGGAGACGATTGTTACATGTTCGTTGCTGGAAACACTGCTAAAGGTACTTAGATCATTAAAATGTCAAAGATACGTATTAGAACAAATTAAATTATATTCAGAAAATATTTTAATTTACAAAGAGTACAGAAAATCAAGAAGAGGTAAACAACAGGCGATCTTATCGCTAAAAAGCGGTACATACTTCATAGTCGAACGAGCGAGCGAAGCGAAGCGAAGTTCTTACATTCGACTTGGAACACGCGGCTGGCTAGCGGCACGTCTCGGCATTTCGATGTTTTTAAGCTGAACTGTCAGAAGATAGTTTGATACTCAATAACTTAAGTAAATTTGTTCTAATTTAAATGAAATTGGGTAAACGTGTAGTCGAGGGCATTATATTTTAGTCATTAAATTATGAGCAGGCCCGATCAAGAGGTTATTGAGCTAGAAGAGCTTAGAAGGCCAAAAAGCTGTTTGTGAGAGGTCTTGCTATTCTGGTCATTTTTTTGCAAAAAACATGGTCGAGTTTAGTATCAAATGAAAGTGCTCGACTTACACTTTTATAATATCGTTTTTAAATTTACCATTTTGAAATAATTAGCAAGATAAAAATAAAATAGAATAAACATAATATATGTATTTGACATTTGACAGGAAATATTTCGGCTTAGCACAGATACAGTTTATTTTAATCTCTATGATGGTGACTTAAATCCAGGGGAGGGACAGCCGTATACGAAGCCCTTTATTCGAAAAAATAGCGCCATCTATATTACTTAACGCTAAACTTGTAAATGGCGCTTCAAAATTGATGCAAAAAAGCAAATCTTGTCAGTAGAAAAAGGCGCGAAACTCAAATTTTCTATGAGACCATATCCCTTCGCGCCTACATTTTTTCTACTGACAAGATCTGCTTGGCCAACTATATTATACATACTACTCTTTGCTTAAATCAATCAGTTAAGGGCTCCACAGACCTTGCAATAAATCCACGCGATCTTTAACCGCGAGTTCTCAGTTCGGGGCGAACTACTAGTTAAATAAAATCTGTAGTAAAAAAACCGTGATGATTGCTTAATTTTTTGTTTCATTGTTTTAGTAAGACTTTGGAGACGTTAGTTGGTTTCAAATGTTTCAATATTTTGACATGTGTAAGGGAACTATGTCAAGGCTTAGATATCTTCTAATCATACGCATTATCAACATCATGTTTTTGAGTAAATATAAATAACATGTTATCTTTTACAATTAAAAAGGATTAACATACTTTTTCATTAGGACATGGTATATGTAGGCATGGTTATGATCTACCAACAATTTCATTATAAAATATTCAATGTTTTCAATTTTAGCAAAAACCTATGAAGTTGTATAGGTAATCAGACGAGTTTATTACAAAGCTTTCCAGAAAATCATTGCCATGGACTTTGAATTGATCCTGCGACTTCAAGTTCCACCAAAGTTGTTGCACCAATATGGAAGAGTCATAGAGAGAGATTACCGTTTCGTTCGCTACGGTGTATCTTGTTTAAGCACCCTGATCTATTCGGCTGCCAGCTACCATATTAGTGGTAGAGAATGCCTTAAGGCATGAAGTCCGCCATTTGTACCTTCATGTATTGAACAATAAAGATTAAATAAATAAAATTAGTTAGCCGAATAGTTCAGGCCTGTAAGTCTAATAACCTTTGTGGTTTTAGGAGCCTACCCCATAGACGAATATCCTCGGATCCTCATAGACATCAGCAACGTCCAGGAGCTTAAGGGCTACCATTTCGACCAAAACCTGGTGCTGGGTGCCGGCAACACCCTGACTGAGACCATGGACATATTCCAACAGCTGGAACATTCTGTGGACTCCTTCTGGTATCTGGAGAAGTTGAGGGAGCATTTGATGTTGGTTGCGCATATACCTGTTAGAAATGTAAGTGAATCCAAAATAAGTTTTAAAGGTCTTATTGATATTAGAAGTGTCCAGGATTCCAAGAACTCAACACTACCATTTATGCGTACATAGGTTATGCGACTTTCCTGTGGACATCATAAAATAAATAAATTTTCGTACTTTATTCTTATCAGCATGTTAAAATGCTTCTTTGAATTAGTGATAAAAGTCTTAGAATAATTTAATCAAGTTGTTAACTCTCGTAATGTCCACGGAAAAGACGGTAATTTTTCCGAACATTTTTGACCCGGCCGTGATAACAGAGCCGGTGTTGATTGCATAGACTCCTTAGAAATGTAAGCGAAATCTATGCACTGTCGATCAATGACCGTTTTTTTTTATAGAAATTTTTAGTTGAATGTTTTAGGGACTATTACGACTGTGAACTTTATTGTTAAACAAAAAAGTACAAAAGGGGACTTAATGCCTCCTTGGTGCAGTGAGAAGCGTAAAGAAATGTAGAACTTATAATTAAGTAGGTACTATAAGTATAGTAACTAGTACTACAAGAAGTGTTTTTGGGACAGAACAGAAGGTACAGCTTTACGGCCGATACAGATGAACTGCAAAGCGACTGCAGTTCCCCAACAAGTTGCAGTCAGGTAGCAGTCCGTCTGTATTACCGGTCCTTACAGAATGTCTTTATACCTAGTATGTAATTTATTTCAGTTGGGAACAATCGCCGGCAATTTAATGATAAAGCATCAACACAATGAATTCCAATCAGATGTATTCCTTTTGCTTGAAACTGTTGGTGCATACCTTACTATTGGTAAGTATTGTTTTCTTATTTCGTAAAATATTAGCGCGCATTAGCGACATTCGGCCTGATTCGAACTTTAAATATCGGATCCATATCGTATCTTTAGCAAATGTTTGACGTATCTTAAAGTTTTAATCAGGCCGACTGTACTGTATTGAATTTCTGATAAAACTTCAAATGGCGAAGTGGTCTCGTAAATATTTTTAACAAAATGATCTACATCTTTTCTCCCTTAACCCTTTAACTGCCAGAGTCTGATATATTTCACTACACAGTCTGATAAATAAGACAAAGACCTGATTTGGTTTTTACAGCACATTTATAACTCCCGTAACTATGCCAACCTAACTCTGCGTGGTACAATTACTATCGGTGGCGATACGAGCACGCTCGATCAAAAAATGCTGGCGGTTAAACGGTTAATAATAAAACTGCACTTAGCCTATTTAACATCTTTTGCAACATGAATTTACGATTCACATGAAATTTTAATATGTTTTAATTTCAGTGGACCATTACGGAGCGCACATAACGGTGACGCCGGAAGCGTTTCTCCGAGTGGATATGAGAGGGAAGGTCATCTTGAACGTCCTGTTCCCACCTCTCAGCCGATCATACAAATTCGTGTCGTTTAAGGTACCTAAATGACCTAGGTCCCCATTCTATGGCTAGTGCTCATTTTGTTGCGGCGCGACATGACGACTGGAAAATAAAGTTTGTCAAAGGACTGTCTAATTTCAAACATAGACGAAAAGAATCATACTATCGTTGTCTTACACTAGTACTAGCACCCAAAAGAAAAGGATGAGTATAGTTTCTTTGTTCTTATTTACTGACAAATTGGCTTGACCAACTATAAAACAAGTATACGACGATTCGTTTTCCATGACGGGTGTTCGATGATCACGTGATGTTGTCTATAGACAAACTGTAGTGTCGCACGCTTGGGCCCGGACCCGGACCGTTCTAGCGTGAGCCATCCTTAATAAGAGACGTATCGATTCATGAAAATCGACATGTTTACTTGCTTAAGGTCGTAGCCGTCGTAGGGAGTTACGCAGAAGCCTCTCTGTTGCTCCAAAAAATCTTAAACTGTGGTAAAAGGCTCAATTCGAAATAATACGGAAAGTGAGGCGACTGCACGGACGCTTCCGAAACACACTTCAGATTGGACGGTGTAGGTACCTACCCTTATCATACAGTCGCCATCAGATATATCGGAGCGGCTTGAATACGCTCTCTAACGCCTTGACGATAGAAACGTTTTCAGATATTTGTGAGCACCTTGGCCGCTCTGATATATCTGATGGCGACTGTACCCTTATAATTATGTAACTTCTTTTACAGATAATGCCTCGCGCCCAAAACGCCCACGCCATTGTCAACGCTGCGTTCCTATACAAGTTCTGCGCACCGCAAGACCATGTGTGTCTAGCTCGTATGGTCTTCGGAGGGCTTTCTCCGCACTTTATCCACGCCAAGAATACTGAGAGGTAATTAGTCGCGTTATACATAAACGACTGCTAACTTCTTCAGTTGATGATCGTCTTTTGTCGTTATGCCATAGAGAGGGACAAACGACTAATATCATCAGCTGATTAACTTAGCAGACGTTTATGAATAACGACGTAAGACCCTGCTTTTAGATGTAGATAGACCCATGTCTTTGGACTAAGGTTAATTACAACGACAAAACCTAACCTAAATTACATAAGTATTGTTTCACCAGTGAGGATTGTGTCGATAGTAATGTTGTTCTTATTTATACAAACTTGAGGTCAATGTGGAGAAGTCCGTCTACAAGTGAATATCATTTACAAGCTTTTTCATCGCTTTTAGAGTCAGTCGTGGAATATAAGGGAAGAAGGGAACCAATACCTACATTCTATTACGACTACGATTTCCGCACAGACTCTTAAGGTGACGGTAGAGGTGGGTAAATTTTCAGATTCTGTCAATTTACCCCATTTCACACACAAGCGCACTTCACGCACACTACCTCACTTTACTGGGACAGGTCACTGACCCATCAAGTTTTTTTTAAGATAGCGTTTTGAGTTTAGTGGCCTCCTTTTAGGAAAAGCGTTCCATTGAAAGAAGAAAGAGAAACAATACATTTAATCTTGCTTTCCTTGTCTGTTCATGTCACACGTGACGTATTTAAATTCTAATAATTCATTTGGTTGTTGACAATTTTCTACATTATGGCTTTGTCGAGATACGCGTTTTCTAAAGTTAAACCGAATAAAACCAGATGTCATTAAGTCAGATGTAAAATTTTATTTACTACTCTATACGACTTTTCATAAGGCTCAAAATCAATTAAATGAGAATTTAAATAAATAAAGTTCCGGCAGGGTGCAAAATTTAATTAAGGCGGACAAAATAAAATTTGAAAATATATGGAAACAGTGTTGGCTAATGTACCTCTAATATCTTTACCGATTTACTTTTATGTGGTATATTCGCCTTTTCTTTCACTATTAAATTAATACAATTAAAATAAAAAATATTATACCGGTATTCCACCGGTATTATTTCAGTGCTGAAGCGATTATCTTCGATCGTAGCCTTTTTTTTTTTTTATTTATTTATCACAAAGTACACAACAATTTTTAACAATTTATATTCCTCGCCAAACTGCGATTGCAGTTTGTTGGCGAGATCGCGCTCATTTTTAAGTTTTAAACATAAATATTATGCTATGCACTAATGCACTAAATACTAAACTTAAATACATACTATCCAAAAAGCGAACATGCATGGCGATTATGATGACAAATCAAAAAAGACAATTTGAAATTGTTGATAATGTAGATCTTGATAATGTAGGTGTTGATAGTTACTTACGGCGGTAGGAGCGGCAATGAACCCCGTGCAGAGTAGAACGTGAGGTGCGTTGGGATAAGTGCATATATCTACTTATAATTTTTTGGCTGGTTGGTAACCCTCTATATTTTATTTTTTGTTTTACTGTTATTAGGTTAAGGGAGTTTTAGGGAGTGAAAAAAAAATGATTTTCGTTTTATGCGCTCGCGTGATTGCCGATGGATTATAATTAGACAAAAGAACTTGTTTTCCACGCATCGAATGTAGATCCCTATGACACTTCCTCCAAGTCTTCTCCAATAATGTTTATACCGTATTTTAATTACCTACCTTAAATGTTACATTTCTAAATATTTTTTTTGTGCTATACATACTTCAAAAAAATCGCTGGAGGCCTAGCGGTAAGAGCGTGCGAATTGCAATTCCGGCTCGTACCAATGAGTTTTTCGGAACTTATGTACGAAATATCATTTGATATTTACCAGTCGCTTTTCGGTGAAGGAAAACATCGTGAGAAAACCGGACTAATCCCAATAAGAGCCTAGTTTACCCCTATGGGTTGGAAGGTCAGATGGCAGTCGCTTTCATAAAAATTAGTGCCCACGCCAATTTATGGGATTAATTGCCAAGCGGACCCCAGGCTTCCATGAGCCGTGTCAAAATGCCGGGACAACGCGAGGAAGATGATGATGATGTGACACATACTTCCAAAAAAATCTACAAATATTTTACGTGACAACTGCTTATAAGTAAATATTATGTAGGTACACTTATAAAGTATAAAGTAGAAAATATCTTATAGGTACATAATATAAAAACCGATCATGTACGAGTAGGATTCACTATGGGTTCCACAGTTACACATTTTTATTGCATATTTTTTGTTTAAGACCAACTCACCTATTATAGGACATAGGTCTTCCATTAATCTTTTGGCGTTGAACTATTTTTTGTATATGTATTTATGTAATACAATTCTGAGTTAGGTTATGGTACATTTTTGCTCACCTACTTATAATTATGTATTATATCTGATATGTCACATGATACCAAAAATCGCCGCAAAGTTAAAAGTTCATTTATTTACGTTACTCATCTTCGGATCACCGACTTACTACTTCCTTACTTGACATATGTGTACTAAATTTCAATTGAACTAGTTCAGTAGTTACGGTGAAAATTGGCTTTAACAAAATGGCAGACACACGAGTGATCTTATAGGGGAGATTATTTTCCTTGAGTGAATGGTATGCATTTACCCCAATGCACCTCACGTTCCACGCGGCGCGGCGTAATCTGGCCCCTATTTCACCACGGTGACAGGTACGACAAAAACATCACTGTTATTGACGCCATAGGCATCCATGGACTACAGTTACCGCTAACACTGATTTAAACTTTCACGATTTTTACACATTATTAAATTGTACAACGGAACCGCAAAACGTTCAAGCGGATAAACAAGACCAAGTGCGGGTAGTTCGAAAAACTCGCGCGGTTAGAAGATGCTGATGTCAACTTGAGCCAGTCTTCTCCGAGACCACGGGGACAACGCCGTCCTCGAAACGTCGGAGGTAAATCTTAAAACTTAGATACGCGATTAAGTCCCGTTGTACAATTTAATAATACAGTTACCGCTTACCATCGGGCGGGCCGTATTCGTGTTTGCCACCGTCATTGTACCTATTATTAAAAAAAACTTTATTATATCGGATAAAACAGACATTTCTCTCGCAAAAAGAATTTTCGGTAAGTCTTGACAGGAAATGAGTTCTGTGTCGCAATTTCGATACAGTTGCCGTGTTTCTTGTGACAATTGTCATTAGCTTCGCAAAATAAGAATTTTTAGTGGCAATATAATGGAGTTTATTTATTTATTAAAATGTTGGTGGCAAACAAGCACATCGCCCGTCCGATGGTAAGCGGTTACCGTAGCCTATGGAGGCCTGTGACGTCAGCAACAGTGATGTCGACAACTGTCGCACCTGTCACCGTGGTCGTGGTGAAATAGGGGCCAGTAAGTACCTAATAATCGCAGTGGTCTTAAGTGTCACAGACCCTACTGGCGCTTAAGTCCTTTATGACAATTTCTGCCTATTTTAAATTGTTCAAAAAAAAAAGAAACCGAATAATTATATCGGACTACCGAATTTTCACGAGAATCAGTTGAGAAATGTGATATGCAAAGGAGAAGAATTCGGACATACGAAAGCATTTTTGCCCAAGTTGAAACGGATACCTTCGCCAACGCTCGGTCAATGATGGTTTAGGTAGAGCTAGCTGCAGAGAAAAGGTACCACCCCTGCATACAATTATCTATCTGGTCGTACCTTTTCTCTGCAGCTGACTGTACACCTATAAAAATGGTTGTCCCTGCTGTAATTTTATACCGGTACCGTACTTTGTATTTCAACCGGTATAGTTTTACCTTCAAAACGAACCGGTATTGATAAATAATAACGGTACCATACCGCTTATACCGTAAAGAAAGCATGATGCAGTCTCTGCTTTGCACAATTATTGTGTGGACAAAATTCTTATAATCACCGAAACATACATACCTACGCACATAATGTCATTGAAATAAAACATTGTTATTTTATAGTAAATTTATATAATACTCGATATATACACATAACAATAACCAGACCGCAGCGGTATTAGCCTGTAAGCTTCATCTCTTGTCTCCAAATCCGCAAAAACTAGTTAGTACTAAATGCTGGTCTTGCTGTTATTTTATTCTTGAAGATTATGGCTTGTTTCTTGATTATTGAGAACAGCACGTAATCGCACACATATAGACGGAACGAACGGCAACAAAGTAGGTGTAGACACTAAGACTTTCAGGTATTAAACGAATTACACTTCGTATTAATAGGTAAGTAATATTTAAATGAATATATAATATTCTCTAACGTAAATACAAGATTACAATTGACATCAAATGTCATTGACGTACAGAAGTCATATACTTTTTTTTAATGACGCAAAATTGATACCAGCATAATGAAAATCAATCCCAATCAGTAAAACGAGTCTTTAAACTTTTTTCATTTTAAGCGGGTTTTGAAGGAACAAGTTACTTAAATTCAATTGTAATCGTTTTGTTTTAGGATAGTTTACTGCTGTTTTCGATCGTTACGACCTGTAAATAACAACAAATCAAATTTTAAATAAATTAATTTACCCTAATTTTTGAAATACAATTTATCTACTGGTATACATTTTCGTATGCGTATATGATGAAATGTCTAAATAATGTCAAAAACGAGCTACGACGAAGTACACGTCTGCTTCGATCCAAGGCCAGCGGCCATCTGACTCGAAGAAGAATTTTGAGTGATGTCGTCAATGTATGGAAATTGTACGAAAGTTTACATTTGGGATTGAATTTCTGTGTTGTATTTGTGAGTAAAAATATAAGTGGATAATAATTTGTTAGTTTAGTTATCTAGCTTTCAAAATCACACAACAACTCAATTACTGTTAAAGGCAAAACTGTAATGCGTGTTGCTCAAACGGAACTCCATATTTTGATTTTTGGATACTTTTAGTGTCGATTTGTAGAGAATTACAGCAAATAAAAAATATTATGCCGTGAAGAGCCGGTACACGGCTTCTTCGTGAACAAATTTACGTATAATTTAATGCAGTTATTAAACATTTCTTGAACAAATTGATTGCACAAAGTGAGCTCTAAATCGAAAACGTCATATACCGTCCCCTTAAGTCTTGTGTTTGTGCACATACTTCACTTACATAAGTTCGGTATAGCAGATGAAGTGAAGCTCTTCCTTTATATATAAACACAAGACACCCTATAGTTGAGGTATACAAAGACTTGCCCTTTTACAGTCTTCCCAGTGATAAATTTTGTATGTCTGTCTTCCCCACATTGATTCATTATTTCGTTAATAATTGCTTCGAATATTTCTTTCTTTAAGGTTTCTCCTTGGAAGACAGTTGTTCTCCAACGACACCCTGCAGAGCGCCATCAAGGTCCTCATTCAGGAGCTGGTGGTCGTGGACAATCCTCCGGAACCTTCGGCCAACTATAGGAGAGACCTTGCTGTGAATCTGTTTTATAAGGTAAGATAACAAAATGATAGGATCGTTCCTTATATCTTACATTGGAACATATTGTACCCTTTTGAAATAATATTAATAATAAATTAATAAAATACGACATTTTTATACAGTGTCTAAATAAAACCTGACGATAGTGTGATTTAACTTACCTACATCTAAAAGACAAAAATTATGAACACCACGACATGATTCTCAGCACGGTGTTAGCTTGTAGGAAAGCAGCGCTGGCTTTCCATCGGATTTTGTTCATGGCTGGCAAGGGATTGGATTTCGGTTTTTCATTGAATTTTTCATCGAGATTTGCCTCGTATTTGTATGACTTTATCGTCGTTCAAAGGTACAATGAAACTGCCTTAAAACTTAGGAAACTTGAGGAAAATTTAACAAAAATATCATTCACTTCACCTCTATAAGGAAGTACTTTAGAAAACTAAGGTTTGTTTCTGATGAATCTGACCTGATTAATTTTTTCCTGATTTTTATCAACAGGGTCTTCTGTCACTATGCCCTGGTAACATCGTGTCCCCTAAATACGCTTCTGGTGGGATCGTCCTTAGCAAAACGCGTCCCGTCTCTGATGGACGGCAGACTTTCACCACAAACCCCACGTTGTGGCCCCTCAACCAGCCTATTGAGAAGGTTGAGGCACTGGTAAGTTACAGTTCTACAGTTCTACCAAATGTATTTATTGCTTTCGTTTATTTTTTTTATCACATTAACAAACAAAACAGATCAAGAAGAAATAAAAAATCTAAGTATGTATTTATCTATTTAAGTAAATATGCCTAATAGGCATTGCCTATCTTTGCCTGGTAAGTACCCATACTACAAGCTTTGCTTAGTTTTGGGGCACAGATCACCGTGTAAGGTTTTTTTATTTACTTGGTTTGGTGTCCCACTGCTGGGCATGGTCCTCCCGTCATTTCCTCCACTCGATCCTGTCGTTTGTACTTTCCTGCCAATCCCGTCCGCCACTCGTCCCGGCATTTCATTTTCGGTCTGCCTGCACACCAACCTGCACCATCTATGGTGTTCCGTGTAACCGTGTAAGATTGTCTCCAAATATTTATTTTATTATTTATTCATTTATAACTAGATCCAGTGCGCTGGTGAAGCACCGTACACAGAAGACCTGCCGGCCCTCCCGCGAGAAGTATTTGGAGCATTTGTTCTGGCCAGAATCCCAGTTGGCGAGGTTGACCAAATTGATGCCAGTGAAGCGTTGGTAAGTTACTCTTCTATGCTAACAATCTGCTTTTACAATTTACTGTCGTTAAAATTGTTGTACTATCCCAGAATTAAATAACGTACTTGGCTGGCAATTGGTTCAATCGCTCGAATTAATAAAATTCTTCAACTATGGAGATAAGCAGCTGAGCACTTTTGATCTTTATTACAGCATCATCCAGGCGTAGTAGCATTCTACTCAGCAAAAGACATTCCAGGCGTCAATTCCTTCACTCCAGGAGACAACCCTTTCTTCCTCGCCCAAGAAGAGCTATTCTGCTCTGGTCCCGTCAAATACAACGGCCAAGTCATTGGAATCCTTGTAGCTGAAACTAGAACTATTGCAGAATACGCCGCCAAACTTGTTCAAGTCAGATACAAGAATGTTACGAAACCAGTAATTGACATAAAAGTTGCGAAGAAAGACACGAACAGAACTAAATTGGGACAAGCAGTCCCGGCTACCAGTAAAGGATCCGATGTTACTAAAGTAATAAAGGGTGAGGAGACGATATACCAACAGACGCACTTTTGTATGGAAGTGCTAGTGAGTGTGGCGAAGCCGACGGAGGAGGGCTTGGAGGTGCATTGCACTTCGCAGCATATGGACGGGGTGCAGTACATGATATCGCGGGCTCTCAAGATACCGGAAAATAAGTAAGTTCTCTCTCGTCTCTTACTCGCGTTTATCCTGGCTTAATGCCACAGCTCGTGGGACCCTGGAGTCCACTTGGCAACTAATCACAAGAATTAGCGTACCTATGCACTAGCTTTTACGAAAACGACTGCCATCAATTCAGACCTTCCAACCTAGAAGGAACTATAGGCCATACTGGGATTAGTCCTATTTCCTCACGATGTTTCCTTCATTGATAAGCAGAGTTCGGCGGGGGTGAGCTATTTACCTTATAATTTGACAAGTCTTACGTCATATTATAAGGAGAATAGCTCACCCCCGCCGAGCTCTGTTGATAAGCGGCTACTAAATATCAAATGATATATTGTATATGTCAGTTCCGCAAAACTCATTGGTACGAACCGGGATTTGAACCCGTGACCTCTTGATTGAAAGACGCACGCTTTTACCGCTAAATAAATGTATTTTTATTAGAAACTAGTTTCTACCCGCCACTGTCTTCGTCTGCGTTAAATTAGTACAGTCAAATAATTTAATTTCAGTACTATTTCGTACTTTGTCACAGTGACAATTAATATGAAAGTGGTAAGACGTCCCCTTAACACATGTAATAAAATTATAAAATGCTTCCAGAATAGACGTACACGTACGTCGCTTGGGCGGTGCGTACGGGATAAAGATATCCCGAGGAAACCAGGCGGCGGTAGCAAGCGCACTGGTTACACAAAAGCTGAACCGTCCATGTAGGATATTACTACCTCTCACTACGCAGAGCCACGCTGTGGGGAAGCGGCTGCCATGTTCTACTGAATATGAGGTTTGTCTACTAAATCTGAATCGGCCTACTAGGATATTTATATTGCTTACTACACAGAGTCACATAAGTCACATTGTGGGAACGCAAATACCATGTTCTACTGATTATATTATGAGGTTGGTGTCCTTGTAGGATCTAGTTATAATTAACTACATGGAGAAACGCCATGGGGAGGCGACTCTATAGCATCCTGCTCTGATTAATTTGCTGAACCTCTAATATCATCCACCCATCTGGTGAGAGCCCAATATGCGAGCATGCTTTGTGGAGAAAAACCTTCGATTCGTGTGATTAAAAACTGACCTTTAGTTCGTTAACTCTAGTATTTACTCACTATTGTTTACTGTTATTCTCTTTTCGTAATTTATGTCATGCCTGGTTTTTCTTTTAGGTAGCGGTAGATGCTACTGGCAGAATCCAATACTGCAACGAGAACCTCTACATGGACCACGGCTACGTCGTCGACGAGCCCCTGTTCTTGGCGACGGTGGACGTCTTTAACAACTGCTATGAGAAGGCGCGGTTCGACTATAAGGTGTTCAATGTGACTACGGACACTGCGAGCAATACGTGGTGCCGGGCACCGGGTAAGAGTAGCGAAAGTATACTTGGATTTCATCTTTCTACTCATCATCGTATACTACTTCAGAATGTGGCTCCTATATAATAGTGTTCCACCTATATATAAGTCCATGTGTTTTGTCTTTCGCAATTGCCGTGCGAGTTTGATACAAAACGACGTACGTACTTATTCATTTATTTTTCCTTTATATTCCGATGTGCGCTCTTCTTGCCATCTCTAATAACTTTCATTCCGTCATAGAGAAAAAAATACATAGATTGCTCACTCCATACATCAGTATTAGTACTAAAAAGACTTCTGCTGTTGAGATAAGACTTTCCGGTCGGTGCTACATACATCTATTGTCAAGTAGCAGTACTGATAGTTCCGCTACTCGATACTAGATGTAGACACTGAAATTAATAGTCTGAACTGATGTATGGAGTGAGCACCCTTGTCTTACTATATTTATCTATGATTCCGTCGACATACTCTCATTTTACGTTTTTAATGGCTTTATATTCTTTTTTTACTAAATGATAAGTTTTGAATGATAATATTGGTGTTGTGTTCCTTAAACCAAAATGATTTTTATTTGATTACCTTACCTTACTTGGCTAGGTGCCTCTTTTTTGTGTTATACTATTTGAAAGGTTTTCTGCTTTGACCGAAGGTTGACTGGTAATAATAGAGAATGCATTTATAGCATTAAATACTGAAATAAATGAATCTTTTACAATTTACAATACCTACAGTTCTTTTTCTGTGTTGCAGGAACTCTGGAAGCTATTGCTTCAGCTGAATTCATCTTGGAGCGCATCGCATACGAGTTATCACAAGACCCTTTAGAAGTACGACTGCGAAATCTAGACCCTGCCTATACTGATGTGAGAGAACAAGTAGACCGGATAAAAGCAGACGGACAATATGATGAAAGAAGAGCGTTCGTTGATAAGTTTAACAGTCAAAACAGGTGGAAGAAGAGAGGCTTGAAATTTTCCCTTCTGAGATGGCAGCCTTTCGGTGGACAATATTTTGATTTAACCCTCTCAGTTTACCATGACGATGGAAGTGTTACTCTAACTCATGGCGGAATAGAAATGGGCCAAGGTCTGAATACGAAAGCTGTTCAAATCGCTGCATATTTTCTAGGAATATCGATTGATAAGATACAAATCAAGGGGAATAATACTATAATAAATCCTAATGGGTTTATATCTGGGGGTAGTTTGACGTCTATAAATATTGGGATAGGTGTTCAGCGGTGTTGTGAGGAGCTCTTAGTCCGGTTGGCGCCTATAAGAAAAGATAACCCGAGTGCGACGTGGGAGGCGTTGGTCAAGGCAGCATTTAACGCCAACGTGGACTTGCAGACGCATGGATTTGTTACGATAGCTGACACGCAGAAAGTGGACGTGTATGGTGTGACGCTGGCAGAGGTGGAGGTGGACATCCTGACTGGAGAGTGGGAGGTGATACGCGTCGATGTGTTGGAAGATGCTGGACAGAGCGTCAGCCCTGAGATTGATGTCGGACAAGTAAGACCCATTCAAGATTTTTCGTTTTGTTTCTTCAGACAGCATATTGAATATATTTAAACGATTTACTCGCGTTTTTTAACAGAAGACGTAAAATCCCTCCGTCTGTGTTGGCCCGCCAACGCGTGTGGCTCCTGTTGGAACTTCTCAACATGGATGGAACCATGTCGAGTAATCTTCGAATTGAAAACCGCGAGTGACCCATATACCTTTGATAATGAGATTTTTTGATAATGCTCCTTCATTTTCTGTACCCTTATTGTCAAAATAATTTATAATATAAGGTCGAAGGAGCCTTCATCATGGGCCTAGGCTACTGGACGTGCGAACAGCTGGTGATCGACCCTCGCACCGGCGAGGTTCTCACGGACCGGACCTGGAACTACCATGTGCCACAGGCCAGGGATATCCCGCAGGACTTCCGGGTGTATTTCCGGAATAAGTCTTACTCTGAGCCTAGAATCCTTGGCGCTAAATGTACGTATACCCAGCTATAAATGATAGATGTTGAATATGATTTACTCAAAAATTATATTAACTATTTTAATCAGAAAAACATAATTTCTGGTATGGTGCTATTCCATTGCTTAAACAGGGTGAGTCAAAACTCAGCATTCTAGAATTCTCACCAAATTCCAAAGAGAAGCGTAGGTACTGCCGGGCCCAAAATACCTACGTTGATTTTCTGGTGTAATGCTTAAATACGCATAGAAGAACATGCGGATGTTATACGTATAGCTTTGATAGGCATGTTCTTCCCACCTTCTTTCCATTTAACTTAACACAATATGTACCTACATTATTAACAATTTTCTAGCAATCGGCGAGCCCCCGATCTGCATGTCAGTGGCCGTTGTTTTCGCGCTGCGCGAAGCCATCGTCGCGGCCAGGAGCGACGCCGGAAAACCCTCCAACCAATGGGTCCAAATAGGTAAGATCTAGGGTGTGCTGTGTGCTATCAATATTTATTGGCATTTTGTACAAAAACCTGAGAACTGTCTATCTATTCTGTCTATTTATATACAGGTTATAAAGAAAATTCAAATTTTGATTTCACTAAGGTTTTTTTGGGGACTTTTCGCAACTTATATTACCGTATGGCTAAGTGCTCAAATAGAACCCTGTATAAGGGTCGTCCAGATAAACGAAATTTGTATGAACCGTAAACACCCTTTATGCACCCTGGGCAACGGTCAACACTTGTGCTGACCGGCAAATCCTTCCACCACGATGGTTTCAACAAGTTCTAATGCGAAAAATACATGCGATCAAAAAAGGCACTTTTCAGCGCCAGCCCTGACTGTCGTCTCTATAAACATAGAGGGCTTCTCGGATGACAAAGCACAACTTCTGTCCGAAATGTGCCGCGAGACACAGTGCCACGTTTTATGCATTCAAGAAACCCACCGTGACACAGGCCATCAACGGCCGCATATACCCGGACTGATACTCACAGCTGAAATTCCGCATGCAAAACACGGCAGCGCGATTTTTACAAGACCGGACACCCGGATTACTTCTTCTTCTTGTGTCCTGAGGGAAACTATGGAGCTCATAACCATAGACATTGGTCAATGTACGATTACTTCAGTCTATAAGCCGCCTCCACAGACTTTCCAGCCTTGGGACGTAACCCCGCTAGGCGACCAACGGCCGACAATTATCATGGGCGACTTTAACAGTCACAGTACTACGTGGGGCTACCGAGACTCAAACCCAGATGGTGAAAAAGTGGAGGCGTGGGCAGAAGCGAACGGGCTGACACTCCTGCACAACCCCAAACTACCTTCCTCCTTCAACAGCGGGCGCTGGAAACGGGGCTACAACCCTGATTTAATTTTCACGAGTGAAGGGATAAGCTCACAGTGCACTAAGACAGTCTGTAAACTGATTCCGAGAACGCAACACAGACCCCTAATGTGCTGAATCCAAGCGAATGTGCAACCCGTTATAGTCCCATTTCGCCGTCGCTTTAACTTCCTAAAGGCAGACTGGAATGAGTTCTCTAGCTGCTTGGATAAGAACCTGGATGGTCTGCCACCAGTGGCGTCGGAATACGACAATTTCATCAAGATCGTCAGGAACATGTCATGCCGGTTTATACCAAGAGGATGTCGCACCCGCCACATTCCAGGACTCGACCCGACCTCCGTTGAACTCCTCAAGACATACGAATCCCTGTACTGCAACGACCCATTCTCGGAGGACACTGTATTGGCTGGGGAGCACCTGATGCGGGAAATAGCGACAGGCCGAAGGGCAAGATGGTGCGAAGCAATGATCAACACAGACATGACTCATAACAGCAAGAAAGCGTGGTCAAACTTGCGAAAGCTTACAGGTGAACCACCGTCACCAACGAACCCTGGCCAAGTCACAGCTAATCAACTAGCAACCCAACTCTTGCTCAACGGCAAATCTAATGATCGGATGCCAAAACTGACTCCAATAGCCGCAGAGCAACAGAATCGCACCGATCTTAGTAAGCCTTTTACCCACTACGAGCTCGCGACCGCAATTAATAGCTTGAAGAATGGGAAAGCTGCAGGCGTCGACGACCTGACAGTAGAACAGATTAAACACCTTGGGCCGAAAGCCGCGAACTGGCTCCTGAACTTATATAACAACTGCCAGTCTCCGGTCAAGATACCAAAGGCATGGCACAAGTCCAAAGTCATCGCTCTTCTCAAGCCTGGAAAGGATCCATCGGATGCAAAAAGTTACCGTCCCATTTCCCTACTGTGTCACACCTATAAGTTGTTCGAACGCCTGCTGCTAAATCGCCTTGCTCCCGTCATTGACCCGCTCCTAATTCCAGAGCAAGCTGGTTTCCGGCCGGGAAAGTCCTGTACCAGCCAAACCCTGAAACTCACATAGCACATAGAGGATGGTTTCGAGATCGGATTGGTGACGGGCGTAGTCTTTGTGGACCTAACGGCTGCCTATGACACGGTGAACATACAACGACTACTTTCTAAGGTTGGCGGTATGACTGGGGACATGGGCTTCATAAACATTCTTCGCGAACTACTCCACAATCGTAGATTCCAAGTCCACCTGCAATCAGGAAAAAGCCGCTGGCGCCCACAAAAAAACGGTCTCCCTCAGGGAAGTGTGCTGGCCCCGATCCTATTCAATATATACACTAACGATCAGCCAGTCACGCCCAGAACTCGGCGGTTTGCGTACGCGGATGATCTGGCAATAGCGGTTCAAAGTAAAAACTTCGAGGATACTGAAATAACACTGTCAACGGCCTTGGACGGTTTGTCCAGGTACTACAAAGCCAACTGCCTAAAACAGAACCCTACAAAAACACAGTCGTGCGCATTCCACCTGCGAAATCGGGACGCAAATAGACCACTCAACATAATCTGGGACGGCGTTGACATTGAGCATTGCCCGAACCCGAAGTACCTGGGAATTTCTCTCGATAGAACTCTTTCTTTTAAGAGCCACTGCCAAAAAACACGTCTAAAGGTCACAACACGAAATAACCTGCTGAGGAAACTTACTTCAACGCACTGGGGCGCCTCTGCAAACACACTCCGCACAACTGGCCTGGCACTCTGCTATTCGGCGGGTGAATACGCATGCCCGGTGTGGCACCGCTCCCCCCATGCAGGACAAGTTTCTGCAGCACTCAACGACACCTGTCGCATAATCACCGGTTGTCTGAAACCAACACCACTCAGTAAGCTCTACCCCTTGGCAGGTATAGCGCCCCCGGAGACCCGCAGGGAGGTAGCCTGCGCTGTTGAAAAACTGAAGCAAGAGCAAGACCCAAGACACCCTCTCCACGGTCACAAGCTACCACCGCCGCGACTAAAGAGCCGAAAGAGCTTTATGCGGTGCACTATACCGCTATCAGTGTTCCGCCACCCGAAAACCGCCTGGCACAATGGCAAAGTAGTCGCGCACCTCCCGATGACTACGTCCGTCCTGCCGAAACGCTCCCGGTTGGGCATAAACAACCATGGCCGATCTGGAAAGCCTTAAATAGACTGCGTTCCCAAGTTGGCCGCAGCAAAGAGAACTTGGTAAGGTGGGGCAGCCTGAATGGGTCGGATACTCTATGCGTATGTAGCACGGCTCCCCAAACGATGATACACATGCTGTCCTGCCCAGCGAACCCTCACACATGCAAGATCTACGGGACGCAACAGACAGGGCGTTAAGCGTCGCTACCTTCTGGTCCCGCATAATATGAAATACGAAACCATCGACACGAGAAGAAGAAGAAGACCCTTTATGCAACTGTTGTGTAAGATGCAATTAAATAAATTTAACTGTTTACCTATACAGGTAATAAGTATACAGGTTTAATAAGTATACACTTATTTGTTTCCCGATTGTTTTTGATTTCAATTAATGTGATTAAGTAATCAGTTGATATGTTTTCATTTCAGATGGCCCGTACACTAGGGAGAAAATACAACAAAACACGGCTACCAAGTCGAGTGATTTTGAATATTATTGAAGTGAATAATTATCAATGTACCTATGTTATGAATCAATTTTAGTCAATTGTTATTGAAGTCATAAGAATGATACGCAGTATTAGCGCTGAATTAGACGGCGAGCGAACGCGCATGCGATTTTATAATAATAATAAATAAAATTCTTTATTTCAGGCCAGTTTGCCCATAGATTTTAGTTACATATTTACAGACTTACATTACTAGTGTTAGTAGATCTTAACCTAGGTCTCACAGTTTCAAAAAAAAAAAAAAAAAAAAAAAAAAAAAAAAAAAAAAAAAAAAAAAAAAAAAAAAAAAAAAAAAAAAAAAAAAAAAAATCATCATTTGGGGTCTTGGTACACAGGACGATGAGCAGACGCCCAGTGACTATAAAACGGACAGTCCCATCTCTCAGCTATATCTACCAGCAAGCTGTTGGTGCTACCCCGCAGGCGATACATTTGAGAGGCGATTCTTTTCCTCATTATGGCATGAAAATCGTCCAGTCGTGCTTGCGCAAACATGCCTGACGCACTGCAAAAGCGTGGTAGCCCCAACAGCATCCTGAAGCCGTTATTGAACTGGACACGCAGAGCACTGTAAGCGCGCTTCGTATAATTGATCCACAGGCTGCACGTGTAGAATGATTGGCAATACGACATGAACAATGTTTTCTTGACCTCCACTGTACAACGCGCAAACCTGCGAATCAACATATTAGCTCTTACTGCCAGTGCCCTGCGTTCCCTTTCAATATCCGCATCGTCCTTTAGAGTCTCGGTAATTACATGTCCCAGGTATTTAAAACTGGACACTCTGTTCAAGGCAACACCGCCGAGTGTCACCGGCTCAACTATTGGTAGGGTCTTATTACCAGCTCGAAAGATGAGTATCTCGCTTTTTTTAATATTATAGATGAGCCCGTGAGACTCCGCATACGTGTCACACACCTTCAACAATTTATTCATAGCACTGATCGACGGGCTCAACAGCACCATGTCGTCGGCGTAACTTATGTTGTTTATCATTTTGCCACCGATCGAACAGCCAACCATAGTGCTGCTGAGCTCGACAATCAGCTGATTAACATAAATGTTGAACAGTAGTGGAGATGTAAGTCCCCCTTGCCTGACTCCGCATTGAGCTCTATAACCTTCCGAGACCGACATCCCCCACCTCACAAAGTTATACTGATTGTTGTACCAATATTTTAACAGCCTTATCAGTTCTTGAGGAAGACCCGCCTTCTGCAACTTCTCCCATAGTTTTTCATACGACACTAGGTCGAATGCTTTCGAAAGATCGAGAAAAGCAGCGCACACGGGGGTCTTCCTGTCAGTGTAGTACCTGACGGTGTGCTTCAGAACCAAAATAGCACTCTCAGTAGACAGACCCGCACGAAAACCAAATTGTCTATCATCTAACACTGCATGTCTACTGAGGTGACGTTCAAGCACACCGTCAAGAACCTTCGCTGCAATTGTGGCCAAAGAGATTGGCCTATAATTGTTAATGTCAGACACATCGCCGGTTCTATTTTTTATTATCGGTACAACAACCGTTTTCAAAAACTCGTCTGGCAAGTAGGAGTGTCTCAAACCAAGGGTAAAAAGCATAGCCAACAGCCGATGGATGTGGTGGCCAGCGTGTTGCAGGTGCTCGATACTTAACCCGTCGTGCCCTGGAGATTTTCCCCGAGTCATTTTATTAATTACAGAGGCAACATCCTTAGCTGTAATAAGAACAGGGTGACTCGCAACGTCGGCAGCAGCATCAAGACCCTGCACATCGCTGGTCAGTCTCGGCTTTATCCTAAAATGATTTTGAAACATGTTGGCTATGTCTTTATGGTTATCACAGCCACCCACGCACACCGGGAGACTCGCCTTAGGCTTCAACTTGTTCGTTTCTTTCCAAAATGTTTTGAAATTCTTTTCTTTATGAGAATTAACGAGTTTGTCCATTCTTGTTTGTTCCTCGTTATTCTGTTGGAACTTAAGTTTACTCTTAAAACATTTCTTAGTTCTAACCATTTCGTCGTATAGCGGACCAGAGCTTGGCCTACCATAACTTACCCAATTGAGAAAGCTTCGACGAGCCTCCGAGTGCACGCCCCTGATGTGTTCACTCCAGCCAGCTTTATTCCTACCACGAACACGTCTCACAGCGTCACGGCCATCACTAGCAGCCTCGGACAGGGACATAATTATTTTTGTATACAGAGAATCTATCACTTGCCTATGGTCAGGATTGTCACACATTTTATCACAACAGCTACTAAGCTCCTGAGGAAAATCTATTTGTCTAAGTGAGCTTTGACATAATTCCATATATTTATCTATCTCAATAGAATTTCTATTTCCCCATATAACATTGTTTTGTACAAGATATGACATTAATTTCCTAGGTCTAATTATATCTAGGTTACATTGTAGCTCCATTGGAAAATGATCTGACCAAAAGATGTCGTGGTGAATTTTTACGTTTTCTACCAACTTGCTAGCGGATTCAGTAACTAGGCAATGGTCGAGCCACCGACTACAACCATGGGCCTCACTTATAAAAGTATAAGTATCAGAGGTTTCCCCGAAAAACTGCATATCAATACACGACCACTTTTGATCAGTACAAAAGCTCAACATATCGTTACCAAATAACGCGCCAGGATGAGCGTTTAGATCGCCCATAATAAACACTGGCCCCACATCACTCTGCTCAACAATAGCCGCAATTTCGCTCAAACAGTCGCTAAACTCTAAACGATTGTCTATAGAATCTGTAGGCATATAAACACAAAATATCAACACAGGACTATCATGCACAACTACTTTTATAGCAGTAATTCGTTCACTATTACAAGTTATCACAGATACTTGACGAAAAACACTTTTACGCCACAATATGGCCACTCCCCCGAAGGGCCTACCTCGAAAAATGCCGGCCGCAGAGTCAACCGCTGACTTCCCCGTAAATCCAAAGTCGGAATCAATATTTCCTAGAATTTCTAAGTCGTGCGGCATAAGCCATGTCTCTTGCAGGGCCACGATATCACTTTGTTTACATAGCGATGTAACACAATCCCACGATCGTTTAATACTCTTGCAATTAAAAGTAATAAATTTTGCCCTAGAAATTTGAGCCATACTATTAAATTAACTAATAAATTAAATTAATATATTTATTTATTTAAAAACTTCAAACTTTTACCGAATAATCCAATCTCTTGTTAAAATTCACAAATTGCCTAAACGCTATTCCGTCAGGCCAAAGGTTTTCATCCATAAACAATGCAAGCTTATTGTTAGGTATATGAAACTTATATGCAACATAATCTTTCTGTTGTTTCATTTGAATTTTCTCGGGAACAATCCTCACAGATGTCATTTTATATACATAACTCTCAATATCAGTAACACATGTATCCTTGTCCACGTTATAGATGTAGAATGGAATTTTAGTCACTGCGGCCTTGAAAGTTCCACTTGTTTCCGTATTAGCCTTTCCTTTATTTGCCATAAAGCGATTTCTCAACCTATGTCTCTGAACTGCGATCCAGCCTTCGTCTTTCTTATTATGAAAAGTACCACCTTCACGTACTATATCCGCCATTGTTTTCTGAGCGACATTCATAACTTCATTGCTTTGTTTATTTAAGTTGCAATTACGCGCGTCACTTACAGTCGCAACGGCGGCTACCGGTTTCTCGCTAGTCGTTACGTCACCACCGGCCGCACAGCTTGTCTGCTCCGTCACGTGTACGCGGGCCTCAATTACCTGCGCCTGCGACGGTTTCGACTCGTTCGGAACCGCGGTGCGCGCCTCCACGCGCTCTGGCCCGATCTCATCCAATGTATTGCTCGGCGATTGAGGTGCGACAGTCGTATCACTGGAACCCCCAGGCGCAAGCGAGAGCGAACCTTGAACTTGATCCATGTCCTTGCCGTTAGAGATATCGACCGTTGACCTTTTTAAACGCGGTGTTAAGTGCGGTAGGCCCATCGGTCCGCTGTCTAGATTGTAGGTACTAAAATTATAACTGTCTTGCAATCTGTATGCTCCTCTCCGCCTGTTTACATTACAGCTTTCACTGCGTTCACTGTCTTGTGTACAATTTTTGAATACCTCCAAGTCGTTTTTCAGTTGTTCCACTTGTGTTTGAGTCGCATAATTGTCTTTAACGGTTTTAATTTCGGCCTTGAGTTGGTTTATATCCCTAAGTAGTTGCGTAACATCAACATGGTCAAAGTTAACCGGGGGTAGCTTTTTTAAATCGCGAGCAACAAACAATGGCAAGCTCTGAGAGTTTGTATTTCTAAACAACTCGATAATATCTTCAACAATTCTAATCTCTTTGCCCGTATTTTTTTCTCACGGTCTGCTTCTTGCTTTCTGGTACAGCTTGGAAAAGAAGACTTTTCGCATTTTCCAGCTCCCTCACCGAGAACGCCGAGGTACAAATTTGAATGATGTTTACATCATTCATGATTTCCAATCTGTTTTGAACAAAACACAACACTTCACTAATTACAATATTACATTTAACACATTTAACAACAGTCTTTTTGGGTGACATTATTCACGTATGCAGGGGTCATTGACCCCGCTCAGTGCACTGCGCGCACGGACTATTTATCGCAATGACCACACTCGAGCGCTGTCGGGACGAGACTGAATTTAATTTTAGTTAAGTACATTGCGGACCGTTGAGGTTACAACAACGCAGCCGACCGATCAAATAACGCAATGTAATGAAACTCGCATACGAGTTCTTGCACCGTCTAAATGAACCCTTAGTATATTACAATTTTACTAGTAATCTGATACCTGTATTTTAATGAATGATATTATGACACCAAAATAAAAAAAAATAAAAGTTTTATTCATAAACACTATGTTGCCTTATTTTTGTCTCAGGCGCTTTTCTTTTTACAACATCCTTTATTTTCAGCAGGGTCGGCCAGTCTCAAAAGTTGTTATAGATGGCACTAGCATAGATTTTACCTGTCTAGTTTTGTTCTATGAAATTTGGCTAAAGCCTGATTCAAAGGCCATCGCCTCTTCAAAGTCGGCTGAAGTAAAAAAAAACAAAATACAAAAAAGATGATATTATGATGGTAATTTTTCCCGTATAATACCTAAGTGTACCTACCCTATACTGCAATATACCCTACTATACTACTAAACAACAAGAATTTGACACTATTCGTAGGACTGACATGTTAAACTAATGCCTACGCCATTTGTTAAATTTAGTGTCCGACCGAAACATGTTTTTTTGCCGAAACCGAAACCGAAACCGAATGTTCGGCTTTGGCTCTAGTTTCGGCCGAAACCGAAACCGAAACCGAAACTTTTGTAGACTTGTTAAAATCGTTGAAAAAATGTCATAAAACCGCTTTTACACACATATTATGGAGCTGTCAACACCCAATGTCCTTGAAATTGATGTTACTTAAGCAGTTTTTTATGAAAATTACTAGAGTTAGACCAAGATAATTCTGCAACGATTTTGATAAGTTGATAACACACGCAGTGCAAGTGTTATTTTAAACGTCAAAACTTTTATGAAATTATGACGTATAAATAACATTTGCACTAGTTGCACTGCGTATGCTATCAAAATCATTGCAGAATTTTCTTGGTCTAACTCTATTCATTCACCAGTCAAGTTAACATGTAGACACAGGGTCAACCAAAAACGCGAGCGCAGCGAGCGCGAAATTTTTTGTTAACAATATCGCAAGGCCGGGTACCGATCTTCACCTGGGCCGAAAAGTCCGAAGTGCCCCATTGAGGCGAACTTTCATGCGAAGTCAAAGCCGTGCTTAACCCGTGGAGCGCCCTAACCAGACACGTGTGCCAGTAACTAGTATAGGAGTTCCATACTACGGTAATTTTGGGGCGCTCCACGGGTTAAGGCTTCAGGATAAGTAGTTGAGCACAGACTCCAACCAATGTCCATTGTATTCAAAAGCGAGACCGCAGGCCGAGCACGGCGCAGCGAGGCCAAAGGCTAAGCTGATGTAGAGGACATGTGGAACACAAACCAATGGTAAATTGAGGTAAAAAGTGAGAGTTTTCTTATTATTATCTTGCCCAGGGCCCAGTAACATGCGACAGTGCTATCTCATTCACTTATAGGTATTGACAGCCTCTTAAGACTGCGTCAACCGTCCAGTGGCGACCTCATTAGTGGAATTGTGTTTTATAATAAACCAATTAATGTCTGTACCTAATATACATGAATCAGTATATGTAGGTATTCATATTGTTGTCCTACTTATTCCCCAACTTTTAATCTTTGTCCGAAGTACCATTTCGTAAGTTTCGGCCCGGCCGAAAGGTTCGGCCGTTTTTTGGCCGAAACCGAAACTACAGCCGAAACATGATTTTTTGGCCGAAACTGGCCGAAACCGAAACCGAAACCGAACCTTCGGTCGGACACTAGTTAAATTCTTCGACCGGCCAAACCCTTTGGTCAATATTTAAACTGTATTTCTTTCAGCGTATCTCATATGTGTCGGTAACGCACTTGTGACACCACTATATAGTTATCAGCATCCATTCTCTTCAGTGTCCGCTTACTGAGCCGCACGCTTGTTTACCACCGTCGTATAAAATCAAATCAATTTAGCTAAGTAACATCAGCTAGGGCGTTCAGTGACCCATCATAATCGACCCCGGTGGATACATCGATAGCCCTAGCCTAGCTATATCTATTAGGTACTTATGTAGGGTGAACCTAATAGCACAGTTGGAGGAAAGTGGAAACTAGAGAAAATGTTTTCTAGATTCCATCTAAGCGGACTCTGACTTCGGCAGATTAAAAAATGTCGTGGAAGCACTATACAGGGTGAAACATAAGTCGTAAACAGAAATTTTTGTTTCTATCGCAGTATTGTAAGGCAAATTCATTGCATTAACTCTAGAAGCAAACAAATAAATAGGTACATCATAAGTAAAATTCTCAATAAGGCATATATAGATGTACCTAGTGCATAGTTGTTTTCTATCGTATTTTCTCGGAAACTTTCGTATTTGTCATGCTATATCAGTCAACCTCAGTACTTTTTGTACCGAGATTTACTGAAATAGCAAGATACGTACTTTCGTACGTTCCCGAGAAAATACGATGGAAAATAATTATGCGCTACAGTTGCTATCCTAATATCACCTTTATACGGTCGTAACTTTCATCAAACTTATCCGAAGTAACTTTTTAACGTCAAACAACCTTACAAGCGAAATACAATCTTGATTGTGAGAGTTTCAAATTTCAATTAATTTGTTAACAAAATGCGTAGGTGTTGAATTATACTTACCTAAGGTAACGTTGTAATAGGTGTATATGTTGGCGAGACATTAATTTTGTTTCATTTACTTCAGTTTTTTTAAATTATTTGTTGCAGGCGTATTTTGGATAAAATTAAATTATAATTGGGTAGGTAAGTACTGACGCTGACCCTGTCACTCTTATGTACAAATTTACAAGTGAGACAGAGAGGCAACACGTCACGTTTACAAGGTTTTAGTTTGAAGCGTATTTCAATAAGTGATAATAGTTTCAGAAAAGTACTTTATCCATTACAAAGTTTTATGGCAACGAAAGTATTTCAAGTAACTTCGAAAAAAAGTTACGCGGATCTTTCCATACATTTCAAATCCATCGTGCAAACCCTACGTGTAAAACTAAAACTATGTGCTCATTTTTAGGGTTCCGTAGCCAAATGGCAAAAAACGGAACCCTTATAGATTCGTCATGTCTGTCTGTCTGTCTGTCCGTCTGTCTGTCCGTCCGTATGTCACAGCCACTTTTCTCCGAAACTATAAGAACTATACTGTTGAAACTTGGTATGTAGATGTATTCTGTGAACCGCATTAAGATTTTCGCACAAAAATAGAAAAAAAACAATAAATTTTTGGGGTTCCCCATACTTCGAACTGAAACTCAAAATTTTTTTTTCATCAAACCCATACGTGTGGGGTATCTATGGATAGGTCTTCAAAAATGATATTGAGGTTTCTAATATCATTTTTTTCTAAACTGAATAGTTTGCGCGAGAGACACTTCCAAAGTGGTAAAATGTGTCCCCCCCCCCCTGTAACTTCTAAAATAAGAGAATGATAAAACTAAAAAAAATATATGATGTACATTACCATGTAAACTTCCACCAAAAATTGGTTTGAACGAGATCTAGTAAGTAGTTTTTTTTTATACGTCATAAATCGCCTAAATACGGAACCCTTCATGGGCGAGTCCGACTCGCACTTGGCCGCTTTTTATAGCTTTCGGGCTGTTTTTACTTCGATTTCTACAGTATTTTCTCCTAAGTACCAATTTATTGCCCTAACCAGTGGACTTATTCGAATCCACCAATTTGGTGTCCTTAATTTGTGGTTTAGGGGCAACGTGTGTCGTAATGTCCTCGGCTTTTTTACCAAATACCCTCGGAGCGGTTTACCGTGTCCGACCAGACATACACGCCAAGGTACAGTATGCCATCCATACCACAGATCAGAGCCCATACCATGAGTCACTGACAGTGTCAAAACTGACATTTACGCTATCGAGAACGTAATTTACTTTCTATACATCTCGTTTGCACTAATATGCGAGTACGAGCGAGATGTATAGAAAGTAAATTACGTTCTCGACGGGGTTTATGTCAGTGCCAAACTGATGGTAGCCGTTCTAGAATGACGCACGCTTAAAAATAGTTGAAGTGTGTAAAAGGGGAGACATCACATATATGTATGAGGCGCAAGAGGCATACTGGTAGAGAATGCCTTATGGCATTAAGTCCGTCATTTGTGTATTGGGCAATACAGATTAAAATAAAGTTTCATAGCGGCCACTAACGGCCACTTGTAAGTACTAAAACGTAAGGTTAGTGGACCGGAAAATACGAAAAGCTGTATTAAGTTTTACCAATTTCGGATACTTCTCATATTTTGTACGGGAATCAAAATTTCCCATTTCCAAAATGAGAGTTTTTATATGATATGAAGGCAAACGAGCAGACAAATCGGCTTATGGTAAAAGTTTTCTAACTTTTTGGAAATTTTCCGCAACTTTCACTTGTAATAATAAAGTAGTAGTGAACAAGTAGTGAAGCGAGCCTATCGCAATTTCTTTTCACTGTTGTTCAATATTGCCTACTGTGTCTGTGCCAGCATGGGATTTAAGTTTGATTGAATTGTTTTCGTAAGCGACCCTCCCCCCCCCCACTCCCCGGTTCTAATAAAATTGTTTTTATCTTGGCCGGCTGATCACATTTAGCCCAATTTGGCGTTGCGGTCGGATTTCGCAGGCAATCCAATAGATATGGGAGGTAAACTATTTACCTGTTTACTGGGACTGTTAAAATGAGTAAAAACAAATGTGCCATCTTTGAAAAGATAATGTCATGAAAAGATAAATAAGGCTTACAAATATAATTATATAGGTACCTATGATTCTATGAACCTACAAACATTTTACGCATGGCCATCTATGATACACTGTAATAGAAATTACTGGTATTGATTGATTTTTCAGACATCTTGTGACTAAAATAAGTATTTTCTTGTCAGTTCTTTTGATCAATCTTTTAGCAAATTACGGACCTAAATATATTGATTAAAATTCATATACAGCCAGCTGCATAAGTGCATAGGTACATTATTATATGCTACACTATTTATAAACATTTCCATTTCATGTTAAATACAATTTTCTATGTCTATGTCTAAAATACGTATAAGGTTAAGATTAAAAATAACGTGTTAGTTAAGCGGAGATACCACTTAACAAATTTTGATAATACAATTAAGTGAGCACAAAGCTAAAGCGATTATTAGGTTGGCATTGTTGGCAATAGATGGTGCCAGCACTGCGGTATTCCCTGAAAGAGACAGTGCAGAGTGTAGAGTAATAAGGTGCCAACACGGTACGTGACACGCATACATTTAATATCGAGCTCGAACGTATATCGTGGTAGGTTTCGTGTTGAGAACCTCTCATGAGCCACCAAAAATGTTATACTTATAATTTACGTGATTTTATACTTACTTACCTATGACTTTCATATTCATTCATTAAAAAAAAACGTGTTTTTGTTAGGAACATCTATCTAGCTATAGCTATAATCTAAGAGACATAAAGACAATTTTTACTCTAGGTAGGGCTAACCCCTAAAACTCGAATAAAAAATTGTATGGCGATGATGTACGAACGGTAAAAAAAAGCTACATTTCAATTCTAAAGTAAAAGAGTCAAATATTTAAGCTGATGCCGTATGGACTTTGAAGTAACAAATCGTGGAATTACCACTATGACCGTCATATATTATATGATTTTTATTGGCAGACGTTTATGGTGGCACTGACACACTTTGTCACTGCAACGTCTGTGTCGTGTTAGCTTGGTCTGCCTCTAGATTGATTTGATAAGTATAACATGAAGCAATGGTTATTGTTAGAACATGAAAACATATGTTATATGACCGTATTTATGTTATGGAAATAACAATATTCTACATCATAAACAACATTGTTTACAAAACATGTTATGGTTTAACTATAATAGTATTGTGCTACATATTTAATTGTTCCCTATGTAAGTGATAATATCAATGGATTTATAACTGTTAGTAAATAAATGAATTCATGTAGTAATTTCATGGTAAAATAGACACAGGGGAGTATATTGCAATGAATATCGACTGCATGAGTGTGGCTTAAAAACTTTGTGAGTATAGTCAAAGAAAAATTTCAGTCGGTACCATTTTCGTACTTTGTCACGCTGACAATCAATATGAAAGTTGGCGGAAACATACAGGCATGCATTTTAACGCTTGCAAGTCTTGCAACTGGCCAATGACATCCAAAACCTTATTGTCTTTGAAATAAGGTACCTATACAAAATAATTCAATACGAAATTCATTTCGCAGCTACACAAATGAATCGAAAGCCACAAATACTGAGGACACCGAAAGTTTTAAGTGAATCATACTTTATAATGAAGGCAGTAAGGTCGAAAATCATTGGGATGTAGGTTGACAGGGACTGACTTAATAGACGATAAGTTTCACAAGCCCTAAAGGGTTACCATGGAATCGAGTCAGGATTCGAGTTTACAGGGGCCGCCGTTTCTCAAAAGCTTGTAACTTTGTAATATAAGCGGATGTCATTTTTTGACAGCTCTTGTTAGAAACGGACTTCCACATGTATTACAAGTTTTGTATTTCCTGTTATACTTATGTGTAAAGAAATATTTTATTCTCATAAAATACCTATTGCTTTACCGAACCAATACCACACGTAATATCGAATTGATACTATTGATAGTATTTTATTAGTTTGAGACCCCAATGGGCAATATCACTACACCTTATACAACAAAGTCTCCCGCCGCGTCTGTCTGTTTGTGTGTTCGCGATAAACTCAAAAACTAGTGAACGGATTTTCATGCGGTTTTCACCTATTGATAGAGTGATTGAAGTGATGAAGTTTTATGTATAATTTGTTAACCCGTGCGAAGCCGAAGGTAGCTAGTCTATTATAAATAAAATGGTTAAGTTACATAGTAACTGATGGTAGCCAATGCACAGCCTAACTAAGGCTGCCTTTCCACTGAGTGGAAGACGTTATTCGTCTGCTCGTTTGCCTCCTATATCATTAAATAAAAAATAAAACACATTTTTTTATTTAAAAGCTCGAAAGCCACTAGTACCGCACCACAAACACAATTCATAGGGCCAGCCCCAGAACAAATCCTACGCTAAGCCATTTCCGGTTTTCGATACCAATTTGCACCAGCATCCGGTTCTACATCTACCACTTGACATTGACTCAAACCATTTCCAAGACGGCTTTTCTAAAGCGCCACTCCATTGCTGGTTCTCTTCTAAATAACTTCATATTGTTTTAAGGAAAAGCAGCCATGGATGGGTATAACTAAGGGTTGTATACATGGTGCGTGTAAATGTCAAAGGTGGATTGTACATTGATTTGGTAGTTTATGTTTTTTGGTGGCTTGGGTGTTTCTATTAGTCTGTTGTATGGATTTCGATTTGAATGAACTAGCTTGCTTAAGGTTGGTTGAATGAACTAACCGGCAAAAAGCCGCTCCCATACAATAGAAGCTCTCATTTTCAAACAATATGCTTTTTGTTTAAACGTATACGTGCACTAGCTGTTTTGCCCGCGACTTCGTACGCGTGGATTTGTATATTGTTGGTTATATATTCTACATTAGCTTGGAACATTATGCAGCAAAATATTGCAGTAGGACGGTTAATCATTTGTTAATTATTAATATTATACAACGCATGAGACTTGTCTTTCACAACCTACGAAGTTTCTAGCCCCTAACTAAATAAAATTGTTCTCGACATAATCCCTCTCAAACCCCTTAGAAGATTTTCATGTCCTCTATTTACACTAACTACCTATTTACGAAGTTTGAAGTAAATAACATTTGAACCCTATATAAACTTTCAATCCCTTTTAAACCATTTTAGGGGATGAATTTTAAAAAACGCTGAAATTACTTTTCTTGTATTCTAATAATATGCCTCTGTACAAAGATTCAAGCCCGTTCTCACAAAAATGTTTGAACTCCATACAAACTTTCAACCCATTTTTCACCACCTTGAGATATAAATTTTCAAAAAGGCTGAAATTTTTTTTTTCCGTTTTAAAATAATACCTTTTTATGAAGTTTCAAGTTCCTAGCTTAAAATAAAATTTGTACCCTGTACTAACTTTCAACCCCTTTTTAAACCTGTTAGGGGATGAATTTTACAAAACGCTGAAATTACTTGTATTGTCTTCTAATAATATCCCCAAATACAAAGATTCAAGTCCCGCGCTCAAAAAAATTTTTAATATCCATACAAACTTTCAACCCCTTTCTCGTCACCTTAGATGAATTTTCAAAAACGCTGAAATTAGTTTTCTTGTGTTTAAATTTAATATCTTTTTGCAAATTTTCAAGTTCCTACCTTAAAATAAAATTTGCACCCCAAGACGAACTTTCATCCCCATTTTAAATCCCTTAGGGGTTGAATTTCCAAAAACGATGCAATTACTTTATTTTGTAATCGGCTATTATGCCTTTCTAAAAAGTTTCAAAGCATTTGTTATGGATTCAAACTTTCAACCCCTTTTTAACCCTGTTAGGGGATGAATTTTACAAAACGCTGAAATTACTTTTCCTGTCTTTTAATAATATCCCCAAATACAAAGATTCAAGTCCCGCGCTCGAAAAAATGTTTGATCTCCATACAAACTTTCAACCCTTTTTTCACTACCTTAGGGGATGAATTTTCAAAAACGCTGAAATTAGTTTTCTTGTATTTAAATTTAATATCTATTTGCAAAGTTTCAAGTTCCTAGCTTAAAATGAAATTTGCACCCCAAGAGGAACTTTCATCCCCTTTTTAACCCCCTTAGGGGTTGAATTTCCAAAAACGTCGCAATTACTTTATTTTGTAATCGGCTATTATGCCTTTCTAAGAAGTTTCAAAGCATTTGTAATGGATTCAATCTTTCAACCCCTTTTCAAGCCAGTTAGGGGATGAATTTTCAAAAACGCTGAAATTACTTTTCTTGTCTTATAATAATATCCCCATATACAAAGTTTCAAGTCCCACACTCACAAAAATATTTGATCTCCATACAAACTTTCAACCCCTTTTTCACCACCTTGGGGGATGAATTTTCAAAAACGCTGAAATTAGTTTTCTTGTTTTTTAATATAATACATTTTTACAAAGTTTCAAATTCCTAGCTTAAAATAAAACTTGTACCCCATACAACCTTTCATCCCCTTTTTAACCCCCTTAGGGGTTGAATTTTTCAAAATCGCTTCTTATCTCTTGTACACTTTATAAATGCAACCTAGTGTGCAAATTTCAACTTTCTAGCTTTTGTAGTTTCGGCTCTGCGTTGATGAATCAGTCAGTCAGTCAGTCAGTCAGTCAGGACACTTGCATTTATATATATAGATAGACTAGCTGTTGCCCGCGACTTCGTACGCGTGGATTTGTATATTGGTGGTTATAAATTCTACATTAGCTTAGAACATTATGCAGCAAAAGATAGCAGTAGGGACGGTTAATCATTTTGTTAATTATTATACAACGCATGAGATTTGTCTTTCACAACCTGGCTACGAAGTTTCAAGCCCCTAACTGAATAAAATGGTTCTCGATAATCTCGATATAATCTCTCTCAACCCCCAGAAGATTTTTTAATAAAACCTACTACCTAACTACCTATTTACGAAGTTTGAAGTTCCTAGCTTTAAATAAAATTTGAACCCTCTACCAACTCTCAACCCCTGTTTAAACTTTTAGGGGATGAATTTTTAAAAACGCTGAAATTACTTTTCTTGTATTGTAATATTTGTAATAATATGCCTTTATACAACGATTCAAGTCCCGCACTCCGATAAATATTTGGGTTCCATACAAATTTTCGACCCCTTTCACCACCTTGGGGGATGAATTATCAAAAACTCTGAAATTAGTTTTCTTTTCTCTTAATAAAATACCTTTTTACGAAGCTTCAAGTTCCTAGCTTTAAATAAAATTATAACCTATACAATCTTTCAACCCCTTTTTAACCCTGTTATGGGATGAATTTTTAAAAACGCTGAAATAAGTTTTCTTGTGTTCTAATACTATGGCTTTATACATAGATTTAAGTCTCGCACTCTCAACAATATTTGATCTCCATACAAACTTTCAACCCCTTTTTCACCTCCTCGGGGGATGAATTTTTAAAAACGCTGAAAAGGTTTTTTTTGTTTTTTAATAAAATACCTTTTTACGAAGTTTCAAGTTCCTAGCTTTAAATAAAATTTGAACCCTATACAAACTTTCAACCCCTTTTGGACCCTTATAGGGTATTAATTTTTAAAAAACGCTGAAATTACTTTTCTCGTATTCTAATAATATGTCATTATACAAAGATTCAAGTCCCGTACTTACAAAAAATATTGACCTCCATACAAATTTTCAACCCCTTTTTCATCACCTTAAATGTTGAATTTTGAAAAACGCTAACAATAGTTTTCTTCTCTTTTAATGAAATAACTTTTTACGAAGTTACAAATTCGTAGGTTAAAATAAAATATAAACCCTATACAATCTTTCAACCCCTTTTTAACCCTTTTAAGGGATGAATTTTTGAAAACGCTGAAATTACTTTTCTTGAGAATTAATAATATGGCTTTATACAAAGATTCAAGTCCCGCAATCTAAAAAATATTTGATCTCCGTACAAACCTTCAACCCCTTTTTCACCAACTCGGGGGATGAATTTTTAAAAACACTGAAATTTGTTTTGTTGTTTTTTAATTTAATACCTTTTTGCGAAGTTTCAAGGTCTTAGCTTACAATAAAATTTGCACCCCAAGATAGATAGATAGATAGATAGATAAATCATTTATTTGACAGCTGCAATGACACACAATATAAATTTACACACAATCATCATAACAAAAGAAAAGGAAAAAAAAATAATTATTATTACACTAACAAAGAAAATAACATAGAAATGAGTAGGTACAAAAGTAAAATTTAATAAAAGTAGGTAGGTAGGTACAAACTGTGTGCGTTGCAGCAGGACAAAAGGGTCACGGCTCAGTGATACGCTTCGCTCTTTCGAGCAAAGCACTGATTTTCTGCCGGGACCCAGGTCACAACAAAGAATATATTTACGAAGAAGTATTTACGTACGTCGGAAACAATCGTACAGTGTAAGTGTGAGTATTTGTGCATGTCGTGTGATAATTTTTGATAAAATACTTAGATAATAGGTAAAAAATTGGTAAAAATTGACCCGTGTGTACTGTGTGTAAGCCTCCTAGTTGTGTGACACCAGCCCCACCATGTTATATCCTAAAATCTGCAACCAAATAGACACAGACAACAAGACAAAGTTTCATCCCCTTTTTTACCCCCTTAGGGGTTGAATTTCCTAAAACGTCGCAATTCCTTTTTTTTGCAATCGGCTAGTATGCCTTTCTAAAAAGTTTCAAAGCATTTGTAATGGATTCAAACTTTCAACCCCTTTTTAAACCTGTTAGGGGATGAATTTTTAAAAACGCTGAAATTACTTTTCCTGTCTTATAATAATATACCCATATACAAAGTTTAAAGTCACACACAAAAATATTTGATCTTCATACAAACTTTCAACCCCTTTTTCACCACCTTGGGGGATGAATTTTCGAAAACGCTGAAATTAGTTTTCTTATTTTTTAATATAATACATTTTTACAGAGTTTCAAATTCCTAGCTTAAAATAAATCTTGAACCCCATACAACCTTTCATCCCCTTTTTAACCCTTTTAAGGGATGAATTTTTAAAAACGCTGTAATTACTTTTCTTGAGTTTTAATATTATGGCTTTATACAAAGACTCAAGTCCCGCACTCTCAATAATATTTGATCTCCATACAAACTTTCAACCCCTTTTTCACCACGTCGGGGGATGAATTTTTAAAAACGCTGAAATTAGTTTTCTTGTTTTTTAATTTAATACCTTTTTGCAAAGTTTCAAGGTCCTAGCTTAAAATAAAATTTGCACCCCAAGACAAAGTTTCATCCCCTTTTTTACCCCCTTTGGGGTTGAATTTCCTAAAACGTCGCAATTACTTTTTTTGTAATCGGCTATTATGCCTTTCTAAGAAGTTTCAAAGCATTTGTAATGGATTCAAACTTTCAACCCCTTTTTAACCCTGTTAGGGGATGAATTTTCAAAAACGCTGAAATTACTTTTCCTGTCTTGTAATAATATACCCATATACAAAGTTTAAAGTCACACACTCACAAAAATATTTGATCTCCATACAAACTTTCAACCCCTTTTTCACCACCTTGGGGGATGAATTTTCGAAAACGCTGAAATTAGTTTTCTTATTTTTTAATATAATATATTTTTACAAAGTTTCAAATTCCTAGCTTAAAATAAATCTTGAACCCCATACAACCTTTCATCCCCTTTTTAACCCCCTTAGGGGTTGAATTTTTCAAAATCGCTTCTTATCTCTTGTACACTTTACAAATGCAACCTAGTGTGCAAATTTCAACTTTCTAGCTTTTGTAGTTTCGGCTCTGCGTTGATGAATCAGTCAGTCAGTCAGTCAGTCAGTCAGTCAGTCAGTCAGGACACTTGCATTTATATATATAGATAATGGCGTCTCGCTCACGGTACCTAATATACCGGAGTAGCGTGCGGATTCATAATTGGGCGTTTTCTAAAATAAATATTGAAAACCCGATTCTCACAGATCCTGGTGTTTTTGGGTTCTTTCAACTCAAGAATCACTGGCATATTCAATCCTGATGATAAAAAAACTTGTACCAAAAATTTGTATGAAAATTGTACATTCCACTACGTCACGTCCATACAAGTGAAAAGGTGTTTGTTATATTTTCAGTCACTTCGCTAATTGAGGTTCAGAAACGCGTAACTTTTCAGCCTTGCCATAAAGGGGCCCACTGATTAACAGTCCGCCGGACGGTATCGGCCTGTCACAAACCTAACCTAACCTATCTATAGGACCTTACGAAAATCCTGAAAAGTTGACTGTTTCAGTTTTAGGACTAATGATAATAATTATGACAAACGCTCATCCATTTACATAAAACTTCTTTATAAACTCGCAAGATAATAAAATTATTCTTTAATAAACAAAGCGCTGCCGCTACTAGTTTCGATTCGTATGTTTCCATATGGCACTTTATAAAATGTCACCTCTGTGGAACAATAGTAGTCTGTTGGCGCTGCACATTGCCACCATGCAACAGTCTAGTTGAGACGCTTGAGCAGTATGAATCGAGTGAATTTTAACATCAATGGGGTATCTCACTCAGGTGAGTTTGATTTGTTTTTCACATCACCTATGACCTATTCGATAAAAGGCTTTTTCTTTCCCGCTAGCAGGGACCAAAGTGGCACTTTTCTGTTCTAGGACACGTTTTTTTTTCTTTTTTGAAGTGAAAACTTCTTTAGCGGCGCTGGGCACTTTTTGAGGTGGGGAAAAAATGATAAACTCGAGACAGCGTAAGGCGATCACGTGACCGTAAGATTTAGATGGCCACTCATTTAGATGGCATTTAAATCAATAAAGAAAAACTCAATGACATTACATAAAAAAGGTTCTAATCTTGTACGGGCTGAAATACGATGATCTCACAGTTACATTCTAACTTTATATCACTTAAATATAATTCAATAAAGCTTTATTCACTTCTTTCGCTTTAGAGTTCACTTTTATTAGCGATTTCATGAAGATGTAACTACATCTTCATGAAATCGCTAATAAAAGTGAACTCTAGTACTGGTGAATAAAACTCAAAATATCATGACCAAATATAGATGGTCAAGCAGATCTTGTCAGTAGAAAAAGGCGGCAAATTTGAAAAATGTAGGCGCGAAGGGATATCGTCCCATAGAAAATTTGAATTTCGCGCCTTTTTTAGGGTTCCGTAGCCAAATGGCAAAAAACGGAACCCTTATAGATTCGTCATGTCTGTCTGTCTGTCTGTCCGTCTGTCCGTCTGTCTGTCCGTCCGTATGTCACAGCCACTTTTCTCCGAAACTATAAGAACTATACTGTTGAAACTTGGTAAGTAGATGTATTCTGTGAACCGCATTAAGATTTTCACACAAAAATAGAAAAAAAAAACAATAAATTTTTGGGGTTCCCCATACTTCGAACTGAAACTCAAAAATTTTTTTTTCATCAAACCCATACGTGTGGGGTATCTATGGATAGGTCTTCAAAAATGATATTGAGGTTTCTAATATCATTTTTTTCTAAACTGAATAGTTTGCGCGAGAGACACTTCCAAAGTGGTAAAATGTGTGTCCCCCCCCCTGTAACTTCTAAAATAAGAGAATGATAAAACTAAAAAAAATATATGATGTACATTACCATGTAAACTTCCACCGAAAATTGGTTTGAACGAGATCTAGTAAGTAGTTTTTTTTTATACGTCATAAATCGCCTAAATACGGAACCCTTCATTGGCGAGTCCGACTCGCACTTGGCCGCTTTTTTACTGACAAGATTTGGTTGACCAGCTATATATTTAGATGCGAGGTCTGCAAGGTAACTTTACAATTTCTATTCGAATTTTAAACAATTAATACGCTACAAATTTGAATTTTGAATTTTAAACAAGCTCACTGACTAGCAATTTCAGAACTAAAGTTTTTAAATAGAAAGGAGGATAGGTCAAATATACATAGTGCTTTTGCAGGGGGTCCCGTTGTTTCCCATAAAGTTTTAAGTCATAATGTATTGTTTGTCATATTATCATTAGTCATAAAACTGAAACCGTTAACATTTCAGGATTTTCGTTAGGTTGTCCTATAGATAGGTTAGGGTAGGTTAGGATTGTTTTATGGCAATCCTGAAAAGTGACGTGTTTCTGAATTAAATGAATTATGACTAACGAAAATTCGGGCAAACAATACATTATGGCTTAAAACTATTTGGGAAACAATAGAGACCCAAGTGAAAACTCAATGACTAATAGTTTCGGAGGACTAATAGTCCAAACTGTCTGCAGCCCTAAGTAGCACGGTAGCATTTTTATTGTTTATCACCATGCCTGTCACGTTCTAACAAGTATGTAAGTACGAAAGTGACGGGCATAGTGATAGTCGATAAAAATGGAACCGTGCTGAGTCCGCTGCACTGGGTCTCTATTGTTTCCCAAATAGTTTTAAGCCATAATGTATTGTTTGCCCGAATTTTCGTTAGTCATAATTCATTTAATTCAGAAACACGTCTATTAGTCATTGAGTTTTCACTTCTGTCGGCACTCCCGGAGTGCAACCCGTTGTTTTTAGGGTTCCGTAGCCAATTGGCAAAAAACGGAACCCTTATAGATTCGTCATGTCTGTCTGTCTGTCTGTCTGTCTGTCTGTCTGTCTGTCCGTCTGTCTGTCCGTCCGTATGTCACAGCCACTTTTCTCCGAAACTATAAGAACTATACTGTTGTAACTTGGTAAGTAGATGTATTCTGTGAACCGCATTAAGATTTTCACACAAAAATAGAAAAAAAAACAATAAATTTTTGGGGTTCCCCATACTTCGAACTGAAACTCAATATTTTTTTTTTTCATCAAACCCATACGTGTGGGGTATCTATGGATAGGTCTTCAAAAATGATATTGAGGTTTCTAATATCATTTGCGCGAATAGTTTGCGCGAGAGACACTTCCAAAGTGATAAAATGTGTGTCCCCCCCCTGTAACTTCTAAAATAAGAGAATGATAAAACTAAAAAAAATATATGATGTACATTACCATGTAAACTTCCACCGAAAATTGGTTTGAACGAGATCTAGTAAGTAGTTTTTTTTTATACGTCATAAATCGCCTAAATACGGAACCCTTCATGGGCGAGTCCGACTCGCACTTGGCCGCTTTTTTTTAGGTTAGGTAGGTACCTATATAATCTTTTGGAACATAATATTTAATACCGCATGCCTCCCAAAGGTCCGGGACCCCATGGTCCCGAGATATGGTAAGACGTACAATTAATAATATTAATAGTTTCCTCATAGGTGATGTGAAAAGCAGGTAGCAAAATGATTTCCACCTCTGGCGTTAACAATCATCAGTCCTGTTACGTTTAAGGACCATGACCCCTAGGAGGCTATTGGTACTGGATAGAAATGGAATCGATTGGCATAATAAAATTGCATGTGAAAAATAAAAGTTTTCATTTTCATAGAAATTGTATGGGAAAAGTTTTCCTCGATTTGTGGAGTACCTAGCCGGAGTTTTTTTTTTGGGCCGATACAAGCTTTTGATCCTGGATAGGATCAATTGGCATTAAAAAATATACTTTTTTCTCGCACCCTTGTATGTTTTTTCCAAAATCTATAAACGCCAATCTTCATTAATTTGAAATTAAAGGAAGGTCTTATAAGACCATTTTCGCTTAGCAGCACGGGACCTGGTAGCTGCCCTCACTGGCCCAAAAAGAAAATCCATCCTGTATATAGCGAGCTTAACATGACATATACATTTTGCATACACACTTATACATTTTTCATACATTCAGTATACATGACTAGGATTTACAAGTTGTTTATATCATAAGTCATTTCACCTGCGCTCTTAAGCCGGGGTTACATTAGAGCCACGCCGCGTGTCACAACGCGTAGGATTACAATCGGTTACATACATTTTGTATGAACGTGGTTACATTAGCTCGGCGACACGCGGGACTGAGCTAATGTAACCACGTTCATACAAAATGTATACCGATTGCAATCCTACGCGTTGCGACACGCGGCGTGGCTCTAATGTAACCCCGGCTTTAGTTAGACACGTATGCAAAGTCAAGGCTGAAACTATTTATGAAATGAAGCAGAATTTATCTATTACATACATTATTGCCGTATTTTATATCATTATCATTATAAGCCGATCACCTTACTACGGCAATGCTACGAATGATATGATACATGTAACGTTTTAAATCTGGGGGCACGGCAGTGCCCCCGCCAAGTCGAGCGCGAAGCAAACACTGCCGTACCATCCTTTACTGGAACCATTTCGCCGCATTTTCAGGCTCCTATTTGAGACCTCTGGATAAGACCAGAACGCAGAAATTTTCGTCATCCAGTAAGCTATAATCACATACTTAAAATCCAAAATTTCAAGTCTGTAGGTCATTTAGTTCCGAAGTTAAGGTAGTAGGTAAAGTAAAGGTACACTACGATGTACGATGTGAGTATGAATGAAGATGTGTTTAGTTATGATATGTGTACATAGCATGGGTATGAGTACCCGAAAAGAAGGACTGCCTACAAAAAGAGATGAGATCCCATCAAAAACATTACATGTAAAAAGGTGCAAGTCTCGCAACGCTTTTACTACAAAAAAGTTTTGAGATGTAATGTGAAACCAAGTCGGTTATTTTAATCAGTGCCAGGGGGTGTTAAAACCGTATCAATAAGATATCTTTAATTTGTAATACATATAATGACTTGGCAATCGCACATAATGCTTTACTCGTACCGTACTCGTAAATATGCAACCGATTAGCGCTAGCATTATGTTCAATTAGAATTATTTTTAATAGGTGACGATGATCCTTTTGTCATTATGCAGCCGTGCGATGGCCAAGTCATTATACGTATTACAAATTAAAGATATCTTATTGATACGGTTTTAACACCCCCTGGCACTGATTAAATTAACCGACTTGGTTTCACATTACATCTCAAAACTTTTTTGTAGTTAAAGGGTTGCGAGACTTGCACCTTTTTACATGTAATGTTTTTGATGGGATTGATTATATACCTAACTAAGTACCTACTCAGTTTACTAGTTGGAAACCGACATAGTTGTCGGTGAGCATTACTGTCAATTTCGAAAAAATCACAGACTACTCACTAAACAACTTACTTTCCATAGGACCAAATAACGGGAAAGAGGCAGGCCCTTTGTCCAGCAGTGGGACACTCTTATAGGCTAGGTACCTAAAGGGGCCCACTGATCAGTGCGCCGGACGACATCAGCCTGTCAGTTAGAACAAAAAGGTGACAGCTCCGAACAACTGACAGGCCGATATCGTCCGGCGGCCGGGTAATCAGTGAGCCCCTTTACAAAAAAAAATATATTCCCAGTGGGGCCCGAGACAAGGGCAGACCTGTCCCTGCTGGAGTACCTGCGCGTGCGTTGCGAGCTGCGCGGCACCAAGTACATGTGCCGCGAGGGCGGCTGCGGCGCATGCGTCGTCACTGCTGCGAGGCCTGGCGAGAAGCAAGGAGCTGTCAACTCTGTAAGTACCATTCCTATTGAAACCTAAAAATATTCCCCAACGTTCTGTTGAATATGAAATCAATTCGAAAGCTAACAGAGCGGACTGAATAAAAATGAATAGCTGGGAAAACAAGTGATACAAAAAAATTTAATAAAACAACCTCTGAACAAATTAGATACAAACTATTAAACACCTCCTGCCACGCACAGATAAAGAGGAGGAGGAGGAGGAGGTTTATATGAAATGAATGATGCGACCTTCAAGCCTTCGAGAAAAGAGCGAACCAGGGGCGTATTTACCCTAGGGCCAAGGGGGCCATGGCCCGGGGCGGCAGGCCTCGGGGGGGCGGCGAAGCCGCCCCCTCGCGGCTTTTTCTGGGCGCCTTTTATAATCAAACTTAGCTATATTTTTTATTATATTTTATATTAATTGACATTTAAATTAATAAACAAACGAACGCTTCAAACCCCACCAATTGCTTAAAGTATCTACCAACAAGTATAGGTAAACCAGAACTTTGGGAGTATTGTCAAGAGGGCGCTCTTTTTCAATTTTATATAGCAACAATTTGTATAGTGGGGACAATGGAAATTGGCAGATGATTTTTGTTTTATTCCGACAACTTTAATAAGTGCGAAGTTTGATGTTTGGATATTTCTTCGGTTTTTACGCTTAAATGGCTGACTCGATTTAGATAAACGCCGCCCTTCGCTAGCAATCCGTGATACCGATGCATGCGATACACCTAATACACAAATCAAATTATTACAAGACATCAACCAAATCGTGACGACCTGACTATAGTGACATTTGTCCATAAGTTTGAAACTTACCCGTCAATTCAGATGCTAATTTCGTTATGTTTTCTAATGGAAGAAATTTCTCTCCCGCACGTTTTTTTTTTCAATAAATAACTATATACACTATTTACAACTTTTTTCTCTGTAAAATCTAAAACTTTCGGCATGATTATTGCAGTCTAATAATAATTCACACGAAACTAGACAAAGCAATGTTTACATTGTCAATATTGACAACTATCATAGAGGGTAGATGTTGTCTATTATTAAAATTGTTGCCATTGCTAGAAATTAGTACCAACAAATTTCCGTAACATGGCGCACCCTCAATAGATCCTGGTTCACCTATACTATATCGTCACTGATGAAGGGGGGCGGCAAATCAAAATGGCCCGGGGCGCCAAATTTGTAAATACGCCTCTGGAGCGAACACCCGTTTTAAATGCCGGAAACGCACTTGTAACTCCTCTGGTGTTACCGGTGTCGACGGGCGACGGCAATTGTTTACCATCAGACGATTCTAGGGATTGCTCCCGGTACTGAGTTTATATGGCGAGAACCGAGAATTCCCGGGAATTCATTTGATTTTTTATCCCCTATATCAAAAAATAAAAAAGAACAAACTTACATTCACTTTTTAATTTTATCCGCAGTGCCTAGTATCAGTGACGTCATGTCAAGACTGGGACATAACGACGATAGAAGGCGTCGGCAACCGTCTGAAGGGCTACCATCCCATACAGAAGACCCTCGCCAAGCTCAACGGCACGCAGTGCGGGTACTGCTCGCCTGGATGGGTCATGGCTATGTACAGGTAATTCACTATCGATATCGGTTATGTCAAGACTGGGACATGACGACGATAGAAGGCGTCGGCAACCATCTAAAGGCTACCACCCCATACAGAAGACCCTCGCCAAGCTAAACGGTACGCAGTGCGGGTACTGCTCGCCTGGATGGGTCATGGCTATGTACAGGTAATCACCACCAATATCGGTTACGCCAAGACTGGGACATAGTGACGATAGAAGGTGTCGGCAACCGTCTAAAGGGTTACCACCCCATACAGAAGACCCTCGCCTTCGACAGTAACTAAGTATATACTAGCTGTTACGATGCCTGGATGGGTCATGGCTATGTACATTGTACAGTCAGCAATACTATTGCTTAGCACCTTTGGCTTTGCATACAAATTTCTATGCAGAGGGGTACCTTTTCTCTGCAACTGACTGTACTGCGTATGCTATTAAAATCGTTTCAGACGTTTCTTGGGGGAAATCTACTACCTACATTACATACCTGCCTACACAAATTTAATTGTAATATAATAATTATAATTAATCTCTATGACATTTTATCATATAGGTAGCTTTGGATACAGTGACAGATGTGGTCTCATTTGTTTTGAGACGACATCTGTCACCATATCCAAGCTATGTGAAATATAATATTTCGTTATCTCGGATGTGAGGAATGACGACGTTTTATTCGTAGTCTCGAAGTTGTACTTCTTATATAATTATATTATTATACATATATTATATTACATTATAATATAATATTTTTTACTTGCCATTCAACAGCATAGGTAGTGATCTAGTGATATTTAAGGGAAATTACAGAATGAATAAAATAATGACCGCCTTTGTTAATATCTGAAGGGTATTTAAATGTCACGAGACTAAAGTAAATATTTCAGGCACTGTAATGTTCTCAGGCTTATTATTGCTTTTCATACAAATGTTAATAATTACTGTTCCTTTGGTGTTATAATTTTAAGTACGTGAAAGTGAATGTTATTATAATTTTTCTACTCCCGTACTTTAATTTGTCATTTAAAGGGTCGTGCACACACCTTTAAACCCCTATCTTATAGTTGTCAAGCTCAAGACAAGTCTTTAGTCTATTCTCCAAAGAAGTATTTGTGCTTACACGCAGTATCTTTTTGGCACTTACGATACTTCGTGTAATCACCACTTAAAAAATATTGTATGAAATACATTGTTGCCAACCTAATTTTAATAGTCATCTCTGACAGATGAGTGAACCATAGACATGTTTTTTTTTATTTCATTCATTCTTTTCCCGCCCGTACCCTCTATTCTTTGCTACTTCTTGAATGAAAAATATTTGTTAAATTTACAATTTTATTTCAAAGTATGTGCTATGTGCTTGCTCGTAGAAAAAGTATTGTATGCAACGTTGTTTAATTGAGTCAAAAAATACTCGTGGCGTCTTTATTAACAATTTGAGGCGTAGTACTCACGCCACTCGCCTTTTTTGACCTCTCTTAAACAACGGTTGCATAAAATACTATAATATTAGTCGATATTATAATAGTTATTACAATATAAAATAATAATTATAATAAAGTTAGTAGGGTGAATACTATTATCTAACACTTACTTGAGTATGAGTACCACCCACGCTCACACTGTTAACTCACAGTTCGTAAACATTATTACAAAAGGCATAAGGTCCACCGATGGTCAGTTAAGAGTGTTGCTATTAACAGTATTAACCTCTCAACTCCCACGTGTGACGTCACCCATAAGAGTTCTGGCTGTGGGTACAATAAACTATATCTTTCATTTATATTGCGTATTTGTATCTTCTGTATCAAGTCTTACTAATTTCGTTTAGAATTATATGTCTCAATATGTTTCCATAGACTCGTTATTTAGCTTCAGCTGAGTCAATCTTTAATGATATTGCAAAGCATCATAGGTTTACACAGTTTACAAACACCCGTAGGTTGTCATTATTGACACAAGTGAATTTCAAATTAGTAATGAAATAGTACATTTCAATGCAAGTGTGAAAAGTGTGTTATTATTTACGAGTCCCGAGATGTCTTTTATGAGCCGTAGGCGAATAAAAGACATGGGACAAGTAAATAATAACACTTTCACACGTACATTGAACGACATTTTTTAATACATTTGCGAAAAAATCAATCAGTTACAGTTACGAGTTTTCGCTTGAACTGGAATGATATTGTATATTACTTATATATTAATCAGCACTATAAACTACGTTGAGCATTGATTTACATTGCTAAAATTAATGACATTAACTAATTTCATACAAAAACACTCTTAAAGTTGCAATTTAAGTTCATTATTTTGATACACAACTAAATTTTAAGTGAAAATAGCGAGCGCCGGTTTTACTTTTTAATATTTCATTTTTTCTGTTAACGACAGCCAACGCGGCAATGATAGTTTTCCATTCAGCTAAATTATAAAAAAGTTTTTTTAGTGAAATATCGTATTATATAACATTTTATATATATAATAACAAATAAATATTTACTTTACATGGTGTAACAATACTTTTTGTACATATTATGTCTAATGTCAAAATAAAAATTATATAAAGTTTTTGATCATACAAACTTTTTGGTGTGGACGTATCGATTACGGGCAGAATTAAATTAGAAAAAATCGAAAAGTAAAAAGCACTAAAGTCTATTTTTTTATTCCGTAGACTGAAATGACAGTTAATTGTATGAACATGAAATGTCATTTCATACTATTAACTGTCATTTCAGTCTACCGAATAAAAAAATAGACTTTAGTTCGCAAAAACACAACTTTGCGAACGCTAAACAGCTACTTAAAAGAGCACTTTTTGAGCAACTGTATTAAAAAAAAAATCTATAATTAAATGAATACCTACCTAACTTTATTTTTTCTTCATGGTCTAAATTTATTAGATATATTAGGTACCTACATATGTGGCGAATAGACGATCAACATTGAACATAGGTAATACATAATTGGTTCTGATTCTGACGCTTTTAGTCGGAATTTGGATACCTACATTAATTCCTTTTTAGGGTTCCGTAGCCAAATGGCAAAAAACGGAACCCTTATAGATTCGTCATGTCTGTCTGTCTGTCCGTCTGTCTGTCCGTCCGTATGTCACAGCCACTTTTCTCCGAAACTATAAGAACTATACTGTTGAAACTTGGTAAGTAGATGTATTCTGTGAACCGCATTAAGATTTTCACACAAAAATAGAAAAAAAACAATAAATTTTTGGGGTTCCCCATACTTCGAACTGAAACACAAAAAAATTTTTTTCATCAAACCCATACGTGTGGGGTATCTATGGATAGGTCTTCAAAAATGATATTGAGGTTTCTAATATCATTTTTTTCTAAACTGAATAGTTTGCGCGAGAGACACTTCCAAAGTGGTAAAATGTGTGTCCCTCCCCCCCCTGTAACTTCTAAAATAAGAGAATGATAAAACTAAAAAAAATATATGATGTACATTACCATGTAAACTTCCACCGAAAATTGGTTTGAACGAGATCTAGTAAGTAGTTTTTTTTTAAACGTCTTAAATCGCCTAAATACGGAACCCTTCATGGGCGAGTCCGACTCGCACTTGGCCGCTTTTTTTTAGATTTTAAGAGCTCCGTACAAAACTTTCTTCACGGCATGTTCACGGAGCTCTTATGGGATCGCTGCGGTCTTGTAAATCGGTTAAATGCAATTTTTAGGGTTCCGTACCCAAAGGGTAAAAACGGGACCCTATTACTAAGACTTCGCTGTCCGTCCGTCCGTCCGTCCGTCCGTCTGTCACTAGGCTGTATCTCACGAACCGTAATAGCTAGACAGTTGAAATTTTCACAGATGATGTATTTTTGTTGCCGCTATAACAACAAATACTAAAAACAGAATAAAATAAAGATTTAAGTGGGGCTCCCATGCAACAAACGTGATTTTTGACCGAAGTTAAGCAACGTCGGGCGGGGTCAGTACTTGGATGGGTGACCGTTTTTTGCTTGTTGTTTTTTTTTGCTTGTTTTGCTCTATTTTTTGTTGATGGTGCGGAACCCTCCGTGCGCGAGTCCGACTCGCACTTGGCCGGTTTTTGTAATAATGTTGTTTATTGTTTATTGTTTAATGACGAAATAAGTAAGGATACCATTCGACTCACATTTTATCCAAAAAAAGATTGTATAGCAACAATAGCAACTACTTATACATAAACGAAATATTTCACCGACAATGCAATTTTCTTATTTTCAAGATGCGCTCTCAGTGGCCTTGACGTCACGTTCACATAGCTACTTGTTAGGGGCGTTTTGCGAGTGAAGTACGACTGTCGGACTTTGACTATCATTTCTGACTTTTGTATTGCTCGTATTGCTTTAATGAAATGGGTCCCATATAGACATTTGATCCTAAAAACAAACCTGATTGATTTATACCATAAAGAAAATTTGTCATCTAGCCTATCATGACACATTTTTCTCATCATATTTTCTGAATCAACAGCCTCCTGCAAAGTAAGAAGGATCTTACCATGTTGGAGATAGAAAAGTCATTCGGAAGCAACATTTGCCGATGCACTGGTTACCGGCCTATTCTGGAAGCGTTCAAAAAATTTGCTAGCGACGCGCCAAAACCAGATAATACTACGTTGGACATAGAAGAGCTCAATATTTGCAAAAAAAGTGGAAAGACTTGCCGCAAAAGCAATTGCAGTGAAAGCGAATGGTGCTTAGTGGAAGGCCACGATGCTAAAGAAGATCAAAAAATTGAAATAAATCTAAAAGATGGAAGGTTTTTTTCTAAAGTATACCGTATTAATGATATTTTTGATGTATTGAAGCAGAAAGGAGATGATGATTACATGCTAGTTGCAGGAAACACAGCCAAAGGTATCGTTTTAGATGCTTATGATGTTAGTAAAAAAAATCAATTATATATTTTAATAATGAATGGTTTTAGGAGCCTTCCCTATACCGAAGTATCCCCGTGTTCTCATCGACATATGCAGTGTCGATGAACTAAAAGGATACCATCTTGACCAGAACTTAGTCCTCGGTGCGGGTTGTACACTTAATGACACCATTGAAATATTCAAAAAACTCGCCACCACTGAAGATAATTTCTGGTATCTTCAGAAGTTACAAGAACATTTGCAGTTGGTAGCTCATATTCCTGTCAGAAATGTAAGTGTCCAACATATAATCATTCGGATTCTGACTGTAGCAATATCAGTAATATCTGAAATATGTTTTTAGCTGGGATCAGTAGCTGGAAACCTGATGATCAAACACAAGCACAACGAGTTTCAGTCAGATGTATTTCTTCTACTTGAGACTGTTGGTGCATACATGACTATTTGTAAGTTTTTGACAAAAAAAATAATCTAAAACACCTAGTCAACAATATCTTTAATTTGTAAGTACCTACTGTTTAAATATTTCAGTGGATTCAAATAAACAAGAGAAGAAAGTAACCATAAGAGACTTCCTCAAAGTGGATATGCGGAGTAAGGTCATTTTAAATATTTTACTTCCTCCTTTGGGTCAGGACTACCAATTTGAATCATTCAAGGTAACTATAACCATCACTAGATTTAAGGTAGCCACTATGAATTTTTGAGAAAAAGGTACTCGTTTTATGAAAATTACCCAATGGTAATCAGACTGGTCATTGTGTGACGCTGACCATATTATTGCTACAAATTTTTGCTTGGCTTAGATAAAGAGTGAATAATGTAAGTCAGTTTTTTAAACATTTTATTTGAAAAAGATCCGACATAGGTACATCTAACACTTTTACAACTCTTCAGGTAATGCCACGTGCTCAATCTGCACACGCCATCGTCAACGCCGCTTTCCTATACAGACTAGATTCCTCCAGCACAGTAAAAGAAGCTACAATAGTGTTCGGAGCCCTGAACCCACAATTCGTGCACGCTTCCAAGACAGAGAAGTTCTTAATAGGAAAGAGACTGTTTACAAACAAAACGTTGCAAGACGCCATCGAAGTTTTGAAAGATGAGTTGGTCGCGGAAGAGAACCCTCCGGAACCGTCGGCGAAATATAGAAAGAAACTTGCCATCAATTTGTTTTATAAAGTAAGTAATCGAGAATAATTTGAGGGGACTTTTGGATTTCAAGTCTAACTGCTCCTGAATTAGTTTAAATCTCATCACATTAAAAGAGGTAATCGGTACTACGGAACTGTTTGGGGCTATTTTATGGATCTAAAATCGGTCAAAGCGCTATTTGTACATTTCGTGCCCTACGATTTGATCTTTGATTACGATTATAGCAAGGAGGAAGGAGGATTATACGAAGGGGAGTATTGGGATAGCAAAATACCTATATTATTCAATCACATGTCTCCTATACTTGTGTCTTCAACTGTACTTCTATTGCAGGGTCTCCTTGCTCTTTGTCCCCACGACGATGTAGATTCTCAATTTGTCTCCGGTGGAATCGTCCTGAGCCGCAAGCGTCCTGTGTCGAAAGCAAAACAGGATTACACCACTAATCCTCTGATCTACCCGCTTAACAAGCCTGTGGAAAAAGTTGAAGCGCTGGTGAGTCCATTAATAATAACAATACACTGATTACACAGATCGCTGGTAGACTTTGAGTATTGTTGTATTTTATAAACATACATTTCCATTAGGTATTCTGGTTCTAGGTATACTGTTTATTTGCTAAATTAGGGCGGCAGCTCAGATGCTTAATGGTCAACAGACGCAGATTCCCAAATTCGCATTGCTGTCTTAATACAGCAGAACCTTTAAGTAAACCGTGTAAAGTAAGTAAACCGTGCCTACCTTCTAGTCTCGCATATTTTGAAACCATCGACAAGAGATGAATGTAATTTAGTAATAAAAATGCCTGCCTCTGTTAATGTGTATTGGCGTTATTCATAAACGGCTGCTAACTTAATCAGTTGATGATCGTCGTTTGTCCTTCTCTGTCGTTACGCCATAGAGAGGGACAAATTACGATCATCAGCTGATTAACTTAGCAGACGTTTATGAATAAGGGGGTTAGTGTATAAAAGTATTAAGTGCATAAGTAAATTTGTGTGTAGATCCAATGCGCAGGCGAAGCCCCATACTCCGAGGACCTGCCGAGCTGTCCACACGAGGTATTCGGCGCGTTCGTGCTTGCAACCGTGCCGAAAGGAGACATCGACAAGATTGATCCCAGCGAGGCCCTCGTAAGTACACATTTTGAACATAACATTGTAACATGTGTGGGTACACATTAGATCTTCTAGAGGATTTACACTTCGACAATTCGGATCTTTTATGTACAGACATACAGGTGTGTATGCAGGGGTGTTTTTAAGCTAATAGCTATGCTGACTGTACCTTCCCAGCTATTGCTTTGCACGATATAGTTTTTGAACAAAAGCTCAGATAAACGCTTGGCTTAGTTGATTACATCATAGAGCGTTCACCCGGATTTGGATACACATGAAACTGGGAAGATCGATAGCGATAAATCTATTAGGGCTGTCAGAATTATTAACATTTGACCTCATTGATTGTATTTGATTTATATTACAGAAACACCCAGGCGTTATCGCGTTTTACTCTGCTGATGACATCCCTGGAGTAAACGGTTTCACACCCGGCCTATTCCCAAAAATCGACTACCTGTATCTATCGAAAGAAGAGCTTTTCTGTTCCGGATCCGTTAAGTACCACGGCCATGTCATTGGAGTGGTCGTTGCTGAGACTAGACCCATTGCAGAATACGCTGCTAATTTAGTGCACGTTACATATAAAAATGTGACGAAACCTATTCTGGATGTAAGGGAAGCTATGAAGTTCCCCGACAGAAAGAAAAAAGCTGGTGAGCAGGACGGAACGAGTGCAGGCGGAAATCTGTTCAAACTTATTAAAGGAAAGCAAGCAATTTTTGCACAACAGCACTTTTGTATGGAGACGTTGGTGAGCGTGGCCAAACCGACGGAAGAGGGTCTGGAGGTGTACTGTACCACGCAGCATATGGATCTGGTGCAGATGATGATATCTCGAGCTCTTAAAATGCCGGAGAATAAGTAAGCATTAAGCTAAAAACCGAAAGTAATTTGGATTTTTTTAAATAGCCTATTTAAAAGTCATATTTTATAATCATTAAGAATTCTGATATGGGATTTTTAAAACATAAATTATTTGTAAACCACGCTCGATCGAACGTACTCGTAGTAGCGAAAATATCTAAGATGAAAAATGTATTATAAAAAATACTAGGTATACTATAATATATGCACAAAATGGGTTGGTGTGATCAGCCCAGGAAAGCGCCCCGTTGGCAATGGCATGCCATATTTTATGATTTTTAGAACAGAAAAGCTTAATTGTTTAAATGTAAATTCCAGGATAGACGTAATCGTCCGCCGCCTGGGAGGAGCGTACGGCCTGAAGATCTCCCGCAGCTCGCAGGTGGCGGTGGCGAGCGCGCTGGTGGCGCACAAGCTGAACCGGCCCTGCCGCATCATACTGCCGTTCACCACCCTTGCCAAGGCTGTGGGCAAGCGGCTGCCTTGCTACTCTGAGTATGAGGTAACCTCATTGAGATTAGACGTTTTCGAATTTTGTTTTCCGCGGTAGGGTCTCTGCAGGCTCCTATGAGCGGCATGAGCCGTAGCAAAAAGCCGCGTGGGAGACGATGATGTTCGTTGCTCGGTTAAATATACTCGTAACATTAGTCAATTTTAAACATGCAAATTCTTTATTACAATGTTCTTGACACATGACTAACTTAAATAGGTATAACTCATAAATATAACTTTATACAAGCATCAATCTGCATACTGTATGTCTTTCTTCTTCTTTACTTAATCTTTTGTGCTTGTGATCATGATTTGCCTCTGTATCAAATGTAATCCTAATAACCCAATGTATTACATATTTATGTCGTAACAGGTGTTCTAGCACAAGGTAATGTAATGTTTGTAACTTAAAAGATAGCACTCTATTGTCAATTTCATTAATTTTAATGCTTTCAGATCGCCGTCGATCTTTTTGGCAAGATCCAACTATGCAAAGAATTCCTATACATGGACACTGGGCACGTCATCAATGAGCCACTCTTCCTGCCCGTGTTAGACGCGTACAGCAACTGCTACGACAAGCTGCGCTGGCTCTTCCTCGTGTTCAGCGTCAATACCGACACGGCCTGCAACACTTGGTGCCGGTCACCAGGTCTGTCACAACATCATTACTGATATTTCACTATGCTGATTGGGTGTCTCAACTTTTTATTGTAACTCATTGCCATGGTTAAATTCCCCTAAGTCACCTAAAACTTGCATCGGGTTGTATGGTTTTTAAATTAACATAACATGTTGTAGTTATATTATAAACCGCCCTTTCCAAAATGGGCCATCCACTTAGCATGTTAGAAGATCATGATACAACCAGCTCTTCTTACTAATTGTGCTAATATCCCCTATAATTAGCTTATCTGCTAATCCGGAATTCGCTCTTCCTATATTTCTTTTACATTGTAGGGAGTTTGGAAGCTATTGCTGCGTGTGAATTCATCTTGGAACGAGTAGCGTATGAGATGTCACTCGACCCGCTAGCAGTGAGACTAGTGAACCTGAATCTTACCGACATCGAGCTCATTGAGATGACGCAAAAATTAAAACACGACGCTGAATACGACACCAGACGTGCTGCCGTCGACAAGTTTAATAGAGAGAACAGGTGGAAGAAGAAGGGCTTAAGATGGTCACTTCTTAAGTGGTCGCCCTTCTATGGCCAGTATTTTGATGTAACCATGTCAGTTTATAACGATGATGGCTCTGTCTCTATAACCCACGGCGGAATCGAGATTGGACAAGGTCTTAACACTAAAGCTGTTCAAATCGCTTCACATTTCCTTGGTATCCCGATGGAGAAGATTCAAATTAAGGCAAATCATACCCATATGACTCCAAACAGTCTTGTTACTGGGGGAAGTTTGACTTCGATTAATGTTGGGATAGGAGTTCAAAGGTGCTGTGAGATATTATTGGCACGGTTGGCTCCGCTTAAAGTTGGTCTGTTGAACCCCGCTTGGGAAGTGTTGGTTAAATTGGCGTACAAGGTCAGCATAGACCTTCAAGCCCACGCCTTTGTGTCGCTTGTGGATACGCAGAAGTATGAAGTTCATGGAGTGACGCTGGCTGAAGTGGAAGTGGATATTCTGACAGGAGAGTGGGAGCTCCTGAGGGTTGATCTTCTGGAAGATGTGGGCATGAGTATCAGTCCAAGTGTCGACGTTGGCCAAGTAAGGACTTTTTCCTAAGAAACTATCTAAAAAATTCCCTAATTCAAGACCTCATTAATTTTTAATTGAAAAATAAAGCATATTTTTCGCTGTAGGTAGTTTTTGTGTTATTATTACACATGTGCAAATTTCCTAGAGCATTTAATAATCGAAGTCGCCTTTAAGAGCTTACTACTTTGCCGAAAACCTTGCACAATTGTGAAAACTTTTGTATGGACTGACGTTTATCTGACATGGCCATTTGACGTGCCCCTCCTCCGCAAAATGTTTTGTTTATGAACTCATAGACAAGGAGTCTCTAGTTACTAATGATCTAAAGCAAATTTCGAATTCTCCAAAAATTAGGAGAAGTTTTCGAAGATTTCTGGAAAAATTCAAAAGAATTAAAGGAAGTTTACTTGTTGGTAACCGATAATTTTGATCCTCATGTCAAAAATTATGATAAGTTGTCGTAAATTTCCATTGGCACTACAGAAATCAAAATTGTGTCGACTTCAACTTGAAATAATACGATTGACCAACCAAGTGACTTAAATAATGTCATTCTAAACTGCCGATTGATCCTTAAAGCCTGGAATTTTGTCAGGTTGAAGGAGCCTTCATCATGGGCCTGGGGTACTGGACGACGGAGCACATGGTGTACAACGAGGACACTGGCGAGGTGCTCACGGATCGCCCCTGGAACTACTACGTACCACAGGCCAGGGACATCCCGCAGGACTTCCGGGTGTATTTCAAGGACAAGTCTTATTCGGAAATTCGGACGCTCGGTGCTAAGTGTAAGTTTATTTTTTTGGAATCGTGGAAGGGTAAGCATTACATAATGCTATAATACATAATAACTTGAGATGGTGTGTGGGATGTATTTGCAATTTCAAAGAAGAAGTTTCGCGACAGATCTTGTGAGGTTTCTTTGTCAATTTTAGTCACTGTCAAAAATTATATTTATGATAATTCTTTAAGGTTTGCGTGGGACTGTTGGTACCTACTTCCAGTAACATTATAAACGTGGTATGTTCTTCTTTTTTTTATGATATAGGAGGCAAACGAGCAGACGGATCACCTGATGGTAAGCGATTACCGCCGCCCATGGACACCCGCAACACCAGAAGGGTTGCAAGCGCGTTGCCGGCCTTTAAGATGGGAGTACGCTCTTTTCTTGAAGGTTTGAAGGTCGTATAGATGGGCCATCATTCGTAAAACAGAAGAGAATAATGTGAAAATCGTTTTCGGGTAGAAAGCACCGGTCGGCTAACGTAACTCCCAGCGTCTGTACAGTCATCGATTCATTGTACTCGTCGAAACGAGCTACAATCAGTTAAACTGAGTGGAGAGAGGTCAAAAGTGTTTTTAGACATAAATTTGTGGGAAGCTTCTATTAAAGGCCTTTTCATCTCCGGTATGTCTTAGGACAATACCATTGAGAGTTGATACATATTGTTGTTTCAGCGATCGGCGAGCCCCCGATCTGCATGTCTGCGGTGGTGCCGCTGGCGCTGCGCGAAGCCATCACCTCTGCCCGATATGACGCTGGGAAAGAGCGCAGCGAGTGGTTCCAGATAGGTAATCATCATCATCATAACTTAAGAGCTTTGCTCTTGTCGGTGGAGTAATCGCCAATCATTTCTTTCTTGTGCCAGTCTTTTAATTTCCTCATACGACGTATCATTTTTTATTTGGCTAAGATAAGTTATTCTAGGTTTCCCTTCTTCTCTTGTCTTTTCAATCCTGCCTTCCAAGATGTAATACCATCACCTATTTATTTATCTGTCAAGTAGTAAGCTTCATTGCTAAAACATGGTCCAACGATAGCCAGTTAAGTGTTGCTGTTACTACAGCTAAGCAGAAGCTTGTGCCATTACATAATTTATTTTTCTTCTAGATGGCCCGTACACCAGAGAAGCTATACAAATGCACACGGAAACAGACTGCTCCGATTTTAGGTTTAAAAAGAAAGTCAACCCTTTCCCATTTTAACTGTGTGAAATTAGGATAATGTACCGTACCGTTGTCTTTGTATAGATAGGTATGCAATATATGTTTTATTTAAATTAGTACCAAAATACCTTATTTTTGTGTTTAACGATTTTCATATAATATTATTTAAAAAAAAACTTATATTTGAAAGTGGGTCGTTGTTGTTCTAAGAAGTGTGCAGAAAATGACCAAAATGATACGTTTCTGTACTAGAGCATTTTATTTTCCAAATACGTTTTTTCTTATTTTTACGAAAAGCAATTAAAATTTAGTTATTATTATTTTTTTAATTGGTTTTGTTGTACAATTTCAATTCTGATAATTATCCCTCTACTTAATCCATAAATAATTGAAAGTACCTTCAAGAAATACTATTGATTGAAGTTTATGGTTATAAGTCGTCTTTTTTTAAATCAACATGTTTTTACTTTCCTCGTATTCGAAAAGAAAAGTAGAGTGTTTAACTCGGGTGAAAGGCACCATTTCACCATTTCAGTCAGGCACGAATCTCAACAGCGGTATCGGATTCAGATGAATCTCTTTGTTGTCAGATAAAACATAATAATTTACGAGCGTACATAACGGCGGCAGTTTATGTGACATAATAAATTGAATAATAAAAAATATTACGATTTTATGTAACACTGGCCAACCCTTGAGGCAAAGTAGATATAATACACCGTAGTCCACCTTCAAACAAAACAAAATGAAGAGAAACCGCCAGATCTAACCTACACCACAGACCAGCGGGCGTAAGCACGGTCGCATTTTTACCGCTTGTTACCATGCCTGTCACGTTCTAACAAGTATGTAAGTGCAAAAGTGACGGGCATAGTGACAGGCGACAAAAACCATGCTGTGCCCGCGATAAACTTGAGTACTTTTTTCAAATAGTACATCAAATCTTTAAAATACATGAGGATGTGTAAATTATATCAGAAAAATACCAAAAAAAGCGGCCAAGTGCGAGTCGGACTCGCCCATGAAGGGTTCCGTATTTAGGCGATTTATGACGTATTAAAAAAAAACTACTTACTAGATCTCGTTCAAACCAATTTTCGGTGGAAGTTTACACGGTAATGTACATCATATATTTTTTTTAGTTTTATCATTCTGTTATTTTAGAAGTTACAGGGGGGGGGGGGGGCACACATTTTACCACTTTGGAAGTGTCTCTCGCGCAAACTATTTAGTTTAGAAAAAAATGATATTAGAAACCTCAATATCATTTTTGAAGACCTATCCATAGATACCCCACACGTATAGGTTTGATGAAAAAAACAATTTTGAGTTTCAGTTCTAAGTATAGGGAACCCCAAAAATTTATTGTTTTTTTTCTATTTTTGTGTGAAAATCTTAATGCGGTTCACAGAATACATCTACTTACCAAGTTTCAACAGTATAGTTCTTATAGTTTCGGAGAAAAGTGACTGTGACATACACGGACAGACGGACAGACAGACAGACAGACATGACGAATCTATAAGGGTTCCGTTTTTTGCCATTTGGCTACGGAACCCTAAAAACTAACCTACTACACTGTCCGGTAGAGGATGTTTTTTTGAGAACGCTTCCGCTGAAGACTGAACTGCCTACCGACCCACCGAGGATTTCTCGAGGGATTACCTTCAGCTACAGTAAACACTTACCGCCAGGTGGGATGTGTGCTTATGTTTACCACAAACGTATAAGTGTATAAAATAACCTGTAAAAATCTTTAAAATATGAAGAAGTGCTTGGGTTCCCACTAGTACGGACGAGTCTTCACGTACATTTGAATTCGAAAGCGAATGACCGGAGATTTACTACTGTTTTGTTCCGTATACTTTGTTCGAACTATTGGAATGTCTCGTATAAAATATTTTGCTGAAATAAAATTAGGTTATTTCTGATTGAAGAATAGTAGGGTTTATAGCAAGAGTGGAATGCCGGAGGTATGGTGTTTCGGCAAGAGGCATAATAAAACCTTCTATTGTGTACGGTTTTATTGTATCGGACAGATATTTTACGGGAAACATTTATATTTAGGTACTTTATGGGACAAATTGTGGAATAAATTAAATAAAAAGATTGGGAAAAATTGTCTTGCATGTCCTTTCTTACGATAAATTCGAATACTACTACTATAAATTACCTATTAAGTAACTGAAATATATGTCATATACGAAAGAAAAAGTGACCAAGGCCTCCAGTTTCAAGCCCTGGGTACTGGAAAAGTAATTCCTATTAGTTGATGTGATTATTAAAAGCAATTTGTTTAAAATAATTTGTTATCTGACTTCCGCCCTGCGGGAATACTCGGGCAAGCCAGTTTGTTTGAGTAAAGTAAACATTTACTAATAATATTTACAACTTAGAAGTTAGAACCAGAACTGAAAGGCCGCGGGGAATCAAACGATCCTGAATAAATGGGAATAATATGAACCCTGATGGTACTCCAGAGGGCCGTAACAGTAAATAGATTTTCTGCTAACAACAAAATCGAAAATCTTTTATTGCATCTTTAAAGGGGCTCACTGATTATCAGTCCGCCGGACGACATCAGCCTGTCAGTTAGAACATAAAGTTAACAGTTCCGAACAACTGACGGGCGGATATCGTCCGGCGGACAAATAATCAGTAGGCCACTTAAGATTTGCTCTACACCAATAAAATCAAGTATACACGAGCTACAAGCTTCGCTATAATAAGTCAGGGACTACACTACAATAAGGCTGCCACTACACTGGTGCTATAGTCGCTCGTGGGACGGCGCGGCGACAGGGGAAATTGGCCGGAGCGGCGGTTCCGATGCGATCGCGGCGTAGCACACAGAGAAACAACAGTATGATCATACATTTATTATGTTACATCACGATTTGCTGATCCTATGGAAATTTTATTTGCGAACGATAAAGTTAAATACCTACATAATTTACAGATGTAGTTCGTTATTATTTTCCATCGTATTTTCACGGAAACGTACGAACGTATCTTGCTATTTCAGTCAGTAACCGTACAAAAAGCACTGATGTTGACTGAAGTAGCATGACAAATACGAGCGTTTCCGAGAAAATACGATGGGAAACAATTATGCACTACATCAGATTCTGTACTATAGATTTAGACATATATGGAAATCATATTAGACATATGTATAACAATACTAAGAACTACCGTTTAACTGAATTCATAAATATCCAATATTAATTCTTACGTTGTACTGATTATAAATATTTATGCCTTTTCTTTCTTTATTAACTGGAATAGATGAACTGAAGTGTGACCGGTTAGCCTACCTACATATAAAGGTCTAGGGCTCTAGGGCATTAGCCGCGTAAGCTGAAAAGTGGTCGAAATGTTCAAAACTGCGGCCTACGCTACTGGAGGGCTTTGTCAGTTTTTCTTTAGTATTACAGTTAGTAATTTTAGTCGTGTAAAAACACAAATCAATATAGGTATTTCATAAAATAATTTGTTTTGTTAATTGTATTTATACCTTGCTGTTAAAGTAGACGATACTGCGACGAGGATAAAGGGAAGCGCTTAAGCGCTCCAGCTTGTAGCTCCTCCATGATACAAAGCAGATTTCATACAGCCTTATTCTAAAGCCACTGCATTGTCTGCCATAACATGGTCTCTAGAATCTTAGATAATATAGGTGTTCGGGGTTCAAGGTTATGTTGGTGGTTTAAGGTGAGGTGATAGGTACGTTAGTGAATTAGTATACTCAACGTACTTGAATATGGTATTTATACTATGTTTTAGCTTCAGGCTTTCTTTTTCAATCGACAGGCAGCTTCAAGTTATTGACAGAAAATTCTGTACTTATAAGTTATTTTCCCTCCCGTGTTGCATTCTTGGAAACTGCTTACCGTTCGGCTTCGGCTACTCCAAGTACCCCACAATGCCAATGCTCGAAATTCCTCAAGAAAAAAAAAACATTAATAAAAAGCAATATTTCTAAAATATTTCCAAGCGAACGAGCTTAATTGTCTATCCTCAGACAAAGGAAATCAATTTTCGCATGACATACAAACAGTAGATGAAGACATCGAAATAGTGCTGTTTAGACTTTAGTACATATTTAGAGTCGCATTTAGGACTCTCCTTTCTCTTAAGACTATTTCTTTATTTAGATAATGTCTGTTAGTTCATTAAAAGTCTTATTACCACAGCGATGTACCTACTTAGACAATCACCAAAATGATGACGGTTTTGTCTATTTATTTTTTGAGTCACGCTTCAAAAAAAACTCTGAGGTACAGTGAGTCTAAAAACTCATTCAAGTTTATTTTTTAAGTTAAAGACTCGAAAGTCTCCTTTTCTTACCATCTCTACGTTAAAAGCAATCTAATCAGGCCATGAAAGCATTTTATAAGTTTTATTTGCTCCATTGAAATCTCATTTTGTGGACAAAGACTGAAAATAATCTATTTCATCGGAAGCAGTTAATCTGGATTTTTCCAGGTTGTATTTTCGTTTTGTACGGTGGCAAATAAGTAAACTTGTATATTGAACATTAAGCCCTTGCTACACGGTCGCCGACAAGCCTTCTAACCGTCTGACCTTGGTCTGTCCTTGATCAGTTTTGGTCAAATTTTGTTGGAAACAACTGTCTACACGGTCCGTCCAAACCAAGGCCACGCGGTCTGAGGGGCTTGTCGGCGACCGTGTAGCAAGGGCTTTAGAGAGGTGCAACACATTTACCTAGCAGTCGTGGATTAGACATGTGATATTTTATTATTATCTTCATATGTACCTAGGTACCTACTATTTTTCACTGGTTTGCGTGACTTTATTAGTTTCATTCACTCTTCTCAAAATTTCGCGATCAATATTTATCCTGCTGCTTGCTGCAATGCTTTATCCCTTTATAACTATGAATTGAAGAATATTTACTAAGTTCCTTATATACGGAGCGTATTGAGTATGATTTAAACTACAAGCAGTAAAGTTTCTTCGAACTTCCATATTGAAACTGGAGATACATATGAAACTTGATCAATATCATAGGAACCAAGTTTCCACACATGATAACTTATTAATTAACCAGTTCCGAGAGTTCTTAATTAACTCGTCTAAAGGAACAACCTCATTGCAAGGATTCCACTTCGGCAATCCGTTCTGGCGACGGATTAACCTTTCGTATGCCTTGTTCCGTATCCGTCCCATACATTTTGAACTGTAATTTACGATTTCAAGGTTATTAATTCAGTAGCAAATTATTGACAAGGGCATACGAAGGGTAATTGACATAACTTCTGTCACATATCAATAATAAATCATGAACTATACATATATAGACGATCACAAAACACTATTGCAATAATGCACATGTTTTTATTTAAACCGAGCCTTTGAATTGCTATTGAGTATACTTATCTTAGGTTTTAGATTATAGATTTAAATATTTATTCTCATAATATGAAATTACATTATAAATTGTGCTAGACTAATCTACATGAATTTATATTATGATACATATGATGTCATATATGTATCAAGTGATATCATAATACATTTCTAGATACTTGCTATTTAAAAGCATGATATAAAATCATGATTACTGGAGGCAATAAAGTCATTTAATCGACAAATAAAAGTGCAGGAGTAGAAAAAAATATAGGATGGTATCACGGGCGGTGTCGATGTCGCAGTCGGATCGTATAATCCGCCGTATTACATTACGGCTAGCCGTTTTACAAAACAGGGGCGTTTTGAAATGCGGCGGTTCGACGATTAGCCGGATTGAATGCGGTTGAATGAAAATCCGCCGGAATGTATTCGGCGCCATACGTTCTTCAACACGGCTAGCCGTAATGTAATACAGCGAGTCATTAGCCGCCGCTTTGACAGTTTTTAGTTTCCATTTTTAACACTCGTGGCGCTGTCTGACATAACAACAACAAACTATGAAAAACGCTGGGGTGTCCATCAAATCTGGAGTTCGTCGAACTGTTTCTTTTCAAAAAACATTTCCTTCGTAACTTAACTAGACGGAGCCCCGCTTCGCGGGGCTCCTATTTCTGAGCGGTTTGCCCTTCGGGCATCTGAAGCTACCTAACGAACCTAACCTACCTACCTATTGATTTAGTGAGACGTCCGTGAAAACATTACACTTTGGGGAAAAAAAGCGTAGGTAGGTAAGTAGACCAGACCAGTACGGATATGATGGTCGTTCTTGTCTACGTGACAGCGTGATAAAACGGTGTCCGTCACTTTCTTTCCCACGGTGTTAAACAGTGACAGTTATTTTATCACTTGGATAAAGATGGATAAAGCTATCCATAATAGGCTGGCAGGTTCGTTAGGTAGCTTCAGATGCCCGAAGGGCAAACCGCCCAGAAATAGGTGCCCCGCTAGCGGGGCTCCGTCTATTTAAGTTGTGAAGGAAATGTTTTGGAGAAGAAACACGGTGCGGTGCGGTGGGACCATGGTAAAAATCTATCCGGTGGCGAATGCACTAGTCCCAAAACGCACTATTAGTCAATACACTCTAATTTCGAAAGCCCCTCTTCTCATAAGAAACTAGGCCCAAAATACCATATTTCCAAAAAGGCTCATTCTCGATTTACACGAGAACCATTGAGAACTAGTCCCAAAATACACCTTTCCCAAAATACCCCAAATTGTGTTCACCTGTGCGTGGCGTAATACTTTATTCTCATAATGCGTAGGTCTCAAAACACTCTAGTTCCAAAATACCCTATTTTTTTGGAATGTCTCTTTGTGACTGCTTTCAGCCGTAATCATTACCCGTTTGATGCCTAAAATATTTTTTTCAAAAATAGGATTTACGTATTTAATTATTATTTTGAGCTATACAGGGTGTAATCGTTAAGTGTTGCTGCCACTGGCATGCCATAAATGCCATAAATGAGGGTAGTTTCTCGCCCACCTAATTATGATAGTTCCATACACTGCTTTATCAACACAGGCATTAAAACACTCGTGTGTATATTGCCCTTCACTTTCACTATATGCACTTTCGATATCAATTTGAAATTTTCTGATATCTGCTATATTTACGGAACTATCGCCGAGCAACACTTAACGATTACACCCTGTATAGCTCAAAATAATAATTAAATAAATCCTATTTTTGAAAAAAATATTTTAGGCATCAAACGGGTAATGATTACGGCTGAAAGCAGTCACAAAGAGACATTCCAAAAAAATAGGGTATTTTGGAACTAGAGTGTTTTGAGACCTACGCATTATGAGAATAAAGTATTACGCCACGCACAGGTGAACACAATTTGGGGTATTTTGGGAAAGGTGTATTTTGGGACTAGTTCTCAATGGTTCTCGTGTAAATCGAGAATGAGCCTTTTTGGAAATATGGTATTTTGGGCCTAGTTTCTTATGAGAAGAGGGGCTTTCGAAATTAGAGTGTATTGACTAATAGTGCGTTTTGGGACTAGTGCATTCGCCACCGGATAGGTAAAAATAAATTAAATTGCAAACATTGTCAAACTCCGGTTACGTAGGCGACCGAAAGAACTGGTCACTCTACAATCTAAATAGTAGATACGATGCGGCTAAACGTAGGCCGCCTTATTGAAGAACGTATCGCAACGCAATGACAATCGGGCTAATCGTCGAACCGCCGCATTTCAAAACGTCCCTGTTTTGTAAAACGGCTAGCCGGAATGTAATACGGTGGATTATACGATCTGACTACGACATCGAGATCCTTCCGCCCAACTTTAAATTGACCTAAAGCTTTCAAACCTCAGGGGCGTGACGTCACAGTATTACATTCACATCAGTAAGATTTAAACTAAACTAACAGAATTGATGTTCATTTGGTCTCATTATTATATCACTCGTGTGCATTTTGATGTACCTACTAGTCGTATTTATACTCGTATTGATACATGTGAGATGTAATAACATGATTTCACGACTTTGTTTTATATTATTAATAATATATACTTAGTATAGTAACAACTGCACGGCTAGCACATGATGGGCGCGACAGTCGACAGGCGAGAAAATGCCGCGACATAGAGCTCTCTCGCGAATCGGTAGCATAAGAGCCGCGCGACAACCCGCTGTCTCGCGGACAAATGTCAAAGCGACATAATTTTGTCGTTTGACAGTTCCACGCGGGATACTCTCGAAAATCGTAGCACGAGTGTACTATGGGAGACAAAATGTCCCGCGTTTGAACGTCAAAATGAGAGAAATTGTCTTCGAGGCTAGAGGGTCGCGACTAGGGTTTGCTCCCGGTACTGAGTTTGGCGACAAGCGCATTTGGTCGAAGTTTTGTTGACTTTTGTTCTAAAAGAAAGATAATTTTCCATATTTTATATTTATTTCATACTACAACACTTTTTTGTTTAAGTATAATTTGAATCTTGAGTTTCATGATCATGCTATTAATATCAAAATTATTATATTTTTTCACAATGACTTGTTTGTTCTCTTAAGTTAAACGAAAATCCGGCAGAAAAAAATCTAAGCCTAAGATTGTACGATCACGACCACATCAACAAAGCAAACCTTTGGTGGCGAATTGACTGGGGGATAATTAATAGAAACATAAATAATTGATACAAAAATATTACATTGCTAATCCGGGAAACAATTACGTGCTATCAATCAGTGCTAACCCGTTATATTTACACGCGTATTTTTACATGCAATTATTGTTGATAACCTATATTATGTCGCTCCTTAGGTGTTTCCATTCATTGTGGGATATAAACAACACAATCCCGACCTGAATATTGCGATCAACCTCACTTATAATAAGTAAATGCAAAAGTAAATCTGTACCTATGTACAGTCAGCAGCAATAGTTGCTAAGCGGGCGAGGTGTTCAAAATGATCTTGACGCGACTTTATTGTTAAGAGAATAAGAGCGCGTCAAGGTAATTTTGAACACCTCGCCCGCTTAGCAACTATTGCTGCTGACTATATGTTACCTCTTGACGCTTAATCCGCCGAACCGATTTAGACGAAATTTTGTGAAACAACATTCCACAAAGAATGCAAATAATGAATCTGGCAGCTCAACTCAAACTCCACCTCACAGAAGACCACAGCCGTAATACTTACTTTGTAGTGTACGAGTTGGTACTAGCCTAATCCTTAAGTTACGATTCCCACCGACCGGCTGGAGTTGGGCCGCGCCGGAATGCTTTTTCAGTGTACCTATTTACATAATGTGTGGCAGAAGCGATAGAATCCGTCCGGAGCCATCCGATCCGCAAGCAGCCGACCGGCTTTGGGCATACAAATGTGAAATGCGCTCCGACTCCGACGAATCGTACTTAAATCTGAGTACCTATCTCAAAAAGGTCAAAGTAAATAAAATCATTTAAAGTTTTTGGTACTATTTATTTAAAAGTCACATTATTTGAGAAGTGTTATCAACACTCGACTGTCCTTGCACGGAGTAGGTTCCCAACTTGAGCCCTTCTATGTCCTCCGTGATGGCAGGAGGGCTGCGGTTAGCAGCAGCATGCTTAGGTGTAGAGAATACCTCCGTGTTTGATGATAGGCTTGTGCATGATTGTCATTCAATCTATCTTCGAAGCCAGCAATGCAGCGGCTAGCCAGCCATAAGGGAGATATGTCGGGGATTAGCATAAGATATTTAGTCTGTAAATAAGATTTAAAAGGAATGTAATTTTTTTGCAAAAGACAACGGAAAAGAGCTTTATGAAGATTGAATTGTGTACGTAAGTACTTACAACTTGACTTCTTCGTAAAGATGGTATTTTGTTAGCCAAAACTTTTAACAAAACGCCAATTATTCGTAAGGAGTTGTATTTTAATGATTAGGTAGGTAATCTTTAGATAATTATAATAATATATTCCAACTTGTAACGACAAAGCGAATCAAATTTTGATTGACAGTATTGACACTGACATTTTCGACTTAAAAATAATATTTGCTATTTCTTATTCTTCATACTGCGAGAAAGAGACAAAGTTATCGTGACTAGGGACGCTCCGTTTCTAAGGCTGACTATTCATTACTTATCCGATTATTATTTTACCGATTCAGTGTTGCCACGAATGAAAAGTTTGTTCCATGTATAAATGGCCACATTGGCTAAGTCGCGCGCGGGATGGCTCTCTCTCGTGGAACTCTTTTCTCGATGTGCGAACTCATGCTGCCAAAATCGAGGAATTGACAGATAGAGATAGAAATTTGTGACGGGCGACTGCCGTCTCTCGCGGCGCGAGCTATCCCGCGGGTAATCATGTGCTAGCCGTGCTGAATAGAGTCAGACTCAGACCACGAAAGCTAAGTTGGGAGTGATTTTGATACCACAGACAATGCACGTGTTAAGTAAACGTCATAAATTATAGGTACTAAGTGAATCCCGGGTTACATTATACCGTAAAACGGGGTGAGTAGGGTCAAAACTGAAATTCAAACCTCGATAACATTTTATTTTTACATATGAAAACTGAATGGTGTACTTACTTATATAATAAGTGTTCCGGACGTTTGTATTTTAGTTTTAATTTTATTTTGGGTAGTTCCATTTCATAACTTTGACGATAAAGAGGAAAACCCACCTCACCCCGTAGTGCCTCGTATTTGGGGTGAGAGGGGTTTTCATACAAAGGTGATTTTGGAAGATTTTTTTTTATTATGCGTATTACCTACTATAGCTCCATTTTAAATTGGAATACATTATTTTTGTAGCAGTAGCCTTAAAATCCCTTCTCACCCCCCTCTCAAACCTTCTCTCCCCGTTCATAACCCACCTCTCCCCGCGAAACCTACTCACCCCGTTTTACGGTACCAAACTTCTAAAAAAAGGGAAGCTTCAATGGAAATGGACTGCAGTGGGGATACAATTTTCACACATTTTACTTGCCACAACTTTCCGAATGTCCATTAATAAATTGAAAATCACATTTTATCGTACTGTATCTAAGTGATGTGCTAAGTGAGCTCCTCCTAGTTGATATTCAAAGCGCTTTATGCCGATTCCTTTGAATTCTGATAGTTCGCACAATGACTGAACCTCTTCTTAACTTATCTTAACTTAGTCCCGCGTATATTTTTCTCTTCCAGTCTATTTTATTTCAAATTAGATGAGCTTGCATTGTCTCATGTCCCACTGCTGAGCACAGGCAGCAGTATTTTTTTTTATATTTTTTTTTATTTGAAAAAAATGTTTACATGACCTTACAGACAGATCCAATGCGCCATGAAACTTAACATTAACATATACCAAACAGGTACATATAACTATTACAAATAACAATCAGGTACAAACAGCAGGTATTGCAGGGCGACATTACAGCCGACTGCTTTGCTGCCGCAAATGTCAAAATGGACGTTGCTGTCCGTTTTTTTTTTACATTAGAAGCAATGCAGTCGACAGTAAACTGCTGCAGTAATGCTGGAGCGTAGCCTCAATCCAACAGTACTACCCGTACTACCCGTTGACAACAAAACCTTACAACAGTAGAAAGAATATACAACAGCAGATTAGAAGGTGATGAGACTTTTTAATACACTTAACGTACAGTCACGCAGAAAAGTTATTTGGCCGAAATGATAAAACCCAGCCACAGCAATAAAAGAGGGCATCCGGGCGCGCACGATGAATGGCAGGAATCGGCTCGAGTACAATCAAGTGGAAAACTTGTATTGTACACGCCTTCAAGATTTGGGAAGTTAGATCATAATAGGTATCAGAGCGTGGGCTGAGTAAAAATACGATGACTTTTTTTTTACTGCTGTATTGTTGATAACTCTAACGTTTGTATACCAAAGCTAAAGAATAATATTTTGAATATATTTAGTAAGTTTTATTTTAGTTAAATGGATGTAGTTTTCATTTTTAATTATATTTTGTAAGAAATCGTGTACGTACTTATGGAAGAAAAATGATTAAAAAAATTGTTATCAACGTATTTTTAGCCACATTGTTATATTATTAGTCAAGAACAGTTCAATTCAACTCACAGAAAACTTGGTCTGTGGTTCAACTGGAAAACCTTATCTATGATACGGCACTGTACTTGCTATTCTATCTTATGAAATAGCAGGACAAGTATTAGTATGGAAACTGTTAGAGTATCTGTGTCTGTGTGTACACACGCGGGTCACTCTACGGGAAAATTGGAATTTCCAATATGGAAGCAATTTTTTTTTTAAATTATAAATGGGCTTACTCATGGCCACAGACTAGCCGAGGCGAAGACGTGGCCTACGATGGAGCGAGCCTGCCCAGAAGGTGCCTGTTCACCCTTGATTTGAAGGTTTCCGAAGGTTGATTTGTTGGTTCCTTGCGTCGCTGACTGTACTCACTACCTAATGAAATAACAGGACAAGTAGGGTGGAAACTGTTAGCGTATCCGTGTCTGAGTGTACACACGCGGGTCACTCTACGGGAAAATTGGAATTTACAATATGACAGCTTTCTACTCGACCGCTACTTTATGTACGATGAGTTTTAAACTTTCATACAAAATTCAATCGACTTTCATTGAGTAACTACACACTATTACTACATAAATATTTCCGCATTTATCTTCTTTCGAACATTCGTTTTCGCGCAATTAATAGGAAAACAATGTTTCATACAGAAATCATGCAAAAATCATAGTTAACTTTTCATCAATTTTACGTATGTGTGCGTCACAAATATCGTGTACGGATACATTTGCGACGTTGCCATACCATTTCCGACGTTGCCGGGCTGACCACGGCGGCCCTTATAGCAAATTTCATCGAAATCGTTAGAGCCGTTTCCGATATCACCCAAATATATAAATCCCTTTCTCTCTAGCCTATTTTGGTGTCCCACTGCTGGGGAAAGGCCTCCCCTCGTTTTCTCCACTCGACCCTGTCATCGGCATTTTCCCACCATTTGGGGTAGAATGCATCCAAGTCGTCCCGCCATCTCCTTTTCGGTCTGCCTGAACTCCGGCCTGCACCGTCTATTGTGTTCCGTGGGTCCCACTCAGTAACCATTTTGGCCCACCTTTCTGGGTGCATGCGGCAGACATGTCCAGCCCAGTCCCACTTAAGCTTAGCGGTCTTGACGCCTACATCTACAACTCTAGTTCTGGAGCGTAGTTTCGTGTTTCTGATCCGATCAGTAAGTCCGATAAGTAAATAAATATATATATAATAATTGCTCGTTTAAAGGTAAGATAACACAAAAGCGGCCAAGTGCGAGTCGGACTCGCCCATGAAGGGTTCCGTATTTAGGCGATTTATGACGTATAAAAAAAAAACTACTTACTAGATCTCGTTCAAACCAATTTTCGGTGGAAGTTTACATGGTAATGTACATCATATATTTTTTTTTAGTTTTATCATTCTCTTATTTTAGAAGTTACAGGGGGGGGGACACACATTTTACCACTTTGGAAGTGTCTCTCGCGCAAACTATTCAGTTTAGAAAAAAAAGCGGCCAAGTGCGAGTCGGACTCGCCCATGAAGGGTTCCGTATTTAGGCGATTTATGATGTATAAAAAAAAACTACTTACTAGATCTCGTTCAAACCAATTTTCGGTGGAAGTTTACATGGTAATGTATATCATATATTTTTTTTTAGTTATATCATTCTCTTATTTTAGAAGTTACAGGGGGGGGGACACACATTTTACCACTTTGGAAGTGTCTCTCGCGCAAACTATTCAGTTTAGAAAAAAATAATATTAGAAACCTCAATATCATTTTTGAAGACCTATCCATAGATACCCCACACGTATGGGTTTTCTGAAAAAAAAAAAATTTGAGTTTCAGTTCGAAGTATGGGGAACCCCAAAAATTTATTGTTTTTTTTCTATTTTTGTGTGAAAATCTTAATGCGGTTTACAGAATACATCTACTTAACAAGTTTCAACGGTATAGTTCTTATAGTGTCGGAGAAAAGTGGCTGTGACATACGGAAGGACAGACAGACGGACAGACGGACAGACGGACAGACGGACAGACGGACAGACAGACAGACATGACGAATCTATAAGGGTTCCGTTTTTTGCCATTTGGCTACGGAACCCTAAAAATGATATTAGAAACTTCAATATCATTTTTGAAGACCTATCCATAGATACCCCACACGTATGGGTTTGATGAAAAAAAAAATTTTGAGTTTCAGTTCGAAGTATGGGGAACCCCAAAAATTTATTGTTTTTTTTCTATTTTTGTGTGAAAATCTTAATGCGGTTTACAGAATACATCTACTTACCAAGTTTCAACAGTATAGTTCTTATAGTTTCGGAGAAAAGTGGCTGTGACATACGGACGGACAGACAGACGGACAGACGGACAGACAGACAGACAGACATGACGAATCTATAAGGGTTCCGTTTTTTGCCATTTGGCTACGGAACCCTAAAAAGGACAAAAATAAACAAAGAGAAATTACCTACTCGCACCAATCTTGAACCCCAATCCTCTTGCACGTATTTCCATGAACATACCGCAACGCTATTGCAGCATACTTACGTTGTGTGAAATTGTCTACTACAAGCCTCACGGAAACACTGTTTGCATGTGTGAGTAATAGTAGGAAAAAGCCTGACAGCAACACTCCGTCGACTTTAAATGGCGGTTTTTACACAATGAAGTATTCAATGTTTATTTTAATAGTTCAATATTTACTTAAAGATTTCGCTAAACATACTTTTAAGTATACAAATACCAAGACCATTCTACAAAAAAATAAAACCTGAAATTTTGTGAAAGTGGCGCCATCTAGCGAGAGTTAAGCTTTGAGTAACCTAGTCGAACCACCTTAAATGGAACTACTTATAGCAATATGATAAAATGAGCGCTGGTATTAGAGGTCCAAGTTTTAAACTGCGGCTCACACATGAAGTCAAGTTTTGTTACAATTGCACAAAAAAAAATCTATGTATGGTGTGAGCACTATAACTTACTTATTTCTCTATGATAGTATACCAAACTATTTACGTTCACTAGGTAGGTAGGTATTTAAAAACTTGCACGGCAACTTCATAGCTCACGGCACACACCCTCTCGCAATTGGATGCCACGCATTTTTAGGATGGCGGCGCTATCATATTGTTTTGTTCAGGAATCCCCTTTTTATGCCCCGGGCTGATTCTGTTTTATCAATTTGTATGGTTTTCATCTTATTTAGATACGACCTTGAGTCGTGCCATCATTGTGAGAACTTCAAATATTATATATTTTTTATGATTTAAAGTGAAATAATTCGTGGAAATCAAGGGGGGAGGCCTTTGCCAAGCAGTGGGACACTCAGATAGGCTAGGAAAAAAAAGATAAATAGTTTAGAAGTTATTTAAGAAAATAGGCAATCATGACCGACACACGGTTCACACCATTATCTCCGAAACTACTACGTCAAAAAGAAACAGTTTAAGTATTAGTAATTACCTATACCTAGATAGGTATGCAAAGAAATGTGGGCTACAGAAAACAAATAAGAATATGCAAGCTTACCTACAAACCATCTACGCTATCTGGAGTATGAAAGAATAAAGATGGCGGCACCGCTCCCAGAGATATTTACCGTATTCAGTATGTAAATACGGGATCGATGTACCGCAATATTTTGCTTATTGTGGACAAATACCGGGAGAGACGTGTACAGGCATGTAGGTACATTTGAAGTTTTGCGGGATAAAGTTTGCAGAGGTGGAATAGGGCTGGTGTTGATAATAGGTATGTGTTCCAATAGGGAATCATGGTTCAGGTACGTACGTATTATTTTAAAAGAGCGCTTAGATTTAGGCCACACCTGGATTACTGCTGCAGTTTTATTATAAGATGTAATAATGTTTTGAAAAGATGTGTCCCGCCGAGTTTGTTACCGGTCCCATATTGGGATACCCTCCTCCATTGAGGCAGATGTGTAGGGTTGGAGCCGGTGTAGCTTTATTTGAAGTTCATAAGCGCATTGCAATATGCCTACTTGAATAAACTATCTTTTACCTTTATCTTATCTTATCTATAGGTAGTTATTTGTCGTTGACTGTACATCGATAATAGTACCTAAATATATTTGTACGATAGTCTTCCGTAACGATATTATAGGTTGAAGGGGCGTAAATAGCGTAATTGAAATTGAGGAAATATCTGGCTTAAATAGCTGGCTTAACAACCTCAAAGCTGTTTATGATTGCCTAATCATGCATGCCATACGATTAAATAAATAATAACAGTTCTAAAATATTTGCCATGTTACATAATTGTTTTTTTTTATGGAAAGGTATGTCCTACATTTTAGTAATTACGTTAGTGAACCTAAATATTACCTACTGAAATATGTATTACCTATCAGGTATGTACTTGTACTTACAGCAAAAACGGCTTTACCTTCTAAAGTTTGACACTTTTGAAAATATTTTTATAAAAGCTCGTAATTTCATAAAATGTGCCGCAAAAGTTTCCTAATAAATGTGACAGCGGAAGATATGAGTGCGTTTAGATAAGTTCGCGTGATTTGAGAGAAGGTTATAATACCATTCATCCTATTAAAATGTTTTATAACAATCACGTTTTGACGTAAAAAAGGGAAAATAAAGAGGCACACATTTTTGGTACTTAACATTGGATTAATGGCTATATCCTATTAACTTTGTCTATAAGAAAAGTCAGGATTTGTAGGTTAAGACAAGTATAATATTAACAGGACATTTGTCAGGATATTCTACTTTTCATATGGCAAATCTCCAGATACAGAAGTTATAGAAGTAAATCTTAAAGCACCTAGCTAACACACAGCATATTTTAAGACAAGGTACCAACTAGAACCATATCAGATATCGGCCTTCCTTCTCGTCTTAAAGTAGGTATGTACCCCTTCAATGTGCGCTGCAAGCATCCACATAATAATCGCATTTCCTTTGAAGTCAAAAGTATCTGTAACGTAAAGTATCACAAAGAGTCAGCTAAGAGCTTTTGCCGCAAGACCTTTCCAACTTGTCTCCACATAGCGGCCATATTTTGCATTTTCTCACCAACAAAGCTACTTACGTCCACCCACTGCTACCCTTTGAGTAGGTACCTATAGCACAGACAAGACATCCTCTATCTAGACTGAGCACAGTAACGCTACCCCCTCTGCCACTATATGCGGTAGTTTTACTCCATTTTCGAGTCAAAGTGTCAGAATCCCGTGCCCTGATTGGTCCGTGTCTTTGAACGGACCAATCACGGCACGGGACTCGCTCACTTCGTCCCCCCGCACCCCCGTATTTTTGGCAGCATCGGTTTCATGAAATAATTGCTCTAAACTCCGTCTAGAGGATTCCTAGTCTATGACCTATAAGTATGAGCACATCAGTTGAAGATACGCACACAACAACAAAGTCATGTAATGACAGCAAGATTTTGATTATATGTGACGTTACTGACGTTCCACGGCAAAAGGTACCTTATGGCAGTTGGCGTTTACGTCGCATAGCGCCGCAATAATAATAGCGCGCGGTGGCGGAGCGGCGTTAATAATAGCGAAAGCGCCAACGGCCATAAGGTACCTTTACCCGTGGGACGTCACATATTTAGTATTATTTTTTCGTATCGTGAACTGCCAACTGCAAGAAGAACCAAGAAGTTTCTTCAAAGTTTTTTTAGCTTTATATCTTTCGGTTAAGTCACACTCATTTATTCATTAGATAATGTTTTTGTGATAAGTACCTACTCTGTGTAGCTGTGTGTGTTCACCTTGGAATAACCCTCCTGCCCCTGGCGATATCTATACCAAAAGATGTAACCTCGACACAAAATCCTATATTTTGCTCAAACTCTCCCAATGTAAAATATTCGGAGCTGAAAAAAAGGCGATATGATACGAAATCCAATTTTGTATCCGTTACAACCGCATAAAATTTTAATTTAAAAATCCTATTTGAATTTACAGGCGCCTGCAAAAATGGTTGTAGCAATCTCGTGTGCTTGTTTGCTATTTTTTTGTGGCAGGCGTTATCGCCCGTATAGTTGCCAATGGTGCAGCTTCGGGTTTTGTGCGTTTTATTTTCGATCTCTTGGTGTTTCAACGGTATCTGTAGAAGTTTAAATATTCGTTTTTGCTCGTTCATTTGTGATACGAATCCAGAGGTTCCTTTTTAGGGTTCCGTAGCTAAATAGCAAAAAACGGAACCCTTATAGATTCGTCATGTCTGTCTGTCTGTCTGTCCGTCTGTCTGTCCGTCCGTATGTCACAGCCACTTTTCTCCGAAACTATAAGAACTATACTATTGAAACTTGGTAAGTAGATGTATTCTGTGAACCGCATTAAGATTTTCACACAAAAATAGAAAAAAAGCAATAAATTTTTGGGGTTCCCCATACTTCGAACTGAAACTCGAAAATTTTTTTTTCATCAAACCCATACGTGTGGGGTATCTATGGATAGGTCTTCAAAAATGATATTGAGGTTTCTAATATCATTTTTTTCTAAACTGAATAGTTTGCGCGAGAGACACTTCCAAAGTGGTAAAATGTGTCCCCCCCCCCCCTGTAACTTCTAAAATAAGAGAATGATAAAACTAAAAAAAATATATGATGTACATTACCATATAAACTTCCACCGAAAATTGGTTTGAACGAGATCTAGTAAGTAGTTTTTTTTTATACGTCATAAATCGCCTAAATACGGAACCCTTCATGGGCGAGTCCGACTCGCACTTGGCCGCTTTTATCTTATTGTTCCAATCCTGAGGGTTATGCCAAAGAAAATACCTACACATGCATAAACTGATGGAACGGCCGATTGGCCCGCTGGAGTAGGAAACGGAATCGTTTTCAGAATTGCGATTTTATTGTATACTTGCATTTATTTGTGGAGCTCCGTAATTCCGTAGAAGCGTATTTCGCTTATCTCTGTTTACGGAATAAAAACCTATGTCATTTCCCGGGCTTTTCTGTTGATCCGAATTCCGATGAATTAAGTTTATGAGTATACGAATTGAACGAAAAATTAACTAAGTTTACGTTTTATACTCGTAGGTACTTCTCATTAAAAAATCTTTTATAAAGAAAATTACTAGTACCTAGAGACTTTTCAGCTATTTAGATTTTTTAATTTAAAGCGTAATTTATAGGGAAAATCAGGTAAGTATATTGGAAATAAAATTAGTAAAAATATTGTGTGTACCTAAAACTAATGAGGAAGGAAAAGTTCTGGTTCTTGTGTTTCTTTGTAAGATTTTAACGACAATAATACGCAGTATTTTTACGGCCCCAACCTTTCAAAATTTCAAATCAGCAAAAAAACATTTACCTTTCCAAAACATTTAAATATATTCAACAACTTTAACAAGGACCCAAACTTCCTCTAGATTAATATTTATTGCCAGTCGCTCTGTAATCCAATTGTGCCCGCCGATCCAATCCAACTGGTAAGAAAGAGAGCCAAGTCATTTGAGTGGTACATTAGGCCAGCAGAAGTCAGTGAACAGTCCATTACCGCCGAACTTGGCTTACCTTTTTGAATAATACATTTTTTCAACAGCCGCTTTGCATTCGTCAATAATTCATTTATGGTAATGCGGGTGTGAACGGGGATTTGGCATGTGTTTGGTGTATCTATTTCTGAAGGATTTATGCAAGATCATGTGGATGCGATAATGATGTACAAATTATTTAAATACCTAAACCATTCGATGCTTATAAATAGATAAAGATCTCGTGTTTCTTAGGTACCTATAGGTTCTTAGGTCCCTTCTCACATTATATAATAATATAGTTAAGGAGCAGATCATCGACCTTAAAATACAAGTACAGGCAGTGTTAATATTAGCGTATAAAACAATATAAAATAATATAAATATAAGTAAAGTTGGTATTTTTTTTTTACAATTTACTTCAACGCAATCAATAATTTCTTTAAATCTTAACACTATTTAAATAATATTTTAATTTAAGACATTGAATTACCAAATAAATTGTGACTTCAATAACATTCTCAACAAATATAAAAAAATAAAACAATTGACAATGCAAAAGTTATAAAAAGAACAGTTATGGTTATAAATCAATTAGATAATACAGTTAATAAAATGTCAACAAGTAATCAATAATGAATTAATTGTATTTGCCAGTATTCAAATTTGGTTAATCTTAGATCTTTACATGGTGACCCTGCCGCTATAATTGATTCTTACCTCGCTGAACTAAAACACCAAGTTAGTCACTTCGCAAAGGCCTGACCTCCTAAAACTTGTGAATATATTTTAATCTTCCCACTGCCAATTGCAAACATCCAGAAAGACAAACTGAATACAAGATTTCTTTTCAGTGGTTAAGGCTACGAGTAGGCCTCTCTGCATAAAGTTATGAACTTTTGCTTTCTAGCTCTCGGTCGTATCTCGTACCTCTGATACCGGTGCAGATATATTATGGTATTTCCAATGTATAATGTAATGACAGTACCTATAATCTATCTTTAAACCAAGGATTTAAAAAACCTGATTTATTTGTAGTGTACAAAAATTATCTATAATTATTTATTACATAAAATGCACTAGGTTAATGATCTAAGGGATGATTCCGCCCGGTAACAATAATGTTGCCTGTTTGGGAGACCTTTCTTAGGTTATTAAAAGCGCGAATTGGTGAGATATGGCGGATGGCGACTGCCCTCATTCAATATTTAGCACTACTGAATGTATTTTAGTATTCTCTTATCTAGGTTAATCCAGCATAGGAACCCCACAGCATAGTAGCTTAGAAGTTAAAGATGGACTACTTCATATTATTCTTTCACTCTGGGAGTATTCCAACACGCATATCATGCCGAGACTTTAATTCCGTTTCATGAAATTTATGCGCGTATTTTTCCTTTCGCAATGTAATTTTCTGTAGGTAGGTACCTATCTACTCGTGAATAGATTATTTTGTATTGTGGTTGAATGGCCGCATGTTTATATACTTGATTGACGGAGCAGAAAGGGGAATGTTTTGTATTGTATTTATTTGCCTTTACGTAAAGTTGCGGAAAGTTACCGAAAACTTGGAAAAAGTACTCGGAAATATCCGAAAAACTTCAGGAAACAATAAAGATTTGATCTCTTAGCTGTCAAAAGTCACATTTCTGGACCAGAAATGCCGCATAAAGATTCTTGAACCTGAAATTGAATTGACTTTCGAATCCAGCTACACAGTACCAGTCCACAGCTATTTCTCTCAATTCGCCCAAAAATCTATCAAAATAACGTGCAAATAACAAACTATTTTATTCCCACCAAATGTTAGCTTAGAAACGTCTCCGCAAACATTTTCGGAATTCTGTTCAAATATTGAAGTGCTATTTTAAATTGTCGTTTCCATATCAAGACGGTAAATGCTAAAATCGATGATGCTTTAGCTTTGACTGAAATTTCCAAGTTTGCTTTCTGTAAATATTTAGGTAGCGTTTGGTACCTATGTGCGTTCTTAAGAATGTTGCACTTTGAATAGTACCTTTAATATTTTCTGCATATGAAAGTTAGACCAAATTAAGTCTGCAACGATTTGCAAGTGTTATTTATAACGTCAAACTTCTATGAAATTATTACGTAAGTATATAAACAACACTAGCACTGCCGTATGCTATCTAAATCGTTGCAGGCTTATTTTGATTTAACTGTACCTTACAATACCTTATCTTACCCTAAATCGTTCTGTAGGATGTGAATTAAAACGGATTAGATTAGATTCCCTACTCTTCATAAATATTTCCACAGAAAAATTTTTAAACCACGCAATTAATTTTCAAACTGCTGTCATTTTACCCTATCTAATTTTGAATATTTTCCACCCTGTATAAATAGCCCTCGTCTAGACATTTGTGATTCTCGTCACGAGCAATTTTTAAAGCGCAGTCGTCTAGTTGCATAATTGCAATGCTTCGCGGCTTACTGCAAAGCTCACGAACTGATGGAACAGACGGGAAATGTTTTTATTTTTATTTTTATGTATGTAGGTACTGTCTTTTACAAGAGAATAGTACGAGGTTGGATTTAAAATGGAATAGAATCAGGGAAAAACAAACACTTAGGTAGTAGGTACTTGTATTCTTAGAAGAAAACATTAATATTGACATGGGGCAAAGTGACTAAATCTTAAAACGGGATACCGTAAAATGGGGTGAGTAGGGACAAAACTGACATTCAAGCCTCGATAAAACTGTATTTTTACATGTGGCAAACATAGTAAACGTTCCGGTCGTTTGTATTTTAGTTTTTTTATATGATTTTGTGTAGTTCCATTTCATAACTTTAAAGATAAACACGAAATAGTAGGAAATCCCAGCTCACCCTGTAGTTGGGGTGAGACGGGATTTCCTACTAAGGTGAGTTTTGAAATTTGTTGGATCGACACTTTGGGATTATGAACAATGCTTGAATTGTTATTAGAATATATATTATAATTTACGTAGCAGTAGCCTGTAAAATCAAACTCATCCCTCTGTCATCCCTTCTCTCCCTATTCATAACCCTACTGCCCTCGTAATCCCTACTCACCCCATTTTACCAATATAACTGAACTAAGTAAATACATTTTGATCAATATTCTAAAACCAATTTTGTTGTTACAAACCGACCTGTGTTGCACAGTTCACGAGTCCCAAGTTTTTGCGTAATTAAAGTAGTTAAACACAATATTTTCTTACTGTATGAAAAAAAATATTTTGTCACACCACCTATTCGGAAAAGCGAGCTTTTTCTTCCCTGCTAGGAGGGATCAAACTGGCACTTTTCCTCCCTGCTAGGAGGGATCAAAGTAACACTTTTCTTTTCTACACACTATTTTTACATTTTTTTGCACATTATTTTTTTAGCTTAAATAATCTGTTTAAGCATCATTGTGTCAACACTAAGATTTTTTTTATTTTCCTCATAGTTGATGTGAAAAGCAGTATGTGTCACACGGTATCAAAATTATTTTATCTTGGGCGTTAACACTTGAATCCCTCATTACGCTCAGGATTCAATGTACTTGACGGAAATATATAATTTTGATCTCTTGTAACACAAACTACTATAGTGTTGTCATCGCCTCCACTTGTATGAACATCCTTGAATACAAAATGGTTATTACCAATGCATATTATAAGAATTGCAACCGTTATTGGACTGCACGCGTAGGTAATATGTACCTACATAGTCTACCTATGGATTATTTTGAGGCGTCTACAAAACAAACAAACCGTTTTATTGGCTGCCATTTTGCAGTTTTCGCTCAGTTCCCATTTCAACACTAATGCTCTCCAAAGCACGGCTACAATTCACCAAAAAACCTTCCCACCTGTATTATAATCAGCTGGAATAATGCTGACTTTCAATGCCATATCCTTTATATCAACATGGGGGTCAAGCTATACTAGATAAACTCAAATGTATAGAAATTAGTTCGTGATTAGTCGAGGACCACTTTAACGACAAAGACAACTAAGAAATTACTTCCCAGTAATTACTAATGTACTCAACTGCATTCTGCGTTCCAATGAAGGAAGCAACTACACGTAATCCAAATTAGATCTTGTAATAATAGGGTTAAGGTTGAAATTTACCTGAAGGTTTTGAGGTAGATAATGGTTCGTTTTATGCGAGTATTAATCAGCTGGAACGACTTCAGTGCAGTTTATTGCCAGTAGATTAGATTAATTGTGAACGTGTAGATTGTACTGAAAAGTATTGGTGCTAATTGAAGTTTTACGTATATGTGAGAAACTTTAAATGGAGGACAGAGTATTTTGCCCTGTTTGTCTTTGCCGCAGCGCCGGCTGTCTGCACCGTCCGGCTGAGGTGTGAGGCGGCGAAAGTGCTGACGCTTGTGGCGTCCCACAGGAGGCACTTCCTCTTCTACCATGGCACCAAAGTTAAGCCGTCTTCTGGCCGTTTAAGAGGAATTTCCTCCCCAGGTTTTTCAAAAGGAGTGTACAGGTTTTTAAAGGGTCTGCAACGAGCATTTTGTCATGTAATTGCAGGCGTCCATATGCTACGACGACTGCTTACCATCAGGACAGCCGTATCCTTGTTACCACCGACGTGGTATAGTAAATAGTCATTCGGCTCACAACATGCATAAATCTAAATACTTTACATTATTGTAACGTCCCTCATGCTACCGTTTGTCTCCTAGCACCCGCATTATCATATCGAACTAAGGTAGCACCTAACCCACTTGATCTTAACTTAGTCCGTCTCGATTAGCGCCACGCGTCAGTCTCACTAATTAATTATGTAGATGGCTCCACTCGCCAAATATCTCAAGACAAAGGTATCTCTTTTTTGCACCTTAAGTCAATGTAATAAGGTCTATCAGTGGTCAATGAATATTGATATTTGTACATAATACAGTATGGTTTGTTGAACACTTGTAAGGCAGGTGAGTGTCAATTATTGAATTAATCAGACTAATGGGATTTATGTGTTAATAAACATGTGACATGCACGTATTTACGTGACAGGTGAATCAATGTTTGATTATTAATTTCAGGTTGGTTGTAAATTAATTTACTTACTAGGAATTTAACAACTAAAAAACTACATCTAAATATAAATACTTCCTAATATGAGATAAATACGTAATGTATTTATAATATTTATATATCATTTGCGTCATTTTTAAATAAATTTATATACCTATTATGAAATATTTAATTAGTTCAATGCATGGTTATTGACTGACATTATCTAACAGTATTTATTTGATACAAATAGGTATTCCGACATCATCCTGTTTGTAACTTCTGACATGACTCATATATATTCTATTTTACATTTTATTTTCTTGAAAATACGGCCAAAAATGCCAATCGATTCCATTCCTATTGAGGATCAAAAGCTTGTATGGAACCAAAAATAAATATCCGGCTAGAAAAGCCACAAATCGAGGAAAAATTTTCCCATACAATTTGTATGAAAATGAAAACTTTTATTTTTCACATGCTATTTTTGTATGCCAATCGATTCTATTCCTATCTAGTATCAATAGTTTCTTTGGGGTTCACTTACGGTAATGTAGGTACTAAAAAGCCACAAATTAATAAAAACTTTTTCCATACATTTACTATGGAGAAAATGTGAAATTTAATTCACTATTTTCTATCTCTCCCATCAGTCTTACAGTAATGTCTTCATACAGTATTATGGTCCTTAAATGTAACAGGACTGATTGGCCAGATAGAAAAATGTGATTTAAATTTCACGTTTTGTCCATAGTTAATGTATGAATAAAGTTATCTTTAATTTGTGGCTTTTTAGTACATTACCGTAAGTTGACCCCAAAGAGACTATTGATACTGGATAGGAATGGAATCGATTGGCATACAAAAATAGCATGTGAAAAATAAAAGTTTTCATTTTCATACAAATTGTATGGGAAAAGTTTTCCTCGATTTGTGGCTTTTCTAGCCGCAAATTTTTTTTGGTTCCATACAAGCTTTTGATCCTCAATAGGAATGGGATCTATTGGCATAAAAAAAAAGTTTGTCAAAAATTACCTTTTTCCAGACATGTCTCACTCCGCGATTTCGTCGCTTTGCTACAGGTAGTTAAAAGTACATCCGTTCGGCCCCAATTTTGGGGAAAGCCATAAGCCGCGCGTGGCGCTGTCGCCACCTAGCGGCCATATCTGTGCTGATCGTAACAGACGCGTTTTGTTAGAGAGTGAATCTTCTTTACTTAGTACTATAATTTATTCTGTGCTTTTTCTCGCACCCTGTATGTTTTTTCTAAAATCTGTTAAAGCCAATCTTCATTAATTTGAAATCGAGGGAAGGTCTTCTAAGGCCGTTTTCTCGTAGCAGCACGGGATCTGGTAGCTGCCTTCACTGACCCAAAAAGAAAATCCACCCTGTATATGGTTAAAACGAACTTTCCGTTTTAAATTTGAACTGGCTACTATCTGTCTCAGTGTGCATGTGAATAGCCTCTCTTGTGTATGGTCCATCTGAAAAAAGAATATTATCATAATCTCATTTCTAGAATATAACTTATCTTCTACCATTTGTAAGCGAACTCTGGTGGTATCCGTCTAATTACCTATCTGAAACCACTCGTTCAGTGGTCTCCCGGCGTCACTCCTGGCAGCAGCGATGGCTTCCCGTAAAGCTAGTGGCACCGCCACCGACATGCAGATTGGGGGCTCGCCGATCGCTGTAGATATGAACATAATATTTATTAAAAAAAGTTTATGAGCAGATGGCCAAGAGGTTATGACAGTAGCCGGGAAAGCTGAAGACGTTGGTACGAATCCAACCTCGGCTACTGGAGGGCTTGGTCACTTTTTCTTTACTTTATGACTACATATATTTGAGTTAAGAATAAATAATGTTGGTAGCGAAGTAATTCAGGCACACGACACTCAATCAGTGTCATCGGTTTGTATTCTAGCTCGTAAAATGAGTTTATTGGAACTTGTGTCTAGAGTGCACCTTGTTTAGAGATTATTATCAGTTTTATGATGATGAAGGACATTTTCCTTTGTTAAAATACAAAGGAAACGAGGTTTATAACACGTTTAATCAGCACAAACGCCACGGAAGCCAACGGAAGATTCTTGAGATTATATACCTACGTTGATTCTAAACTTGTTAAAAGGATACAGGCTAGTATCAAATTAGATCGATCAAAAAATCGCCAAGAGACAAAAATCTGACTTTCGTTAGAATATTTCACTCCACCAGTCAGCACCCACTTCTCTGAAATTCATGTCAATAATATTAAATCCCTTACACTTAGCACCGAGTGTCCTAACTTCCGAATAAGACTTGTCCTTGAAATACACCCGGAAGTCCTGCGGGATGTCCCTGGCCTGCGGCACGTGGTAGTTCCAGGGGCGATCCGTTAGCACCTCGCCCGTGTCGGAGTCGTACACCATGTGCTCCGTCGTCCAGTACCCCAGGCCCATGATGAAAGCGCCTTCTACCTGGCAAAAGATCAACGTTGTAGATTACTACACCCTAATAATAATAAGTTAGTATGTTAGCGTCCTAAATTTCGTTTGAGTTGTTCTCTTCTACAGGTTGTATTACTCAACCAATTCTCATGATATTTTATGGTGAGCAGGTTCCATAACTGTGTAGATTTTTATGTGTCGATTCAAATCTTATAATTTTTTAGGGTTCCGTACCCAAAGGGTAAAAAATGGGACCCTATTACTAAGACTTCGCTGTCCGTCCGTCCGCCTGTCGCCATTAAGCTGTATCTCATGAACCGCGATAGCTAGACAGTTGAAATTTTCACAAATGATGTATCTCTGTTGCCGCTATAACAACAAATACTAAAAATAAAATAAAATATATATTTAAGGGGGGCTCCCATACAATAAACACGATTTTTTTGCTCTATTTTTTGTTGATGGTGCGGAACCCTCCGTGCGCGAGTCCGACTCGCACTTGGCAGATTTTTTTAAATGACAGAGCGGAGGAGATTAGTGAGGTCTAGAGCTCACAGAGCCACTAGTGTTAATAATTTCACTGATTTTCCTTACTTGTCCGACATCTACTCCTGGGCTAATGCTCATTCCCGCATCCTCCAGGAGGTCAATCCTCAATAGCTCCCACTCTCCTGTCAGAATGTCCACTTCCACTTCAGCTAACGTCACTCCATGTACTACATACTTCTGCGTATCTAGCATTGACACAAAAGCGTGAGCTTGAAGATCTATACTAGCATTATATGCCATCTTCACCAAGAACTCCCAAGTAGGGTTCAGAAGGCCAACTTTAAGAGGAGCTAGTCGCGCTAAAATCTGCTCACAGCATCTCTGAACTCCGATGCCAACGTTGATCGAAGTCAAACTTCCCCCAGACAGAAGACTATTTGGAGTCATATGTGTATGATTCGCTTTGATTTGAATCTTCTCCATGGGAACACCAAGAAAATATGCAGCGATTTGAACGGCTTTGGTGTTAAGACCTTGTCCCATCTCGATTCCGCCGTGGGTTATAGAGACAGAGCCATCATCGTTAAAAACTGACATGGTCACGTTAAAGTACTGGCTACCGACGGGCTGCCAGCGGAGGAGAGACCATCTTAAACCCTTCTTCTTCCACCTGTTCTCTGAATTAAACTTGTCGATAGCGGTTCGTCTGTCCGCGTAGTTAGCGTCACGTTTCACTTTCTCAACCATTTCCACGAGCTCGATGGAAGTGGGATCTAGATTCACTAGTCTTACTGCTAGCGGGTCTAATGATATCTCGTAAGCTACACGCTCTAACATGAATTCACAAGCAGCAATAGCTTCAAGTGTTCCTGAAAATATAATAGCAATAATGGTACGAGCTAGGCTTATATTTATGCCATTGCAGGTAACTCACGACCCGACGCAGGCTGGGTAACCTTTTTAAAGAATAAATTGCGAACGTTAGTAAGAGTAAAGGTGTTAAGCTGAGATTATGCTACGTTTACTGACCTGGTGACCGGCACCAAGTGTTACTGGCTGTGTCAGTGGTAACACTGAACACCTTGAACATCCAGCGTAGCTTGTCGTAGCAGTTGTTGTACACGTCCAACACGGGGGCGAATAGGGGCTCATCGATGACGTATCCATTGTCCATGTGCATATATTCTTTGCAAAGTTGAATTTTACCATACGGATCGATTGTGATCTAGAAAGCAAAACACTAGGTATATAATGGCTGACCTTGAAAATACTGTAAGATAAGTTGAGGTAGAATGTGTGTCCAGGATGGAAATCCTAGTAGCAAACCTCATATTCAGTGTGGCAAGGTAGCCGCTTGCCCACGGCCTTGGCGAGGGTGGTGAACGGCAGTATGATGCGGCAGGGCCGGTTCAGCTTATGCGCCACCAGCGCGCTCGCCACCGCCACCTGCGAGCTGCGGGAGATCTTCAGGCCGTACGCTCCTCCCAGGCGGCGTACGATTACGTCTATCCTGAGATTAACGGGAAATATCATCACAGTAGAAGCCGCGATATTCGTCTGACCTTATTTTATGTTTTTCTCATCGAAAAAATTCCAGAACACCAACTTCTAATATTATTTCCTTCCACTTGAGAGTTAGCAAATTAGAAATTCCATGCTAATTTGCTGTAAATTGTACGTACATGATACGAATCCAGTTTTTAATAGGTATGTGTACAACTATACAGTATACTTACTTATTTTCCGGTATTAGAAGAGCTCGGGATATCATCATCTGCACAAGATCCATGTGCTGCGTAGTACAGTGCACCTTCAGACCTTCCTCCGTTGGCTTTACGACACTAACGAGTGTCTCCATACAAAAGTGTTGCTGCGCAAAAATTGTCTGCGTTCCCTTTATAACTTTAAACAGATCTGTATCCACACTGGTGCAGTCCTGCTCATAAACCATTTTATATCTGTGAGGACTCTTTATTGCTTCTCTTACATCAATGACAGGTTTTTTCACATTGCTATATTTAACGTTTACCAATGTGGAAGCGTATTCTGCAATGGCTCTAGACTCAGCTACAACTACCCCAATAACTTGGCCATGATATTTGACGGGACCAGAACAGAATACTTCTTCTTTTTCTTGGTAGACAAGATTGCTGAGGCCAGGAGTAAAAGAGTTTACTCCTGGAATATCTTTGGCAGAGTAAAAAGCGATAACGCCAGAATGTTTCTGAAAAAAAAAGTAAATTATTGCCAGTTAGCTAGAAAATGCTAAAGTTTATTCCCATAAGATCTTTTCTACTCTCTGAAATCCGAAGGTCAGATAGTATATTGCTTTTGTAAAACTCAAAATTCAAAAAAACTCACGAGGGCCTCGCTGGGGTTGACGTTATCAATGTCGCCGAGCGGAATGGTTGCGAGCACGAAAGCGCCGAACACCTCGCACGGGATGCTCGGCAAATCCTCTGAATATGGGGCTTCGCCTGCGCACTGGATCTAAGTACAATAGGTACATATAGTGATTATACAAATTTAATTATCGTTCGTTGCTACCTACTCACTCGTATGTGTACCTACCTATTGTGTCTAGTTCACACAGCCATCTCCTCTTTAGTATATCTTTGCTCCAGATATTTTGGTTACTTTCTTGCCCACCGTCTGGATTCATCTGGCAGACGTGCGTTGCCTCGTCTCATTTGAGATAGATTCATAGCAAAGAGTGTTGGGAGTATGCCTTTGTTACGAGTGAAAGCAATTTATGGAAAAAGGGGAAGGAACTTTATCCGACAGTTCGATACTTGACTGACAAAATAAAATTAGTATTTGTACTACAAGCTGTTTACTATGTCACACCTATGTCTACTCACCAGCGCTTCAACTTTTTCAACCGGCTGGCTTATCGGATACATTAGGGTGTTAGTGGTGAATTCCTGTCTTGCATGAGATACAGGACGCATTCGGCTCAGGACTGTCCCACCTGATGCAAAATATGAGTCCATCTCGTTTTCGGTACATAGAGAGAGAAGACTCTGAAAAAATAAATCTAAAGCACTCTCAAGAACGTCACACAGTTGATTTGGCAGCATGACTTGAATAATTGCTAAATGGTAAGGATGTAGACCGCCTATTGTTTATACCTCTATCTTTACTAACTAGTGTGTTTTTTTTGAAACTATTTCTGCAATAATCTATATCTATCTACTTACTTTGTAAAATAAATTAACAGCGAGATTTTTTCTGTAGTTAGCTGAAGCTTGCGGAGGATTTTCTTCCACAACTACCTCGCTCTTCAAAACCTCGATGGCTTCTTGTAAAGTTTTACTTGTAAACAAATTCTTGCCTCTTAGGAACTCCTCCGTCTTAGAAGCGTGCACGAAGCTTGGGTTTAGGGCTCCGTACAAAATTCTAGCCTCTTTTACTGTGTTGGAGGACTCTAGTTTGTACAAGAAGCCGGCATTGACGATGGCATGTGCAGATTGAGCACGAGCCATAACCTGAAAAGTTACAGATCTGTACCTATAGTATTATAAAATCTTTCGGGGCATGAAATTTCGAAAAACCAATTCAGTGGCAACAAAAAATTAAATGCAGACACACTTCTTCAATTGTTTCGACATTATTAACCTCTTAACCGCCAGCAATTTTTGATCGAGCGTGCTCGTGTCGCCACCGACAGTAATTGTACCACGTAGAGTAAGGTTGGCATAGTTACGGGAGTTATAAATGTGCTGTAAAAACCAAATCAGATATTTGTCTTATTTATCAGACTGTGGCGAAATGAGCTGGATATGTAATGTCTTATATCAGACTCTGGCGGTTAAAGGGTTAATGTGTGTTTTTCTAGAACTGAAATAAGTATACTGTCATTTATTATCTTTTGTTTTTTTGTTCTTAATTGTATCACAATTTACCTTGAACGACTCAAATTTGTAGTCCCGCCCCAAAGGAGGAAGCAAAACATTTGTAATTACTTTACTTCGCATGTCCACTTTGAGGAAATCTTGTAAGGTTAACTTTTTTCCTTGTTTCTCGGTGTCCACTAAATTAAAAATATAACAATTGTGAGATTGTTCGATGAAAGTTTTATTGGCATTTATTTTTTTAACAACTTACTAATAGTGATGTATGCACCAACGGTCTCCATCAGGAGAAAAACATCGGATTGGAACTCATTATAATGGTGCTTGATCATAAGGTTGCCAGCAATTGTCCCCAACTAAGTAAATGAAATACGATAAGAACATGGTTATATATATTGCAAAACCAATAATTCAATCAAACTGTTTACGTCTCATATCATCTTCATCATAATAATTTTAAAAGCTCTTGTCGTAGAATAAATGAATGAATGAATGAATAAATGAATGAATGAATGAATGAATTATTTATTCACTTGAATACATATACAGCGCATGCACTTATATACTATATTCTGCCGTTTGGCATGTGAAACTTGGAAATGATTTTTACAGTATTTACATAATACATAAGGCAAGTAGGCCATTAGATATAAATTAACAGGAAAACAGAATTATTAAAAAAAACAACTTACATTTCTGACAGGAATATGAGCTACTAACTGCAAATGTTCTTGCAACTTTTGAAGATACCAGAAATTATCTTCCGTAGAGGCTACGCTCTTAAATATATTTATAGTTTCATTTAAAGTCGAGCCTGCACCTAGAATTAAATTCTGGTCGAGATGGTAGCCTTTTAGTTCATCAATGTTGCTTATATCAATAATGACTCGGGGATATTTTTCAATAGGCACGACTCCTAGAAAAGTATTTATAATGAACACAAACCGCGATTTAATTTCGTCAACAAAATTAAAATCCCAATTTTAAACCATACCTTTAGCTGTATTTCCTGCTACTAACATGTAGTCTTCATCTCCTTTCTGCTTTAGCACTTCAAAGATATCATTAACTGTATATACCTTGTGAAAAGACTTTCCATCTTTTAACTCCAATTCTATATTTTGAGGTTCATTAGGATCAGGTGCCTCTACTAAACACCAGTAGCTTTCTTTGCAAGTTTTACGACATGTTTTGGTATTTTTCTTGCAAATATGGAGATCTTCTATGTCCAAAATATCGTCTGACTTTGACGCATCGTTGGCAAACTTCTTGAAGGCTTCCAAGATGGGTCGGTAACCGGTGCAGCGGCAGATATTACTTCCAAAAGACTTTTCTATCTCCAACATCGTAAAGTTCTTGTTACTTTGCAAGAGGCTGTACAAACATATGGAGACCGGTTTTAGATTTCAGTGCATTTGTTTATTTTGTTTGTACTAATATTGTTGAAATAATTATGTTTAGGTACATGTTTGAGGACATTCAAACGTTTATCAATTTAACTTATCCCGTGAGTTAAAAATGTTCTAGTCAAAGTAGCATTAACAAATAAGACTCTGTAAATACGTACAGACAATAAAACTAATTTTGTTGAGGCACTTATTCTTGACGACCGGTCTGGCCTAGTGGGTAATGACCCTGCCTGTGAAGCCGCGGTCCTGGGTTCGAATCCCAGTAAGGGCATTTATTTGTTCCTGAGATTTGCACAGATATTTGTTCCTGAGTCATGGTTGTTTTCTATGTATTTAAGTACTCGTATTTGTACATTATATATATTGTTGCTGAGTACCCACAACACAAGCTTTCTTGAGCTTACCGTGGGGCTTAGTCAATTTGTGTAATAATGTTCTATAATATTTATATTTATATATTTATTTTACTTATGACGTTTATTACCTGTACATAGCCATGACCCATCCAGGCGAGCAGTACCCGCACTGGGTGCCGTTGAGCTTAGCGAGGGTCTTCTGCAGCGGGTGGTAGCCCTTCAGCCGGTTACCGACGCCCTCTATCGTTGTAATCTCCCAGTCATGACATGATGTCACTGACACTAGACACTAGGAAAGATAAGATTGATTGAGATATTTTGGTCTTGTAAACTTTTTGATCTTCAAAGTTACTCATATAATTATACAATTTTATCCACACTGCATAGATTCATGTCGCCTACTGTATACAAAAGGAGTTAGTGTCGCGATCAGTTAAATATTAATTTAAGTTCGAATAACCACCTAAACCTAACAAAATAGAGTGATTATGTGGTCACCGAATATGGCCGATAAGTATGAGCTCGAAGGTTGATCCTGTCGCTCCATACACGACGATTTAGCAATGTTACTTTAAATTAAAATGACAGAGAGAGGGTTTTACCCTGATGAATTTTACGCCGACCAATTCGCTTGCAGATAATATATAAATATTGTTAGTTCTACATAAGAACTTAACACTCACGGAGTTAACAGCGCCTAGTCTTTCTCCAGGTCTGGCAGCAGCGACGACGCATGCGCCGCAGCCGCCCTCGCGGCACATGTACTTGGTGCCGCGCAGCTCGCAGCGCACGCGCAGGTACTCCAGCAGGGACAGGTCCGAACTTGTCTCGCAGCCCACTTTATAACATACAAAATATACAAATACACCGTATTTGGTCTAATAGAGTCAAACCAAGCTTTTACACTGAAAGCGTTTGTTCTAAATGCCTTCTAATATTATAAATGCGAATGTAGATAACTGTGTGTTACCTCTTCATGCTTAAACGGCTCAACCGATAAAGATGAAATTTCTTTTTAACGATGTCGCGGGCAGATGAAGAAGAGGTATTTTTATATAAATGGAACTCGTGAAGGCGTTATGCATAGAACAACACTTAAGTTTCGAAGAATACAAGAAATTTGTCTTTTATCGTAAGGAAAACATCGTACCTGAATGTGATTTTCCGTTGATTTTAAAACTGACACAATCCATGCTACATAATCTGACACTACCACTAGACTGATACTAGTGTGATACATAGGTACATTATGGAAACTAATAACTGAACCAAGTGCAGGTCAAGGCGCCCGCATGATATGACAATGTATTACGAGAATTACGAGATTTACCACAGCACAGATGTCACTATTGACATATATATAAAATGTGACTTTAACAAAGTTTAACATCATTTTCGTCGACATTGTATATTTTCTGCCCTAACATGCATAACATCAAAAATAGCCAAGTTCTGGTTTATTAAATTAAGGTACTCGTTATGCCAAGGATGACTCAACTACTTATCTTCATTTTTCTCAGCAAGAAACCTCACATCATATTTAAAGTTTACATGCCGCATCAAATATATCAAAGCGTTTCTGGTTACCTACGAAGCCCCAAAAAGGTGTTCCATATCGCCGAACCAATCATGCCACCGCGCTTAAACCGATACAATCATACCAGCAAAGTAGAATCGTTGTCACCAAATAGCACGGTCAAGTAAACAATTTGAAAACATAAGATTTCCCGCGCATTGAGAAGGCAGAATATTCAAATGAAGGTATCATGTGTTCTTTTATAAAGTGTCGATATCGTGTGGTTGTGGGGTAAATAGTTGTTTTTTGGCAAAACCTTTCCGTCGTCGTGCTGGTAATTTGAATTTGCTTCTAAAAATTAGGGGTTTATTTGAGTCACGTTGTTTTTCCAACGGAACAAAATAGTTATGCTTTACCAGGAAACTTTATACGAGTACGTATATTTTAATAATAAACACTTGTATATATTTGGCTCATATAAAGGAACGCGGTATAAATCTCTTATAGGTATACCTCAAGTTAAAGAAGACTCTCGTTATAACTTTTCGGGTCCGCGGGGTTTCCGACACTTCATTTTCGTGGGTGATACATGATGTTTTCTTTAGAAAACTGAAGTGTTGGCTCGGACGCAGACTATTCTAGAGTGATTTACCTTTAAGCGCCTTCATTTCTGGTTAAATCCGCTTAAATAAGTACACTTTTTCTATAATCCTGTATTAAGTACTATAATTTTTACCTAACTGCACACATACTTATTTGCTATTGACAGGAGTGACAACATATTTTATAGTTAAATCTGTGTATGTACGTAGGTATGTACTCTTGGTTCCTGATTTTCTCTCAGTACTCCGTGCAGGTAAAAGAAGCGCTGATGGCCTAGCGAGAAGCGCTGGTGGCCTAGCGACATCGTGAGGAAACCGGCGGACTAATCCCAATACGGGCCTAGTTACCCTCTGGGTTGGAAGGTCAGATGGTAGTCGCTTTCGTAAAAACTAGTGCCCACGCCAATTACTGGGATTAGTTGCCAAGCGGACCCCAGGCTCCCATGAGCCGTGGCAAAATGCCGGAACAACGCGAGGAAGAGAAAACTCCGTGCAGGGAAAATATTCAGGTACCTACCTACATATTGAAGAATAACATGGCGGTTTTTATTCGACCTTTCTTAATCTCCGTCGCGTGGGAAATTTGCATCTAAATGTAAAGGTTTTTTTATTCACATTGTTTTTACTTTGCAAGATAAGCGTATCGTTGTTTGCCAAGAATTCCTATATAACAAAAACTGTTTATTTAAAGGTAAAAAATGTAAGTCCATTTTGTATGTTTTGTATTTTGTTTTGTTTATATTTTGTTGTTTGTATGTGCATTTTGTTGTTGTACACAAATATTCACCAAACACTATTTGGTGAATATTTGTTTATGTAAACTATAAACAACAACAAGAAAGAGCGGTTTACTGCTTTTTACCACATTTCCTGTTTTGACGAGCAAACTACTTCAACAAAAGCTTAGTTACGTATATACCAAGATCTTGTTGGTTATAGATAGTAGAGATTACACAACGTTTGATCCCATGAGTATATATGTAGATACGCTTTATTCTACTTACTCGTACGTGTGTTGTACATTAAATATTAAATCAACGGTACTAGGAATTTGGATCTAATGCTGTTTTCTGTTATTGTGTGATTGTTCCCGTGGGATGGCCTAGTGGTTAAATATAGTTTTTAGTAAAAACATATACGTAATAATATTAATACTGATACGAGCGTTAGTAGAGGTAAAAGCTTGCGATTTTCAATACGGAGTTTTTCGGAACTTAAGTACATATGTACGATATATAATTTGATATTTACCAGTAGTTTTTCGGTGAGCTCATTGAGCAACCGTGGCAAAAAACGGAACAACTGTTGAAAGATGATTTATATAATAGATAGGTACAAAATAAACCAAATAGGTACCCAGAGACCTTCGGAGAACCTCGGCCGTTTGATCTTTCATTGGGTACCTAGTTTGTTTAGATAACTTTGTTTATAAACAGTAGGTAACTTGCTTAATTTGGTCAAAATATTTACTTTGGTGTGCCATTTCAGTCTGTACCTAAATAATGTATACACAACAAAAATCACAGAAAGAATAGAGTTTTTATTATCTTACGGTCCTGAACAGAAGGCATATTCTGATTGTAATCACAGGTTATTTTGATTTGGAAATGTACTTGTTAGTGATCAGTGCAAGTTTTGTTTGTATGTGCGTACATTTTTGTAAATATTATTTTGGAGACGATGATAAATATGTATTTTTTAAATGACCCGGTATATGATAGGTATTAAGTACCTCTACTAGTAGTGAGCCAACTATTGGGACCAGTCCATCTGTAAGATCGTCTCCGGATTGTGTTCAAATATAAGCCATCGATTGAGAGTTTCTGTATAGATGTATTTGTTTAGGACAATGGGTTGCGGCAGAACTATTGACAGACTCTCTAGCATGATCTAGAGCCTAATTCAAATTTAACAACTTGTTATGGTTATGATCTTCTTTTGGTGCAACTTCAAGATCGCTCACGCTAATTGGTCCATGCGAAATGAAGTGAAAATCGTACGTGACATGAACCAATCGCTTGTTTATATTTCTCGTTTCGATGGCCTAACTTTAGCACCCATGACTGAAAATAGCATTGTACGGGATGGAATCGTTTTAATTGATTACATGCGATTTTTCCGTAGATATACGAAATACCAAAAACTTACATCGAAAGTACCTAAGTACCCACAGTATAGTTACCCACGTAAAATTACAATCAATTACTTTTTTAAGTAAAACTTGAAATAGGTATCCAAAATCTTAAGTTCCCATGGACTTATACTGTACTTTTGACAATAATTAAAAGATGTTTAATAGAGGCTTTTATATTTATATTTACCTACAGAATAATCGCCTGTAAACACTTAGCGATTACACCCTTTATACTGTAGCCGATCATGCTAGGAACGAATCGGTGATGTTTATTTGCTTATACTAATATTGTTTGCAAAGAAAATGTTTTGGGAAGAGAAGAAAGTAGAATGTTTGCTTTGAAAAGGTTAGGTACTTAATGTATCTTGTACCCCACTCTTTATAGGAGAGTCACACATAGGATGACTCACGCGAGACCGGGCCGGGCCCGGGCCGAGGCGTCCGACTTATCATTTTCATAGAAAACGAAGCGCAGGTAGCTCCGGCCCGGCCCTGGCCCGGTCTAGCGTGAGTCATACTTAAAGCTACTGTGACTATGGCTTAGTGAGAGTGACAGTAACTAGGTTAGGTACCTGTATGTATAAATAGGTTCTCTAAGCTCTGTACCCAGTATAATATACCTACCTATACACGGCGGCTAAAAAATCACTGATGCATTCCCGTTGCCAGGGAGGTTTTGGGATTATATGAACAACTTTTACTATGGGACTAACCCCGAAATCGCGAATAAAAAATTTACCCTCCCAAAATGGACCAGTCAAAATTTAGGAAACATCTCACGTTTTTTTCGCGATAACGGGGTTGGTCCCATAGTGAAAGTTACTGAGTATAATCCCGATACCTCCCTGGCAACGGGAATGCAGTTATTTTGTATAAAGTTAAACGTGTAGTAGAAAAGCTAAGAATATTCTTGACTATATATACCGGGTGTCATATCTAATCCTACTAATTGGATATCTCAAGTCCCCGGTGTTGGCAGTTTTCTTATTCCTGTCTCACTTTTCTTTCTTAGGTCGTAAAACTACTTTATTATACTTTATTACTAGAGTATTTTACCATAAAATTCTAATATGAAATTGAACGTTTGAATAATTTACGTCATGTACAGCTGTGTTTACATTTTACACTGAGTGTCATTTAAAATGGATCAATTTCATGATAACAACGTCTAGACGAGTAATCTTGGGTCGCGTGTTATACTTCCATCAGCTGGAAAAATAAAAGCTACGTGCATACCTTCGCAATCAAGTACTTAGTTTTATGGAATACCTAGACGTTATAAGACGTTTAGTTTCATTGCATGCTTGTAGTACCTTGGAAACTTATCCTTTATTTTTATTTATTGTTATGGGTTTGAACTGGTTTTGATGCGGCCTTGACGATCATCTTGGTGTTACACGTACGATTTTTATTTTACTGCATTTTGCATGCAACAATTAAGGTCGTATCAAAACAAGTTGTAAAACTAGAATATAATACCCCTCCCCCCTCCCTTAATCATTAATGCGCTACAAACCTAAATTAGTTATTAGTAGGAGAGGAATAAAACATAATTTAATTAAATCAGGCCCGTAAAGTTTTATGAATAAGGGGATAGACATTTTAATATTAACGCTAGCGGGTCTACCGCGATCCACCCGGGGCCATTTTATTTAAAGTTTTCCCCTATACTTTTTTTTCAAAATTGGGATTTTTTTATGTTATTTCTACTCAGAATGATCATCTCTTTTGATCCTAATAGGAGAAATAAGTGTCCCAAGATTTCCATACATTTTTCGATCTTTCCATTGCGAAACCGTCATACAAAGTCTATGAAAAAAGCGGCCAAGTGCGAGTCGGACTCGCCCATAAAGGGTTCCGTATTTAGGCGATTTATGACGTATTAAAAAAAAACTACTTACTAGATCTCGTTCAAACCAATTTTCGGTGGAAGTTTACATGGTAATGTACATCATATATTTTTTTTAGTTTTATCATTCTGTTATTTTAGAAGTTACAGGGGGGGCGGGGACACACACATTTTACCACTTTGGAAGTGTCTCTCGCGCAAACTATTCAGTTTAGAAAAAAATGATATTAGAAACCTCAATATCATTTTTGAAGACCTATCCATAGATACCTACCCCACACGTATGGGTTTGATTTTCAGTTCTAAGTATGGGGAACCCCAAAAATTTATTGTTTTTTTTTTCTATTTTTGTGTGAAAATCTTAATGCGGTTCACAGAATACATCTACTTACCAAGTTTCAACAGTATATTAGTTCTTATAGTTTCGGAGAAAAGTGACTGTGACATACGGACGGACAGACGGACAGACAGACAGACAGACAGACATAACGAATCTATAAGGGTTCCGTTTTTTGCCATTTGGCTACGGAACCCTAAAAATGGTAACGGAATGGGAAAAAAAACTTGGGACACTTTTTTTCTCCTTAGGATAGAAAGAGCTCGTGATTAGAAATAACATATAAATTCACAAATTAAATAAAAAGTGTAGGGGACATCTTTAAATAAAATGGCCCAGCTGCAACTCAACTGAAACGTCGGAATTTAAGGTAAGAACAAAGAAATTATATCGCGGTAGACCCGTTTGTGTAATTAAATACGGGATTTGTCATTGTAAAAGCCATTGCTCTAACTCTACTAGCAACAAAATGTTTAAAGAATGTCGGAACTTGTTTTATTTCCTTCCTCTATGGTGCAGGGTGCCTATGAAAAAAAAAGCGGCCAAGTGCGAGTCGGACTCGCCCATGAAGGGTTCCGTATTTAGGGTATTTATGACGTATTAAAAAAAAACTACTTACTAGATCTCGTTCAAAACAATTTTCGGTGGAAGTTTGCATGGTAATGTACATCATATATTTTTTTAGTTTTATCATTCTCTTATTTTAGAAGTTACAGGGGGGGGGGACACATTTTACCACTTTGGAAGTGTCTCTCGCGCAAACTATTCAGTTTAGAAAAAATGATATTAGAAACCTCAATATCATTTTTTAAGACCTATCCATAGATACCCAACACGTATGGGTTTGACGAAAAATTTTTTGAGTTTCAGTTCTAAGTATGGGGAACCCCCAAAATTTATTGTTTGTTTTTTTTTTATTGCGGTTCACAGAATACATCTACTTACCAAGTTTCAACAGTATAGTTCTTATAGTTTCGGAAAAAAGTGGCTGTGACATATGGACGGACATACGGACGGACAGACAGACAGACAGACAGACATGACGAATCCATAAGGGTTCCGTTTTTTGGCAATTGGCTACGGAACCCTAAAAAAACCTATGTAATCCATATGTCGTAGCTCCGCGTACAATCACAACCTTTAATCTGACGGCACCAGCTGCACCGGTACACCGCTGCAATAATCTGCTGCATTTGTGGGGCTGCGGCTCGGGACGGGAGTCGGGGATCAAGCGAACGTGCGGGTCTCGGCGGATCTTCAGCGCATTACGGAGGTCAAAGATGGCCAGCTATGGAAGGCTTCTTTAAGTCGGGATTGTCGTGTGGTGCAGTATACTGGGTGACTTGAAATAAGTTAATGAAATAGTATTTGTTTTTTTTTTTAAGTGTTACATAATGTTTTAAATTTAGCGTTGGGGATTTTCGAGTTAATCTATATATATAAATGCAAGTGTCCTGACTGACTGACTGACTGACTGACTGACTGACTGACTGACTGACTGACAGACTGACTGACTGACTGACTGACTGACTGACTGACTGACTGACTGACTGACTGACTGACTGACTGACTGACTGACTGACTGACTGACTGACTGATTCATCAACGCAGAGCCGAAACTACAAAAGCTAGAAAGTTGAAATTTGCACACTAGGTTGCAGCGATTTTGAAAAATTCAACCCCTAAGGGGGTTAAAAAGGGGATGAAAGGTTGTATGGGGTTCAAGTTTTAGTTTAAGCTAGAAATTTGAAACTTTGTGAAAATGTATTACATTAAAAAACAAGAAAACTAATTTCAGCGTTTTCGAAAATTCATCCCCCAAGGTGGTGAAAAAGGGGTTAAAAGTTTGTATGGAGATCAAATATTTTTGTGAGTGTGTGACTTTAAACTTTGTATATGGGTATATTATTATAAGACAGGAAAAGTAATTTCAGCGTTTTTGAAAATTCATCCCCTAACAGGGTTAAAAAGGGGTTGAAAGTTTGAATCCATTACAAATGCTTTGAAACTTCTTAGAAAGGCATAATAGCCGATTACAAAAAAAAGTAATTGCGACGTTTTAGGAAATTCAAACCCTAAGGGGGTAAAAAAGGGGATTAAACTTTGTCTTGGGGTGCAAATTTTATTTTAAGCTAGGACCTTGAAACTTTGCATAAAGGTATTAAATTAAAAAACAAGAAAACTAATTTCAGCGTTTTTAAAAATTCATCCCCCGAGGTGGTGAAAAAGGGGTTGAAAGTTTGTACGGAGATCAAATATTATTGAGAGTGCGGGACTTGAGTCTTTGTATAAAGCCATATTATTAAAACTCAAGAAAAGTAATTTCAGCGTTTTTAAAAATTCATCCCTTAAAAGGGTTAAAAAGGGGATGAAAGGTTGTATGGGGTTCAAGATTTATTTTAAGCTAGGAATTTGAAACTTTGTAAAAGTGTATTATATTAAAAAATAAGAAAATTAATTTCAGCGTTTTCGAAAATTCATCCCCCAAGGTGGTTAAAAAGGGGTTGAAAGTTTGTATGGAGATCAAATATTTTTGTGAGTGTGTGACTTTAAACTTTGTATATGGGTATACTATTATAAGACAGGAAAAGTAATTTCAGCGTTTTTGAAAATTCATCCCCTAACAGGGTTAAAAAGGGGTTGAAAGTTTGAATCCATTACAAATGCTTTGAAACTTCTTAGAAAGGCATAATAGCCGATTACAAAAAAAAGTAATTGCGACGTTTTAGGAAATTCAACCCCTAAGGGGGTAAAAAAGGGGATGAAACTTTGTCTTGGGGTGCAAATTTTATTTTAAGCTAGGACCTTGAAACTTTGCATAAAGGTATTAAATTAAAAAACAAGAAAACTAATTTCAGCGTTTTTAAAAATTCATCCCCCGAGGTGGTGAAAAAGGGGTTGAAAGTTTGTACGGAGATCAAATATTATTGAGAGTGCGGGACTTGAGTCTTTGTATAAATCCATATTATTAAAACTCAAGAAAAGTAATTTCAGCGTTTTTAAAAATTCATCCCTTAAAAGGGTTAAAAAGGGGATGAAAGGTTGTATGGGGTTCAAGATTTATTTTAAGCTAGGAATTTGAAACTCTGTAAAAATGTATTATATTAAAAAATAAAACTAATTTCAGCGTTTTCGAAAATTCATCCCCCAAGGTGGTGAAAAAGGGGTTGAAAGTTTGTATGGAGATCAAATATTTTTGTGAGTATGTGACTTTAAACTTTGTATATGGGTAAATTATTATAAGACAGGAAAAGTAATTTCAGCGTTTTTAAAAATTCATCCCCTAACAGGGTTAAAAAGGGGTTGAAAGTTTGAATCCATTAAAAATGCTTTGAAACTTTAGAAAGGCATAATAGCCGATTGCAAAAAAAAGGAATTGCGACGTTTTAGGAAATTCAACCCCTAAGGGGGTAAAAAAGGGGATGAAACTTTGTCTTGGGGTGCAAATTTTATTTTAAGCTAAGACCTTGAAACTTCGCAAAAAGGTATTAAATTAAAAAACAACAAAACAAATTTCAGTGTTTTTAAAAATTCATCCCCCGAGTTGGTGAAAAAGGGGTTAAAAGTTTGTACGGAGATCAAATATTTTTTAGATTGCGGGACTTGAATCTTTGTATAAAGCCATATTATTAATTCTCAAGAAAAGTAATTTCAGCGTTTTCAAAAATTCATCCCTTAAAAGGGTTAAAAAGGGGTTGAAAGATTGTATAGGGTTTATATTTTATTTTAACCTACGAATTTGTAACTTCGTAAAAAGTTATTTCATTAAAAGAGAAGAAAACTATTGTTAGCGTTTTTCAAAATTCAACATTTAAGGTGGTGAAAAAGGGGTTGAAAATTTGTATGGAGGTCAATATTTTTTGTAAGTACGGGACTTGAATCTTTGTATAATGACATATTATTAGAATACGAGAAAAGTAATTTCAGCGTTTTTAAAAATTCATACCCTATAAGGGTCCAAAAGGGGTTGAAAGTTTGTATAGGGTTCAAATTTAGTTAAAGCTAGGAACTTGAAACTTCGTAAAAAGGTATTTTATTAAAAAACAAAAAAACCTATTCAGCGTTTTTAAAAATTCATCCCCCGAGGAGGTGAAAAAGGGGTTGAAAGTTTGTATGGAGATCAAATATTTTTGAGAGTGCGAGACTTAAATCTTTGTATAAAGTCATAGTATTAGAACACAAGAAAACTTATTTCAGCGTTTTTAAAAATTCATCCCATAACAGGGTTAAAAAGGGGTTGAAAGATTGTATAGGTTATAATTTTATTTAAAGCTAGGAACTTGAAGCTTTGTAAAAAGGTATTTTATTAAGAGAAAAGAAAACTAATTTCAGAGTTTTTGATAATTCATCCCCCAAGGTGGTGAAGGGGGTCGAAAATTTGTATGGCACCCAAATATTTATCGGAGTGCGGGACTTGAATCGTTGTATAAAGGCATATTATTACAATACAAGAAAATTAATTTCAGCGTTTTTAAAAATTCATCCCCTAAAAGTTTAAACAGGGGTTGAGATGAGAGTTGGTAGAGGGTTCAATTTTTATTTAAAGCTAGGAACTTCAAACTTCGTAAATAGGTAGTTAGGTAGTAGGTTTTATTAAATAGTGGACTTGAAAATCTTCTGGGGGTTGAGAGAGATTATATCGAGATTATCGAGAACAATTTTATTCAGTTAGGGGCTTGAAACTTCGTAGCCAGGTTGTGAAAGACAAATCTCATGCGTTGTATAATAATTAACAAATGATTAACCGTCCCTACTGCTATCTTTTGCTGCGTAATGTTCTAAGCTAATGTAGAATTTATAACCACCAATATACAAATCCACGCGTACGCGGGCAACAGCTAGTGATAAAATAAGTTAATGAAATAGTATTTGTTTTTTTAGGTGTTATATAATTGTTTAAATTTAGCTTTCAAAGTAATTATAGAAGTAAAACATATGGAGATAATTAATTTTTAAGACATTGTTTTTACACCTTTAGGTAAGAACAGAACGATTCAGACAGGACAATCTTTGAACAGTGATTTTTTTTTCGCGAGGTACCTTCGTTACACGCTGCAGACTCCCCTAACAGCGTAAAATACTTGGATACTTACTTAACACGTCCAAGTACGCTTTAACTTTGAAGTTGTAGAATCACGAACTCCTGAAAAAAGCCTCATGACCCCACATTGGGGGCACCCGGACCAGACACGTGTTAAATTTAATTCGGACCAAAATTAATGCACCAGTTAGGTAAATTATTTCACGAGACGCTTAGAAATGTTGCTTCTTATTCCACATTCATTTGTTTTCTTGCCTTTGCGAAATTTATAAAACAAGAGTAATGCCATGCCATTAAGCATTTTTGATTGAACGAAACCTCGGCCGAAATCCCAACTCCGATAGGATATCACTTTAAACTTAATTACGGCATATTTACCGAAAATATTGAGAAACCCGGGCTTGCACGGCCCGGGATCCCGGAGCCCGGGTAATTGATAATGAACCCGGGGCCGGAATAGCCTTTATTTTTTTCCTTATTTGGTTGTAATGTCAGGATGTGAGGTGTTTATTGCTGAAGTCGGGTAAATGAGGGGTTATGTATATGGTGGGAATTGTTGAGAATGTATTTACCTTGTATCTGTTTCTTGGGAGGAATGGCGGTTAAACGCAAATTTTGTGAAATAATAAAAACGGTTGTAAGTATTTATGAAACAATAATAGCCTGTAAAACAAATACCGGCGTAAGAACTTTTATATAATCTGGTACGAGCTTAGCAATTTTTAAAAATATTCTATGGTTGCAATTACTCCTTTAGGCTGTGACTTTGCTCTCATTACCACCTCACTGGAAAGGCAGCCTTGCATACGTATAAATGATACTGATATTGTTATGCCGTTTGTTAGGCCCTCCAACTTGGAGGCTCCAAGATACACTTGTAAGTTTTACTAACGTAAGTAGGGACACAGCTATTATACTACAGAATGAGAGATGAATATCGTTGTCTCATTCTAACAAATAGCTTTGTCCCTACTTACGTAAGTAAAACTTACAAGTGTATTTCGGGCCTTAAGTAAGATGCAAGTTATTTTAAATGCAGCTTTATAACTGTCAAATTATTGTAATTTTCTTAATTTTCTAATGATATGTCACGTATTTGTAACCTTTCCACCCTGTATGGGACAAACCGCAGCTTAAACTATGCCTCTAGCGTTTGATATTCAGTATATTATGTACGGAATTCCGGGAATACCGATACGAGGGGATCACGCAAATATGTCTTTGTACCCGTTTTTACCAGAAGGTAAATATTATCATTACTGTATACATTAGGTATAATTATTATAATGTAAATAGATGTTAACAACAAAGTTGATGCCACGTATACAATAATTATACAAACTTCAGAAGTTCGATTTTAAGTTATCAATTTGTTTGTTGTTTGTGTTGGTTTTGTTGTGTTTGTTGACGACCGGTCTGGCCTAGTGGGTACTTATATAGTGACCCTGCCTGTGAAGCCGCCTGTCCTGGGTTCGAATTCCAGTAAGGGCATTTATTTGTGTGATGAGCACAGATGTTCCTGAGTCATGGTTGTCTTCTATGTACTTGTTTAAGTATTTGTATATTATATATATCGTTGTCCGAGTACCCACAACACAAGCTTTCTTGAGCTTACCGTGGGGCTTAGTCAATTTGTGTAATAATGTCCTATAATATTTATTTAGGTATTTATTTATGGTTTTGAGCTGGTTTTGATACGGCGTTGACGATCGTCTAGGTGGTTGGCGAGCATCAAACGCAAGACTTTCACTTCATTGCGCATGCACCAATCAGCGCGAGCGATGTTCAAAGTCGTATCAAAACCGTAAGAACTTGTAAAATTTTAACCGGAAATCTGAATTTTGAAAACATATAGGGTAATTCGCCAGTAACTGGCCACTGTTAGTAATTGGCCACCAAATGATTCACCTATAAATATAATTCATTTTAGTACTTATACGGTTTTAATAACTGGCCAGCCTTTAATAACTAGCCGCCTTAATCCTAAAATGAATTCTGTTTATAGCTGAATATAATCATTTTTAGTTTAGGGTGGCCAGTAACTAACAGGTGGCCATTTACTAGCGAATTACCCTAGTGTTCTTTTTTCGTAACTATCGATACGAATAGCCAATAGTTCCTGATTGACCAAAAAGTTTCTTCAAGGGTACCGGTTGTGCCTTAACAATTTCGTTTTATATATTTTGATACGAAATTGACCGTGAACCGTTAACTAAAAAGTTATATAATTTTTACACGCTCACGCAGGTACCTACTTGAACCTTGAACATTGTTTCGAGAAAAAATATTCTTCGTATACATTAATATTTAACCTTTTTACGGTGCTGTGTATTAAAAGACAACACGTGTAAAATCACTTTGTTGTCCGTCCACTAGTGCGTCACGACCCTTTTCTTTTCAATACACGGTCCCTTTTACTAGTTAAGTTTGGTTAAATTAAAAACATATTTAATTACGAAAATGATTTTCAGACAATATCCGCCATTTTGCCAAAAACAAGTGTATTATTGAAATACAAAGCCGTAAATTTAATGACAATAAATAAAAAATAGATTACAAAATATAGGTATCTTAATTAATTACGAGTCACGCAAACACGCCGTCAAAAAGCTGTCCCATATCTGTCATTTTGACTTATATATGTATTTGTAAGAAAGGGATAAAACATATTATAATTTAACTAAATCAGTACGGATATGATGGTCGTTCTTGTCTACGTGACAGCGTGATAAAACGGTGTCCGTCACTTTCTTTCCCACGGTGTTAAACAGTGACAGTTATTTTATCACGTGGATAAAGATGGATAAAGCTATCCATAATAGGCTGGCAGGCCCGTAAAGTTTTATGAATAAGGGGGTTTATTATTACAATTTCTAGCAACAAAAACTAGCACCAGACATGGATGGATACAGGTAGTACATCGTACATAGTCCGCTTTTGAACTGATGACTATTGGCAATTCATCTAGTGCCATACAATCTTCCATGCAAACTAGGACGACGAGAATCAGAATCTAGCTAATGGTATTACTTCGAAGAGAGGTTTAATCGTATTGATTTGTTAGTCAAATAAACTTTCAGAAGTCAAATACAAAATATACAGCCAAGTCAGCGTCAATAGTAGCGAATATGACTTATTAGGTAAAACTGATCTAAAACTCTCTTATAGCATAGCTTTACAAATAATTATGTTAAATTTGTTATGTACAGATGCGTCCATATAGGTACTGAAAATAACGCTCTGTTTATTTTTAACCATTTCGAAAACTATTTCCTTACTGTTGACACAACTTCCCGCAACGGTCGCTTTGTGAAAAACATTGATCAAATGCTCATTGGGCCGACATTTTTGCCCAAATGGATATGTATCCACATTTGATATTTCATTTCAGTAACGTGTTTTATTTTATCTCTTGGAATAGGCTTTGACATGGATTTCCGAGTTGGATTTAAATAGTTAACACATGCACTGCCACCGACGCACATTTGCGTCCACCGTCATACAAGTTTGTTCCTAGGCCACGCCCCCTGGCAGTGAATTCGTTAACGGTAGGTGATTTGACTTTCTTGTACAGGATTTAAAAAGTGGAATGTTTGAACATTGCAAATTGTAAGTATATAAGTATCCAGTTAGAAATTTAAGCTTAAAGTCTATTCTATTATTTTATGATGTCTATCTATGGAAAAGATGCATAGCACTAAAACTTTGAGGCAGTTAGGTACAGGCAGCAAAAGTATTGGATCAGACTACGCGTTAAAAGTACCTATTGTGACAGCTAGATTAACAAAATAGACAAACACAATAGATCGGTGAGAGTGTTTCGTTTTCTTAAAATTGTTTAATCATTTTTACGCTAACAATATACATACTACCACTACCTGTAAAAGCAAGCGAAATAAACTACACATTTAAATCTAAAAGCATTTTTAAAGTCTGCTTTTAAAGCTAGAGTGTTTCATTTCAAATGTATTTTAAACCCAAACCAAATACCTGTAAACACTGTAAAATATTTACTTAGAGACATAAGTGATATAACTGACCACTAATAGTCCGTATTTCCATGAATTAAGGTTGAAAAATGCTCAGTGAAATGTGTCAGTGAAATCCATAAACTAGCTCTAGTCTTTAACTGCCAAACGCTGTTTACGATGTTTTTGGAATCGCGTTTCAAGTAGAAATGGACTTAGTGGTTGTTAACATAGGGTTGAAATTTATTTGTAAGGGAAGATTTATACGTGACACTTATCACTTTATTACTTTTCCTGTGTGAGATGCGTTTTCACGTGTCTCGGATATTATGATCGGTTTGAGCTTCTAAAAGCTTAAGTGCAAGCTTATGTTACGACATTGTTATAATGTTGTCCCATGACCCACTGTGTTTGTATTTGACACCCACCCTCTATCTTCAGTTACCCGTGAACAAGATGCATGTAACTGCCGGCCCAATTCGAACTTTAAGATACGTCAGTTAATAGATCTAGAAAAGATATGGATTGGATATGTCAGTGTCAAATGTGACATTTCTTCACAGAAAAACGTCACTTTTGATACTGACATATCTAATCCATATCTTTTCTAGATCTAATAACTGACGTATCTCAAATTTCGAATTGGGCCGTGCGTCGAAATATTGAGAGCTCGAAAACAATACAAAGGGTAATCTAGCTTCTTCCTCGCGTTGTCCCGGCCTTTTTGCCACGGCTCATGGGAGCCTGGGGTCCGCTTGACAATTAATCCCATGATTTGACGTAGGCACTAGTTTTTATGAAAGCGACTGCCATCTGACCTTCCAACCCAGAGGAGAAACTAGGCCTTATTGGGATTAGTCCGGTTTCCTCACGATGTTTTCCTTCACCGAAAAGCAACTGGTAAATATCAAATGATAATTCGTACATAAGTTCCAAAAAACTCATTGGTACGAACCGGGGTTTGAACCCGCGACCTCCGGATTGAAAGTCGCACGCTCTTACCGCTAGGCCACCAGCGCTTGTCGCTAGGCCACCAGCGCTTATAATACAAAGGGTAATCACGGTTCATACGTAAATAACGGTGAAGCATTCAAAACAAAACTGTTATTGTTAACCTGCAAGCCTTTGAACAATTGCCAAATAAAACTTCTATTTTATTTACTAAGAATTGGACAAACTTTCCTCAGAACAAAAAAGAATGTCGTACATTCTAGCCGAGATAATTTGAAGAGTCTACATGAAACTTGGCAGTTATTCAGGTACTAACTATGTACAACCTGAGCCAATTTACTTTGCGTTTGACTTGGCTTCTGTTTCACATAGGGATCTACATTATTATAATACGCGCCCTTCCAGAGCACTTATATATGAGAGTTATATATCTAAATAATTTTGAACAATTGGATGTAGCGCCTTGAAATTCGAAACATACATTTATGCTACAGTGTTTCTAGCGGCAGTTCCGATTTCAAATTCGAATAATTTTCGAACGCGAAGTGCGAGGGAGACACGGGGAGGTGTTTCACAGCCCAATAGGGAATATTAAGCGAAAGTCTGCGTAGGGGGCGCCACTCCCACAGTAAGTCACAATCTAAGGGTCTACCGCAAAAGAGAGAGTCGAAATTTTGTTATATAACCTCTCTATCACTCTAATTGCATATTAGAGCGATAAAGAGGCAGATAGTTGAGTTTCGATTTTGCGTGTCCTGGGTAGGCCCTTTGTAAACAAACCGCCTTTATGTATCAATGTCATATTTTATTGTCTGTGAAAACTTGTCAAAAAACAGTTTAATCATTTAATCATTTAATCATTGCAATCATGTAGAACATTATAAGTATACAGGGTACACATATGTGAACATGAACCCGGACAGGGTATAGCAATTAGTTTTAATCTTATACTAAAGTCTTATTACAATAAATGGTCGCAGTTTATAAAAAAAAAAATTGCATTACATAAACCAACAATTACTCTAATTAGGTCTTAGATATATTTGCAAGATTATGAAAAATAGACCATGTAAATTGTGAAAGTATGGACATAAGATTGTTATTCCTCCAAAAATTCGGCTATTGAATTTAAGGTATAGTGTGTAGTTATTCTATGGTATACTTACGTCGCTAGTGCTGCACTCTGGCGGCAAAACATTGCAGTAATACTTATTGAAAGTACACTGATATCTACTCCTGTGTAAGATCCCTCCCTTCTGTTTCATTCAAGCTATACCACGTACACGTCCCTACAAAAAGAGAAAATGTTTTTCCATTTCTAAATATTTTCCATTTTCCATGATTTTTAGGGTTCCGTACCCAAAGGGTAAAAACGGGACCCTATTACTAAGAGTCCACTGTCCGTCTGGCCGTCTGTCCGTCCGTCTGTCTGTCACCAGGCTGTAACTCATGAACCGTGATAGGCAGACAGTTGAAATTTTTACAGATGATTTATTTCTGTTGCCGCTATAATAACAAATACTAAAAAGTACGGAACCCCGCGGTGGGCGAGTCTGACTCGCACTGGTCCGGTTTTTTAACCGACTTCCAAATCTAAAAGGAGGAGGTTATCAATTCGGTTGTGTTTTTTTTATATTTTTTTTTTTTTTTATTTTTTTTTATGTTTGTTACTCCATATCTCCGTCATTACTGGACCGATATTGAAAATTCTTTTTTTGATTGTATGTATATGCATAAAGATTGGTCCCGTTTTTGTCAAAACCCAGTTCTGATGATGGGATCCATGAGGAATCGAGGGAACTCCTCAAATCTTAAAGGCATACATATAGTGATTTTTGTGTTTTTATCAACAAATCAAGCATATACATTCAGAAACGTGACATTTGATGAAGTGGAACTGCTGATGATGATCAGAACAGAACTCTTCAACGACGCATAGTTCACGTTTGGCGATTTGTCCTCTTCGTTATGTTTGTTAAGCAAGTTAAGTTTTTAAGTCACATTTTTGTCAAGCTCGAGTTCTGATGATGGGATCCATGAGGAATCGAGGGAACTCCTCAAATCTTAAAGGTGTGCGTATAGAGATTTTTGTATTTTCATCAGAAAATCAAGCATTTTTATTAAAAACTGTCGCATTTGATGAAGTGGAACTGCTGATGATGATCAGAACAGAACTCTTCAACGACCCATAGTTCACGTTTGGCGATTTGTCCTCTTCGTTATGTTTGTTAAGCAAGTTTAGTTTTTAAGCCACATTTCTGTCAAGCTCGAGTTCTGATGATGAGATCCATAAGGAATCGAGGGAACTCCTCAAATCTTAAAGGCACACGTATAGAATTTTCTGTATTTTCATCATAAAATAAAGCATTAACATTAAAAACTGTCGCATTTGATGAACTGGAACTGCTGATGTTGATCAGAACAGAACTCTTCAACGACACATAGTACATGTTTGGTGATTTCGAATTTCGACTTTGACTTGGACTGGGACCCGGACTCGGATCCAGATCCGGACTCGTACCCGGATCCGGTTCGGACCCGGACCCGGACCTGGACTCGGACTCGGACCTGGACTAGACCCGGACTCGGACACAGACCCGACGACCTTGACCCGGAAAATCACTATGATACCTAAACTAAATAAACCACTATGATTACCTACCATAAAATGTAGGTATAAAGTATGATGAGGCCAAACCCCTCCCGCTCAAACCCCCGTACACCGCACCGCATGCGCCGTTAAGTGGGTTAGGTTAGGTTTGAACTGCTATCCTCACAGAACCGAACAAAAGTGGGTTAGGTTAGGTTAGAACTGCGAGCCTTACAGAAACGAAATGCTTCCTTTTCTACATAGCGCACCATCTACAATAATCTTTCACCGGGCCGCATAGAAGTGGGCTTTTTTTTCTTAAAAATTATTTAGTATGTTATTGACTCAATGAAAAACTATTAGGTTTATATAATTATAGTTTCATTTTTTTCAAACTTTGCAATACAAAAAAAAAATTAAAAGCGAAACCTTTAAACCTGAAATTGAAATTGAAATACGTTAATTGCGAGAACAAAAATAAATAGTTCTTATGTTCCACCCTATGAACCCCTAAGTTCTTATGTTCCACCCTATGAACCCCTAAGTTCCTGGAATATATTATGCTGAAGTGATAGACATATAAATCAAACTGATAAAATAAAATAAAATATAGTTTATTCAAGTAGGCATAATTACGATGCGCTTATGAACGTCAAATAAAGCTACACCGGCTCCAACCCTACACCTCTGCCCCAAGAAGTGATTTGTTAAGATTTAGTTAGTGGAAACCGTTTCCTCCCGAAATGAATATTGTAGGTACATGAAAAAAGTAGGTACCCATAGTCAGTATAGGTAGCTATTCTTACCTCTTAATAAGCCCTAAACATGGCCGCTATATTACTGTCTGCATCTAATAAATAATGAACAATTTAATTTGTTCCGTCTAATAAACGTTAACAAACTTCATTAATAAAGGCTGCTAGTTTTAGGGGTCCGTGGAAAATTAGAAATTCACAAGTTTCATGATTTACTTACGCCAGTTACGCCTTTTAATTCGTGGATTTTCGAAATGAAAAACATTTAAAAAAATCCCGGAAGATAATAAAAAAAAATATAGCTTCCCTACTTTCTCGAAATGTGATTTGTGTAACGTGTCCCATTTACAATTACTACTTACTTTGTTACTTGCTTGGTTACTTGGTTGGTTGGTTGATTGGTTGGTTGGTGGTGTTTTACTTGGTGGTTGGTTGGTGGTGGTGGTGGTTGTTGCTGGCTTGGCACTTGGGCAAACACCTTGAGACACAATTCTAACTCAAACATCAAAATAATGTCATTTGGGTATCATTCGCCCGCGCGGTTCGTTTCGTACCAATACCTACATATTATACAAACAAATACGAGCGACATGCACGCTCGAATAATAACTTGATAACAAAATTTCTTTTCTTTGATATGAAAATTTAAGTTCGATTTGGCCTCCTGCAACCTGATCAGAATCAGGCCGGGAATACAGAATTACCAATAAAGAAAGGCTTTATTTTAAGAAAGGTTACTAATAAAATAACTTTACAAATAAAATAGCACGATCTTCCGTCTGCACGGAACCCGCGCTCTCACCCAGACGTCTAACCGATTTTTAATGAAGAATTTCTCCGGCCCGGTATAACAAAAAACGTGGACTAATGAAGGCAAAACGCTGCCGTTACGAGCCGTGATTAGTCTGACCCGAGCCACGGTTTATACATTTACGGTTATTTATTGATACACAGGTAAAGTGTAGAACGCTTTTACGACCACCGAAAAAGCAGGTGTATTGGATATTATAAAGAAAATTTTAAGCAGCTATTTCGATGCATATTGTGCGAGGTAAGTACTTACTCGTAAATCTAAAATGCCTTTATTAAAAGCCTGAATTACAAATATCGCCTGATCTTGCGCCTGTACTGACAAAGCTGCATGGCTTGCCAGAGTATACAATACTTTTATTCTAGGAGTTATTCTCTAAAACGAGAAATGGGAGACAAATGATTATCAACGCAGACGAAGTCGCGGGCAAAGCCTAGTTAATAAAGGTGAATTATACAACGTTAAGTATTCCGTGTTCGCTTTGATGGTAACCTTCTCGTTTTAGTCCATTTTCTATTTATATTTAAGTGTTAGTTGCATATTCATATTTAGCCTTTTAGTTAATGCCGGGGTTTGATGTAAATGTATTCGGGCAAGTTTCGGAGCGCAAGTTTAGGAGCTAAGTGGACGAGGGGGCAGACGGATGAGCCTGCTTACTAGTGTAGAATCCGAGCGGATTTTTGTCCTACTAAGCGTGACCCTTTTGTCCCGCTGCAATGCACACAGTTTGTATCCACTTTTATGAACTCTTACTTGTGTACACATTTCTGTCTCATTTCTGTTGTGGTATTTTCTTTGTAATTTAATTGTCTTTGTTAGTGTAATTGCTGTTTTGTTTTTTATTTTATCTTTTTGGTTATTGTTTTTGTAATTTATATTGTGTGTTTTTGCAGCTGTCAAATAAATGATTATCTATCTATCTATCTATCTACTACGCATAGTCCGGTTGAACTAACTTTGCGCCGATTTGAACGGAAGAAAATGCAGGCAGTGTCATTATAAACTTTATATTTTTGTAGAAATTTGATATTAATGTGTTCTTGCCACACTTCATTATTGCGAATGCTGCGCAAAATTAACTTGACACGACTCAATGTGGTCAATCAAGCATTAAAAATCCAGATTGAATGAAAAAATGAATCTTTTGTCTTAATCTATCATTCTGACAAGTAAGAATAAGAAAAATCGTAAATCGTATTTTGTAAGAAAAGGATAAAACCAAAATTAATTGATTGTGGCTTGTAAAGTTTTGTGTAGTTAAAGTTAACGTTCGAATTGAGAACACACCAGCATTATACTACTGCAGTAATGCGACGCGACATTGCAGTGTTGTGGTTGAATGTCTTAAAAGTGCTTTGTTAAGTAATCCTTATCACATCCACGAGCTAAACGCGCGGTTACTTCGCAGTGGTGATGCTGTACCTTCTGCAAAGGACCTGTATCTACGAGGCCAAGGGTCATCTCCGAGTGCTTTGCATACCGGCTGGCCACAACAACGCCGACGGCCAAACTGAGTGCATTATGTTAGCCAGTATTACTGTACTATGTATATTTATGTGCATCATGTAAACTGTGGAGGAAAGAAAAAAATATAAGGACGTCCTCCCATCTTGCAGGTCGGCAATGCACTAAAACCCATCTGATTGAGCTGATGGCACTAAAAAAACTTTCAGTAAATTAGCTCGCTATTTTTGTCAAAAAAGTGATACTTTTTTAGTTTCTACTTAAATTAGTATCATAACGAAATCAAAGATTACCAATCCAAGCAATGAATCCAAGACCTATCGTAATTAAGAAGGCTTCTTCTAAACTTCGCGAGCTCGGGTGAATATTCATCGAGCAAATGACCCTCCTTCTACCCCTAACGCTTACACATTAGGCATTGAACATGATTCTTAATTTGAACCAAGAGCTAGGTATTTAATTCAAATAGTGAATCCAGTAGACTTCAAAAGCGGGGTATTTTAAAAATGGCAAATATTGACTAACTTAGAAGCAAATTCTATTATAACAACCGTAAGTATTAAGATGCCTTGGCTGCAGTTTGCAGTAGCGTAAGTAAGCGATGGCGACGAGCAAAATGCCTGTCCCTCTTTCTTAGGAGTTTCCTTAACTACCTATGAGTTGTATTCAGTATTATATATTTATTGCATCATCATGTTGTTTTACAAGGTGTTAACACATTCACTGCCAAAAACCCGCTGAGTGGGTTCATTTTGTATTGGGATGGGGGCGCTTGCCACATTCATTTCTGGATCAAACATGAACCCTTGTATTTAAGTACCATAATTATAAGTTAAGGTTTCTAATTTGGTAATCAGGCGTAAATGTTTCTTAAAACTATCTTTTGTCCCGAATTTTGCCGAGAAACTTTATATAGATATTGTAGTACAAAATAACACTTGAACAATAATAATTCAAAGAAACAAAGTAGGCGGATTTTATCGTTCCATCAGTACAGCGACTTTATGATCGCCAATTGTATTTTATGTGGGAATTTAACGCCGGCAGCTGTTACCGCTGTAAAGGTAACATTTCTTCGCATTAGCGGGGGCTTGTTTCACAGGTTTACTGGGCTATAACCACGAAAATCGAAGTTCGCAAAATGCGGCCTTTTTTCTCCGTCACTCTTATTACGCCTTCATTGGAGTAAAAGAGAAAGATCCCCGCAATTGCCGCGGTAGCCTCTCTGATAACTCGTGATATTGCTTCGATGTCGTAGGTGTTTGTTCTTTGTTTTAATGTATGCCCATTGTATTAGGCTGTTCTGCCGTTTTCAGTAATACGTAAGAGTACGTAATAGTACATATATAAAAACTAAATCTGCTGTATTCTGGCGCAAGATAGGGAATGCTGGAAGATACTCCACCGACAAGAGAATAACTCTTTTTAAAGTTAATGATGAGCTGCTCTAATGATTTATTTTTCTATGTACCTACCCATGAATTTCAATTGTGAAAAATTGGGTACAACATTTACTTAATTTAGGTAGTACCCATGAAATTGATTATAAAGATAAAATAATTACGTAAATTATTATGTTAGGGTCAATATGGGTAAGTGTAGCTACGGGATAAGTGTAACTGAACCCCATATAGGTATTGCAGCCAGCTGTTTACCCATTGATTAGTATCTATTGCGAGTAAAGTTTGCACGAGGGATCTGAAATGTATGCGAAGGTCCGCGGATCCGGATCCGGATAATTTCATACATTACAGATCCGGATTGCAAATCCTAATTGCGAGTTCATACATATGCTATTTGTTGCTTACTGCAGTGGCAAATGTAACCAGCTGATCCTACTATCATATTTGCTAAAAAGTTTGGCAAAAAGTGTAGCTAGCTACGAATTATACGGGTGCTAATGGTGTCCAATGTTATTAGTTTATTACAACTAAATGAATTTAGCAACGAAAATCACACACAAGAACATTGAAAACGCCTCTCTGTCTGTGGAGTTTTCCGTGCTAAGTAACCCACTATCATTGAAAAGAAGGTGAAAGAATATCAATATTTTCAAAGGAGCCGGAATACGAGTATGTAATACCTACTCGTTGTAAGAGAGGGTATCTGTTTATATAAATTGTGTTTTAGAACGATTATTTGTTGTTTATTTCAAGTTAAATGGGTTTTAGAACGATTATTTGCATTTCATTCCAATTTAAATGTAAATAAAAGGGTAAAAGCTGTTTACACAATAGGAAGGGTTTTCGTTTTAAGTTAAAAGAAAGCGAGCATCCACGAAATTAGAACGAAACAAAATATATGGCGCGCCGCGCGGTACTTGCGACGGAAGATACGGTTACCTTTCATCTCCATTACTCTGAAAATATAGGGTGACTGCTATAGTTATTTTTATTATAATAATTGGCCGCTCTTAACAATAAGGTTTCAATTGGGGCCAATCACTATACATATAGTGGCCAAATAACTATATCATTCACCCTACTACTGATTAAAATTTTACTCGTCAGATCCCTCGGAAATACCTGTCAATAGCTATTTTATATTAAAATTATACAAAAAAAATCAAATATAGGACGACTGAATGAACTCTACATTTTACATACAAAATTGACCTGTGAAAATTCACGATTTTTCATGAGCAGTTTCGATAATTATTATATTAGAAATTAATTCATATTTTCATCAGATTTTTGGCCAACATTTAAAATATCTCATTGGTAAAAACATCCATCGAAAATGGCTACACTTTAGAACCTTAGCTCTTGAGCATAAATGCACCAACACTACTAGGTATTTCAAAAAGGAAAAAGAACCTAATACCTAATATTGTTAGAGGTTTCATTTCTGATATCCTATTATTGTCCGAGTAAAATGAGGTTTCTTTTAAGTCTTTTTCTTATAATAGTGTGTCGCATTTGTTCTCAACACTCGAAATAATTACCTCAATTGAAATTGTAGCATTGTCGCACGTAAAAATATCAATTGGCAGACAAAAGGTGGCGTATGTCCAGAAGGAATAAGATAATAGGAATAGGATAATAGAAAGGAATAGGATAATATAATTCCAATAGCTTGAATACTCGTGGAACCAGCGATGTTACATGACTCTAATTTAATTCTAATTTAACAATTTGTAATGGTTTTGATATCTTGATGATCGTTCTGGTCATTGGTGCGCACCTGCAGGACTTTTCACTTCATTTCGTATGCACCAAATCAGCGTGAGCGTTCTAAACAAACGAATAAAAATCTTTTATCTTATCTTATCTTAAACATTGAAATGAGTAGGTAATGAAAATTTTCAAAACACGTGATGGTTTTTATGACAGTTTTCCAGTGCAATAAAATTATTTTCCTTATGCTAGTCCTATACCTAGTTGATACCTTAAATTTTTATTCCTACCAATAATAACTAAACTATCAAGTAGTTGAATTAGGTTGCCAAACTACGATCTGAAGCTAAATCAGTAAATGAACGTTAGAGTACCTATAAAATCCCTACGAAATCGTGTCGATCCCACGATAGATGAGTCTATCGATGCGTCGTCTATCACCCGCCACGCCATCTTGACGAAAGGCGATTAATCGTAGTCAACTCGACTTAGACCGATATGAGGCTTAGATCCGCAAGTTGGGTACAGAGTAGAACAGCGGGTGCTTATGAAAACCGCTAAACTTTGAATCATAACGCTGTGAAGTTTGACAACTTACGTCAGAGCTTAGCAAAGCCACGACACCCATAAGCAGGATCAATAGGTGGGGTAAATAGGTATAAGAAGCCTTTATGTGTAGACTTCTTTAAATGGAATAGGTATGAAGTAAAATAAGTTTTTGAATGTTAAAAACTTAGTCTTATTTTTACCCGTGTCTTATATTTACCCCACCTAACCCTAATAGGTCAGTGCAGTACTATTACTGATCCAAAGTCACCAAATATTATTTATTTGCCTTTCTATCGAATATACAGAGCGATATGTAGGGCGGCGCCACACTCATGCACGGAGCGAATAATAATAAATCATTGTTTAAATTCAGTACATTTTAATAGCAAGTATTGCATATTTTAATAAATAAATATCATCATTAATTTTTTTTTTTAACTAAGAAATATCATAAAATTTATTCACATATGGTATTACAATAACCGTACAAATACCTACTAAACTAAATAAAAATCTAAATATTTATTATATAATGTCAGATTTACAGAATTACACATCAAAGTAACTTAAAAAAAATTCTTTATTACTTACCTTACCGAAAGTGTACGCTTTTCAATTACAGATTCATGTAAACTCGTAAACGTAAAACCATCTAATAAAATTTACAGAATTTGGTACCCTTTCATTTCGGCCACCGCGGCCTTCAGGCACAGGGCGGACACGCCATACATCAAAAATGATTTGCGTTTATATGTGTGCGCGGCACGTCTGTACACGCGTCATTGAGTTTCTGACGGAATCCTGACCTGACATGTTCTCAGTAGAGCGACTTACGCACACATTCATGTCGCGGCCTGTCGCGGGCGAGGTAATCCGAATCGGGGCGGGGCGGTGCGTGTCCGTTCTCTATGATAATACTATTACTTATTCTGTGCTTCAGGCCAATGCAAACGTACACTGACATAATTTTAAACCATGTTGTTTAGTTAAGTATCGTGCGTCTCGCCCGCGCCCATACATCTACGGATTGACGAGTGAAATGCACGATAACTGAATGATAGTCATTCTAATATCAGTGTAGATTCAAATTTTCCTGTTTGGCGAAGTCAGATTTTAAATTGTTATTGTTAAGATTCCACTTTTCGACCCAATTACTACGTTCGTGGTACAATTTTGGAATATTTTGTTTTTTTTTATTAACCATATTAGCACGAAGCGCTAAACAACTACTTTGCTCCCTTGTGAAACAAATAGCTGTTTAAAATGGGTGAGACTCAGCGATAACGTTGATTTTCAGTCCCCAACCAAAACCTTATCAAAGGTAAATAGGTAAGTGATTAAATAAATAGCTAAATAGTGTCCCCTCTGTCACATGTGTAAGATGTTGGATGAACTAGGAAGTTTGCCAACGCGAGTCAAAACCGCTTAACCTACGTCGCACTTAACCCGTTACGTGGGAATCTACTTAACTATGGCGATAATCGCTGCTTACCCATCATGGCTTGTTGTCTCAAGTTTTACAACTTTGTGTTAAGACCTCACCTTACACATCGCTTCGAAAATGCAATGGTGGTGGAGTTTTATGATTTTAACTGTGTATTCATTTGCTTATTTCCTACAACATATGCAAGTTTACATCAGTACCTACTAAACGAAGTTACTTACACATTACCAACTATCTATGTCAAACTATAAAACCTTTTTTCTTATTTATTTTATACAGATTCTGAGTCAAATGAAAAAAAAAATTCATTTAACTCAAAATGTTTAATTCTAAATTCTAAATTGAGTTGCGGTTATTGGTGAAAATGTTTTGTGGACACTAGCTTGTAGGTAATTAATTGTTTTAATTCTTAAATTATACATACCCTGATTCCTATTTCAAGTTACTTTGGTATTAGAGGAGGAGAAATGATTTTAAATAGTTCCAAGTAAAATTATGGTGTTTCTGTTTCGGGTGGTATAAATCGGTATGAAATTTGCTGTCAGATGACACAGATTTATTAAATCTAGCTTCTAATACAACAGAGTTATAACCAACAAAGTAATATTTGTTTCATCTCTCCTTGGTCTCCCCTACTTAAATAAAAACATTGTCACAATGTTTAATATAATTTCTATACTTAGCTTTCACATTCTCAAGCCAAATCTGAATTTGACCCCTTATTGGGCCAGTCGTAACTAAATATAAGTATAAATAACGCATCCCAGACACGTCGCTCTTTAAATACGAGCTCGTAACTACCAAAGGAATCCAACTCCAAATGATTAAATTGACGAAAAAAAACTTGTTACCTTGCTGGAACACCGGTCTAGTCAGCAGCAATAGTTGCTAAGCGCGCGAGGTGTTCAAAATGATCATGACGCGACTTTATTGTTAAGTGAATAATAGCGAGTCAAGGTAATTTTGAACACCTCGCCCACTTAGCAACTTCTGCTGCTGACTATCCAATCGTTCAATCTTAACTAACTGAGTTACCGAAGTTTACTGGAAACGTGTGAATTTTTCAATGCCTTCCTTTTTTACACACCTTAGGGAGGCACATAGCGGCATTCGCCGTAAGAATCTTAATGGCATCGGAGTCTTAAGTTATATTGAGAATTCACCAGTAACTTCAACAACAGTACAAAATAATTTAAGAAGCACAGACTGATTGGTTCAGTCAGACTGAACCGAATAACTTTTAACGAATGGAAGTTAGGCGAACTTCGCTTCGTTTTGAAGGGAACTAATAACTAACTATAACTGAATGTAACTCTAAGCAGAGACTAGTTAATATTCAAGACGGCCAGCTTCTGTGTTCCTTCCAGTTTCTCCATATTTACTATTTTTTCCATTTTAGGTACGTATAAAATCTGTCACTGCTTCTATAAATTAACACATAGATTCCGACTTTCTTGGCCACTGTCCTTTGCATAAATAATTAAGGTCGCAATACGTAACTTCACGCGTGCAATTCCCATTCAAGTTGCAGCCGGGTTGCGGTCCGTCTGTACCACCTAGGGTTTGCAATCCGAATCCGGAATGTATGAAATTATCCGGATATGGATCCGCCTCCGCGGATCTTCCCATACATTTCGGATCTGTCGTACAAACCCTAGTACCGCCCCTAAGCTGAATATTTTCATGCTTACGACTAAACTAAAATGTATAAAATATTTAATGTCATCTACCACATTCACGATTCTTGCAGCGTTGTATAAAGACTGACAGTAACTGACAGTCTTCATTATTTACTACACTCTGGTGTTAGTCGATGTCAGGTTCTCGCGTGTCAAGAAATTTAGAAGTTTCACTGAAATAACATTGGTCAGTTGTTGTAATAGTTTGCGAAGTATTTCAATGGTGCTAGACTGGTTGGATACGGATTTAGTGTTTATATTTGACTTTTTTGTATTTGAAAGTCAGGAAAATTCTTGATGCATATGCCCATATTTACGTAAAAAAAAACCAAAACTAAACTTCCTGCCTCGCACAGCTTACATTTGTGTGAACCTTAATCTCACTAATAATGGCATGAAACAAAAGCTTTTCAATTACTTAATGCGAATTCTCCTGAAACACCCTGTATAGGACCTAAAGTTCAAAATGAAGTGAGCGCACGGCGCAGTTGGGCTTCATGAAAGTCAATGGATGCCGGCACAAGAACAAAGAATACATTGCAACGTTACACGTCCGCGTGGAAACTTTCATTTAATTAAAGTGAAAATTTAATCTTAAACGTACTTAGATTGCCTCAATTTAATAATCACCAGGCGGGAAGTTCGTTCACCAGACTTAGTTCCATACATGGTGGGTCATTAATTATATTAAATAGTCAGTTAAAATTTAAGGAACGTAAGGACATTGTATCCATGTCTGTTGAACGGACTATAGAACTAAGTGCAGTAGAATTGGAGCAATTTATTGTTGTCTGTGTGTATAGGCCGCCATTAAGTAATTTTGAACTATTTGAAAGCATAATGGAATCTGCCCTACTTAAAATATCATCTTCTAGTAAGAAATTGCTTATATGCGGCGACTTTAATGTAAATATTTTGGAAAATTCAACAATGTCTTGTAGATTATTGAATCTTTTCAAATCTTGTAATCTCAACCACATGTTTATGGAGCCCACTAGAGTGACTGCCTCTAGTGCAACCTGTATTGATAATATTTTCACTGATATTTTTCCTATTACTAAAAAAGTTATCAGCAATTTAGAATCAGACCACTTAGGTCAATTAATGGTATTTGAGGCATTAAGGAAAAATACTATGAGAAAACAAATAACTTTTGTACCAGTAACCTCGGACCGCGTGGAAAGAATGAAGCAAAGTTTAGTTCAGGCGCTACCCTTTTTGTCTTCCGATATGAGTCCTAATAGTATGTATAATTCATTCTTTCACACTTTTATGGAACATTATAATGCGATATTCACCTCAAAATCGGTCGTAGTTAATGGTGCATCAGTTTTTAGTGAGTGGGCTACTGCGGACTTACATCAACGAAGACGTGAACTGTATGCCTTGTATGAGGAACGGCGGTTTAATCAGAGTGATGAATTTAAAGAACATGTCAAGGAATATTCGAAGAAGTTTAAAGTAGATTGTCATATAGCTAAGCGAAATTATCTAAGTCATAAAATAAAAACTAGTTCCGACATTATTAAAGCAACCTGGAAAGTAATAAATGTGGAGACTGGTCGCTCGAAACACACAATTAAAGAACTTAAACTAAATATTGATAACAAAATTATAGATTCCAATTTAGAAGTAGCTACAGAATTTGAAAAATTTTTCACCGAGGTACCAGTATCCACAACTAAGGATTTAAATTCATCACCCTCATCTGCTGTTACATTATTAAAACATAACGCTCCAGAGTGTTGTGGAGACCTTCATTTTGAACATGTTTCTACCTCAGATGTAATAAAGGCGTTTAAATCAATTAATGTCAAAAAAACTAATGACCTCTGGGGAGTCTCTGTCCATGCTGTCAAATCCTTAGTAGAAATTGTAGCGCCTGACTTGGTAGTTATATTTAACAACAGTGTTGATTGCGGCGAGTTTCCTGATTTAATGAAACATAGTAAAGTAACTCCTTTATTTAAATCTGGTAGCAGCTCTGACCCCACTAACTTTAGACCGATATCTGTGCTACCAACATTTAGCAAGATTTTTGAAAAATTAGTTCTTTCTCAATTAGTACGACATTTTAACGTTAATAATTTAATGCATAATAAGCAGTTTGGTTTTACGCGGGGTCGCTCAACAACCGATGCTGGTGTTGAGCTAATTAAGCATATTTTCGATGCCTGGGAGGAGTCACGAGATGCTTTAGGTATCTTCTGTGATTTGTCTAAGGCCTTCGACTGCGTTTGTCATGAAACATTAATCAGGAAACTTCATTATTATGGAGTTAGAGGATCGGCACTGAATTTAATTAAGTCCTACTTAAATGGTAGAATACAAAGGGTCGATGTGAGTGGACAGCGATCACCGGGGTCATTGGTCTCTATGGGTGTACCGCAGGGGTCAATATTGGGGCCTTTCCTGTTCCTTATCTACATAAATGACTTGCCATTCCTTGTAAAGACCCACCATGATATAGTGTTGTTTGCAGACGACACCTCACTTATTTTCAAAGTCAAACGACAGCAACAAGCTTACAATGATGTAAACGATGCTATTTCAAAAGTAGTAAATTGGTTCAATGTTAATAATTTATTGTTAAATGAGAAAAAGACTAAATGTATTAAGTTTGTCACTAGTAGTAACGTTAGGCATGTGCAAACAAGTGTCATTGTGAAGGATGAGGAATTGGAATTAGTTGATAGTACAGTTTTTCTTGGTATAACTTTAGATTCTAAACTCCAGTGGGGTCCCCATATTGCTACTCTTTCGAATAGACTGAGTTCTGCAGCTTTTGCAGTGAGCAAAATCCGTCAGTTAACTGATGTGAAAACAGCTCGATTAGTATATTTTAGTTACTTCCATAGCATTATGGCATATGGTATTTTACTATGGGGTGGTGCTTCAGAGATAAATACCATTTTTGTTCTGCAGAAGAGGGCTATTCGAGCAATATACAAAATGAACCATAGAGACTCACTTAGAGATAAATTTAAGGAAATTGACATAATGACAGTGCACTGTCAATACATTTATGAGAATATTCTGTATGTACATAAAAATATTGTAAATTTTAGAAAAAATTGTGAAATTCATAATATTAATACTAGAAATAAACATAAGCTCACAGTGCCCTTCACTCGGCTCCATAAAATTAAAAAATCATTCATGGGTAATTGTGTGAGATTTTATAATAAACTTCCAAACCATATTACTGAATTATCTATTAATAAATTTAAGAATTATGTAAAGCGTAAACTTATATCTAAAGCGTATTATACCACACAAGACTACATGAATGATAAAACAACGTGGGATTAATTGTTATTCGAAATGATTATTTATATATTAGGTATATTTGATTAATGATGAGGAAATTGAGATTCCGAATATTCCGATGTTTGTACTTCTTTTGTGTTTTTTATTTATTTATTTGACATTTAGATTTTATTCTAGAAACATTCTAGACTAGTATTTTTTATACAATTTTTTTTCATGTTTGACGATCCTTTTGTGAAATTCTTAAATTTGTGTTAAATTTGATTTGTATAATAATCCAATATTATTATGGAATAACAACATCAATAAATTGCTCTGATAATTAGCTTAAGATAATTTATAAGTATGTTACGATTCATAAGTGCTTGTTGCTAGGCCTACATGAATAAAGATATTTTTGACTTTGACTTTGACTTTGACTTTGATTTTTTTTTTTCAACCATTAGCAAAATCACATATGCAACCATTAGCAAAAACTTTAACCAGTCTTTTGATGGAAATTCTTAACAGAAAATGAAAACAAATAATGGTTATTATTGTATGGTCACATAACGTAACGTACTTACTGGATCCAATAGATCTCTAACCGAATTTTGAAATTAGGGCGCGATTGCCCAAGTATACCTATAAATGATATAAGGTAGGTATTCGTATTAAATTAATGGCCTCATTACTGTAACATGTAGAACGAATCCCCCGTTATTTTAATGATCTCATAAGAGTTAACTTCTCACTCCAATTCCGTAATGAAACCCGCCCGGGCCGGGCCGGCCCCGGCCCGCGGGACAATGGCCGGATTGACTCCGGGATTCGAGACAACTCGCCTATTACCCGCGCCAGGGGCTCAAGCCACGAGCTCGATCCTTGTTTGAGTTAAAAACTTTATTAATATAAGTTAAGGTTATGCGACTTTTCTGAAAACATCATAAATTAAACGGACTTTTAGGTCCAATTTTTGTACTTTATCCCTTTAGCATGCCAATAAAAAATTATCATTAAAGTCTTAAAAAAACCAAATGTAATTTTTCATAATGTCCACAGAAAATACACCAGTTTTCCCGAACATTTTGACCCAATTTTGAAAATATGGATGTAAGTATATAAGTACGTATATTGCAGTCCCGCTCGCACAGTGGCAATCGGCGGGACAGCAATATAATTACGATAGGGACAGGCGAATCAATGTACGAAATGCTTGGTCCTTAGGTCAGAAGGTCAGATAGGTCATTTGTGGTCAGAAATGTCACATCGCCGCTAACTTGAATCACTGGCCGGCAAGAAAGTAAAGCTGCTAACACACGGCTTTGTCCGCGACAATGCGCGGTTGTCAGCATTAGTCCCTCCCCCCCTTTACTACCCCCGCCCCCCCTCGGCCGTGGACCGTTTACAGACGGTCTAATTCTAAATCTATCTGGATTGTGCTCTTTATTCGACCTAAATGGGAGGATCATATTCTATAAGTCTTTATCGAGGCGCATTGAGTATTGGAAGTATTTTACGATTGAACGACTGAAATCGTACGGAGTCAGTTCAAGATCGAAGTGAGTTGATTAGTATTCAGTGTCAAAAGAAAAAATATTTAACATCTATAGAATTGACAAATTATCTATAATATAATATTATCTGGCTGCTACTTTATTGAAAAACACTCTTGTAAGTATCTAAATATGCAAATCCAAATAAAATAATCCTCGAATACCGAAATTATTTTAAGCAACTATTAAAACAGGAAAAATTCTACAAAGACTACAATGCACCATTATCTCCGCGGAACAGAAATAGAGCAAACATCTTTGAAACCGATCGGCTCCACAATAGCTCCGAATAATAAACCACCGATGAGCTGCAATTTAAAACTGCAAAATGACACAAGTAACTCGATTCTCGCCACTTCTAAACAGAAAACACACGACTACCAACCATTGTACTCAATCCACAGCTGCTTTTGTCAAACATTACCTACAATGCTCCTGTTCAACGAAGCAATGGATACGGCTATAGTGTTTGGGGTCGCAAAGGTGAGAGGAAGAGCAATTGAAAAGGAAGGCCCACAATAAAGTCGGGGTGAATCGCTGCGAGGAATTGACAAAAGAGTAATGCGGGCTCACATAGCTCGAGACAGGCTTCCAAATAATGACGGAAAAGTCGGGATTTTAATTGAAGCAATTATTTTACTGTTATTTCGTATGTATATTGCATCCAGTGTAGGAGACAAACACACACACACGTACACACGAAGTGTAATGCAGTGGGACGGGACAGTGTAGGGTATGTGTTGTCGTAAAATCCTGTTTTTTGGTGAAAACGCGTTTTCTGTAGATAAAACTAGTTTTCGCAAGATGTCTTTATGAAAACTAGTTTTAACTGGGATTTTCAGCCGAAACTAGTTTTGACTAAACGATACACATGATCCAAAAAGGCTTTTTTTTAATTAATACGTAAAGCCTGTAAACGTAATAACAGAATCATCGCTAAAAACTTTTTTTGAGTCATATTTTCTTTTCACATGTTTTAAACAATTTAAACTTTGGAATGCCTTAACATTCTCAAGGGATGCCCTTATAAATCGTTTGAAAAGTCAATTTCAATTAGTGCTTGCCATTTAAATACTGTAAAACCAGCAGTAACTGTTTTTCGAAATGCCAATGCCTACGGAACATTAAAGGTATTTAAAATCCTTTTATCACCAAATCGATCTGAGAGCCCACTATATCCCGGCAACAGTCATTATTCCGCGCGGGCGCTCACGCCACAAAGGAAGGCATTTTGCTGCAGTGTCGAATAGCGATGTGCTCGGGGTTTTCCCGACTCAGAGAAGTATTAACAATTCACAGATACACTGAATATTTGCATTATTATTTATTTGTTAATTATTTAAAAAAGTAAAGTAGGTAGGTATACTAATTTCACCTATAAAACATTTTGTCTTCAGTTTTTGGGAAATGCTATTTAGTAACAAGTGTTCTATTTATCTGCTTCGGTTGTCTGTACATCTTTGTACATGTTTTGCGATTGTCACGGATATATGCCTTTTATCTTTATCTGTACAAACTGATTGAAACTAATTTCAATAAATCAAAAAATTTATTTTTGTAATCGGAATGCGCTTCTCGGCCTTTCTTTGCCGACTCTAGTTGCAGTCTTTTCATATTGCGAAGCCTTTTATTTAACTTTTTAAGTGTGTTTATGTATTTATGTTGAATGGTCGTTCATTGTTCGGATTCTCTTTAAATAGCGACTGAATAGTCTTAAGTTTGAACTGCTTTAAGCGTCAGGTGGAGTTATTTTTGAGACTAATTGATGTTCTTGGAGAGTTCTCGAAGTTAATAGTGTTCGTAACTTTTCACTTTTGGCTCACAATCCTTCTCGCTAGTTATCTGGATAATTATTCAGTACTTTAAATGGTGGAAAATGGTGTTACGTGCTGTAATAATATCTATGATTTATAAAGATGGATGAATTATTAAATTTCATTCGTAAATAAAAATGGTAACTGCAGCTGCATTACTGTTGTGACATTACTGAAGCGGCGGGCGTTGATTCGTCAATTTCCATGATGAAATGAGCCGCATTATGAAGTTTATGACGTTCAATTTGTCGCTCATTTTATCAAGAAAATTGCTTCAAGGCCGCAGCAGTAATGTCGCAATGGTAATGCAGCTGTAGCTGTCATCCGAACGTCACCTTAAAGGTCAAAACAGTAATGCGGCAAGACGATTTAGACTTAACATTGTCATCGTAATTAATATTTAAAATTCGTAGCTACCTAACTCCATATTACATTTATTCGTGTGAAATTGAAGCTTATTATTTGTTACATTTTTATCATTTTCCTGGCGTTGTCCCGGTTTTTTGCCATGGCTCATGAGAAACTGGTGTCTGGTTGGCAACTAGGTTTTACGAAAACGACTGCCTCCTGACCTCCCAACCCAGAGAGGAAACTTGGCCTTATTGGGATTAGATCGGTTTCCGAAGGATTTTTTCTTTTTTCTCAAAACCACTGACACCTAAATATCAAATGATATACCTATCGTACATAAGTTTCGAAAAACTCATTGGTACGAGCCAGGGTTTGAATCCACCCACCTCCGAATTGAAAGTTGCATGCCCTAACCGCTAGACTTCCAAACGCTTCAAATACTTGTTACATTTGATTCTTCTTAAATTGTATGACCTACATAAAACAGTACACTGTTAAGATCATATTATTATCTTCCTCTTTTTGGCTCCATCAGAGCGTAATTTCTTCTAAAATACTTCCCAATTCTACACCGTAAAAGGAATAAATCAAATCTTTGAATACGAAAATTGAATCCATAAGTATGCTCATATTTCTATTATGATCAAACGGCGAAACTTACCCATGAATTTACGAACCTTCCAAAAGGATTCGCGAATACCATCCTAACAATAAGATATTTGAAAATAACTGCCAAGATATTAAAATATTTAGATCACAACGACCAACGATAAATTTTGATGCCAAGATATTTCCCAGGAATCCTCTCAAAGTGAATGAAATTTAAGTGAACAGTAATATAAATTAAAGGGCCTTAACAATGGACCCTGCTCAGGGCGTTATTAGCAAATAATAAACAACTTTAGTAATGTAGAGGCTCACCTGCGCCGCGCAGTTAGGGATCTTACCTTATCTTACCATAATGAAGGCAAGTAAAGGCCGGGTCACACTGGATGCGTATGTACCTACGTATTTACACAGCATGTACTCACACCGTGTTATGGAGCGTTTATGAGACCTATCATAGATGCAATTTTTATCCCCAATGCAGTTAAGGGTAGTGTAAGTTTGGTCACGGTTATAAGTTTAAGCTGTAGAACCGATTTGGATGCGGTCTTTTATAGTTTTTAGGGTTCCGTACCTCAAAAGGAAAAAACGGAACCCTTATAGGATCACTCGTGCGTCTGTCTGTCCGTCCGTCTGTCACAGCCTATTTTCTCCGAAACTACTGGACCAATTAAGTTGAAATTTGGCACATATATGTAAGTTTGTGACCCAAAGACGTACATGTATCGTAAACAAATGAATTTTAAATATGGAGGCCACTTTTGACGGGTAAAAGAGCAAATTAAAAAATAAAGTTTTACAAAATATATCGTGTTATACATATATATCAAATGAAAGAGTTTATTTCTGGAATCCCAAATATATATTCTTTTATAATTTTAATATAAATATTTTAGCAGCAGTAGAGTCCGACTCGCACTTGGCCGGTTTTTTCTTTATGAGCAATTATTTCTGAAAATATTCTCTTTATCAAATAATGGTTGTTATTTTCGGAGTCTTCTCCGATCCCAAGAGGACAACGCCGTCCTCGTAACGTAGGAGGTAAATCTTAAAACTTAAATAAAGTCTAAAGTCCCGTTTTACAATTTAATAACGCGGTAAGTGGTTTTGTATCGCGTTCCTTAAGTTCATAACGTTGTAGCTCAAACAAAGAAGTTCATTCCATATGCATAACTCGCGCGGTATGGTATGAAATAGAAAACCGCGGAACAGAGTGAAGCTAGTAGTTCCTCTTCTTACCAAAGGCACCGCTTTGAGCGTGCTTTAAATATTAAGACTCTAAACTGAAATAGAAGTGAAGAAAAAGTGAACAAGCTCTCGAATGGCCGAACTCGGAATAGAACCCAGTGATAGCCAAAAAGCCGTTGCTGTCATTTTGAGCTTGACATTTTGACATCACTTGCCGTGCTAAATATTACGTGATGCTTTCTATAGAAAACCAAGTATCGGATACCTCAGCCGGGACCCGAACCGCTCTAGCTATCCATCCGTCTTTTACAAATCAACTAACTTAGATGTCGACAAATAGAGAATCTCGAAAAGAAAATTTTAAATGCACTTACTTTTTCCTTTACTCTCCGAGTGATGAAAGCCGAAACACTCGGATTATCCAAGGCAATTAACCCCGAAAAACATCCAGTGAGTGAAACACCGCATCTGCGATGCAGATTGCACTTTGCATTGCAGACTTGCAGTTATTACCATGTTTCAGACGGGTATCTCGTACCTCCCACTAGATCCTGCATTCAATGAGGAAACTGGGAGGCGTATTCTAAATCGTAATATTTGACATGTAATCCTTGGCATGTGATATTTAAAATATTATGAATTAATGTCTATGTCAATGGTTGGGTCAGTGATCTTCAGGATATCAAAACAAGATCAAAACAAATTGTCAAATTAGAATCAGCCTCTTGGTCAAGTATGGGACACGTGCCAATGATACGAAGCATCTCTCAGCGCTGACCATCCAAATAAACATCCCTCTTTTAATTGGTAATCAAGGTTTACTGCTTTAATTAACTGCCTCTTACTCTCCCAAATTGTCAATCTATTTTTGTTTACGAGACACGTATGACGCGGAGTAATTATGTGCGCAGTAAAGTAGTACCAGTACGAGACAAGGGGCCCGTTTCTCAAAAGCTTGTAACTTGTAATACAAGTGGAAGTCCCTTTCTAACAAAAGCTGTCAAAAAGTCACATCCGCTTGTATTACAAGTTACAAGCTTTTGAGAAACGGGCCCAAGGAGTACAATTCAATCTTAAAACAAATTTTAATGATGGTAGTCGCCCGTGGGTCTCGGTCGCGTTAATGACACATTTATTTTGATATCACAATGTATGTTAAAATTGGCCCAAAAGACACGCACAAAGCTATGTCTGAAAGTTATGAAGATTTGAGTACCTAGGTACTGGTTTTTGGCGATGTAAATTACAGCCAGAGATTAGAGTCCAATATTATTCATTTTCAGTACCTAGTTACAGAAACAAAAATGTTTTTCTGATGATTGTATGTTAGATACCCGAGAATTACGCAGTTATTTAGACTCTAGATTATTTTAATACATGTATTTTATGAGTCACGTGTTAATTTAGGAATTAAACTCATTCGTACTGTTGAAATAGTGCTGTTGCTCGATCTTCAATCAAGTGAGTCGTTCCAGCGTGACTACTGCGCTAAATAATACGTGGTATTTCGTTGCCATGGCAACGGTTCCTTTTGCTTGCTTTTTGGGAGGTAGCAAACAAGTTTAGGTACCTATAAGAAACGGTTTCATCGATCCTGAATAACTTTGTGACTTTCAAGTCTAGTCATAACTAATCTAGTCTAATCATCATATTACTTGGAACTTGCGCAAAAGCCTATCACGAACCTATAGGCACGGTAAAACCTTCTATGTACTTATTAAAAGTTGTAAGCCTTAGAAAAATGTATGGATCCAAATCGTAAAATTTTGTAATGTTTACGATTTAGTTCGATAAAATTTTATTTCGTATTAAATTTCCTACACTATGTGCCACTACAACCAAAGTGAAAAATAAAAAATAAAAAAATAAAAATAAAATAAATATACGTAAAATACCTTTCTTACCATAAATATAAAGATGTGTTCCGATACGTCCGATATTATATTTGCCCATTTTGGCCGTCACTATTATAGGTATTATATTTGGCGCTCACTGTACTTTACACTAGAATCTAGTGACTAGATAAATACCTACAACTTGAGCTAGATATTTCACAGCTCACCTACTACTCGTATCTTAGGGTTCCGTACTTACCCAATGAACCCGACGAGGTAAGACCCTAATGAAACTAAATTACGAACCGAACGACCTCTCACTACAATTATGTAAAGAGGCTCCGGCACAGACCACTTACCAGGCAATATATGTATTATTGAAACAACACTTACCTACAAAATTATAGATGAAATAAAACACGCCGTCAGTGAAGGCACCAAGCACACCAGGCGGTCTAGCCAAGGTGACGATCGCTATCGCTTCGCCATCGAATCGCTATGTGTCTCTCTATCACTCTTCCATATTAGTGTGACAGTGACAGTTGCGTTTCGTTCACTACGGAGCGTTAGCGATTGGCATGTTGGCTACCGGGCCAGCTCCAAGTATGCGTTCGTCGTTAGTCGTATAAATGCCTCTGTCTTCTCAATGCACATTTTTGTATATTGGGTTAGGCAGTTCGTATTGCGATACGACACGCTTGGGGAGTGTGGTTTGTACATTTTTGCATACATACTTAATACAATACTACTCAGTCTCGCACATAGGCGCTCCTAAACCTAGACACCGTTATACAACTGAAGTTATTAAATGAATATTTGAAATATGAAAAACAAAACAATTACTTACGTATGATTTATGTTTTTTGGGCTTCCTATTCGTTAAGGTAATAAAAATAATATAGCGTAGTCTAGCTGTGTCAGGTAGTCTATGATCCGATCATGCATCCTCCTCTCGTAACGAACCCTTGAGACCCCCTTTCGGTACTTAAGTCGTACCGGGTAGTATGAGAGGCCACCGCTAGTGTAGGAAGCCATCGGATACGTGTAATATTTGTAAGTAGGTACATATTATAATTATACATAAATATTATAGAACCATTTTACGCAAATTGAAAATGATAAATGAAAAATATAGAAAACATCCATAACTTACGTATAAACGGTACAACGCTCTGCGCGTTCAATATAACAACGCATACAGGGTGCTGATGGGGTTGCCCAGATTCTGTAGCGCGTCAGGGATGTTCGCGGAAGCGCGGGTAGACTGCTTCTACACCACGATGCGCAAACGAGCCACATCCCTGGTGCGCAGAGTACGGGCCAGCTCCAACAGCATCCTGACCATGATTGCGGACAGAGTTGATGGGCTGTATATAAATAACTGCTGCATGACTCATGTGCGCAGGAATAGGTGAGTGGGCGGATTTTCTTTATACTGCTCTTTGAGAGAATCTGCTTATTTATTTATTGATTTATAAGAAACACATTTGTATATAGTTAGTAGTAGATCATTTTGTATATTATGCTAACATTAGCCTTAAGATAGATATTGTCACTAACACATTGATTTGATCCAAGTTGGTCGCAAATAAATGAATTTATTTATTTATTATAACTCAGGAGTACATATCTCTGATAAACATAAATACTCATAGCAGCCGACTAGCCTAGACCGTTAAATCAATAGTAGACGTTAGTTAATATGCCAGGGTTTGATATTTAGTTACAATTTATATCATCAAATCATACAAATCGTCGTCTCTCTGCCTACTCAGGGAATCATGTTGAGATGTCCGAATGCCATTGCAGCGCTCAATTTGTCCGTAATAGATTTAGACGGGAGATTTAGTTTATACAATGTATTAGGTATGGACGTACCAATAATAATATGGTCAGTAGAAAAAGGCGGCAAATAAACAAATAGGCAAGAAAGAGTAGAAAAATTTCGCGCCTTTTTCTAATAAATAAATTGGTTCGGCAGTCTATTTTGTTAAAGCACGACATCATGTCATGCACATCGTCACACAATAGAACCAGATTATATACCTAAGTGTTTATTGCGTAGGCATACTATTTTTCTGTCCGACGGAACCTGAAAGTAGCAACTTCGTTTAGCGCAGTGGGCCAAAAGTTGACGCTTTCCGGCCAAATAACAGCAAAGAAAAGGTACTTTATTGCTATTGCATGTGATTTAAACCACATATTTACTTTTTGTTGAACGCCAGCCTATAGGGAAAGTGGATCATGGGTTTAAACCTCGACACGGAACTATTCGTAGAACTTATGTAGGTACGAATTATATTTGTTATTTATCAATAGATTTCCGTAGAAGGAAAACATCGTTAGGAAACTGGACTAATCAATAAGGCTGTTTCCCCTTGAGATGAAAGGTCAGATTACAATTTCAATTTATTTCTTTCCTGTCAGTCGCTTGTAGCCGTACAGGCACTGCGCCAATTTTGGGTAGGTATAAATATAATATTAAATACCTATACTTAACGTAAAATTTTGCCATGGACATGGTTCTAAAAGAGAGAGAGAAAGAGCTTCTAAATGATGTGTATGTACTTTTACAAATTAATGTAATTACAAATTAAAACTACAATCATTTTACTGACACAAAACGTATTACCATCTAAATATTATTTTACATAAACACAATAGTTTGTTAAAATCACAATCATTAAAGTAATAAAGTGTCATCAGCGCCATGTCAAAAATTGCTCGTATACAAACCTGACCAAAACTACGACTTGATATCAAGTCGTGGCGTGTGGGGCACGAAATGTTCGGACTTTATATCAAGTCAATGGCGGCGAAAGGGTTAACGTTTGTAAACAATATGAAATATGTAGGTATGCACAGTAAAAAATCTTTGTCACGGTATGTTTGGGCCAGCCTGTTTTTGTCAAACATTTTAAATTTGTCTCATCGGATAATCTTTTTCACTCGCATAAATAGGTTTTATAATAACAAAACTGTTGCAGTAAAAATTCAAAAGGCTGCAAGATTTTCCTAACCCTTTAAAGCCCGAGGCGAAGTACAAAAGCTTTCACAGGAACTTTAATTTGCATTTTGCTCAATATGCAAACGACGGGATAATAAAACGACTTTTAAAAACGGAATGTTATACTTTAAAACATCACAATTCTCGCATAGAAAGTTCAAACACTACCTTATGATACGTTAAATAATTTGGAATAGCGGACTAGGAGTGGCCAGTGAGTACAGATATCGCATTTCTATGTTTATAATACTTACAATGTAAAATTTGAAACAGGCAAAGATAGGTTCGCGTTTGATAAAAATTTGACTTTATGACATGCCGATTTTGCATGCATAAATATGCTCGTTTATAAGTCACACGAACCTCCGATATGAATAGAATACAAAAAAAAATACAATCGCCGACATCTTACACTTACCAGACAGTTTTTACATACTTAAGCTGGCCACTGACGAGCCTTCCAAATGGATGCCATTACAATGGATTCATCCAAATGGACGGCATCCTAATATTAAACATTGTACGTTTTTGACACTCACGGACCGATTTTGGATTGCAGCCACGCTGTTTGGACTGTTGGAAGGCTCGTCAGTGGCCTGCTTTAGGTACTTTAAAGTTTAAAAGAATATTATATATGCTTTGGGTTCAAGTAGACCTATACAAAATATTCATCCACATATTTTCAGATTCACTTAAAATAAACAGTTATATTAACTCTTTATTAACCCGTTTTAACCAAAAGGGAGCTTGTATGTGACTCCCATGGCGCAGTAATGTAAGCCACAGAAATTTGAGTACCTAACGGCTTACGGTATGCGCCCTCAACATACATACGTACATACATAGGTACCACGGAAAATATTTAGGATCACTTAGAGATCACAAATAATTAATAAAGGAATTATTGAATGTTTAAAATACCTCAATTCGGACCAAGCTAACTGCACAGACTTAACAATGACGAATTCAGAACACTGTGAAAGTTAAATTTTCAGGAAAATAGATCCGTAAAAATCGGCGCAGTGTTAGCTTGGAAGGTCTCTATAATATAACTCTTTGTCTTGCTTTTAAGAAACATTCCATACATATCTCGTTGTTAAAATTGCTGACAATACAAAAAGTAGCTAAGGCTAAGAGAAAATAATCCTCATACCTACTGTGTCTTTTGTGCCCCGAGCAAAATAAACTACCTATACCTATTTCTCTTGCTCCATCATGGATTGGGTCATTTTACTTTACCGTACTAATAGAACAATGTATACTCGTACCTACACATTGACAGAAATACGTTTTAAAAGCAATATGATTATTTAATTATTTCTTTCACATAAAAAAAAATCAATGCTACCCTCGTATTTAAAAATGACTCGGCAATGTTACCTACACGTCAAAGACATTCAAAACATGTCTAATTATCAGTGATCGTTAATTTTCCAGCAATTTTGGTGCAGCATTATAGTAAAAATAAAGGATTTTCTTCAATTTTTTTTCTAGGGAGAGGATTGGTTAAGGTTAATATTACTGTTATTAACCCTAATTATCTATTCCACCTAGAGTAGGGCATACAGATGCTTTTAACCAACAATGCTGCACCAAAATTGCTGGAAAATTAACGATCACTGCTAATTATTTACGCCCCTCGGTAATGTTGGTAAATGTCGGTAATTCCAATCACAAAACGGCCTCAATGTACATTTTTATAAAGTTTTTGACATTTCAATTTTAAGTTGAAAACAGTTTAAATTTGATGATGAAAATCAAGTCTTACAAATTACTTTAGACAGGTGAGTCAAAAACAAGTTGGAGGAAAAATTGGGGATTTGAGACATCTGTATTTTATTTCTTTAATAAGTTCAGTAGGTTTAAAGAAGAAATACCGAAATTTAATCACTTTTTAAGATCCCAAATTGAGACTGCACAATCTGTCTCGTTTATTTTTTATCCTAAGGCCTTTCCACTAAGGCGGAGAGGAGCGAATCAACCAATAGCATTGTTGGTTCTCTTCTCCACTCCGCTGGAATACAATTAGTGCTATTCGTTAATACCCTCTCATCTCATTACAGAACTATTATTTAACTTAGTACTATTATTTTGCTAAATACAAAGTAAAATACAGTCGACAATACGACATCTGCACTCAGCAAGAATCTGGCCACACGAGATTATTTACACAACATAACGAGCGAGCTTCGCGCAAACACGAGAGATCATACAACCAGTCAAATTAGATTTATACACAAGGGACTTATGAGTACTGAATCATCGAAAAGTTTCCAAATGCAAAATTTTCACTTGGGAAATTTTCCGAAACTTCTCATATGTTTGTATGGGAATCGAAATTTTCCATTTCCAAAATATTTTTTTGTCTGAAATTTCCGAAAAGTAGGTAAGTACTTATTCCAACTTTTTTAAGACTATCGGTAACTTTTGCATCACACCCAATGATGAGCATATTTTTTATAAAGAAATTAAGGAAGAGTTTTACTAGCTGTTCATTGGTTCGGTCGCCTTACGCAAATGATTGCGGTTGCCAGGCAATCGACGTTGCTTGCATGCGTTGAACGACCCAACGTCATTGAGTGATGTGTCAAACACTGGGATAATTATTTATTACGTTACTAAAAATGTGATCTCTCGCGTTTCCGCATCTCCACACTCTCGCAACAACATCCAAGTTCTATTTAATAGATTATAGATTCAAGTTCCTATTGCGGTCTTCACATAGGGTGCGCTTCGGTGTGTGAGAGGGACAACGCTATAGATATGCATAGCGCTGTCTTACTCACACACCGGAGCGTCGTCAGAATACGCATTAGTATGACCGCTTATAATAAATAATATTCGAGTATTGAACAGGAACCCTGTTGCTCTTTTACTTATATACAACTATGTAACTGGACTTTAACATTATTATATCATAGATTAATATACGTTATTTATAGTGCACTAGTTTTTACTGGCTGCCTGCAATCGTATTTAATATAAAAAGTTTAAGAATAAGAATTTGTTTATTGTTTACCGTGTCAAACAAGATGTTAAAATGATACATAGGTAAGTAGTCACAACGGCTACCCTTTCCGGTTTAAACCAGTCTCTAAGAAAAAAAAAATTGCGAGAAAAAATTTGTTAAAAAAAAACATCTATCCAACCTTTTGTTTTTTATATTTTTTATTATTAACACATAGTATGAAATATTTCTTTCTTATTCAGTTTCGTTACTTTTGGTGTTTTCCTTGAGAAGAGAAGTAACGAAACTGATTAAGTAGGTAACAAACTCTTGAATTTTGAGTTTTTTTACATACCCACCTATTACATTTCAGCTGGGGCTAAAGGTATTGTTATTGTATTGATTCAGCTCCAGGTTTATTTCCATAACTGTAACTATCACATTTAAGAATAAGTCCATAACTGGACCGGCCTTACAGAGCTTGTAAGTACACAACACATTTTGTACAATATATAATTAAATTATATTAATATTTAATGATGTGTAGCGTACCGTGCCGGCTTCTTCTAATGTATTAAATAATACATATTGAACGATAGAAAGTCGACAGCCATTAAAATATAGTTGTACTTTATTGCTACATTAAACTATGTCTTGAGCGTAACAAATAAAATCCATCAGTTATAAATAATTATAATATATTGCTGCAATTTACATTTCTTCAATAAAGTCTAGGATTGTCATAAAACGTATTTTATATCTGCACAAAAATATGTCTCATTCCACTAAGTATTTATAGATTTATACTACGTAAATACATTTTTATGGCACAGACCATATTGCGGTAAATAATGTAAAGCATTGTGTAATAAAAACGTATCCATATTTATTTTGAACTCTTTGACACATAAATGAGCGTAGACATTTAACAACCAGTTTGTAAAAATATGTATTTTTTATGTATGTATTAAAACAAGTCACTCGCGTTTTTTTACTCGAAAATGCAGTGAAACATATCGATCAAGTCTTCGACTTGAAGATAATTGAGCTACCGGTTTTAATACATTTAAATAAATTTTAAATCTCATGGATGTTATTATGTTATGTTTTTACTTTTTTATTTTAAAATAAATAAAAACATAATTTATCAGCGACAGACCGTCACTTTAAGTTTTTTTTAAGTTCTATTTTATTAGGTTTAGAAATATGTCATTATTTGAATTCTAGACCGCTTTACGTGTTACAATAGTAATTATTATGAAACCCATAACCGGAGTAATTCATTGTAACTTGTAACCACAGATATATGAATATCTGTGGTTTAGTAACCACAGTATTATTCTATGCTCTGAGATTATAACTATTTAGCTATATAAAGGATGACTCACGCTAGAACGGTCCGGGTGGGGGACCGGGTCGAGGCGCCACACATTTCGTTCTCTATTGAAATCATCACGTGGTCACTGAACACCCGTCATAGAAAACGAAGTGTCGGGCGCCTCGGCTCGGACCCGGACCGTACCAGCCTGAGTCATCCTTAAGAGCCAACAGGAGCTGAGATTTAAATATTTTAGGTAAATATACCCGTCTCGCTAACGGAAGTGGCTCCTAAAACTAGTGCGATAAGGACAAGGCGAAAAATCCTGCGTAAAAATCTCAAAAATCGAGGTTTCGTACTCGACTGTTTCCTCCTCCAAAACTTAACCAATCGTAACCAAATTTGGAAATCTAAATGATTATGACATTATCTGTGTCGGACCGTTTTGATTTTTTGGTTAATTGATATAAGTTTTGAATAGCGCGCCTCTCATTGCGGCATAGTCAATTAGGCCATTTTGGCCATTTTTGAAGGGCTCTAGCGCCTTAAAAAACAAAAATATCAAAAAAATCAAAACGGTCCGACACAGATATTGACAATATTAATCTGTGTTGAAAAAATCATTGCTCTAGCTTCAAAACCCACGGAGGAAACAGTCGAGTACGTTTGTATGGAGAAATGACCACTCCTGTTGGCTCTTAAATGGTCTAAAATTCAAATTCCTTGATCTATATCTTCATCACTTCAGGCTACGCCCTCTAATAATATGCAGGTACACATACAAGTAATACTGTAAATTATTTACATGATAAATTAAAACATGTATCTATATTACTCGAGTCCACTTTGTACAATTATTGTTGATATGGTCAATCGGCGAGTAATGTCTACTGATCAAATCTCGCTGTGCATCTGCCAGATACTTATTTTATCTTATCTTACATTAAATTCTGCAAAACAACAAAAAAAAGATGGACGGAAAAGGCAAAACATGGTTCCTAATCTAATATAGCGTTAAACAAATACAAATTGGTGTTAAATATTTTAATGTTTTAGGAATATATTCAAGAAAGGTTTTACCTTATATCGAAGAAATTAAAATAATCACAACCTTAAAAAAACTAAAGCTTACTAATATTGCTATTATATAATTTGGCATATATTATAATGCATATATCTTAAGATTATGACGACTAGAACTATAAGCGCAAGCCTTGAGCGACTTAACTCCACTTTCACTCACACAGTCGCACCTCTATTCAATACGTATATACAAAATGATATGCTAGAATTCTACTATAAACATATAATATTTAAATTGAGGTATCACTTAAATTAATAATGTCTTTCACTTCAAAGTCACTTCATATTTGGTCGTCGAGGTCTCAGGGGAGAGGGAAATATTATTGCTTTTAGTTTCAGATGAGCAGTGAGTCGAAATCAAAACCAGTGTTGTTCGTTGTCTTTGTGACAATAGTTGTTTGAAATTCGCGAGCTGTTTTCAACTTAAATTGAGTGTTGTCTGTGAGCCAACTCGCCGTCAGACAAATGTAGTTTGAGACTTTTAAACGATTTCACAAACTCCACATATCCATCAAATAAAGCTTTAGTTCAGCTTTAAAGAGTATTTCAAAGAGCGTTAAACATTTATTTTATTTTATACAATTCGAAATGCAATGTTACTCGCAAAGGCATAATAAAAATATTTCAATTGATTATAATAGGTACTGACTCCTATTTCTCTCGACTCTTTTTTATTAGTAATCAAATTGTAATCTCAGCAATTTAGAAGTTAGATCTGCTAATATCCATTAACCTTTTCGAGAAGTGTTAAAGACAATCGATAAAAGTACTCAGCAACAGAAATTTACGCAGCTTTTGACTTTTAAAGCCCTCGTCTTTCAAATCAGGGGTCTAAGCAATCATTTAAAGTTAATCGAAACTCAAATAAAATGGAAATGATGACGTGATTTTCGTCGCATAATGTAATTAAAGTCCAAAAAAAGTAAAGTAGTACACTTCACTTTTTTTGGATTTGGAAGTCTTTGTTATATTTTCTCAGAATCACGAGCTATTTGATCCTAATAGGGGAAACGAATATCCCATTCCGTTAGCGTCAAACAAAATTTCCAAATAAAAAAGCGGCCAAGTGCGAGTCGGACTCGCCCATGAAGGGTTCCGTATTTAGGCGATTTATGACGTATAAAAAAAAACGACTTACTAGATCTCGTTCAAACCAATTTTCGGTGGAAGTTTACATGGTAATGTACATCATATCATGTATGTATATCATGTTTTTAGTTTTATCATTCTCTTATTTTAGAAGTTACAGGGGTGGGGGGGGACACACATTTTACCACTTTGGAAGTGTCTCTCGTGCAAACTATTCAGTTTAGAAAAAAATGATATTAGAAACCTCATATCATTTTTGAAGACCTATCCATAGATACCCCACACGTATGGGTTTGATGAAAAAAAAAATTTTGAGTTTCAGTTCGAAGTATGGGGAACCCCAAAAATTTATTGTTTTTTTTCTATTTTTGTGTGAAAATCTTAATGCGGTTTATAGAATACATCTACTTACCAAGTTTCAACAGTATAGTTCTTATAGTTTCGGAGAAAAGTGGCTGTGACATACGGACGGACAGACAGACGGACAGACGGACAGACGGACAGACAGACAGACAGACAGACGGACATGACGAATCTATAAGGGTTCCGTTTTTTGCCATTTGGCTACGGAACCCTAAAAAATGTAGTCTACTACTTTAAATAAAATGGCCTATTTTTTGATTAACGTGTGTGATTGTCATTATGGCTAGGCTCCCAGACGTTCTGCTATATCGAATCAAGCTTCATCTTAAACCATGGAGACCTATTGCGTGAAGACGACCAAATAATCTATGGGCTAGGTGCCGCAATGCAGAATTTTGCGGAAGGCCTTTCTGAACTCCGGATTGAAGATGGTGTAGATGACGGGGTTAAGGAAGGAGTTGATGTAGCCGAGCCAGGTGGTCAGCATGAAGACGGTGACGCCGGGGCTGTAGGGGAGCCCTAGCTTGAAGCAGACGGCGTCGAGGACTGAGCAGGTGAAGAAGGGCGCCCAGCAGAACAGGAACACGCCTGGGTGAAAATTAATATCGTATAATTTTCTCAACCAAGTATACCTACGAGTCAGGATAGCACTAACCAAAACTGCAACTAAAGCGAATGGGACCAGCATGTAATAAAAACCATATTTTTACAGCGATTGGAAGAGACTTATGATGTCATGCTGTAATGTAGCCAACTAGTGCAGTTTGCTAACATTGCAAGTTCCAACCTGCGAAATGAGGTTGTCAATTGTATGTTCCTAGATTATAGACTCGTTGGTTCGGAATTCTGTCCATAATACTCCAATCATTCTTCTCAAGCACCTTATTTCCGCAGCGTACATCTTTTGCCTCTCAGCTTTTCGTAAGGTCTACGTTTCTGCAGCGTATAGAAATATGGGGAAAACAAGGTTTGGACTAATCGAATTTTATATTCTTACCTAAAACGATAGCTAAGGTCTTAGTAGCTTTTCTCTCCTTCTTCGCCGACGATTTCTCCCTCTTCTTCTTGCTGGCCTTATTGGCCTTGTAGATGGTGAACCTCGCCGTGGCGGCGCTGGCTTTTCGCTCCTTCTTGCAGTCGCCGAACTGGCTCACTGTGTCCGGTTCCTCTTCGGTGCGTATTGCTAGTGATGCGTTTCTGGGAGATGAAGACACAAATTAATTTATTAGTTTGACGACTACGGCTACTAACAAAAATACTTTTTTTTGGCCATAAGTGATATGTTTGAGCATAATAAACAAATCTGGGCATAAAAAAATCTAATGAGGCTTATTTAATAGAACATCTCGAAATAGATACGCGTAAGATGAACAGAATCGAAATGATGCCTCGTAAAATTAAATCCTAGCAAAATGCCGAGCTAACATGATTCTACTCGGTATACTGTCTGATACTGCCAGCAGTACTGATTTTGAGAGACCCTTCATTTTCTGGCTGGTGACAGGAGAGTTGGGTGGGGACGAAACAGGCTCGACGCTGTATGTCTGACTGTATGTGTGTGTTACCTGGACTCCTCGATGCCGCCGTTCTTGCTGGTGACCGGGGCGGGAGAGTTGGGTGGGGATGAAACAGGTTCGACGCTGTATGTTTGTCTGTCTGTGTGTGTGTATGTGTGTTACCTGGACTCCTCGATGCCTCCGTTCTTGCTGGTGACCGGGGCAGGAGAGTTGGGTGGGGACGAAACAGGCTCGACGCTGTATGTCTGACTGTATGTGTGTGTTACCTGGACTCCTCGATGCCTCCGTTCTTGCTGGTGACCGGGGCGGGAGAGTTGGGTGGGGATGAAACAGGCTCGACGCTGGAGGGCGCGTATCCGCTGTCGTTGTTACCGTTCGGGTCGGATTTCAGCTTCGACTTCAATGTTCTGTACGTGGAAAAGTTTTTATTAATTATCAAAGACAAAGATGTGTGTTTGATGTTTGATCGAAACATCGTGTCATATCAGGCTGTCAAGAAAAAGGCGGGGTACTGGCATACATGGAAATTATTCCTGCGACAAGATCTTTTTCTAGTAAAACTATGATGATATTTAAGTAGGTACCTACATTTTACTAGACCATAGGAGTAAACAGCTAATTAAATATATTCCAAAGACAAAAACCTATGAAAATGGACACCAAACTAAAAGATGTAAAGTTTACATTAATTTGACGACTGAGGGGCTACCACGAAAACTGATATTCGCAAATGGCGGGGATCTTTCTCTTTCACTCCAATGAAAGCGTAATTAGAGTGACAGAGAAACATGTCGGAAATTTACGAACTTCGATTTTCGCGGTTATAGCCCTGACTTGTCGCACGCCACACGCCACTCAACGCAATGGCCACTAAAGCGTCCAAGTAAACGGAGCACAAACAGCAACACTCTTAACTGACCATCGGTGGACCTTATGCCTTTTGTAATAAGGTTCACGAACTGTCAGTTAATAGTGTGGGCGATGGTACCTACGTCTGCTACTTCATGCATATGCAATTATGCATTGAAGTGCACGACCGTATACCTAATGTAGGTACGAGTGGACGCTGTCTCACGCGTTACTGAACTCTTGTTTATTCGAGCGATAGAAAATTTCAATTTTTGATTCTCGCGGTAGATCCTCGAAACCCTAAAATCAACCATCGCTAATTTAAATAACGTTTTACTTCTCTGCATTGAATTCAGAAAAATCTAAATCTAATAAAATTACCGACCAAGATTTTGTTATTGTTTCTCACATAGTATTAAAATCAATTTAACCCCTCGTTTCCCAGGACCTCTCAAATCCATACAATTCCGGCTCATATTTGATTTACAAATAAAATAATAATATACATATAATTATATAAAACTACTTATAATAAAATTAATAACTAATCTAAATCAATTAAAATACATCTAATTGAGGCTACCACGGCATTGTGCCAAAGATGCTGGCAGCATTTTCTCGACGAATGGCAATACTTATGCGCTGCGAGAGAAAGCTGCCAGCTCTCATTATGTATATTTTTACGTGACCGAGACAAGACGTGTACACACTCGCTCTCGGCCTGTCTGGAGGTGTCTCGCCGAGAGTGTACAGCCGGCATGATATGTAAAGAAAAACTGTTTGAAAAAAGTTTTAATTTTAAATAAAAATGTCGGTTTATAATGTTTCTTGTATTAACCATTTGCTCTGCGTTTTTTTCCATTTGACATGTATGGTTGTCTATTATACAAACCATGGGGGATCGTGTTTTATAAGAATTGAAAAGATGCTCTAGCCAAAACAATATCTCAACCTACAAAAAGATACTGTAAAATTAAAATCAAATATAGTTTCAAAGTTTCAAATAAGTCTCTTTTTGATCTCTAACGCATTAATAATAGATTGGAACTAATAATATCTCCTCAAAATGCACATATGATGTACTATGAACCGTACAATGTCGTTGAAATCGCGCACAATGTCAGGAAACAATGCCTTTGGCATATGAATAATGGTTCATTTCACGTTGTCAATGTAGTTTGGGCAAAATTGTGCTATTGTGCACTTTATTAGAGAATCAGGTAATATGAATGAACTAGCGACCCGCCCCGGCTTCGCACGTGTTATCAAATTTATACACAAACCTTCCTCAGAAATAGGTTAAGACCGCATGAAAATCCGTTCAGTAGTTTTTGAGTTTATCGCGAACATACAAACAGACAGACGCGGCGGGGGACTTTGTTTGATAAGGTGTAGTGATAGAACATTAACAACAAATCAGTCTATAAGGTAATTGAAAAATAGATCGTGCAGTGTTTAACAATATTATTTAGGTACACGCAAACGTAAGCAAGCGGCCTCCTGAGTGTTAAAGTCAACAGTGGAGTGAGTGGAGGCAGAGAGTAAGCGTCAAAAGTATTCTCCCATTCTCTGACAATTTCAAAAAAGATATTATATGTGACGTCCCACGGGTAAAGGTACCTTATGGCCGTTGGCGCTTACGCTATTATTAACGCCGCTTCGCCGCCGCGCGCTATTATTATTGCGGCGCTATGCGACGTAAGCGCCAAGTGCCATAAGGTACCTTTTGCCGTGGAACGTCACATATGTCTCTTTACGTGCAGTGCAAACAATATAACTGATGTAGGTATATGTATATTTGTACAATTATTAGAAGGCGGCAGATACTTATAGGTGTTGTTCTATCCGTTACTGTTGATGACTGAACGCTACACAGAGTGTATTCCCATTTCTCCCCGCCCTACGTGACCGCCATACATTAGGCAGAGACAGATGTATGATTGATATGAATGCACCTATTCCGATCTGTGCCCGGCGTGGACAAATGGGAACTTTACGCGGCCCGCTCAAGCGCTCCGCTGGACGCTCACCACTCAGGCCGTACACTTATATGGACTTATTCCCATCTGTGCCTGGCGGCGTGGATAAATGGGAACTTTACGCGGCCCGCTCAAGCGGTCCGCTGGACGCTCACCACTCAGGCCGTACACTTATATGGACTTATTCCCATCTGTGCCTGGCGGCGTGGATAAATGGGAACTTTACGCGGCCCGCTCAAGCGGTCCGCTGGACGCTCACCACTCAGGCCGTACACTTATATGGACTTATTCCCATCTGTGCCCGGCGGCGTGGATAAATGGGAACTTTACGCGGCCCGCTCAAGCGCTCCGCTGGACGATCACCACTCGGGCCGTACTTAATATGAATCTCAGCAGCTCGAGGCGACGCCGCCGGTCCGCAAAACGCGCTTATCCCACGCCTTTGTTTGTCCAACTCAAGCAGATTTACTGCATGGAATAACACGAGCATTATCCTTTTACTTTGCACTTTGCAATTCTTTGCAAGAAAATATGGAATTGTAGATCGCTTATTTTTAATAGGATTATAAAGTTGCACTTCTGTCAAACGTTTGTTCACATAAAAAATCACACAAAGGCTTTGAAATAATTGCTGTATGATACGGAGCTGTGATAGGTGTAACTGCATCATAAAAGTAAGGGACCGCGTTGGTTTTGATACGATCTACCGCTTACTTACCTACGCTGATTGGTGCAAATGAATTGAAAGTCGTGTGTGAGATACGCGCTAATAACCAAGACGGTCGTCAAGATCGAATTAAAACACGTTCACAATCATAATAAATTGTTCGGGCTTAACTCCCGAGCATATTCAAATAAGGCGCTTAGGAGCTTGTCTGAAATTACTTGGACGGATGCTCTCGAACAGCTAAAATGAATTGCGTGGACTTGTCGTTAGGAATGACACGCCAGTCCTCCACGGAACGCTTGTCGAAGCGTATCTCCGGGCCACCCTGTAAGGCGCTTAAGATTGTCTGAGCTTACTTGAGCGGATCTTCTCGTGCAGCCAACATGAATTCCGTGGACTTGTCGTTAGGGATGACATGGCAGTCCTCCGCGTCTTCCAACTCCACGGAACGCTTATCGAAGCTGTAACAAACACATATATCAAGGTCTTCATCCATTTCTCTTACCAATAGCAAGGTAGCCCAGGTAGTACTGCAAGATTGATCAAAAACTTTCGCCAAGAAAATATTAAATATATTGAAACGGGTCACTCCCGTATCTTAATTAGCAAACTGACGCAAACTCCAATCGCCCACGCGTGCTCTCGTTAAAGCGTATCGTTAAGTCGTTTTAATATATTTAATATAAGTACCTCACAGAAATATTTTTAGTAAAATTTCCACAAGGAATGCGATTAAAATATTGAAACTTTAAATCACATTCACTCGCTCGTTCATTCACTCCTTGCAGTATTACTCAAGAGTGAAGTATTAACTAGGTCGCCGCTGTGTGTCTAATCATTTAGATAGGTAGGTACTTATCAGAATCAGAATCATTTATTGCGAACCATGGTACATAATAAAGTTGTTACAATAAAATTTGTGGAACACATGGCGCCCTAGTAGGGCATTGCAAAATTAATCTTATATATAGTTATAATTTATTTAAAAGTAATTTACACATTTTTAATAATAAACAAGCAAAGGCGTATTTTCTAAGTCAAATCATTCGTTAAGTCTTACTCAACTTCATTATCATTTTTATAAAACTTAAGTACCTATGTGTGTATTTAGAACAATGATAAATTTAAGAATACGTTGATACTTCTCACGAGCTCTATTGATTTTATGATCATATAAAAAGTTTCCCTACTTTTCTCAAAATCGTTACTTATTGTCTATGAGAACGTGTATGAAATGAAAATTCGAAAGCAGTACCTAGGGATAAATTTAGAAAGCCAATCTAGATGCTCATAAATTCAATTTGCGAAAAATCTTATATACATTTCTGTTTTAATTTAATCCGTAGGTACTAGACAAATAATTTTATTAGTCGTCGTCTTCTAGTTTCTCTCAGCCGTACACACTTGGAACTGACGAAGAAACCATTTCATTTAAAATACAATTGGCTAATTCAGCCTATTTAAATCATTGACAAAAGAGGCATAACAATAAGTTACATCATAGCAATTATCTATTAAGGGTGCTTAAAATAAGCAAAGTACGATAAGCTTCTTTACTGAACAAAGGTTTTAATCAACTGATTTCGTAAAATTTAAGACCTAATAGTTACGACACAACATAAGTTTGTAGGTCAAAATATAAAACCTTTTATACTCATGATACCGTAGTGGATTATCCAGCATTAACTTTTTATGTAAGTAGCTGGATTTACATAATGCAGAGGTTACTTAGATATAAGAGAGCGTGTGGGACGTAAACATAACACATACTCAAGGTACCTTATTATGCGCTGTCCCACAAGTATAAATAAATTCTAATTCCCCTGTGTTAGTGCAGTCACTAACACAGCGGAAAATCCTTAACACAAACTAACAAGGAAATTACTAACAGTGATAAAACTAATAACTACAACAGACGAGCGTAACTTCAACGGCTACTTCATATTTTCTCATTGTTCGCGACCACAAGAAAATTAACTCCGTAATAACTGGGGCAATATAGCACCGAGACACTTGCAATACGCATCGGCATGCACAACAAAAGTCTAGCAACATTCGACCAGAGACAGAAAGCAATAAGGTTGCAAATTGAGTTAATTGAAAGAGTATCGAAATGAACAGATGATTAGGTCACTCTTGGGAAATTATGATGGAAGATGCGAAATTAACGTGATTTTCTTTGGGGGTGTAATAGATTTTCATTAATTATTGAGGCTCAAGCGGGCAGATATTGCTTGGAAATGTTTTATTATTAGCATTCATGAAAGATGAGATGTCGAAAAACGTCAGTATTAGGGGAAATTAATGTATTTTTTCTCCATAAAAAGGCATAGTATTTTTGTGTTTATATTCCTTAAATTTACTAGAGATTAATAATAATATTGCATTGCCAATAGGTACCTTACAAAATAATATTCTTAACCATAGATTACGGAACGGTAGGACATAGCTAGTATATTTTTCTGATAAATCAACTTATCTTTTGTACGTAGGATTCTGTAATCCACGGGATTAAGTACAGGTGACTCTGTACTAAAAGGCTAACACACGCCTAGCAAAATCTTATCTGTCGTGATCTCCGGTGAAATGTTGACAGCCTCTGGCTAACCACTCTCGTGACGCTTTCAGCGCGCCTGTCTCTGGGATTTTATCTTGGCTTTCTAGTCTAAATTCACGAAGAATTCTGAGCTTATTATCTTCTATTACCCACTTCTCATAACAAACAATCTTTACATTTACAAACTGCAGGCGCTTTGCAGATGCGGTATACCTCTTTCGGGATATTAAGATCCTTTCCCTCCCATGTCTGTTCATACATCAGATAGCGGTGTTCACGCGACAAAATATTGCTAGGTTCAAATGTAAAGGTACTAACGACAGGTACAGCCTCCGCAGTAACAGACATCAAAATAGGCTGGTAGTCGAAACACACCGACTCGCCAAATCAGCGAAATTGACCCATATTTTGGGACCTTGCGTGTACAATCGCTTGCCCGATAGTATTAGAAAAGCAGCTACCACCGCGGGCTTTAAGAATAAATTAAAAATGTGGCTCGCGACTCACTTATTTTATAGTTATGAAGAGTTCTTTAACCTACCTATTCTAATATAAGTCAAAGTGTTGCGAACGTGTACTCAATTATGTATAATACCTAAAATGGTATCTGACATGTAACTATTGTTATTAATAAATCATTTCATTTCATTTCGTACAACTTATTTGACTTAAAGTCCTAGGTAGGCAGAGTAGGTACGTGCTATCCACATTCCACAGTCTATAAAAGTTCACTACCGACAAGTATTTGCTACCTAACCCAATTATCAAGCAGATACGTCTGCAAACGATACTACAAATTTTCAAATTAAGGAAAAAAAACACCGCTTCAGGCAAGGTTGGCACTTGCGATTTTTTGGAATACCGCTATCGCTATCGCTCCTAACCAACCGAACTCCCGAAGCTCACGAGAAGCATGTGAATTTTCCCATTCCTTCCTTCTGCTTACACGCCTTAGGTAGACGTTTAGCGACATCTATCGTAAGAATGTTCTATTTGAAGGGCACCGGAGTCTCTAGGTTGATGGTTATCGCAGTCGGAGCATTGGAGAATTTGGTACCTGTCATGGTCATCCTCGTTGCTGCCGGAGCCAGTGTTGGTGGCTGCGTCCAAGGCAGTTTCTGCCAGCCTTCTCGTCTGCGCCACGTTTTCAATGACGACGGCTTGGCTTCCCTCCGGCACGGGAGGTTTCTTCGCCGCTCGCTGCTTCTGAGCTCTTATTCTTAAAGCCTGGAAAAAAAAATTACATAAGGAACGAGCGAGCGAAATGTATAGAAAGTAAATTACGCAGACGTTAGCGAATATGTCAGTGTCAAACTGGTGGTAGCCGTTCAGGTATAATATTCAGAGAAACATGACTATATTATAAATAATTATAATCTCTGCGTAGATACCTACAACATATTTTATATATCAATTAAGTACGACCTTTCCTGCAAAACAAATTAAGTTATTCCATTGTAGATCAGCTAGTTACATTAAATTTTACTGATGGAGTAAGATATTATAATGAAACCAAGCGCTGCGCTTTAAACAGATTGTAAAAGTGCAACTACGGTGAACGTAGAAACTAAAATATCGACATCAAAGTTCGTTCAAACGTTCATTCATGGGATGTTGGTAGTTTTCTGATATAAATCAGACGTTTAACTTTATACTCGAAGTTGCACATGTTACATGAACTTTCCATCTTATTGCTTCACAGTCTTCACACGTAGCCACTGCTTTTGCAACTTTTATTGAATATTCTACTAGGGGATAGGAGGATTATTCATATAATAATTTCTGGTTATCAATTTTTCAGCCATAAATGTCAATCATTGTGACGCAGGGGATATAGAACCAGACGATGGTGAACCAGATAATAAATATAGCCGACTATAAGGGGAGAGATAAAAACCAAGACAATACCATTATGAGGATTCATTGTAAGAAACCGAACCTAAACGTGATTATTACAAATACTGTTCTTACTAAAATTGATCACAGATGTGTTTCTTTAGAAAAGCTTGTATTGTAAAATGAAGAAAAGACAGAAGGTCAGACTAGAGAAATGACTTAACAGTAAAATGAGCGATACAGTGTATAGAACAAACATAAGAATGAAGATTAGTGAAAGAATGAATAGAGAGATGAAGCGGGTGGAATAAATAAGTTACTAGAGCTTAATAAGCGACAAATACATCGACGCCGACATTAATGATTCGAAGGAGGAACATTAGAATGAAACTCACCTTAAAAATACTATAATACAAGAACATCATCATGATGCAGGGGATGTAGAAGGAGCCGAGCGAGGAGTAGATGACGTAGTTCTGGCTGTTGAAGAGGCACTCGCCGTAGTTCCTGTCGGGCGTGTCGTTGAGCCCCAGCACCACGGGCGTGCCGATGGCGGCCGAGATCAGCCACACGAGCACGATGGTGAACCAGACGCGACGGTTGTTCTTGTGTTTTGCGTATTTTATTGGTTGCGTTACTGCTATGTACCTGTGGACAAGGCATTGATATATATGTATAATACATTTGATTATACAATCCTCAATTTGTGCATTTGTCCACAACATATTTTTTGTTTGGAAATAGATAGATAGATAGATAGATAGAAAAACAAATAGTCCTCTTTAAGTGAGATACCTAAGTAATACTTACTTGTGCATCGCCTGAATTGTTCTGTTTCTAATATTCATTCGTATTATTTAATATTATGAAATCACATTTACGCTTTTATGGAATTCAAAACTATAATATCACAATAGGTAACCGCGAGAAATTAATTATAATACACGTAAATATAATATTATGTCCTCAAAAACAATTATTTCAACAATTTGGTTAATTAATATTCTTTGCAAATTAATTCATGTTTCAGTTGCAAATTATCAACCTATTAATGCTAAACAAGATGAAATCTGATTTTCATTAGCAAATATGAATTAAAATGGAAATTAATTTGCATTACTAGTGTTGTTTTCAATAGTTTAACATTTGTCACACACAATTCTGTGACAACATTATACTTACTAAGAGAGACAATGAGAAATGTTCGCCTAGATAACACCAGGAGGAGTAAATAAGGCGGAGGAGACCATAATAAAGAAAGCTAGTTTATTTGAAATTGTATGCTTTTCTGTGTTAATTCTATCCTCTTCAATATTACTTACCGTATTAGTTCAAATAAGTATAATAAATAAACAATGAGGGTACAAACTCAGATAGCTATAACGGATCTCCCTTTAAGCTTTACATGTGTTCCGAACTCACTGACAGACTTCAAAATTTCGAAGGCCGAGGTTGTCAATGAATTCATTGGGATTGTTGTTTTTACTTGGGCATGTTCCTCGATCTCTCTAAGATGCTTGAACAAAGTTCAGTGAACATGAACCGATTTAGGAACCCATTTTTGTTTGAAAGGATAATACTTGTGTAAGGTGCAGTAGTATTCGGGTAGTTTCGACTACCTACTTCAAAATGTGGTGTAATTTCAAAAATCCCCCATAATTCGATCTGGAATAGAATTGTGCATTGTGATCTTTTCGGAACTACCCGAATACACCTTATTTACTCCCTGGCGAATGATGGCGCGTGAGACGTTTTAGGCGATAATTTTATCATCGAGCGAGAGAGAAGATCGCCATTTCAGCGTAGGCAACAATGCCCGTCTGTCTGCCCGGCTATTTTCCTCTACAGGGGCCCGTTTCTCAAAAGCTTGTAACTTGTAATACAAGCGGATGTCACTTTTTGACAGCTTTTTAGGGTTCCGTAGCCAAATGGCAAAAAACGGAACCCTTATAGAATCGTCATGTCTGTCTGTCTGTCTGTCTGTCTGTCTGTCCGTCTGTCTGTCCGTCCGTATGTCACAGCCACTTTTCTCCGAAACTATAAGAACTATACTGTTGAAACTTGGTAAGTAGATGTATTCTGTGAACCGCATTAAGATTTTCACACAAAAATAGAAAAAAAACAATAAATTTTTGGGGTTCCCCATACTTCGAACTGAAACTCAAAATTTTTTTTTTCATCAAACCCATACGTGTGGGGTATCTATGGATAGGTCTTCAAAAATGATATTGAGGTTTCTAATATCATTTTTTTCTAAACTGAATAGTTTGCGCGAGAGACACTTCCAAAGTGGTAAAATGTGTGTCCCCCCCCCCCCCTAACTTCTAAAATAAGAGAATGATAAAACTAAAAAAAATATATGATGTACATTACCATGTAAACTTCCACCGAAAATTGGTTTGAACGAGATCTAGCAAGTAGTTTTTTTAATACGTCATAAATCGCCTAAATACGGAACCCTTCATGGGCGAGTCCGACTCGCACTTGGCCGCTTTTTTTTAGAAAGGGACTTCCACTTGTATTTCAAGTACAAGCTTTTGAGAAACGGGCCCTATAGGTCGCATTTCTTAACCGATTCTTGTGAAATTTGGCGAGCAGTTGATAATTATATAACACTGCTTCTTGGTAGATTCATTTGGAATTTTTCGGTGTCTTTTAGGACGGCGAGGTCTACAGCTCACAGACCCACTAGTAAAATATTAGCCTCTGATAGACTTACCTGTCGATAGAAATGGCGACGAGGTTGAATATGCTGGAAGTGGAGGATGTGACGTCCATGGCGATGTAGATGTCGCACACGAACGCGGGGAGGCCCCACGACCCGTTTACCTGCGGCAAAGAAACGGCCGTGTTAGTATTGGGATAGAGCTTATTAAAAGTAAACATATTATTTTAAGGATGTACTCAGATTTACCATACGGGACGCAAGTGCCGACGTATGTTTGCATTAGATTGCGCATGTTATACACGACTTGCACGAGTTATGCTATTAATCAACAAGTTTACTAGACCTAAACAGTAGTAGTAGCTCAGCTATAGTGGAAAAGTAGTCTATTATAAGCCCTAAAGTCAAAGAAAAATTCTTGCTTCAAAATTTACAGTGAAATAGTGAAATTTTACTTTGGGACCAAATCTTAAAAATAAATAACTAAACGTTAATAAAACATATTTGCGTTAACACTCTTAGTATATTTATTTATTCTCTTATTTTAAATAGGTTCTTAGAAATTAAAGGAAAACATATTGTTTTAAACATTTTATTTATGTCTGAAATATATAAGAAATTTATACGTGGCAAGTTGAATAGCAAGAATGCTGGCGTTCATTTTGAGTCCGAAGTAATTTAAGTAAAGCAGAACCTTGTCTGCAATTAAAATCCCAAATTTTAATGATCTTCCATTCTGCAGATTCCCGTGACTTCCTTGAGAACAAAACGGGGATAAAGGAGGTAAATCTGAAACAGACAGATCAACCGAAGCAGCAATTAAATTAAATTGTCGACCGGTTGAAGAAGGAATTTCGAACCCGCACCATAGATTTATTAATAACAGACACACCAATACCAAACATTAAAACTGGTGTAACAGTGGTGATTTGGTGAATATCCAATGGGGAATACTCCCTTACATACGTTCCGAAAAACTCATCGGTACAAGCCCTTTAATTGTTAAATTGCGGAATAAAGTTTATAATAAATAAATAAATTTTATCTAATGCATTTAAAGAGTTTGTAAAACGTTTCTAAGATTTAAATAAGAAAATTATTAAGTTTAACGTATTAAATACGTTTGGAATGAGTTCACCTAGTTTTCACACTTGTATCAAAAATAGACCTTTATTCGAGTGTGGCGTTGCTGATCAAATATAATCTGGCCCAAATTCACAGAATAATTTTCTCATCACGTCTGATTTTCATAGCAATGTTTTAGGCGCCCTGAATTTTATTACTTCGAACCTAACGCCTAACATATTCATGTTTTTCTCAATAACTCGTAAATCTCGTAACTGACGCGACGGACAAACTTATTCCTAATAAATGAAATTACGCTGAAAGTGACGAAAGGGGCAAAGTTTCGACGTAGAAGATACTTAAATAGATATAAAATTTTACGTATTTAGGTACCTTTTATTTATGAAGTGTCGAAGCGCTGGTGGCCTAGTGGTAAGAGCGTGCGACTTGCAATCCGGAGGTCGCGGGTTCGAACCCCGGCTCGTACCAATGAGTTTTTCGGAACTTATGTACGAAATATCATTTGATATTTACCAGTTGCTTTTCGGTGAAGGAAAACATCGTGAGGAAACCGGACTAATCCCGATACGGGCCTGGTTTACCCTCTGGGTTGGAAGGTCAGATGGCAGTCGCTTTCGTAAAACTAGTGCCCACGCCAATTACTGGGATTAGTTGCCAAGCGGACCCCAGGCTCCCATGAGCCGTGGCAAAATGCCGGGACAACGCGAGGAAGAAGTATTTATGAAGTGTCAATATTTTGCGTGGGCGTCCGCTAGCTGACGCGATTGCACAGAGCGGGTGAGCGGGTTAACGAAAAATAGTATGAACAACGATAACAAGCGCGTGCGCGTGCGACGGACTTTACTTACAACGGTACTCCTGCCTGGCATGTTGTCTACTAGGGAGTGTTCCCGGTACTGGTTTTCTATGCAAATACAGTACCGGAACCGGGAATTCCCGGTTCTCGCCATACAAATTCAGTACCGGGAGCATTCCCTATTGTCTACCATAGTTTAAGTTACCTAAGATTCTTAGTGTGTATGTCATGTCCTTTTTCGTATTGGTTATCAACAAAGAATATTTGTATTATATTGTACATCCTTATGAGAATTGGTTTTAATCATTTCCTGTATTAGTTCGTATTGCTACTGTTACATATAGTGTACATGCCTATGTGTAACCACTATTATCTGTTCGACCGCCACGTTTGAAACTAGAAACTCTAAAATCTACCGCAGTAAATAATCCAGATCAAATACCGTAATCTAACCAAATCCCGCCGTATTTGCTAAAACACTGAAATATAAACAGGATATTCAGGAGCCGATCGCTGAGCGGCAAGATATTGGCTCGCTATCAGATCTCTCGGGTATACCCGGCAGAACAGCGTTGTTTTATGTTTTTTGTTGGTTAAATAATTTGGTAAAACATTGTAATATAAGCAGCTATCGAATCACCTGGGTATACCCGGGCAGAGAGGACATTGTATTTTTTTAAGTAATATCGTTGAATTAAAAATTGGTTGCTAAACAACCGAAAAAATAGTAGGTAATATTATCATAATTTACAGATTATTCAATAATATAAAATAAGCATTAAATTTTCCTCGTCCATCATAAAAACACGGGAGAAAAGCTCTTGAAACACTTAAGAGGAAAGTGGAGCACGAGACGTTTTGAAAATATTGAGTGAACTGTGGAGTGTTAAGTAAAATTAAATGAAGGGACATAAATGAAGTAAATGCAAATATTTATCTAATTAATATTTAACTATAGTCACTATCTAATGTCATTACCATGGAAGGAGAAGGGGCACAGTTGTAAGGATAAATACTACATTTTGGTCACACAGACACAGATAAGTTCTCACTTAAAAAAAAAACTGTCACAGGTAATGAATGAATGAATGAATTAATATATTTTTATTTCGTGTAACACATGGACACATTTTTATTAGTAGAGCTTACAAGCTAGGGGGTTAGTAGGTACACACATTTAAAACAACACAACACTGATGGGGGAATGCAATCCCTCACAGTGCGACAAGTAGGGACAGTCAACCCTGACCGCTATCATTCGTAGGATGGTGTTGGGACTGCCACGCACACGGCGCACCAGGGATGCTGCGCGCGCACGCATGGTAGTATAGAAACAATCCACGCGCGCCGTCGCGAACATCCCTGATGCGCTACAAAAACGAGGCAGCCCCATCAGCACCCGGAACGCATTATTGTACTGGACCCTAAGGGCCCTATATGCCCAAATACAAACAATATGAAATATTAGAAAATTTAATTGAGTACACACCTGTATGTAAAGTAATCATCTATAAATATGCTGCTTTTTTCTATAAGTACTAGAAGTACTATATTCTATACTATCAATCATCATTCCATTACATTATACCTATCCGTCCCGTACCCAAAATCTTCACTTTTGTTCTCAGTAGATTAGCAACCGCGGCCGCCATATTGGAAAAGATGGTAATGCTGTAACTTCACTCCTATCATGTTATCTATGGGTAATGGACCGTAACTTTACTACGTATAGTATTATCTATGGGCGATGTGGCGGAAAATCAGACGATACAAAAAACTCGGAGTAGGCAACGCATGAGGTACAAAGAAAGTTAACAATTTTTAGGAATATTTTCCTCACTTACACGTATTTTACCAAATTTAAAAATTTGATTTATTTAGGAATGTAACATTAGTAATAAAAATATTGTGAAACATATTTCAGCTATTATTTTACCAAATGACATTAAACATTAATTCTATGGAACTTGCTAACTATGTACCATCACGCTCCGCGATTGTTGCGCCATTTAGGGTCCTAGCTAAATTGATTGTTCAATACTTACGCTATAGAATTTCCAATTTAGCAAGAACCCCAAGAAGAATTTAGCATAACAATCCCGTGTGGTGACTGTAGGTACTTAAACAAAAGTCACTAGTAAATTCATCATTCAGCGACAATTTTAATATGGCGGTTTGTTTACATAGTTAGCAAGTTCCATAGAATGTAACTTTACAATAATTGATCTACCCCAGAACGTATTATCTTCAAATTTTTATTCCTTTAGCTTTGCTAACACAAACGCAAACGTTTATTAAAATTACCAACAATATGCCGCAGTAAAAAATGTGAACGTATTTTTGTTCCATCCTGTAAATAATAAAGTACTACAATACAATAGTGTCTCTTCAAATTTTAACCATATTCCGACGAGGTGAATTAATAAGCATTTACCTAATACTAAACAACTTTAACGTTTGGGCCAAGCTTAACATCGCTTTAAAATTTGTCTGTGTATATTTAATACCACAAGTCACAACATAAGTACTTCTTCACTACAAAAAGAAAAAGCACTACATAAAGAAAAGTACAAAAATTCAGACAAAAAATTATGTGTGGGTATTTATTAGTGCCTTAACTATATTTAAACAACAGTCTATAAGGATATATAATGAACACGAGTAGGTACCTATTCTAGATACTAGGGGAATGGGTCACATAATAAATTAGGTACGTTTCACAATTTCAAAGAACAAAACCGTTATTCGGCCTTGTATTTCAGTAGAATAAATATTGAATTCGAAGAATACAATTTCAAAGGAGTCAAAGGATATATTAAATAGAGAGATATTAAGGATATTTAATATATAGAGTCAAAGGATATTTAGTTTCGGAAAGTCGCCAGGATTTTATATTAATTACATTCTAGGGCAATGAGTAGGTATGGTGGTCGATGATGCAACGACAATTCCATAAAATGTTAATTTCTAGTTGTCTTTCACCGTTTAGTGTTTGTTCCTGTCTCATTTTCTCAAAGGTTAGCTGGAAGAGATCTCTGTTAGTGATAACATATACATCTTTTACTGTGTTATGTACCGAGGTATATTTTGTGTAAACTTGTTTAATGTGCAATAAAGTGCAATACAAACTACTATGTACATATTAAAAATGTGGTGGTGGTTTAACATTAGTAACATTATTTAAAGAAAATTCGTATATTTAAATAAATTTGAAATATCTACTAGTATTTATAATGTCATGTTGGGAAAGAGAAACATATTTTATTTTGCTCGGGGAAACGAATACAGTATGGAAATGTCCTACAAGTGGTTCGCTAGCCTCAATCTTTCTTTTAAACTATCTAAAATTGAAGAAAAAAAAACTATAAGAGTTCTTTCACAAGTCAATACAACATTTACAATGCTATCATATCATATAGTGACATTATTCTAACCTTAGGTACTTAGGGTCTCTATTGTTTCCCAAAAAGTTTTAAGTCATAATGTATTGTTTGCCCGCATTTTCGTTACTTTGTCATAATTTATTTGGTTCTGAAACGCGTGACTTTTCAGGATTGCCATAAAACAAACCTAACCTAACCTATCTATAGGATAACATTACGAAAATCCTGAGAAGTTAACGGTTTCAGTTTTAGGACTAATTATAATATGACAAACAATACATTATGACTTAAAAAAGTTTTAAAAAGAAAAATCTGACAATAAATAATTTAGCTAGTCAATCTCACGTATCAGGGCAAACAAATTGCTCAAAACAAAACGAACAAAAATATTCATCCGAAACCAATAGCGACGCTCGCCAAGCCATAATCCACCCTAACCACATGTAAATACAGACCATTTTTAAACGCAGACACAAGCGAAGGAAACATCCGGTATCGGACTTCCGGTGGCCATTACGTGCGCCCGTTGTCCGCCATCTTTTTGTGATTTTGGTATTTTGGTTTCATTAGTTTCCTTGAAATAATGAATTGAATTTCGCTTGTACGTGCCGGGGGAAACGTCAAACAACGAAAAAAACTGCTAAAACAAAATTTTGATAGCAGTACCAATTAACTGGCCATTGGTGAAGCGTATATCTTTGTAATAAGGTTTAGATTGTAAGCAGTGGGTGTGGTGTGTACAGCCAAAACGCATACCTATTGTGTAGGAAAACTCTTAGACTGCCTTTACTTGGCTCAGTAAGAGTCGAAGATGAGCAGAGCTGAGAGATTAGAAGACGTGCATTGATTATATTCCAGCGGAGCGGATTCAAAACAATGATTTTGGTTAATTTTCCCTACTGGTAGCACTAGTAGGTAATACTGTGAATCGCTCTAAGACATACACAGACTTAGCCTATGTAAGCCCACTGAGTTAGTTATGTAAACTTATTTGTTTTCATATAAGAATTTTATACATTTACCTTGATTTGATAAAACTATTGTCTCATAAACTTTCGATATTGAATTTCTGTTAAGCATAAAATAAAACAAAAATTACCTATGTCCTTTATCATAAATACTAGACGTTTTGCTCCCAAGGGTCACGCAAATCGGATATGCCATTAAGGGAACTTTAAATTTAGGCTATAAAAATACTACTTATCCTATATTATGAAAGTAAAGATTTGCGTGTGTAAAACAGAAAAGAAATAAAGTTTATGCAAAACGGGGGAAATAAAAAGCGGCCAAGTGCGAGTCGGACTCGCCTATGAAGGGTTCCGTATTTAGGCGATTTATGACGTATTCAAAAAAACTACTTACTAGATCTCGTTCAAACCAATTTTCGGTGGAAGTTTACACGGTAATGTACATCATATATTTTTTTTAGTTTTATCATTCTGTTATTTTAGAAGTTACAGGGGGGGGGACACACACATTTTACCACTTTGGAAGTGTCTCTCGCGCAAACTATTCAGTTTAGAAAAAAATGATATTAGAAACCTCAATATCATTTTTGAAGACCTATCCATAGATACCCCACACGTATAGGTTTGATGAAAAAAAAATTTTGAGTTTCAGTTCTAAGTATAGGGAACCCCAAAAATTTATTGTTTTTTTTTCTATTTTTGTGTGAAAATCTTAATGCAGTTCACAGAATACATCTACTTACCAAGTTTCAAGAGTATAGTTCTTATAGTTTCGGAGAAAAGTGACTGTGACATACACGGACAGACGGACAGACAGACAGACAGACAGACATGACGAATCTATAAGGGTTCCGTTTTTTTCCATTTGGCTACGGAACCCTAAAAAGGACGCTTTAGGGCTATATTTTATATTATCTGGATCGAAAATGCTAACCATTCTGAACAAGAACACAACTTAAATAAGTATTGAGATAAAAACTTTTCTATTCTTTAAATAATATATTTTTTACTAAGATTATATTTTGTGCAATTTGAAGAAAAGCTGACTTTTCAATTTATTGTATCATAAACAATGATGTTATATTTTAATATAGCAACAATAAAACACAGCTAGGTATTACTGTTTATTTTTTGTTCCACATCGGTGGCAAACAAAAGCCTTACGTGATCGGTCACAAGAACTTTTTTTCCCAGCACTACCAGCCTTATTAAAATATAATAATGAATATAAGATGTTATTCTAAGTAAGGTCAATGTGGCTAATTCCGTAATAGGGCCTATTCCGTCCATTAGCGTTTTTCTCGAACAACGAACAAAATTGATAAATTCATCCACCAAGCAGCGATGCTGTTAGTTTCAGCAATCAAAAGCAAATGGTTTATTTTCCTGCGATTGAAAATCAAAGAAATATACGCTCGTGGACGGAATAGCCCTTAAGACGGAATTAGCCACATTGACCGTATATAAATAAACCCGTACCCTAATAATTGAACCGAGTTCAAAGTTAATAGCACGTCTTTACTAGGCAGCGTCAGAATAAACTCCTTGCCTCAGTTTAGTCATCCTCATACAAGTAACTTAAGTTTGGCAGCCTTTCCCTTTATTCTAATTTAAGACTTATTGACGATCTTAATATAAATTAATGAAGATTGACGTAATAATTTATACTGTAAGTAGGTTTGTTCAGCTTGTTAACAATATTACGAATAATCCCACCCAGCGCTAAATCAAACATTGTTTTTCCCTTCTTATTCACTCGAAAAAGCTTTTATTATTCGCACCTATAACTTAATTTGCATTTAACACCAAGGCCGATCTTAAAACACGTTTCAAATTAAACAAAGCGTAAACGATCCGAACGGCTCAAAACACCAAAATAATCGGGGTGAAGTTGAAATGCCCACAAAGTCCAAATAACGAACTGAAACTGTGTTTAGAAGTTGGGCGATCTTACTGCGTATCGGCGAAGTTCGGATTGCCACAATAAAGACTATTTGAATATTGGCCGAACCGCACTTTACAACTCCGGTGCTTTGCTGTTAATTAAATAGGTTTAGTTTAAAAGAAGATTTCTATTTAAATTAACGCTCGGATTTTGCTTAAGAATAAGCCAGAATGATGATAAAAAGTTGTATACAGGGCGCGTAACTGAAAAGTGCGAACGGAATTTAAACTATTAAATAGTCAAAGCGGTCAAATATATCGGGACATATCCTTATTTATATGGTAACAAAAGCGTGTTCTAGTGTTTCATGGATAAAATAACAAATACCAGATTATTTCTGTCGCCCGCGGTATTTCCGGACCGATACGACTCAAAATTGAATCATCAAGAAAGTGTGTACTCCCATCTTGAATACAAGCAACGCACTTGCAACCCCTCTGGTGTTGCAGGACTTGCAGGTGTCTTAGGGCGACAGTATAGTAGGATTAGACGATTCGTTTGCTCGTTTGCCGCCTATATCATAAAAAAGTTTACCAGTTAAAAAGTTCAACGTTTGTATATTTCTCTTGCTGCTTAAACAAAAATTCATAACAAAAACAAGATTCAATTTTAACTCCTGTCGACCCGCGTGCTACACGTTGGCAATTAACTTTTGTCAAGTTGACAAAGAGTCAAAAGTGACAGAGTTTTAATTAAAGCTCGCAAAGACTGAAACCCCGTCGTCAGGTTAAAGGAGTCCCCATTCCCATTCAAGAAATGGTTTTTGCGTTTTCTCTGTTATAGAAACTTGAGCGATTTTCTGCGTAAGTATCGGCGAAGTTTCTGATTAATTACAATAGACTATTGGCCGAGTCTCACTTGAAATACAACTCTCTTATTGCTGCTAATTACTTTGGTGTCATTTTAAACATTTATATTTAAATAACTTATTTGATTTGACACTTAAATTTTTATTAAAATAACAGGGACCCGTTTCATGAAATCTTGTAACTTGTAATACAAATGGAAGTCCCTTTCTAACAACAACTGTCAAAAAGTGACATCCGCTTGTATTACAAGTTACAAGCTTTTGAGAAATGGCCCCAGGTCTAAAAATTGGCAGCAGGCAACTTATCAGGCAATATTCTATATCAGTTCTAGTCCCATTTTGCACAAATTGACCACAAGACCTTCATTCACTCGGTTACAAATGCCTTCCTCACGAAGCCGCAATATTTCAAACTCGCTCGCGTTGTCACTCGTGACATGCTCGTGACTCGCTTTTCAATCACTCGTTGTATTTCCATCGCTATACGAGAATAGGTTAGATGACAAGTTTTTATTAATGGTCTCCCAGGTTTGTTTTGAGGATCAAATTAATGTCTATATGGGACCCATTGCATTAAAGCAGTACAAAAGTTAGAAATACAGTCAAAATAAATTAAGACTGTTATGATATTGGCATGTTAGATTTGACAGACGTTTATGAATACACATCGGTAACTCGTGGCATTTAGGTAGCACTAAAAGATTAGTGATGAGCACACATCGGCAACTCGTGGCACTTAGGTAGCACTTGACAGTTTCTAACAGACTAGTGATGTGACAATCTTCTTCCTATACGAGTCGAGAAAAAGAAACCACTATAAAAAGGAATTAATTAAACTAATCTTTTAAGTGCTACCTAAATGCCACGAGTTACCGATGTGTATTTATGAATAATGCCATAAATATATAATTCGCCTCCAAAAAATCTTGCAAAAACGGCCAAACAGATCAACGCATACACAATAATATAATAAGCCTAAAATAACATAAATATATCGGAAACCATCCCCTTACTAAGAGGCGACGGGGTCAGTACGGTCGGGTAAAAAATGGCGCCGTTTGGCAAATCTCGCTAACGCTCTAAAGAACCGTTCGACGATAATGGAGGTAAGTAAAATGTCGTGCAAATCTGCCCTAATCTGCCGGTTTTAGTCCAGCGCTTCGCTAAATGTAGAGACAGATATTTAAATGAATTTTATGGACTATTATCACTCCGTATAAAAATGGATTTCCAATCCAACTGGCATTTTTTTCACCACGTTCAAAATTGTCACATGAATTTACAAATAATCTTACATTGTTACTCGTAATGCTTGTTGACGCTTGTTGGCATTGACGATACTTAGTTGCTTATTCCTTTAAGGGATATTGGCCCAGAGAATACGAAATTGTCGTTATCAGAGATAACAGTCGTCACTTTGGTGAAATTGAAGGCTGTTATAAATGTTATAATGCATAAAATCAAATAAGTTTGAACAAAGGACGTCATATTACAAATTCTAAATACACTCATGGACATTGGACAAGTTTAGAAGAACGCAAAAAAAAGTTTACTAACTTTGATATTACTTTAGGTGCTGTAATCCAATACCTAAACCATTTTTATGCGTTCATCTTTTGCCCATGAAAATATATACAAACTGAGCTTTACTTCAACTAAAATTATTAATTAGGCTATGTTGAAAATCATACAATTTTCTTCGAAAAAAGAGTCGCATTTGGAAATTAACGAAGAGCACAGTAAGACCACATACGTCCTGCCGTGCAGTGCCGTCCTCGCGCGTGCGTTCAATGTTCATGCGCGTTCAGTTGTTTTTAACTAAATTACCAGTGTATTTCGTCAGCTTTCCTATGCTAAGCCGAATTGCCATAGGAAATAATGACATACGCCGCGCATAGAGCGTATGATGAATGAAACTAGCGGCGAACTGACAGGGCGTAATTAAACTTGGTTGAAGGCTGCACACGCTTACAGAGATCGTTGGTAAACCAGAGGGGCTACCGCGAACCACGTACGACGTGTTGCATCTCTGTTGCACTTGTAATTTCGTACGTAAGTGTGACAGGGAGGCAACACGTCGAACGTGGTTCGCGGTAGGCCTTCAGGGTAAACGTGATCCCGTATTTGCATGAAAAACATTCTTTTGGACTGCACGTAGGTAGAAGTATAGGTATATAGGAATACCCTAGGTCTCCGGTACATTAAAGGAGGCAGTTAGAAATCTGAAAACCCTGCTAGGTTACGTGGAGGAGCTGGGGTGGTAAGAGTAGCGATACCTCGGTTTTCACGTGAAATTGCCACGATGCACAATAGTAATCGATTTGCAGAAAATGGCCAATAAAACTAAACTAACTCGCGTTAAATTTCGCGACAATGCATTTGTGTGACAGTTATTATTTTACTGCCCTAAGTATGTAATATACTACATATTACTACGCATTGTCTGCAAACCAAATATATAAGTGACGGAACTGTTAGGGCCCGATTCGGATTTTGAACTATATATCTATTAGATATCTTTTAGACATCACCAAGTTATGTCAGTGTCAAACAAGTGTCAAAAGTGACCTTTTTTGTTTGCAGAAACGTCACATTTGACACTTGTTTGACACTGACATAGTAATATCTTGGTGATGTCTAATACATATCTAATATTTGATGTATCTTAAAGGCTGTAAAAATCAGTTTCTCTCGCACATCATATTTAGATACTGATTTGCTTAAGATGCAATCTGAATTACCTCATATATCCATCTCTTTTACTCCAAGGTAAATAGCGAAAAAGCAGAGTTGGCAAAGTTCTTGTTTTAGTTGCGCAGAGTTTGATGTCAACTCAAATGGCACTCTCTGGTGGAAAGGAATCGTAAAAATGGCAGCTTGTTTCGGTCGTGTTTCTTATGGAGAGAGAATAATAGAAGTAAACGCCGTTTTTGAGGAGCTTTTTGGAAATAAACAAACAAAAAGTATACAAAATAATTATTCTCTATAGTAGAGTATAAATATATTTCAAACGGTTACTGAGTATGATCGAGCGCGCAACGTGTTCGTGCTCGATAAAAACATTCGAACCCCTATACGGCTACCATCAGTTTGTCACTGACATAAACGGCTCTAATGTAGGTAAATTTCATTCGATAGCCTGACGTGACGCACCGCACGCGTTTGCGTTAAGACTTATTTCACTTATATGGGATTTAGAACAGCTCGTTAAGCGGGACGTTTTGGAAACTGAAAACCACCTAAGATATGTCTAATTCCCACGACTGTTGACTGCTTCTTTGACTGTTGACTGTTCCTATATGACTGTTGAGTTCTCCTATGTCTAAGGAATTAGCCATTAACAATCATTAACCTGTTAAGTAGAGAACCACTGTTTTTACAACGTTGGCAACGTTGAGAAAATTTCCTGAAGCTTATGGATATCTCAGGTTAGACCTTAACTACACATAAGGCAGTATATTAAATCGGGTAGCATCTGTCGAGCCCCAGGATATGAGGGGTGAAATTGTCAGACAAATCCCGACCATCCCCTTTTATACTACGTGTAATTTCGTTTTACCGGGACTCCTTAACTATGTATAGCCCTGACCCTGAGCTGAAATAAGAGGTATAAGGTCAGTATGAATTTGTTTAAGTAATGATAAGTTTAAAATCGAGCCAACAGGTATTAAAAAATATTATTTGTAAATCTCATATTTTAGTGCTATTGTAAATGTGTATGACCAATACAAGTACTTATAGTATTATTCGGTGTAATATTGTTATTGTTCATCTTTTATAATTCAATATGTTATTTATTCAATTCCATGATATTATTATAATTATATGTTTTTATTAAATAAGTAAACAAGTAAGTAATATATGCAAAAAGTTATAAATTAAAAACTACAACTAATTTCATGAAAGTGCTTCAATCTATATATTTTACATTATTTACAATACAATCGTTGAAATTTTTTTATAAAGTGTCATTAAATAGAACTTGCTAACTTTACTATGTAAACAAACCGCCATACTAAAATTGACACTGAATGTCAATTTACTAGTACCTAACTTTTGTTTACATAGGTAGCAAGTTCTATTGAATGACACTTTAAGTATTCATATTTTATTTCGATTTATAGATTTTCATTTATACTTATTAATGTCGGTTGGTATATTTGTAGAGGATCAAAGAAAGAAATAAAACCGGCCAAGTGCGAGTCGGACTCGCGCACGGAGGGTTCCGCACCATCAACAGAAAATAGAGCAAAAAAATCGTATATGTTGTATGGGAGCCCCCCTTAAATATTTATTTGATTTTATTTTATTTTATTTTTATTATTTGTTGTTATGTGAAAATTTCAACTGTCTAGCTATCGCGGTTCATGAGATACAGTCTGGTGACAGACGGACGGACGGACGGACAGCGAAGTCTTAGTAATAGGGTCCCGTTTTTTACCCTTTGGGTACGGTACCCTAAAAAGAAATATTTATAAAAATACTACTTAGTAATTTAAAAGAGTAATTTACTTAATAAATTAAAAAAGCTTTTCATTAAAAAGTCATATAAGAAAAAAGACTGAAAAGCATGAACGGAGTAATTAAATTACTCAGAATTTTTAATTTATCAACAAATTAGGTTGGCACGACGGTTGGTATTTTTAAGACGAATTATTGTTAAGTCCTTAAATATTTTCATTGAAAAAGCTTAATTATATTGTATTATTTTGTTAATGGAGCGCTTAAGAAAATACTTTACCAGTGTTTTAAGATCCTAAAAACAGATTTGTACAAATCTATGTACCTATAGGCTATATAACAATAATTATCAATTTGTTTTCATAATCTAGCCATCTTCTTTAAAATTCATATTCAAATGTATCACGCTCAATATTATTTTTGGAGAAAAATATGCCAAACAAGAAAATTTTATGAAAAATAAGCTTGAGTTAATAAAGATAACTGCCAGCGTTTATTATGCGTAGTAGGACGAAATTTACCTCTTATGTTACAGTCGCCATCAGATATATCGGAGCGGTCAAGGCGCTCACAAATATCTGAACACGCCTCTCAAGCGCGCGCGCTTATCAAGGCGAGTGCGTGTTCAGATATTGTGAACACCTTGGCCGCTCCGATATATTTGATGGCGACCGTACCGTACATTGAATACGCACAAAATATAAGTACCTACTGCGAATTATCAAACCAACGTTAAACCAAGTTGAGATTATTGGTTCGAATGTTCGTATACCTAGGTACTAGGTACTCGTCGTGGAGTCACGAGTCCGTTGGGAGTCGGCGTGTTCGAGCCGAACTCCGTGAATGGCTTCGTTTGTCATGCGGCGGCGGCGGCGGCGTGAATATTCGACGAGCCAATACCGGATTCAACTTGAGTCTTTGAGTCTTTCATGTCGAAGCATACTTGCACTAACTTTGGATAAATCTATTTGGAATGCTGTGGCTAGTAAAATAGAAAATTTTATAGTTATGAATAATATTTAAACTTCAAATAGTAAGAAAATAGTTAATTTTAATAAAAATAATGAAGTATACAGGTTGCTAACAGGCATGCTACGTATAGCATGAAACAATCTTAATAAAACTTATTTTAAATTAGACCTCTCATGACATCATAATACAATATTTAAAAAAACCTCGCTCACTCCAATAAATTGTGTAGGTCACATTCGTCAAATTCGTCGTTTTGATGTTATACGTCATTGAACTGTGTCACTTACGCCATTAGCACAATCAATTCACGTGATCAATCACAGATGTGCATATCTGACTATTGTCACAATATTGTCTATATTAGACCAAAACCGAGTCGAGTCGTAAAGCAGAGGACTCGAGCACACTCGAACCTTAACCAAACCAACACTAGGTACAAATTGCGGCATAAGCGTATCAAAAACTTATTACCACGCCAGAAAATATCTTCCATAGGCATAGCATTTTAAACAGGCACTAACTAATAACAATTCTAGTCCATGAAACGTGTCATAACCATCCCGAAACCGCATTTCGTCGCTCCGCCGGTATTCCCGGCACGCCCGCGTACTGGTATTATTTCAAATTCAAAGGGTAAAAAGCAGGCTAGTTACTTTGTCCACAGAACGTCGTACAACCTATACAAGTTTGTAGGTTGTTAAGACTTTTTGGAAGTTAGTGGTGGTATTAGAAAGGATGGCGGTTTGTAATGGACGCGCACGAGGAGACGCTACTTCACTACGATTGGCGGCCGCTACGGGACACCTCTACCAACTTAAATACTGCGGTCTCAAAAACATACAATCCTTTAGAATTTATAGATACAAAGTTGAATATTGCTTGGAGCATAAGTAGAGGGAATGTGGTAAAACAATACGCTTTGAAACTAACCAATGCTGAATACGAAAAACGCTTAAGTGATATAGCATTTGTGGGTGACCTGGCATGGGGTTTTATTTTCAGATCGTGACTAAGGCTCAAAAATCCTATATTATGCTAAAGCGGTACTTTTGATATTGTATCTTTTGATAAACTTTTGCTTCTTTAAATACGGTTGTTGAGGTAATCTATTTGGAAGTTTTATAGTTTCCTTGGAGTTTGGAGTACTATGGGATTTGTTTAGTTGAGCGAGGGGAAAGTTGAGCATATCGGCTCGGGTACTATTAAAACCTTTCATCGGGATTCCACCGTAGATAGTCTACTTTTGTGAAATGTATACCATGTATGTTTTTCGGGTCTTCATATTATATTACACAATATTACGAATGAAAAGAAACCTATTTAAATATTATCTTATACCTATATATAAGTAAACTAACTCTCTACTTCTCTTATGCCTACTTTCTGACAACATTTTACATATTACCAGATCCATATAAGTACCAGTATATAGACAACTACCAAAATGAAACCGTTGAATGTGAGAAACTATATTCTTCAAAAATTGTAGAGCTCCATTAAGATTATTTGGAATTCCCATAAGGACTAAAATTAACTAAAACACTTGAATGTAGTCGCGAGCAAAGACTATAGTCTTTTTTATATTACTTTTTTATATTTTATATTACTGTTTCAAATCTAAAAATAATACCTATTTGGTCCTACATCTCCGTTCCACGGGACAAATAGGACCGTCTCGTCAGTGCGATCCGAACATCTGTCCGACCCTGAATCGCTGGAGCTTGAAATACAAAATGGCTTGAGAGGGTACTGTGGAGGTTTCGATCAACTTATAAAATCCAATAGAGTGAAATGAACACCGAATTTATGATTTAAAATACTGCTCACATCATCATCATCATCATCATCATCATCCCTTTCCTGGCCGGTTTCGGCCACGGCGACTGGGGTTGTACTGGTTATTGAGAGCGACGATCGTGGGCTCTTAGGTGGCTGACGTAGCCTATCTTTGCAGTGAATGCACGACCGCACTCACCGCAGGTCAGCACCCCTCCGACATAATTGTAGTTGATGACCGCAGGTGGTCGGGCCTTTAACTCGTCACGCTTTGTGTCGAGCTCCACTAGCCTCTGCTCTTCGAAGGCTTGCACTTTTGTGCTCACTGTATGCCTCCACTTCGGCCGATCTTGTGCCGAAGTCTCCCAGTGCGATGGTTCAATGTCACATCTCCGCATGTGGCGCTTCAGAACATCTTTGTATCGCAAAAGTTGGCCGCCCTGTTTCCGCTTTCCACTCTGCAATTCTGAGCACATAAGCTTGTGCCAAAGAAAGCCCAATTCTAAATCTTGCCTATATACCTACTTATAAAATTATGAGTGTGAATGCGTTCAAATTTTGCGTTCTAAGATAAAAATAACGATGGGGTTTCTATGGCGCAGGTTAATTTCCCTACTTCAATATATTTAATAAGTAACAGTCAAATTACTACTTATTGAAACCTGCATTTATGGTTCGGCAAAAGTTTCCATTGACAGATAATGCTAGGTTGGCGTGTCCAGCGTTTTGTCCAACTGGCTAATGATCAACTTATTTAAGATTAAATATATCAATTAATCAGCGCCTATGTGTGGTAATTTTGCGATATTTATGGACTCGTTCCACAGCCACTATATACAATTCTTATCCTTTAAAACGTGAGTCTACGATAACTTCGTAAGGAAAGCAGAATCTTAGGGTAGTAATACACGGTATAACAGAATACAGAATGCCTACATAGTACATGTTTCGATAAACGTCTGGTGGACACGGACGTTGCGGTTGCGGTCAGTGGCGGTGACAGGACGATTTACCCAGACACCATTATCGGGTCGGTGTCATCGGCAATATGTGACATGATGACGATGAGGCTTATACGGAATGTATTTTTAATGGGTAGTTAACAGATCTCTTGCTGCAACATGAGATTGGATCTATGACAATTTTTCAGTAGTGTAAGATTTAGGAAAGATATAACGACTTATTACGACATACTTAACTTTTCTGAGTTTGAGTTCTAATTTGTTCAATACCGAGATTACAGACCTTTGCTTGAAAACATTTTTTTTTATATAAAAACGTTCGGTAAGTAAAGATCCCACAAAATAAATTTAATTCATTCAAGTCATTACCGTGCGAACGTCATCGCCATCCGCTATCCGATCTGCTTTAGTGATGGAATCATTTTGATTTTGCAGTCCAACTGTTCTGTTTTCAGGAAATATGTAAGGTCATTACAGGTAAGTGTGGCTGGCCTGTTTAGGTTTACACGTTTGTGTTTATTGCGAGTGCTACATCCTACCTGCGTTTAATAGCATATGTATGACCTCGCAATAAACACTAATCAATGTGTTAACAGGCCCTAATGTAAAAGCAAGTCACATTTAAGTACCCGTATTGACTTTACCCCTTTGACAATTGTTAATCTTTGGCTACTGTTACAAAGGCGCAAATTAAAATTCGCCGTTTGACCTACACAGAATATATAGTGTAACAAGAACGAATTCAGCCGTCATGGTCATCGATAAATGGTCATTACCGTGCAAACGTAAATGTTCTGGCCATCCGCAGTTTCCTTCATTGTAAAGTAAACGCTCGAGCTTTTTAATTTTACTGTGCCGTTTTAGTAAGGTTATGGCACGTTGAATTTTATAACATTACTAGCGACCCGCCCCGGCTTCGCACGGGTTAACAAATTATATACCTATAAACCTTCCTCTTGAATCACTCTATCTATTAAAAAAACCGCATCTAAATCCGTTGCGTAGTTTTAAAGATCTAAGCATACAGACAGACAGACAGACACTTATATAAGAAATTAAAAATAGGTAACAATGTAAAATAAAATAAAAATGTAATGACCAATTGACCATTCGCATGTATTATGATTGTATCCATGTTTTGTAGTAAAATGTTGTCCTAATGTAATAAATAACTAAAAGAGAAACTCGAGTATCACATCACTATCGAATCAATCATGGGCTGAGCGGCACGATGGTGACGGATGCGAGCGGCCATGATTTGTGGCGTACTATCACAATGTTCCAATCCGATTTTAGACCTTGAATATAGGAAGAAGACTAAATTAATTGTTCCCAGATAATATCTATAATACTACTACAGTTGTTTTAAGTAAAATGGCGGCACTTTTAAGAAAGTTGTAAGTTCATGATTTATTAGGATGTGATTGGGCGTTTTTTTATTTGTTGTCCCCTACACTTTTTTCAACTTTGGGATTTTTTATGTTATTTCTACTCAGAATCACGAGCTCTTTCTATCCTAATAGGAGAAAAAAAGTGTCCTAAGGTTTTTATTTCCATTACGTCACCATTTTTTCATAGTCTTTGTATGGCGGTCGCGGAATGGAAAGATTGAAAAATGTATGGAAATTTTTGGACACTTTTTTCTCATATTAGGATAGACAGAGCTCGTGATTCTGAGTAGAAATAACATAAAAAATCCCAAATTTGAAAAAAAAAGTGTAGGGGACAACAAAAAAAACGCCCGATTACATATTTAAAGTTGTTACTTTAGAGGTTAGTAATATTTATGGTATTTAAGTGTGTGGATATGTTACATGGTTCATCTCAAAGAAGTAGTGAGGAAAAATCAGAAACTATAAGGGACAAAACATTTGAAATGAACCCATTCATACTTACGAGTATAAAAGTAGGCATGAAAATTGTAAATATGCTCGTCCGTCTATCAGTAAGCAGGTATGTTTCAATTTCAGACTTATTGAACAACTTTAATACTTGCTATAAAAAATATTCACAGAGGCTTTAGGCGATGAAATACGAGTACATTTGTGATTTGTAAGAAAGGTTACTTTTGATTGTAACATTATTATTTTGTCTGATATGATATCTGAAAGGTTTTTATATTGAAATACTTTTACAAATTTAAGGATTATTTCAGTAGGTAGCGTCTAGATTGTACTTTGAACTTTGCATGTATTGAATGGATTTTTTGTATTCATTTAAATAGAAAGAAAGTATATTTACTTAAACCGAATTTCAAGTGCTGAGAAATTGTACATTTCGCCGTAAGTGTACCTACTGGAAAGGCGAGAACAAATTAACCATACAATAAAATGTGTATGACCCATTAAATTTCATCATCACTACTTCATTTGGGTTTATTACCTCGCTCGTGTTGAGTACTTATAGTTAAATCCAACCAATTTATCCCAATTACTCCGGAAACCCCATTACATTAACATACTGATTGATTAAAATCGTTAATTTCCATTAGCGTAGGTAAATACACTATAATCAGGTAGTTCCAGGTTCAGTGAAGACCAGTCAACCTCTATAATTTCTATAATTTTATATAAATATAAATTGACTAATTAAAATACTCAATAAGACACACACGTGTCTCGTGTGGCACAACTTTTCACGTCATAAGCGAGAAAAAAATAAATGAGAAGTATAAAATATGATATACATTCATCATCATCACCATCCTGTCGTGGCCGGTTTCGGTCTAGGCTACTGGTATTTGTACTAGTTAGTGAGAGCGACGATCGTTAGCTCTCAGGTGGCTGACGTAGCCTATTTTTGCAGTGAATATACGGCCGCACTCACCGCAGGTCAGCACCCCTATAACAACAAAATTGTAGTTAATTACCGCAGGTGGTCGGGTCTTGTCACGCTTCGCGTCGAGTACCACTCGCCTCAAAGGCTTGCACTTTTGTACTCACTGATACTGATACGCCTCCACTTCGGTCGATCTTGTGCCGAAGTCTCCCAGTGCGATGGTTCAATGTCACATCTCCGCATGTAGGGCTTCAGAACATATTTGTAGCGCAAAAGTTGAATATGATATAAATACATTAGGTAATTAACCTAAGGTAGACTCCACGGGTAGCAATATATCACTCATATCTTAATTTGACACGCTCGAGTAACAACAAAATTTCCCTCTTGTGCTCCCTAACCATAACCTTAAAAATAAATTTTCAACACAATTTTTAAATACCTACCATGACTTCAAATTTACGCCATTTCGGTGATCTTTATTATTCACGAGTCTCTTGGTGCAAACGTAATTCAGGTTTATTCAGCAAAAGATTTCCGTCCATATTCGACTTAACTTCAACCTGAACACGTGCTCGAATGTTTAATTATTACCAGATTCGTTAATTATTACCGGCTTCGTTAATTATTACCGGGCTCGTTAATAATGCGACGGCATCATTAGCGCAGTTAACGGGTTAACCTCGTTATTTTATACTGAGTGTTGGTAATAATTAATTATGGGACAAAGTGGGACACGGGGAACTTATGAGACCATCTGATTCTGTAACAATATTAGTATACTCAATAGCGAACTTAAGTCCCAGCTCTTTTTAAATACTTGCACCAGTTCCATTCGGCATATTTTAAAACAAAGTGACACTGATTCGCTGATATCCAATAATAATAACTTAAACAAATCCTAACACAGGAGTAAGAAAAGGCTTTCAGAGAATATCACACTGAATACAAATTAGACCTATTTATTGGTCTACGTTTACAAAAACCAAAAGATTTCCATAGATATTCGCTTAAAATGCGGATGCCGCAGCAAATCCGCAATAAATCGCAATCGCAGGTGCGATCGCTGTCGCTAAAGCCGCGTCTAGGCCGAATAACTGATGTATTGAGATTACGTTAGGATCGTGTTAGATTGTACGAATGAAGATAAGGAATAGCTTTCTGATTTTGTATTTTTATATCCGTATACCCTTAAAATACTCTTGTAAGGTATATCAAAATATATGTATTAATACATAATGAGTCACTCACATTTAATTTATACCTATAATGCTTAAAGTTGAATTTTACTCGATAACTCTCGATTAGGTTTATCTTTGATACACGGAGGCACGGAAGCACCACGCGATACGCGATACGGCGGCATGTTTTGGAGTATAGCTAATAGATGTTCCCAAATTTCGAGCAATTATCTCTGTTACTTTTACGCCTTAATGGGAGTAAAAGAAAAACATGCTAGAACTTAATTTGCAACCTTCGCCTTCGAACGTTCGCGATAGGCCCTCTGTTGAGGATCGAAGTATTAAATAAACACATTTTATTAAGCTTCGAAATAAATTAAAAGTGGAAAAATTCACTGTCTTGGGTGGGACTTGAACCCACGACCACTGGATCACTAGTACAGTGCTCTTCCATCTGAGCTACCAAGACCGTACCCAATTCAGTGAATATTTCCATCATATATGAGCCCTAGGGAGGCTCATAGCGACATCTACCGTAAGTACTACACTTCCACTTATTTTTCCACTTTTAATTTTTTTCGAAGCTTAATAGCATCGTTCGCAGACGTTTCTGCTTAATACAAAATTAATTTAAACACAGTTTATTTTTATCATTTCATCAGGTCAGTTTATCTACCTATTATGTTTAAGCACAGATATATGTTATCCTTACCAACTCATTGTACCATATTTTAAGCAAATAAAGAATATTATATTATATATATATTATATTATTAAAGAAAAGCTATGAGACCAACCCGGAAATCACGAACACAATTTTGGCTCATTGGCATCTCATCTGCCAAAATGTATGGAACAGCCAAATTATTTTCGCTATTGCGGGATACTTTTGTAGTAAACGTTACAGTATGACCTATAAAATTTGGCTAAGGGTTGAAAAAACAACCATTGTATAAAATCCTTGACACTATTCCAAGCAGATGCAGGTACGCCGTGTAGCGCTAGCGCGAGATACCGATCTCCATCTGCATCCCATTACGATAAAACGGTTTCGGTTTCGGTTTCACGGATGCTCCAGATACCCACGGATTACTACCTACTAGATGGAGAATTTTATGTGTTATACTGGTTCATCATAATAGCGCATAATCTTTTTAGGGTTCTGTACCCAAGGGGTAAAAACGGGACCCTATTACTAAGACTCCGCTGTCCGCCTGTCTGTTTGTCACCAAGCTGTATCTCATGAACCGTGATAGCAAGACAGTTGAAAGTTGAGACAGTACAGTTGTTTCGTCCGCCAACGGAACGCCAGACCGTCAACATCTCCAGCATCTTCTGATGATGCCCCGTAGAGAGGCGAAACACGTGGCGAGTTTTGTACTTTTGGTGGTGGCTATATTTACTTTCCCTGTGGGAGGGTGGGAACACTCATTTCATGTATAAATATGCAATCATAACGGGTTAACACTGATTGACTAGCAAGATTATTTCGCGAATTAGCAAAGTAATATTTTGTTTTAACAGTTTACTATGCGGAGTCTAGTAAGTAGTCTGTGCAGACAGCACTCGCTTGAAAATGGGGAATAAACTTTACATTGCTAAACAATCTTGTTACTTGGAAACCATTTTATTTGCCATCAAGAAGACTAGAATCAGATTGAGATAATTTAAAATGATGCAACAAATATAACATTTCTAGCTTTAAGTATACATTATGTGACATTAATGATATGATACGGATATTAATGACAATCTTATGTTACAAATATTAATACATACTTACACTACATTATTCTAAAATGATAATTTAAATCATAAGAAACTTATGCTAATTATGAAATTTTGATTTAAAGAGTTTTCCGTTAAATGAAAATGCTTTTGCCAGTAACAGTTAACTTATTGGCTTTGGTTTCTCGCCGACATCATCTCTCGCTATCCTAGCAGGCAACCTCGGTTCATATTTTCTCTCCTGTAGCTAATTGGATAAACGACATTAATAGAAGATCAGGTCTTGTAGGTACTTGCAAAGCTTGCGGCTGAGTCGAATGCAACTTTAAATTCCTTCCTAGATAATAGTTATTTGTACAACAAGAGATCAAAGTTTGATATTTCTTCGAGTGCTTATTTTGAGTCCCGTGCAAGCGAAAGATTCTATAATTTAGAATCTTGAGCGTAGTAAGGGACTCAAAAGCGCACGAGATGTAAATAACTTTGATCTCGTGTAGTTCACAAAACTTTTCACCTCAGCAGTGAGAACATATTAGAGAACCCGAAAAATGTATTCCTTCTTCATCACTTACCTCTATTCACTCATGTTTTCTTAAGATATACCAACAATTAAATTTTCACCTCAGCATCTCGAACAAGGGTACTTTGCTACTTAAAAACAGTGAGCAAAATCGAATTTTGCTCACTGAGTGAGCAAAATCGCATTTTGCTCGTTTTGTCTCACTCAGTGAGCAAAATGCGATTTTGCTCGTTTTATCTCACTCAGTGAGCAAAATGCGATTTTGCTCACTGTTTTTAAGTAGCAAAGTACCCTTGTTCGAGCTGATGAGGTGAAAAATATGTTCACTGCTAGATCAAAAGCTATGACTAGTGACATCATGCCTAGCCAGCCTGGCAGTCAACGGCAGGCCCTGACGAAGTGGTGGACGGCCTCGTAGCCTCGGTTCATATTTTCCTCTCTTGTGACTAAGCGGACTGGGCGAGCGGGAGCGGTCCGGCTGTTTCCTCTTCGATGAAGAGGAGCCGCATGATGAGATGGACTTATGAGGGGTCTCTGTGAAGAAAGAGAAGGTATAAGTCTAAGGTGGTATGGTTTTCACTAATGACACTATTGCTATCATGCATACACGGCAAGTAAGTATGCACAATACAATGCGATAACGTTTATTGCATCAAATAAAAACAGGTGATGTAAATGAACTAGGTTACGAAATGCGATCTCTCTGCGAGGTAATGGGGATATGAAAGAAAACAAAACTATGCAGTAGGTAGGCATGCACAATTGCACAGTAGGTACATAAACACGCAAAATAATTCCCTCTGTTTTCATGAGTTTCTTAAATCTATATAACCTTTTGTTGGCTACCACTAACTTTTACTATTAGTTTTTTGGCAAAAGGGGGAAAATATCGTGAGGAAACCTGCAAACTTCTGCGAAGAAATTTGAAGGTGTATGTAGTACCCCACCCGCATTGGGCCAGGGTGGAAAATATAGGCCCAACCTTACCCCTCTCGCGCATGTGAGGAGGCCTGTGTTCATTACTTTAGGGTTCTTTGTTTTCCTCAGTATCTAGGGAATACCGATTAGTATGTAGTGAAATGAAAGGAACCTGCGTGTAGCTTCTAAACATACGGACCAAACTTTAAGAAGACCAATGTAGAAAAAAACAAAAGAATGGAAATGAAATAAGTACCAAGGATATTTACTTGGTAAAATAATCTCAATTTTGCCATCTCCCTGATTAGAACTCGCTAAAGAAAGTCAAGATGTCAACAAAAGTTCTGAAGCACAGGCGAAAGTGTCAAACAGCCAAAAATAGAATATCCTATTTTCGCCTCATTTCAATGGATTAAGGTAAAATGTATAGATACATTATTATTTATGAGAGTTTTTGAGATGTGCGTATTGTGCGTCCCAATTCGTCTTTTAGAAAAGGATCTTTGACATTAGGTAGGTACCTCTACATTGACGCGAGGTATATCTATCTCTGGTATTAGTTTTCGTTGCTAAAAATTATTATACAAATAAATACGTAGAGCGTGTCAAGGGGCCCAGGCCCACAGATTACCAGTTCACCGGACGATTTCAGCCTGTCAGTTAAACGCAAAAGGTGATAGTTCCCAATAAGTGACAGGCTGATATCGTCTGCCGAACTGGTTATCTGTGGGCCCCTTTAGACATGTTTTATATAAAACTACTCTACTTTACTTTGTATTACAATTTCTAACAACGAAAACCACGAAGACATATGTAGACATTTGAATGTCTCTCAGACCACTCAGTTACTTTTAAAACGTATCAATAAAGACATTCAACATAATAAATATTAGCCATTAGACATCAAGGAGCTTTTGAAATCGCTTGAACTATAATAGAAAGCCATTGGAAAATCTGATTTTGAATTTAAAAAGCGAATCATGGACGACCGAATGGTATCACGAAATGCGATTTAATATTAAATGGCCATCGTATGTCCACAAATTTAAAAAGTCTAGTCAGCGTCTTGTAAAATCAGAAATAGTAAATAGTACTCATAGTAGTCGTAGAGTAGGTTTACTGACACTCTTAAGAGGGGGAGGAGGAAGGGGGGGGGGGAGTACCGGAGGAATGCAAAATAGTTTTATATTGAAATTGTATACATTTTAATAAAGGGCAAATGCCATGAAAAAATCAACAATGGAAACAAGTGTATACTTGAAAACGACATCAGGCTCTAATCAAAATAATAAAATGTTACACAGTTGTCTCGATATAAAAGAAAAAAGAAATTATGTCTAGACTTCATTTATTTCAATAGCATACCATAGCAGTATAAAATATATAGCTAGTAATATTGCTGACGGATCTGACGAGCAAAATTTTAAACAGAAATATATTTTCAGAGTAGGTACCTAATTGAGATAAAAGGTAAAAACCCGCAGGATGGCCACTTCTTCCGTAGCAAGTTTCTTGCGTTTTACATCCCTTTTTAAAACGATAACGAACGATATAATTTTCTTCAACCTGTCGTACAATAAAACCGTGATATATTTGTACTCGCTCTGTGAAAATGCGGACGAATCCACGTATTTTGTAGTTTATAGAACTCAATTTGGATACCCTTTTTCCATTGATATGCAAAATAACTTTACCAGGACGTCTACCTCATGAAAAGCTTACTCTTACATAATATTTGCGTGTCGCAAAATAGGGATATTTAAACGTATTTTATTTGTTAGTGTTACCTACACCTAATAAATGAAAAAAAAATTGCGGATTGGGAGCCTGGGAGGTTTACTCAACAGACCACAGCTCTGTAAAAAGATACAGAGGTTTTAAAATTAATATTGACAACGCGCATATCACATCTACAGTTTTATTATTTATCAACGAAATGTCGCTGTCAAAATCTCTGCCAGCGTATTTTTGGGCCATCCTTTTTGTATACCGTCTAAGGCCCCGCTATGCTCCCGGTACTTAGTTTGTATGACGAGAACCGGGAATTCCCGGATCCGGTACTGTATTTGTATAGAAAACGAGTACCGGGAGCACTCCCTACCGCGTACCCATTTTTGTATTGTTTTTGTACGTGCTTTTGTATTTTACTTTTTTATTCATATTACAAACAACCTAACTTAACCCGTGGAGCGCCCTAACAAGACACGTGTGCTAGTAACTAGTATAGGAGTTCCATACTGGGGCGCTCCAGGGGTTAAGAATAAAAATAAATACCTACCAAAAGAGGTAGGTATTACTAGTAAAATGAAATAAATATTAAAAATCATTTCCTCTTTAATATTACATTTCTACTTTAAAATAAAGCTTATTTTTACTTAGGTTACTGTACCTTATCTGTGTAAACGCACACGTAGGCACGTAGCTTTCATTCCACACCCAGTCATGCTTAAACATGAGAGCACTCTTAACCATAAAGCCAGCTCGGCCATCAGGGAGCATCTATCATCTGGCTCGCGCCGTCTTGCTAATGGAATTGCAATCTTTAGGAGAAAGGTGCAGGGCTCGGAACCGGTACTTTTAAAAATCCCTGAAATAGCCCAATATTTTGAATTATTTTATGCTCTTTACGCAGGACTGAATTATTTTATTAAGTTACAACTTTGTATTATTATATTGTCCCATTGAATATGAAATAATAACCCAAAGAACGAAAAAGAACCTAATAATACCGGTATTTTTGTATGGAGCAAATACCGGTTTCTGAGCCCTGCCGAGGTGAGTTGAAACAGAGATAAGTTGAAACGACACTTTGAGACATCTATCGGCCTGATTTTTACTTTAAGATACGTCAAAAATTTGCTAAAGATACGATAATTATGGATCGTATATGTCAGTCACAGCTAAAAAGGCGTTTTTCACTACCTATTTTCACAAGAATTGTCATTATTTCTAAAACAAGACCAATTCAGAAATCTTTCTAGTGCATTTTAGTCTCTAAATGCGGCTCAGAATATCAGAATACACGTTTAAAATCTGTACGGGTTACTCGAGCCCACGGTGTATAGGCTTGTAACTGTTTTACATTTTTTTAACGAGAGATGTTTATTTGAATAGGTAAGTACTTTGGTTTTCGATTCTCGGGGATTTGCGTTAACTTTTCCATTTTTGCCTTTACTTAATATAAAATTTGCTAGAATATAGTTTCCTAATTGTTCGATTATTATGGCAGTAGGAAAGAAACCCGACAGAAAAAACTATTATTTCGGTCATTGCACGAGTATTTGAATGTTACAGGTACCGAAAGGGCTGTGCCCAGGGCCCTGCGGCAGTCCTTCGTTGGCACAAAGCCAGCCCATGCATTTCACCGCCTGGCGCGCCGCCAACGCATTATCACCTCTATCGACGCTTACTTTTTACGGCTGTTTATTGACAAACGTTCACGGGAAATGGGGACTTTTAAATTGAATTCGACGCTGAATAAATATGCATGGCGGGCCAAACACAATGGGGAAATGCGAAGTTTCCGACATTTTTTACACGATATTTTTGACTTTTAATTTGGAATTAATTTTTAAATTTTTTTGCTTGTAATAACAGTCCCAAATAATAATAAATCAGTCTCAAATCATTTGTGAGAGCGTAAAACACAATGCCTAATGATTATTTTAACCCTTCCACTGCCATAAATAACGCTGCATTTTACCGGAAATTATCGGCAAACCTCTGTCAACGTATCGCCTCTATCGCGCATAGACGCTTGCTTTTACAGCTACTCGTATTTACTGACAAGCGTTCACGTTAAATAGGGATTTTTAAATTGAATTCAACGCTGAATATGCATGGCTGGCCAGACATAAAGGGGGAATGGTCGACAGACCAGTCGACAATAAGGTAATACGCGTTTCGTGTTTCTATTTTTTTTTTTCGTAGCACGATATTTCTCACTCTTAATTTAGTAAATGAGTATCAAATTATTTGTGCAAATTTTTAGTAAAATTTGGCAAACCAATATGCTAATATGCAATTATGCTTGGCTGATCAAACACAAAGGGTAGTAGACAATTCAATCTGATGTAAGGAAACGGATGTTTCGGACATATTCATTATTTTATTTTTACGATATTTTCGACTTTAGGTTTTACAAAGATAGTGACTGAATATGTATAATTTATAATAACCATCCAAATTAAGTGTAAAACAAATTCAAATAGCCAGCGAATACGTTGAATATGCATGGCCGAGCTGACACAAAGGGAAATGGTCGATGGTATAGTCGACGGTGAGATGCAACCCAGATGCGTTTCACTAGTTACTGTAGCATTTTATATGAGGGTGAATCAATTTTTTTTGCCAATCGTTGCCATGGCTACGGTCTCCTGGGTCACCAAATAAAATGCTAGTTTTTATGTGGTGAGTTAACGAACAAACTGTGCTACTACCTACTACTGTCCCCTGGCTGACGGAACAGAATAAAAGACGAGAGTTGAGCATTGAGCAACAACAGTCGCTAATTCCTAACAAGTAGGTAATTAACTATTTACCAACTAACCTCCTCGAGTCACGAGTGAGCCGGCAATAAATCACTTTTTGTCAATTTTACTATTCCATTGCTATTTTACGGACTTGGACTGATATTAACGACCTTGGGCCCGTTTCTCAAAAGCTTGTAACTTGTAATACAAGCGGATGTTACTTTTTGACAGTTTTTATTAGAAAGAGACTTCCACTTGTATTACAAGTTACAAACTTTTGAGAAACGGGCCCCTTGTCTTACCGAATCATATTTTAAAGGACACTTATTAATATGATTATGACACACTGTTATGATGTAGTCCATAAGTATCTTAGTCTTTCAAATGATTAATCGCTTTAAATTTCTTCTGAGTGCACAATGAAACTCCAAACACATGTCTAGAACAACAACAGTCGGTAACTCCTAACAAGTGGCATCAACTATTCAGCAACTAATCTCGAGTGAGCCGGGAATAGCGACTGGCTTTTCAACAACTATTCCACTGCTATTTTACCGACTTGGACGGATATTCAAGAAAATGCGAAGGGGATTATTGCGACAGCCGACCAGCCGGGCTAGCACATGATTGGCGCGACAGTATCTCGCGGCGTGATAAACTATCCGTCCCTCTTTTATTAACATAGACGGGTAGTCTATCTCGCCGCGAGATACTGTCGCGCCAATGATATGCTAGGGGTGCAGTTAACATTAATCGTCTTTCAGAAGTATATTTTAAAGAGCACTTTAATTTTAATTGTCTAAGATTGTAGGTATGTGGTTGATAAGTGCCTTACGGCCATCAGGCTTACAAAAGACCACTTTAAACTCCTTCTGACTACATAGTCAAACTCTAAATAGACGTCGAAGTCATATATTCCACTGCAACTTTACTGACTTCGACGATTCACAAAATAAATGATGGCGATTGTCCACTATTTAGTTTAAAGTAGTGCGCTTCGGTTTCATTCATTCGTGAATTATTTCCGGAGTTAGTGGAATACTTGGAATTATAAGTACTTGCCAGACGGTCTGATTAGAACTTTAAGATACGTCAAACATTGCTAAATATACGACATGGACATGGCATACATTTTGTATGTATTTATATCCTTTTTATCTTTTTGGTACCTTGTTGTACATTTTGCTGCATTCGTCACCCTCTTTTCACTTTCTACTCTCATCTACTCAAAGGTTAACTGGAAGAGATCCCTCATAGGGATAAGTTCGCCTATGTACTTCTCACTACTTGTATGTTATTTTTAATATGTCTTTTTGTACAATAAAGAGTTTACTACTACTACTACTACTACATGGATCGGATATGTCAGTGTCAAAAGTGACGTTATTGATTGAAGAAAAACGAGAAACGGGGATAGAATAATAAACACCCAATAATAAATGTAACATAAAAAACGTGATCAAAATTTAAAAAACGTGAGTTAAAGGTGAAACTTCGGCAAGAAACGGTCAATCAAAGTATGGGCCTAAAGTATTAACAAGAAGTCGGATCCTTAAATGGCACCCAATGATCGATCCCTAATGACCCCTGAGTCCCTGACAGGGGACACAGGCTAAAGTAAAAGGCAAAAACATTTTTGAAAGGGAAATCTTTTCGAAGGAATCGTCTGGCAGAAAGTGTCAAGTAGCTTTTTCAGTTATGTACAGGAAATTAAACATTTTAAACATCATAATTTATGTCATTTAGTTATCATGCATTTCGCTCGAACATGTCCGTGTATATATTGCCGCGGGCGAGACACACGACAACTAAGCAACATGATTCTAATTCTAATAACATTCTGATGTCAGTTTACGTTCGAATTGGCCTGTTGGACTCCGCTAGGCTGTAGCATCTGAAGTGTTAAAACTCAAAACTTTTAATGTTTTTCACTGGCAAATTATGTAGCATACCTAATTGAATCTTATTGTTTTCTACAAAGTTTTGAAAAGGTTAAGAAAAAGCGTAAAAACAAGTAAGTTAAAAGAGAAGAGTTTAATTATTTGAGTTAAAAGTTGTAATTTCTTTGAATTTTATTTAAATATCAGAGGAATGAATATAAATTCATTAATATCGTTTTTCTCTAACAACAGATAAAAATATAATAACGTATAGGTATCTTGCGTTCAAGCTTACTTAAGACAATTTAGGTATACCTACACCTAAATTGTCTAACACAATACTATAATTATGTGTTACACTTCCCATAATTGGTATTAGTTTAATAAGTTATCACGATCCTTGTTTCAAGTTTACTACTTACATAATACAGATTATTAATCTGAAAATAGGCGAGATATTTTTGACGACACCAGTTAGACAACAACTCATTTGTTATATGTGTGCGTCAGGTATTCATTTTAGTTTAAATATGCAATAGTTATTTCTTTCTTAAGGGGGCAAAGTTCTTGTTTAATCTAATATTGATACTAGAGCAAGCGAAAGATTCCAAGATTGAACTACAAACGTAGCGAGTGCGGAGTAGCTCCAAAAGTGGAATCTTGATCATTGCGAGGTTTTCAAGGCAAGAGGATTAAACAAACTTTGCTACCGTGTGAAACACAAAAGTTTTCACCACAAAAAAAAACCACACCACACCAACGCGAAGGAAATAAGGTACTAACTGTAAAACATGACAAATCAAATTCAAATGAACGCTATTAAATATTTACCATTCAAAGGTAATTCCACGAGTTAACATGAGGAAATAATTTAAAATTAGCATCTCATTACTGTGTGTAAATTACTTTTTTGAATACCTAGGCTTACATGCATACAGCCAGCAGCAGAAGTTGCTAAGTGGGCGAGGTGTTCAAAATTACCTTGACACGCTCTTATTCTCTTAACAATAAAGTCGTGTCAGGATCATCGCCTCGCCCACTTAGAAACTTCTACTGCCTACTGTACATTAATTTGATAGAAACCGGAGCTCTGATTGATGACATTAATTAGGTATATTAAATGACCGGTGTAACTACCATATCTAATCGCCATTTCTAACAACACCCGATAATGACAACGGTAATGAGCCTCTATGTGACACGTGTATCAATCACTGTTGGTCGCATGTCACGTCAACTGAACCCGGCATACTAAACACATTGATGTTGTTTTGACAACATACCATAGAAGCGGGGCGTGAGTCTCAAGACCTAAACGCGTAAGCGCCATGAATTTTACGGCGCTTACAACGTTTTGATCGCGTGGTGCAGGTTGTGATTGCGACAATTTCATTGTTTGGTATGGCTTCTCTATAGTAAAATAACTCAATGACTGAACCCGGCATACTAAACATGAAGGAAATGATAGGTATTAACTGATCGATTTGTGTGTAAATTGCTTTACCTAACATGTTTTTATTCTTCTTCTTTATTTGTCATGCCCTAACGGACGTCGGCGACCACCTTTGCCATCTCTCTCCTGCTCTTAGCCATTCTTGCCAGTACGGCTGCGTTATCCACGTTCGTCCATTTTTTAATATTGTCAAGCCAGGTGACCCTCCTTCTTCCCCTTCCCCTTTTACTATCAATTTTTCCTTCCAATATTAGTTGTAGTATATTATATTTGTCATTTCTGTATATGTGTCCAAAGTATGATATTTTAGTATGATATATGTTTTTATTACTCTTACTAAAATTACAGTTCGATTAGTCATTGTTTTTTATGATATAGGAGGCAAACGAGCAGACGAAACGCCTGATGGTAAGCAATTACCGTCGTTCATTGACACCTGAGCCTACCGTGAAAACGGAAATTAGCAAATTGCGAGGATCTTTCTCTTTTACTCCAATGAAGGAAAAGGAGAAGGAATTTACACTGGACTGTACCAGACATAGATATATATTATTATGTTACTTGATTTTTCATATTAGGTATTTCAGAATCCGTTTTAAAATGAGAGCGTAACTTCTATTGAAAATCGGCTGTAAACTATAAAACCGGCCAGTGCGAGTCGGACTCGCGTTCCAAGGGTTGCGTACATTAAGTCCGACTCACGCTTGACTGCACATTTCTAATAGGTTTTCCTGTCATCTATAATAGGTAAAGAGCTATTTTGTGTATTTTTTTCATAAACTTAGACCCGGTAATTTCAAAGATAAAGGGGGGGAATTGTTGGACAGACAGACAGACAGACGCACGAGTGATCCTATAAGGTTTCCGTTTTTTCCTTTTGAGGTACGGAACCCTAAAAACACCAGTGGTGATGCATGTGGTGAGCCTCGCTTCGACGCGACATGCGACATATCAAATACAATCGCGTATCACGTCGTTTCGTTATGCTCGTTAGCGAGCCGCTCGACGTCATCCAACTTGGACGGGTTTTAGGTTCTACACAGAAAAGCGAAAAATAGAAAGCTGGTTTACGAGACTGGAAAACGCAGGACGAGTTGGTAAAGAAATAACGTTGAATTGTCTAACGCGGTTAATGTTCCAAGCTGTAATAGTTATGTCATACATACATACATCACTGGCTCAGTTACCCAAAAAGGATCTTCGCCTCTGACACTGACATAAGAGAGCGCCGCCACTCTGCCCTATTCTGCGCCACTTCACGCCAGTTGGGTATTCCGAGGGCGGACAGGTCTGTCATAATCATTTACTAAAAAAAAGTGACCAATTGTGTTTTAGATCCTGTATTTAACCCACATTCCGAAAACTTATATTTGACACGCTAATAAATTAGGCATGTTAAAATTTTATGAACGCTACTACGACCGCAATAATTAAGTCGTAACTGTATTGTATTCCTATTAATTTACTACGGTTGTATCATTTATTTCATAATTTTATGACATTCAATAAAGTATTCTTAATGTTCCATTTGCGGGTTAGAAGTCGTAAAATTTTGTAACACACTACGGGAGGTAATAAATAAATCCTCATATCGCGTATTTTATTTACGTATCGCTTAACCCTTCCAGTGGCAGCCATATTTTTAAAAAGTCTCAGAGGTGCCGGAACACCCAATTCCGGCGTAGTAAAAAATAACCTCGAGTGGCGGAAGAAAGAAATCCGGTGCAAAAAAAATTCACGCATCAGACAGATTTAAGTACCAATAAGTAATTAAGTATGCTTCTGTTGTCCTCTCCTCCCGTTGACGACAAACGCTGGTAAGACCTCGGGATACATTTATATTTATTTAATTACATAGTTTAACCGAAGACGATAATGTGAACGATGTTACTTAGTCCAACCCAGCCACAGATGCATTAACAAAACCTAACCATCTACCAACCCAACAGCAATTTTTCACTGTCTTGAAGACTAATGATATGAGTATATCATTAGTATTTTTTTTGCTGATTTCTTGTTTTCACTCCTCTTGAGCACGTAGCACCCTCATAATCATCACAATGACCTACATCTACCCAACCACCGATATAATACAAACAGTAACAAACCAAATTCCCCGCCTTCCCCCCAAAAGGCGTTCTTCACTGCTTTGGCAACAGTGGCCCAAAGGTTCTCCTTCTCCTGGTCCCTCGCTGTCCCTTCTGCTTCCACCGCTCGCTGCACGGTTTTCTTCTTCGTGATGGTGAATTTGAACTGGATCTCAGTTTCTTCCTGTGTGTGCTTTAGGACGTTGGAGATGCAGGTTTGAAGAGATCCTAAGAAAGACAGTTGTGAAGTTATTAATAATTACGTTGTTGTTGTTACTGTAATTACGATGCACATCCCAAACAGTTAAAATGAGCGTTAATATATATTTTTGTTAAATATTTCCGGTTGTAAGTAGTTTCGCTTATTGTAATTTTGACAGAAGTGAATAAGTTCTTCATCGTCACCCGTTGACCACGCTGTAAAGAGCTCGAAACGTCGGGATGTTTTATAAATTTACTTGTTTAATTTTACTTTGCAATGACAAAATAATAAAATTGTAAAAGTATACCTGCGATATTAGTAGAAAGCGCCGTAATAGCTGTATCAATCCCACCAGGCGTCGCTACACAAGACTTGAAAGACGCGTCCCTATTATCGTCCACCAAACTATTCTTGAGCTCAACAGGACTGTCCTTAAAGTCAATGGCCCTCGGCACGTTGTCAGTTTCCTGGCGGTTGTTGATCGGTGTGCGAGCCATGGTGTCCGGGGTTCGAGTGGTGTTAGGGGTCCGATCCGTGGTGTTCGGGGTTTGGGAGGCGTGGGGGCTGAAGGCGTTCTGTTCGAAGCGGTTGATGAGAGCTTGGAAGCGGGGGTTGACGTTGAAGCGGGCTTTCGTTGGGCCAGGGGTGAGCATGCGTTTTGGTTTGCGGAACACTGGAAAAATGTTAATTTCATGTCAAAATTAATTTAGGTACTGTTTTTAGAAATTTAAAGAAATCATAAGTAATTAGATGCTTTTGATGGCTGATGGAACCGCAAATTATTGCAATAATAATAGACCTTATATTGTTACAATAACGTTAAAATTCGATTCATAAGCGTTGATAGCCTAAGTATTTAATAGAATCAGGCGTTACTTTGCGGAAATCGGTCTTCTTTTTATTTGCCTTATCCCACATTAGGTACGATCGGCTCTCCTTATCCTTCGGTGCCAAGACGATGAGATCTGTTCTGAGTTGTCGGGTTGGGTAGTTGTCAGTCACACTTCTCAGTCTAGGCATGCTGTGGGACTGCTCAGTTGGTTCTGTGTTCTTCAGGCGGTTCTGCTGGCATTATTGTCGGTACTAACCTCTTTTAAGCCGCGGCTCAGGCTGGAACACAGTGTCGTCAGCAAACTTGACCCGCTTGGTCCTAGTATCTTGCTCTGCACTCTCGGCGCTGCCCACGCGCCGGCTCGAGATGATGCTCTTCAGCTTAGGCTTGCTGCCAGACTGCTCCGTATGTTCGGTGTTCTCCTCGGTTGGCTCAGTTGGTTCGGGCTCGGTCTGCTCTGTTGGTTCCTCTGTCTATAACGATTCAAATATAAGCTGTTCTTAAACCAAAATAAATATTTGCTTGTATACTAATACTTAAACAAAAAAATTGAGATTAAGAAACCGAATCGAAAATAAGTATTACAAAGCAGCTTCGTCTTAAAACTGTTTTCCAATCACTCTAGACAATGATACAAACTCTTTTATATTTCGGATTTTATAAGAAGTATCATTAGTAGCCCTCACGTGCATTGGGATAACTTCGAAAGCGGGGTAAGTTTGAAAATTGCAAATATCTACTAAACTAGAAGCACTTTCAGCTGTAGCGACAGTAAGTAAGATGCAGATGGCAAGCGTTGCAATAGCGTAAGTGTTGCTAAAGTATGAAGTGCTTATGGTTTTATAGATATTTGACTTCATCATCATCATCATTTTAGCCTTCGGTCGCCCACTGCTGAGCATAGGCCTCTCTTCTTGTACGCCACTTGTCCCGGTCCTGTGCTGTAGATATTTGACTTATTCATAATTAACCCGCTTTCGAAGCTACTCCAATACTCCAATGCATCTTTCGATTTAATTAAGTAGACAAATCGCGTTGCGATGAGTTTCATTATCCCACGGCTATTGTCGAGCGTCCGCGCGCGAAACGCGATTCCAATCCAATCTGATTGGAAACAACTTTTACACAATTGACCACTTTTCTGACGAAAAGGATGAATTACTGATTTGAAATTGATTCACGATTGTTCGTTAAGCTGGGATAGATTTATGGAATCATGGAGATTGTGATATTTGTCATTGCGTTATTGGTGCATCTTACTAAAAGTATAAAGAAAGATTATAAATGATTTTATCAGTAGGTATAATAATATATATTAATCTGAGTGTTGCTCTCGTGTGTTCCGCAGTAACTTCAAATTAAGCTTATTATCATTATTAGGTAAGTATCACTAGTTTCATTTTAGTGATACGGGGAAGGACTTTTAATAGGAAATTACATATTTTTCTTTTCACATTCACAAAAAAAGTTGAATTTATATAGTTATTTGTACAACAAGAGATCAAAGTTTGATATTTCTTCGAGTGCTTATTTTGAGTCCCGTGCAAGCGGAAGATTCTATTCTAATTTAGAATCTTGAGCGTAGTAAGGGACTCAAAAGCGCACGAGATGTAAATAACTTTGATCTCGTGTAGTACACAACATTTTTCACCTCAGCAGCTCGAACAAGGGTACTTTGATTTTTAAAAACAGTGAGCAAAATGAGATTTTGCTCACTGAGTGAGACAAAATGACATTCAAGTGACCTTTATAGTCAAATGTCATTTCAACATGCGGGGTCTAATACAAGTTCGAAATACTTGGGTTCTATTATCTCTGTCCCTTTCACACTGTTAGCAAAAAGAAACACAAAAAAAAATTAAAACGACATTCAACGGTATATTCACGGTTTATAATAGACCCCCGAAAAATTTCAGACCGTATCGTTCCAAACCACGTAGGTACGAGTATGAATTCTTTATAATTAATTAATAAAAATAAAGTTTTAGATTTGATAAAAACTGATAAAATACTATATTTTAGTTATTTTATTGTACAATTAAAATAATGAACTCAAAAAATACACAGATCATCACGCAAAATTAGTTATTTTACTTTTAATAATTTCTACCATAATTGACAAATCCGTGACGTATCCGCAATTCGGACCGTATCTTACAAAGATTTTTTTTTACAAAAAAAAGTTGTCGATTGAAGTGTCAGTTGATGTTTGTTATTTCCATATTATTTTACTGAAATTGATTATTACGTTTTGTTTTTGTGTTCCATTGCGGTAATTAAACTTAATTGTTTGTATATCTTAAGAAAATATGAGTGCCGTATTAAGTGATGAAGAAGGATTAAATTTTTCAAGTTGTCTAATAGGTATGTTCTCACTGCTCAGGTGAAAAATATATTTTCTAATGTAGCTACTTTACTATTGCTATTCTCTTTTAAATTGTTTTGAATGGTTATCGAATCTTAAGCCAGCTTTTCAGCTAACACAATTATGAAAACACTTGATAAGCGAAAGCCTCCCTAATTTAACAGGTCGTTGAGTTCTAATTCGCAAATTGCATGCAGTCGGGGCACGAACGCGAAGGAACGCTTCGAACCGTGACTTGTCTTATACAAGCTACAAGCGTGACTTTACATAAGGCAACGTTCCAAAGGCGAAAGCATTGCTGGCGGCTGTGCTGGCTAGCAGGATGACAATCGTACACTGACATACGCTAAACGAATAGAAAAGATGTATCGAGATGTCATATGACGACGACACTGACTATTAGTTTAGATCGGACAACCGTTGATAGATGACAATCGTTGATAGATATCTAGATCGTTGGTAGATAGTTATCTATTAATGATTGTCATCTTGGGTAGGCCCTCTGTACAGGATTGTAGGTTATTGAATGCTGCGGGAAACGTTCCATGTCAATGTTCCCTTATATTGATTGACGGATTATTTGAACGTTCCAATCGTGGCAGCAATGCGGCAACAAGGGCATCTTAACTTATCAAAGTTATCAAGGAAATTAAAGGTTCATGAGCGGCACACATATCGTTGCTATCAAAACATTGACGCAATGCTGTCACTGTCATTTTTCTTTCACATTAGCCGTGTCAACACTGCAACAGTAAAACTTGATGCAGTTGCCATCCGAATGTAACCTACTCAATGACATAAATCCCGTTTCCTGCTGCATGCAACATCCTGCAATGCAGCACAGCAATGCCTTCTCAACCGGAATGTAACCTTTATACAGTTACCAAGTGTGACTTGTCTTATGCAGCAGTGAAGGCGCGAAACGCTTTGTTATACAAACTAATGTGCAAATTAGGTTGTCACTGTAAATTACCTCGATTGTAAAACACTAGCATTTGCAGCGAGCCGGAGGTAAAAGCGGCAGTGCAATCTGAGATGTTATTTATCTCTGCCTTCACACCAGTGAAATGCAAGAAGCGCGTTGCGGATTCATTATAAAAGAATTATTTTTATGGGACTAAGTTCTCGTTACGATAAAGTTATGGTGTGCGACAAAACTAAACTTGTTGCAATAAGAGAACATTTTAAAGACGCACAGTCTCCATGTTCTATTTGTGTGGAGAACAGCGCTCATCAAGTGATGAAGATCACGGATTGTGACGGAAAAGTTGGTGTCACGAACATCTTACCCTGTTATCAGGCTGAGGGCTGTCAGCCTGCTCGATCTCTGATAGCGGCGAATCAGTCTGTGTGGAGAACATGGCCCATCCTCCCGGTACGGCGTGAGTGGGGGTGCTCGTGGTCACCGCTAATGCAGCGGCAGCGAGGGATTGTGGACGGGAATTCGGTGTTGTCATCTCTGCTTCGACTGAAATCAGATCAGGGTAATAATTTGGCTCATAGAAACGCAGTTGATGATGTGTCAATGCTGTCCCATTACAAATAACTGCCATAACAGCCATTGATAAACTCATTCAATTGTTACGGTACCTATTCTCGCGAAAAAATCCCAAAATCGCCAACAAATTTTTCAATGGTTATTATTTTATGGCTGTTGTTTATAGTGTTACAGCCGTTACAGGAGAGAAAATACATAAGGAATGGTTAACCACATTGGACATGCTCAAATGCAATATGTTTAAAAAATCAGTATTATTTTACTGAAACATTAATACCTACTTAAAGCGAAAGGTTTCTACTGATTCAAATTAGTTTTAATAAAATGTTATTAGTTTTAATTTTATTTATGTAGAGTGTAACACTCACCAGTCCCAGTGTCAAGGTCCGGGGACCCGTGGCCCTCCTCGTCTATCGCCTGCTGCCGCGCTAACAGTAGTTTCTTCACGTGGGGAGCCGCGCTGCGTTTATGTAGGTAGAGTGTAACACTCACCAGTCCCAGTGTCAAGGTCCGGGGACCCGCGGCCCTCCTCGTCTATCGCCTGCTGCCGCGCTAACAGTAGTTTCTTCACGTGGGGAGTGGCGCTGCGCTTCAGGCGAGGCGTCTTGGGCGCCGCCGTGCCGGTGAACGATACCTTCCAATATTCAAATATAAATTGTATTGAGACATAGGTATTTACTAACTAAAGTCTTGATTTTCGAGATGCGATTTAGATTTGTGGATGTACTGCACGCTGTTAACCCTTTTCAAGGCAGCACAAATCTACAAAGTTGTCATAAAAATCCACTACTCCCACATAAGCTAGGCACATATCATAATTATATTCCAGAAATGACTAAATAATACTAAAACATAGTGCATTCAGTATTTACCTTCGGACTCGCGTCTCCATCTTCCGGCTCCGTATCACTGGGTTCATAATCAACTAAATACTTCCTCCTGACTATAGGAGTGATAACAGCTGTCTTATTACTCTTCTCCACTTCTTCCCCACTCTTATCTTCAATTATCTTCTCATATAGCGAATCAAAGCGCTCGTCTGCTACCTTCAAACTCGATTTACTAAAAATTAATTTAAAAAATTTATTTCAGTTACAAAATAAATAGGTAAATAAAATGTTGGTTATGTTAGAGTGGGCGACGCATGTCCTGGAGGAGTTGTAGGCGTCTGCAGATTACGGTTATCGCTTACCATCAAGCGGGCCTTATGTTTTTTTGCCGCCAATGTGTTATTCTATTAAATAAATTAATATAGTTTAAATTTTATAATTGTTAATATCTCCTAGTAGAAACTAGAAAAGATGACTTTTAATCTTATTTTGTTACGACCTTGAAGATCACTTACGCTGATTGGTGCATGCCAAATGAAGCGAAAGTAAAGTCTTGCGTGAGAGCGCCAATCAACCAAGACCATCGTCAAGATCATATCAAAACCAATGCAAAAACGTAAAAGTTTTTAAACCTGAATCTGAAGTAGATACTTATTTAGGTATATAAATTACCTGTGGTCCACCAATTCTGATAGGCTTGTGCATTTGTCTATGTCAGCCAACTCATCCATGGTTGTAAACACCTTCTCGCACTTAGTGCAATGCAGCGGTAGATGCTCCTGTAAGTGGATGAGGAAAGCCGGGCAAAGTAGGTCCGGTTGGCAGAGGAAGGGGTTGTCGCGGCAGATGGGACAGTCGAAGAGGAGGTTGTGGGCGGTTCGCTCGTGTCGGCGGCGGCAGTCGGCGCAGCAGAATACGAGTTGGCAGACTATACAGGTCACCTAGAACATACTTAGGGTATTTGGACAAAGCTTGGCAGTTGCGTCATTACAGGACAAGAGTAACGCGAGTCACCATTATTCATTATGTTCCTTTTATTGACATTAAGTATCATAATACTTATTATACTTCAATAGTTCTCTTTGAGTAATAATTTATCTCCAAGTAAGTAATTAGTGTTATTTTTTTATCTCTAGACGTATAGACACTTTTGTTAAAAATTCTGACTGAAAACGTAATTTGCATAACTTTTTCTGGAATTGAATTTGACGTTAACCTGAATAATCGAAACTATTTTTTTACGTGTAGGTAACTCTTCAATTACGACTTAAAGGACAATTAAAATACTCGAAGGTATATCGTCTTAGAGGATAAAGTTCTAATTGTCCTTCATCCTTCGCATTGGGCTAAGTGGGCAGTGGGTCAAGTAGACAGAGTGGGCAGTGGGCTTGTGGGCTTAATCGCTCACGCCCAAGAGAGACGTAATGGACAACCGCCTGAGCCCACTTCGCATTCCATTGATACGTAGATAAAAACAGCGAGTGCTCTGTAGGTAGACAAACGCTGATATTAGGTACCTAATATTTATTATATACATTGGATCAGAAATACCTCGCGAAGCAGGTGAATGTCTAACGGGTCAATTCGAGTTTTAGTTATTCGATCTGTTTCCGATATGATACTGATCTGTCAGTGTCAAAAGTGACATTTCTTCAACCAATAACGTCACTATTGTCAGAACAAGAGTGAGCGCAGATCAGTTCGAGCAGCTCGCCTGCTTAGTAACTATTACCTACTACTGATGACTACACAATCGCTTGAAACGTACCTCTGGTAATTATAGGCACGTCGTGTAACATCTGTCAATATCATAGTGTAAACCTTGTTTCCTCCAATTGAGGGGGGATTTAATTAAATCTTCTCAGGGCAGAGGTGTAGGGTTGAAGCCGGTGTAACTTTATTTGACTTCCATAAGCGCATTGTAATTATGCCTACTTGATTAACTATCTTTTATCTTATCTTAATCATCGGGATATAATTAGCCGAAATTAATAGCAGACTACGATGAAAGGTACACGGATTACTCGTATGGTTGACTTAGTATACAAACAATTGGATCCACTAATTTAGTAATTTAGTCTATTAGCTTTTTTAATTTTCGTTTACCGTAATATGTCTCTGAAATTTGTAGAACAGTGAGTTAGGTAAAAGAAAGATCATGCTAAAAATAGTAAATTCATATTAACTAGTAGAACTAATATGAGAATACTGTATAAGTGTGTAAAAATTGGCATTATATTTAGTAGCGTACTTTCATTCATTTATTTGTATTGCCAGCGACAAGACAAGATATTAAACACATTTATTTTGTTTTCATCACCGCTGGACAGAAAAAGAAATATGCTTTATGATAATATGTAAGGTCAATGTGGCCAATTCCGTCATAGGGACCATTCCGTCCACGAGCGTATATTTCTTTGGTTTTCAATCGTATAGGAAAAAAAACCATTTGCTTTTGATTGCTGAAACTAAAAGCAATCGCTGCTTGTTTATGAATTTATCAATTTTGTTCGTTGTTCCAGAAAAACGCTAATGGTCGGAATAGTCCCTATGACGGAATTAGCCACATTGACTTTATACCAAATTTCAGCTTAATCGGAAATCGGGAATGACCAGTGGCTACTTTGTTCTAGTCTGCTCCACAATTCAGGATAGTAATTGAGTTGTTGACCTATTTGCGAGAGGCCGTAATCGCCTTCGGCACACGGCACGGCGCGGGACGGTGACGGATGACGTGACGACATGATGCCATTCACTGTTCAAACTGACACCTTATTGCAAATACATAAGGTCCATCGATGGTCAGTTAAGACTTAAGAGTGTTGCTGTTAATACCGTTTGTTGGGATAGTACGAATTTTATGAGGTGATTTTTTGGGCCTAAGCCCTGATCTGATAAACAAAAGATATTGTTTCTTTACAGAATCTTATTGCGAGGTTTCCACCAGAGATATTGCGAGGAGGCATGTCGAGTGTGTTTGTTAAGAACCAATTGAATCACTTAATTTACCTAACCTCGCTCAGCGCAGCTGTTGTGTATAATATAATATTGTTTCTTATAAACACGTCCTTCGCTACGCGTCCTCGCACATCTCTAATGGAAAGGCAGCCTTACCAGGTTATCTGCAAGACAGATGGCGCTGACAGCTAGTTAGCATGCAACTGACCTTGTAACCGGCTGGGTTAAGCACGCGTGGCTGCTATAACTCAGGCGCGTCATTTCATTACCGGCACAGAATGTGTTGAGCAGTAAGTCAACTCCATATTATTTTAGTCATAATACTCGTAATAAAAGTCAACGTCCATAAGCCTTTGTCAATAAATAATAATACGTGCGTACAAACGTAAAGTTACATACGAAATAATTTAAATATTTATTTAGAACTTTATTAACATATTGAGTAAACATACAAATTATAGACTAAAATAAACCTAAGAATGAGTAAAACTAAATAACTTAACAAATAAAATATTACCCCCCACTCTGATTATACCCCGGACCAAATGTGCCAAAAATACTGGCGGCATTACCTCGCTCAATGGCCAGTGATATCTGTTGAACAAGCAAAGAATCAGAGCGAGGGTCGCAGCCCCTATCCCTTAAAACTTCGCCCTATATACCTACTTAATAAAGGCTTTGGCCTCGGCACACCACCACACACACATTTACGAAATAATTGAATTTTCTTCTGTACTCTTTCCTCCGGCCAAGATTCCGTTTGGGCACACGATAGAAATCAGTCATGTTACTGCTTGAGTTATGCATGTACTCATTGTGTTCGTAGATGGAGGTCCGATAGCCAACATTTTTAACGCTTGTTAGATGGTATCTAGGTGACCTTTAACGATCGTGTGTAGACGCCATCAATCCTGGCCAATTACTAGAACAAACAGTTTGGGCTTTCCTAATTAACAGTTATACAGTGTGTAAATCCAATATGGGCGAATATTTAAACTGTTGTTAGCATAGGACCTAAAAAGTATATTGAGATAGATTTGACTTAGAAATGCAATGAAAATTTTAACCATACAAAATAATTCGGCCCGCAATGTAATACACCACACAAGTTACGGAATACGAGCTTTTTAAAGTAACTGTCAACGCTTGTTGGCAGTTACAATAAAAAGCTCTTATCTCGTAATGTCATGCCATATTATGTTTCTTAATGTTTGCAGTACATTGCTGCTCGGTACATGTGAAAAAAAAATAATTACGGGGTCATAATTAAGTGTAACTTAAAAAACTTCTTAATTCATGATTAGACGGGTAAATTCTATATCTGATTTAATTTATTGCCCGTATTGGACTTACACACTGTATTTTTAACATAGTTTATTACCTACTTCACCAAGGTCTAAATGTTTAGTATTTCCTTTTCTACGAGTATATATGTATTTAATAAATGTGCCCGCGGGTTTTCGTAAGGTATGAGTAATTTTTTCTACTTTCCCGCAACAGTCGTAGAGTCTGTGCGGAAAGAGAAGAGTCGTGGAATGTATGGGGCCCAATACAATCCACGACTCTTCTCTTTCCGCACAGACTCTAATTTACAAAACCAAGTTGAAATCATGGTATTTTGTGCAACAGGTACTTACCTAATAAGGGTTATTAAAATTTAAGGGCCGAAGTTACAAAAAGAAACAAAGTTAAAAGTTTTGTAAAGAGAGGCTCAAGAATATTAAGACTTAATTATGTATTGTTGCACACAATAGTTTTTCGTGATGGATTTAAATCATCGGTATACTTATTCTTGAAAGTAATTAAGGTAACTGCCATACGCGTCACGCCCCCGACAAAGAAAACCTTTTTGCCGAATGCCCCTAAAAAATAGGATAAGTATCCAACCCTAAAATGTAACGTTATCAACATTATTCCCAATTTCACCAAAACCTAACAATAAGGCTGTGAAAAGGTATGCGACAGAATTATTTTCACATTTATATAAAAACTCCTATTAATAATTCTCTGGTTCAGTAGATTTCTATTTCATAACAACATAAATTCCCGGATCATGGCGATATCTGCGTGGCTTGCGGTAAAATGTTTACTTTTTATTCATAATATTCACCACAATGGTGCGAGTGACAGATTAGCTCTGATACATACGGCATTTTGAATCCCCAAAACTAGCGCTCAGCTCACCTTCAGTGTAAGTAAACAAAATTTTAAGTGCCCTATAAAATGTTGGGTAATAATGTTACCCTTCTACATCATGAACAAGTTTTATGATTTAGTAAACATGCATTTCGTCACCAAAACTCACTATTTTAAAATAATAACTATTAGTATACATGCTTTTGTTACGGCTCTGCTATTTCTTAAGATAATTTTTAGTGATATTTATGTTTAGAATACAGAGACAAAAATGTAAATGCAAAATCCAGACAGTACACGAGACCCGAACAAACCAACAAAGTAACTTTAAAATCAAATCTTGAGCATCAATTTGTCCTATGTGTAAGCACCCATTTAGATCTGAATTCGGACAGTAGCTGCCTTAGCACTAAGCTGCCTTAGCACTATCTATGACTAAGTGATCTGTGACCTGAATCGTGGAGCGTTCATTATTTACGCCACATGTGAGAATTTCCATTGTGTACGGTTTATTTATTTTATTAATTACTGATAACTTTTTATTGAGTACATACTTATACTGAAAATATTCCTTATTGTCGCCGACCTTTAGTAAATATTGGGCATTATATCAAGGACCTTTAAACATACAGTGTAGGGTCTAGGTACATAATTATGATATGTGGGAAATTATTGATTTACGATTTTCTTATTTAACGTCCTGAAAAAATCTAGATCAATATTATTATTCAGTAAAAAAGGCTAAGGGGAAGGTTATTCGTAAACCAATGATTAATTTACGGCCTCCCATCTTATTAGACAGTAGTGAGTAGTGACCCTGAAGCTGAAAGTCCTGGATTCAAATCTCGGTAAGGGCAATTTTTTTATCCTCAATGTTTATTGCGTAGTGCAAGTTTTGCTTAGTTTGGGGCTAGGTCAATCTGTTGAAGCTGGTCGTTCCTTCGCATAGGTATAAAAAACCGGCCAAGTGCGAGTCGGACTCGCGCACGGAGGGTTCCGCACCATGAACAAAAAATAGAGCAAAACAAGCAAAAAACGGTCACCCATCCAAGTACTGACCCCGCCCGACGTTGCTTTACTTCGGTCAAAAATCACGTTTGTTGTATGGGAGCCCCACTGAAATCTTTATTTTATTCTGTTTTTAGTATTTGTTGTTATAGCGGCAACAGAAATGCATCATCTGTGAAAATTTAAACTGTCTAGCTATTACGGTTCGTGAGATACAGCCTGGTGACAGACGGATGGACGGACGTACGGACGGACGGACAGCGGAGTCTTAGTAATAGGGTCCCGTTTTTACCCTTTGGGTACGGAACCCTAAAAATAAGCAGGGCTTGATCTAAAATTAAGTGCATTTAGCTTAGATAAATACTTCCGCTACTGTTTCCTGCAGCATCATAAATAAGCAAATACCGTAATGTACGAGATCAGGGCTATAACCGCCGAAATCGAAGTTCGTAAATTGCGGGCATCTTTCTCTGTCACTAATTACGCCTTCCTTGGAGTAAAAGAGAAAGATCCCCGCGATTTGCGAATTTCGTTTTTAGCGGTAGGCCCTCTGATCCATCCCACATCCATCGTTCCACAGCCTCCGGAGATTTCCATGCACTTCCTTATCTGCGATTTCTTGAATTTCCCGTGTGCACTATTGTGCACACCATATTTTGAGAACCCTACCGTATTTTCGTTGACATAGGTGAATAGACTACGCAAATGCAAAACTATCACGAGTTATCGTGAGCCCTGAAATTAAGTGTTCATTTTAATAAAATTGTATTTGAACCCGATTCGTTAAGCTATTTCTGCCGGGGCATTCCAATAATCCGCATGATGATGATGATGATGATGATGATCCGCATGATGCCAATATGATAGTAAAATTTAGCTTAAAATCAACGGTATGAATACAGATTTCTGCAAGTTATTAAGGTAGCTGGCATACGCATTACGCCCCGGAAATGTAGACCTTTTTGTGGAATACCCCTGCTGCTCACATTCCTAACATCATTTACAAACTTCCGCACATGCGGTGTCTAGATAGATTGCTACTATAATATTTATAACATCCCGTAACAACCATTATGTAAATCCGGCCCACTTTTCACGGCGGATGTAATTCATCCAAATCTGCGCAGCCGTAACGGGTTTATGGATAACGATAAATATGGATCTTTCGGAACATCAGCGGTTTTACGCGAATGTGCGAATTCGCGATAGACTTGATTTACGCCACACGTTGTATATTAATGTTATACAGGGTGTTTTTCAACCCTCAGCTCATAGTCTGCGAGTTGAATCCAAAGTCAAAGTGAAATCGCGAAAGAAATATCTCGAATATCCGTTTCTTACATTACATTCGGAGCGGTAAGTTTTTCATTATTTCAACCATTAGGTAATATCTATTAAAAGAAAACTGTCTCGTTTTGTTCTACCCCCGTAAGGTACAGTCACCAGCATAAATATATGACTGGGCAGCCGTGCAAAAATATCTGATGGTCCATTGGAGACATAAGTATATGACGACACTACCTCGGTAAAAATATGTGATGCCTTGTGGCCGGCAAAAATATCGTTAGTCTGTATCCGCATAAATATCGGATCGGGTCGCTTAAAAATATTTGATTACTCATAAAAATCAAAATTATCTGATTACTCTCATCTGGCGTATGTATGGAAAAACGATTTCGCGTTGCGGGTACCACGGTAGGTACTGGAGTGTTATTTATTTCATCCAGTATGTAGTAATGAGTAGAAAGCTGTCTCGTTCTGTTCTAAGCCCGTAGAAGGCACAGAATGAACTAGCGTCCCTAATCGCCTTTGCGGTGCGGTACCGGAGTCCGGTAATGTCGGGGCGACACGTTTTCGCTCTCCCCTGACGTCATAATCGCGTCAGCGGGCCGTTACTCACGACCGAGGCTTTTAGTCACACTATTCACTGACAAATCTTAAACCTTGTTGCGAAGAGAATAAGGTCCAACAATGGTTAGGTTAAGAGTGTTGCTCTTAGTATGTAGGTATAGCGCATTCGGAATTTGAAAATGTGAACTAAAAAAAAAACATACAACCGAATTGATAACCTCCTCCTTTTAGATTTGGAAGTCGGTTAACTAGATGTCATGATAAAAGAAAGTGACTAAGCCCTTCGGTGGCCAAGGCTGAAGCTAATTTTTAAACGATATATAGAAATATACATTATTTATTTGCGTGTAATGTGATACAAATTAGGTGGTAACATTTTCTATAAGATCCATGTATCGCTGACAAGTGTTTGAACTATTCCCGTATTCTTGTGCATACTAGAACCGAAGCTAATATTCACCTACCTAAATGAGTTAGTGGACCAGTCCAGTACGGCTACCATCAGTTTGTCACTGACATAAACGCCGTCGAGAACGTAATTTACTTTCAATACATTTCGCTCGTACTCGCATATTAGTGCAAACGAGATGTATAGAAAGTAAATTACGTTCTCGATAGCGTAAATGTCAGTTTTGACACTGTCAGTGACTCATGGTACGGGCTCAGTATGAGCCATTACTTTGTTCGAAATATAAAATTAGAAAATACTTCAAGAAATACAACAAAAAGTAATATTTATTACAAATATGAAAGTTTGCATTGCCCCTTATCTCCAAAAGTGGCTTAAAATTTTGGTAAAAATATACAGACAATAAAAACTATTAGAAATCTACGGTCAAGCAAGTTGCATGGTCGTAAGAGAAAAAAAAAGCGGCCAAGTGCGAGTCGGACTCGCCCATGAAGGGTTCCGTATTTAGGCGATTTATGACGTATTAAAAAAAAACTACTTACTAGATCTCGTTCAAACCAATTTTCGGTGGAAGTTTACATGGTAATGTACATCATATATTTTTTTTAGTTTTATCATTCTCTTATTTTAGAAGTTACAGGGGGGGGGGGGACACACATTTTACCACTTTGGAAGTGTCTCTCGCGCAAACTATTCAGTTTAGAAAAAAATGATATCAGAAACCTCAATATCATTTTTGAAGACCTATCTATAGATGCCCCACACGTATGGGTTTGATGAAAAAAAAAATTTTGAGTTTCAGTTCGAAGTATGGGGAACCCCAAAAATTTATTGTTTTTTTTCTATTTTTGTGTGAAAATCTTAATGCGGTTCACAGAATACATCTACTTACCAAGTTTCAACAGTATAGTTCTTATAGTTTCGGAGAAAAGTGGCTGTGACATACGGACGGACAGACAGACGGACAGACAGACAGACATGACGAATCCATAAGGGTTCCGTTTTTTGCCATTTGGCTACGGAACCCTAAAAACATTGTTAAAAATGAGCAAAGTCAGCAAAGTACCTACGGAACCCTTGGGCCGCGAGTTGTATTCCCAAGAGACCGGTTGTTTTGGTACGGAACCCTAAAAAATTATCATTTTCTCCAATACCATAAGTAAAGTACCTATAATAAAAATAATTTTGATAAAGTATGTACAATGAACAACTATTATTCGGCTAGTGTCAATCACCGGGACATTAACGTTCAAACTTTCATAATTTTGTAGTTTCTAATAATTTGTCGACTAACTTTTGATTATAAAATGTTTAATAATTACAAAGTTTCACAATTAAAGCCCTAAATTGAAATTTTGATGTTCTCGCTTAGCCGAAATTGGAAATTTAACACATAATAAACGTGAAATACTTACTATTTCGTATCATAATCGAACGTTATTTTGACGTATGTTTTAATAGATTATTTGATGGTTAAACAACTTAACAAGTTTTGGCGAGTTCCTGATATTTCACATGCCTTCTTCACGGAGTAACTGACGTTTTAAAAAATACGTGTACGAGTATTTATAATGTAAATTATCATGTTAAACTTGAAATAGCTATGACATATAAGCTAAGAAAGAGATATGAGCTAAATAAGACTAGGTATAAATAGTAAGAAGTTGATCTTACCTCAGGAGGACATTTCATTTTGAATCCGGGGCACCATCACTGACCAATATTCATTAAAACGCGTAATTTTATTCAAATTCAAGGTAAAATATCTTACAAAGCACGTAAATAACTTATTTGTTTGAAAAACACGTAAAGATTATATTTTAATAGCATCAATATGGAATACTACTGATTGTCAATATCGTTTTAACAGTCTACCTTCATTTGGCAGTCATTCTTAGCTTAGATGCGTTTCGTTTCACGCAAAGTATACAATTTTAATCCACTGCAAGATGAGATGACCGGTGGGATGCGTTAGTAGAACATATATTACATATATTATTGCAACAATACGTGAAAAACATTCCTTAGTGTAAAATACGGAACCCACGAATCATAAATATATTACTAAAATTATTTTTATTTCTATTATTCGCTAGCAAAATTGGGGACAAGCAAACCTAACAAAACACTCGTATTTTTGCGAAACCTAATTGTTCCATGCTCAGCGGAGACAATAACGTACGAGCGTAATTACATAACCCGTGTAACATATATGACACGGCATAACATAACAAAATTACCGATACCTAAATAAATGTATACCCTTTTTAGGGTTCCGTAGCCAAATGGCAAAAAACGGAACCCTTATAGATTCGTCATGTCTGTCTGTCTGTCCGTCTGTCCGTCTGTCCGTCTGTCCGTCTGTCCGTCTGTCCGTCTGTCCGTCTGTCCGTCCGTATGTCACAGCCACTTTTCTCCGAAACTATAAGAACTATACTGTTGAAACTTGGTAAGTAGATGTATTCTGTGAACCGCATTAAGATTTTCACACAAAAATAGAAAAAAAACAATAAATTTTTGGGGTTCCCCATACTTCGAACTGAAACTCAAAATTTTTTTTTTCATCAAACCCATACGTGTGGGGTATCTATGGATAGGTCTTCAAAAATGATAATAATAATCCTCTTACTTCATATACACAATACAAAAAGCCACAATCTTAAATACATGCCGGTTAACTAGGAAGTTTTTAACCTCGTCGACCATAAATGATACCCTGTAATTATTAATTTTATTATGCTTGGCCATGGCCCGCATAATAAACAAACAACCCTTGAAAAAGGAGATATATAAAATATCAACCATAAATAATAATAATAATAATGCGCCAGTTCTCGAGAATGGTCGTGCCACGCTCTATTGGGATCGATCTATCATCACTGACAGGACTATTGTAGCCAATAAGCCTGACATTGTGATAATAGATCGAGCGCAACGCCGGGCCGTGCTCGTTGACATCACCATCCCCCATGATGAGAATCTCGTGAAAGCCGAGAAGGACAAGTCCAGTAAGTACCTAGACTTGGCTCACGAGATAACCGCCATGTGGGATGTTGATTCGACGATCATTGTTCCGATAGTTGTTTCAGCGAACGGTCTAATAGCGAAGAGTCTCGACCAACATCTTGAGAGACTCTCGCTAGGTGGTTGGATCAAGGGACAGATGCAGAAGGCGGTGATCTTGGACACGGCGCGGATAGCCCGCCGGTTCCTGTCTCTGCAGCCCTGACCACCGGTAGCTTGGGCCTTGCCCCGCTGCTGGCGGCACCCTAGGTTAGGTTTTTTATAATGTGTTTATATGTATTTTGTATTGTTTTTGTAAGTGTTTTTGTATTTTATTTTTATATCCATATTATAAAATAACCTAACCTAAGATCAGAAATAAATAAAGTGAATAATAATAATATATTCTTTATTGTGCACCACATGATGAAAAAGAATACAGAGAAAGAACAGACATTACATTAGGTAACAACAGGCGGTCTTATCGCTCAAAAGCGATCTCTTCCAGACAACCTTTGGGTAGCAGGAAACCAATAACTTACAACAATGAACGGGTAGTGCTGATACGAGATTACGTAGAGTACTAATAGAATAGCCTCACATATCAAGAATAAATATAAAAAGATATATTGAAGAATTATTTTAAGTAAATACAATAAATATATAAAATACATATACACATACATAAATAAATAAAAGCAAATTAAGGCAGTGACAGGTAATGGGATTTTAAAAGATTTTTAAATATGGAAAGGGATTTGGCGCATCTTATATCCGACGGCAAAGCATTCCACAATCGATGATATTGAGGTTTCTAATATCATTTTTTTCTAAACTGAATAGTTTGCGCGAGAGACACTTCCAAAGTGGTAAAATGTGTGTCCCCCCCCCTGTAACTTCTAAAATAAGAGAATGATAAAACTAAAAAAAATATATGATGTACATTACCATGTAAACTTCCACCGAAAATTGGTTTGAACGAGATCTAGTAAGTAGTTTTTTTTTATACGTCATAAATCGCCTAAATACGGAACCCTTCATGGGCGAGTCCGACTCGCACTTGGCCGCTTTTTATTATTAGGGTTCCGTAGCCAAATGGCAAAAAACGGAACCCTTATAGATTCGTCATGTCTGTCTGTCTGTCCGTCTGTCCGTTTGTCCGTCTGTCCGTCTGTCCGTCCGTATGTCACAGCCACTTTTCTCCGAAACTATAAGAACTATACTGTTGAAACTTGGTAAGTAGATGTATTCTGTGAACCGCATTAAGATTTTCACACAAAAATAGAAAAAAAACAATAAATTTTTGGGGTTCCCCATACTTCGAACTGAAACTCAAAAATTTTTTTTTCATCAAACCCATACGTGTGGGGTATCTATGGATAGGTCTTCAAAAATGATATTGAGGTTTCTAATATCATTTTTTTCTAAACTGAATAGTTTGCGCGAGAGACACTTCCAAAGTGGTAAAATGTGTGTCCCCCCCCTGTAACTTCTAAAATAAGAGAATGATAAAACTAAAAAAAATATATGATGTACATTACCATGTAAACTTCCACCGAAAATTGGTTTGAACGAGATCTAGTAAGTAGTTTTTTTTTATACGTCATAAATCGCCTAAATACGGAACCCTTCATGGGCGAGTCCGACTCGCACTTGGCCGCTTTTAAGTAACCATACGTCTTTGCAATAAGGATTACGAGTTACTTATTTCATTTATTAAAGTTACTCGTACTCGAAACTATAATAAATTTATTCTCGACGATGGTTACTAAAAAAACAAAGCCCATTTAAAAGTGTTTGTTGCTATGCCTACTACACAGTACACTGGAATAAAGAATATCTTTGACTTTGACTTTAACCTATTTATAGAACATCAGTTTAATTTTGGATTTAATCGTTCGTAAACCATTGAATGTCGCTTGCGGCTGTTAGGGCCCGGCCACATGTCAGCGGTGCGGCGCCGCCGCCGCCGCGCGGCGCGGCACCGCAGAAATCTGCGGCGCCGCAAACCGCTCTGCGGCGACGCCCGCCGCAACGCAAAATTTTGCGGTGCCGCGCTGCGGCGCCGCAAAGCGGTGCGCGGCGCCGCGCGCGGTGCCGCAAAGCGGTGAGTTTCGCCGCGCGCGGCACCGCAGAAATCTGCGGCGCCGCGCCGGTATTTTCTTTTGAAATGATTTGCATCTTCATTCATTATACGAAGATATGGGTTCACCCAAAATTTTCTTTTCAATTGTTTTTTTATTTCTGCGCCTTCTTAATAGCGCTGGCAGTACACCGAGAAATTCAGTAAAATGCTGCAAATGATGTTAAAGGTACGAAAATCGGTACGATTGATCTTTAGGATATTTGAAACAATTTGACCCGAAGCACCATTAAAAAAAAACGAGATGAGTTATCTTTTTTTTGTATGGAATTTAAAAAAAAATGTTTTGAAACCTATCGTGTGTGATATTAAACGAAAGGGCTTTCTGAGCCGATTCCAAAAATGTCATATCATTACATTTCAGTCATTGTTTTTAGGGTTCCGTACCTCAAAAGGAAAAAACGAAACCCGTATAGGATCACTCGTGCGTCTGTCTGTCCGTCCGTCCGTCTGTCACAGCCTATTTTCTCCGAAACTACTGGACCAATAAAGTTGAAATTTGACACACATATGTAAGTTTGTGACCCAAAGACGAACATGTAACGTAAATAAATGAGTTTTAAATATGAAGGCCACTTTTGGGTGGTAAAAGAGAAATTTAAAAATAAAGTTTTTCAAACTATATCGTGTTACATATCAAATGAAAGAGCTCATTTTGAGAATCTCAAATATTTTTTTTTAATAATTTTAAGATAAATAGTTTAGCAGTTATTCAAGAAAATAGGCAAAAAATGACCATTCCCCCCCCTTTATCTCTGAAACTACTAGGTCTAAAATAATGAAAAAATACACTAAATAGTTCTTAACCTATAGATGACAGGAAAACCTATTAGAAATGTGCAGCCAAGCGTGAGTCTGACTTAAGTACTAGTTTTTGATCCGACCCCTACGGGTTTTTTAAAGACATTTTACTCACTTTTCAATAAGTTGAAATTTGGCACACATATGTAAGTTTGTGATCCAAAGACGGACATGTAACGTATACAAATGAATTTTAAATATGGAGGCCACTTTTGGGGGGTAAAATAGCAAATAAAAAAATAAAGTTATTCAAAATATATCATATTACATATCAAATGAAAGAGCTAATTTTGAGAATCTCAAATATATATTTTTTATAATTTTAAGATAAATAGTTTAGCAGTTATTCAAGAAAATAGGCAAAAAATTACCATTCCTCCCCTTTATCTCTGAAACTACTGGACTAAAATTTTGAAAAAATTACACTAAATAGTTCTTTACCTATAGATGACAGGAAAACCTATTAGAAATGTGCAGTCAAGTGTGAGTCGGTCTTAAGTACTTAGATTTTGATCCGACCCCTACGGGGTTTTTAAAGACAAAATACTCACTTTTAATGAAGTTAAAATTTGGCACACATATGTAAGTTTGTGACTCAAAGACGGACATATATGTAACGTAAACAAATGAATTTTAAATATGTAGGCCACTTTTGGGGGGTAAAAGAGCAAATTAAAAAATAAAGTTTTTCAAACTAAGATATCGTGTTACATATCAAATGAAAGAGCTCATTTTGAGAAAAGTTTGTAAATGTTCTGTACCTAATAGTGTTTCAAAGTAAAGTTTATTAATTTAATTATTAATTAAACTTTGGAATTATCATTTTAAGATAAATAGTTTAGCAGTTATTCAAAAAAATAGGCAAAAAATGACCCTTTCCCCCCCTTTATCTCTGAAACTAGGTACTGAGTCTAAAATATTGAAAAAAATACACTAAATAGTTCTTTACCTATAAATGACAGGAAAACCTATTAGAAATATGCAGTCAAGCGTGAGTCGGACTTAAGTACTTATTTCGTTTTTGATCCGACCCCTACGGGTTTTTTAAAGACATTTTACTGACTTTTCATTAAAAAAAACATATTGTTAAAATTGTGTAATGTGCGGAACCCTTGGAACGCGAGTCCGACTCGCACTTGGCCGGTTTTTTTTAATTATAATAAAAATAATTTTCAAAACATATCAAGTTTGGGCTTCTCCAGATACAATACCGTTACATATTTTTTTGTAAAATATATCTCAAATTATACCTAATATCCTATTAGGATATTAGGTATCTAACCCTAAGAAAGCAATTTTGAAAATAATTACATGAAGTACTTTTTTTTTTTTAATCTTTATTGCACATAAAAAAACACACTGTACAAAAGGCGAACTTAATGCAATAAGGCATTCTCTACCAGTCAACCTTTAGGCAAAGCAGATAAGTTGTAGGCGGTGCAAAAAATATGTGATAGGTACATGTTACAATTACGTACCTGTACGAACACAATACAATCATAAGAAATACATAAACATAAACATATATAAATATATACAAATATATATATATATACACATACATATACATACACACACATATGAATTCAGATGAACTTATAAAGCAGAAACACTAAGATTTTCCAGTACTGCCAGCAAAGTGCTCACTTAAGGAATTTTTGAAAGCAAACCTGCTCGGACACTGTTTAATTTTGACAGGGAGACTATTCCAAAGGCGAGCTGCCTGAATAGAGAAGGAATCGGACATGTAACCAGTTCGGTGAGATGGTATAGACAGAGAAAGATTGCCGGAAGAGCGAAGCTGACGGACACGAGAGACACCATAGTAGTGGAAGAAAGATTTTAGATATTCGGGGGACTGAGGGTCGTTAAGAACAGAAAAGAGAGTGCAGAGCATGCGAATGTTCCGACGAATACGAATGGGAAACCAACCAAGTTTAGAATGCGGAGACATGATCGTATTTACGGAGACAGAAAATAAAACGAATGCAATTATTCATTAATCGATCTAATTTGTCCAAGAGCTCCTCACTTAAGTCCGGATAACACACATCACCATAGTCGATTATTGGTAGGATTAAAGTTTGTACAAGTAATATTTTAGTTTTAATAGGTAAAAAGTGTTTAAGCCTGTTGAGAGCATGAAGTGAGCCAGTAACTTTACGGCTTATTTCAGCTACGTGTATCCTCCAGCTCAGGGTACTATCCAGATTTTTCAATTTTACAAAGTGTGATCTATGAATCTCTCAATTAAATATTTAAATAGAAAGCATAAAATAATATAAGTATAACGGTTTTTTCAGAAAGTCGCTTATATCTCGGAATCTATAAGTCGTAGTAAAAATTATTTATGTAAGAATTAACTGAAAAATCTCACCTTTAACCCCCCCCCCCTTTCCCCGAGTTCTCCACTTATGAGAACTTTTTCTTACTTAAAGCTTAGATATTACCAAAGGAACATGTAAACCAAGTTTCAATACTCTTATTTCACCCGAATGACATTATGACGATTATGAGTATAATTCGGCAGGGGTATTATTACACTTTGTAAAATATAATAGTATTTTATGCAACCGTTGTTTAAGAGGGGTCAAAAAAGGCGAGTGGCGTGAGTAACAATTTGAGGCGAAGCCGAAAATTGTTAATAAAGACGCCACAAGTATTTTTTGACTCGGTTAAACAACGTTGCATACAATACTTTTTCTACGACCAAGCACTTACTTACTTTGAAAAAAAAAAATTGTAAATTTAACAAATATTTTTCATTCAACAAAAATAATACTTTAAACAAGTGGAATCATATAGGACATATATGTAGGTAAACAAACCAAAAGTATACAGCTAAGATACGCGACCCGGCCACCGCGCCCCGCGCCCCACGGCCGGATGGTCAGCGACACCTTCTAGTAACTCATGAGGCCCTGGTACTTGCTCTTAGTTAAATTACAATTTCGGATAGTTTTTTTTCTCGATTTTGGCCACAGTAGCCTATGGAGACTAACAAGCAACGCTAAGCGGTGTTCGTAGTCTATGGATCTTGCTATATTACGGGTGACACATGCGCGTTTCTGACTTCTGAAGGAATTTTATTGTTTCTACTATAGAACCTAATGAATATTTTGTAAATTGGCAGCAATGCACTTAGTACTCATCAATCAATTAAAATTAGGTTGGCAACAATGTATGTATTTCATGCAATATTTTTTAAGTGGTGATTACACGAAGTATCGTAAAAGTACCAAAAAGATACTGCGTGTATGCACAAATACTTTTTTGGGGAATAGACTAAAGACTTGTCTTGACAACTATAACATAGGGGTTTAAAGGTGTGTGTATGATGACCTTTTAAATGACAAATAAAGGTACGGGAGTAGAAAAAATTAAAACAAATAATATACTAAATGTAAATATTTTCAAAATTGCTTTATTAGAATTAGATATGAGGATATTAGGTATAATTTGAGGTATATTTAACAAAAAATTTTTTAACGGTATTGTATCTGGAGAAACCCAAACTTGGTATGTTTTGAAAAATATTTTTATTATAATTTAAAAAAATTACTCAAATATAATGACGTGATATATTTTTGGAATCGGCTCAGAAAGCCCTTTCGTTTAATAGTACACACGATAGGTTTCTAAACAATTTTTTTTTTAAATTTCATACAAAAAAAAGATGACGTCATAACTCCTCTCGTTTTTTTTATTTGTTGGTGCTTCGGGTCAAATTGTTTCAAATGTCCTCTAAAGATCAATCGTACCGATTTTGCAGCGCGGCACCGCAAAATTTTGCGTTGCGGCGGGCGTCGCCGCAGATTTCTGCGGTGCCGCGCCGCGGGGCGGCGGCGGCGCCGCACCGCTGACATGTGGCCGGGCCCTTACGCGTGCACGGCACGGGAGACATGACTCGGCATAACATAACAGCATTACGCGGAAGTAAATTAATACAGTCGGTCGGTAATTGATGACAAATACGGCTCGGCGAGATCGAGAACGGTTAGGCGGCGGTTTCCTTTTGACGCGTCTCCCTGCCGAGGTATTCTCGAGGGACTACCTACAGCATGGGGGTCTTCAAAAAAGGAAAGTACCTACAGGTTTTTAAAGGATCGGCTGTAGGCGTCCATAGGCTACGGTGACCACTTACCATCAGGCGGGCCGTATGCTTGTTTGCCACCGAGGTGATATAAAAAAACTGGACCGACGGACGGAGCGGGATGCGCAACTGGAATGTCACTTTTATTTTATCAACGAGATTCAAAAATTGCCAAGTTGCTGAGTGAGCGTAAAGGTTTCGTTCTAACTTCTACAGATTTGCAGCGCAGCATTATTGGCATGGCTACAAGAAAAGTGAATCCAAACAATGACATCTAATTTAAATGATAAAATTACATTTTCTTCGGCTTCATAAGTCGACAAAAGGAGATCGCCACCTAACCTATTCGGCTGTACTCGGTGACATTCGTGCCCCGACCAGAGATTTATCTGATTCCGCGCTATTTCATAGGTCACGCAAATTCGATTAATCGAAGGGTTTCTATTACTTATCTCGTGATTGCGTTATGTCATTATTTACCAATTTTTCATGGTTTTAATCTTGAGGTGCATCTTAAGGGCACCAAAAAGCGCGAGCGAGATATCTAATAAGTCTAATAACACGACTTCCAGTACATTTATCATCTACATCGCCAAGAGGAGACTGCCACCTAACGTATTCGACAAAAGTCGGCAACATTCGGCGACATTCGTATCCCAAACCTCAGATTTATCGAACTCCGGTATTTCATAGGTTACGCAAATTCGATTAGTCGAAGGGTTTCTATTATCTCGTGATTGCGTTATGCCTGATTTTGGGGTTAGTTCGGTTTACGGTATATTTACTTAGTTGGAGACAATAAAGGCTGTAATTTCGTTAAGTAATTAATGTTTCTATATTAATAAGCAATGAAAACCGATCAATCCTAAAAATGTTTAACACATTTGAGAGAATTAAAATAACGACTACAGGTCTCTACAGGTAAAAGTACGACTTAAAAAAAAGAGAATTATCGTTTTAAAAACCGGTATAACCAGTACCAGGGGCTATAACTGCGAGCAAGTATATTTGTCACTCTAATTATGCCTTGGAGTAAAAGAGAAAGATGCTCGAAATTTGCGAGTGTTCGCGGTTGGGCGCTTCAGCTACTTAAGCGTAAAGAGGTAACCGAACCATAGAAAAGGTAACCATATAAATAATAACCATAAAACAAAGTTATATACTTATGTATAATATTGGTAAGGATTATGTTATGTAACGGTTTGATGTTATACTGCTAAACGTTTTCGAAACGCGACGTGATAATGTCGTCAACTTGGTCCTATACAAGTACCTACACAATCCAAGGATACAATCTGCGATAATACCATCGCAGATTAAAACGAATATCCTTCACATGATTTTCTTCGGAAATGTAATACCTAAATGAAATGCGTTTCACATCTCGTCGTAAGGCTACACGTGTTTACCGTGAAAACGTAAATCCATTCAGTCAGAAATACGTTTTCTCGGCTAAAATCTGGTCCCTAATGGCGTCAACACTCTTTTATGATGCAGGTTGGAGTATTTTAGGGATAAGTTTATAAAAAAGGGGATTTTTATAGAAAGATTCAGATTTAATACGGCTTTTCTTTTTAATATTGAAAACACATATCGCTTTAAATTTGCAGACATGAAACTTGGCATGAATATTTACGAAATATATATTGTACCTACTTACTCGTTCTAATTTCTTTGTGTTTTAGTTTCTAATAAACTTCGATTATCTGGCAACATCGACTTTGGCCACCATAGTCTAAAGTTGTGTGCAGCAAAACGACACATGATTATGATACGTTTCTCGTGTTTGCGTAGGTATGCATGTGTGAGTGTGATAGGCAAGTTAATTTCTTTGACACATTTAAAACCCCAAATCGCTAATCATTTCTACTAGCGCGTCGTTTTTCGATTTTTGCAAAGTTTAGGTGACAACCCTATCTAGGTTGGAAGGAATGCAGCCTCAAACCGCAGCGTTATATGAGTGTTTGTGGCAGCCCTAACCGTAGTTAGGGCTACTAAGTACCTATACGTGTAGTGTGGTGTATTGACCAGCATTGTCCGCAATATGCTTCATACGCTTCTAAAAACGCTGTAGTACGTAGCAAGTAGGAAAGTAAAAACCGGCCAAGTGCGAGTCGGACTCGCTTCCAAGGGTTCCGTACATTAAGTCCGACTCACGCTTGACTGCACATTTCTAATAGGGTTTCCTATCATCTATAGGTAAAGAACTATTTTGTGTATTTTTTTTTTTCAAAATTTTAGACCCAGTTTCGGAGATAAGGGGGGGCGAACGGTCATTTTTTGCCTGTTTTCTTGAATAACTGCTAAATTATTAATCCTAAACTTACAAAGAGAATATATTTGAAATTCTTACAATGAGCTCTTTCATTTGATATGTATCACGATATAGTTTGAAACACTTTATTTTTAATTTTCTCATTTACCCCCCAAAAATGGCCTCCATATTTAAAATTCATATATTTACGTTACACGTATACATCTGTGGGTCACAAACTTACATATGTGTGCCAAATTTCAACTTAATTGGTCCAGTAGTTTCGGAGAAAATAGGCGGTGTCAGACGGATGGACAGACAGACAGACGCACGAGTGATCCTATTAGGGTTCCGTTTTTTCCGTTTGAGGTACGGAGCCCTAAAAAGGGAATGTATGTGTCTATTTCAGTGCAACAGTTCACACTACAAATTAGAGTTAATTATAAATATCGGTGCAACAGTTCACACTACAAAGTTGAGATAATTCTCAATACCATTTGTAACAGTTCACACTACAAAGTAGAGTGGCGAAGTTGTAAGCTGTATTGTTGGATTAGTACTCGCCGTAGCAGTAGTGGCGCCAAACACGGGGACATTGCGAACGCCACCTGCCTCACACTTCATATTTGCTGAGAGGCCACGAAAACTGCTATTTACATTGTTTTATAAATTACAAGTGTTGTATTAGTATAAAACGTATTGCAATTTCGACAGGTGACAGGTCATTATAGAAATGACTTGGTCGCAACCACAAAAACCGCTACTTATTTACCTATATGCTATTAGAACTATGCTAAACCGAAAGGCGCTCGGGAAACGGCTGAGGGAGGCAACGGGCGACCCCCGCGCGGGCAGCTTTCTCGCGCAGAGAATTGCAATCGCAATCCAGCGCGGGAACGCTGCCTACATATTGGGCACCCTCCCGAGGGCACCAAATTTTGATAGGTACCTATTTTTAATTTTTAGTTTTAGTTATTTTAATTGTAGTTAGTTTTAGTTTTATATTCTATGTCTTTTAGTAATTTATAATAATTTTAATTAATTTTGCATGCTAAACAGAAGAAATACTAGTTTTAGTAAAATGTAATTTTATAAATAGTTTACATAGTTGCTCTTGCCAAAACTGATAATAATTATGAGTATTAGACATGTGCGTGATATTATAAGGAATGAATATCTTTTGTGTGTTGTTTCTAGGTACCTATTTAGGGATTCATCGTAAATCGATTTACCAAGGCTGTTATATATTATATCAGCCTTGGTAAGCGCAACGACGGGTTAAGTAGGTACCTACTACATATTATTATAACACATGCATTAGTCAAATTATACCCAAAATAAAACAAAATAGAGCCTTTTCACGGAACAGTAAGCATGAATAAATATATAATATTGTATCACGTATTTTACGACATAAAAAATAAATCACAAAATACTCACCCTCATAGAAAGCGTATCTCCTGGCCCCACTACATAACCTAATATTAAACCAGCCCGCATACCAGATCCCACCGGAGACGACTTCGACCCACAACCACATTGCACTCATCACAACCTTAACACAACCACGCAAGGTTCACTTTAGCTTAACACGACGGTAAACGCAGCACTCGTAACCTTATTTGAATGGAATTGAGCACATAATGGCGTGGCATTTCGATGTTTGCGAAACTTTGGGGGTCACAATTTCACTATGGAAGCTGCCGACTTACCTGGAAAGAGAGAAATATTTTTATTAAAAGGTGTATATTATTAGCAATTTATTCAGAACCTACTTAACTGTATTGAGTATATAGCGACTAGCGAGACCCCATTAGCGACAAGACTCTTCAAGCGAATTTTAAGTAAGTACCGTAAACTGGCTCAACATTCAAAAAACGGTTATTCTTTATAAAACAGCTGTTTATAGTGTCTATAAGTACTATATCGAGTTATTAGTGCAAGCGAGTTTGCGCTGTATGGAATATATCAATTCTAAGTCGTTTTTATAAATTTTAGGTACCTGGAGGAGATTCAACAATTTGAAACAAGGTGGGAGCTATTTTGATAACGTCATTACGCTGAAGTAGATGGCCTACCCCACGATGGAGTTCCAATACCATGCCCAACAACGGTAACTGGTTCTGAACTATGTTCCCAGAAGGGAGGGAGACAGGAGAGGGGAGAAGGGGGTTATTCAATGCTTACTAGCTTATTACGATGGGTCCATCAAATGTAAATACATATGTACAATATTAATATGAGATTCTTCTTTCCGATAGAGAGATCAGTGAATTTAACGAGACCCTTTTTTTGAATTAACCCTTTTTCTCGTTCCAGCCAATATTCGGGACAGATAGGTAATTGTTTTCCTAAATTGACCTTGAGAACAATTCACAAAGCCGTGTACAGGCAAACATATAAAATAGGTTAGTGAGACGAAATTTGCCACATCAATATCAATTTTGACAAGTTATAGTCATAGTCATTTATTCATTGAACAATATACATTGCGTTTGAATTTTATATTATTATCACAATTACAATTTCATAAATAACAATTAAAAATTAAGTATTAAAATTATTTAACATAATAACAAATTTAACTATAGTTGGCTTATAATAAAATATAATATAGGTATAATAATTCCTAAGTCTACGTCAATTCATCTGTTTTAGTAAATTAATTAATAATGATCACTACTATTATTTATGACAGAAAGAAAAAGAAACAAAAAAAACTGTTTATTAATACTACTTAAATTGTACTCTGAGTTGATAAAAACTCACAGTCTATATTTCAACTACGTAGCCGTTTTCACGTCTGTTATATTCTTATCCGTCAAATAAAAAATTAATCGTATTTTTTTTTCCTTTCAGTACAAACGGTATTTGTTATATTTAGATTTAGTTATTGTAGATTATTACCATATAAATTTAAACTACATTATTATAAGCATTAAATATTATGGATTTTTAAACTAAAACATTGTTCTTATACAAACGCGAAAACCTCAAAAAAGCGGCCAAGTGCGAGTCGGACTCGCCCATGAAGGGTTCCGTATTTAGGGGATTTATGACGTATTAAAAAAAACAACTTAATAAGAAGTTTGCATGGTAATATACATCATATATTTTTTTGTTTTATCATTCTCTTATTTTAGAAGTTACAGGGGGGGGGACACACATTTTACCATTTTGGAAGTGTCTCTCGCGCAAACTATTCAGTTTAGAAGAAAATGGTATTATAAACCTCAATATCATTTTTGAAGACCTATCCATAGATACCCCACACGTATGGGTTTATGAAAAAAAAAATGAGTTTCAGTTCTAAGTATGGGGAACCCCCAAAATTTATTATTTTTTTACTATTTTTGTGTGCAAATCTTATTGCGGTTCACAGAATACATCTACTTACCAAGTTTCAACAGTATAGTTCTTATAGTTTCGGAGAAAAGTGGCTGTGACATACGGACGGACAGACGGACAGATAGACAGACAGACATGACGAATCCATAAGGGTTCCGTTTTTTGCCATTTGGCTACGGAACCCTAAAAATGGTCTGACTAGACGAAAACATTTGCATCAGGGCTCGTAGATATAGGAAAGGTAGTGCTAGTGAAACATCAGATCTTTCATCTACTTACCAAAACCAGTTTGCAAATAAGATTTACCGAACAGAGTAAGCTGTGATGTTTACATTCCCGACTCACTTCCGGAGTATTAAGTTATGTATGACTAGCGGAGGCTTAACCCTTCCACTCTCACCTGAGGGCGGGTTACTCAGCGATATTATTAACATACTTACTGACGTTTTATGGAGACGGAATTTTACGTGTCATGCTTTTGATGGGATTATATTATGTAGAAGGAAGCCGAGGGGATTTATTTTCTTTTGTAACTAAACTAAAAGTTTGTTGTTAAAGTTTGAATGTATAACAACAAACTTTTGTTCTTTAAATTCGGATAAGTATTCATTTTAGAATCATGTCCTTTTTTTCTTCAAGTGAAGTCGACACAAACGACCTCCCCTTAAGAAGTCAAAATTCATCGGAGTGAAAACTCCTAATATTCACCCCTCTAATTTTCACAGTACGTGCCTCAAATGAAAGGCTCTGACAGACCGACATTGAAACTACAGCGGTATTTACATTGGAAGCGGGCTCGCACGCCGCTCCGGGTGTGTGAGCGGGACGTCACTATACTTGCACAGAGCGCCGCCTCGCTCTTACACCGGAGCGGTATGCGGACCCGCATCAGTGTGCTAGCCGCGTACTATTGGCTCGGGTGTCTGACACATGACAGAGATGAGGGTCCAGACCAGCCCCACTAGGCCCCGCACCCGTTTGTCTACGCTACGCACCGACCAAAAGTCTACGTTAGTCAGTTGATAGATTATGTTATAAACAGTAACTTCAATTGATTCGGGATGGGTATGGGTGGGAACTATAGTTTTTGCTACTGACGAATGTATTGTCGATTGTACAAAAGGAACAGATCCTTAAAACTATGCCCTATACTTGCTCATACTAGTTTAGTAACAAGAAAACCCCTATTCCTGATGTTTGAAGTTTTTTCATTCATGACCTTTTATAATTATGTACCTAAGTAAAATATTGAGGATAATGTGCTAAGGTTTGTATGCAGGATGATGATAAAAAATACTAGGCTGTGTTTTCATGTGGTTAATTTAGTATCCCCTGCTTTCGTACTAATTTTGTGATATAAAAAATCGTTTAAGATTTTATAAAAAGCTTTACAAATTTACCGAAAAACGTTTCAAATGTGGAGTTACAACGCTAAGTTTTATGTTAAAATTCTCTCCATTTTAAACGCTCAGCGTTCCCGGAAACCTAATGAATCAAGCTCGTTCGCTTATCAGATTTGGCTGGAAAGTCCGCAGAACCCCCCCTATCTGTCCACTCAACTGCTCATTAAGACGATTGGAAGGCCCAATGCCCTTGAGCGTCAGGGCGGAGCTAAGCGCTCTGTACCCGCACCACCCGCTTACCCCGCTCGCTGCGATCGTACGTGAATTTTGTATCGCTGCACCGCCACGAGGTTCAAAGAATAAGATACAGCCCAGAGGCGTGCAGTTGGCGCTATACTCGTATACCTTTTGTTTGCAGATATTTTGTTGTTTGAGTATGAGTAGATAATGCATTTAGTGGAGGTCGTAAATTACATTTCACGGTTAATACGACTCGCGTCCTGTTTAAAACGCCGTATAAAATTATATTATTATTATATATTACTTACCCATCCCGTTACGCACCATGCTGCACGTTTGTGTAATTGACATAACCGTCGTATTGAATTGGTAGAGTGTCATTCGATGGAACTTGCTAACTATGAGAGTAATCAAACTTGATGAATGAATTTACTAGTGACTTTTGTTGACATAGTTAGTTCCATAGAATGATACTTTATGCAATACGCCGTCAGCCAACATTTTTTAATGTGTTTATTACCTACCTTAGGTTTTTTGTTTTGTCTAATATTTAAAATATCTTTTGTCCGATCCTTATCGGCGTAAGAATGCGACGCCATCGCCATCTGTTTGACAGTTATGGACCACGGAGTGCAAGCTACCGCTCCCAGATTTATTTGCAGGCAGATACTCCGCGACTTTTGCACGAGGAGGTTGTGTCGCTCCGTGATTTCTTTGTACCTACTGCTACTGTTTACGCTTGTGCTCGGCCCAAGTGCAGCCAAAAGGCTAATTTGTTGTGACGTGATTACAGGAAATCAATAACGCATGGACGTTTTAGTGTTTAAAGTATTATCAATAAAAGTTCAAATAAGGACGGGACATTATGGTAATATTTCAACGCATGTTTGAGAAAACTTAATCCCATTAAAAACATTACATGTAAAAAGGTGCAAGTCTCGCAACGCTTCTACTACAAAAAAGTTTTGAGATGTAATGTGAAACCTTTTTACATGTAATGTTTTTGATGGGATCTCATCTCTTTTTGTAGGCAGTCCTTCTTTTCGGTACTCATACTATGTATACACATATCATAAAGAAACACGTCTTCATTCATACTCACATCGTACATCGTAGTGTACCTTTACTTTACTACCTACTATTTGTAGGAACTGCAACAGTAACTTTGTAATAGCAAATATTTATATGGGATTACAAACTTACTTATGCAGTTCTTAGATCTTTAAAACGTGACTGATATTGCAATATTTTTAGGTTTTCTATGGCTTGATAAGCTGAAAACTAATATGTTTAAAATTTGAAGCTTGTGGATATACTAGAAGTACCTTAGAATTATGATGATTGTAGGTGAGTGAGTGAGTGAGTGAGTGTGTCAGTGTCGAAAATAAGGAACTTTGACGTACAATAATTCTTAAACTACTAGTTCAAATTGAATGTTTTTGAGAATATATCTTAAGCATGTTTAGCCCTATATATTACTGAAAATTCAGGGTTTTAGCTTCAGCCAGCACAAAATTACAGGACGTCGAAAATGGCCTGAATCGCTTCGAGAAAAGGATGGTACGGCCGTGCCTCTTTTTTTGCTCGACTTGGCGGGGGCACTGCCGTGCCCCCAGATTTACTTAATAAACTAACATCATTTTAATGGGTAACAATCCTAAAAATGTAATGGTTTCTGAATCAAACTATATAGTATATACCTACAACATAAATTGCCAATGTTGATCAATTTTTTTAGAAATTGAACTTTATTAAAAACGTTAAATTTTAATGACAATATGTCGGCGCATGTTCGAAAACATTTTTTATATATTTCAAATGAAGCTTTCTCAAACATAAGTGGAAATATTGTCATTACGTTCGTAATAATAGGCTGCGAAACACCGTGTTGCGCGCGCTAAAGCGCGTCACAACCAAATCAACATTCTGCAGTTATTTAATCTTTGGCCAAAATAACTCCAATTTTATAGCACCTCGGCTCAGAACAAGCATGCAGAATACAAGGAAGGCACGGAGCGACGAGCGACACAGCCTCCTCGTCTCAAAGCTAGCACACGACTGCCGGCCACGCCTTTTTCGAGCTACATACGCACAAAATGTTGAAAAATATTCGATTTCTTAAAAAAAAATTATTTATTAACATTATTCTACGTTGCATTTGTAGTATCTGTTAAAACAATTATTCTAGTCTAAAAATAACTTTAATCGAATAAACCGTTTACTAGAAATAGGCAAAGTTAGTCGCAAAACGGCCTGTCGTAATGTTCCTTTTTTGGAAAAACTATAAGTCATAGGGAACAAGTCAAACGTTAGAAATGTTGTACATAAAACGTAAAATCATATATATTTTTTTCATATTTTTTTGTTGAACCGTTAAGAAGATATAGACTCTAGAATGTTAGAGTTTTCGGCCAAAAACAGCGTCTAGCGCCTTAACGCTCGTCCATTATACGCAGAATAGGGCTTTTAAGGACATTAGGATCGGCTAAAAGTATTATTAAAAGTTTTAAAATTATTTATAAGCAATTTGCGAAAACTGTCTGTAGTTATTTTTTATAGCAGGGATCATGTTATCAGCCAGCATTAGCCGTTGAAAATTTAGAAAAAATTCGGCCACTCGTTTCGTTCTTGGACTTATATATAATGATATCGTTATGGGACTTACATAACAAAATCTAGTTAAATAGATAGAAAAAAGCATTACCACAAATTGGACACTAAAAATAGGTATAAGTACAATACCTCGAAGTTTTACAAATTATATTAACATAATCTGTAATGCGTAATATATCATAAATCATTAATCATTTGGCCATTCAAACGAAGGCAGAAAAAATATCTGAGTTTAACAAGTCCTAGTGCCTCTCTTTAGATGGCTGCTGGTGCTGGCATAGTGCCAAACACGCCGTTCGCGGTAATATCTATTCATGAAACTTCTTGTACGGCCACTGGTTTTAAATGTTGAGCCATTTAGGGCTATTCAATTTGGTTGTTCAATACTTCCAATATGTTCAACTTTCAAGTGCCAAATGAATCCTAAATGGCTAAACAATTACAATATATTACTACACTAAAAGTTTTATGAATAACCGACTGTTTCCATTTAAAAAAATGCCTAATACACTACCAGTCATAAAAATAAGAACGCAAACTTTAGTCACTCGTTACTATGGTTACGTTCACCTGAATCACTCTTAAAACCCGGGTTTTTAGTATAAGATTAGATTAGATTACATTTATTTATTTCACAACATATGATTACAGTATTTAAATAAAACAAAAATGTGTTTTATTGTAACTACATATATTATTGTGTTCTTTCCATAATGGACAATCTTCGTAAGAAGCCATCTGTTAGTAGATCGAGGTTTAACATTTCTTCTAATAATCCGACCGAAAAACAAGAAATATTTCACCCGTAAAATCAATATTAAAACAAGTTGATATAGAAAAAGTTCGAATATGCATCGAGCACAGACTTGTCTGTGGCGTCGAGGTTCGTCTGCTTTCTGTATGTTTCATCTAGTTAAATAATCTGTGGATTAATGGAAAAAGTAATGAAACATTTCTTCCTTTCCTTCCTCACGTCCGACACGTCACATCAGACGTCACGTCAGAGTAACAAGCCTTCACTTGCCGTCTAAAATAAGGGTACCAATTTCAATTTAGGTAGGTAGGTACTCCGTTGTTGTGACCGTGAGGTCCGGAAATACCGCGGGCGATGATTAATTCCACAGTTTAGCTGTGCGATTGCGAGGTATATCTAATCTATCTAAATTCTTGTATATTTATTTATATGTACTATATATATATATTTCGGGAATCTCGGGAACGGCTCTAACGATTTGCTATATGGGGATTATCGGGGGCGAAAAGTCGATCTAGCTAGGTTTTATCTCTGGGAAAACGCGCATTTTTGAGTTTTTAAATGTTTTCCGAGCAAATCTCGGTCTCCCAGATATTTAGTATATTCATATTCATACCTATTCATTTTATTTATAATATTAATAATACATATTACATGTCAATTGTGTATATAAAATAAAAATGCCATCAGCGACTGCCAAGATAGGTTGATTCTGATTGAGCAATCTGATAAGGCTTTGATCTAGTCACATCCAGACAAAGTCCTGCCCTACATTACCTACACGTAAGTGAACATCTCTTTATCTCCTTCGAATTATGAGAGAAATGTAATCATTATTAGGAGTTAAAGGACCCACTGATTAACAGTCCGCCGGACGGTATCGGCCTGTCAGTTAGAACAAAAAGTTGACAGTTCCGAACAACTGACAGGCCGATACCGTCGGGCGGACTGTTAATCAGTGGGCCCCTTTAGACATATGCATTGGTATAAACTACCTATATATTATATGTAAAAAAATAAGTGGTAAATACCAACTGTATACCAACTGTTTCTAGACAAATAATATATTACTTTGATTTAAAATCATACTCGTTTAAGGTAAACGTTATCCATGAAATCAAACCTAACCCTTACTCAAAGACACGTTTGTTAACGTGTCGTGTATGAATCAATACACGTTACGATAGATACTGCGGAAACCAGAGACAAGGCATAATTGAGCGCAAATCGCAGATGACTCCAGCAGCTCGAGCGGCGAAACTGAAGCACTCTGCCTGTTCACAACCAAGCCAATACTTGCCTCCTCGCTAATATCTGATTTAACTTGACCTATGAATGTGTTACTCCAATAGCATTACCACAACCAATACTTCCTATATATGAATCCAAGAGAACCAAGATAATTTACAAACAGCAGCACACGGAATCGTTCAACCACTACATGGAGGAGTTGCAATCGTACCTGATAATGGCATGGGAACGTTTGAGCCGGTTACGGTTTGGGATGGCGTATTTTGTTCGACAATGTATGACAATATCAACAAGACAACATCTTCATTGCACATAAAAAATAAAAAAATAAATGCACCTCAAAATAGACCGAACTCAGCAAAATCACCGGTTGACCTTCTATTTATTGCATAAGAGTATGATGCATCACGAGTAATGTCACAATGAGATCAATTTGTAAAGTTCCAGTGGTTTCAGGGGATATAACAATCGTTGACAAAAAATGCCAATCGAAACTAAATAGTGTATGGAAATAGTCCCGTGGCTTTTCTATCGACGTTGACGTACGAATGCCTTTTTGGCTAAAACCCCTCTGGTTCTTATGCGCTGCGAATAGAACAGATTTGTGAACGACATCCTTGAACGGTGGCACTCAGCGCCGACCGCGCCATTAGAACACGCGTAATTGAGGGCTGCAATACCATACACAACCACGAACTTGTTGTTCTTTCGAATTTTGATATGCCTAGAAGCATTTTGACATTCCTTAATAATTAGTCCTCAGAGCGGAGTTTTTAATGAGAAGTTCTTTGTTATTCGGCAAGGAAGTTTAGAGTGAAAATGTTCTCAATAAACACTTTCTATGATATAATAAATAAAATAAAAAACCAAATGGGTAATATTCAACACAATGTTACCTAATGAATGCTACGTCGTATTCCGTAACATCCTGCTACACGTAGCGATAAATCGTCCATATAAATAGCTAGCAGGCGAACCGGTGGCGTTCCTACTATTTATTACCTACTAATTAAACCTAACCTACAGAAAGCAAAGAAATATATTTAAAAACATTTCCTTATATTTTTCCGTTTATAAATGAACCAAAATAGTTTCGTTGTTTAATCCGAACGAGAACTTAAAAAAGCGGCCAAGTGTGAGTCGGACTCGCCCATGAAGGATTCCGTATTTAGGCGATTTATGACGTATAATAAAAACTACTTACTAGATCTCGTTCAAACCAATTTTCGGTGGAAGTTTACATGGTAATGTACATCATATATTTTTTTTAGTTTTATCATTCTCTTATTTTAGAAGTTACAGGGGGGGACACATTTTACCACTTTGGAAGTGTCTCTCGCGCAAACTATTCAGTTTAGAAAAAAATGATATTAGAAACCTCAATATCATTTTTGAAGACCTATCCATAGATACCCCACATGTATGGGTTTGATGAAAAATTTGTTTTTGAGTTGCAGTTCTAAGTATGGGGAACCCCCAAAATTTATTGTTTATTTTTCTATTTTTGTATGAAAATCTTAATGCGGTTCACAGAATACATCTACTTACCAAGTTTCAACAGTATAGTTCTTATAGTTTCGGAGAAAAGTGGCTGTGACATACGGACGGACAGACAGACAGACAGACATGACGAATCTATAAGGGTTCCGTTTTTTGCCATTTGGCTACGGAACCCTAAAAAGGTATTTGATAATACCAATAGTCTCCAAGTACTTACCTACGAGTCAGTGATTTGATAATAATAAGAATAAGCCACATACAGAAGAAGTTTATAGGCTATGTTATGGTATTTGTGTAAAATGTTCTATGGAGTGAATGAGATGTGGCTATGGAGAAGAATGGAGAGGATAAGTTGGACGGAGAAAAAAACGAACGAGAAAGTGCTGCGAATTGCTGGAGAGAAGAGAAACCTACTGAGGACCATAGAGAATAGACGAGGCAGAATGATAGATCACTTGATAAGACACGACACATTCTTTAAAACTATATTAGAAGGCAAGATCGAAGCTAGAAGAAGAAGAGGAAGACCACGAGCAAGCTATACACAACAACTAAAAACAAAGGCAAATGTCGTGTCTTACAGGGACCTGAAGAACCTAGCCGAGGACCGCGAAAACTGGCGCATACTCCACCGACAAGAGCCACGCTCTTAAATTATGATGATGATGATGGAGTGAATTTAATGTGATCTCTTTCTATTACTAAACTATTACATATACAAAGTTCGCTCTATAAAAAAGAAACCTCAAACGGAGCTATACCTACTCGTACATATTTTATATCTCGCCGAGGCACGTACTCCTTAATAGGCAGTAAATCGGAATCAAGCACTTAAGCAATTTGCTCTAATTCTGTTTATTCACACTTAGTGGTAATCCCGGCTTCATTATATTTATTGACTCGTGTGCGCATAATTTTCTCGCGTAAATGTTATAATTGAGACGCGCAGTTTACACAAACATTTTACGTATAATATTATCTACATGAATCCAATAAACTACATTTAAAAGACTATTCCTAGTAGACAAGTCAAAATCCAGAAATGCACACTGTGGACCTCAACCTTTTTCTTCGAGTATCGACCTAAGTTTGCAATTTGGCATTGCACACTCCAGTGTCATTACATTATTTATTAGTTTTTGCGAGAAACGTATCTTAACTAAATCAATGTACGAATGACGGCATTATTCGATACCCAACAACTTACACACTACTAACATACCGAAATTGGACATTATCTCGACCGAGCACAAAAACCAAACCCGAACTGCTTTTACAAAAACAATTTAAAACACTTTCCCAACTTGTACATTTTAGGAATTCTATCCACGTAACTACGTCAAGGTTAAAACACCTCAGTTCCGTTTTATCGTCACACTTCCCTACGAGACGGATTCGAGCTTTGAAAATCTCCACTTTATTTCATTTTATTTCACACTAAGTAGCTTCTGCCTGTTACTATCGTATGGGTGGCGTGATGACGATGATTGATTAAAACTATCTTATGTCCTTCCCCAGGCTTTAAACCAGATTTCATTGGAATCGATTCCTCGGTTTCAGGATGAAGGAGGAACAGACAGACAAAGCTTACTTTCGCATTTATAAAAAGTATTAGTAGGGATAGTAGGGATTAGTGCGAAACTAACCCTCCTCACTCAAATTACAAGATGTGTTTTCAACCCTGTATTATCTTGTTTTCGATCTGCCTGCACCCCAGCCTACAACATTTATTTCTATGGTGTTCCAAGGGTAACCGTTTTGGCCCACATTTCCGGGTGTGGCGGCAGACATGTCCAACACAAAAACTAGCAATAAATACTGATTGCTTATTATTCTAAATAATTTCTAAAACTTCTAAATTTTAAAGTGAATTTAAGATTTTAAAAGTTCGAATTCCGCTGCTGACTTTCGGAGCAGAATGCACGGCGACACCTGTCTTCGTGTCGTAACAGCTGTCGCATGTCGCCTTCTTTTCACGCTTCATCCGACACTGCACTCCAACAACAACCTTCTTCTCACTACAATAGATTTTAAATTCAAACAACAGCGAAGAACGCTTCTTTCCATGCTTCGCCCATTACAAAAGCGACCTTCTTCTTACGGTGCTAAAGATTAAATTCAAACAAAAGGAAAGAATAGCCAGTTTTCATAATTTATTTTCCGAGCACTGGCGTTTCCTTCCGTGGCGTGTGGCGCCAGGCGTGGCGTTCGCGTGGCGTGCAGTGCAGTTTCGATATCGCGAGATTAAGCTCAGCATCAATTTCGCCGCGTTTCGGAGCGATGTTGGCGAGTTCGAAACACCAATTTGTAAAGTTTGTTTTATGAATAAACAAAGCTTGAACGGTATTAGGGTATAAGTAGCGCTTGTAGGTACAAATCGAGGGGTTTTGCATGAAAGGGGCTTGTAACAATCCCGTGCTATCATTAAATACCACCATACGACATACGAGTTCTATCGTAGTACATAGCTATCAACGATGAAGACTAGTCTTTAATCGCCATCTAATAGGTAGTAGGTATAGGTAATAGGTAGGTTTCTGCGGTTCAAAGATGAGTTAAAGTGGCATATGAAGAGAGCTCATATAGAGCCAACAAAATGGGAGACACTAACTGGTGACCGTCCACAGTGGAGTCATATTGTGCAGAGACACGTGCGTGAATTTGAAGCCAGGCGACGCACAGAACTCGACACTAAGCGTACCGAGCTAAAGGCCAGACCACCTGTGGCCATCAAATGCAAATGCTGCAAAGATTGGCTACGTCAGTCACCTTGAGAGCTGGTGCCAGCGACGCTCTTAGCAGTAGAAAGCAGTCGCTGTGGCCGGAAACGGCTAGGAGATCAGTCCCACAGTAAGCTCAATAGGTAAGTATTAAAGTATGTGTAGTGGGTACGAGACGCAGATTTATATAATAGGTGTATATAAATACTATTATACATAGAAAACATCCATAAAGAACTCCATATCAAATATTTGTGATAATAATAAACACAGAAATGAATGCCAGGAGCGGGGAGCATTGCCATCAAGCATTATATTTCAAGAGTATAATGTTACCAATTTCAAAGATACACTTTTAATTTATTTGTATCCAAGTAAATGTATACGAAGTATATTTAGATATGGACAAGTAAAATCGAGCCATTATATTTTTGTTAAATAATTTCCCACCCCCTTGTGTCATTAAAATAACCCGTAATATACCAGGAAATACAAACAGCACATTTATTTCTATTTCATTCCGCTATTATACTGTTTCGTAATTATTACAAATGCCCTATTGAATTAATGGAATCATAATATTTTGTGGTGTTCCATAAATTTAAGTTATGATGCATTGGGGAAGATATTTCAATGCTTTTATGACTCTTATGAGTGGTGCTATCGACTGGAGCCATAAAGGTGACATTGCCCGTTGGCAACAGTATTCAGTGTTCTGTTAGATGATAGTTTGTTAACCTGATTGCAAAGACAAAGTCCACCCATGATCAGTTAAGAGTTATTACCTTGGGTATACCTATAGATTATATACTCAGTACCTATTTTATGGATAGGGATACACCAGACTTATATTATCTTGTTCACGGGTAACTGTTACCCGTGAACAAGATGCATGTAACTGCGTCGAAATATCGAGAGCTCGACAACAATACAAAAGGTAATCACGGTTCATATCCCGGTCAATATAAGTCTAGTGAAACTAACCGTGAATCATTCAAAACTGTTAGGGATACACTTATTACCTTTTAACTCTCAAATCGCCAACGGTTATTTCAATTCACTGCTGCTGGTTATACATAGCATTAAGTTCTCCTCTCTCTTGTGTAAATAAACTCATTTCTATAAAAGGAACTCCTTTCCTAATAATCCGCAAGATATATATTTTACGTCACCACCACTTTAGACAAACCACGAGTGGTAATTTGTAAAGCCCCAGATCGCATATTTGTGGCCCAAACCGAAGGTGAGGCTTTAAACACCCGCGATCTGGAACATTCAAGAATTCACCTCCCTAGGTATGTAATTACTTATACGTACACAATAACTATTCATTTTCCCCTGGAGTATTTTTTGTTTTCGCATAAAAAAACCAGCCATAGGGTAAGAAATCAAAAGGTGTTTATAAGTTATTTACCTTGCTTACTAATGATGAAAGTATACTAAACTAATCTGCTTCCGGTGGTTAGTCTGAAATTCAGCTGAAATTACGTCGCCTAAACAAACATCCCCTGTAAAGAGCACGGTGCGGAAAATATTACATTATCCAACGGGGGACTAAGCAAATCTTTACCTTGAGGACATATGTTATAATGTACAAGGCTGTACAACATGGACTTGCAAAGCTTGGCAATTTTATGCTTTTAACTAGAAAACAAATCAAATCATTGAAACCCAAACATTCTCATATTTTGCGTAGTTACATATAGTCGACGAATTAGGAGCAGCGCGTCTACCGTGAATACAGAAGACTTTGCGCTGGTTCGATTCCAGCCCTGGGCACTGGAGGGCTTGGGCATCTTTTCTTTCGTATCTAACAATTATGCCAGTATACTGTTAGCGGCAAGGGAACACCTGGCTTTCGCTCGGCAAGCAATAGGAATGGCTTCTATGGAAGAGTTAGCTGTAAGTGAGTTGTGGCAGTCACACACAGAATCTTTGTATGTGGGGCTCCAATCTGCGGTGGTAGTATACCACAATGATCAGATGTACAATTGATAACTAAGTGCAACTGTAGGTCAAAATATTTTAGAGTTTTAGTCACAGTCTTAAGTGAAAAAACTAGGTTTCCAGTCTACATATAGGTATCCCAGTTTTGAATGACATGGTTAGTTTCACTAGACTTATTATATCGACCGGGATATGAACCGTGATTACCTCTTGGGGTTTCCCGTGAACAAAGATGCATGTAACTGCGTCGAAATATCGGGAGCTCGAAAATAATACAAAAGGTAATCACGGTTCATATCCCGGTCGATATAAGTCTACATATATCCAAATCTAAACTGTGCAAATTGAACACCACTTAGTCACACGTCTAGCTTCCATAAGAGCCATGTGGGTCACGTGAACGGGTGCCCAATTTGATTAGCGCGACAGAGTGCCGCGCCGCACACGAACATGTGTGCGGAACATGCGTTACTGCCTTTACTGCCCAATCTCACGACGCCTATTAGTTCTATAAGTGCGTCGGGCCGTATTACAAAGGTACGTAAATTAAACACTTAAGAACCATTTAATAAATAGCTCTTTTACTATTTATATAACCTTATGTATAACCGCTAGGCATATTTGTGACGTCTCACGGCAAAAGGTACCTTATGGCGGTTGGCGCTTAGGGCGGTTTCGCACTACGTCCGATCCGAATCCGATCCGAACCCGTGAAAATATGGTCCGTTGTAGCCGTAGAACTATTTCTATGGTAAGTTACGCACTACATCCGATATCCGTCATCCGATTTCTTTCCGTCATTCTAGAATCTCCATTCCGGAGAAGATTTTTGACGGACCGAAGTAGCCTTAGTATTATTTGTATGAACGCCCCAGGTAGCATTTATACGTCATTATGACGTCCGTTTACGGTACTGCTCGACGTAAGAGACGTCATTTCTTGACGTCGGGGGGTCCCAGCAGATGACGTCAATTTGTCACAGCCTCAAGACGTCAGTTTACAGACGTAATACTGACGTCATATACTGACTTTATAGGGACGTTACTGGGCCGTACATATTAGGGCAGCCACTGACGTTGGAGTGACGTCATATACTGGATTCATAGGGACGTTACTGGGCCGTACGTATTAGGGCAGCCAAGAAATTGGAGTAACGCGCTCTGCTGTCGAATCCTAGGACCGAATAGCCAACTATCCGGTTCGAAGGACCATGTACGAGGTTCAAAAATAACACTGTATAAAACTACCACTTCATTTACTATTTACACTACTGTACACTGTACAACACTCACTAATGCTTTTGAATTGACGACCTATGGTTCCTCGAACCTTATATATAAGCCCGGAAAAATCTTAACACCGCGTTGTAGAACAGACGCGTTGGGAACAAAGCGCCATCTCTTGACTTATTTGGTAATAAATTTTCTATAACAACAAAATTTTACATTTGCTAAATTGTGAATTTTAATGCAAAATATTACAAACATGTTATTCCAAATAATTTTACAAATATTTTAGAGTTAATTGCCAACAAAAATAACCATAATCTATAAATGAATTATGTGAAAGGTACGTCCTGATAGTGACTCCAAATAGACGTCACTGAAACGTCATGTTTGTGACCAAAAATGTACATCCTGACAGTGACCCCAAATAGACGTCAGTGAAACGTCAACTTTAGACTAAAATGGTACGTCCTGATAGTGACCCCAAATAGACGTCAGTGAAACGTCGTATTTGTGACCAAAAAGGTACGTCCTCATAGTGACCCCAAATACACGTAAGTGAAACGTCAACTTTGTGACTAAAATAGTACGTCCTGATAGTGACCCCAAATAGACGTCAGTGATACGTCGTATTTGTGAACAAAAAGGTACGTCCTGATAGTGACCCCAAATAGACGTCACTGAAACGTCTTGTTTGTGACCAAAAAGGTACGTCCTGATAGTGACCCCTAATAGACGTCAGTGAAACGTCAACTTTGTGACTAAAATAGTACGTCCTGATAGTGACCCTAAATAGACGTCATTAAAACGTCAATTTTGTGACAAAAAGGTACGTCCTGATAGTGACCCCAAATGGACGTCAGTAAAACGTCTATTCTCGACGAATAAATGACCGACCTTATTATGACCTATAAATGACGTCGCCTGTGCGTCGCTGACGTCAATTTGCTACCTGGGGCTCGCGCACTGCGTCCGAGTTAAAGCCGAGCTGCGTACGAGCAGAGGGGCAGCGGGGCGGGCGGGGTATGCGGATAGGACTAGTGCGTAAGCGTATATGCGAATTCGGTCCGAGTTAGACATATTTTCACGGGTTCGGATAGGACTAGTGCGTAAGCGAATATCCGAATTCGGTCCGAGTTAGACCCATATTTTCACGGGTTCGGATAGGACTAGTGCGTAAGCGAATATCCGAATTCGGTCCGAGTTTTCTAGACCCATATTTTCACGTGTTCGGATCGGATTCGGATCGGACGTAGTGCGAAACCGCTCTTACGCTATTATTAACGCCGCTTCCTCCTTAATTCGACAACGTCCAAAATATTTTAAGAAGAAAGGAAGAAAATAGGTAGGTACCTACATACTATAAAAACATTGACGCTAAAATGGAATCCCCATATATTATAGGAATAGGATATCCATAGTTTTTTGCTGCAAGCCTGATACATGCTTTGAACTATTACCAGTTAGGATTTCAGATAGTTTTCTACGCACCTATATAATATTATTTTAGTTTTTTACGCTGCTGGACTATAACAGCGAACCACTTTGATCGACTATACCCCTCTCTATTGCACGCATAATCAAGAGCGATAGAGAGGTCGATAGATGACTGTCGAAATTTTATTTTCGCGGTAGTCCCCTTAGGGCCACCCCACATCTAGCGTCTTTCGAGCGTCGGCGTCTCGTCGGCGCTAGATGTGGGGTGGCCCTAAGGGGACTACCGCGAAAATTACAACTCTATGGCCCTGCTCGACGCAACGTCGACGCAACGTCGATGCAGCTGCGCAGCGACGTCATTTTCCATAGCGCTGACCGACGCCGACGCTCGAAAAACGCTAGATGTGGGGTGGCCCTAGTTGGATCGTGATCAGAGGAGTGTACGTGCTTGCACCGAACCGCCATTCAACCTCATTTGTGATCATAAGTAGACCTTATATCTTAGCAGTAAGGTTCACAAGTGGCCAGTTAACGTTGATGAAACCTACGCCTTGCAGTATAAGTTCCGTACCGTTCAATTTTTCCAGAAATTGATTTACTCGCTGAAATATATAATTATGTAGGTTATATAGGTCGTGGGAAAAATATATCAATGTTGGTAAAATTTGCAAGATGAATATGACCAGTCCAGACGTAAGTCCGGCTCTGGGTATGTGTGTGGTTTGGGTCTGGCCCAAATGCAGGTGGATATGATTTGAGTCTGGTTCCAAAGACAATCATATTTAAATTTAAAGAGGCCTAAGATACCTACATAAACTCGTCTAAGCTAAAAATAGTAGCTGGCAACACCGCCCAGACCGACCTATTAAATCAACATTTAGCTGAAAATACCAACTGTCTAAATAGCGAAATTATTTAATAAACGGCCTTCATTATTCCGCATTATATTCTGAAATAGATTGGGCGTTAAACACAAGCGGGAAATAAATGAAGCCGGTAAAATATAACGAGCTCACGAGCGCCATTTTTAACGGGAATCGCTTTTATGAAGCGGGTTCAATTAAATATACCGTTTCATTTTACACTGAAACAAATAATTAGCAGAACTCATTGATTAATACAAAACATAACATATCTTATTTAATAGAAAAATACACATTCTGATCAACAATATACTAAAGCCAATTGTGTTGTTACAAATTTACAATCCGACCTGTTAGCCGGGTTAATATCTACATAATGCGATTAAATTAGAAAAGGTAAAATAATGAAATTTCATTGTGTGTGACCCGTTAATTAATGGCAATCATTATTATCTACATGATTTGCAAGTCCTAATTTACGTATAAACATTTCTTTTGTATAAGGTCCGCGTTTTGTTTAATATTTAGCTTCGAAGGTCAATTTACTGATAGTCACAATTAACTTTACAATAATTAGCGAGCAAGATGTAAAAAAACCCCAAAGTGCGAGCCGGACTCGCGCACGTACGGCTCCGTACCATTACGCAAAAAAAGGCAAAATATCACGTTTGTTGTCGGGGAGCCCCACTTAAATATTTATTTTATTTTGTTTTATAGTACCGTAAAACGGGGTGTCTTTAGGACATTTTGGGGATACTTTGATAGTTTTAAAACGGCCACTAAATTAGCATTATTCATTATTTTCACAAACTGTTCGTGTAACAAGTTAGATTATTATACATTCTTGTTTATCTATTACTAAAATTTCCGAATAAAATATGTTACGGCTGAAAAACTGAAATTTCGAAGTCAGGTTTACCGTACCTATTTGTTGTTATAGCGGAAATAGAAATACATTATCTGTGAAAAATTCATCTGTCTAGCTATCACGGTTCATGAGTTACAGCCTGGTGACAGACAGGCGGACGGACGGACAGAGCGACAGCGGAGTCTTAGTAATAGGGTCCCGTTTTTACCCTATGGGTACGGGACCCTAAAAAGCAGGTTTGCTCCATAATGCCCAATGGATATATTTTCGCCGCTGCTTGTAACTTGCTCAATTATTCTTCGATACAATAATTTCCCGTGTCATTGATCGCAACAGACGCGAAGGCAGCGTAATTGTGTTTATTTAATGAAGACAACAGAACCCGGAGAGCAAAACAAATATTATGACTTGCTGAGTACGCTGGTTCTGTACTTCCCTTTATTACTAAAACAGAACTGAAATCAAGTAAGAATTTCATTTTGTACTTACTCTCTAATATAGTAGGTATCAATAAAAACGGGCCATTGTGTTCAGAAAGTTCTTGAAAAATAATCCATTTTAATTGCTCAAATACATTTCGGAAAAAAGGTGTTGAGTATAATTCAGTATGGTTTTCTTTTAAGATATAGAAGGCTCAAACAAGATTCCAGCAAGAAAACTAGGCTTTAAAGGACATTTATTATATGATGTATAACAGAAAAGACTACTACTAATGCGTGGCTGTTGTCTCCGGCTCGTACCAATGAGTTTTTCGGAATTTATGTACGAAATATCATTTGATATTTTTACCAGTTGCTTTTCGGTGAAGGAAAACATAGTGAGGAAACCGAACTAACCCCAATAAGGCCTAGTTTCACCTCTGGGTTGGAAGGTCAGATGGCAGTCGCTTTCGTAAAAACTAGTGCCTACGTCAATTCTTGGGATTAGTTGTCGAGCATACCCCAGGCTCCCATGAGCCGTGGCAGAATGCCGGGATAACGCGAGGAACAAGAAGAGAGTGCCAGAAAAGATATACTCACTCTACTAAAAGTGACGTTAAAGATACTCAAATATAATAGGCTACATGACTAATTTTCATTTATGGTATCAATCGATCGGGTTTGTTTTTAGGATCAAATGTCTATATGGGACCCATTGCATTAAAGTAACACAAAAGTCAGAAATTGTAGTCAAAGGCCGACAGTCGCACTTTACTCGCGAAACGCCTTAAACAAAACGATAAAGGGCCGTGACGTCAAGGTCTCTGGGAGCCCATCTTGTAGTATGGACGAAACAAGAAAATTGCGTTTTTGTCGGTGAAATATTGCGTTTATGTATATAGTTGCTATACAATATTTATTTGGATGAAATTTAAGGAATCGAATGGTACCCTTACTTTTATCATTTTTGGAAGTTAAAAAAAAACTTAAATTTTGAAACTTTCAGGTCCTGTATTTTTGTAATTTTTAGGGTTCCGTAGCCAAATGGCAAAAAACGGAACCCTTATAGATTCGTCATGTCTGTCTGTCTGTCTCTCTGTCTGTCTGTCTGTCTGTCTGTCTGTCCGTCTGTCCGTCTGTCCGTCTGTCTGTCCGTCCGTATGTCACAGCCACTTTTCTCCGAAACTATAAGAACTATACTGTTGAAACTTGGTAAGTAGATGTATTCTGTGAACCGCATTAAGATTTTCACACAAAAATAGAAAAAAAACAATAAATTTTTGGGGTTCCCCATACTTCGAACTGAAACTCAAAAATTTTTTTTTCATCAAACCCATACGTGTGGGATATCTATGGGTAGGTCTTCAAAAATGATATTGAGGTTTCTAATATCATTTTTTTCTAAACTGAATAGTTTGCGCGAGAGACACTTCAAAAGTGGTAAAATGTGTCCCCCCCCCCTGTAACTTCTAAAATAAGAGAATGATAAAACTAAAAAAAATATATGATGTACATTACCATGTAAACTTCCACCGAAAATTGGTTTGAACGAGATCTAGTAAGTAGTTTTTTTTTTATACGTCATAAATCGCCTAAATACGGAACCCTTCATGGGCGAGTCAGACTCGCACTTGGCCGCTTTTTAATATTTTATTTTAATATCCAAATTATTGTGATAAATTGCTCGTTTTCTATCTATTTTACTAGATTTTGTTATAAAATTCAACATGTGTCATCATCACTATTGCCAATTAAATGAGTGACTTTTCGGTTTGGCAGCGAGTTCCAATTTTATTGAATAAAATTTGTTAATGAGGTAGATCTCAGTCCTTAATTTCGTCTCAAGGCTTTTGACCTCAATAAATAAGCTCTGCGGATACATAAGCATGAATAATTTGTCTAAGAAACTGGCTCCTTGTCAAAGACTGGGAGTGTTATTAATTAGTTGAATTAATCGCCGACATGAAGGGTCGTGACCACACGCCGCGCCGGCGGCGGGCTGAGGGGAGGCGAGGCCGAGTACTTACGTCTTGAGGACTGTCGTGTTGACGAAACGTTTCTACCCGCATCTATAACTATCACTATATGACTTGACATCTTGTTGAATCAAGCAGGGGTGTAGTCATGGTGACAATATTATTCTATTGTACTATTTAGTATACAAAACAAAAGTTATACATTAAAATAGAACAGATCCCTGCAAAACTGTTAAACAATATACTACAAGGAACTAAATTGTACTTAAATATGTCAGAAATAAGAACATAATTTAATGCGAACCAATTGAGGACACAGAAGAATTTATTCTATGAGGATGCTGTTTTATTTCGATTTGTCAGGCCTGTATTTTATATTTTAAACCGGTAAGGTGTTGAGGCAGGCGTGGCTCACTCCGCGATTTCGTTGCGTCGCTACAAGTTAGATATGAGCGCCGCGCCGGCGCGCCGCCGCCGCCGACAAAATTTTCGCGCCGCCGCCGCCGATGCTGCGCTATCGGCGTGGCATCGGCGTGACCTTGGTAGTTACTACTACTTTCGGAATCAGATAATATATTTTTAATCGAGTTTAGATCATTAACGGCGCCACTTCGAATAGTTTATAGACATTCAAAAGGTATTTTAGGCCCATATAATTCAAAATATAATTCAAAAATATCGAAGGCAAATGCAAACTTATCTGTCTAGTAACCGCGCTACTAGTCTTGGGGAAACGAAATTAATATGCTTGTAATAAACATACTGAGTTCCTTCCATTTTTATTGTGGAACGTTCCACATTACAATTTGTATATATGTATACACTAGACATATGTCAATCACAATGAAAAAATTAACTGTGATCAACTCTGGCTAGCGTGAGACTCGAACCCACATCTTTGGATTACCGATCCAATGCATAACTAATTTTGCCAGCTAACCGTCCGTCATTTACCGCGAATTTAACCATTGCAAGCATGGTTAAACGTCTTTAAAGGGTATAAAATGGGGTTAATTTTGAGATATTAAGCGTTTCCACGTCCAAATGTCCGGCCGTTGGCTTCGCACGGAAGGGTGTCGGAATCGGGTCTCAATTAAACTTGGCCACTGTTCAAATTTCAAGCTTTGCTCTCTCGCAGCTCAATCTTTGGTCTTGCATCGCTCGCATGGAATTAAGCCGCTATCTGAACCTGACAGAAGTGACAATAGATGATGTAACTAAAACTGCGACTATAAAGAAGGGAGTAAGGCAAGGATGCAGTCTGTCGCCATTGCTGTTTAACCTATATATAGAGGAAGCTATGCATGAAATCAAAGAGTGCACTAAAGGAATAAGTTTCAATGGAACAACTATGCACTGGATCAGATTTGCCGATGACATTGCTCTCATGGCAGACACAGAAGAGACGCTCCAAGTAAATATACAAAAAATGGACGAAATTTTCCGAAAGTACAACCTTAAAATAAACGTCAAGAAAACAAAGGTTCTGGTGACAAGCAAAACCAATTCTCCCAGAGTAAATATCGCTCTCAACTCGGAAAGACTACAACAAGTAAACACATTTACTTATCTGGGAAGCATCATCGAAGAAAAAAGCAGAAGCGAGAAAGAAATAAGAACTAGGGTGGCAATGGCAAAGAAAGCTTTTACTTCAAATAGACATATTTACAACAGCAAAATCCACATAAACATAAGGAAAAACCTAATTAAAACCTATATTTGGAGCACCGCCCTCTACGGATGTGAAAGTTGGAACATCACAACACAAGACCGCCGGCGCCTAGAAGCATTCGAAATGTGGTGTTGGCGAAGGATGCTCAAAATCAGCTGGACAGAAAAGCGCACCAACCTTGAGGTACTAGAGAAGGCAAAAGAGAAGAGACAAATAATGCACGTCATTGAAAAACGTAGAGCCAAATGTATAGGTCACATACTCCGACACGAAGGGTTAAACAAAATCATATTGGAGGGCAGAATTGAGGAAAAAAGAGGAAGAGGAAGACCTAGAATATCATACATGACACAGATAAAAGAATGGTGCTGTAGCCACTCGTATCAGGAAGTAAAAACGAAAGCCCAGAATAGGCTGGAATGGAAAATGCTGCAGCGACAGAGGGCCAGGCCCTCTTAATATTGATTGATTGATCTGAACCTGCAAGTTTTTGGCCCTGTTTGGAGCTCAACTTTCGACCTGTTTTAAAACGCTTGAGCATTGCTCCTTATCCGATCTTAGCTCCATTGTAGCTCGGCCTTTGGCGTCGCACGAATGCACCCGCAGGAAAGCTCCAGATCTTTAACACTATGGCTTCAGTCTTTATCAGCCTGCGCCCTCGCTCTGCTCTTTTGCAGCTCGGCCTTGCACAGAAGCGCGCCGCAATCGGCGCTCCAGGCGTTCGGCCGTCAGCCAAGCTTACACTTGGCGTTCGATTCTTAGCTGTATGCTTACCTGCAACTCTTCCTTTGGCCTCGCATTGGGAGGCGTCGAAATCAAGTCTTCGGTGTTACATGGAGCTCGGCGTTGGGCCTCACTTTTTGACACAAATCGGTTTCGTTGAATCGATATTGGTTAATGACGAAGCTCGCTTTTCTTTGGACTGTCGACAAGACGTTTCCCTGATACAGTCAATCCGCAATTTTTAACTTAGCACAAAAGATAAGGGCATCGTTAAGATCTTCCAGCCAGAGCCTTGCCAAGATTAAGACCGCCTCTGATGCCGCACGATACCGCTTATCCACAGTTTATACGATATCATTTTTTTCGTACCATTATTCAATAAATTATCCTTGAAAATAAAAAATGCATTTATTTCATAACTTTCTTACAGCAAACACAATGTCATGTTTTTTTGGTAAAAGTTTGATTTGAATTCTTTTTTCATTTAATCGAAGGTGTTTCAAGGCCACGCCGCCGATTCGCCGCCGCCGCCGACCAATTTTGACCGGCGCGCCGCCGCCGACTAAATGCCAATCGGCGCTCATATCTACTACAAGTACATGCGGCCCACACCAATTTTGTTGTCTAGACCTATGTCTATCTACATGATACTATGTATATCTATAGATACTATTATCTATGTAGTTGCCGCGCACCGCTACGGAACGGACGCCTGCTCGCGATTTCGCAACCTAGCGATCATATCTGTCGTATTAGACGCGTTTTGTTACAGAGTGAATCTTCAACTTCTTCAACTTCAACATTTATTCAGCAAATAGGCCACAAGGGCACTTTTACACGTCAACATTGAATTTACATACAAGCAAAATAATAATAATTATACATCAACAATTATTAAATACAACTACAGCTACCAAATCAAACTAACGTAATACAATTACTTAGAGATGTTTAAGGTCTCTTAATGTCGAATTACATAAAAAAACTATAATAATAATATTAAAATAAAAACAAAACAGATACATGGAAAAAAAAATCTAAACTTATTTAGAGGTGTAAATGTCTCTAAGTGTCAGAACTAAAAAATAACATAGTTTATCAAATTATCCTTAGAGATGTATAGGGTCTCCAAGAGTCACAATCCTGTATGATTAACACATTACGAGAAAAAAAAAAAAAAAACATACGAGAACCGAATGAGGCGTCTCACTGCAATTAAATTAAAAAATAAAGTTACTAAATATATTCGTGTTAGCTTAAACAGACCCGTCTCCACAAACAGCACCCGTTCACGAGTACGACGCGTATCTCAGCCATCGCCTCCCTCAACCTTCATTCGGGAAAGTGGCGACCCGATCAACGACGCCACCGTAAGCAAAGACTTTTAAGCGAGCATGACATGTTCAAGCTACCGGCCTATATTAATATTAAAATAGTGATAACACTTAGCTGTGAGACACAGCATTTTGTGCTCGTATGTTACATAAAAGACGGTATAGCTTCACATAATTACTAGCCTAAATTGACTTAGAGATGTAAAGGTCTCTAAGTGTCCGAATCATTAAAAATATAAGTATGTACAATAAAATAAAAATAATAAAATGAATAAATACTTAGGGATGTAAAGGTCTCCAAGTGTCAGAATCATTAAAAATAAAATAAATAATTACTTAGAGATGTATATGGTCTCCAAGTGTCCAAAACTAAAATTAAATTAAACAATATAATCAAGCGAGAACATGATTGTCTCATGTGTCAATTCTACTGGACACTAGCATATTTAATTTACAATGAAAAAACAATATTTATTGAACTCTTATCATACTATCGAAATCAAGGTACAGGCTTAAAGGCATCTCTATCGTGTATAAAATCATTTACAGTGTAGTACGCCTTACTTAACAGGGTCATTCTCTCATTTCGTGCAAATCGGTGAGATTCTCTCGATTTGTAATTTTTCTTTTAAATGGTAAACTTTTGGGTTTCGTCAATTTGTGGATTCATTTATTAACATTTTTCTGCTAAAGGCACCTTTGTAACCTTATTACTTTTCATTTAATAAGGCTACTGGTAATGAACTACGCGCTGGTAATGAAATCGGCCGAGATGGTAATTTTATCTGTGGACGGTAATGAAACAAACTTATGAAATCGAACATAAAAAAACTGTATTTCAAGAAAATTAACACCAATTAAAATCGACAATATTAAAAACATGTGTCTTAAGCACTGTGGAGATGATCAAACCGACTTAACATACACTTGGGGTTGACAATCTCAACTTATAATGTTCAAGCTAGATGGTACATTTACCATTTACTTATCATCATTATAAGTCGAGATTGTCAACCCCAAGTGTTTGTTAAGTCGGTTTGAACATCTGCGCACCATATCACATAAAACGTAGTTTTCAAATTTTCAAAAATTAGCATAGACAAAATATATTTAAATCATTCGCGTTTTGTACCTATGTAATTTATTTTTATCGTTTTAACCCTATAGTGTGGGGTGTCGTTGGATAGGTCTTTAAAAATAAATAGGAGTTTGCAAACAACATTTTTTGATAAAGTGAATCATTTCGGAAATAATAATTTAGAAAGAACAAAAAACGGTTATTCCTTCTAACTTTTGAAAAATCGATCCAAAAATATGAAAAAAAAAAAAAAAAAAATAGTGCTTAATAAACTCATTCAAACAAAATTAAAGCAAACTTGATAAGTTAAGCCGTTTATGAGTTATCGCTAAAAGTCTTCCCTTCTTATTTTATTTAAAAGCCTGGCAACCCTTATTTGTGATCGGATTTTCTCAAGCAACCCTATAACCACATAATAGTGACCGGGAAAAGATAGGCAACCTAGTTGATTTATATTGTACAAGTTGTATACTTTCCATTGGAACTTATTTTGTTTGTCAGACAGATCGGTGAAATTTAAAAAAAAAATTTTTTTTTTAAAAAATAATTAAAAATAGTCTTGACCATATTTCTTTAAGCAACCCTATTTATTTATGTTCAGGAACATATTTTCTTTCATAATATGTAAGTTTCATCCGTCAGACATATCGGTGAAGGTCGACCATCTTAGACTACAAAGGCTCCCCTATTATCATATACAGTTTTAAATGTTTATAACAGCGTAGTATTTATAATTACTAAGCCTCTTTTCATTAAATGCACTGCCTCGAATATATTATCATTACCTTCTTAAGTCATTCATTACCTTCCCCAGTAAAATTGGAAGGAAAAGAAGTGAATGAAACCGATATGAATGAAGTTTTGGAAGTTTTTGTCGCCTACATCAGTTGGCATCAGACCTTAATTTTGCAGAATAAACCATCTGAAAGGCGACACTAAAACACTTCATTACGTATAATTATAATAATGTACACTTGCTACTTACTGTATAAATCACGCGATGGCGATGAAGACTATCGAGAACCACACTCCTTCCCGACCCGAGAGATCGTATATATTTTCGCTAACAGTGGCACACGGGCATCCGCTACGAGATCATGCGGCCAACTGACTGACGAACAATGTGTTGCATCGGCGGTAGGCGCTATATACCCTCGCTATGTAGCAAAATATAGCTAATCTATTTCTCGCGTCGGTAATGAAGAAATTACTTGAACCATACACTTATAAGGCTGTATAGTTTTTATTATTTATTTCTAGCTTCTAATATTATACGATTTAAAACATAACTAAATAAGTCATTTATTGCACAAACAACGAATTTTCTATTTGTAGTATCTTAAGGTTAAAATGTAGGTCAAAGTTATATCTTCACGCGTTACATATAGAGATGAATGAAAAAATTGGGTGTTAATTGTACATATAAAGAAAATACTAACTTTTTTAGAATTGTTCATTGGAGATACATATACTTTAGGCCCTATGTTACAACCTTGCATTAACAGATATTCGAAAACGCCACCACATTTTTGGTAAATTTCCGAAAACACCGATTTGCACGAAATGCGAGAACGACCCAACAAGGAGCGCTTAATGTGTGACTTAAATTTGGTAAGTGGTAAATTCGCTATGTCAGTAGGGACTTTGTTATAAAAACGTGTACAGTTCCCGACGAAAGACGTACTAACCTTACGGAGGCGGTGGGCGGGCACAGCAAGTTTATGTTTGTTTCTAGTGTTATAGTTATGGATGTCACTGTTAAGCTTGAATTCGTGGATGTTTTTCCGAACATACATAATATTCTCAAGTATGTATTGAGATGCAATGGTAAGAATGTTAACCTCTTTGAATTTCTCTCTCAGAGATACTCGAGCGCCCAGTCCATAGATGGAACGTACAGCTCGTTTTTGCAGCACAAATATTGTCTGAATGTCTGCCGCTTTTCCCCACAACAGAATTCCATACGCCATAACACTATGGAAATAACTAAAGTATACCAGCCTGGCCGTCTCTACGTTTGTTAGCTGTCTGATTCTCCTCACTGCATAGGCTGCTGAACTGAGTTTGCCGGCTAGAGTGGCTATATGTGCATGCCATTGCAGTTTTGAGTCTAAAGTGACTCCCAGGAAAACAGTTCGATCTTCAAATTCCAGCGTATCACCTTTTATTTTAATCTTGCTGTTAGTTACCTGCTTGACGTTAGGTAGCGTAAACTTGATGCATTTGGTTTTCATGGCGTTCAAAAGCAAATTGTTTGCCGTAAACCAGTTTACTACGGTAGATAGCGCTTCATTAATGCTATCGAAGCTATTTTCCTTTCTGTCCACTTTAAATATAAGGGAAGTATCATCTGCGAATAACACTATATCATGTCTATCTTGCATCTTCTATTTATATTTATATTAATCTTCTGTATTACCTATAGTACTACTATTATTTATTAGAACCTCAAGGTTCGTAATCACGATCATCAGTTGCTAGTCCTTGTATGTTTTTTTTTGCATGTTTCTTTCTTCTATAAATAGTTATTTGTCACCCATCATCATTCACATCTTTTTATATATTCTCTCACACATTCCATCCTTTTCCTTGGTTTGCCTTTCCTTTTCCATTTCTCCACATTTATGTCTAATACCTCTTTCGCCTCATGACTCATCCCTCCGTATCACACGTCGTTAACGCCAAATCTTAGATAAAACGACTAAACTTATCGGAATGACAGATGCGAATGAAGTCGCCTGCGGCCTGATCATTTCTTGATATTACAGCCGGGATACACGAGGTTATAGTTTTTCAAGTCATTTTACTATCAACCTAGTTCTAGAAAGCTAGGAAGCTAGTGCATCTATCTTCGTGTTACAACACTAGCTTATTTCCAGGCTAGTACGCGAGTGCTGAATCCAGGATAGTTTTTAATAGCTTGCATGTCGCGTCTTATTATTTGAGCTAGTAGTTATTACTTATTCAATAAGGTTTTCGAATTGTAGGCATTGTGGTCATTGAGGAAGATATATAATTTCTAATCACAAAAAATATCTCTTGGCAATTGTACATGTAAATTTAAAAATATCAGCATAATTATAATTCATGATTCTTACTGTACCTATGATGTTGATGACTTCATATGTATTTAGTTTTCGAGACTATTTTACCACGAACAGTTTGAAACAAATCCTAAAGTCCTTATTTTTCCCGTAACCCCTTCTTAATGAAGATAGATTAGTAAAAGTTGTAAATAATTAGGGCCTGGCCTAGGCTGGCTCCGGCACGTCGTCGAAAAACTAACTAATCCACTGGAACTTACACATTTCGCTAACTAGCCCTCTTCAACCCTTGGTCATTTCGTCAAAGTTACGCTTAAGGCCAAAAATATGGAAACATGCTACCTACCATAAAAAAACTGTGATTTTCATGCGATGCATTTTCATACTATTTAGGTATAGAGTTTTAAAAATACTGAATATTTTTCAAACTCAATGGGTAGGATGACGGTGTGTCATCTCCATAAAAACGAAATAGGTAGTAAAAAAATATGTTTATTACAATATAAATATTAGGATGTTTAATAGTTAATACTTACCTACTTATACACAATATTAAACACGTGATATTTAAGAAAATTAACAATGTTGTTTTATTAATTTCATCTAATGATTCGAGTCGTGGCATCTTAAATACCTACCATATATCAATAACACACACAGATATTGGTTTAATGTAATTAGCGTATGTTATATCCGCATGTTGTTTCCCTGTTTCTAATTTTACATTATCTTACTTTATCTATTATCTTATTATATACCTACATATGTATGTAACTAGGAAAAAATACTTTTAAAAGGGTCATAAATATACTTTCCTAAAACTTAGACCCCGCACCGCTGGCACGCACGCGATACGCATACAAGATGACGAACTTATCCCATCAGTGTGGGTTAAGTTCGTCAACTTTTGAATCCAATCGAACTGGAGACAATTGACAAACAAAACTAGTTTAGGATAAACCTACATGGGCGAAGTTGCAGGAAATGTGTAAAAATAAACTTTGTGTCCTTTTTGTTTGTTAAATGGTTCGTGTTGTGTAATAGGCATTCCAAATTCATTATATATTTACGTTACAAAAAATAATATTCAAAGATATTTACGTATAATTCATGTTACAGGGTCACAAATGTGTGTTTCCACCTTAAATCAATGGATTAAGTCGAAGTAATGTTTACATATTTGTGACCTCGACCATTATAGTCATGCATACAATAGGTATTTCCTGTTAAACATCTCAGGAACTTAAATGTGCCTTGCTTTCTCTATACCTATTCCTCTTCATTATAACAAACAAAATCCAAACTGAATCTCCCTAGAGTCAAGTAGTTCTTAAAAGTTGAAATCCAATAAGATTCGTTATCATTTTAAATCTACCAACACACCACAACCCACAACTTCTTATCCTCACGTTCTCATTAACACGCTCCTTTAAAACGATTTCCACAAAAAAAGTAACTAAAAAAGCATAAAATCCTTAAAACTAGTCTCTTAAACGGCTCAAGGGCACTTTGTCACCGGCACCATTAAACTTGCATAAGGGGCGAGCTTTTAGCCTAGTAAAGATACGGTTGAGTAAAATAAAACCGGCCAAGTGCGAGTCGGACTCGCGCACGGAGGGTTCCGCACCATCAACAAAAAATAGAGCAATACAAGCAAAAAAACGGTCACCCATCCAAGTACTGACCCCGCCCGACGTTGCTTAACTTCGGTCAAAAATCACGTTTGTTGTATGGGAGCCCCACTTAAATCTTTATTTTATTCTGTTTTTAGTATTTGTTGTTATAGCGGCAACAGAAATACATCATCTGTGAAAATTTCAACTGTCTAGCTATCACGGTTCGTGAGATACAGCCTGGTGACAGACGGACGGACGGACGGACGGACGGACAGCGAAGTCTTAGTAATAGGGTCCCGTTTTTACCCTTTGGGTACGGAACCCTAAAAAACAACGGGTTGCACTCAGGGAGTGCCGGCAGAAGTGAAAACTCAATGACTAGTGCAAAATGCACTATGTATAATTGAGGTTAACGCCATCTAGCGTTATTTCGTCGCATTACTTGAAACCCCTAAGCACATCACTGTTAGTACTCGAGTTATATTAATACCAGTTAGAGCAAAACTCACTAGATGCCATTTAAATCAATAAAGAAAAACAATGACGCAGTTTTTTGATCAGGTGACGTGTCCGTCTCACGGTCACGTGATCTCTCGCGAGTTTAACATTTTTTTCCCGCCTCAAAAAGTGCACAGCGCCGCTAAAGAAGTTTTCACTTCAAAAATAGCCCATTATTTTTATTTCATTCAAACCGATCTAACAAGATGTTTAAATGTTTAATATAATAAACCTACATGCAGAATTCTACAAATTATCCAACTAAACGTAGGTAAGTAAATGGGAAACAAAAACATTGACTGTTTTCTTCTCTTTCTTTAGTATAGGATATCTATTTCAGTTTATAATTCATTATATGGTAGTGTGACTACCTACTTAAAAACATGAATAAAAAATATAAGTACATTTGTTCCCTAATTTGTACAGATATCAGCACCATCTCTCTCGCTAGGTTTATCTTAATCCTGTAAGGGATTCGCATAGGTGTCAAAGTCGCCGAATCTTTCTAAGATTGTACATACTCGAGATATTCGAACGGATACCCGTGACGGGGTAGCCTAGTGGTTCAGGGCATTAGCCGCGTAAGCTGAAGACGCTGGTTTAAATCCTGCCTCCACCATTAATTGGAGGACTTATATAGGCACTTTTTGTTTAGTATACAACATCTATTGCAGTTCATGATTATCCGTTACACAAAAAAAAGAACTATTAAAAAGATTTCCAATACCCCATACTAGAGCGGTCCGTAAATGACTGGGCTATCGTCCGAATCCGAACCTCGGTTACAATCTCTTAACTACTGGAGCATTATTTAAATCTGGCGACGCTGCTAAAAAATGTACCGCACCTTTTGTTTACAGTGCACAGTGGGGCCGAGTTTGTGTGTAAGGGATTCTGGTTTGTTTACTGTTCAAATAGGTCAAGGGAGGGCGAAGGTAAACTATGTTTATTTTGTATGTTGTGAATAGACAATACTATATTTGTTTATTGTAAACTTTCAGGGATTTTATGAATATATATTAAAAAATCCATGGCAAAATTATAAGAGTACACCTAAGCTAATTTTGCACAGAGCTGTATAGAAGAAAGTGAGGTAGTGACGTTATAAACGACATATTTTCATAGAAATTTGACAATAATATTGACATGACCACACTTGGTCACAAGTACTCACAACAAATGCCATACTGAATTATCTAGGTTCGACTCTAACAGCTCCACCATTCTGTTTAAGAAACATTGGTCATAAATCCCTTATTAAAATCCGTTTTAAAAATAACTGGGATCTATCATTTCTTTCATCATCATCATCATCATCATCATCATCATCATAACTTAAGAGCTTTGCTCTTGTCGGTGGAGTAATCGCCAATCATTCCTTTCTTGTGCCAGTCTTTTAATTTCCTCATACGATGTGTCATTTTTATTTTATTTTTTATGTATCATTTCTTTACGCAAACAAATTAGCTCTCTCCCTAAACACATAAAATATGCCCTCTCCGTTACGTCGGGAGTAAAAACAAACTTATCAAATCTTTTGTTCATTAAATTTATTGATGGCCAAGTCCTATCATTTACCGCTTAAAGGATGACTCACGTTAGAACGGGCTGTGTCCGGGCCGGAGCTTCCGGCACTGACTTTTCTATGGGCCCGATTCGGATTTTGTAATAGGCATCTAATAGATATCTTTTAGACATCGCCAAGATACGATAACGATATGTTTAAAATCTAACCTATCAAATTTGACATTTCCGCGAAGTTCCATTCCTTTCTTAGTGAAGCTTTAACTTTTAATATGTGACCGTTTCAAAGACCGTGGGTTTAAGCCTCGATTGTGCTGTATAGAGCAGAATAAGCGCTCACGATAAAAGATGCAAAAAAATTACTAAAAATTCTGCCATGTTCCTTATTACCCGTACAAAAGATTAATTTAGTTTTCAAAATCATTCCTTTATTATAGTTTAGATCTTGCGTTATCTATCAATATCTATTTAACGGAACTGTTTTATAAATATTATAGGGTCAATATTACGGATATTAATCAAAATTAAAGAACCTAACCTTCCTTTCTAATGGCTCCTCTACACGATGGGCCAACGCCGGCCACTCCAAGGGACGCATTTATGCGTTAGAAGGAGCAAGTGATATTGCTATCTCACTCTACCGCATGGCTGCGTCCCTTGGAGTGGCCAGCGTTGGCCCATCGTGTAGAGGAGCCATAACAGAACGAAACAGTCCAGCGAACTCGGTGTAATGTCACCGTGTCACTGTTTACGTCTTGACTTGGCAGTTGCAGCTGCCAACTTGCAGTCTGGTGTAAAGTCTGTAATGGATACCTAGTTGTCTCGTTAGCCGACACCTAGAGCTGCGATCTTGTTTGGGGTGCGTTCGGGTCGTTTTGTGAACTGGGTAGTTCAGAAATCTCAAAATTTTTAGAGGGATGTGGGCGACTGCTTCTCTATACAAACGTAGTCCCCATTTTTCTCTATAGATATTGATACCTATTATAAATATATTTTTGCACAACTTGATGTTTATTAACCATAGCTTCGTTTAACATTTCTCAATGGTTTACTTAATATGTAGGATATTACGTAAGCATTTGTTAAAACAAGAGTTCGAATAATAGCCATCATTATTATAATTATAGTATGTATTTTATAAATATGTGGTAGTTTATATATATTTTATTTATTTATGTAGTTTATAAGTATAGTTTTTTTATAGGTATCTCTGTTTGGCCCTATGGTTGACTGGTAAAAAATGCCATTTGGCATTAAGTCCGCCCTTTGTACATTGTTGTATATATTTTGTGCAATAAGTTAAATATATAAATATTATAAGAGATAGGAGCCAAAAACTAATTACATATTTTTTTTAAAGCTTAAGTTTTAAAGCGTGTGCTTTGATGAGACGTAGAGTAGTAGTCATCACAAGTATTTTCTAAATCTAATGATATCTTTGAACAGTATGTACTTTCATAAAGCGTAGATAATAGGTACCTAATGAAATTATAATTAATCTGTCAGCTCCCACGGCTCATATATGAGCCAAAACGCTTATGGTGACGTCATATCGTGGGATTCGACAGATTAATGGCATCGTTTTTAAAAAGATCTGATTTTGTGACTTTCGAGTGCAGTCATGAACATTTCTGGCAATTCGCAAAACCCTATTGGAATAACCCCAATGCCCCTCACAAGTTCCCTCGACTAACTGTTGTTTATACAACTTGGCGTTCTTGTTCCTGGAAACTTTCTGATGAAAGGACATTTATACAATCTGGGTTGTAAAGTGTAAAGCGAATTCCAGTGAGGTCGGCTTTTAAGTTAAGGTTAACGGTATAAAACAACGTTCAACAAAAATTATACCTATGTACATCACAATAGTATGCCGTCATACAGTATTCATCAACAGATCGACTTCACACCAAATGTAGCTTTCCGGGAGAAAGGTACGATAGAGTTACAAAATTACCCTAATATGTATATTCACTTTTAGGTGTGTGTAATTAAAGAGTTCCCTGGATTTCTAAAATCATCAAATCATGATCTCCTTGTAATACCCTTTCAAACAAAAAAAACAACGGGTTGCACTCCGGGAGTGCCGCCAGAAGTGAAAACTCAATGACTAGTGCAAAATGTCTGCAGCACTATGTATAATTGAGGTTAACGCCATCTAGCGTTATTTCGTCGCATTACTTGAAACCCCTAAGCACATCACTGTTAGTACTCGAGTTATATTAATACCAGTTAGAGCGAAACTCACTAGATGGCATTAAAATCAATAATTAAAAACTCAAATAAATGTCATATACTCAGAAAAAGTGCCCCAGCCTGGGGCACTAGAGGCTTGGGTCACTTTTTCTGAGTATATGACATTTATTTCAGTTTATAATTTATATAGTAGTGTGACTACTCAAAATAATAACAAATTAAAATATTTTCTGAAAATAATTGAATTTGTTCTAGTATGTAAATAAAAACTCAATGACATTGAAGTAACAGTTTTTCGATCAGGTCACGTGTCTGTCTTACATCTTACGGTCACGTGACACCTGTTACGAGTTTAACATTTTTTCCCCATCACAAAAAGTGCACAGCGCTGCTAAAGAAGTTTTCACTTCAAAAAATTCAAAGCCGCCAGCTCGTCTTCTAGAAATCGAGGAGCATATAAAAAAAAACAAAGACCCGACGAATTGAAAACCTTCGAAATTTTGCAGTCGGTTAAAAATTGTATCTAACTTAAAATCATTATGTGTCAAGTTGACATACATAGGTAAAAGGGGAAAAGTCCGTTCAGTCAATCTTGGCCGCCAAGCAGCCGTGACGTTGACAGCTTGACACTGCGTCTCGCGACTGTTGAAACTTTGTGTTCTTTGTTTAGGACTGACACGACAGTGACGGGACCGAAGTGTTGACATTGAATCCTGGGGGCTTAGCAAAGATGACTGTCGTACGAGTACCTACATTGACGAACGTCAACGAATAGAAATAAGTTTTTGGCAAAAATTTCATTTTTGGTACAATCTTTTATCGCTGACTGTACTTTTCTTACGACAGTACGGCTACCATCAGTTTGGCACTGACATAAACGCCGTCGAGAACGTAATTTACTTGCTATACATCTCGGTCGTACTCGCATATTAGTGAAAACGAGATGTATAGAAAGTAAATTACGTTCTCGATAGCGTAAATGTCAGTTTTGACACTGTCAGTGACTCATGGTACGGGCTCTGACAACTAATTACTCATCGAGACAATTCTAAAAACCCCTAACACAATTAGGTTGTGTTGTTTCATCACATAGTTCCTATGGCCACCTCCTGTCTCCATCATCAGATCTACTACTACTTGTGTTAGGGGTTTTTAGAATTATCTCGATGAGTTTTCCTATGTCGTAAGAAAAGTACAGTCAGCGATAAAAGCTTGTACCAAAAATGAAATTTTTGCCACAAACTTATTTTCATACATTATATAAGTTTCGATTTGCGATTGTACCAGAGGATATGTGTTTTATTTTTTTAACGTAGTTGCGAGTTCGGGGTTTTTTGTGAGTTCGGGGTAACATCGACCATCGATTTTTGAGGAATAGGGCGTTTATTTTTCAACGCGAGCTTAAGAATTTTATGGTCAGTACCCGTACCATGAGTCACTGACCGTATCAAAACTAGATATGAGCGCCGCGCCGGCGCGCCGCCGCCGCCGACAAAATTTTCGCGCCGCCGCCGCCGATGCTGCGCTATCGGCGTGGCATCGGCGTGACCTTGGTAGTTACTACTACTTTCGGAATCAGATAATATATTTTTAATCGAGTTTAGATCATTAACGGCGCCACTTCGAATAGTTTATAGACATTCAAAAGGTATTTTAGGCCCATATAATTCAAAACTAGTTTTTTGCTTTGTGCGCGGGGCCCGAGGGCCCCGCGGTGTGCGTGTTGTTGTTGTTTGTTGTATTGTTGTTGTTGTTGTTGTTGTTGTGTAGTTGTTGCTGTTGTTGTTGCTGTAGTTTTGTTTTCCAAAGGGAAAAAGAAATGAAATTGTACTTTTGCTCGAAAGAAAAGGTCCGCATGCGAGCATTTCATTCCCGCAGCTCGGCCTTCGGCCTCGCGTGCTTGGGGACTGGTAAGGGACGCTCCGGGCCTTCGGCCCTACGCGGAGCTCGGCCTTCGGCCTTCGCTGGGTTTCGAAGCTCAGCGTCGGGCCTTCGGCCCGCCGCTTCGCTTATTAAAACACTCGGGGAGGGTTGGTTTCCGCTTGGGAGCGTAAGCGGGAAGTTGGAGCTCAAACACGACCCAATAGTAAAAGTGTCTTGACAAGCTCACGTCGGGCCTACGGCCTTCGGCCTTCGGCCCGCCGTTTCGCTTGTCTAAGCCACTTTTACTATTGGGTCGTGTTTGAGCTCCAACTTCCCCCTCTCGTGTGACGCTTCGGGCCTTCGGCCCTACGCGGAGCTCGGCCTTCGGCCTTCGCGAGCCTCGACGCTTCGCCGCCGGGCCTTCGGCCCGCCGGCTCGCTCATCAACACAGTTGACTCGGTAGAACGCTTGGAAGCACTTCATTCACGCAGCTCGGCCTTCGGCCTCGCGTGCTTGGGGACTGGTAAGGGACGCTCCGGGCCTTCGGCCCTACGCGGAGCTCGGCCTTCGGCCTTCGCAGGGTTTCGAAGCTCAGCGTCGGGCCTTCGGCCCGCCGCTTCGCTTATTAAAACACTCGGGGAGGGTTGGTTTCCGCTTGGGAGCGTAAGCGGGAAGTTGGAGCTCAAACACGACCCAATAGTAAAAGTGTCTTGACAAGCTCACGTCGGGCCTACGGCCTTCGGCCTTCGGCCCGCCGTTTCGCTTGTCTAAGCCACTTTTACTATTGGGTCGTGTTTGAGCTCCAACTTCCCCCTCTCGTGTGACGCTTCGGGCCTTCGGCCCTACGCGGAGCTCGGCCTTCGGCCTTCGCGAGCCTCGACGCTTCGCCGCCGGGCCTTCGGCCCGCCGGCTCGCTCATCAACACAGTTGACTCGGTAGACCGCTTGGAAGCACTTCGTTCACGCAGCTCGGCCTTCGGCCTCGCTTTAAATTACTGGGGGTCGCACGCTTGGGGGTCGGGGTGAAGGCTCCGGGCCTTCGGCCCGTCGCCGGGGTCGGCCTTCGGCCTCCCGGCCTGAAGCTCGCCCTTCGGGCTCGCTTAACCTACTTGGAAATTTGACTTTTGCCCCCGCCCGCGCCGTTTTGGACTTTTCCAAAAAAATTTTTTTACATGGTAATCTTGGGCCCCCAGGCTCGCCGCGTGCCAAATCTCAGCGCGCTCGGACCGACTTGAAAAAAAAAAAAAAAAAAATTCGGCCATTTTGAATTTTTTTAAATGCAGTTGTATTTCTCTCGAGGCCCTCTATGACATTTGGTCGAGCACCCCCCGCCCATCTCGCGCCGTTTAAGAGTTGCCATACAAAATAAAAGTGGCCAGTTTTTCCGCAATTGAAACATTTTTCGAAAAATTTTTTTACCATAGGAATCTAGGGGGCCCAGAGATTCCGTGACTAAAATTTCAGCGCGCTAGGACAAACTTGAAAAAATAAAAAAAAAAAGTCGGTCCGTTTGAAAAAAAAATGGCGGCTTCAAAAACTGCCCAGGGTCCTCTATGACATTTGGTCGAGCACCTACGACCTAGGTCTCACCGTTTAGCCGGGCCGTCAAACATTTTTCGACCCGGGAGCCGGATCCAAAAATCCATATTTTTCTGGACCTACAAATTCCGAGCTCTATACGAATCAGTTTTTTTTTTTAACCCAGGTGCTACAGTTTCCAAATAAAACATCTATATTAGAAATGAGTGGTTTTGTAGCTATATATAATATTAACTAGTTTATTGCTTTGTGCGCGGGGCCCGAGGGCCCCGCGGTGTGCGTGTTGTTGTTGTTGTTGTTGTTGTTGTTGTTGTTGTATTGGTTCTGTTGTTGTTGCTGTAGTTTTGTTTTCCAAAGGGAAAAAGAAATGAAGTAGTACTTTTGCTCGAAAGAAAAGGTCCGCATGCGAGCATTTCATTCCCGCAGCTCGGCCTTCGGCCTCGCGTGCTTGGGGACTGGTAAGGGACGCTCCGGGCCTTCGGCCCTACGCGGAGCTCGGCCTTCGGCCTTCGCTGGGTTTCGAAGCTCAGCGTCGGGCCTTCGGCCCGCCGCTTCGCTTATTAAAACACTCAGGGGGGTTGGTTTTGCTTGGGAGCGTAAGCGGGAAGTTGGAGCTCAAACACGACCCAATAGTAAAAGTGTCTTGACAAGCTCACGTCGGGCCTACGGCCTTCGGCCTTCGGCCCGCCGTTTCGCTTGTCTAAGCCACTTTTACTATTGGGTCGTGTTTGAGCTCCAACTTCCCCCTCTCGTGTGACGCTTCGGGCCTTCGGCCCTACGCGGAGCTCGGCCTTCGGCCTTCGCGAGCCTCGACGCTTCGCCGCCGGGCCTTCGGCCCGACGGCTCGCTTATCAACACAGTTGACTTGGTAGAACGCTTGGAAGCACTTCATTCACGCAGCTCGGCCTTCGGCCTCGCTTTAAATTACTGGGGGTCGCACGCTTGGGGGTCGGGGTGAAGGCTCCGGGCCTTCGGCCCGTCGCCGGGGTCGGCCTTCGGCCTCCCGGCCTGAAGCTCGCCCTTCGGGCTCGCTTAACACACTTTTTGTATTGGATTTTGCTTTGTCCGTCATTCCCGCGGCGAGGCCTTCGGCCTCGCCCAAAATTACTGGGGGTTGGACACGCCCGGACGCCCGGGGTGAAGCTCCGGGCCTGACGGCCCGTCGCGGGGTCGGCCTGCGGCCTCCCAGCCTGAAGCTCGCCCTTCGGGCTCGCTTAACCTACTTGGAAATTTGACTTTTGCCCCCGCCCGCGCCGTTTTGGACTTTTCCAAAAAATTTTTTTCAGATAGTAATCTTGGGCCCCCAGGCTCGCCGCGTGCCAAATTTCAGCGCGCTCGGACCAACTTGAAAAAAAAAAAAAAAAAAAGTCGGCCATTTTGAATTTTTTTAAATGCAGTTGTATTTCTCTCGAGGCCCTCTATGACATTTGGTCGAGCACCCCCCGCCCATCTCGCGCCGTTTAAGAGTTGCCATACAAAATAAAAGTGGCCAGTTTTTCCGCAATTGAAACATTTTTGGAAAAATTTTTTTTTCATAGGAATCTAGGGGACCCCGAGATTCCGTGACCGAAATCTCAGCGCGCTGGGACAAACTTGAAAAAATTAAAAAAAAAAAAGTCGTCCCGTTTGAAAAAAAAATGGCGGCTTCAAAAACTGCCCAGGGTCCTCTATGACATTTGGTCGAGCACCCCCCCTCTAACCCCCACCGTTTGGCCGGGCCGTCAAACATTTTTCGACCCGGGAGCCGGATCCAAAAATCCATATTTTTCTGGACCTACATTTTCCGAGCTCTATACGAATCAGTTTTTTTTCTTAACCCAGGTGCTACAGTTTCCAAATAAAACATCTATATTAGAAATGAGTGGTTTTGTAGCTATATATAATATTAACTAGTTTTTTGCTTTGTGCGCGGGGCCCGAGGGCCCCGCGGTGTGCGTGTTGTTGTTGTTTGTTGTATTGTTGTTGTTGTTGTTGTTGTTGTGTAGTTGTTGCTGTTGTTGTTGCTGTAGTTTTGTTTTCCAAAGGGAAAAAGAAATGAAATTGTACTTTTGCTCGAAAGAAAAGGTCCGCATGCGAGCATTTCATTCCCGCAGCTCGGCCTTCGGCCTCGCGTGCTTGGGGACTGGTAAGGGACGCTCCGGGCCTTCGGCCCTACGCGGAGCTCGGCCTTCGGCCTTCGCTGGGTTTCGAAGCTCAGCGTCGGGCCTTCGGCCCGCCGCTTCGCTTATTAAAACACTCGGGGAGGGTTGGTTTCCGATTGGGAGCGTAAGCGGGAAGTTGGAGCTCAAACACGACCCAATAGTAAAAGTGTCTTGACAGTCTCTAAGCCACTTTTACTATTGGGTCGTGTTTGAGCTCCAACTTCCCCCTCTCGTGTGACGCTTCGGGCCTTCGGCCCTACGCGGAGCTCGGCCTTCGGCCTTCGCGAGCCTCGACGCTTCGCCGCCGGGCCTTCGGCCCGCCGGCTCATCAACACAGTTGACTCGGTAGGACGCTTGGAAGCACTTCATTCACGCAGCTCGGCCTTCGGCCTCGCGTGCTTGGGGACTGGTAAGGGACGCTCCGGGCCTTCGGCCCTACGCGGAGCTCGGCCTTCGGCCTTCGCCGGGTTTCGAAGCTCAGCGTCGGGCCTTCGGCCCGCCGCTTCGCTTATTAAAACACTCGGGGAGGGTTGGTTTCCGCTTGGGAGCGTAAGCGGGAAGTTGGAGCTCAAACACGACCCAATAGTAAAAGTGTCTTGACAAGCTCACGTCGGGCCTACGGCCTTCGGCCTTCGGCCCGCCGTTTCGCTTGTCTAAGCCACTTTTACTATTGGGTCGTGTTTGAGCTCCAACTTCCCCCTCTCGTGTGACGCTTCGGGCCTTCGGCCCTACGCGGAGCTCGGCCTTCGGCCTTCGCGAGCCTCGACGCTTCGCCGCCGGGCCTTCGGCCCGCCGGCTCGCTCATCAACACAGTTGACTTGGTAGAACGCTTGAAAGCACTTCATTCCCGCAGCTCGGCCTTCGGCCTCGCGTGCTTGGGGACAGGTAAGGGACGCTCCGGGCCTTCGGCCCTACGCGGAGCTCGGCCTTCGGCCTTCGCTGGGTTTCGAAGCTCAGCGTCGGGCCTTCGGCCCGCCGCTTCGCTTATTAAAACACTCGGGGAGGGTTAGTTTCCGCTTGGGAGCGTAAGCGGGAAGTTGGAGCTCAAACACGACCCAATAGTAAAAGTGTCTTGACAAGCTCACGTCGGGCCTACGGCCTTCGGCCTTCGGCCCGCCGTTTCGCTTGTCTAAGCCACTTTTACTATTGGGTCGTGTTTGAGCTCCAACTTCCCCCTCTCGTGTGACGCTTCGGGCCTTCGGCCCTACGCGGAGCTCGGCCTTCGGCCTTCGCGAGCCTCGACGCTTCGCCGCCGGGCCTTCGGCCCGCCGGCTCGCTCATCAACACAGTTAACTCGGTAGAACGCTTGGGAGCACTTCATTCACGCAGCTCGGCCTTCGGCCTCGCTTTAAATTACTGGGGGTCGCACGCTTGGGGGTCGGGGTGAAGGCTCCGGGCCTTCGGCCCGTCGCCGGGGTCGGCCTTCGGCCTCCCGGCCTGAAGCTCGCCCTTCGGGCTCGCTTAACCTACTTGGAAATTTGACTTTTGCCCCCGCCCGCGCCGTTTTGGACTTTTCCAAAAAATTTTTTTTACATGGTAATCTTGGGCCCCCAGGCTCGCCGCGTGCCAAATCTCAGCGCGCTCGGACCGACTTGAAAAAAAAAAAAAAAAAAAGTCGGCCATTTTGAATTTTTTTGAATGCAGTTGCACTTCTCTCGAGGCCCTCTATGACATTTGGTCGAGCACCCCCCGCCCATCTCGCGCCGTTTAAGAGTTGCCATACAAAATAAAAGTGGCCAGTTTTTCCGCAATTGAAACATTTTTCGAAAAATTTTTTTACCATAGGAATCTAGGGGACCCAGAGATTCCGTGACTAAAATTTCAACGCGCTAGGACAAACTTGAAAAAATTAAAAAAAAAAAGTCGGCCCGTTTGAAAAAAAAATGGCGGCTTCAAAAACTGCCCAGGGTCCTCTATGACATTTGGTCGAGCACCTACTACCTAGGTCTCACCGTTTGGCCGGGCCGTCAAACATTTTTTTGGTCTTCCATACAATCCAAAAATCCATATTTTTCTGGACCTACATTTTCCGAGCTCTATACGAATCTTTTTTTTTTTTTCACCTAACCCTTACAGTTGTCAAATAAAACATATATATGAGAAATGAGTCGTAATGTAGCTATATATATTATTAACTAGTTTATTGCTTTGTGCGCGGGGCCCGAGGGCCCCGCGGTGTGCGTGTTGTTGTTGTTGTTGTTGTTGTTGTTGTTGTTGTATTGGTTCTGTTGTTGTTGCTGTAGTTTTGTTTTCCAAAGGGAAAAAGAAATGAAGTAGTACTTTTGCTCGAAAGAAAAGGTCCGCATGCGAGCATTTCATTCCCGCAGCTCGGCCTTCGGCCTCGCGTGCTTGGGGACTGGTAAGGGACGCTCCGGGCCTTCGGCCCTACGCGGAGCTCGGCCTTCGGCCTTCGCTGGGTTTCGAAGCTCAGCGTCGGGCCTTCGGCCCGCCGCTTCGCTTATTAAAACACTCAGGGGGGTTGGTTTTGCTTGGGAGCGTAAGCGGGAAGTTGGAGCTCAAACACGACCCAATAGTAAAAGTGTCTTGACAAGCTCACGTCGGGCCTACGGCCTTCGGCCTTCGGCCCGCCGTTTCGCTTGTCTAAGCCACTTTTACTATTGGGTCGTGTTTGAGCTCCAACTTCCCCCTCTCGTGTGACGCTTCGGGCCTTCGGCCCTACGCGGAGCTCGGCCTTCGGCCTTCGCGAGCCTCGACGCTTCGCCGCCGGGCCTTCGGCCCGACGGCTCGCTTATCAACACAGTTGACTTGGTAGAACGCTTGGAAGCACTTCATTCACGCAGCTCGGCCTTCGGCCTCGCTTTAAATTACTGGGGGTCGCACGCTTGGGGGTCGGGGTGAAGGCTCCGGGCCTTCGGCCCGTCGCCGGGGTCGGCCTTCGGCCTCCCGGCCTGAAGCTCGCCCTTCGGGCTCGCTTAACACACTTTTTGTATTGGATTTTGCTTTGTCCGTCATTCCCGCGGCGAGGCCTTCGGCCTCGCCCAAAATTACTGGGGGTTGGACACGCCCGGACGCCCGGGGTGAAGCTCCGGGCCTGACGGCCCGTCGCGGGGTCGGCCTGCGGCCTCCCAGCCTGAAGCTCGCCCTTCGGGCTCGCTTAACCTACTTGGAAATTTGACTTTTGCCCCCGCCCGCGCCGTTTTGGACTTTTCCAAAAAATTTTTTTCAGATAGTAATCTTGGGCCCCCAGGCTCGCCGCGTGCCAAATTTCAGCGCGCTCGGACCAACTTGAAAAAAAAAAAAAAAAAAAGTCGGCCATTTTGAATTTTTTTAAATGCAGTTGTATTTCTCTCGAGGCCCTCTATGACATTTGGTCGAGCACCCCCCGCCCATCTCGCGCCGTTTAAGAGTTGCCATACAAAATAAAAGTGGCCAGTTTTTCCGCAATTGAAACATTTTTGGAAAAATTTTTTTTTCATAGGAATCTAGGGGACCCCGAGATTCCGTGACCGAAATCTCAGCGCGCTGGGACAAACTTGAAAAAATTAAAAAAAAAAAAGTCGTCCCGTTTGAAAAAAAAATGGCGGCTTCAAAAACTGCCCAGGGTCCTCTATGACATTTGGTCGAGCACCCCCCCTCTAACCCCCACCGTTTGGCCGGGCCGTCAAACATTTTTCGACCCGGGAGCCGGATCCAAAAATCCATATTTTTCTGGACCTACATTTTCCGAGCTCTATACGAATCAGTTTTTTTTCTTAACCCAGGTGCTACAGTTTCCAAATAAAACATCTATATTAGAAATGAGTGGTTTTGTAGCTATATATAATATTAACTAGTTTTTTGCTTTGTGCGCGGGGCCCGAGGGCCCCGCGGTGTGCGTGTTGTTGTTGTTGTTGTTGTTGTTGTTGTTGTTGTATTGGTTCTGTTGTTGTTGCTGTAGTTTTGTTTTCCAAAGGGAAAAAGAAATGAAGTAGTACTTTTGCTCGAAAGAAAAGGTCCGCATGCGAGCATTTCATTCCCGCAGCTCGGCCTTCGGCCTCGCGTGCTTGGGGACTGGTAAGGGACGCTCCGGGCCTTCGGCCCTACGCGGAGCTCGGCCTTCGGCCTTCGCTGGGTTTCGAAGCTCAGCGTCGGGCCTTCGGCCCGCCGCTTCGCTTATTAAAACACTCAGGGGGGTTGGTTTTGCTTGGGAGCGTAAGCGGGAAGTTGGAGCTCAAACACGACCCAATAGTAAAAGTGTCTTGACAAGCTCACGTCGGGCCTACGGCCTTCGGCCTTCGGCCCGCCGTTTCGCTTGTCTAAGCCACTTTTACTATTGGGTCGTGTTTGAGCTCCAACTTCCCCCTCTCGTGTGACGCTTCGGGCCTTCGGCCCTACGCGGAGCTCGGCCTTCGGCCTTCGCGAGCCTCGACGCTTCGCCGCCGGGCCTTCGGCCCGACGGCTCGCTTATCAACACAGTTGACTTGGTAGAACGCTTGGAAGCACTTCATTCACGCAGCTCGGCCTTCGGCCTCGCTTTAAATTACTGGGGGTCGCACGCTTGGGGGTCGGGGTGAAGGCTCCGGGCCTTCGGCCCGTCGCCGGGGTCGGCCTTCGGCCTCCCGGCCTTCGGCCTCCCGGCCTGAAGCTCGCCCTTCGGGCTCGCTTAACACACTTTTTGTATTGGATTTTGCTTTGTCCGTCATTCCCGCGGCGAGGCCTTCGGCCTCGCCCAAAATTACTGGGGGTTGGACACGCCCGGACGCCCGGGGTGAAGCTCCGGGCCTGACGGCCCGTCGCGGGGTCGGCCTGCGGCCTCCCAGCCTGAAGCTCGCCCTTCGGGCTCGCTTAACCTACTTGGAAATTTGACTTTTGCCCCCGCCCGCGCCGTTTTGGACTTTTCCAAAAAATTTTTTTCAGATAGTAATCTTGGGCCCCCAGGCTCGCCGCGTGCCAAATTTCAGCGCGCTCGGACCAACTTGAAAAAAAAAAAAAAAAAAAGTCGGCCATTTTGAATTTTTTTAAATGCAGTTGTATTTCTCTCGAGGCCCTCTATGACATTTGGTCGAGCACCCCCCGCCCATCTCGCGCCGTTTAAGAGTTGCCATACAAAATAAAAGTGGCCAGTTTTTCCGCAATTGAAACATTTTTGGAAAAATTTTTTTTTCATAGGAATCTAGGGGACCCCGAGATTCCGTGACCGAAATCTCAGCGCGCTGGGACAAACTTGAAAAAATTAAAAAAAAAAAAGTCGTCCCGTTTGAAAAAAAAATGGCGGCTTCAAAAACTGCCCAGGGTCCTCTATGACATTTGGTCGAGCACCCCCCCTCTAACCCCCACCGTTTGGCCGGGCCGTCAAACATTTTTCGACCCGGGAGCCGGATCCAAAAATCCATATTTTTCTGGACCTACATTTTCCGAGCTCTATACGAATCAGTTTTTTTTCTTAACCCAGGTGCTACAGTTTCCAAATAAAACATCTATATTAGAAATGAGTGGTTTTGTAGCTATATATAATATTAACTAGTTTTTTGCTTTGTGCGCGGGGCCCGAGGGCCCCGCGGTGTGCGTGTTGTTGTTGTTGTTGTTGTTGTTGTTGTTGTATTGGTTCTGTTGTTGTTGCTGTAGTTTTGTTTTCCAAAGGGAAAAAGAAATGAAGTAGTACTTTTGCTCGAAAGAAAAGGTCCGCATGCGAGCATTTCATTCCCGCAGCTCGGCCTTCGGCCTCGCGTGCTTGGGGACTGGTAAGGGACGCTCCGGGCCTTCGGCCCTACGCGGAGCTCGGCCTTCGGCCTTCGCTGAGTTCCGAAGCTCAGCGTCGGGCCTTCGGCCCGCCGCTTCGCTTATTAAAACACTCGGGGAGGGTTGGTTTTGCTTGGGAGCGTAAGCGGGAAGTTGGAGCTCAAACACGACCCAATAGTAAAAGTGTCTTGACAAGCTCACGTCGGGCCTACGGCCTTCGGCCTTCGGCCCGCCGTTTCGCTTGTCTAAGCCACTTTTACTATTGGGTCGTGTTTGAGCTCCAACTTCCCCCTCTCGTGTGACGCTTCGGGCCTTCGGCCCTACGCGGAGCTCGGCCTTCGGCCTTCGCGAGCCTCGACGCTTCGCCGCCGGGCCTTCGGCCCGCCGGCTCGCTCATCAACACAGTTGACTTGGTAGAACGCTTGAAAGCACTTCATTCCCGCAGCTCGGCCTTCGGCCTCGCGTGCTTGGGGACAGGTAAGGGACGCTCCGGGCCTTCGGCCCTACGCGGAGCTCGGCCTTCGGCCTTCGCTGGGTTTCGAAGCTCAGCGTCGGGCCTTCGGCCCGCCGCTTCGCTTATTAAAACACTCGGGGAGGGTTAGTTTCCGCTTGGGAGCGTAAGCGGGAAGTTGGAGCTCAAACACGACCCAATAGTAAAAGTGTCTTGACAAGCTCACGTCGGGCCTACGGCCTTCGGCCTTCGGCCCGCCGTTTCGCTTGTCTAAGCCACTTTTACTATTGGGTCGTGTTTGAGCTCCAACTTCCCCCTCTCGTGTGACGCTTCGGGCCTTCGGCCCTACGCGGAGCTCGGCCTTCGGCCTTCGCGAGCCTCGACGCTTCGCCGCCGGGCCTTCGGCCCGCCGGCTCGCTCATCAACACAGTTAACTCGGTAGAACGCTTGGGAGCACTTCATTCACGCAGCTCGGCCTTCGGCCTCGCTTTAAATTACTGGGGGTCGCACGCTTGGGGGTCGGGGTGAAGGCTCCGGGCCTTCGGCCCGTCGCCGGGGTCGGCCTTCGGCCTCCCGGCCTGAAGCTCGCCCTTCGGGCTCGCTTAACCTACTTGGAAATTTGACTTTTGCCCCCGCCCGCGCCGTTTTGGACTTTTCCAAAAAATTTTTTTTACATGGTAATCTTGGGCCCCCAGGCTCGCCGCGTGCCAAATCTCAGCGCGCTCGGACCGACTTGAAAAAAAAAAAAAAAAAAAGTCGGCCATTTTGAATTTTTTTGAATGCAGTTGCACTTCTCTCGAGGCCCTCTATGACATTTGGTCGAGCACCCCCCGCCCATCTCGCGCCGTTTAAGAGTTGCCATACAAAATAAAAGTGGCCAGTTTTTCCGCAATTGAAACATTTTTCGAAAAATTTTTTTACCATAGGAATCTAGGGGACCCAGAGATTCCGTGACTAAAATTTCAACGCGCTAGGACAAACTTGAAAAAATTAAAAAAAAAAAGTCGGCCCGTTTGAAAAAAAAATGGCGGCTTCAAAAACTGCCCAGGGTCCTCTATGACATTTGGTCGAGCACCTACTACCTAGGTCTCACCGTTTGGCCGGGCCGTCAAACATTTTTTTGGTCTTCCATACAATCCAAAAATCCATATTTTTCTGGACCTACATTTTCCGAGCTCTATACGAATCTTTTTTTTTTTTTCACCTAACCCTTACAGTTGTCAAATAAAACATATATATGAGAAATGAGTCGTAATGTAGCTATATATATTATTAACTAGTTTTTTGCTTTGTGCGCGGGGCCCGAGGGCCCCGCGGTGTGCGTGTTGTTGTTGTTGTTGTTGTTGTCGTTGTGTAGTTGTTGCTGTTGTTGTTGCTGTAGTTTTGTTTTCCAAAGGGAAAAAGAAATGAAATTGTACTTTTGCTCGAAAGAAAAGGTCCGCATGCGAGCATTTCATTCCCGCAGCTCGGCCTTCGGCCTCGCGTGCTTGGGGACTGGTAAGGGACGCTCCGGGCCTTCGGCCCTACGCGGAGCTCGGCCTTCGGCCTTCGCAGGGTTTCGAAGCTCAGCGTCGGGCCTTCGGCCCGCCGCTTCGCTTATTAAAACACTCGGGGAGGGTTGGTTTCCGCTTGGGAGCGTAAGCGGGAAGTTGGAGCTCAAACACGACCCAATAGTAAAAGTGTCTTGACAAGCTCACGTCGGGCCTACGGCCTTCGGCCTTCGGCCCGCCGTTTCGCTTGTCTAAGCCACTTTTACTATTGGGTCGTGTTTGAGCTCCAACTTCCCCCTCTCGTGTGACGCTTCGGGCCTTCGGCCCTACGCGGAGCTCGGCCTTCGGCCTTCGCGAGCCTCGACGCTTCGCCGCCGGGCCTTCGGCCCGCCGGCTCGCTCATCAACACAGTCGACTCGGTAGAACGCTTGGAAGCACTTCATTCACGCAGCTCGGCCTTCGGCCTCGCGTGCCTGGGGACTGGTAAGGGACGCTCCGGGCCTTCGGCCCTACGCGGAGCTCGGCCTTCGGCCTTCGCTGGGTTTCGAAGCTCAGCGTCGGGCCTTCGGCCCGCCGCTTCGCTTATTAAAACACTCGGGGAGGGTTGGTTTCCGCTTGGGAGCGTAAGCGGGAAGTTGGAGCTCAAACACGACCCAATAGTAAAAGTGTCTTGACAAGCTCACGTCGGGCCTACGGCCTTCGGCCTTCGGCCCGCCGTTTCGCTTGTCTAAGCCACTTTTACTATTGGGTCGTGTTTGAGCTCCAACTTCCCCCTCTCGTGTGACGCTTCGGGCCTTCGGCCCTACGCGGAGCTCGGCCTTCGGCCTTCGCGAGCCTCGACGCTTCGCCGCCGGGCCTTCGGCCCGCCGGCTCGCTCATCAACACAGTCGACTCGGTAGAACGCTTGGGAGCACTTCATTCACGCAGCTCGGCCTTCGGCCTCGCTTTAAATTACTGGGGGTCGCACGCTTGGGGGTTGGGGTGAAGGCTCCGGGCCTTCGGCCCGTCGCCGGGGTCGGCCTTCGGCCTCCCGGCCTGAAGCTCGCCCTTCGGGCTCGCTTAACACACTTTTTGTATAGGATTTCGCTTTGTTCGTCATTCCCGCGGCGAGGCCTTCGGCCTCGCCCAAAATTACTGGGGGTTGGACGCGCCCGGACGCCCGGGGTGAAGCTCCGGGCCTAACGGCCCGTCGCGGGGTCGGCCTTCGGCCTCCCAGCCTGAAGCTCGCCCTTCGGGCTCGCTTAACCTACTTGGAAATTTGACTTTTGCCCCCGCCCGCGCCGTTTTGGACTTTTCCAAAAAATTTTTTTTACATGGTAATCTTGGTCCCCCAGGCTCGCCGCGTGCCAAATCTCAGCGCGCTCGGACCGACTTGAAAAAAAAAAAAAAAAAAAGTCGGCCATTTTGTATTTTTTTGAATGCAGTTCTTATTCTTTCGAGGCCTTCTATGACATTTGGTCGAGCACCCCCCGCCCATCTCGCGCCGTTTAAGAGTTGCCATACAAAATAAAAGTGGCCAGTTTTTCCGCAATTGAAACATTTTTGGAAAAAATTTTTTTTCATAGGAATCTAGGGGACCCCGAGATTCCGTGACCGAAATCTCAGCGCGCTGGGACAAACTTGAAAAAATTAAAAAAAAAAAGTCGGCCCGTTTGAAAAAAAAATGGCGGCTTCAAAAACTGCCCAGGGTCCTCTATGACATTTGGTCGAGCACCTACTACCTAGGTCTCACCGTTTGGCCGGGCCGTCAAACATTTTTCGACCCGGGAGCCGGATCCAAAAATCCATATTTTTCTGGACCTACAAATTCCGAGCTCTATACGAAACTTTTTTTTTTTTTCACCTAACCCTTACAGTTGTCAAATAAAACGTATACATTAGAAATGAGTCGTAATGTAGCTATATATAATATTAATATAATTCAAAAATATCGAAGGCAAATGCAAACTTATCTGTCTAGTAACCGCGCTACTAGTCTTGGGGAAACGAAATTAATATGCTTGTAATAAACATACTGATTTCCTTCCATTTTTATTGTGGAACGTTCCACATTACAATTTGTATATATGTATACACTAGACATATGTCAATCACAATGAAAAAATTAACTGTGATCAACTCTGGCTAGCGTGAGACTCGAACCCACATCTTTGGATTACCGATCCAATGCATAACTAATTTTGCCAGCTAACCGTCCGTCATTTACCGCGAATTTAACCATTGCAAGCATGGTTAAACGTCTTTAAAGGGTATAAAATGGGGTTAATTTTGAGATATTAAGCGTTTCCACGTCCAAATGTCCGGCCGTTGGCTTCGCACGGAAGGGTGTCGGAATCGGGTCTCAATTAAACTTGGCCACTGTTCAAATTTCAAGCTTTGCTCTCTCGCAGCTCAATCTTTGGCCTTGCATCGCTCGCATGGAATTAAGCCGCTATCTGAACCTGCAAGTTTTTGGCCCTGTTTGGAGCTCAACTTTCGACCTGTTTTAAAACGCTTGAGCATTGCTCCTTATCCGATCTTAGCTCCATTGTAGCTCGGCCTTTGGCGTCGCACGAATGCGCCCGCAGGAAAGCTCCAGATCTTTAACACTATGGCTTCAGTTTTTATCAGCCTGCGCCCTCGCTCTGCTCTTTTGCAGCTCGGCCTTGCACAGAAGCGCGCCGCAATCGGCGCTCCAGGCGTTCGGCCGTCAGCCAAGCTTACACTTGGCGTTCGATTCTTAGCTGTATGCTTACCTGCAACTCTTCCTTTGGCCTCGCATTGGGAGGCGTCGAAATCAAGTCTTCGGTGTTACATGGAGCTCGGCGTTGGGCCTCACTTTTTGACACAAATCGGTTTTGTTGAATCGATATTGGTTAATGACGAAGCTCGCTTTTCTTTGGACTGTCGACAAGACGTTTCCCTGATACAGTCAATCCGCAATTTTTAACTTAGCACAAAAGATAAGGGCATCGTTAAGATCTTCCAGCCAGAGCCTTGCCAAGATTAAGACCGCCTCTGATGCCGCACGATACCGCTTATCCACAGTTTATACGATATCATTTTTTTCGTACCATTATTCAATAAATTATCCTTGAAAATAAAAAATGCATTTATTTCATAACTTTCTTACAGCACAAACATGTTTTTTTGGTAAAAGTTTGATTTGAATTCTTTTTTCATTTAATCGAAGGTGTTTCAAGGCCACGCCGCCGATTCGCCGCCGCCGCCGACCAATTTTGACCGGCGCGCCGCCGCCGACTAAATGCCAATCGGCGCTCATATCTAATCAAAACTGACATATACGCTAACGTCTACTTAATTTACTTTCTATCCATCTCGCTCTCGATAGCGTTTATGTCAGTGCCAATTTAGTTAAATACGTACAAATGATGAAAGCGTTCAGAAACGAATTCCTTGGCCACTACATAATACATAACATTGTGATTCGAAATGATTAATTATTTACTTATTAGGAAAATATGATTAAGATGAGGAAAAGGATAATATTCCAATGTTACATACTTTTCTTCTTGTTTTTTTATTTGACATTTAGATTTTATTCTGGAAACATTCTAGAGTAGTATTTTATTATACTGTTTTTTTCATGTTTGACGATCCTTTTGTGGAATTCTTAGTGTTAAATTTGATCTGTGTTATAATCCAATATTATTATGGAATAATATTAACATCAATATATTTTGAGTTTGACTTTAGTTTGTACATAACACCCAGCCGTGATTGTATGATGGCCACTTTATGAATGGATTCAAGTAGTAGCTCGCTGTACGTGTTCAAATTACTGATGGCTAATTAATTAACACTAGGACTCAATCGACAGCTAATTTAATGGCAAGATTACTAATAGCACTCACCGCCGAGCGGGGAATTCCTATTCCAATTTCAACGGATTCCTAAATTACCAGTAGGGAGGTGATTTAGTCACATTTCAACTACCACGATGTGAATTATCTTGCTAATAATGTGAAAGTTTGAATATTTGGATATTGGTACGTGTACGTTCGGTTTACCTCTTAGGCTAGGTTCTCACGGCGTAATTTTTTCCCGTATACCGTATACGGGATTTTATTTGTTAGGAAACGTTCAAAGTCGTTCACACGGCGTCTATGCGGGAAAGCCGTCTAGCCGTCTGAACGATTTCAAACGTCTCTATACAAATTTTGCTGTCACTACGGTATTCGATAAAATCCCGTATACGGTATACGGGAAAAATTTATGCCGTGTGAACCTAGCCTACTCGTATCTCAAGAGGTTGGTAAAGATGTTGCTCGCTGATTTTCTACTAAAAAAGTAGCAAAATTTTGGGACTAATATCATAAAAGTTACTTCATGTAGCCAAGCCTTCAACCACTCCGCAACGGATCACAATTCTTAACAATCTCAGTAAACGGTAGACCTAAATATGTTTATAGCAAAATGATCTACATCACGACTACTATTTCCAGTTTCGCAACGCCTAGACAATTACCGAGTTTCTACGCTCGAAGGGTCAAAAATGGCCTCATCGCAATGAGGGTAAATCAATTTCATTTTTTCAACATTGAGTGAAAAGGGTCAGTGTGATGGAATGATATCCGACGTAATATATCTGAGACCGCATCTCATATTTAAATTGAGTGTGCTACATTAGGCTGATCTAAATTCTGATTACCTACCTAACTTAACTAGTCGTCGAGTTGTTGGCTTATTTTCGTGGTTACTTTCACGAAAAAAAATAATCATTGTGTACAAATTGAGTCATGTGAGTCAGTCGATCGATCAAATACCAGGATTGCGGGTTTTGATCGGTCGGTTGAATTGGACGTAACCAACAGTCCGCAATGTAACTAAAATCGCATGAGAGTTCACGCACCGTCTAAATCAGGCCTTACTCATACAAGTAAAAACACATAGAGACAAGAAATATACTCCTTACCATGCGATATCATGAATGTCACTAGTTCGAACAAAAGCGCGAATATTACCGAGTTTTTCTAAAAACAAGCATTTCACGGACGACTCGGACTCTTGGAGGATACAACTAAACGGAGTAGCCATTAACAGGCTTTCCCCTCTGTCGAAAATAGGCGGCCAACGGTCATACACAATGTATGGACTGACGTTTATCTGACATGGCTATTTTTACGTTACGCATACATTTGACGTTCCCCTCCCCCGCAAAAATCGGCAGACTGTTTTGTACAGAAAATTACAGACATTGCGTCTCCGTTTGATTATATCCTCCAAGACTCGGACTATTTACTCGTATTTGATTCAGAACATGAAAAGGTTCGGCCGCACGGCAGGTGCCGACAGCAATTAATCCAACGCAGATTGGTTTCATTAATAATCAGGTCACAAAGCCTAACCAGGCCACGATTCCAACTTACAAATTATATCAATTTACAAATTGATATTAGTCCGCTCAATCCGTTCATCCCATACGAAGGTACATTGTGGATATTTTATAGGGAAGGAAATACCTGAAATCATTGAGATAGTTCTGTTCTTAGCTCCAAACGATTATTTTTCTATAATGATCATAAGTAGAACAATCAAGTTTAGAGTACAAAGCTACAAATAAACTATTAATCTGTCAGCTCCCAGTGGCTCATATATGAGCCAGAACGCTTATGGGTGACGTCATATCGTGGGATTCGACAGGTAAGCCCTATAAAAATATAGGTATACTTTTTTCTGTAAGTAAACCTTTAAATGAAGTTATTTTATTCCTTTAGATTTTCTGGAATCTCCTTTTTTGTAGGTTTATAGGAATTGTCTTACCAAGCCTCTCATGAGTTTTTCTATTAGATAGGTGTATTGTCTTGTTATGTTGACTTACCTGTAACAAAAAAATATAAGGTTACTTTATGATAGAACTAGTTCCAGCCCGCGACTTCGTCTGGGTGGATATCATTTATTTAAAAAACACAATCTAAAAAAAATATATTATGTTTCCGAAAAGGTTGTTACTTTCCAAATGTTGCCACAACCGATCCTTTAACTATCAAAATAAATAAAAGGGTACAAGAGGCCACAAATAAATTAATGAATACATATATAAACTTTTAAAAGCAGATTTAAAGTTATAGAAAAAATAAGGAAATATTACCTGTTACCTAAAACTTGGCCCAGTCCTGACCTATTCTCATCGAGATGTGACCCGCTGCGAGTATCTTCTTTAGGGCCACCCCACATCTAGCGTCTTTCGAGCGTCGGCGTCTACCGGCGTCTGGTCAGCGCTATGGAAAATGACGTCGCTGCGCAGTTGCGTCGACGTTGCGTCGACGTCGCGTCGAGCAGCGGCCATAGAGTTGCAGACGCCGACGCTCGAAAGACGCTAGATGTGGGGTGGCCCTTAAAGAGAGGCCCATGTTCAGTAGTGGGTGATAAAGGGCTGATGATGATGATGATGAAGAAAATATATGTATATGTACATGTTGAAAGTTCGAATGTCGCTTCTTGTGTACGTGCCTCACATTTCTATATTTTTCAGGAATCAAACAACAGCTTTTGTTAGCCATATTAGTATTCAGCCTGGCGCGGGCGCGGGCGGGCGGCGCACGAACCAATACTGATAGTTTTGAAACATGCTCCAATTATATCTATAGGTTTATTTAGAGGGGTGTAATCAAGAACCCTTTGCAAAGTAACCAATCAATAGGAGCCCGATTCAAATTTAACAACCTATTATGGTTTTGAACTAGTTTTGATGAGACCTTGATTTACTTGATGATTTTAATAACAAAACTTCCGTGAAACGTGAGTGACCCGTTTTAATATACCTATTTAATATTTTCTTGGTGATTGAGGTGACTCTCACGCACAACTTTTACTTCATTTCGCATGCACCAATCAACGTGAGCGATCTTCTAGGTCGTATCTTAATAAGATCGAAACCGTAACGAGTTAATAAATGAAAGCTCTGTAGTTTGCAAACTGTGGCTGTAATAGGTTCTAACTTCTAACGACCAATCACTATATCGATTTTATCAATGCTTCATTAAAGAACATCACACGATCTATTTTTATGTATTTTCCAATGTAAGCTCCCAAGAAAATAGTATCGCAAGTTTAGTGGTCTTCTTTTTTTTTTAAATACCTAAGTACTTTGATTACGGAAGCAATATCGTTGCACATTTTCTAGCACGTATTTTGTCATCACACTAAAGGCAGGTGCATCCGGCTCGAATGACCATTTGGCATAGAAAAGCCGTTGTAAATCAAAAATTAGACATCGAACGCGACAGGGAATTTATCGACGAAGCTCGGGATAGGTGGCGTTGAAATCAAAAAGCCAGCGCTGCCGTCCAGTGTACTTTGACATCTGATTACGAACACGTGTCACTGACTTAAGAGTCAAGTTGTATTAGAGACAAGCTCTTAAAGTAGTAGAAATTAAGCATGTCATTGCTAAAGCTTGCCGAGCACGAAACAATAGAAAATCATACACCAATTTGTCTAGCCTTCCATTTAGGTATAGTTTTGAGGAATCTACAGCTCAAGTTGTGTTGGTTTGCTAGAATTCTATTCGTGCTCGGAAAAGTAAAGAGAATAGGGCAGCGATACAATGTAAGCAAGGTACCGTCATAATTCAGGAATTAGTATTCGAAGCGACGCGCCGTCCAGAAGTGGCATTTGACCTTTACAAACAGGATCTCGATTTGATGATGATTTAAATTTGCTTTTTCCTGAATTTTTCAACACATTTTATTGTTTTGTATCAGCAAACGACCCGCTGAAAACAGTTTGATAACAAACTGAAACAGATATCATGAAAGAAACAGTCACCAAGGCCTTCAGTGCCCAGGCCTGGAATCGAACCAGCAGCGCCAGCATCCTCTGCCTGCCTTCGCGGTAGATGCCTAAAATGATATGCATAACATGAAACTTGGCATGAACATTCACGTAACATAATTTGTTACACAAAATTTGTTATACAAGGAAAATATAGGAAGTAGGATAACAATATAGGACAATGTAGGATTGTTACTTCTATTCGTTAAAATTTCTTACCAATTACAATTTCTATCAACGAAAACTACCTAGTACCAGACTTACAAAAAATATGTTACTTGAATGTTCACACCAAAATTCATGTTATTTCAGAAGGTAATTTTAAAATAAGGGCGTAAATTCGATTGTGGGTAGGTTCGTGTGACTCTTGAGAGTTAAAATATCATCAAAACAAGATCAGATGGTAAATGTCGGAATGCCGCCCTGACCGGGTTACTTGTTGATTTAAATGCGCAGCGTGACGGTTTAAGCCGGGGATTCAGAGACATCTGTCAAACTACGCGCTCAAATAATACCCAAATGAATTTGGGTCACGATGGAATCAGAGGCTTATATTTATTTCTTAGAATTTCTTCGGTGAAGCTGAAGCAAAGCGCTGGTAGCCTAGCGGTAAGAGCGGGCGCTTTTCAATCCGGAGGTGGCAAACCCTGGTTCGTGCCAATCATTAGATCTTTACCAGTCGCTTTTCGATGAAGGAGAACAATGTGTGCGAACCGGATTAATCCCAGTAAGGTAGCTAGCTACCTCTCTACCCAAAAAAGAGTAAGGTAGCTAGCTACCTTACTCTTTTTTGGGTAGAGAGGTCAAATGACAGTCCCTTTCGTAAAAAGAAGTTCCTACGCTAATTCGCCAATTTTTAAGATTAGTTGGCAAGCGGACCCAAGTCCAACAAAATAAAAATCGGCCCTTATAAAAGACCCTGTGAATATCGAAGACGAGTTTCGAGCGAGTGAGTGTTTTATCTGCATAGACGATCCGTCTCGCTTATATTAAAAAGATTTATGAGCCAAAGACTCTCGGTGTGGATATTTGCGAGGAAACGGATGCCAAGCGAGACGCAAGGGGCTTGAAATATTGTGTTGCAAAGTTGCTTCCGTTCTGGCAAGGTCGATATGTCAATATGGTTGATATATAACTACTGGATAAACGTAGGAACAGTCGACGTCAAAGATGTTTACACTTATGCATCTTACTCCTTTGGAATTGACGTCGACTTTACGTATACGATCTAGCGTAAGTAACGATGAAAAAATCATATAAATCAATAAATAAATAGGTATAATATATGAGACAGGCTCACACTAATCGATCTAGCCTCACAGTAAGCTCAATAAGACTTGTGTTGTAGGAAATTAGATGACGATATATTAATTATATACTTGTAATAGACACTCGTAGATATAGATAAATACTTAAATACATAGAAAACATCCATAACTCTGGAACAAATATTTGTGATGAACACACAAATAATATATATGCCTTTATAGCCCCACAACACAAGCTTTCTTGAGTTTACCGTGGGGCTTAGTCATTTGTGTAAAAATGTAAAAAATAATGTCCTATCAGAATTTAAACCTGGGACCTCCAGTTTCGAAGGCAGGGTCACTACCGACTAGACTAGGCTGTAGCACAAAGATCATGTTGTACAGTCGCCATCAGATATATCGGAGCGGTCAAGGTGCTCACAGATATCTGAACACGCCTCTATTGTCAGCAAGGCGTTAGACTCATGGCGACTGTACAAGAATCTCCAAAACGACGGGTCACTCCCTTCATCCAAAAGCGATTGGTGAGTCGAGCGATCAAAAAGCGAGCAGTATATAGGCAAAGAGACAGTGTAGGCCGAGAGCCGGAGCGTAATAATGTTACAAAATTAGCAAAGTAGCGACACGAGTCAGGTAAAACCGAGCGTGATTAATTTGAATAATTATCAAATTAGATGCTCACTTGAGCCCACAGGCGTTCTCAGGTGCTTTTGTATAACTCGTAGGCGTTTTATCAGAACAATTCATTAAATTATTTAGTCATCATTATGAGTGTTTAAGTTTCAAATTCATATTTAATAACTCGTTAGAAATGTTAATTAAAATATATTTTTAGATTTGTTAGTAGAATTACGAAGCAGAAAATAATTTGTAGCCAAGAAAAGATATCTTAGGAACGAAAATGAAAACGAAGGAATACTAATGGAATTCTTAATCCTATACGCTCTCACAAAATAAAATTAAGGACCAGCATGTATCTTCGCTCAGAACGTACCTGCTACAAAACGCAATCAGATTCACTTAACTTTCAAATAAAACAAATGAGAGTCGCCTTTTAACGTGAACAGCGCTAGTGTTGGTTAACATTCGAGTCCATTGAGTCCTCCACGAGTCCACTGATTTAAGACTCGGCTGCGTTTTTCAGACTCATATAATTAAGTTGAAACTCGAGTTATTTTCAACTTGTTAAAAGTGACCTATGTCTTATGTAATCCTTGTATTTTACAAAAAAAAAAAAGATTTTTTGCATGTTAAATTCATAGGCTAGACACCTACACCATAAAATAACGCTTGTTTTCTTTACTGCTACTTGTAGTAATTAGATAAACCCAACAGAATTGTTCTTTATTCGGAAAGTCGAGTTCTTTTGAGTTGTGCTTAAGAAAACTCAATAAAGGACTCGACTTTATTAAAGACTCGAAAGTTTTTTAGCGCAGTGTCGCAAAAACGAGTAGACTTTTACAGTTTTAGACTCATAAGACTCTAATAGTTACTACCAACACTACAACGCTTGGAATAAATTTATCCTTGTCTGATGATACCCCTCCTTCGCCCCGACGTGCAATAAGACGGATTGCATCTTGCACTTGCATTATTTAATAACATCGCGCAGATGAGGACCGGTCTGTTTTTTATCAGACGTAATTGAAGCTACAAGCGCAATAAGCTTGTTCATGTTAAACGGGAATATTACGGGTCCCTCTGGGTTGAAATAACAGATGTAGAAAAGTTTGATTAAGCGCATGAATTGTCCGCTGATATTGTACGAGTCTTTTGGAGACACAATCGAACTTCAAATTTAAACTTGATATAATATTAATTAGACTCACAGTATGTCTGGCGCTCATTAAAATTATGATTACTTACAGGATGTTTGAAATCATTTGAATTTAAAATCGGAAATCTGCCGCTGCACATCCTTCGAATGGGAACGAATGGGAAATATAATATTATATCATGTTGATATTTTTAAATTTCTAATGCGGGATCTGAACACTCATCGGTATCGATGGTTTATTATTAATTTACTTACCTACTCAATGTGACTGTTTAGATGCCGAACCATCCGGTTCTTATGAATAATGAAGAAGGAAATAACAAGTGAGAGAATCCAATATTGAACAAGCTTTTGACAGATGATGCCAATCATTACTCAGCATTATACCGACCGACAGCCACAGGACCGCGCGGTAACCTGCGCCAGGCGGTATGAGGGATCAAGTACAAATGGTCGTCTTTATTGTCCAATTTGTCTTGAACTTCAAAATGGCAGCCCCGCGCCGCGCGCGAGATCTCTCACACTTGGCGCTGTAAAGTGTTTTATCTATTCATTTTACGTGTTGTTAGTTTAATGAGAAATTAGCGTTTTCATTAGATACTTTTAAGGAATTAATGGAAAATTACCCGTAGCACGGTTATTTCGAAACGCGAGCGAATCGTAAACGTAAATACCAAATAAACGATCTGAAAGCTGTTGACAGTTGAGAAAGGTATATTGGTAGAAGGGTCACTTAGCCGATTGAGCAAAAAGGTTGGATTTCTGTTTTTTATTCCATTAGCTTAATAAAGTAGTTGTCGACGCGGATCTGTGTCACCGGAAATATAGTGGAGCGTAAACTGTGGGAAATAGAAGTTCCGACTTTGCAAAATACAGATGAAAAGGCAGGTCATATAAATATCTCACTCATGCAAATTAACTTTACACATTAAATGAGTAGGTATTTTTCATTTAACTGACTAGTCAGTTAATTTCGCCACAAATATTGCAACTGGAGTTTTTCATTTATTACGCTGCTAGTTTAATACAAATATACTGATAAAGTAAAGAGTACACTTAAGAAAGCACTGACACAGAATAATTAATAGTATTATCATAGATTAACATAAAATAATACATGTATGTTACAACTGATATTAAATTACATGTAAGCACTAACTAGGTACCTAAAACAAATACAATACCTACATATATAAGGCTAAACTTAGTTAAGATAATCTCCAAATATAGGGATTGTAATTGAGTGTAACTGTACCTCTAACATTTATAAGAAATAAACAGATTAAATTTCAATTAAAAAAACCTTTGTTCTATTCAAATATCAACTCAAATTTAAAAAACCGGCCAAGTGCGAGTCGGACTCGCGCACGGAGGGTTTCGCACCATCAACAAAAAATAGAGCAAAACAAGCAAAAAAAACGGTGACCCATCCAAGTACTGACCCCGCCCGACGTTGCTTACCTTCGGTCAAAAATCACGTTTGTTGTATGGGTGCCCCACTTAAATCTTTATTTTATTCTGTTTTTAGTATTTGTTGTTATAGCGGCAACAGAAATACATCATCTGTGAAAATTTCAACTGTCTAGCTATCACGGTTCGTGAGATACAGCCTGGTGACAGACGGACGGACGGACGGACGGACAGCGGAGTCTTAGTAATAGGGTCCCGTTTTTACCCTTTGGGTACGGAACCCTAAAAACTACCTTAGCTGGACTATGACGACTCCATTAAAGCTTTGATGATTCGGCTTATGCCGAGATTGGATAAGATACCTACAGCCAAGAGGTCAGCCTTCATTTAATATGCAGACTAACACAAAACTAAATCAAATTGGATTCGTCCTGGTGGTCGACAGATAACAGGAGCCCGATTCACATTTTACAACTTGTTACGGTTTTGATATGATATTCAAGATACTTTTGTTCATTGGCGTGCATCTCACGCCCCTTTTCACTTTATTTCGCAAGCACAATTTTCTGTCTCACCGAAAACGAACAACTACCAACAATTTAACGTAAAACTTGTGCCAAGAGTAATGCTGAACGACAGGTGACATAAATTCACTTTCTCTGTGACTTGTCGCGACGGCAGTAGTTCGGTCAGGTCTGCATTACAAACGCTCACCCAGACCACAAGAGCCATCAGTGCTTTATTTCACGTTCGAAATACAAATCTCGACTATACTTAGGTATAGGTAAGGTCAGGTAAAAGAAACATACTTTATTTTGTTTAGAGAATGAGAAACCGTATGAGGAAAGTCCTTTTTAAGTACTTAAATTCTTTAGGTTTATTTTTAAAATTATAATTTAATTTAGTTTTTAATATTTTTGAGTATTTCTGTTTACTTTCCCTGTATTTGTAACAGAGGTTAATATAAAACCCCACACTGATGGCTTAATTGCCGTTCTCTTTAGTCGGGCATTAGTTATTTTATTAACATCTAGCACTAGTAGGTATCAATCCTAAAGTAAGAGTGAAAAATATCAAGTTATTCTGAATTTTGTTATTTGTGAGTGACAGTTAGAACCATCTAGGATCCTTTAGAATTTAAAGTTTTCGGAGAAGAGGTTTTATCAAAAATAACTTAAATATTACGTAAACTGGATTTTCCACGATGATTTCCGTTGGCAATTGTATCCCGTGGCCAGCAATGATTGGTATTCCCGGCCTAGGGCGTAAAGCGTCGGCTGCCGCGAATAAAACTCAATTTGCGATCGCTGCAGCCGGCCGCGCCGCATGCCAAGGAGATCGGATTCCAAATGTAGCAAGAAGGAAATTCTTTAGGAGCGTTTCACGAGGCACTTACGAACGTAACTATTATACTATGAAGGCGTCAAATAATGGTTACTGAGGTGAGTTAAAACAGAGGTAGTTTGAAACAATGGCAATTTTGAGACATCTAAAAAAGGATGTCCTTGTCTCCAGACCATTATAAATACCGCAAAATTTAAGTTGTTTCAACTTACCTCTATTGAACTCACGTCGGTCTGCCCTACTTTTGATAAATATTTTGATATGTCTAAAACTACGACTCTATAAATTATAAACAGAAAATATGTCATATGCAAACAAGTGATTATGTCAAGGCACCTCGCACATTAAAACAGTACCTATATACCTCTGTCGTTATGCTCATTTTTAGAAAATACACTTAACAGCAGTGATTTAATAAACTATCATTTTTGTAAAGGTTTCCATGTCAACTCGCTAAATTAAAATAAATATAATATAATAAAGGAATAATTCTAGGAACGGACCTGAGAGAGTAAACAAGATTAAAGTGGATATCCGAAAGCATATCCACAAGGGACGAAATTCTTAAAAAATGCAAATTGGACAAGTCCATACTATATTATTAAAGGATTTGAAAAGCCAAAGGGCTTAATGTTATGGCGCCAGATATGAAGGCTGTAAACCAGACACATGGACTTAAACCCTACTTGGACGTAATTACAAAATTAAATATTGAAGCGGTACTACCCTGAGGCCCGGTAGCAAAATGTTGCAAGTCACATAAATCTTGTTTTGAGAAAATACAATTAAGAGTATTATTGAACAATTTGAACATTCCAGTCTTGGAAAGCACTTATTCATTATACTTAAGACGCCTCTACATTTTTTTATTAGCCTATTTTAGTGTCACACTGCTGACCGAAGCAAAGGCCTCTCCTCTTTTTCGTCAGTCGATTCTGTCGCTTGCTATTTCTCCCCATTCGCCGCAGAATGCGTTCAAGGCGTCCGATTCAGTTGCTTTTATCCCGGCATTTGTGGGGTTTCGTGGTTGCCACTCAGTAACAATTTTGGCACACATTTCCGGGTGCATGCGAAGACAACCATCCGGAGACTACTACGACTTGAGTCCTGGAGCTCTTTGTTTTGCCATGCCTCGTTTCGGCATCTGGATCAAAGACACTACCTATAAATGAAATAGAAAACTTTTTTGTTACGTAGGTAAATGTTGAATTTCATTATTTTCATTTCATTTTTGTACACACAACCTGAATGAACCGAATTTAAATTGTTGTGAGACATACTAACTTTGAATAATTTTACGGTTTAGACTTAGACTCCCTTGTTACTCACTTGTCACTTGGTGTCGCGAGTGACTTAAAACAAGTGAGTCTAGTCTGAATGAAATTAGGCAGTAAAAGTGGCAAAAAAATCTGACAAACTTGGGTTACAGCGTTGTACCATCGGACGGCAGTGCTCGGGCAGTAACTCTTGGTTATACTGTAAGTGTAAATGCGGCGAGTTTACTGTGCAATAAAACCTTTATGAAGCATCAAGTGCCCTAATACGCATTAATGGCGAGAGGTGGGCTCTCGGGAATGCTAGGAACAGAGCCGGGAATTTTCATTTTGTTTTTTCAATGATATAGGAGGCAAACGAGCAAACGAATCGCCTGATGGTAAGTGATTACCGTCGCCCGTGGACACCCGCAACACCAGAGGTGTTGTAAGTTCCTCGCAGGCCTTTAGGACGGGAGGGCGCTATTTTCTTGAAGGTCGTATCGGTACTGAAATACCACAATCTGCCGTATTCGAACTTCAAGATATCCACAAGAGACGACACGTACTAGATCTATTCTAGATACGTTATAGTTTAGATTTCAACTACTTAGTTCTCTTTTGCAGCGCAATTCGGGCAACCAATGTCACTTTTACGATAGATCGTGTTAGATATCTATTAGATGTGAATTAGATCTCTAAGTAATATCTTGTGGAAATCGTTCAAAAGTATCTCCAGAATCGCGGAAATGTCAAATTTGACAGGTTAGATCTTAAACATATCGTTATCGTATCTTGGCGATGTCTAATAGATATCTATCACAAAATCCGAAACGGGCCCAATATCATTCACAGTTTAGTTGTGCGAAGCAGGAAGTTTTTGGAGAAACGCACACTTGAGAACTGGCAACTAATAATTTTCCGTAATTAAGGAATAAATGTGACATAGGTTGTTTCATATATAACGTAATAAGCTGTCAGAAGAAAAATCGTAGGTAAATAAAATTATAAAATTTACGATTTTTCTCGTGTGGCCATATTACTAAATAGGAGAATATTCCCGGGGACATATCATTTTCTTGGCCAGCCCACGCCCGCGGCCTAGCCAAGCTGACAATCGCTATCGCTTCGCCATCGAGTCGCTTAGCGTCTCGCTACCACTCTTCCATATTAGTGTGACAGTGACAGTTGCGTTTCGTTCGCTACGTAGCGTTAGCGATTAGCATGTTGTCTACGGGGCCAGCACTTGTTGATGGCGGACAGGCGCTCGCGCATAAAAACTTCAAACTTGATTGACGCCGAGAGTCGCGCTTCATACCGTGTGCGTTTACTGACCTTTAGACTTTATGTAATCGTGTGGCACAATACATCAGTAGGTATAAGTAACAGATACAGAGAAATTATAAATCTAATAATTAATCCATTTGAGAGCTTCGTTTTCTATTGGCGGATTCCCGCATGTATCCTCTCATCTCTGCTCATCTTCGCCTTGAGTGAATAGGCAGGCTTAACTCCCTGCGAAAGCTTCCAAATCCACGAACTTCTTGCGCGAATTGTCCTTTATCTAAGTATTGTGATCTTTGCGTCCCCAATACGCTTCTAATTTATACCGACGAACGGCAATTAAGTACCTTTTATACTTATTATTTATTACCGCCGTTTCGGCCTATTTTTATTAGGCCCTCCACAATTTACGCTGTTCTGATGAATGGCGCTACAAATAAATTATTGATACTCGGGCGGGGCTCATTATACAAAATATATCGCTTTTGCCATAATATATTTACGTATTTTCACGGCGACGGATAATTTTCCCATTTAGAAGCAAATGGTTCAGTGGAGCACAATAAATAATAATATTTATACGAAATTTGGCTGTTTAGTGTTTATAAAGGCCTGAAAACACCGACAAAATTTTAATATGTACTATTTTGAGACAGGAGTCAAAAAACTTTTGAAAGTATAATAATATACATATATATGCTTAGAATTTTTCTAAAATTATCAACTCAAGAATGTCGTATCGTAGTCAAGAATATTATCGCGGCGTTAGACTTTAAGATATTGCATTATAACTGTAGAAAATGTAACCCATGCCGCTGTGACTTGGGTGGGCGCTGGTTCGTTTTTAGCCCTGGGCACTGGAGGCCTTGGTCACTTTTTCTTTCGTATATGACATTTATTTCAGTTTATAATTTATTTACATATTATAGTGATTCTACTCGAAATAACATAAATATAACGATTATCTTAAATTATTCTTCAAATAAAATAGTTTCCTACTTCTAGTAATGTCATAGCTAGGTCACTCGTCGTTAGTTGTCAATTGTTATTACCTAGCGCTACTTAAGGTACACCATTTACATATTTTCTGACAGCAAGGAAACAGCGTATCATTTACTAGTTTTCCGATAGTAAAGGTCACGGTTCATACCTGACACAATGAGACGAGGAAGGAAGGGTCTGATTTGCTTAAATGTTACTGGATAAATCGCGACATTTGACCTTTCTATAGACAACCACCAACCGGATCTCGCGTTCACAAAAAATGCTCTTTCACTAGTTAATTTCTACTTCTGCAGTCGTCAAATGAAATCGTCCCAAAATGTTGATACTTATTTAGTAAACCTAATTCACCGCAATTACAAACATTTGCTAACTTGGATTTCGGTTACTATTAGCGGTTACGACGAAGGGTTCTACACAAACACTAGACGATCATTTGGCCAATTTACTGATCCAATTCAAGATAATGTATTAATATTTTACCACCCAAGTGTTGCTTTTACATATCCTTGTCAGTCTTTTCAGCGATCCTTTACTTTATCCGGTTTGGGTGACACCGGGCAAACAGCGGCCAGTCCGTAATAATCTAATTTAAAACCGAACGGCGCCCGCATAAAACCCTTAAAAATACATTACGGGAAACGGATCAACGGAAAAACACGAGATAAAACTTTTTTCGAGAATATAATTGAGTTTTTCTGAACATTAACTTTTGCATTAACGAACGAGTCATAAATAAATACACGCGTTCGGTTGGTGATTTATATAATCGCCGAACGAAAACTCCCTGTAATAGGGAATTGAATGGAGTTTTTTTGGCGGTGAATTTATTTGCCAGGGACTTTTATTTGGGTTTATTTGTGTCGGCTGGCAAGTAGAACGGATATTGTACAGAGGTCGTTTGTCGATATACGCAAAACAGAATTTAGATATTGGGAAAAACATATAATATAGCGTACTAGTATTAACATGAAGTAGGCGTTACAGAGTTTTACAAACTTGACAGAGTGAATATGGTACCTATCAGACAAGGCTGACATGTTTGATACTATAACATAACATGGTATTTCCGCTATCACAGACTCCAATAACAATTAAATTCAAGATGGCAGTCGAAGCCAGGCACGTCTCGATCCTGCGATAGCCACAGAACTGCCTACTGTAGTATAGAGGTACTTACTGCTATCACGAGTTAGCTCTAGAAGTCATAACGCCCGTACGTGCCTACTTTATGACCTCTGTGATACCGAGTAGTATTAAGTGGGTAGTGGGTCAATTGTAGAGTAGGTTGGAAGCTGATTGACGATTATATTACAAGTTGGCATATATGCTTTACGTTTGCATTCAGAAATTAAAAAGAAGACATTTATATTGAAAGAGACATTTTAACCCGAGTATATAATTATGTTTTCCTTTTTGGAAGCCATTAAAAAAAGAGTTTTCACTCGGCTGTAAATAGAATCAATTGACATTGTAACAAAATCAATTAGTTTTGACGCTACGGAGTAACACAACACAAATATACACTGTCTCTCTCTCTATCTCACTATCTCTCAGTTTTGCCTTTAGGTTGACTGGTAAAGAAAGCCTCTTGGCATTAAGTCCGCCTTACAAAGTACAAATACCGTTAATCTAAAATTGAATTATTGAGGGTTCGAGTATTGACTGGCGGATTTTAGTGCAATGTCTCAAATAAAATACCCAGCTTTAAAGTTTCGTAAACAAAATACACGAAAGGTTAAAAAATTGTCGCAAATCAAACCAGGCAGTCAATTAAGAGGCTCCTCCGGCCCGACAAAATTAGCTTAATACGATCCCATACCGGTCATTTTGAAGGGATTTTAAGCCGATCGACAAATTCAATTAACAATTGTCTTTCGTATTTTCACAATTTCACATCTAGGCAATTATGAAACCCCTGTTCGGTTCCTAGGTTTGGAAGTTGGAGGGATGGGTGGAGGCAGAGGTTAGTCAATAAAGAAGACTGACATTTGCCCTGCAGCGCCGAGGAAGGCCAAGTATCATTTTTTACAATTTATTTGATTCCATCAAATCTATATTTTACACATTTTATAAATTTAGATTGTTTTATGTCTTCTGAGTTCAACCTTTATCATCGCAGTGAGTATTTTCACTGTTATTGTAACTAGACAATTTCGAAAACCTGTTCAGTAAGTGTGGAAGTCAGGGGAGAGGGGGGAATTAATAAAGGTAGTGTATAATCTGGGCGGACATCTGCGGCCGCTGACTCGGCCCCAGCTCCCCACATCCGTGCAGATGTGCACTAACTAGTTTGAGGAAAGCGTGTTGACTCACTGACTTACTTATGTACCTACATTGAACTTTGGAGAAATAAGTACTTATGTTTGAATTTTTTTATGTGTCAATTAAGAGGCTCCTCCGGCCCGACATAATTAGCTTAATACGATCCCATACCGGTCATTTTGAAGGGATTTTAAGCCGATCGACAAATTCAATTAACAATTGTCTTTCGTATTTTCACAATTTCACATCTAGGCAATTATGAAACCCCTGTTCGGTTCCTAGGTTTGGAAGTTGGAGGGATGGGTGGAGGCAGAGGTTAGTCAATAAAGAAGACTGACATTTGCCCTGCAGCGCCGAGGAAGGCCAAGTATCATTTTTTACAATTTATTTGATTCCATCAAATCTATATTTTACACATTTTATAAATTTAGATTGTTTTATGTCTTCTGAGTTCAACCTTTATCATCGCAGTGAGTATTTTCACTGTTATTGTAACTAGACAATTTCGAAAACCTGTTCAGTAAGTGTGGAAGTCAGGGGAGAAGGGGGAATTAATAAAGGTAGTGTATAATCTGGGCGGACATCTGCGGCCGCTGACTCGGCCCCAGCTCCCCACATCCGTGCAGATGTGCACTAACTAGTTTGAGGAAAGCGTGTTGACTCACTGACTTACTTATGTACCTACATTGAACTTTGGAGAAATAAGTACTTATGTTTGAATTTTTTTTTCTTCAAAGTTCGAGATTTAAAACTATAAGAAGTTATGGTTACCTCGCTCAGTCCCAGTTTATGCTCAGTAGGTTGTTGTCGATTTTGACACTCTGAGAATTTTTTTTTAATACATATGAGTGTATGAAAGAGAACAACTTAAAAGGCACTTAGCGTAAACGGTTTCAAATAAAATAATTTTACTTGACCAATTGACCATCTCTACTTAATCACCTACTAATAAATCTAATAATGTACCCATTTCTTCAACTCAACTCCGTGCTATGCTAGCATGAAAATGGAATTAAATACTATTATCCTACTCGACAAAAATAGGATGGTCATAGCTGCTTAAATAATTACCTTTATTTAAATGGTTGGACGACGGACGTGCATTCATCTAATCACTCCAAATAAATAATTTGGTTTACTTTTGTTTCTAACTACTTAGGTACAAATTTATGAATATGATTAATGTAATAAAATTCCACCCGGACGGAAGCAGAAAAAAAAACTATTTCATATTTAGTTAGCCACCTACCCAATCTGCTCCAACAAAACCTCATATTATACCGCGTTCCCAGGAAAAGTTTCCAACGGTAAAATAATTTACAAACCGTGCAAAATTGTTAATTATGCGGACTGCATACAAAAATTAACATGCACACAATTCAATTAAAGCAGTCTGAGCTAATTTTATTATGCATAAAAACTTTTCCCGAATTGCAGAGACGTGTTACGATTTCACGCGATTTTCTGGCTAATTTTGCTCAGATAAAAGCACGTTTTTATAAGGTAACTTCATTAATGATACTTTTAATTCTTACAGCACCCCATCCGTACATTTAGCTTACAGCAATCTGTAAGCTAAAGCTAAGCTGTCACTACAAATACAGTGTTATTCTCATGAATAAACATGAGGTACCTAGATAAGGGAGAGAAAGGTTGTTAAAGACCCGAAAGATGTATTTATATCTGTCGGGGTATTTCACATTGTTAGGTTGTCAAGTTGTTAACACAGTGGATTTTCTCTATATCATGTCAGCTGCTTGAGAACTCTGGGTCGGCTATTCGACTTTTTCTACGCACGATCTTTGACGTTCTATGTAGTTTGGTGTATATAAACTACTCGTATTGGCACGCATCGCATGTCATGCTTCCTCTAGGAGGGCTTTTCTCTTTTACCAAGCGTAGGTGGAGGCAGCATAGTCAGACATGTACCCACGTAACTCGTCGATTATCGCTTTGTCCGTACCAGCGAAGGCAGTTTATTAAGTTTATCTGTTACGCTTGGAAGACCTATTGGTCTCTTAAGGAGCTAATATATGTACACTTGTATGTATAGAGCGTAAAGCACAACATGCTTGGAGTGAAAAGGATTGACCGGATCCGAAACATTACATTGCATTCGAAAACAGGCATTGTCGACGCTGAGGTCAAAGTGGGTACCACAAGGTACATTTCTCAGTGAGAAATGCGTCTAGGTCGTCCCGCCATCTCCTCCTAGGCCGATCACTCCGGCGATTAGTACCTTGTGGTACCCACTTTTTCTCAGCAACTGGACGGATACTGCAGTTAATCAGTTAATCGGAAAGAGTGAAAGCCCAGCATTAGGACACTTTATATGTTAAAACCATCTGTTCTGTCACAAACATCAAGGCTACCGTGAGTGTCGGAATAAATAATAAGTCAATCATCACATAAATATTCAATGCACGCCCTAAAAGCTTGTCCTAAGGCAGGCAGAACTTTTCACCATCATCGTCGTATAAAAAATATGTAGGTATAGATAGGTATACGCGCAGACTGCTCCGCTTATTTCCGGCATGAAATATCCGGGCCAGTGCGCATTAAAACGCAGAGAAGACCCAAAAAGGTCGAGGAAAGTAACGTAAGGGCATTAAAAAAACATCTCACTCAAATCGCACTCTCTTAATAAAAGATTCAAGCGAATCTGGCTTGCTAATTCGGCCGATTATCTTTTAAAATATACTAATTGGTTTTTCTTCTTCTTAATTCTCAGCAGAAGCATGAAAAGTAAGTGAACGGTGAAATCTCAGAACGCAATTTATACGGCCCGGGAATTTCCATTTTGGCATAAACTGAGTTAAAAATGGCATTAATTATCACCGTTGAAGCCCGAGGGGGGGATTAGGTCAGGGGAGGGGGGCGTGACGTCATCAGTCATTATATTACAGACCTGTCGTTAATCCGAAAAGTTTTTGATTTGTTTAAAATGAATTGTGAAAAATGTTGCTGTAAAATAAATGTGCACGAAATATATTACGCATTTTTATTTGTCAACCGGAATTTTATTCTATAGCCAGGGTTTCCTTCACATTGGATATTTCATACCGAACAACTAAGCTAGCTTAAACCCATATCAACAAGAGGGATATATAAATATATGTAGATCTAATTTAATATAGAAACCTTTGATTTGATAAGGATCCTGACCGAGTTTTCAGTTAACATTTTGCTTTCCAAGCGCGACCAAGGATTGACTCGCGATTTTTGATATAATAATAGAATTTTATTATAGCCTGTCAAATCTTTTAGTGACCAATCCCAAGCGCGAGATTGTGTATTGGGTAATATTCAAAGCTGCAGACCCATGCCCGGATTTATGGAGAAGGGATAACTGTCAGCCATATGTGTCAGATAAGTATCAGTCATTTGTGAACCGAAGTCATAAGCATAACATACCAAGTAAGAGCTTCGTTTATATATGTTCCGTCCCTGCTTGCTAAAGTTAGGTAGGTAACCTACTAAAGTAAGTCTTGGGTTGGAATTGTCTACACTAAAAATCTTTTTCACCTGAAAGCACCTGTTACTTTATGAAAGATTTACGACCTCATGAAAAATGAAAAAACTATGAGAGCGAAAGTTGCAAAATAATAAGCATATTACAGAGCTTCTGAAATACAGAGCTCAGAGAAACAACACTGATGAGATCTCACTTATATTATTATGTACGTGCAGATGACGTCAGAATAGTAGTTTATGCAACAGTGATATAATAAGAACCAATTATGAGCTGTTGCATACATTACTTTTTCTATGACAGCTGCAGCAAAAAAAAAAAAAAAAAAAAGAGTTATTATTAAAAAAAAAGAGATTATTAAAAAAAAAGAGTTATTATTGTAAATGAAAACATACCTCTTTCAATCAAGATGATCGGAACTTGTATCTTAAAAAAAAATAAAGCAGTTGTATTATACTCATAAGATGACTGCTAGCAGTCATCTTATGAGCCTATAGACAAATCATTCAAATGACATTGCTTTAGATGTCACTGTCAGTCATTTAATTGACACATTTAAGTGCTGGAGTAGAAAAATATAATTATGTACCTATGTACATTTGCAATAATAATAATGCAATGAAGCGCGTACAAATGTATAATACGCCCTGGTAATGAAACTAAAAACCAGCCATGCGCTTGTCGGACCACGCATAATGGAGGGTTCCGTACCAGGAATATAACGCGCAATAGTGTTTTTAAAGACCTATCGAATGATTTGCCGCTGCTTATATCTGATCCCTCGGACTCTCGACATCGACAGCTCACTTGATCCCGTCAAACGCTAAACAATGTGCTCAGCATTATCGATTGGCATTCAGGGGCCCTCCATCGTTCGTATTTCGGAAATATATGTACTGCCTATTTATTGAACACAGGTGCAAATCGTCGTTGAGAATGCCAAATCCGGTATGTGCGTGATTTTAATCAAAGTAATTAATACCTTATTAATTTGTTGCTAGGTAACTATTTGTCAATCAAAAATCGAGCACATAACGGATTTGGCATTCTCAACGACGAAATATTCTGCTCCCAAAGCTTTTATAAAAGTGTATTGGAGTTATTCCAAATAAAATCTTCTAAATCAAGTGACTGCTACAGCGGAAATATTCGTCTAAACGCCATGTTCAATATGCCCTCCTTCTACCATTCGCTTCAGTCGCTAGCATTAAGTATATTATGCGAGTTGTGATTAATTTTCAGAGGAATCTGCTATTCGGTGTCTCAAGTGTGCCTAAACTCATAAAAAAATACGATTTATTTTAGTGATTTTCGGAATTGAGGGCTCGGTTTACATCAAAACACTCCATAACTCCCAATTTTGTGTTTCTTTCAGCAACTTCTTAAACTGATCACACACATGATATTATATTAAATTGGTCTCACTATATTACAATTGAGACCATTTGTTGCAAACATTCCTCACCCGTCAAAATGTCTCGAGTAAGCATAAATAGAACCTTCGTTAAAAAGATTAGGGCTGTAAAAACGGCGATCCCTCACCGGAGTCACCGGGTCAAAGACTGGAGCAAGTTCGCTCATAATTGGAAATTCCGCGCGAAATGAAAAGAAGGCAGAGGCTGGAATCCCTTTCACTGGGTCAAGTGCGCGATTAATATGGAGGCATTAAGGGCAGATTACTTGTCCGGTTATCATACAAATATAATTAGATATACCGTAGAACAAGTACTTACCTGCGCCAAAATTCGAAAATGGACAGAGATATTAGTACACCAAACGAACACCAAAAATTGCCAATCGGGGGAAATAATACACGTGTAAGCCAATTTTAGCATGGGTGTAGGTAATGGTGTATAAAACAAGGTACTAAAAGTACCGGGGGGTGGGGGTGAGTAACGGGTAGGGAGGGGTTTTAAGGTCCCTTTTTATAATTTTTCGTAAATAACTCTTAAACGGTGGCCCGTAGCAAAAAATGTTATATCACATAAGTAATCTACATAAAATTTTCTACAAAAAACTTTCAGTACACTTTTTCGCTAGGATCAATATTTTAAGATATATTAAGATGGGAAAGTCACGTATAATTTGTTCTAAGGTCGTTTTTTTTTTTAGTTTTTCGTAAATAACTCATAAACGGTAGCCCACAGCAAAAAATTATCTTTTACATAAATAATCTATTTGAGATTCCTTATAAAATAAATGCTAGGTACTTTTTTTCGCTAGGATCAATATTAAAGGGAGAATATTAATTCGAAGGTCCCCTTTTTAGTATTTCGTAAATAACTCGTAAACGATAGCTAATAGCAAAAATTGTTTTATAACATTAATAATTAACATAAAATTTCCTACAAAAAGGTTATTCAATCTTTTTCTCTAGGATCAATATTTAAACCACGCTTGTCAGGCGTATACCCTTTCCCACTTTAATATTTTTTTAATATTGATCCTAGCGAAAAAATGTAGCATTTATTTTATAAGGAATATTTTTTTGCTGTGGGCTACCGTTTAAGAGTTATTTACGAAAAACTATAAAAAGGGACCTTAAACTCATCCCCCCCTCCCAACCCGTTAGCTTCTCCCCCACCCCCCGGTACTTTTAGTATCTTGTTTTATACACCATTACCTACACCCATGCTAAAATTGGCTTACACATGTATTATTTCCGCTGTAATTCCTTCGTTTGGTGGCCTATGGGAATAGAAACGTCGCCACGCACGGCCCGGCGCTGCGATCAATCTATCAGCACGATGTCAGGCTTATTGGATAAATAATATAGAGAATATGAATGTCAGTGATGATAGATAGATCCCAATAAAAACGATTCAAAAGAAATTGTAAAATCCTACTTGAATAAATGATTTTTTACTTATCTTTAATAGAGCGCGGCATTAATATTATAGTGAGGAGTCTACTGAAGGCACTCTGGTGTATTAAGCGAACGCTGAATCGGAAAGTATCCGTATCTTGCTCAGATTATTTAAAAGCCGTTAATCGACTTTATTACAGAGCAGTAAGGGCTATGATTGTGCAATGAACTGGTGTCTTTGAACACTTTGTGATTTCATCAGATTTGTTCATTGAGTCCGATCGATTAGTCTGTAATTATGTACTTACTTTGATTTTCGTTGGATGGGTACAGTGGATTGTGAGAACGTCAGTTTTCTCTCCCATCATAATATATACATCAATGAATATGAGTATGCTTCATAACCTATTACGTAGAGTCATCATCATCATAAACTTAAGTTTCAACAATCATATCATAACACCTTTGTTACCATAGAAATAAGGATGTGTCATGATATATTTGGCCACTTTGGCTATTTGATGTTGAGCCGAGAGTGCCCGAGAGCGACTTGTTTAAAAAAATGTATCCCGAATTTTTTAAATGTTATCATGACATTGTGTTGCGTTTAGATGTTGCGAGAAAATATAACAATAGGGTGACAAACAGGGTCCGGCCCTGTGTTATTAAGGGTCTAGCACGAGAGAGCAAGTTGAGTTCTCAACCCAGCCAGCGTTATGTGACCTTCAATTTGTAACAACTGCGCAAATTCGGACAACGCTCATAAAAATGTAAGTAAAACTATTTCACATTTCGGATTTCACGGGTCTTTTGATAGGCGTGCGTGAGGATATAGATTCAACACGTAGAGGGCCTTTGGACAGCTTTTATGGCATGTCAATTTTACTGGCATGTCAATTTTACATTTTATTGTAATATAAACTTAGTATGTCTCACAACAGTTTAAATTCGGTAATATAAATGACACCTAGCTTTTCAGTGAGAGATAATTAAATAGGTACCTGTTGCTAAGAATGTTATGTACCCTGGAATGCTCGGCGAGCGGTCAGAATGCCGGCTCCGGGTAATTACCAACAATGCGCTCAAACGGCCGACTGCTCCCAAAAGCAGCCATGTTTGCTTATCATTATTACACAAGGCTATTATCTTTCAGGAAGCACCATTATGACACGAAATTTCTAGGACCGGAGTTGTTGAAAATTGCCGAAAAGAAAATGGTTAAAAGATGTCAACCATGTGAAGTGATGAAGGAAAAAGAGCAAATCAGAATCTGCATTGGTTCTGAAGACGAGTCGATGAGAACATGGAAAATAATTAAAACAAAAAGATCGCCCAACCTAGATCCCTATAGATTTTTTGTTTATATAAAAAATCGATTTTAAAAATGTATACCTTTAAGACCATATACTACTTAACAACATTTTTATAATTATTGTTTAAGAAACTGATCATTTTTGTCAGAGAATACCTAAATAACTTAGCAGTTACTCGTAGCATTGAAGGTATTTCATGTGAATAAATTAAATGTTACATCGACAACAAAAGGAGCTTAACCCCGGGTTACTGAATGGTGCAAGTGGCCCTAAGAGATCTGTCTCTGAGAAGCCAAGATTGACTTATAATTTTTCCCCATTTATTTTGCTACCCGTATCTGGAAACGATCGTTTTTCAGCAATAAAACCGCCTGTTGTTGCTTAGCTCTTTATTATATTAATTATGCTGATATTGAATTAATATTGCTTTTGTTGTGCACAATAGAGAATATTATTATTATGGACTAGACAATGTCGGCGCTCTCCGAGACATAATTGCGAAGAAAATGAAAGGCTTCTGGCCATAATTACTCTAGTTTCACTCGACAACCTTAAGCCTGCATCGGGAACTGCAGGCGACGTTGCGCTATAATTCAGAAACTTATTCAAGACGGCGTTTATCTTTACCAAAATTGTAAGTAATCTACTCGTAAGTTAAATTTAAGTTTCTGTAAGAAGGGTATTTTCGGTGCCTAAACTGCTCATTTGCCAGTCAAGCATATAGCATATAGAGCGGTAAAAGCGTGCGGCTTTCAATCCGGAGGTCGCTGGTTCACACCCCGGCTAGTACCTACAGATTCGGAACTTACGAGTATGTACCAACTACATATATATCATTTGATATTAACCAGTCGCTTTTCTTGAAAGAAAACATCGTGAGGAAACCGAGCTAGTCTCTTGGTCTGCCTCTGAACAAGTGCCTCATTATCTGATTTATGTGGAAGGTACACTAGAGAATTATGGACGGTCATACATGATGGTTCTTACTGTTCTTAGTAACTACGGAACCCTCACAAAACGGAGATCAAAATATAATAATGCCGGGTTAGATTAGAGACGAGTTGGAACTTGGAACCTGTTCATGAATAGCACAGGATTAGAGCTCCGCAAACAATTAGCGCTCCGGGACTGAACCTATATGCGCGGTATCGTTCCAAACGATTACGGAGCCCCGGCGACTCTAATAAGCCGTGAAAAGAAAGTGCGCGAAAAAGTGTCTCATGATTTTTATTTTCATTCTGTTACCATTTTTAGGGTTCCGTAGCCAAATGGCAAAAAACGGAACCCTTATAGATTCGTCATGTCTGTCTGTCTGTCTGTCCGTCTGTCTGTCCGTCCGTATGTCACAGCCACTTTTCTCCGAAACTATAAGAACTATACTGTTGAAACTTGGTAACAGGGATGTTGCGGATGCCGATTTTTTGACATCCGCGGATGCGGATGCGGATGCGGATTTTTAAAGGCTCACATCCGCGGATGCGGATGCGGATGCGGATGTCAAGATTAGGTACTTAGAAAACGTCAAATATTACATTTTTAGTTTTTTTTTATTAAAAAAAAAAGAAACTCTTAGTATTTGAACAAGAATATAGGTGCGTTATATTTAATAAACAGTAACTTGGCCGACTTTTCTGGATCTAGACCAGTGTTTTGGGGGGTCGCGGCACTTGTCCAAGGGGGTCGCGAAGTTCAGCTTTAAGAGAAACTTATGGAAAGCAATTTCATTGTTTAAACTTAAAAATAATCCAATCCTTTAAAATTTAATGTTTAAAGGTCGTTAATGTACATATTAATAAAACAAATCATTACCTATCTGGTAAACTGTATTTTAAAAGTGAAGGTTTAACTGTATTCAGTGTGAAGAATGAGCTTGTTTCATTCTGACTCTTAATTTGTCAAACCGCGGTTCCTGCCGCGACACGCAGACGATTAAATCATTTTCCAAATTCAATCTATTTATTCCTTTTTTTGATTTTGATATCGACCATTGATGAAAACGTAAGCTCGCATAAATATGAAGTAGCAAATGGGATCAAAACTTTAAGGGCTTTTTTGCCAAACACTGACCAGTGGTTCCTTTGTTATAGGTACTAGATAGAAAAACGTAGAAACGGGGTTTGGGGGTCGCGAAAAATTTTAGTGGTCATAAAGGGCCGTGACACCATAAAGTTTGAAAAACACTGATCTAGACGATTTCGTTATAGGTAATTACGAAATTACCTAGCACTTACGCCGCCGCTAAGACGTTCCTGTACCGACTTGTTCGACATCCGCATCCGCATAAGCTCCGCATCGATTTTATGCGGATGCGGATGCGGATGCGGATGTTGAAAATAATGCGGAAGTTCCGCGGTTGCGGATGCGGATGCGGATGTTCGCAACATCCCTGCTTGGTAAGTAGATGTATTCTGTGAACCGCATTAAGATTTTGACACAAAAATAGAAAAAAAAAACAATAAATTTTTGGGGTTCCCCATACTTCGAACTGACACTCAAATATTTTTTTTTATCAAACCCATACGTGTGGGGTATCTATGGATAGGTCTTCAAAAATGATATTGAGGTTTCTAATATCATTTTTTTCTAAACTGAATAGTTTGCGCGAGAGACACTTCCAAAGTGGTAAAATGTGTGCCCCCCCCCCCCTGTAACTTCTAAAATAAGAGAATGATAAAACTAAAAAAAATATATGATGTACATTACCATGTAAACTTCCACCGAAAATTGGTTTGAACGAGATCTAGTAAGAAGTTTTTTTTTATACGTCATAAATCGCCTAAATACGGAACCCTTCATGGGCGAGTCCGACTCGCACTTGGCCGCTTTTTTTAGAAAATACACTTAACAGCAGTGATTTAATAAACTATCATTTTTGTAAAGGTTTCCATGTCAACTCGCTAAATTAAAATAAATATAATATAATAAAGGTATAATTCTAGGAACGGACCTGAGAGAGTAAACAAGATTAAAGTGGATATCCGAAAGCATATCCACAAGGGACGAAATTCTTAAAAAATGCAAATTGGACAAGTCCATACTATATTATTAAAGGATTTGAAAAGCCAAAGGGCTTAATGTTATGGCGCCAGATATGAAGGCTGTAAACCAGACACCTGCGGGCTCAGCACGGTTCCATTTTTATCCACTATCACTAAGCCCGTCACTTTCGCACTTAAATACTTGTTAGAACGTGACAGGCATGGTGATAAATGATAAAAATGCGACCGTGCTACTAGGGCTGGACTTAAACCCTACTTGGACGTAATTACAAAATTAAATATTGAAGCGGTACTGCCCTGAGGCCCGGTAGCAAAATGTTGCAAGTCACATAAATCTTGTTTTGAGAAAATACAATTAAGAGTATTATTGAACAATTTGAACATTCCAGTCTTGGAAAGCACTTATTCATTATACTTAAGACGCCTCTACATTTTTTTATTAGCCTATTTTAGTGTCACACCGATGACCGAAGCAAAGGCCTCTCCTCTTTTTCGTCAGTCGATTCTGTCGCTTGCTATTTCTCCCCATTCGCCGCAGAATGCGTTCAAGGCGTCCGATTCAGTTGCTTTTATCCCGGCATTTGTGGGGTTTCGTGGTTGACTGAATAGTTTGCGCGAGAGACACTTCCAAAGTGGTAAAATGTGTGCCCCCCCCCCCCCCTGTAACTTCTAAAATAAGAGAATGATAAAACTAAAAAAAATATATGATGTACATTACCATGTAAACTTCCACCGAAAATTGGTTTGAACGAGATCTAGTAAGTGGTTTTTTTTTATACGTCATAAATCGCCTAGATACGGAACCCTTCATGGGCGAGTCCGACTCGCACTTGGCCGCTTTTTCATAGACTACTTATGACGGCGACGGAATAGAGGGATCGATAAAAGTATGGACATTTTGGGTCTCTTCTTTTCTCCTATAAAATCAAAAGAGCTCATGTTTCTGAACATAAATAACATTTTTTTAAAGTGTAAGTACAATTTTAAATAAAATGGCCACTTCATCTCTACCTCAGTGTAAAGGCAGCCTCAATGTAATAGGCTGCACGGAACGGTACGTTCACTTTGAATCTAAGGTCTGTGGGCTGGTTCACCAAGAACGACCTTAGCTCTTGAACCAACGGCAACACATCAGGCACTACAGGCTATCTAGAGTTGGCAGACGCGCGATAACCGGAAACGCTGGGAGCGTTCTAATATGGCGGACTGCCTCTGTGCTTTTAAACACCAGTTTATATTGTGGGCCGCTGCCAGAAATGCTAATTGAAATATATTTTCGTTAAGGAATATACAAGCAAAGAAGCGATACTATTCGTACGTCCAAGTGCTCTGAATGAATTTTAATCATATCAAATCGTCTAGGTATATATTTAGCATGAATTTTTCATATTTCTATGCCTGCAAAAGTTAACTCACTTAGGTACAAACAGCGAATTTGAGAACGTACGTAATAACACACACTTTGAAAGTAACATAGGTTCTCTAAAATGTCAAGTTCAGCGTCCCGGGAAACGCCGCCAACCCAAAAATAGGAGTCACTTTCTGATTTTCCCAATTGAATATTGAGTTGATATTTAAACGCTTGGGCCATTAAAGCATGCAGCTTCTGAATCAAAGATCATGCCTTGGAACCTTGGCTCGTATCCATAAGGTTGAACTTGTAGTGTTAAATATAATTTAACTAGCCATCCGCCCCGGCTTAGCTGCTTGCTGCGAGCGAGATGCCCTGACACTAATATAAAATCAATATCATATTTTTTTAAACCGGACTACACTTTAGGGTAGGATAAATGGAAATATTCGCTGACGCAAGGCCTATTTGTTTAGGCGGCGATATCGGAATGACTCGTAAATTAGGATTGTATTGACAGTGGTGTCGGCGGAGATGCCAAATAAATTGCTATTATTTGCATAATTAGCCGGCCCGAGGCCGATTTGCAAATTTGATCCCAAAGGTTTATAAATGATGTATTTTAAATTGCCTGCCAACAAATAAGTCACCAAAATACAAGGAAATTAAGAAATTTCTGGCTTTCACGAAATTCAAAATTTCAAGTCGTTATTTAGAAATGTCTGTCAAATCTTTTGTCGCCTTCCTCGTTCTCATTGATAACCGCTTGTCTTAAGGACAAGACAATACTCAGTAAACGAGCAGACGAGCTGCCTGATGGAAAGCGGTCATCGTCGCGCATGGACATAAACACCATCGTAGGAGGGACTTATGCTTTGCCGACCCCTGAAAACCCTTAATCAACACTCCTTGAAGAGCCATGTCGTAGCGCAAAGGAAATATCTCAAGAGGTTATTCCACTTATTCCACATTCAGCACGCTCGGGGAAGAGACGAGCGAGATGCTCGCTTATTCTTGATGCGCCATGTACGAATCTACTTAAGGCCGCCTTTACATCTGTAAGTTTTACTTACGTAAGTAGGGACAAAGCTATTTGGTAGAATGAGATAATTCTGTGGTATAGCTGTATCCCTACTTACGTAAGTAAAACTTACAAGTGTAAAGGCCGCCTTGAAGTGGGAATGGGATGTTTTATGGAGGGGTTAGCCTTTGCCAAAATGCCACAAACGTCAGCTACCTTCTACTAGAAAATTAAAAATCACCGCGAAATTGTACCTATATCAACCACCTAATATACGCATAGACGCATACGATAATAGACGCATATCTGATTTGATTGGCGGTAATTGTTATGTTCGTGCCGTATTGTCAGCCAATCATCGTCCTAACTCAATTAGTCTCTCGATCAAGTCGAACCAATCACCTGCGTCTTGCGTCAAACGCTTTGTGCGCTGGTTGTGGAATTGACAGGACGATAGTGACGAAGTTAAACGCGAAAAGTAGTGCATCTCCATTCTTCGTTCTTTTCGGGTCGAGATTCAAATAAAAATATATCTTACAAAAAGGAGCCAATCTATCACAGGATTCACAGGTGACCAGTAAAAATTGAATTTGCCCTTTTATAAACCAATTTTTTAACAAGCAGATACGTCTGTGAGCGATACTACAAATTATACCTATATTAAATAACAGGACTTGAACCCGCAACCTCTGCAATTTTTACGCCATATAGTTCATAAATAGTTACATGTAGTACTGGACTATACTTAGTTCGGTGATTTTACGGTACCTTTAATTACTAATATTTAGAGTTATACTACTCATTGTACTGTGTGCCACAGACCTTTCTCACGTGTCACTCGTCGAGTCGACTCTCGAGGACTTATTCGGATTCATATCGAACACAGTCAACACAGATCGCTAAGTAGATGCCGCATGTAAAACTACTTGCGGTTACCACGATTGATGTTCTCGAATCAAATGATCGAGACGAATGGAACGAAAGATGTCCGTGCTTTACTCCGATTTAATAGAAGCGGCTTTAGCGAAGGGTTCATGAGACTCTTAAAGTACATCATGTATGTGGGATTATGTTAGGCCTCGTAATTAAAAACCAAAATATCACTTTACTTGTTTTATTTAACTATGATAAACTAATTTTATGAATATTTAACACCGTAATCCACGTGCGCTCGCTCACCATTCAAATCGTTCTCCCCGTCCCTTTCGCACCTCTTGTCATCCTTCTCTCTCCCTTACGTTCCGTTTCACGCTATCCCCTTACGTTCCATTCCTACATTCTCGGCTGTCCTGCACATCATTATCTGCCCCCAGATATACTCACACGCTCATTCATCTGCACATCATTCATTCAACATTGTAAAGGTAAGTACACGGTAAGTATCTTAACTCTATCTTACATCAGTATAGTGCCATGCTCTGAAATAAAAAGTTACTATTAATTTAAGCACATCTGCTGCATACTACACATCTAAGAAAATTGAGCATCTTAATATGGCACATTAACAATTTACTGAAATCTAGAAAACACTGCTAATATTTTTAACTCTCATGATACGTTTTAAACATATTGAAAACAGCTGGCAGCATAAGTAACATAGGAACATTTTACAACTTTATAACATTTTAGCTGCCTTTAAAATGTAACCAACCATAACATAACAAAATATGCATCTTAGCTTAAAATTTTAGGAACCAGGAATTTTCTACACGAGATCAAGTTTATATGCAGAAGGTCCGTCTTTTATACTAATTATAACATTTGCCAATCGAGAAATAAGAGAAAAAGGGCTAGACTACTACCTTATCACTCGCAGTCCTCCTCAGGCCATCTTTTCATGAAGTCCGCAGACGTGGCTGTCTTGTTGGGACCCTCGGTGCCGCTGTACAACTTCTCCACGTCATATCGGTCGTTGCGCTTCACCTTGGTTACCTTATAGGGTCCGAGGAACTTTGGCTTGAGCTTAAGCCCTGGCCCAAACTGCGTCCTCTTAATTGCGACGAGATCGCCTACCTCGTACTTGGAGCTCTCTTTCCTCTTCTTATTGAAACTTTTCTTATTTTCTTCTTGAATTTTCTGTATCTGTTCTTTAGCTTTCTGTCTTAGACTTTCTCTTTCTTCATCAAACTGGGATATGGTTTCCTGTTGTAAAAGGTTCAATATCTCTACATCCTCCTTGCACTTCATCTTAGTGCCGGTCAACAGCTGGAAAGGCGAGGTATCTATACTTCTTTGGTAAGTACTGTTTATAGCTCTCTGTACTCGCCCGACATGCTTGTACCAAGTAGACTGGTCTTCTATGCATAGCTTCGTTAGCATGGGGATCATAATACGGTGAATGCGTTCCGCCTGACCATTCGCCCTTGCTATTCCAGTGGTAATCGTCACATGCTGGATTCCTTCATCTTCGCAGTACTTCTGAAAGGCTCCGCTAGTGAATGCTGTACCTCTATCTGTGATGATACGTGTGGGGTTACCAAACGTCTGCTGCTGTAGCTGCAACTTACTAATTACTTCTGCGCTGGATGTTGACTTCGTCGGGTAGAGCCACACGAACTTCGTGAATGCATCCACTACTGTAAGTATATGATTGTAGAGCTTCTTCGTTTCTGTCAACGGGCCTATGTGGTCCAGGTGCAATGTATGCAGTGGAGTACCTTCTTTAGCAATAGGATTTAGAAATCCTTCCTGCTTTCCTTCCTTTCTTGTTGCTAATAAGCATGGTATGCAGCCTGTCACTACCTCTTCTATTTTTCTATCCATGTTTCTTATGTAGTAATCTTTGCTTATAGCTTCCTTCATCTTTCTCATAGCAAAATGACCATTACTATGCACCTTCTTGATAACTTCTTTCTCCATTACCTTAGGCACCACCAGTTGCCGTTGGTCTCCTTTGTATAGTATGTCATTTTCCACATAAAAGTCATTGTAATGCCCATCTTTCAAAATCAGCTGTTTAATGGCATTGAGCTCTTCATCTCTTTCTTGAGCTTGACCGATCCTCTCATGTAGGCTTACCACTGTTGCCACATATGGATTCCTGCTAAGTGCATCTGCGTGCGGCATCTTGGCACCAGCTCGATGCTCTATCTCATAGTCATACTGGTCCAGTAGTAACACCCATCTTGCCACTTTCGGTGTCAACTCCTTCTTTTTCAAAGTAAGCTCAAAAGCTTGACAATCTGTCACAATCTTAAAATGTATACCGAACAGATAGTGGTGGAACTTCCTCACACTCTCCACTATAGCTAGAGCTTCGAGCTCATAGCTCGAATATCGGCTCTCAGCTTCACTTGTACGTCTACTTCTATAGTATACAGGGTGCAGTTCTCCATCTTCACTGGTCTGCAGAAGTATACCTGCCAGAGCCTGGCTTGACGCATCAGTGTGAAGTTCGGTATGAAGCTTCGGGTTGAAAATCTTGAGCACTGGCTCACTCGTTAACTTCTGTTTCAAAATATTGAATGCTTCTTGCTGCTCAGGACCAAAGGTAAACTTTGCATCTTTTTTCATCAAATCCGTTAAGGGTCTTGCTATCTGTGCAAAGTCCCTTATATACTTTCTGAAATATGAGGTTAATCCAATGAAGCTTTGGATCTGCTTGACATTCACAGGCTCAGGGTATCGCGCTACTGCTTCTACCTTCTCTGGACTTGGCTGTACTTGACCTTCTTTAACCAGATGGCCTAGGTACTCAATCTCTCGGCATATCAGCTTGGCCTTCTTCCAGTTAATTTCAAGTCCATACTCCGCAGCAACCTCCAACACCCGTTGCAGCCTTAGTAGCGCCTCTTGCTCCGTCTGGGCTGGAATTATAATGTCATCTATGAATACCATCATAACACCTTCTTGCATCAACTCTTTAAATATAGTGGTAATGAACCTCATGAAATACTTCGGACTGACTGATAACCCGAAAGGGGCTCTCAGGAACTCCCATTGGCCGTGATGGGCCACAAATGAAGTATAGGGCACAGACTCCTTACTAATCCTTAAATGGAAAAATCCATTTTTAAGGTCTAACACACTGAACAACTTAGCATCTCTCAACTTGTCAATTAAATCCTCTATCAGTGGCAGGGGAAATTCATCTTTAACCATCTTACTATTCAACAATCTATAATCAACACAAACTCTGGTTGAACCATCTTTTTTCTTGACAAGGACTAGCGGGCTACTATATTCGGAATAACTCACCTGTATAATTCCTTTTTGCATCCACTCATTAACCTGTTCCTCCACAATGTTCTGCTCCACGATGGAAAGCCTTCTGGGACGCTGCGCCACTGGGACATCATCTTTGAGAATGATCTTCAGTTCGATCGGCGCCTCTCTGGTCTGCACGGGGTTGTATTCGGCGACCAGACGCTCGACCTCTTCCCTTACCGTACCATCGCGTACGTGATCTGAAACAGTGAATACCTCACACACACAATCCAGACGCGCCAGCCATCCCTCATCCTCAAGTGGCAAGAACTTTACGGAACCTTTGCACATAACCATGGTCACAGTGTCAAGAAATTCCCGACCTACAATACATTTATACGGCATACAATCATTAGGTACAACATGAAATATTGTGTCATCATAGCACGTCTCGTCGATGATCATATTAGCGTAGAACTTGCCGTAAGGAAATATATCCTTCATACCGAGTCCGGTAAACACAGAGTCATCATCACACATTTTCACCTTAAGTTCGTCGAACGAGTCCTTATTTATCAAATTGAATCCACTGCCAGAGTCTACTAACGCCTGTATTTCCACTCCGCACAAATTAATTAACTTCATCGGCTTTTTCTTATTAGTTTTCGTCTTCGATTCGTCAACTTTAGTCGCAATGTTTACATCATGCCGGTAACTGTCAACGCTGTCATCCGCCATGTTGACGTCTGCCTCCTCATTGGCCAGTATTCCAAACATGGCCGACTGCCGACGAATATCCACCGCTGCAGACTGCTTTACCGACGGAGATGCTTGCTGTCTCGCTTTCTCACCCGCGCCGCTTATGCGAGACTGCTTTACCGACGAATCCGCACCGCCAGCCGCGCCGGCGCCGCCGCCGCCACCGCGTTCCTTGGATTTCGATGGACATTCTCTGCTTATATGACCAAAATCGTTGCAAAAATAGCATTTCACCCCTCTAGAACATGTTACCGCCAGATGATCTTCTTCACCACATTTGTAGCACCTTTTTCGACTTGATGATGACGATGAACTATTATACTTCGTGTCTTTTTCTATCTTATTAGGTTTAGCTTCTTTGTCTTCTTTCTTCGTTTTAGTCTTCATTTTTTCATATAAAAGCAACTTCTCCTTGAGTACGGGATAAGTAGTAGCCCCGTATAATATGGATTTATTAGGTTCGTAGTCCGTAATGCCGTCAACGATGTATTGTATCGCGACGTAATCCGGAAACTTAGCTCGCTTACCGAGCTCCTTCATAATGAGCATGTATTGATAGTAAGACTCTTCTCTTCTCTTCTTTCTGTTGCCCATAAGCTCGTGCATTTCCTTAGTGTTGATTGCATCCGGGAACTCTTTAAGCAATGCCGCCTTAAGCTCGTCGTACTTCTTAAAGGTTTTCTCGGACTGCAACCATAACGCCGCCGTGCCCACCAAGGATCTACGCGCCACCACGAGCTTCTGCGCCTCCGTCCAGCTGAAGATTTCCGAGTTATCTTCTATATCTTGCGCCCATTTCGACGCCGTGTGCGCTTTATCGTCGCCGCTAAACTTCGTAATACTGTCCGTCATGACAGTGAGGTTTAAAAGGCTAGCACACGCGTCGGCCGCCATTTTCTCGTCTTCAATTTCTGAGCTTAGAATACTCAAAATTCTTTCTTCGTCTTGATCGTCGTACATCAACCTTCTTATTTTTCGTCGTGTCTTCGTGTTGGAATGGAGAACAATCTTCTTTTGCCGTGTTCTGGTACCGCCGCCGTCTTTCGTCGGTACGTTGCGCGCGACCACGTGCCACCGTCGAACAACTATTTGGTTTTTAGAGGCAATCCCGGACGAGCCCCCAAAATTATGTGGGATTATGTTAGGCCTCGTAATTAAAAACCAAAATATCACTTTACTTGTTTTATTTAACTATGATAAACTAATTTTATGAATATTTAACACCGTAATCCACGTGCGCTCGCTCACCATTCAAATCGTTCTCCCCGTCCCTTTCGCACCTCTTGTCATCCTTCTCTCTCCCTTACGTTCCGTTTCACGCTATCCCCTTACGTTCCATTCCTACATGTATATCTTCAGCATAAAAGAAAAATGCAAAAAAATCTTACGCACTTAGGTAGCAACCACAGCGGAAAATTATGAACGTAATCACATGAACGTAACCATGAATACAAATGCCACAAACTTATTAGCGCCCTCAGCTACGCTCGGGGTCCTCAATCATAAACAAAATGTGCAGCAATTCCCCTAAACGCAGGGGCTATTCCCAGTACTTGCCGACAGAGTGCAGACTTTTCTACTAGAGCGAAATTTTTTTAGCATTTTAAGAACTGGGCAATTAGTATGAACGGTGTTTGATGATTATCTGATAAAAAACTACTGATTAAAAATTAAACATTGACATCGTTATTTCTTATGGATGTGTATTTTGACTGGCTTGCTATCATTAGGGCTATTTTCACTTTTGACGCTGCAGCTCGAAACAGCGATCTGGTGCTCATCTTGAACCAGCACCTGAGGTTTTTGAGCCATGAGGGACTTCTTCCACGTCTAGCGTGCGAGGCAGAAAGTTCGACTCTGTTCCCCTAAATGGGAATAACAAGTTGACGCTCGGGGCGACGCGCGCGGCCGCGAAGATAACAACTGTGCCAAATTATACGCAACTATTTACATTTATTTACAAATTAAATATTTATAAAATGTTCTTCAATAGTATTGTAAAAAGGAAGGAATGCAAAAATTTACACGCTTCTTGTAAGCTTCGTTAGCTCAGTTGGTTAAGAGCGATCGGACCAGTGTTCCATAAGGTAGCAAGTTCGAGTCCTGTCCGAAGCGGTGAATTTTTCCATTTTTCGTTTAATTTAAGTCAGGGCTACTTATCGTCAGTTAGAAGCCGGCATTCACCCGCCGATTACTACCGACGGGCGCAGTCTTTCATCCAAGGAAGCGCTCGCTGTTGTTGCGGACGCAACTCCCTCCACTTCGTGTTTGCTTTGTTTGTGTTCCTTTATGAGCGTTCTAGTTTGCTGGGAAATCATCGAAGTATGGAAGTGGAACATTTCATTAAAATGTTTAGAGGACAGTGGACGGCCGCCTGTAGACAAACGTAGTCCCCGATTTCTCTCCCTGGATATTAACATTATGAAAAATATTTTTACACAATTTATTGTCTATTAACCAAAACTATGCCTCTCTACGTTTGATTTTTTTTTTCGTTTTTTTTTATTATTATAAGACTTAAGAGCAAAAAAACAAATACCATACATATTTTTAAAAGCTTCTAACTCTTATAATAGTTATAATAATACGACCGTATACGCGCAGAAAAATACGCTAGTCTGACCCTTGACATTTTGACATTAAAAGTTACACAAAACCTTGTGGAGGTCACAACGTATATATGTTATCCGGTATATGATAGCGCCATAGCGGCTATCGTCAGCAAAACTATTTGAATAGCCGCCTATCTGCGATCTGACCGCGCGTCCGGGTCGCACGTACAGTCAGCGACTCATAAACAGCGCCGTGAAAAAAAGAGTTATTGAGTTTTCCAAACAAAGTTAAACTTTAAAATAGGTTCTTATAGTTGGATCATTGCGCGATAATACGCTCGCGCAATGATCGCTCGGGCGTTTTAATTAAATTAAAACTGTGTACCAGGGATGTTGCGAACATCCGCATCCGCATCCGCAACCGCGGAACTTCCGCATTATTTTCAACATCCGCATCCGCATCCGCATCCGCATCCGCATAAAATCGATGCGGAGCTTATGCGGATGCGGATGTCGAACAAGTCGGTACAGGAACGTCTTAGCGGCGGCGTAAGTGCTAGGTAATTTCGTAATTACCTATAACGAAATCGTCTAGATCAGTGTTTTTCAAACTTTATGGTGTCACGGCCCTTTATGACCACTAAAATTTTTCGCGACCCCCAAACCCCGTTTCTACGTTTTTCTATCTAGTACCTATAACAAAGGAACCACTGGTCAGTGTTTGGCAAAAAAGCCCTTAAAGTTTTGATCCCATTTGCTACTTCATATTTATGCGAGCTTACGTTTTCATCAATGGTCGATATCAAAATCAAAAAAAGGAATAAATAGATTGAATTTGGAAAATGATTTAATCGTCTGCGTGTCGCGGCAGGAACCGCGGTTTGACAAATTAAGAGTCAGAATGAAACAAGCTCATTCTTCACACTGAATACAGTTAAACCTTCACTTTTAAAATACAGTTTACCAGATAGGTAATGATTTGTTTTATTAATATGTACATTAACGACCTTTAAACATTAAATTTTAAAGGATTGGATTATTTTTAAGTTTAAACAATGAAATTGCTTTCCATAAGTTTCTCTTAAAGCTGAACTTCGCGACCCCCTTGGACAAGTGCCGCGACCCCCCAAAACACTGGTCTAGATCCAGAAAAGTCGGCCAAGTTACTGTTTATTAAATATAACGCACCTATATTCTTGTTCAAATACTAAGAGTTTCTTTTTTTTTTAATAAAAAAAAACTAAAAATGTAATATTTGACGTTTTCTAAGTACCTAATCTTGACATCCGCATCCGCATCCGCATCCGCGGATGTGAGCCTTTAAAAATCCGCATCCGCATCCGCATCCGCGGATGTCAAAAAATCGGCATCCGCAACATCCCTGCTGTGTACCATTAACGGCCGGTTAGCAATCGGTCAACGTCACAAAACTGACGGTTGATGTCAAACCCCGTACATTTTGTAAGGAAAATGACAGTAAACCGTGACTTAAATACAACTTAAATGCGCTTTAAATTAAATTAGGTAGGTTAAAGTTAAAATGCCCATTAACCGCTTATTTTTATGAAAATACATTTGGAGAGTTTACTGTAAAATTGCGATTGAGTTTTGGGTTTTTTTGGTAATAATATTGGGTTATCCTGTTACTTCTAGATACTAAATATAGAAAACTTCAAAATCACTATTACTTCTACAAAACATATTTTACAAAATCATTTAACTGAAACAAACGTATCATCTTCAAACTATTCTCATTTAGTTTTAAAACACAAACGTTTCTTAATAATTATCAACAATAGATATTTGTACTTCTTCTGCAGACTGTCCCCGTAAGGACCAAAGGACCGAAATACATAGTAATGTTGCCGACTATACAACCCTTGATTAGCGTAATGGCCGCCCTCTTTGACCTCGCACTACAATTACGCTAAATGATTTATTTGTGGCAACAACGTAAGTAAATCACGTTAATTGATACTGGTAGTAGTGAGGACAATATTGTTACAGGAACCGGTGATAAATATTGCACATCGGTCTTAGGAAACAATTTCGGCTAATTTCGGCCTCGTAGAGCGTTGCCACACAATGTGTGGCGTCATATAACGTCATATCATCACCATCAATGCTATTGGTTGATTCACGTACGTCTCCTTACATTTCCGAAAATCTTCTCTTCAGTGGTAAGGCATTTAAGAATGTTAAAACATCGGCAAACGTATATTCAGCCCCGAAAAATAAATATATTATCAATCTAGTTATAACGACAATGTTTAAAATGAAATGCCAACCTGCGAGATTGGCGCACGGATATTGAAATTCTATTAATATTAACCTTTTTTAAATACATCCATGTTTCGGATTAGATTATTGAATTGCATGCAACTCTAAATACAGAGGGCTTTAGCAAAATAAAACGATTATGATAAGAATATTTATACGCCCTTTAAGTAGCCCGCAGTCGTCAATAATCCATGTTTATGTGCAAAAACTTTTTACGGTCCTCTGTTGTCGCCAGAAATTTGAACGCAGCATGTTATGCCGTACGCAGTAAAACAGGGGGCCGATTGTGACGTAACAGTTTGTTATTGACGGTATTATTAGGCATCTCACGTGAGTCACGTGCATCAATAAGTGGCAGAAAGATTTAAAGTATTTCGAGTGCGTGTACGCAATCAGAGTCGATTGGTCATGAATGAGGTACGTGAGTATAACTATTAATTAATAAACCTTGGGAGTTTGGGTGCAGGAATATTTACACTAGCTAAAAATAGGTAAAGACTGTAAAAACACAAACTATTTCAACATTTCTACGCTAATTTAATTCATAGTTTGGTAACTACATATTATACAATAAACAATTAAGTTATAAATATACGAAATTATCTCCCGCACCCAAAACCCCGTGGTATGCTAATGCGAGTAGTCCATAGAAGTACAGAGGTAATAGCAGAGATATATAATAAGATAATAAAAAAATCCGTGTCAAAACAAGATGAAAACCTTACAAATGGTCAGATCTGAATCGGCCACCGGGTAAAGCGTAACTTAGAACTGTCATAAAAGGGTAATTAAATTTTAAGAGCGGGCAGGTTAGTGAGACATAAACATTCTACTTTGCAGTTTAGGTAGTTATATTATAGCACCTGCTCCGCCTGTAGTTTAATGGTAGGTAGTTGGAATACAGCTACAAGACCGGTCCATACATACCTGAAACAAAGAAAAAAAAGCTATTAATAAAAAGTTACAAAAGAAATGCGATTCCATACAACTACAACAATACAGTGCGTCCTCAATTAACTAAATCCCAGCAGTTAAGTTTGGTTGCACCCACAGAACAAGTTAGAATGGCGATGCGAGCAGGGTACGTGTCGCCGCCGGTTTTGAGCAAACGCTCGCATGCTACTCGCCCACGCTGACCGAAAAACGAAGTAAACATGCCTTTTTGCGCCACAATAACCTTCAGATTAAGAAGCCAGACATCAAATCTGTCTAAAGGAGGCGTATCCATTCACCACGCACACAAGTTTTTACTACCGTTGCGCGAGTGTTAGTAAATGAGGAGAGGAACGAGCGGCGATACCGGTTCCGATACTAACTGCGCGCGATAGCCATTCTAACCTCTTTAATATGTTCTGTGGTTGCACCACTCCGCTGCAACCGTATTAACGCTCGCTTTAGGTATCATTGTGTAGCCGTTCCGTAGTATACATACTATCTTCTATCAATCCATCGATTTTTATTTACTCTTGTAGGTTAATTGGAAGAGATGAGATCATAGGGATGAGTTAACCTTTATACTACACATTATATGTTCTATCTGCTGTAGAACCCATAGTTACAGCCCATAGTAGAACCCATGCTGCTGGAGACCATAATTTATCATATTTTTATACCGTACATTGGGTGAAAGTTATTTATAACCTTAAATATTGTTTTGGCCCCATGTGGCCGAATTTTGACGAATAATCGACAGTACCGATGGAGCCATAGATTACCCAAAGATAGATTGATTGTAAGTTTAAATCAGGCTCGTCATATTGTTATAAACAGATGAACGCGAACGTACTCTAAAATGTATGAAACCGCTTTATAATTAGTAAGCAACGGTCGTCGCACCGCCGCATGAATTGTTAACGAGGATGCACTGTGTACAAAATGATGAGGCATTAACAATGGAGGATGGGACTATATTCCACTTTTGTACTGTGTTTGTGTGTGTTGTGGGTCTAGGTATTTAGGTTAGGTTAGGTTAGGTATATAAAATTGAAGAATAAAGGTTTTATTGGAATTTAAATTTTCCAATGCCCATTATGAATGTTTTGAGCAAGGATCCGAGAAGATGGGCGCAAGAAATTAGGCGGGACTTTATGAAAACGTTGTCTTATGATTGTTTTTAAAAAAGTGAGTAGGTACTTTATCATACCGACGCTACATTCGTCGTTTAAAATATGGAAACATTCAATGGATGTCATTTAACCTAGATACTGAAATGATGACGCAACACGGCTAACTATTCAAATTATAAAATAAGTTCGGGTTGGTTCGGGTAATGAAGTTCAGATGTTTGAAGACTAGTTTAAATGGGTTTCATGGATATAGTTGGTAGGTCGGTTTTCCTAAGCTGGGCACATGGCGCAATGTAATAAACAAGTAGAATAGTCCTTAGCGGTGGGATTACGTTAACACCGCGACAATTAAGTAAACTTGCGACAGCGACAAATTGCCCGGACTTACTGAAGCGTTCCTTTATATTTAAACAGAGTTTATTATACAGGTTAGGTTATGGCGCAGAATAATACTAATTTACCTAGATTTTATATTTGTTTTTCTGTTCCCAAAAGTTAAGAGCATTGGTAAAAGTAGTTCTCACAGTTTTAATTCAGGCCAAAACTACCTAAGGAAGGTTATTGCAGAAAGACAAGACTACTAGAAACTTGAAATATTGGACTTATTGGAGTGTCCTTTAATTTTAGGAACAGAAGATGCAACTTTGTGTGCGTGTGTATGTGATCCAACTGTTGTCACATAAAATTGACACAGTATATTACAATAAATCATATGGGTACCTAAATAAAATAAAATAAACTAGAGTCTGTGGTCGATAAATATTAAACTTTCGTGAGACATATTTAAAACTGTTTAGACGACAACGATTTCACTCACTTGAATTTTTAGTCGCTATTGGCGACATGTTTCGGGCCCTTCGGGGGTCCTTCCTCAGGCTCGAGTGCTCGCAGCGACTGCAACTCGTGCACTGATCGCGACTAAAAATTCAAGTGAGTGAAACCGTTGTCGTCTAAACAGAGTCTGTGGGTTCGAACCCCAGCTCTTACCAATGCGTTTTTAGAAACTTATTATAGACGAAATATCATTTCATCATCATCAAGTGTTCAATAACGGATTGAGGTGGGATTTTAAAGCTTAAATAGGCTCCTGAATTACGATCAAAGGCGTTCGTAAGATTACACCAAAATAAACTTTTATCGCAAATTTCTCGAGAGCGCACTTTAAACCGGTGTTTAACGTTCCAATTTAACGGTGACCTTATTTATGCCGGGAAATAGAAACTAGCGCAGTAAAGATAGTTCTAAATATACCGGGCAGTAAACATGACGAATTTATGTATATTTTACCTATAAAACTTATCTGATCTGTTTCATATAACATGTTTTTAGGAGAACGGTTGTTAAATAAATAAATATCATTTATTTCAAGTAACAAGAGACTCATATTTTATGGTTAGTATGTATTACTTATAGCTATGTTAGAATCTGTTACACTTCATAGAAATAAATGGCTTATTATTAACCGGGCAACTAAAATATTAAACAGGAACTTTCATTGGGCCTATAATAATATAATTTGGCTGTGCATTAATATTTTAGCGCCAAAAAAAATATTTTAGCCTGAAATATAAGCATCATAATATTATTAAAAAAACTGGCAGCAAAATCAAGCCACCTAAAAAAATTATAAGGAACTTAAAGTGATACATTGGCATCTAAAATAATAAATTGGCAACTAATATTGTAAAGCGATCATAAAATTTAGTTGTCATCTAGGTGTTCACACCTAAGTAAGTTAGTGTTAATAATAGACCAGCCCTAGTAGCACGGTCGCATTTTTATCATTTGTCACCATGCCTGTCACGTTCTAACAAGTATGTAAGTGCGAAAGTAACGGGCATAGTGATAGTCGATAAAAATGGAACCATGCTGAGACCGCAGGTACAAGGTTTTAGCGCCAACTGTGCCATGCGCTACACCTCGGGTGACGTTCAGATGACAACTGCAGTTGCATCGTTGTGACATTACTGCTAGGCCTCTGACGGGCGCTGTATCAATTTCCTTGATACAAAAAAATACGAATTGAACGTCATAATCGCGGCAGTAATGCGGCGGCGAAAGTGCTTTATTTTTTCAAGGAAGTTGGCAGATACGGCGAGTTCAGTAATGTCGCAGTTGACGTCTTGCAAGAGTTGAGACTAGAGCGACGTGGGGTGAAGCGGAGCAACGCTGCCGGACATCGCTCGACAAATATCTGGCAACAGCGCGCGACATACCGTAAGGCCGCCTTTATACCTGTAAGTTTTACTTACGTAAGTAGGGACAAAGCTATACCACAGAATGAGAGATGAATATCGTTATCTCATTCTAACAAATAGCTTTGTCCCTACTTACGTAAGTAAAACTTACAGGTGTAAAGGCGGCCTAAAACGGGGTGAGTAGGTTTCGCGGGGAGAGGTGGGTTATGAATAGGGAGAGAAGGTTTGAGAGGGGGGTGAGAAGGGATTTTAAGGCTACTGCTACAGAAATAATGTATTCCAATTTAAAATGGAGCTATAGTAATAAGCATAATAAAAAAAATCGATCCAACTATCTTCCAAAATCACCTTTGTATGAAAACCCCTCTCACCCCAAATACGAGGCACTACGGGGTGAGGTGGGTTTTCCTCTTTATCGTCAAAGTTATGAAATGGAACTACCCAAAATAAAATAAAAACTAAAATACAAACGTCCGGAACACTTATTATATACACCATTCAGTTTTCATATGTAAAAATAAAATGTTATCGAGGTTTGAATTTCAGTTTTTACCCTACTCACCCCATTTTACGGTATATCACCAGTGTGTATCAAGTCGTGCGATATCGCCAGTATCCATGCCAGGCGAAGTTTCGTGAAGGCTCACGATTCGAAATCTCTCGATTTCACTTGACTTGTTGCGGGACATTTATACATTTATCCTCTAGATAATATGGGGCATTATCCATGAAAAGGGACCTTATTGTCGATGGCGCTTACGCCGCACAGCGCCGCGCGGCATTGTATTTATATCGGGGCATCGTTAATAATGGCGTAAGCGCCATCGACAATAAGGTCCCTTTTCATAGATAACGTCACATATATCTCTGGCTTTAGATATGGGACGGCTGCGTAACGATAAAAAACAATTTATACCGAGCTCTCGCTCGCAAGTAGATTTTTTTCAGGCTTCATTAAAACTTAAACACACACTTCCGGCACCTTTCGCCGCATTTTATCTGTTATGGTCTGATAACGAGCGTTATAGCTTCTGACTCATTAAAATGAGCGCGTTAAGGTAATTTTATTGAGTTTCCTTTCCTGTTAAAACTTTTCCCACTTTCAAGCCACTTAAGGTAAAACGTTTTTTTATGGACATTTCACGCATGAATGTAGTTATTTAATTTGTGTTTAATAAGGCATTAAGCCTGATAATGTTTAGAATTATTTCCTCTAGCCGCCCACGAATCAAATTTTATTAAGAAAAATGTATCTAATTTTTACTAAATAACAGATCTTTTTATAAGCTTTAAGACTTACCTATATAAGAGGGTAAACAAATACGATACGATACAATATTAAATAGGCTTTTGACCCGTAATGTCCACGTAGAACTATTGATTACTTTGCCACAGAATACTTATCGGACAGTATTGTTATGCTACGACACAGTGCGGTGCTACGCCGCGCCGTAGCGTGTAGCTACGCTGCGCCGTAGCCTGCGACTACGACAAGCCGTTCGGTCATGCAGCTGCAGCTGACGTCAAACGTTTCAGCCATTCTCGAATTATAAATTATCAGTGTATGTTCGTATTGGCTTATATCCTGTATCCCAAATACGCTGAGAACATAAGCTAGCCCTAAATTATTATATTTTTAATACAGTCGGCACTCGTAGAGCAAACGTTCTCGAATTAAAACCAATTCCGCTTTGATCCCATCTCGGCGCTGACACGTGATCGCTTAGGCACGTAATGTAGGCCGTGAGATAACAGGGTTCACACGGTTCTCATATACTTAATTAAACGACAGTTTAAACAAATTAATATTTCTATAATTGAGTTCTGTACTAAGCAATGCTTGCAAGTATATGGGTCTATGGGTATTTACGAGACAACATATGTATTTGTAGATATAATATGTAAACAAACAATAACAATGATAATATTAAGAACGATGAAAATGCGTGATGCTGTTATAATTTTGTTAAGGATTTTTAAATTTTAGATTTATTTTAGTATTTGGAATATAAAACAGAGTTAACAGATTACCATGTCTGTAGATTCAATACATGCAATATTGTGCCGAGCGTGTAAATGAGTCGCGCGGCGATAGGCTGGCAAATGGAGCCTGAACGATGTCGGTGATAACTCAGCCAGCGCCTTCATACTCGGCCCCATTCAGATTTAACTATTCCCTTGCTTTGGTTTTGAATTGGTTTTGATACGACATTGACGATCGTCTTTGTGATTGGCGCGATCTCACGCACGACTTTTACTTTATTTTTCATACACCAATCAGCGTGACCTTCAAGGTCGTATCAAAATAAGATCTATAACAAGTTGTTAAATCAGAATCGGGCTCAATGTGTTCCTGCTCTAACACATCAGATAAATGTCGAGTCAAAGTTATATCAAGAATTGTTGGGAATATGGACGCCTGATGATTAAATGCAGGCAAACACTCGCCTGCACCTGATACTCGTAAAATACTTGTTGGCATTCCCCCTGTCGTTATATATATATACGTCAAACTCACAAGTTTAATCTTTGTAACTTTATTCATTTTAATATACTTAAAAGTAATATCGAAGCCTTGTTTTAATTCCTACAGGTTATGGGCCCAGCACTTCCACTGCGCAATCTGCGTAATTTGTAATCTATTCAACAACTCGCAATAACCTGCTCTTGCTGAATGCATCATAAACTCCGTTTTTATAGACCAGATGACCATTCAATAGGGGCAATTCACTGTCCAATCATCCTGTTTTCGTACCAATTTGTGCTATAATGACAGATCAGCCGTAAAAGTAGGACCAATGAACCTGTTATGTCAGTATTTGGAATATAAAAACACAGGTTTCATGAGGTGTCTGTGTAGTATGTGGTGGAAATGAGCCGCGCTGCGATAGCCCGGTAAATCGAGCCTGCGCGACGCAGGCCATAAATCAGCCAGGGCCTTATTACCGTGTGCTACCGTCTTCTCTAAAACATGTCGTCGGGGAAATCGCATGTGATGTCAACGTCAGACTGGTGAACACTGTAGCGGGGATTTGGCGCCGGAAAAATGTATTCAATTTATAGATCAACCATCGTCATCGTCCTCGCTTCGTGCCGGCTTTTTGCCACGGCTCATGGCGGCCTAGCCAAGGCGACAATCGTTATCGCTTCGCCATAGAATCGCTTTGTGTGTCTCTATCACTCTTCCATATTAGTGTGACAGTGACAGTTGCGTTTCGATCGGTACGTAGCGTTAGCGATTGTCACCTTAGCTAGGCCGGCAGGGGTCCACTTGGCTACTAATCTCAATAGTTGACGTAGGCACTAGTTTTTACGAAAGCGATTGCCGTCTGACCTCCTAAGGCAGAAGGGAAACTAGGCCTTATTGCGAGTAGTCATGCAGGTTTCCTAACGATGTTTTCCTTCACCGAAAAGCGACTGGTAATATCAAATGAAACTCATTGATACGATATTGATATTGTACGAGCCGGGGTTTGAACCCACAACCTTCGGATTGAACTCCGGACATATCAGCGCCTCAACTTTTTATCTATCTGTCTAACAGAGGATGAGGGAATGTAAGTTTTGTCCAACTTTCATAATGGTTGTTGAATGCAGATCTAAGGAAAGCCGTGCTCTTGGAGCTATCCCACGGGAGCACTCAAGCCCTGATTATAAAAGGGCTTTTTGATTAAGTACTATGAATTAACAGTAATCGAGTAATCACGTTACTTGGCTGATTAATTGTACATTTAAAATTGCCAGATTTATACTGTTGCTACAAACATTAGGCTAATTTTACGGTTTATATAGCATTGCAAGCATCAATAATAGCATTAGAGATCTGTGAAATCAACCCAAAATATGATGCCATATCGATGTCTAGAAGTTGCATAGGCGTAATAAAATATCAAGAGCAAAAGGCTTTTTTTATCCACAACATCAACATAATGACATAGATAATGAAATCCATAAGCGCAAAATATATCGCCACATACCTTTATTATCATACTTAGGCATACATTATGTGATGCCATTTATTTAGCCACTTTAGCTGTCACTATCCATTTCATGCCGACTATATTGCTACCTTTGATCTTAATCACATGTAAATTGAGACAGACGTAACAAGATAATATTTGTATCAGATATATAAACACCAGTTGTACGTAATTATGTATTTATGAGCGTGTAATACATTAATCAATGGTGTTAACCTTCATAACTATAACGCCAATTTACCTACCTCGCTCATTCATTTTATTTACGGCCAGTTACACCAACCACAACCGGCCCGTAACATGGCAACGAGTGACAAGAAAAAGTTGATTCACCGATATAACGTATCACCACACCTGTATGTGTGTGTTACTAATACGATGATGCGGCGGCCCGACGCCCGGCGCGGCGCCCTGGGGCGTAAATAAGGTTAATCGCGCCGTTAATACGCCCCGCTCATAAACCTCATCGGGGACGTTAACTATGTTTATAATTTATTGATAGCGAGATCAGTCGATACCTCTAGTTTGTACGTTATTCATCACATCATATTTTGGGGCAGGAAGGATTGCCAAAGTTGCCAAACAGCCGTATTCGAACAATAACATACGTCAATATTGGATATTGAAACGATATGGATCGGATAATGTCACCCTTTTATTGCAAATAAATTATTGTTTGTTTGTAAAACAAATGTCAAAAGTGACGTTTCACCAAACAAAAACATCACTTTTGACACTTAACTGCCAAGGTCCTCGTTTCACAACTGTGGCACTGTCACCTGACATGTCACTGTTCATTGCTGGTCCGACCAGTAAATATGTGTTGACGCCACGTACTCGTGTTGTCCATATCGGCTCAATCAATCAATCTTTGGGTAATATGGCTCCATCGATACTGTCGATGATTTCGCCAACGTCGAAGTGGATCCCTCGTGGGATCGAATTAATATTATTTGTAATAAATAAACTTCAGCCAGTGTACGGTATATAAAACTATAAAATTATGGCCTCTAGGGCTCTAGCCAGCCACGGTTAGAGGTAGAAATACCAAATGCTCGTAGAGCACGACGTTGTTCGGTTGTATTATGAGCTCTTGTAAGGCGATAGCTGGACTTTACAAGGGCCACGTGGGGCTACCTGGCGTTGACGCCAGAATGGCGATTAAACTCGTATCAAGATTAATTCTTCATTATCCGCACACTTCCATATTAGTTTACTGTATAATAAGCTATCAGTATTACACTTTAAACAACATTAATGGGCAAAAACAAAGAAATTAATCACGACCCGATGTGACCAAGATGGCGGTCGACAAGAAGCCCCATATCGGCTCGGAAATTTACAGAAAATTGACAGTGCCATGTGTCAATTGTCAGTGCGGTAAATTAGGTACGGATATGACGGTCGCAGTTGCCTACGTCGTGATAATGGCAATATCTGTGTCTTTCAATCGTACGGTGTTAAAAAGTGTTTTTTTTTATCACGTGGACAGAGACGTCCATACGAGTAATGCGCCTAAAATTAGCAATTCCACTGACATTATCCTTGATAAATTGAGTCGCTGCCGTTGCCGCATATAGCTGTCGCCATTGAAACGTTAAATTCGTCACCCTCTTTATCAAATAGTTTGGCAGTGACATGTCCCATGCTCTCCTGCAACTCTACCAGCAGCAGTAACGCTGGTGAAGTCCCCATTGTAACCTTTACGGTATACAATGAACTAGAATAACTGTAGAAGTCTGATTATAGTTACAACTACCCCACCTGTACTGTGCCGCGAGCGATTCTACTGTACTCACGCAGCTTGACAACGTCAAATATTGTAATGTCGCGCAAGATGTTTGACATAATTATGTACTTTAAGTGACCAATCACACCTTTTTTTTAATTTCAGGAAATTGTGAATTCCTAGCTGGCAGCGGGGTATATTAATGGAGAAAGGATAACTGTCAGTGATACCTACGTGTCACATAGGTAGGTGACAGTCAGGTTGACCGTTTTTCAAAATCAAAAATGTACTAAGAGCGTTGTCTATATACTCTTACATTCCGTCTCTGTAACTAATAGTACTATCCAACCATAAACTTTGTACATGAGATGCGATGATGGAGAGCAGCTTTTGTTTGTGCTCGGACTAGCACGTTAACTTCAAGTACAAAGCCACTATGTTAGCTGCAGTGTTCTCGTTTCCCCCCTGTACCCACTGGCTAGCCAGCGAGGGTATTCGGGTCGTTCCGTAAACGCGATCATTCGGGAATTCCAGAATTTAAACTAAGTGATACTGATACACTGAAAACATGTAATTTATACACGATTGAAGAATCAAATGTATCTGTCTAGCGTGATACGTCCACGTTTCCTAATATTTTTAAACACAAGTTTGAGTAAACCAAATTATATTTATTATGAACAGTGTAGTACCATTAAAAAAACGTTTTTTTCCAACAGGAGGTTTTTATAACTAACAAGTTATAATTAAGTTGGGGTTTTCAAAATTAATTTATTTTAATTAAACAGGGTACCTACATGCACTACATGCAGTTTGTGGTTCTTATAACATTACATATACGATTCGACTACCTCGTCACACTCACAGTGACATGCAAATTAATGTTGATCTGAATTTTTACTTTTAATACATAGAAATTACACTAGTTAACAGTGTCATTATAATAAAATACGCATTATCACCAACCAGACCACTTTACAAAATACAGTGATTACAGTGCCATATAAAACATTTAAAAAATCGAGTCTAATGACATAAATAAACACAATACCTAATAGATACCGGAATAACCTGAACACACCCTAGGTCCAGTGCATTAGGAAGTTATAGGTACTAAAGCCATGTCACTCCACTGTTAGGAGGTGCTTAACCATTGCATTTGCAACTTAATACATTAATGCATTGTACGCTTAGCCTAGCCATTATAATGTACTTACACCTCGAGCGCAATTAAAACGAATCATCTTGTATAGAATTTTCCACGATAAGTAACCCGTTTTTATCATTCTTTAGTGTATACACGTGGGATGTTGGGGCTTGTAGTCAGCTAAATCAGCAGATTAGTGTACGAGATAATACAGGCACGTGCAAGGCTTATTAAATGTACTTTTCTTTAAAAACCGAAGGTTTATAATTGTATGTAGACATGCTTTATACAGTCACGCCCCTTTATTGTTATGCCATTTAGGGTTCTAGCTAAATAGGACATTCCTTAGCGTAAGTATGGAACAACCAATTTAGCTAGGAACCTAAATGGTATGGCATCGCGTAGCGTGATCTAGCGTAGGAAGTAATATCCCAGTAAAAAAATACCTGTGGTGTAAAGTAAATATATGTGGAACAAGTTGTTTTGTGGAAAGACATTCACAAAATATCACCTTAAAAACAAAACCAACAAAAACGTCAACAAAAAAAAACAATTAAACGCAGCGAAATGAAGCAACTAAGCGGTAATTAGCGAAATTTAAATAAATAAGCAATAAGGGAGATGTTCCGGCGGGAATTTATCGCGCTGCAAATTAACAACAGTCTCCGCCTTAAATATTTACCGACTAAATAACCGAAGCGTTTTTAAGCAACTCTAACGGCTTTCTAATTTTTGTATTTTGAATTTTTCAACCGTTTGCCACGGACTCCATCCTTGTAAATAGGTACCCTCCGGGGAAAGTATAATTGCTTTAAATAAAGTAGTAAATTACCTACAGTCAGCAGCGGGACTTGCTGAGCGAGAATGGTGTTCAGAATGATCTGAACACACCTTCATTATTGAGTCATCAAGAGCGAATTAGTAATAAGTAGTTCATTCTTAATGGCTCCTCTACACGATGGGCCAGCGCCGGCCACTCGGTAGCCATGCGGTAGAATGAGACAGCAATATCACTTGCTCCCTCTAACGCATAAATGCGTCCCTTGGAGTGGCCGGCGCTGGCCCATCACGTAGAGGAGCCATAACACCTTGTAGTTGAATAAGACTTTTTATGTATTGCCATCAGTTATTTGGCGATTTCACTAAAATAAATATATTTCGAGCCTTATCCTGAGAATCAGTTAAATACAAATCGACTTGTCACTTTTAATTGTTTTTTTAAATAATAAAGAATAACCAGCCGACATATTTCTATCAATAAATAATGTCAGCGTGGTAAAATACATGCATGATTTTTTAACTCGTCTCACTCAGGAAACATAAAAAATTTCATAAAAGGACTTGCATGACTTGGCAGATACCTATAAAGGCACGCAAAGCTCCCATTAAAATCTACCTTATCACGACGCATTAAGGTTTAACTATACAACTGTGACATCGACGGTATTTTCCATAAAAGCTCGTAAAAATAATCCCGAAATTGTTCCGTTAGTAAATAAAACACGTTCTCGTGTCGCATTTACTCGCTCACCGGGAAAGTAATTAAAGTTACAAATCTCCAATCGTGATCGTAATCGGGACTCGACAAAGGGAAGTGTGGAGTGGGACCCTCGTCATGTTTGCGTCCCTCGCGTCAGGCTCGCGTCACACGCACGGACATTTTGAACTGAGAGCGCTCGAGTGCTCACGCGCACCTAGAGGCCGAACCTAACTTTAAAATCTCGTGTTTTTAGGGTTCCGTACCCAAAGGGTAAAAACGGGACCCTATTACTAAGACTCCGCTGTCCGTCCGTCCGTCCGTCCGTCTGTCACCAGGCTGTATCTCACGAACCATGATAGCTAGACAGTTGAAATTTTCACAGATGATGTATTTCTGTTGCCGCTATAACAATACTAAAAACAGAATAAAATAAAGATTTAAGTGGGGCTCCCATACAACAAACGTGATTTTTGACCGAAGTTAAGCAACGTCGGGCGGGGTCAGTACTTGGATGGGTGACCGTTTTTTTGCTTGTTTTGTTTTGCTCTATTTTTTGTTGATGGTGCGGAACCCTCCGTGCGCGAGTCCGACTCGCACTTGGCCGGTTTTTTATACTTGTTTATTAGTTCATTATTTAGGATTTTGAATAAGTTCTAGTACTTACACCGAATATGAACCAGGCATAGAACCTCTCAAACAAAAGTATTCTTAAGTTAAATAAATACAATAACGTGGTATAGGTACCTAATCTAATGAATGTATTTCATTAGGTGCGCAATTGTCAATTTGCTGTTTTTAATTTAGTTAGAGGGGCCGTTTTTTTTTGTTGAACGGCAGCGTTTTTTTTTACGTGGTGATAAAACGCGGTTATCTGCCTAAAGTTTCGGCGTGACAAAGTTGATTCGGGAGGCGACGTGACTGCAGTCTGGCGGACGTGCTCCCGGCGATACCTCCGACTCCGACAGCCTCTCCTTCCCCTCATTCCTCAAGCTAAAACCTGTTACAACAGTACGCCTGCTGTTGTAGCTTTTAACACGATACGATTAACAAGCATACCTAATATTAGGCACTGTCGTTATCAACTGCTGATAGTGATGAAGATCATTAGTCTTCATCAGCAGTTCTACTTCACTTAAAGAGGAAATGCACGATTTACTTTAAACTCATATGGCTAAACATAATTATGTAGGTATATCTATTGGAATGGAGCATTTATTTAAAAAAATAAAAAAACTTCCGCTTGCTTCAGGATCTAATCATTAAATTCTGACCTAATCACAACCACCTGTAGAGTTTCCTTTCATACAAAAAATATGTAATTGGGAAAATCATTTTTTATAATCCCGTTGAATCCTTCGAAATCTTGAGCCAGTTAATTACTCATTACATTTCAGGTCAATTGATCAATTATTATAGGAATTATTTAGTAACTCCAGCAACGTTGATTGATCGGCTCGGAAGCCAATTAAAAATACAACGCTACGTAGAATAAATAGGTACTCTGCTTGTGAGCTCATATTGTACTCCGTCTCCAATCCAGTAATTTTCACTGAATCCTCAAACAAATACATTCAAATGAATTGAAATGCTTACAAACGCGACGCGCGAGTCCAAAGTGAATTCACACGTCATGTAAATCGCGCGACTTCAAATTACTTACTCAAAAGAAATCTCAAAGCACCCCGTGCCCCCTCCCCGCGACCCTTCCCCCCTTGCTCTGTAGGGTCGTCTATGTCAATTATTGCTCTGGGCTAAGTAAAGGGCCATTTACACAGTACGAGTTGTCGACCCGAACATATTATTACCATAGCACCACGACCTACATTATGACCTAGTTTACCTACCTATCACTTAAAATTTTAAATGGTCTTCGTCAGCATTTATATACTAAATTATGATTCTCGTGAAAATCCCAATTTTCTTAAAAAAAAATACTCGTATCGCTAGCGACTGGCGGGAGCAAGCAAGAAACTGTGATGAATGGCGGAAGAAAGAGGAGGCCTTTGTCCAGCAGTGGGACACAAAACAGGCTGTTGAAAAATAAAAACACCAGAAAGAATACAGGGTTTCTTCAACCCTTAGCCATATTCTATAAGGTGGATGTTGTTGTAATACTCAACAGATTTCACCATGGGATCGAAAAGAGATTTAGCTATATCCCACAGAAAATGTAGAAATCTGATAAGCCGATATGTATAAAACAGCCAATTATTCCTCGCTAATAATTTGTTCAGTATGACCTGCCCAATCACATAAATCACCTTAGATGTAGTTTGAGCGTATTATGACATAAGTGAAGGCAAGTAGTTTGTTGTTTAATAACTTACATGTTTGGTTTAACTGTAAATGTAAGTTAAATAAATAAAGTTAATAAATAAAAAAGTTATTTTTCATGAATATAAAAAGCTTTAAGAATACGATAATTTATGTAATAAGACTGGTCGGGCCAAAATCGTAGTAGTGAAACTCGTACTATGTAAATGGATCTTAATGCCCGATTTCGATTGAGATCCGGATTTATTAATTTAATTGGTTCGCGGATAATGAAGTGGTCTCCGAAGGGCTCTTAGCTTGGATAATTATTAATATCAGCCCAATAATTGTATTAAGTGCGGCATATCGTTGCCCATTTTCGGTGCCATGCTAATGTTGAAGTTCGTCGTAATGTTTTGTAATAATACCTAAATGAAAAAAGTAAATTAAGTAATGAAATGTTATAGTGGATTGTAATCGCCATACGATAAATCGCTACATATTATAAAACAAAGTCTCTCGCTCAACATATTCAACTTGAAACGTTCCGTGTTTTGTTACTTGTGGGAAAAGTGTTAAAAATGGCGGTCTAGCAAAATTCGCGACAATAAACATTCATAGCACCCAGCACCTGTTTACCAGAGTAAATTTAAATAACGTAGTCTATCTCCATCTCCAAACAAAGGTCACAACAAATTTGTGACGATACACACCATACCCTAGTCTCAAGCCCGAATTAAAGTGGATTAGTAGGGTTTTTTATTCTTGTTTATTTTCTATGCATCCAAAAGAGAGGTATGGGCGTTGTGAATGTCATCTCGCTTTGTGTGGTAGGGCTCAGCACAGCGGATGTCATTCCAGGTCTAGAGCAGTGCCCAACAAGGGAAGTACATGCACATTACAGAAAACCGCAGCCAAATAACACTAGAGTTCACTAGACCCTACTAATAGTGTTGTGTTCCTGCCGGTGAGTAAGGTTGCCAGAGCTCAACGAGGGTGCGGAGTGTTATGGTCGGCAACGCGCGTGTAACGCCTCTGGTGTTGCAGGCGTACAGAGGCTTCAGAGACTGTTTTATATCAATCGGGCGGACCGTGGAAATTTCGCAATTTTGAAGACTTTCCAGGAGATGAATACAGGTTACTGTCTTAAGTTCTTAAACTATGATACTTAGAAGAATAAATATTGTTGAGAAATGAGGTCAGACACCCGCTCGGACGAGTTTTGGTTCACGAGGCACTGTCCATCTCGTGTTTCACGGACCGGCCGGGTAAGTGATTGGTGTCATTTGTTTACTTGCAGAATAGCCATGTCTTGACTTTGCGGATGTAACAAAGGGGCTACGAGGTAAAGGGGTCTATTTGACAAGGAAAAGTCAAGACATGGCGCACCAGAATATGGCGCACTTAACACAGCTTGACATGAAATAACCAGGCACTTCGTCTGAATACTTAGGTACCAACTAATTAAGAGCAAGTGAAAGAAACTATAAGAAGACTCATTAAATCGTTTACCATATTTTTAAGTTCAAGACTGTTTTTTCCAATGTCACGCACCGTCGTTGACACAGACACTATGGTCGACTTGCGGAAGCCGAGTCCATGTTACCTGTCACTCGTCAACTCAAACAGGCCCCTCACACGAAGGCGCGAAGGCAAAGCTTCCTCTGAATTCTTAAACGCCTCGCCATCACTTCAAATTGTTGTCATTATTCCTCGTCGTTGAAAAATAAATGCTGCATTACCCCCCTTCCACCCCCACCACCCAAAAGGGGGGGTGGTAATTATGAATCCCTTAGCGAAAGAGTCCACTTTTTTACTCAAATCGAATTACGTTTAACGAAGAAATGATTTTCATTTTCTTAAGCCTGATGGAGGGCATATTAAACAGAAGTTGAATAGCTTAAGTAAGTATGTTTGTGTAGATATTGCCAGGCAAGGCTGTATTAGGATCCGCTTAAAGCGGGAAGAAAATGAAAAAAAGTAATTTTAATAGGAATTAATGAAAATTCGTTGCGAGATGAACAGCAGCATGCAGCAACACTCCTAACTCAGTGGTCCTTATTACAAAAGCCATAAGGTCCACCGATGTACGTTAACAGTGTGGGCGATGGTACCTAACCTAACCTATCTTCGAACTTTTTTAAATTCATGATCGATATTCAAATCTCGGTACATTTCTCATTATGAATACGTGACGACGTCTCTTAATTTTTTTTTCTACTCCAGCACTTAAATGTGTCAATTAAATGACTGACAGTGATATCTAAAGCAATGTCATTTGAATGCTTTGTCTATAGGCTCATAAGATGACTGCTAGCAGTCATCTTATGAGTATAATACAACTGCTTTATTTTTTTTAAAGATACAAGTTCCGATCATCTTGATTGAAAGAGGTATGTTTTCATTTACAATAATAACTCTTTTTTTTTTAAATAATAACTCTTTTTTTTTAAATAATAACTCATTTTTTTTTAAATAATAACTCTTTTTTTTAATAATAACTCTTTTTTTTTAATAATAACTTTTTTTTTTTTTTTTTTGCTGCAGCTGTCATAGAAAAAGTAATGTATTGTAAGAGAAGGTGGACTCCGGTGGCTGTCGCCCCGCCGGCGGAGCTTCCCCCCCCACCGGCGCCGCGCCCCGCAGACGCCGCAGCGCAAGAGTCAACTCGTCCATTTGCCCGCCACCCGCCTCGCAGCGCATACGTACCGTCGACTGAGCCTTTGAGTTAACGATCACGAAAATAAATAACTTTAAGTTCAAGTTTTGTCTCATTTCTGAGCCCTCTTAACAGTTCAGAAGTGCGATCGAGCTTACTTTTAAAAAGTAAACATCACCCGTCCACTACAGATATTTTTATTGTGATGAATAATAAAGAATCACCTTCGCGCTCGCGCTCCAGGCAGCGTTCGCGCTCTGGACGACGTTCGCGTACCAAACGATATAGTAGAAGTAGATCGAGAGGGCGTACTCCAAAAAGGAGAAAATCGAATAAAATTGATGATGATTTAGATACGAGGCTTAACAAATTAGAGCGTTTAATGAAAAAAATAGTAAATTCATCTGCTCAAGGCTCGGCGGCGGTGGAAAATAAGTCAAAAGGACAAAAAAATAATACTCCTGCCATTTCAATTGCAGTAGACCCAACAAATGATTGCGCTTCGATGTCAACGACGCCACCGACAGCAATGTCTACCCCAGAACTTGGCGGCGTTGGCGCCATGTTGTCGGCGGGCGAGCTGACGTCACCGGGGGCGCGCGGGGAGCACGCCATTCCCCCGTCGCCGCTGCTACCGGTACCGGCCGCCTTCGCCCGGCGTGCACCAAGAGAAGCTGGACCTGCAGCGGCCTCTTGCTCGGGAGCTAACTGCGGCGCTTCCACAGTTTGTACATCGGAACAAGGTCAGATGAACAAATTATTATCGGGCTCTGATAATATACCTGTTTTTACCGGTGATGCATCAAGTGACATGACAGCGCAAGTTTGGATAAAACGTTTAGAGGCACTAGCAAAAATATTCAACTGGAATGAACGCTTTCTTATTTATCAAATGACGAACAAATTTGCCGGGAATGCTCGATTGTGGTTTAATTCGCAACAAGACATTGATTATACGTGGGACCAGTGGAAACAAAAATTAATAAGTGATTTTCCTGAAGGACGGGGCATAGCCTCAAAATTGTATGATTTTGTGACCGTAAAACGTGAGAATAATGAAAACGTTTTGGACTTTTATTACAAAAAGTTATTACTAGGAAAAAAATGTGATCAACCAGATCACGTTATAACTGACGTCATTATTTTCACGTTGAACGATTCTTTGTTGAGAGCCGGCGCGCGGGGTGCCTCCTGCCGTGATACGAAAAGTCTATTGAAATACTTAACAGATGCTGGTTTTGATTATACAAATAAAAGTAAGGTTAATAGTTCGGTTAATAATGATTCGGGTAAATCTAAAATAGCGCGAAAACAGTCTCAGCGCGATGACATCACTTGCTATAAATGCGGTAATAAAGGTCATTTCTCTTCGAATTGCACAAAAACCGATGTAAAGCAATGTGATCGATGTTCTAAATATGGACACATTAGTACTGATTGCAAAGAGCAGAGACATTGTACAAATTGCGACAAGTGGGGTCATGTCACTGATAACTGTTTTCGCAAGAAAGACTCAAATACAAAGCCTCCAAAATTGTTTAAAATGTCAGATGTTGCTGTAAATGACAGAAAATATCATAAACCTGTGATGATAAATAATGTTGAGTTAATGGCATACGTGGATTTTGGCAGCGCTATTAACACTATCACGGCTACAGCCGTTGCGCGTACGGGCTTGCAGTATACGCAGGGATCATCGCGTTGCATTGAAGCTTACGGTGGTGGCCTTATAACACCTATTGGGGAATTAACAGCTCTCATTGCGCTAGATCAGGTTTCGGCAACAGTGCCAATTTATGTGGTAGAAGACGAAGTACAGGATACTGATATGATAATAGGTAGGACGTTTACTGAGCTACCCAATCTACTTGTGATTAAGACTTTCAATCAGCTGACAATAAAAGAAATAGACACAAATTGTGCCGAACGTAGTGATCCGTTACCTGATAACCCTACATCAATTGACCGGATATTAAAGTTAAACATTGTTCACGACACAACTTTATACCAAGGCGTTAATAAGGTGTTAGTGTCATTAGCCGATGATAGTAAAGAACACAGTGGTGATACAGTTATGGTAAAACCATCTCATCATCGTACCCCTGGTAGAGAGCTAGATGTTTTAGGATGTCCAATTCGTTTACACGAAAGTTTTGGCGAACTTAACCTGATAAGTCATAGTCTGACGCCTATAAAGATTTACGCATCAAAATGTGTTGCGAGGGCTTACCCGGTTAAGGACAATACGTTGAACACTGACTTGACAGGTGAAGATCGTGAAAATTTAGAAAGTTTGTTAAAAAAATATGAACACTGTTTTGCGGGACATGAGGGCCGGATAGGATCTTCTAATATTGAGATGTCTATTGAATTAACAAGTACAACGCCTTTCTACTACCGGCCGTATAGAATGTCATCCCAAGAACAAGCTAAGGTTAAACAAATTGTTGATGATTTACTAGATCAAGATATTATTGAACCCAGTGACTCTCCATACGCAAGCCGCGTGATACTTGTATCAAAAAAAAATGGTGAGCCAAGGATGTGTGTGGACTATAGGCACCTTAATAGTATTACTAAAAAAGACAGGTATCCTTTACCTTTAATACAGGACCAAATCGACAAATTGAGGGGACAAAAATATTTTAGTACCTTAGACTTGTGTTCGGGGTATCATCAATTGTGGATACACCCTGATAGCAGGAAGTTCACTTCATTTGTCACACCTTTTGGGCAATATCAATACAAGAGGGTCCCATTCGGGTTGGCCAACGCTCCGGCTGTTTTCCAACGGGCTATTAATCAGATGTTGGGGAACCTTAGGTTTAAATTTGCTGGGGCTTATTTGGATGACATAATGTGTTACTCCGAGACAGTTTCCGAAGGGTTAGAGAGACTCGAACAATTACTTAGTTTGATATCATCGACAGGTCTGACGTTGCGCAAAGAAAAGTGTGCGTTCCTTAAAACTCAGATTGAGTACCTCGGATTTGACATTGCGGAGGGTGAAATTCGACCTTCATCAAAGAAGTTGGAAGCGGTTGAGAATTTTCCCAAACCTAGCACAGTTCACCAGCTAAGGCAATTCATCGGATTAGCCAGTTACTTTAGAAGATTTATACCTTCGTTTGCATTGATTTCACGTCCATTAACAATGCTTCTTAAAAAAGATGCGCAGTGGCTTTGGGAAAAATCTCAAGACGAATCTTTTAACAAAATAAAATCGATTTTAGTTTCACATCCGGTATTGGCCATATATAATGAGGAGTTTGAAACACAAGTTCACACAGACGCATCAGCAATTGGGCTTGCAGGAGTTCTTATGCAAAAACAACCGAATGGAGAGTTTAAGCCCGTAGCTTATGCGAGTCGACAAACAACACAGGCTGAGAGCAAGTATCACTCGTATGAGCTCGAGGCGCTTGCGGTGGTCATGAGCTTAAAGAAGTTTCGGGTTTATTTATTGGGAAAACCTTTCACGGTTGTGAGCGATTGTAATGCCTTAAGCACGACATGGACTAAGCGTGATATGATTCCCCGGATAGGTCGATGGTGGCTAGAATTATTAGAATATGACTTTAAAGTTACCTACCGTCCAGGGAAACAAATGCAACACGCTGACGCGCTTAGCCGAAACCCAGTTGAATCAGTGCTTCATATTGATCAAACGACTTGGGTTACGGCTGTGCAACAAGCTGATCCTAAATTAAATACCATTATACATGATTTGAAGAGTGAAACCGCGAATAAGGATATCAAAAAAGAATATTGTATAACCGACGGATTATTGTGCAAAGTTTTGGAGGGCAAAAAGAGAATAGTAATACCTAAGTCTGTGAGGTGGCGTATGGTTAAAATGTTTCATGATGACAACGGTCATATGTGTGAAGAAAAGGTCATAGAGCTAATAAAAAGAAAATATTGGTTTGAAAAATTACGTCGGTTTGTCACAAAATATATTAAAAGTTGTATTTCCTGTCAATTTGCAAAGAAACCAACAGGTATTCAACGTGGTAAACTAAATCCTATTGATAAAGGAAACCAACCATTTGAGACAATTCACGTCGATCATTTAGGTCCATTTTGCGAGTCGAAAGAGGGTAACACTTATCTTTTGTTAGCAGTTGATGGGTTTTCTAAGTACGCTTGGTTAGAGCCAGTACCAAATACGAAGGCAGAACACGTGTTAACCACTTTGGCATTACTTGAGAAAGTATTTGGTCGACCCATTCGTATTATAAGTGATCGGGGTAAATGTTTTGCCAGTCAGCAGATGGCAAATTATTGCACCAGTCGACATATAAAACATGTCATGAACGCTGTTGCTTGTCCCCGCGCGAATGGACAGGTTGAGCGCGTTAATAGAACCGTTTTACAGTCTCTCACTGCTTGTATTGGAGACAAGCACGATGCTTGGGAAGACTATGTGTCTCAGGTGCAACGTGGTATTAACTCGACGATTAATAATTCCACAAGACAGAGTCCCGAAAGTTTAGTATTTTCATTTAGGCCTCGATTTCCTCTCGAAGTCTCTTTTCCACATCAACAGATTTCCGACGCTGATAAGATTCGTAAAGAGGTGGCTGACCGCTTACACTCGAACGCGACTTACATGAAAACCCGTTACGATCGTAATCGAATTTCGGCTTTAAAATTTGAAATTAATGATTTAGTTCAAGTTGAACGTAGAGTATTGAAAAAGGGTATAACTAGTGGGAAATTAGTTGACAAGTACGCAGGTCCTTACAAGGTTACGAGGGTATATCCGAATGATCGATACGAGGTTGAATCGCTTAATTCTCGTGGACGTAAATATCGTAATGTTATAGCCGCGGATAAAATGAAACCGTTTAGAATACAAGCGAACTCTGATTTAGAAAGTGATACGGATGATGATGAATCCGAAAATTGAGTGATATTTTCTGTCTATAAATAAATACGAAAAAATGTGATTTTTGATTATCAAGCTGTTTTGACTATTTCAATTTCCAAATAGAACGTATGAAACATTGTTGTAATCCTAAGTTAACATGTGATTATAAAATAATCTTAATTTATGTCGGTGATCTGATTGTTTAGTCAATTATTATTTTTGTTGTGTTTTGCTATAAAACATTAAGAAAAAAAAAGAGAGAGATTGATGTTGTTGGATAAATACTATTGCCATACTTAAACAGATTTTGTTATTTAATCATTCATTAACGTAAAATAAGTATAAAAATGGCCTGGAGGTCATGTCGAATACAAGGTTAGTTAAATGTTTTATTTTATTATATTTGGAACGCTGGATTTTACCAATTTAGAATTCAAAGTTCAGAGTTATTGGTACACTACGCTACGGTCTTTTTCAGTGAAATTCCGTTGTTTACACTATATCGTGTTCATTTTATGGGCTCAGGATCATCAGATAGATGGAGTCTATAGTCAGATCAGATTGGTTTGATAACAAAAATACAAAGTATTTACTTTCTAGATCTCGTAGGCTCAGAATCATCAGACAGATGGAGCCTATGACCAGAAAGGTTAAGACCAGATAGGTTTGAGATCAAAAAGATTTGAAAAGTCCGCCTCGTGAGCGAGGTCAGTTAGACAACGTTCATGGCCAGCAGGCTAAGATCAGTCAGATTTGAGGCCGGCTGGATACTCATTCATTTGTTACGTTCCTCTGACCTTCACTATAGGAATTATATGAATTTCAGGTAATCCGGGGACGTATTACCATCAGGATGGACGACTGTAAGAGAAGGTGGACTCCGGTGGCTGTCGCCCCGCCGGCGGAGCTTCCCCCCCCACCGGCGCCGCGCCCCGCAGACGCCGCAGCGCAAGAGTCAACTCGTCCATTTGCCCGCCACCCGCCTCGCAGCGCATACGTACCGTCGACTGAGCCTTTGAGTTAACGATCACGAAAATAAATAACTTTAAGTTCAAGTTTTGTCTCATTTCTGAGCCCTCTTAACAGTATGCAACAGCTCATAATTGGTTCTTAAAATTCTCGGGTCTTTTTTTACAAAACTCGACTACGTCTCGACCTGAACTTCGACCCTTGAATTTTAAGAACCCTTATTATATCACTGTTGCATAAACTACTATTGCCTACTGACCACTTGTTAGGGTTCCGTAGCCAAATGGCAAAAAACGGAACCCTTATAGATTCGTCATGTCTGTCTGTCTGTCCGTCTGTCCGTCTGTCCGTCTGTCTGTCCGTCCGTATGTCACAGCCACTTTTCTCCGAAACTATAAGAACTATACTGTTGAAACTTGGTAAGTAGATGTATTCTGTGAACCGCATTAAGATTTTCACACAAAAATAGAAGAAAAACAATAAATTTTTGGGGTTCCCCATACTTCGAACTGAAACTCAAAAATTTTTTTTTTCATCAACCCCATACGTGTGGGGTATCTATGGATAGGTCTTCAAAAATGATATTGAGGTTTCTAATATCATTTTTTTCTAAACTGAATAGTTTGCGCGAGAGACACTTCCAAAGTGGTAAAATGTGTCCCCCCCCCCCCTGTAACTTCTAAAATAAGAGAATGATAAAACTAAAAAAAATATATGATGTACATTACCATGTAAACTTCCACCGAAAATTGGTTTGAACGAGATCTAGTAAGTAGTTTTTTTTTATACGTCATAAATCGCCTAAATACGAAACCTTTCATGGGCGAGTCCGACTCGCACTTGGCCGCTTTTTTTTTGTTCGAAGTTTGACATTATAGTCATTATAGAAACATTATAAACTATCAATATTTGAAACATACAGCTTCCCTTTTTTGTTCTACACTGAAATATAAAATGAATGCTATAATATCCCGGAAAATTCTTCTTAAACTTTTACGCTCCTAAAGAACTTTTAGTGCTATCATTTTAATTTGAAGCATTTTCCTTCCTCCTAAAGAGTGTACTTTTTTTTATTAGGGTTCCGTAGCCAAATGGCAAAAACGGAACCCTTATAGATTCGTCATGTCTGTCTGTCTGTCGGTCTGTCTGTCCGTCTGTCTGTCCGTCCGTATGTCACAGCCACTTTTCTCCGAAACTATAAGAACTATACTGTTGAAACTTGGTAAGTAGATGTATTCTGTGAACCGCATTAAGATTTTCACACAAAAATAGAAAAAAAAACAATAAATTTTTGGGGTTCCCCATACTTCGATTCGAACTGAAACTCAAAAGTTTTTTTTTTCATCAAACCCATACGTGTGGGGTATCTATGGATAGGTCTTCAAAAATGATATTGAGGTTTCTAATATCATTTTATTCTAAACTGAATAGTTTGCGCGAGAGACACTTCCAAAGTGGTAAAATGTGTCCCCCCCCCCCCCCCTGTAACTTCTAAAATAAGAGAATGATAAAACTAAAAAAAATATATGATGTACATTACCATGTAAACTTCCACCGAAAATTGGTTTGAACGAGATCTAGTAAGTAGTTTTTTTTTATACGTCATAAATCGCCTGAATACGGAACCTTTCATGGGCGAGTCCGACTCGCACTTGGCCGCTTTTTTTTTGTTCGAAGTTTGACATTATAGTCATTATAGAAACATTATAAACTATCAATATTTGAAACATACAGCTTCCCTTTTTTGTTCTACACTGAAATATAAAATGAATGCTAATATAATATCCCGGAAAATTCTTCTTAAACTTTTACGCTCCTAAAGAACTTTTAGTGCTATCATTTTAATTTGAAGCATTTTCCTTCCTCCTAAAGAGTGTACTTTTTTTTATTAGGGTTCCGTAGCCAAATGGCACAAACGGAACCCTTATAGATTCGTCATGTCTGTCTGTCTGTCTGTCTGTCCGTCTGTCTGTCCGTCCGTATGTCACAGCCACTTTTCTCCGAAACTATAAGAACTTTACTGTTGAAACTTGGTAAGTAGATGTATTCTGTGAACCGTATTAAGATTTTCACACAAAAATAGAAAAAAAAACAATAAATTTTTGGGGTTCCCCATACTTCGATTCGAACTGAAACTCAAAAGTTTTTTTTTCATCAAACCCATACGTGTGGGGTATCTATGGATAGGTCTTCAAAAATGATATTGAGGTTTCTAATATCATTTTTTTCTAAACTGAATAGTTTGCGCGAGAGACACTTCCAAAGTGGTAAAATGTGTCCCCCCCCCCCTGTAACTTCTAAAATAAGAGAATGATAAAACTAAAAAAAATATATGATGTACATTACCATGTAAACTTCCACCGAAAATTGGTTTGAACGAGATCTAGTAAGTAGTTTTTTTTTTATACGTCATAAATCGCCTAAATACGGAACCCTTCATGGGCGAGTCCGACTCGCACTTGGCCGCTTTTTAAGTTATATACGTTGTATTCAGAATTTACGACTTTTATTTTCCTTACAAAATAATTCAGCACGCATTGTAGCATCACTACTATTGTTTTAATGCGAAATATCGCACTTACTGACGCGGAGTCATAACTTTACTGCCAAAAATTATGACTACGCAAACATATTGCATAAAAATACGCCCTTTTAATTAAGGTTAACTAAAAATTTCTTTAAAACACCTTTCAAAGACGCATTGAAAGTTCACGCTGTATAATGGCTTAGCTCAAACATTTTGACAGAGACAAACCCAAACTCAGCTTCCTATTCCTATCATTCTCAGATGTTGTAAGGAGCGTGTGTAAGCGCCACTGTCTGGCCCCATCACCGACGGTTTATTTATACTTACTCATGAATATTACATGGAGCTAATAAACATGTCAAATGTCTCCGGCGAGCGAAACAATCACGTTGCACGCTATAGGTACCCTTTGAAAATAATGTGACTTTTTGTACGTTTCAATACAAATACTCAATGAAGAAAAAAATACACAACAACACAAGTAGAGGTAAATAACAGGCAGACTTATTATTAAGAAGCGATGTCTTCCAGACCTTTAGGTAGCGGAAATTCATAAATTTCCGTGAGTGTAACAAATACAATCAAAGAATTCTAGCACAAAATACTTACAGACAAAACAAATAAAATACCATGCAAGTAAAAATAGGGAGACAAATAACGACAGACACATATACATAAATAAATACATGGCTCCTTAGAGAGATTCCGTCCGAACTGATAGTCACTTATTTTCCAATCCAAACAATGATTGGCAATAAAGAGTAAGTTTTCGGTCATAAATTAACATTAATTTAGTGCCTTTGTGAGCTCGAATATTCTTAAACGATGCATCTAGTGGGCATGTTATCTGTGCGACGCACATTTCTTGCGACAAGCTGTTCAATAAATATTTAAGTTTCGGGTTATCCACCGCGAGGGCGTTCCTGGCTGTAAATAACGACCCGCCGGGATTTATGTTTCGCCAAATAAAAAGTGTTCCGTTTTATTGTTAAACACAACCCCTTCGAAAGTTAGGGCAGCATGTTGATGATCAAAGTCAAAGTAAAAGAAATGCTGAAGACTTTGTAAAATATTTTAACGGAAGTATATCACAAATTAAGTTATAGTATATTATACATTCTAACGTGGCTTCTAGGACAAGTATGACAGCGAATGCAATAGGAATATTGACTGTACTTAAAGACAATTAATTACAATGCCACACCATGTAAAGCACCTTTCAATTATTATAAAAACGTACTCGTACGTATGTAATTGCAGCCAAATAGATATTTTTTGACACAGTTTCTATTTAATAAATCGCAAATAACTATAAAGAAAAAAGCAGCTACTTGACCGTGACTTCACATGTTCAGAGTTTCATATAAATACCGTTGTGGGTAAGTAATCGCTTCGACAAATGCTGAGTCGGGACCATTTCTTCGTTCTTTTATTGTATTTTTTTGGTCACGAATAAACGCTCTCTACTCTACAATTTGAAAAAAGAAACTGATATGACTCAAATAGCCTACACACAATGGTAGCTAGTCAAATATCATATTAGAAAATGTACAGTTAGGTTATCTGCAAATTTTCAGACGTTTTACTTGTTGCGTTTGAGTAACGCAAGTCTGAACCTTTTACCTGAATACCTCAGAGCGTTGGAGAGGCAAATAACGAAATTTCCATTTTTACGTTTAAGCTCCTGATTTGTTCATCACCTAGCATACTTGGCTCGGTGGCTCCAGTGTTTTTACAACATCTTATAAGTATATAAAAATAGGCACAGCTGTAGAAAGCATTCATTTGTTTCCCATAGATTACATATCTTAACTAGTCACAGAAAATATTTCCAGACATAAGATCCAACAATGCTTTTTCCTTTCTTTCAATATTGACTTCATTGAGCTCGAGTGTCTTACCTTCCCGGAGCGCGCGGACCGGCGCAGGCCACTTACAGTAATTAACTATATCTCCGAGCCGATCCGTCCTGTCCACCTCTCTTAATCTTAAACCGGCGGTAGTTACCAATGAATGATTTTAAGAGATATAGGGGTGAACTGCAAATCCATCGTACAATGTGAACGTCTTAATTGAGGTTATTATTATTCCCCTGTTTTCTCGTATATTTGACTGCAGTTTAATAGATGGGCTTTAAGAAAAAGCTTCCTAAACATAACCCAGTTTCAGCCTCCAAAACATACGAGTTCCATAATTGCACTGGCGAAAATAAATTGTTGAATTATTCCCCTGTTAAGGGCCTGCTTTAATTGTTACTTAATTACTGGCCCGGCACGTGTAGGAGCAAGACTTACTCGTACATTCGCCGTAACGTGAATGGGCCACATTCGAACACTACGTCTATTTTGATTTCATTCGCGTCATTTCATGCGCAGTTCGTCTTGCGCCTATCAAGAGTCGTCAATTAAAACTGTCAATTGTCTTAAATCACGTAACCGCGATTGGCAATCGTTGTCCGTTACGTGAAATTGTCAGTCGAAATTTTATGTATCGTGTCGGGCCGCTTATAGTCCGTCTCAGTTAAATGTACCTATGTATGACATATATGGTAGTGTTTCCAAATACATGTCCACTAAGACTGGCTGTAGTACGAAGTAGGTACGAGCGAGGTGTACTTACTGCAAGGGATGCCAATATAGTGGTGATCCCACACTGGCTCAAAATATAACGTTTTATACATTGTGTAATAAAACACTATCATTAGTTTCATGTTGTCCCTGTCACCCGATGTTATATATTATAACGTTATATAATAGCCACTGTGAGGCCACCATAAGATCAAATTGTAAATGTTATGTTCGAATCCGCGGCTCTATTGAAAGACTTAACGGCCGCCATCTTAACTCATACTTACCTGATTCTTCATTAATTGCTTCCGTATTTTGTTGGTTTTCAAACGGCTTCGAGCTTTTGCCTAAAGACTCTTTGCGGAAACGTCAATCTTATATAAAGCGGAGTTTATTAAATATAATATAAAGAATATAAAGTAAAGTAAAAGTAAAGTAAAGTAAATCTTTATTTCAGTACATATTTGATATTGAGCATAAGTATTAAACATAGAGGTTAAGCAGGTACTCGAATAACATAAACCAAGAATAAATTATACATGGTTCCTACACTAGGCAGTGCCTGTCCCGTAGGTAGGCGACACAGTTACGAGTATTCAAACGACATGTAGCGCTTAGTTAACACAATCAGACATAGATTATTGCAGGTCATAATTATTAAAACGAAACTTATTTAAAAAAATACAAATAATATTAATATAATCTATGAAATTAAATATTTATTTACAATTTGAGCTTACTAAAGTGTAGCGAAATGCAGGTGTGTAAGTGCGTGTGTGTGCAATATTAGGGTGCAGTTTCAATTTTACTTTAAACTAGCCCCTGCTCGAAAATTTACTTGTAGTATTTTATTAATCGCACTATAGGTCTCATCTCCTATTTTATCCAGTCAAAGAATGATTCCAGGGATTACAAGTATTCTAGGTATGTCTTAATTCGGGTTACAATCATTTGTTTTTATTGCGTAAAACAAACTGCATCCAAATAAACAATTTTTTAATTTTAAAATATTGACAGTATTTTTCAATGTTTAACCATAATTTTTCAGATTTTAATTAGATATCACACTATACACCATGTTGTAAAGCTCAAAGGCGTCTCTAGTAGTGTAATTATTTGCAAGTTAGAGAAGCTGCTTGTAGGTACGTTTATTTGCACAGCCGAGCCGGGCCCGGGCCAGCGTCCGGCAGACGGGAAACTATTTCCAGACGTCTCGTTACAGGCGCTGGCACGCGAAACATGTACTCGATGCATACAAGAAATAGTTTCAAGTGGAAAATGTATCTTTATCCGTTGACTACTCTTGCATTTTTTGTTCTATATACTTTTTAATCCGCGGAGACTTTGAATAAACAAAGTGTGGAAGTGATAGATAGTGGTAGGTACCTAGACAAGTTTCACTTGTCCTTGCACTTTTTAAAATTCAAACCAATTTGTACCCGTCAATCCGGGGTATGAGCATAACATTCAAACTGACGCAGTTAACTCCGAATGTTCGGGCATCATTGTCCCTTATGAAAAAGAGACCTGCCACGCATAATTCCCATAAATTGAAAACGTCCTTCGGCAGAGAATAAAGAAATCACACCCCAAATTAATTTAAGACATAACACGGTAAGGTAAAGGCGAACATCAATAATAAAAGTTTCGGGGACATTTAAAAATGTAGCCTTCACTTTTATGAGTCGTTATCAAAGTTAAACGATTTATCGGGCGAGTGGCCTCGTAAACGCGCCCAAATAATTGAAACGGCCGTTCGTCAATAATTCATGTCGGCCTCTCGGCCTACGCTATTAGTGGACGGTGTAGTTATTACCTCACCTTTTATTAACTTTATTGCAAACACATGAGCACACATCGACATTTTGGGGCAGACTCAATTATCGATACTTCCCTCGTGTAGGTTTTTGTGAAAAAATGTTTTTTGTTTAAAGTTTAAACTCCAAACAAAATTATAACTACTCAATACACTTCTTCTTTATTTGATAAATGTTTTTACTAGCGACCCGCCCCGGCTTCGCACGGGTTAACATAATTATACATAAACCTTCCTCTTGAATCACTCTATCTATTAAAAAAACCGGATCAAAATCCGTTGCGTAGTTTTAAAGATCTAAGCATACATACAGATATATAGACAGACAGCGGGAAGCAACTTTGTTTTATACTACGAGTATGTAGTGATAGTGAAACTTTACTCTTCATTGTTTTTTTTCTAACCGGATTATTTAAAAGATGCAAGTGAATTTATCATTGACTCCTAAATAATACTTGCAAAAAATTCACTCTTACAAACAGATCACTATGATTCGGGAAAATAATCGATCGAAGTTAAGTTTATCAATACAAGGGTCTGTGTATATGTCATTAAATTTTGCCCCCAAACATTCGAAGTCTGGGAATAAGTTATACCGTAGTGTACAGTGTTGCTGATTGATTATTCGTAAACCTAATTGCTAAGACGTAGGGTCTACCTTTGGTCAGTTGAGTGTGTTGTTAATCCAAGGGGAGCGGTCACTTACCTGCGAACAAGAGATAGGTATCGTACATTAATGTGACATATTCACAAGTGCTAGCATCCTTAATAACAAGTCTTCATTTTAGCGCGTTCCCTGGAGCCCTGGGGCCTACTCGGCATAATACTTACACATTTCAAGTTTCCGTACGTTCGTTACTATCAATCTAGCTAGTGTTATTGGAGTTAAAGCCCGACAAGGTTCTCTTTGACCCTCGCCATGATGCAGAATTTCAGTGGTAGATACTAATTTATGGCAAGGAGTAAGTACTTTTTTAATGTCACCGATGTAAACGATGTCCAAGATGTAGACAAGACGCAAAATGTTTAAACCATTTTAACACAAAAATTACAAAAATCATTTACAAAGATGCAAGAAAAATACCTATCTACTGAAATATATTGCGTACAATAAAGTTTATGGACAGTCAGCAGCAGAAGTTGCTAAGCGGGCCATGTGTTCAAAATGATCTTGATGCGACTTTCTTGTTAAGAGAATAAGCGTCAAGGTAATTTTGAACACCTTGCCCGCTTAGCAACTTCTGCTGCTGACTGGACGAAGGATTGTGTATTAAAGCATTGACCTATTGAATTGAAATACATACTATTTCAACTCAATATATCAATGCTTGGTCGATGCGGCACTCGAAGGCCCAATACCACCCCAATAATAATAATAATGTATTTCAATAAACAATGTTTTGAAATTTACGACACTATCGTAGGGCCAAATAGAATCTTGTAGGATTTACAGAGATGGATATTCAGAAACTTCAAATATCGATAGACGCGGTATAGGCATTTCTCTTAATAAAGAACAAGCAACTGGTATTTGACCTTACAATTTATGCTTTGTTGGGTTTAAATTAAACACTAAACAATTTGCCTCAAGACGTTTTCCTTTAACGAAAATTCCTATAAAGTATTAAATCAATAATTACATGAAGTTTATAATATAATTCATTAACTTAGACATAATGTTATGAATATTACATTAAGGAACGGTTGCTCCAGGGGCCTCGTGTATAGTACCTACATAGTTCGAGTCACAAGGCTGTATAAATCAGCCCAAGTCGAACAGTTGGCCCATTACGCGGAACGAGCGTATATCACTATTAGCTATTAGTTCGCTTTATTTACTAGCCAACTCGCGATATACGGCTTTAGGTACTTTACATTAAGAACTTGGGAAGTTATTGGGTTAAGCATAATTGCATCATTCATGATAATCATGATGTATTTTACGTTGGTCAGTATCCATACTTCATATTAAGTTTAGTGGTTTTTCAAAAGTGATCTAAATAATATTCATGAATAAATAAATTTATAATGTCATTATGTTGTGGTTTTCAGCAATTTCACTTTTGAGAGCAAATGCAGGGGTTACTTTAAGTAGGTGTAATATCACAGAATAAATAATAGTACTATGTAAGTACAGAAGACTCATTTTCTAACAAAACGCGTCTGTTACGATCAGCACAGATATGGCCGCTAGGTGGCGACAGCGCCACGCGCGGCTTATGGCTTTCCCCAAAATTGGGGCCGAACGGATGTACTTTTAGCTACCTGTAGCAAAGCGACGAAATCGCGGAGTGAGACACGCCTGGTATTATGAAGAGTCCTAGTGGAAAAAGCATCTACTAAAGTATGCTCTTGCCTATACTTTGGTCCAAATACAGTGGCCCAAAAATACGTTAGGTTGTTTTATTAAATAATTGTGGTTTAATTTTAAACTACATCTTGTAAAAGACGTGTCAAGTAGAAAAAATATTCCTCAAAATTCTTTGACAACGTATTTTTGGAGCCAGCCTGTACGAGTCAGGACGACATTCAAATATCATTTCTCATTCTTTACTTCCAATAAAAATCTCACACTCAGCCAACATATAAATCAACTAGTGCTGTAGTAGGTACATACATACATACATGCATAATGCATATATGTATTTTGTAGACCTAGTTTACAAAAGTTATGATAAATATCCTCCAAGTATGTGTGCGTGTGTCAGAGCTCATGCACTTTAATAAAAGTTTGCAGGAACTTTCAAACGAAGCAGTAAATCTAGAAAGGTTCCATCTGGCCTCCGTAATAGAAAACCGGCCGTAACCATGGCGACAATTCATGCATTTTATAAGCATTCCCCTTTATTGCCCCGAGATATGTGTCACTACAGCTTTTTAATATGTATTACAGCGACATACGGACGCCATCGTGACTGCCTTTTCCCCCTTCCATCATCCCCTTTACGATTATTCCTTTAGATCGGGACCTAATACCAGTTTTTGCTGAAACGTCTGCGTGACCTTTGAGAGTAAATAAACTAGACTTTATTAGGGTTCGGCTATATGCGCTCGATAATCGCCTGAATATAGGAATCAGGATATTTATCGAGTGTGGGAGTATGCTTATTGATTATGTGCGAAGTGAGTGGTGGAGAAAATCAGCAACCAATGACCACTCACAGCGTGGGAAACATGAACTTTCATTTAATAATAGCTATCAAATGTCTGATAACTATGTAATTACAAACCAGGATTCTGATTGTAATAATCGGTTATGAATTTGATCCTGACAAATACAATATCCTATTAATACAATATCAAACTCATAACATGTTATCTTATCTTATCTTATACCTTTAAACGAGCCATTCTTGTTTATTTATTTATTTATATATACATATATATAAATATATTTCGGGGATCTCGGAAACGGCTATAACGATTTCGATGAAATTTGCTATATATGGGAGTTTTCGGGGGCGAAAAATCGATCTATCTAGGTCTTATCTTTGGGAAAACGCTCATTTTTGAATTTTTATATGTTTTCCGAGCACAGTTTTACGTATATGTTTTACGCCCCCAGGGTAGCTCCACAGTTAGGTATGCAGAAACCGAATCACTAGACATTCCAAGCAAGTTCGTCAAGTTGTAATTACAAACAAATGTTCTGTAAATCGATTAATATGTAATAATTGTTGTTTGCCGTCCACCAACCTTGGCTCGAAACAAGCGAAGTTCGTCAATTAAATTAACTCGACTCCTTCAAAAGGCGTTTCGAGTTGGTACAAATAAAAGTTAGATTGTTGTGTTGAGGAGGTTCGAGGTGTTTACTGCGTGAACACTGACTTGTTGACGCCGCTCGAGGGACACAGCGAGTGTTGAGTGAAGTTTGATATTAATTTGGCGACTTAAATTATGCGACTTGTGCGCGAATGGTGTAACTACCTAGGTACCTATTTATCTAATGAAAATATGCATGTATTATCAAACCATCGTCATATTGTTGAAAACAATATGCCAATATGACAATTGTTCATAGGCAATCAAAACAAATAATGTAAAAAAATAGTCACGTGACTTTTCATAGCATAAAAATAATGCATCCGGTCTTCAACGGCCCTGTATCCAGGCTTTTTATGAATATGGCGTTTAATCTATTGCATACACGTTGTTTGCAAAAATTCGTTTCGTAGTATTTTTTTAGTTCAAATTATAAGAATACTATGTATAATAGTTCGTTTTTTTAGCATTTGAAAAAAGGGAAACAATCTCGACGGGTTTTTTTATTGAAAAGCACTTTAAAAATATAAGTCACAGAAAATATGTAACAATTATGAATCATTATATTATTATGATTATTTACATTATTTTGCTTTCACATGTTACTAATTTTTAAAATGCGTTTTTCAATTAAAACACCTGTCAAGATCACGTAGTATTTTTCTAATGCAAAAAAAATAATTAACTATAGTTTCATAACATAAACTTTAAGTCAGCTATTTAGCCGCCGCCTATCGAACAGATGTTTAAGTATTATAATATTAGGAAATTATAGTCACACATATTTTTAACTTTTTTTCACTATTTTGACTGATACTACCTCAGGGTCCAGAATTACTAAGTTATATAACATTAAAACTATTCTACTGCCTAAAATATTACTACAAATTATGACTGTCGCGCTGATTTAATTTCAATCCCTACATAATAATATTATAAATGCTAAGTAAGAAAGGCACAAATATAACGTAACACAAAAAAATAATACGTAAGTACGAGTATAAGTAGGACAGCTAACAATAAGACACAAAACCGTTATTCTTTTCCAAAACAAATATTTTCCGCAAATGGCGTCATGTGATGCTGAAGTGAGACGTCAAAACAAGTGAAGGTAGCAATTTCAGGTGCAAAATAAATAACAAGCTATTTTTACTCAAGTGTTTAGCGTGGCGTGGGGTGATACATATGTACGTATGTCGAGGTGATACTCGTATTTACGGCGGCATGTAAATATTGAAGGAATATTTTGTTAGGTTCTCTCGAGAGACTACGGGATGAAGCTATTCAAACAGGTTTCCAAAGGGTCGGGAGCGGGCATGGGGTACCTCTGGAGTGCATAGGCAACGTTGACCGCTTACTCAAGCGTGTCATATAATGAATATTTCCCCTCGAACTTCAGTTCCGCTCGTTTAGCTTCTAACGCTACGGCTTACGTAGGCGGACAACGCGCGAACGCGGCGCGGCGCGGCGCGGCGACGGCGCGGCGACGGCGCGGCGACGGCGCGGCGCGGCGCGGCGCGGCGACGGCGCGGCGACGGCGCGGCGCGGCGCGGCGCGGCGAGGATGAAACAAACCGTTGATACGTATAGGTATGTCCTACTCGTACGTGAGCGATTTAGACGTGAATGCCGCGCGGCGGCCGCGCGGCGTTCGCGCGTTGTTCGCCTACGTAAGACGTAGCGTAATCCACCGCGTATAATTTCAAGTTCGTAATAAGCGAGCGGTGGGCTGGTGGCTGGTGGCTGGTGGGCCAACCGCGATAAATATGAGCGTAAAAGTGGTCTAATCTCGGCATAAAGCAGCCGCGCGGTTTATCGCGAGGTTACTCGCTAAGGCTGCTCAGAGCTTACGCGACTGCGTTATATTCCACCGCAATGAGAATGAGATTCGAAACTACCATTATCTTGTAAGTATCCATGACGTTTATTCCATTAATCTAATTTATTAATTAGGCAATCAGAAGTGTCGGGTACATGACGCTATTTTTTAACACTCCTATAAAACTATGAAGCCGATAACGTTTGATGAGTTTAGCCTTAAATTCAACGGTAAATAATACAGATTTCTGCAGGTTATTAAAGTATGTATACCTAGTCACCATACGCCTCACGTCCTCGACAAAGTAGATCATTTTGTGGAAAGTATCTTATCTTATAAGGGTAAAGTAATATACAGGGTGAAATTGTTATATCACAGCAGTTATTTAGTTATCGCCTATTTATTATTGACACCTCTCATACTAAAAAAGATTATGTTCAATATTTACTTACACAATATACTTAAGTAAATGTTCAGTACTAATGTTATTTGGTTTACTTGAATTGTGTGAATAGGTAAATATATAATTCTTATTTTAGCCATTTTAGTTAGTACCTATAATGTGTCCAGTTATTGGAAGATGGCCGGTAATAGATGATTTATCCTATTTATGTTTTTTAAATAGAAAGTATTTACCACGCAATACATTTTGTATATAAAAGAAACAAATGAGCGTTCCATAATAGTTCCTATGAGCATCAGTACTTCATAGTTAAGAAAACAGACTATATCATTATTATGTAAATCACAATAGGCATGATACATATGTATATAATCGCTCCACTTTGTGAATCATCTCTGCGAGGGATGAAACTTATTAGAAAAATGCCAAGATGTCCACGATGTCCTAGTCACTTCGGTATTCTATTGTCAAACGGGCCCCAGGTGACCTTAAAACTCGAAACAAACAATCCTATCTCGCGCAGTCAAGCGTCCAAAATCAACGTCCCAAAAAAAGCTTTCAATTGAGGAAACCTGCCGTAAGTCTCCCTGCGTTTAAATATATGGCCGTGAGTTACGGCACAAGTTCCAAGTTGCGAGTCGGACCGCCGCAGGTGAACGAATACCTAAACTTTACTCGTATATCTACGTGTCAGAGTGAAAGGAGTAGTTTTTTCGAATGTGATGGAGTGTCTTTTGTACGCCTAAACTACAACAAGTAAACATTTTTATACTTCACTTTGTGGCCAACAAGCGCACGTACTCCAGAGTGATAAATAGACATGGTAGTCTTGAAAATCCAAATATGACATAAGAGTTTCGACTCAACCTTTTTTAGACGCGCCATCACCTGAGTGTTTGCTTAATTTTTTTTCCTCTGCCTCTAGGAGGGCTATCAAGTTTCAGTTAAATACTTCAATAAGCGTCTCTCTCACACATGTTCTATTTTATACAGCATAGGATAGGCAGCTGTTATGTCAATACATTGGCTTTTACAATGAAGTTTTTGAAGTGATATACAATTATACAGCTAGTTGATATACTTACCTATCAGTATGCGCCTCGCTGCTTACGCAACAAGTAGCGCATCGCCCACATTGACACTAAGCGCGTCTAGCGTGCTGAACTTCGGAAACTAACGATAATGCACGAAACTTTGAGCGCGGCACGACTGGCTCGAGCCGCTCAATGCTCAAGTTTCCCGCGGAAACTACTCCTGGCAATACCGAGACGTGACGAGCGGGTTTAGGAGTCACATGAACCCGCCGCCAAAAACCCGCTCTCATACAATCGAAGCTACGCTCTTGAAAGTGGCGTTTTTGTTTGAAGAAACTTCACATTCGACACATCGACATCCATATCGTTTCCAGATCTATTAATTGACGTATCTTAAAGTTCGAATCGGGCAGTAAGATACGTCAACCCTTATCCGGGCTGACAGGTCAAAAATAACAATCGATCGTCAGTCTTACTTACTGAATACATATAAATAGGCACACGTTTGAAGTTTGAACTTTGAAGCGCCCCATGCGGTGGCTAAATCACCTCTGCCTGATAAGGGTTAAAGCAAAAGTGGGTCCTCACATTTTATTTTTGTTTGCGAAATACAAGGTAACACTTATGGATAACGGAAATCGAATAAAGACAAGAAAAAGTACGAGTAATATTTTATGCAAATACAACAACTTTATGTATGTGCATAAGTTGCATAACTCGAGTTCAAATCTTCCAGCATAATTTTTAGGGTTCCGTACCCAAAGGGTAAAAACCCAAAGGGTAAAAAAGGGTCCCTATTACTAAGACTCCGCTGTCCGTCCGTCCGTCCGTCCGTCTGTCACCAGGCTGTACTGTATCTCACGAACCGTGATAGCTAGACAGTTGAAATTTTCACAGATGATGTACTTCTGTTGCCGCTATAACAACAAATACTAAAAACAGAATAAAATAAAGATTTAAGTGGGGCTCCCATACAACAAACGTGATTTTTGACCGAAGTTAAGCAACGTCGGGCGGGGTCAATACTTGGATGGGTGACCGTTTTTTTCCTTGTTTTTTTGCTTGTTTTGCTCTATTTTTTGTTGATGGTGCGGAACCCTCCGTGCGCGAGTCCGACTCGCACTTGGCCGGTTTTTTACTAAATACCTACTTTCAAATATCCGAAATTCGGTTCAAGAAAATAAAAAGATTTAACCAACCTGGAGGTCAATTCTAATTTTGTAATTTGATATTTTTTAAGACGACTTTGCCAATCGTGTTGGTGATTGGTGCGCATCTCACGCACGACTTCACTTCAGTTCGCATGGACCAATCAGCGTGTCTGATCTTCAAGGTCGTGTCAAAATAAGATCAAAATCGTATCAAGTTGTTAAATCTGAATCGGTCTCCTGCTATTGTATAATTCCGAGATTTGATCAAGTCCGTGACTGATAGCAGTCGGCCACGGCTCGCGGCACGGCACGGTGCGCCTCCAACTTTTTAACGAGCAACGAAACATGGCGCCCTAATTATTAATACTTCGTCGACGAACTTTGAGAACCATTTTACGACGCAGTTCAGCGTTATTGAAGGCACGTCACGTTAAATGTCAGAGTCTTGTTTAAGAGCTAGTTCCGGAAAAATGCACATACACTTTGTAGAACAACGAATCTTTATTCGATTATCTGGCGGGTGTTTACCGGAGGTCAGAGTGATAGCAAAGAGTCTTTAAAATTACATTTTACCCAGCTATGAGTTTGCCAAATAATACTATTTAGAAATATTATTATTATATGTTTTGTATGTTTCTGGATGGGTTTAAGTTTGTGTCGTGTGATTCTGTAGCGACAAAACTACGGATCCGACTTGTATGAATGAGATATTAATAGACTCGTCCTTATATTAAAATAACATGGAATACATTTTATGACCAGCTGCCAGGCGATCCTTTTAAAGTTTTTTTAGAAATCAGAAATAATTTATTTGCTTAATGGTAAGTACGACGGGTAGTAAAACGTATTTAAACTGTCTATCGCGAATTTATTTTGTTACCTTTAAATATTATGATTTATATCTGTTCGAAACGCGAAAGTTTTAAATTTTTTTGAAACTAAATATTTTTATTTGCAAAGTTAATAAATTGTAATTTTGTACCTTTTTCCGGGGCAAGCTCTCCGTCTATCCCTCAAGTTCTGAACAATGATGCGACGCGTTTAGAGTAATGGCATGTATATTAAACCAACCCACTAAGATGCTGTAACACGCGATGTAACTAAAATTGTTGAGTATTTCCGCACGTTCGTGGAATTAAGGTATAAAAGAATCTTTATTTTGACAAATCAAAATTACAATTATCTTGGCAAGTTTTAACTTTTAACTCATTTATTGTATAATAAGTGTTATAAAATGAATATAAAACTAAAATTAACTACAACTAATAACTAAAGTTAAAAAATACATAAAAGATATAAAATATAATCTGCGTATAAAATGATTTACGAGTAAAAAAAAGGGGAAAATCGCAGAATTTACGGATTGCGCTTTGTGACCTAGGCGTTTTTCCGCCATATAAAAATCCATTAAAATTTTTTTAATTCATACTTTAGGTACCTACCTTTAAGCGCCTAGGATTTAACTGTGTAACTAAGTATGTACAATTTTATTATATACCTAATACACAAAATAAAAACTTCAACTTCAGAGTACCTACAACAAACCAAACAATTATAGGCGAAAGCTTATTCACTCGTTACTTCAGCACATTCCCGTAAGCCGGAAAGCCGCTCCCTTCATAATTATTTCCATCGAGCTCTGCTCAAACATGCGTATCGTCTGCAAACCAAACAAGCCCTTCAATTAAGTGCGAGGCGCCGGTCGGTGTCGCTGATTAAAGAGTTATTATTCAATGAACATTAATTGTAAAACATAATTAAGTCGCGGAAAGTTTTGCGCTTTTCTTCGCTTTGAATTCATCTCCGTCTAATCCGGGCTCGTGGCTAAACTTGTCATTTTTAGGGTTCCGTACCCAAAGGGTAAAAACGGGACCCTATTACTAAGACTCCGCTGTCCGTCCGTCCGTCCGTCTGTCACCAGGCTGTATCTCACGAACCGTGATAGCTAAACAGTTGAAATTTTCACAGATGATGTATTTCTGTTGCCGCTATAACAACAAATACTAAAAACAGAATAAAATAAAGATTTAAGTGGGGCTCCCATACAACAAACGTGATTTTTGACCGAAGTTAAGCAACGTCGGGCGGGGTCAGTACTTGGATGGGTGACCGTTTTTAGGGTTCCGTAGCCAAATGGCAAAAAACGGAACCCTTATAGATTCGTCATGTCTGTCTGTCTGTCCGTCTGTCCGTCTGTCTGTCCGTCCGTATGTCACAGCCACTTTTCTCCGAAACTATAAGAACTATACTGTTGAAACTTGGTAAGTAGATGTATTCTGTGAACTGCATTAAGATTTTCACACAAAAATAGAAAAAAAACAATAAATTTTTGGGGTTCCCCATACTTCGAACTAAAAGTCAAAAATTTTTTTTTCATCAAACCCATACGTGTGGGGTATCTATGGATAGGTCTTCAAAAATGATATTGAGGTTTCTAATATCATTTTTTTCTAAACTAAATAGTTTGCGCGAGAGACACGTCCAAAGTGGTAAAATGTGTGTCCCCCCTGTAACTTCTAAAATAAGAGAATGATAAAACTAAAAAAAATATATGATGTACATTACCATGTAAACTTCCACCGAAAATTGGTTTGAACGAGATCTAGTAAGTAGTTTTTTTTTTATACGTCATAAATCGCCTAAATACGGAACCCTTCATGGGCGAGTCCGACTCGCACTTGGCCGCTTTTTTTGCTTGTTTTGCTCTATTTTTTGTTGATGGTGCGGAACCCTCCGTGCGCGAGTCCGACTCGCACTTGGCCGGTTTTTATGGTAATTGCTTGTAATGAGAGTGGGCAAGAGCTGCCGCGCGGTGGGGGGCGGAGCGGCTTGTATGTTATATTTCTCGGTCTGGCAGGTCAGGTGGCCGATCAGCGAGTAGTGTGAACAGATTTTTTCTTTGCGGGCGTTTCTCTTAGGATAAGTATACCTTGCCGCCAGTGAACATACAAAGATCAACGGTTAATAATAATATGTGCATCTTCCTATATGGAGATGTCACTTTAAAATAAATAAACAACTAAATAATTAAAATTAATCAAGATGTAGGACTGTACTGTTAGAAGATAGAAGACAATAATCTTCTAATGTGGCCTTTCTAATATTCAAATTTCTTGGTCGGCACATTGAGCAGCAATATAAAGTACATACCTACACTTTCTTACTCCTAAACCTTTCGTTAGTAAGGAACCTTGCAATAGCCTCATACACGCTAAAACTAATTTTTCATTGGTAGATTTTCAAACTTCTTCATTTTCAAAAATTTCAATTTAAAAGTTAATCGAAGGTCTCTTTAAAAGCCTGTGGTAGACTAGACACCTGCATTCATCAGAGGTCTAACAACATTATCCTATCCATCACAAACGTATCCTCAACTGCGTCGAAAGCGTGGCCGCGGGCCAAGTCGAGCCAGATAAGGCACGGCTCTAGAGCACTCGAGCCGAGCCCGAGCCACAAAGGCCCGTGAATGCAGCAGTGGCTCGAGTTAGCCGCACATTTTTATTCCACTGTTGAGGTGGTGCATTCTGCCGGCGAGCTTTGAAATTACTCAAGTGCCTCCGTGCGGTTATTTCACTTCTCAATGCGATTTCCTTTTAATAAAAGTTTATACGATTGCGTACGTAAAATAGCTATTTCTTTTCCGTTTTCAGCAATATCGTGAAATGAAGGTTTAGTACGGCAATATAGACAAAAGCCCCATTCGCGAGGCTGCAGTGCGTACATAAATACGCTCTCAGTATTGTACAATTTGTAGAGCCTGTGGAAACTCACAGGGGAAAGTTTCGAGCGCAGCCGCCGTCGCTGTTGTTTTTAAATTCCTTTTGTTGGCAAAATAACCATCACTCTCGTACAAACAAATATAAAATATATATTATTTGATTTCAAAACTAAGCTAGGCTTTTAGGCTCTACCTACAACACACATATTTTCAAGATGACATTTCTCAGAATCGTCAGCTAATGCTGGTAAGACGAAAATAATAAGCCATTTTATGTACCTATATACCTGCAGTGATTTACTACATAAACGGGATCATCGTACTGATTTCGTCTTCAATGCATTAAGGAGATGACTAGATGAGATTTAAATATGAGCAGCCAGTATTTATTCCAGGAATTAGGTACTTATTAAATATAGCCGGTCAAGCAAATCTTGTCAGTAGAAAAAGGCGGCAAATTTGAAAAACGTAGGCGCGAAGGGATATCGTCGCATAGAAAACTTGAATTTCGCGCCTTTTTCTACTGACAAGACTTGCTTGATCATCTATACCACCACCACCACCACCAGAGAATGTTTTTTTTATTATCGCTACTAGACTCTATTAGTTGCAGTAGACAGGTTGCATCAACGCAAAAACTGATAATACATAATATTTACCGACTTGCGACACGATAGCAACACTACACTCCTAACGAGGGTTATATAAGCGATGCTTCTAGTCCAGATATCCGGCCAAATGTGAAACAAGTGGACATTTTTCCAAAACGCGTGCGAACGCTAGTCCGTACGTAGTCGATTTCAGAAGGGGTGGGTAATGGATCCACATCGATGCGTAATACCCGTCTGCCACTCCACCATGAAAGGGCACAACTGCACATAACTTTTATACAGACTTAAGTCGTTTTAATAGCCCGGAACGGCCACTTGGAGTGATGTCTACCGTGCAACGACCAAAGGCCACAAGTTCACTAAACTCGTATAAGGACATAAGTCCTTTTAGCTTTACGTTTTGTTGGAGTGATGTCTCCAATACTCGGCAACCATTGTTTCAAGGACACATTTAGCTTATGGTGATTGAGGTATGTTTTTCTTAAATGGTTTACCATGTCGCCGGATGAAATGGTGAATGGAATAGGCGGTTGCCTATAACTATACAAGGGTGCCAGTAATTTTGTAAAATCCTCGTTGAGACATCGCGATAAGTGGATTGACATTACGTAATGAAAGACACCCGGGTTGAGATTGATCGCTTGCCGGATGGAAAGGAAGGCCCGAACAAGTAATCCAAGTAATAATTGCATAGTCCGATACGCTTTGTTCAAGTTTAATATCCATTAAAACTGACTCAAATAAGGTGAAAAAAAAATGGAATATCCTGACGAAAGTCAGGACATCGGCCTGAAAGTCCTGACATTTCCTGGACGACCATTTCTCCTAAAGATTTCTTTAAAAAAGACTGACACTTGCCGAACCCCCGCGATCCCGACATGTCAGGGGAAACCTATAATCATTTTAAGAGAATCAGCAGGAACGTATAAGTATCGCTGTGGTCTGTAGGTAGACCACAATCAAAACTCGCAGCATATGATACTCCGAGATTGTGGTCCTTGCAACTATATGACAACATAAAGAGATGTTTTATTTATGTTGGGACTCCCGAAAAACTCATGATTACTAAACAATCCGCCGATATCAATAGTTTGCAAACAGAAATGAAGGGACAATTTATTTCCCAATCAGTTCCCAGTCTCGGACGTTTTCCGTGCGTTTATCATATTATTTACTCCAAAGCCGTTATCGTCTTCTTATTATAGCGCCTTACAGCGCCGTTAGGCTCTCGAGAGCTCTCGACGTTCAGAATGGCTCGCCGTAACCGCAAGTGCTTCTGGCGCAGACCGTAATTTATGTGGACTACACTTCGAACACAAACCGTGGGTTTGGGGAAGTGGGAGGGTGTGTGCCGCAATCTGATACGATACCTGCCCCGTATCCATTTGTTGTGTGAATGATTATATTAAATGTGATGGTGGGAGCTTGCTGGCTCCTTGTACAAAACTATATTCGTTTCGTGCCCAAAGTTGTGTCCCAGCAAAATAGTCTTAGCTCGTACTTTGCGGGTAATTTTTAAAGGAAGCCTGTTGTCTCTATCGATATATTTATTAACCCTTTGATTATATTGTGGAGGGTGCTTACGACATCTAGTTGGTAGTTGGTACTGGTCTGTGGCTGCTATTAACACTAATGCCCTCGGCCCTTATTTGTGCCCACAGGGTTAACAAGGTTACCCGCTAGTTATGAATTAATTCAATTTCGCGAAAGTGCGCTCGCGCGGATAAATCTAGGTTTCAAGTGGTCACGGGATTTTAGGATAATTCACATTCGGTTTAATCTATGTTTAATATTCAACTATCTTGTTTGGAAAGGTTTGCCAGGTGAACTGAGCAAGCAAAGTACATTTTTTTGACCACATTTTTGCTTGGTTTATAAATGTTTTTTTAAATACTACGACGGTGGCAAACTAACGTGCGACCAACCACCGAATGCTAAGGGCACCTGCAATTCCCAACCTTTAATTGTTACCTAAGTTTACATACTACTTTACTTTGTATTTTGTATATTATATTCCTTATAGGTATTCATTATAAAAAATATACCTATTATTATACGCAATCTATGTCGCGGGCTGGTTCCTTATAACTTTCGCCTTTACGAGTATTCAGTCAAGTGGCAGACAGACAGTTATCTAGTAAAGCATCACTGTTTTTAAGAGCCTGAAAAATCAGACAATACTTGGCATGGTATACACAATTTCAAGTAAATGTACAATAACCATTTGACTTTTTCCTCATGAAAGCATCCACGTATGTATCAAGTGATAGTCATCTTGGGCTGACAGGTTCCACAATAAATCAAGAGAATCATAATTCATTTATTCATTGCTTTTGTGGATTTACAATAGAACGATATGGAGCACGATACGTATATTTCATCGCCCAATTTTCACAAAAAAAGAGTTATGGAATAAATCTCAAAGATTGGCACATAAAAAAATCTAGTTCGTTATAAAATATTAACGAAACTTAGCTGTGCGAAATTGCGTCTCGTACGAATAATATTCCAGAACTTATGTACAAAATATAATCCTAGCAAAGCTTAGTTTCCACCCTGGGTTGGAAGGTCAGATGGCACTCGCATTTGTAAAAATAAGAGCGCTAATTTGTAAAAATAAGAGCGCTAAGTGTTTACTGTTTTATACCCTATTAGGCTCCCTCAGTGAACGAGGCAGGAGAACGCTGGAACAATTACATATTATACCTAAACGTATTGTACTTATTCATAGTAGGTATCCGTTAGTATCCAAAGAATGCGTGTTCCAGACTTATAATTCTTATTCAGGGGTGAGTGCGCACGATCCTGCGCCAGCCTATCCGTCATCCGAACCACTTCCAGGGTGAAAAGCCCAGCCAATAAAGCCTTACTTAAGAAACTAATCAATTACAAGGCAGTGATACTCTTTTGTTGGACTACGTGAAAGGAAATTCGGGCGAGATGCGTTCGGGTAATTCCGACAGGGTTTCGGGCAAGTCGAGTGACAAGATTCTATTGATGCTGATGATCCTGTGATGGTGTCGCTACAAGCAGCTTTAAATGTGGCAATAATATGCGTAAAACGTCACCTACCTATAGTCAAATAGAATGGTAGTACCAGCTAACGGAGCGAATGGCAACGGGAGAGTAAATAATACTATGGCGTCTCGAGTGTCTCGACGAATGTTGCTACTTCATCAGTTTAATTTAGGAGATGTTCATGAAATATCGAAACACAGTTTACGGAATAACCCCAAAGCACCTCAATGTAGCCTCAAGACATTATTAGCGTCAGTGTCTAACGACAGAACCGTCCCCCAAACTTAGCACTATTGTTCACTAAATTGACCTTTCGTGGACCTTACGGCACCGAGCTAAACTCTATAACGGCCAGTAGTGTTCGAGTCAGTACGGGCTCGTTAATAAGTCCATTGTCAGCTAAACGGGACACCGTACCCGGCTTAACTGATTATTCGTCAACCTTAAGATAAAAGACATAAGGTACACAATAGTTAGTTTTGAGTTTAGTACAAACTTGGTAAGAACGCTGTGATTACACGCCTGAGACAAAGCTATAGACTCCGTTCCCTAGTTTTTTTTAACAATTTTGTGACAAACAATACAGCCCGCCTGATAGAAGGCGTTCACCACATCTTATATGGACGTCTGCCAGTCCAAAGGTGGCGCTGCACGTCGTCGCGCTCGCTGCGGCACTGAGACCAAAGACCTGATACCAATGATTTCAAAAGTAAGGATCCGCTCATGCATACAATTCCGACCGAACATCCTCGTTAAGCAAATCACATCTTCTATTGCATGCTATTATTTCGTCGTTCACTGTAATCACTGTCGTTCGTCATCTCATCATTCACCTGCTTAGGTGGATAGATTTCCTTTTTTTCCTCTTACATACATCCCTCCACATTTATTCCTTATATGTATTACCTTTCGCGTCACATAACTTTCATCACTCCGCATCAAATGCCCGTAGGTATCCCGCTGGGCGATTTGATTTTAGTTTTTCTGTTATGGGTGCAACTTTTACGCTTTCTCTTATATGTATACTCATTCCTAATCTTATTCCTTTCCCTCACGCCACACATGCATCTGAGCATTCTCATCTCCGCTAATACGTGCAATCCCTTTTCATCCGTCACTTCTAGGGCCATCACTTTGATCCATACATGACGACATGTTGTATTTCAAGCAGCATGACTATCACAATTCGAACGGCACCTAAAGCACGTTTCAGTATAAGTGTGGCTCGACACGCACGCAATCACATTAGCCGCCAATCAAAGCAATCAGCTTCCGCGTTTGATTCCGCCCGGCGCGGCGGCCCCGCGATCACAACCAACTATTAACGCCTTTCCAATGAATCAACAAACAAACTCATTATTGTGGCATCGTTAGCAGACGTTTCTGATTATACAAAATTAATTAAGTACCTATATCTAAGGTAGTAAGCTACACGCAGATTTCACTAGTAACAGAATTCGCAGAATTCACTTGTTACTAGTGAATTCTCAATATAACTTGGGACTCCGGTTTGTTTGAGTTAAGTCATCACTCTCATCAGCACGGTCGATATTTTCGTCGGTCTAGGGCTCTGAAAGAGAGAAAGAGAACGGGCACAAGCACATTTTTTACAAACATGACTGTCAGAGGAGAAACTAGATCGTACTGAGATTAGTATACAATTAAGCTCCAAGAAACTCACTGTTCCAAGATACTCTATCGAGTCTGTCGCTTGCTAGGCTTCTAACTATACAGATCCTGTTTAAACCAGATTATGATGTTATTTTGACATAACTAGATTAACTAGCAGTGTAAAATGAGATCAATCTGTAGTAGTAGTGGAGTCAATATAAAGTTAAAGTTACATTAATTGCACAGTCAAATGTTTCTACACGGGTGAATTATATATCATATTGAATACCCGGCTGCGAATTAACAACTTGATATCTGTTCCCGTTTTTGAGAAATAAAATTTTTTTTATTTTATATTTTATACTACCTAAACAGTAATTTCACACTAGAGATTTTTTGAAGAATGGGCTATGAAGCTTACACGACTACACGGTCAGAATTTCTCCCGACAATAATATTAATTATAGATTTAATGAAAAAAACAATAACTTTGTAAGTTTTTCATGACCGAGAATATCCCACACTGAGAGAAAAGTTTACTATTGTGGTTAATAGTATTTGTTTCGATCATGTTTAATTTATCTGCCTGAGGAACTGCTATATTCGCAGAATAGCAGCATGATATTGGAAACAAACAGCAAATAATGTTCTACACAATTAATGGACACTTCTAGTTTTTTGACAGTAACTGTACAAGTTATTGAAGAATAACATACTTATTTTTCTCGCAATTATTAAATCAATTTCCAGCATAAAAAGTCAATGAAGTATGCTGTATTTCCAGGCTTCCACAGAGGCCAAGTCAAACTTTGTTTAAGATGTCAAAAAGATATCATTTTGTTATCATTCGCCCAACCGTCTCGCTCGCACCAATACATATTTCATCTAGTACGAGTGAAATGCACGCGCGAATGATATAAAATGACATCTTTTATAACAAAGTTCGAATTAGCATCAAGGTATATTAGGAAAATATACCTTATGACTTATGGCATTGCGTTAAGGTTTAATAATTCAATGCATAAAGTGTCTGTGTTTATGTCAAAAATGATAGGTGTCAACTTTTATATCTATTCACAAAACGTTTAGAATACAGGATGCACAGTCAGATATAAATAGACCCTTGAAGTCTTACAACTATCTATGATACTGGATCTCAAGCTTATTTGGTTACTGTACCGTCCACCAAGTTATACTTCGAATAGCCACCCGGACAAATTCCAAAGCTAATTTCGAATTTTAAAATTTGACAATTCACGAGAAGAGTAACGTAACGTCAAAGGATATGTTTGTCCCTTTTCAACGATCCTGTCATCCGATGCTTGAGTAGAGTGAAACTAAAAGAAGCAAATGTCAGCAATTCGTAACGCTTAGTTTTTGTTAGCGTTAGCGCATCGCGACATGAGAACTAGTATGAGCCTGGCCCTCGATTACGTATAATTGCAAGGAAACTTGGGATCAAGTTATCTTAGTCAATTTAGAGCAGTTGGAATTCAACTCATTGTGAAATTTTTGAACGTTTTCAAATAATTTGTTGGATTAAGTAGTAAAAGTGTTACAGTGTGTTATATATTTGTGATCTACTCACAAGGCCCTTTCATTTGGTACCCCACATGGTATGTTTAAAAGAAAAATGGTAAAAACTTTGCGTCATAGCAACTACCCTCACCACTTTCGCGCTTGTCATCTCATATATTTGTGTTCAGGATATTATACTGAATGCACTGATACCAAATATACTCATATCCGAGACGACATGAGCGTAAATTTTTCTAGAAGACTTTTCGAGAAAAGGCCAGGCTACAATATCTTTACAGGTTGATTGATACTGAGTGTATTAACACCATGTTCATCCATATCCAAGACGATATGAACGAAAAGTAACCTAAAGCCACCCTACCAACATTTTCGTAACAATGAGAGATTATTTCTTGGAAATAATGTTGTAATATAAACTCCTTGTAGAGCACCTACCTGCGAAGAGATCGTGCTGTCAAAGTTGTTAATGATTTAATATAATATTGTTAATTAACTAAAGTTTTATTAATGCATCATTTCATTTTATACACCGCGGGATTTAATAACCCGAAAGATTTAAACCACGTATTTTTGACGACAGTACGAGTAAATAATGTTATATCAACATGGGTCCAATTATATATTTTAATTAAACTACTATTTCAGTACAAATTAAATCATATTAATTTACCGCTTCTTTGTGAACAAACCTTTATTCAGAGAGTGAGCGAGTTTAATTAATCTCAAGTAGAGAAACAGAGAGCGAGCATGACATTTCATGAATCACTCCGATATCATACGATGCACGGCGAATGCAGTGACATGTGTTCCATGACAAGAAGTGTCAAGTTATGTCTAGGATCATGTTTACGTTGAAATTATTTCAATTGATTGGCACCTCAAAATACCACAAATTGTATCAAAACTTTATTAATTACTACAACAGTAGGTACAGTGCAGTTATTATTGTTGAAACTTTGCGATAAAATCTTTTCCTTTGAGTGAGGTAACCAAAGCCATTAACCATGATTATATCCGAAAGAAATCATGCCTCTTATTGTTTTAACTCATACTACAGCTGGAAAGGGATGATTACTTGAATGACCTTTTGTTAAAATATCGATCATGCTTATCAGTACGTATTTTAAATTCTCGATGTGTTGATTTATACTGAGTAAAGTAAAATAAACAACTATGTTAAACAATTACGCTTTTTTATTAATTTAATGAATTAGGTTTTCGAAGTGTGTACCACCGTTTTCAGCACAAAGATTTAATTTTAAACGGACTTCATTATTTAGGTTTACAAAAGTGTTCTTTATTTCTTCGGAAGCCGTTCGAATTTTTATTAATAATTCTTCTCCAGAGTTCACTGGTGTTGAGTATTCCTTCCTTATCTTTCAGAGTTCCCCATAGAAAAAAACCAATGGCGTTAAGTCGGGTGACCGGGCGGGCCAGGTTAGGACGTTGCTTCCACGGCCAATCCACCTCTCAGGGTATTGTTCGTCTAGCCAATTTACGAACTTCTAGGCTGAAGTGGGTCCGTCGTGCCGGAAGCACATAGTTCTTCGGGTTTCCAAATCCGTACACAAAGTGAATATCCGCTAAATGAATTTTATTTATTACAGTCAATCAAATTTAAAGATGTTATCTTGCGCATATCTTGTGTGACATATGAAATATGTCATTTTATTGACATCAATTTCGTCATTTTCGTCAAACTATCAGCCAGTTATCGTAAAGGTAAATAGTTTGTACTCTCGTGATTGAGAACAGAACAAAATTTCGGTAGTGAAACCTTTTTGTAGGAAAGATACCAAACTTAATTAAGTGAAACTGGCTAATAACCATGTAGTTAGTGCGTCTGCGTGTAAAATTAGTTGGTGGCTACGTCACGCATAAGGGTGTGTTAGAATTGAGATTTTTTTACTTGTGATTTGTTTTAAATAATTAATATCTCTTAAATTAAGGGTTTTTGGACTGTGTTATATAACTTTATATAGTACTCTAATTAGGCTCTAAAATCGTTGGTTTAAATCTTTCGGGTTATTAAATCCCGCGGTGTATATAACTCTATTACCCTTTGAATGACCTTTTTCACGTTTTCTACAGCAATGCAGTCGACTGCAGCAATTTTGAAGCGCGACATTGCTACCGACTGCATTACTGTGGTAAATGTCAAAATCGAAGTTCCTGTCTGGATTTTGGCGTCCATTAAAAATAAATAATCAAAGGAGGTCATCGATGAAATGGGCCGGAGGACAAGTCATCGTTAACTGGTAGAGAATGCCTTATGGCATTAAGTCCGCCTCTTGTACTATAAGGTTTTTCTTTTGTGCAATAAAGATTAACCACTTTATTCATAAACTTTACGGGCCTGATTTAGTTCAATTATGTTTATCCCTTACTTACAAATACATAAGTTAAAGTGACAGATAAGGACAAACGATTATTACTATTATTAGCTAATTGAGGTTTGTAGCGCGTTTATGAATAACGGGGGTTAAAGAAATAAAATAAATACAGATGATGACAGTAATTATATACGCATTTTATTACGGAAAAAGATTTAATATTGGGTGTAAATGAAACGGGAATTGGAAATATAAAATAAAATGATATTATATTATTCATTTCCGTAAGTCAAACCATCATCTTTATTAGCATTGACATAACGCTCAACTTCGCACAAACCGTATGGTTTTTCACTAAGGAGTGATATATTCTCTTTACGCTAAACTTTATGGTGGGTAGACAAGTCTGTATACTTGTTTGGAACCTGTTTGGAACTAACTGCCACAGTCTGTCATAGCCATGTCATAGCCTCATAGCTGACATATGTGACGTATAGGAGATACCGCAATGCATGCATGCATTGCGCGTTTTACTTAGGAGCTTGGCCTGAGGTGTGTTAAGTAAGCGCGCAACGCATACCGATGAAACTGGGTAAGATAGTTATGGGAGAATTAACGGTCGACCGGATCGCGAACTCTCGGCTGTTGAAGCGGAACAATCGTCTGCCGCGAACATTGAAGTGAGACGGAGATATGGAAGTCGATAAAACGTTCTCTACAGTGAATCAGTACCCGCCATTTAGGGTAATTTAAATAGCTTGGATGATTTAATAATGGTTTTATTCCATACAATATTACATATACGTGGGAGATTTTTTGTTGTTACACTAACATGAGAAAGAGATTTGAGAAAGTGAAAAACAAACCCACTGTCCATTTTCTCGAAGCAACGAAAACATTTTCAAAACAAAAATGGTTAATAGTAATTAAATGGATTAGTTTACGTGAGAGATTTTTTTGTAAGATATAGTAAATATACAGAGCTTAATTAACATGTAATTGTTATGTACACATAGTTGTTATTTTTATATAAAAAAATATTTTTAATAAAGAAAATTATTGGGAGCTGGTTTTGGTGTCAAGCTGGGAGAAAATATAAATACATAATGAGTATATGTTTGAGAACTGCATATTAAAAAATCTCGAGTGTCGGATTCATGTTTTGATATATTTTTTTCTATTTTAATAATAGTTTGGATTTATTAAAACCATGTGACATATTTTGTGGAGATTTTTTAAAAAATATAGTATTTGCAACATAGGTTATCACATCTCAAAAAATCTCTAGTGTGAGAATTCATGTAGAGCTCTCATACATTATGAACTGTGCTGACCCGACTATAGTCCAGGAGGTCGATTCTAATTTTACAATTTGTTATGGTTTTGAACTAGTTTTGATCCGAGCTTATTGATCGTCTTGGTGATTGGCGGGGAATCATTTTCGCATGCACCAATCAGAGTAAGCGTTCTTCAAGGTCGTGTCAAAATAAGATCAATACCTTAACAAGTTGTTAAATCTAAATCGGGTTCCAGGACAGAAGTTAAATGTCTAAATCTTCTCATTTAATCGCATGGCATAGTATGACAAACATAAACAGAGAAATAGATTAAGTCCAATAAGCCACTTGATGAACTCGTAGTAACCAATGCACTGTCTAATAGACAATACGCGTACCGGAAAGGGCGTTCAACAACCACGTTGACACGGGCCGTGGTCCGTCAGATACTGGAGGCCCGAGAGGATAAGAACCAAGTCGCCGTCCTCTGCTGCGACCTGTCCAAGGCGTTCGACGTCGCGGATCATAAACTCCTTACTGACAAACTACAGCACTATGGTTTGGGAGGTCCCGCGTTGGCGTTGATGGCGGACCTGCTACGGAACAGGAAACAGGTTGTAATGGCTGACAGTGGCCGCGTACGGTCTGACGCAGTGGTAACAAGTATGGGCATCGCTCAAGGTTCGTCAGTATCGAATATACTCTTCTCTTTACTGTTGAATGACCTGCCCAATGTTATCGACTGTGGAGAGACTTTCATCTATGCTGACGATGTTGCGGTTGTTGTGCACGCCGCGTCATATGAGGAGCTGGAAATAAAGCTGAATGCGACGGCCGAAACAATAGCAAACTGGTTTAGTATCAATGGTCTCATACTAAACACTCAAAAAACTCATCTCATTAATTTTGATCTTTCTGGACGCCAAATGAGATCGTTATCAGTGTTAGCTAAAGGTGATATGATTGAGCAGGTCACCAACTCAACATTTTTGGGATTTGAGCTAGACAGTGGACTCACCTGGAGTTGTCACATAAATAAGGTGTGCAATAAACTCGCTACAGCATGTTTCGCGTTAAAACGACTTGCACGGGTCCTGCCGGTGGAAACAGTCCGTGCCTGCTATTTCGCTTCGGTACACGCGCACCTGCAGTACGAACAGGTTGAATTTTGGGCGGGGGCCGCGGAGTGGGAGAGAGTATTTCGGCTTCAGAAGCGTGCAGTACGAGCTATAGCGCGCGTCCCACAAACTGTCTCTGCGAAACCAATATTTCAAAACCTAGGTATTTTGACGCTACCTTCGCTTTTAATATTACAAATAGCTGTGGCCACACGAAGTGAAGTGGAGTCCACCCCGATTAGTAACGAGTTTCACCGAAGGTACGAAACCCGCGGCGCGCGCGCCGGAAAACTACCCCTCGTACCTCTCAGACTTGCGAAATCCAAAAAACTCGCGCACGTCATGGGTCGCAAGGTTTATAATCACCTCCCAAGCGAAATAATTGCTGCTCCTAGTGCGTCAGTATTTAGAATAAAATTGAAAAACTGGCTTGTCGAGCAGGCCTTCTATAATCATAACGAGCTATTTTGCTTTAATGTAGGATAAGATTATACATATCCTGTTGTACTGTATTTTTAGTGTTAAATTGTAAATTATGAATCTTATATACATTATGTACATATGTACTTAAGTGTTAAATATATCGTGACCTGTAATATGATATTACCAATAAAAATGATTATGATTATGATTATGATTATTATGATTAATTATACCAGAGTGGCGCTCTCTTGTGCCAGAGGCCATTCGATATCTACACTGAAGTAAGTAATTATACCAGTTAATATAATCTTTGTCTGACAAACCATATCGCACTACTTATAATAATATGATGCATTCCGGTGATTAAAATATACGTCGTTGTTTAAGTAAAGCAGTTACCTAACTATGTCAACATAAGTATTATCACGTTGGTTTCTAATCATCCCACTCGATACATGTCTTTTCCAAATATTTCTACAACGACCCGTCGTGTGCTACTTCAATACAATGGTCCATCTTCATAAAAAATCCTCTTAGATGTAAATACATATATTTCTTATTGAAAATATTTTACAGAAATCACATACTCACAAATAAATATCCGCTTTCTTAGTACTTGGTATTACATAAAATGTTTACAATATTGAGTGACCTATTTATATTTCGGTTTCTTTGCGAAGGTTTGTGGACAGAGGCCTTGAGGGCTAGTAATACTAATACCACTCGGTTAAGTAAAAAGCCTTCCAAATATTGCGCGAAGGCAGCATGTATGTCCCGGCGCGCACCGTACAATCTGTTATACCGTCCGGCATGGCGTACGTACGAGACTCAGGGCCCGATTCGGATTTTGTAATAGATATCTTTAAGACATCGCCAAGATACGATAACGATATGTTTAAGATCTAACCTGTCAAATTTGACATTTCCGCGATGCTGGAGTTACTCTTGAACGATTTCCACAAGATATTACTCAGAGATCTAATTCATATCTAATAGATATCTAACACGATCTATCGTAAAAGTGACATTGGTTGCCCGAATTGCGCTGCAAAAGAGAACTAGTTGAAATCTAAACTATAAAGTATCTAGAATGGATCTAGTACGTGTCGTCTCTTGTGAATATCTTGAAGTTCGAATACGGCAGTCATAGTCTTAACATAACTTTCTTATGCGTTGGTCAAAAAAATAACGCACATTTTTTTTTATCATTTGTCTACTATATGTAATTTAGCTCTGCTTATTTTATGTTTCTTTTCTTTTGGTTTGTTGCTGTTACCTGCCGTTATTCTTCTCACTTGTTATTCTCATCGGAAGATCAGCGCTGGAAGGCCTGGAAGTCGCCAGCAACATGGTGAACTGAGGCCATTTCGTGGCATTTTCTTTGTATGTTTTTCTTATATGTGTTTTGTTTCGTTTAAAATATTAGAAAAAAGTTTTTATTCTTTTTTTTAGGGTTCCGTACCCTAAGGGTAAAAACGGGGCCCTATTACTAAGACTCCGCTGTCCGTCCGTCCGTCCGTCTGTCACCAGGCTGTATCTCACGAACCGTGATAACCGTGATAACAGTTGAAATTTTCACAGATGATGTATTTCTGTTGCCGCTATAACAACAAATACTAAAAACAGAATAAAATAAAGATTTAAGTGGGGCTCCCATACAACAAACGTGATTTTTGACCGAAGTTAAGCAACGTCGGGTGGGGTCAGTACTTGGATGGGTGACCGTTTTTTTGCTTGTTTTGCTCTATTTTTTGTTGATGGTGCGGAACCCTCCGTGCGCGAGTCCGACTCGCACTTGGCCGGTTTTTTTTTTCATTTCTAAATGCTGCGAACGAGACGCTCTTCGTGGACTCCGCTCTAAAAACTTTCAAAGTGTTTTTTGTTGCTGAGTGAAATAGATAAGAAGAGTATACTGACGTTTGCGAGAGAGAGACTATTATATTAGACTTACTGTTTTATGGTACAAAACATTTTATGCACGTCGCTACGTGACTTCATAACCATATTTTAATATTTTTACTTAAATATGCTTGAATCAAAATAAATCGTATAACGAAACGTCTCAAATATTATGTTTCCTTCTTTGTGTTGTGTGTATTTTAAACGTTATCAATGTACATCCATCCATTCCGTGCGCTTTTTTTACATAAATACTTTCAGGAATTTTATTTCCAAGAATAAAGGCATAATATTTCTTATATTTCCTGACCACAAAACATACACTATATTACAAAAAATTGCCTCTGAATGTGAAACGGGCTTCGCACTCAAACGGCATCTTAAAGGCATTGTTTTAAAACAATGTCTTCAAAGGCCTACACGCCGCTCGACGCGGGGCCCATATAAAAACACTCTTTCCTGTTTAATTCTATTTTGTTTGCCCGCGCCCCACGCCCTACGCCCCGCTGCAGGTCCCACTCCACTGATTGCTCCCTGGGTAGGGGGAGGGGGGTATTTATTGTAAAACTTCAAACGCTGACTTATTGTTGCCGCTACTCACCTGGGAGCAATACAAGTTGTCGTGAACGTCACGCCATCTATCGTGTTGTACAAACTTTTACTGCTTTTACGTTCCAGTAACGCTTATGTAACTTATGTTCTTTATTTGACAACTTGTTAGCGATCATTTACACGTCTGTCTTGGTTAGGTTTTATGATCTTTTAAAAACTTCTCTTTTACAAGAAACCTTGCTTAATTAAATACTCAGGTATTCTTTGCTCTGGAGGCCTATTTGAAGATTATGAGTCCTAACTTGATTTGTTATTGATATGATGCAAATGCGATAGACCAAGTAGTGATTTTAACCTTCGAAGTTCAAATAAGCCCCCTACAATCCTGCTGGTTATTGAGTTTGTCATATTTATAGCTATTCTATTTATATAAGTTTGGAATGAAAACCGTAATCACTAAATCGCAAATTTTTCATACGAAGAACACGATCTCACACTTTGAAAGTATTGTGGGAAAGAAAAACCCACCAAAAACATTTTCATGTAAAATGTTGCCAAGACGAAACCATAGGCTCGCACTGACAAAAAGTTATCAGATATCTTGTAGAGCCAAGCTTCTAACTCTAACAGGCCCTACCTTCACAGACTCTACACCTTAGTCCAAATATGTGGCTTGGCCGTTTCACTATTCATTATTTTTTATTATAAAATAGTTACTGATTTAAACTTTCACGATTTTTACACATTATTAAATTATACAACGGGACTTAATCGCGTATCTAAGTTTTAAGATTTCCGATTTGGAAAGTACTCTATAAAGACGGTGTACACTCCTTTATTCAAAGTAGCAGGGAGCCTAAGGTCACCGAAGGACGTTATTCCGTATCAGTCACCTGGCGTTTACAAAATTGATTGCAGTTGTGGTAGTTCCTATATCGGAGAAACAAAGCGCACAATAGTAGAAAGAGTTAAGGAACATATTGCAGCTGTCAAAAATCGTCAGGTGAACAAGTCTGCCGTGGCTGAGCATTTACTGGAGTCAGGACCAAACCACTGGATTGAGCTGCATAACCCTAAAATCCTGTCCACGGATCGTCATTTCTACAGCAGGAAAGTACGAGAAGCCATTGAAATCAAAAAACATAGTAATTTCAATCGGGACGAGGGTTTCAAGATCTCATCCACATGGAATCCAGTCATTAGTAAATGTAAGCGTAAACGAATATCGACAGTCGATAAATCGAATATCGTTAGTGTTGTGTGTCGACAGAGTGACATCCCTAGTGCGCAAAACGTTCAAGCGGATAAACAAGACCAAGTGCGGGTAGTTCGAAAAACTCGCGCGGTTAGACGATGCTGATTTCAACTTAAGCCAGTCTTCTCCGAGACCACGGGGACAACGCCGTCCTCGAAACGTCGGAGGTAAATCTTAAAACTTAGATACGCGATTAAGTCCCGTTGTATAATTTAATAATATAAAATAGTTCTTGTTGAAAATGTTTTTGGTGGGATTTCACATCTTTTTGTAAGTTGCTTATGACAATCTTCTGATTTAAAGGGTTGCGGGTGATTTACTATTAAAAATCCTGAAATACGTACTTGGGGGGCATCTTTTATATACAATCTGCTTTTTTACTGATTCCCCATACAAACTTCAACCCCCTTTTTCCCCTAACGCCTTTTTCCACCCCTTTTCACCCTTACGGGGTGCTTTTGGGGTTGAAACTATTTTATATCCTTCCCCATAACAATAACTATCTACATACCAAATTTCAACTAAATCGGTTCCGCGGTTATCGATTTTTCATACAAAATTCCACCCCCCTTTTCACCCCCTTAGGGGCTAATAATTTCAAGTTTTTGAATTTTATTGTTGTTTGTGGACTAATGCTATCTCACATACCAAATTTCAGCTTCCTAGGACTTCAGGAAGTACCCTAGAGGTTTTGATGATCAACAGTGAGTGAATGAGTCAGTGACGAAATCGGGGTTTTTTAGACATTCATAAAATCCAAAGTATAAGAATAAGAATAAGAATAAGAATAATATTTATTAAAAGAAAAACCTTATTAATAATACATAATGTCCAGTGGCCCCCACACTAGGCTATGCCTGTCACGTGGTGGCCGGAATCGAAATTCGTAAAGTGAAGGTAAAGAACCAAGGACTAATCTAATAGAAGGTAATGAAAGTAATAGTTACAGAAATTAAGACCTATGCAATTGAATTTTTTTATGCTTAATAAGTCCACTATTGACATCATATCCTGAGAGTTTTGTTTAATCCAAACCCAAGTTAAGAGGGTTCCAAAAAACGACGAAGCGCTTCGAGAAAAGGTAGGTAGTGCCCTTGCGCTTCGCTTTGCTCGTCTTGGCGGGGGCACTACCGTGCCCCCAGATATTAGAAAGAAAGTGCCGGGCGATAAATCAGGATTGCAATGTATGTGTGACCTTGATCTGATAAAACTCATTTGTATGTCGATTGGCAAGATTATGCGTCGTCGTGTTTCGTCTCTGTAGGCATCGAAATTTTGGGCACCAATCCCAAATATGTGATGTATCGTGAACCTTTTGTACAACTTTACCGACATAGATATTTGTACATTTATAACTAAATGCTGCGGTTCTGTCCACGGCCTTCGATAAATATGGATGTTGACAATTATGTTATGTTCGGAAGTGGTTGTTGCTAGGCCTTGAATAAATCATATTTTGAATCTTTGAATCTGTCTGCTCCCTGTTTGTACTTAGGAGTAATAAATGTATTTTTTCGATATCGGCAATCGGTTAATTACTTGGTGCGGCATTCAGACTTTTAATGTCTGTTATTGATTTGATATCAGTCTACATGTATTGCACTTGCGCCATTGAATAAGCACAAGAGGAAAGAGTATTACGCCATATCAAAAACAGATTTATAAAATGTGGTATTCGCTCTAGGGAGGGAGGCGCGAGTCAATTTGTCGGTTTTTATTTGCCTGTCGAAGTGTCGACTCGTGTTTGAGCAGCACTCGCCGCCTGCACTCGCGTCTGCCCCACCGCGCGTAACAGCCATTGAACACCATTTTTGGACGTTATTGCGACGGAATACGGTTGACAATTGGATAGCGGGTTACGGCTGTCATGGGTGGAGCCACTCGTAGCTACATTTATCCCGTGCCGTTTGATTACAGTATCAACACCTGAGGCTGGACTAAATAACACGAAATAAGTTATATTGCGATTAAGGGAATCGGCATTTTCCCTATTTTGCCGGTTTATAGCAATTCGTTGATTTCTTACAAGACTGTCGCTACATGTCATGTCGAAAACATGTTGTGTTGACTAAATTGTCTTCTTATATTGACACAGGAGCCCCCAAAACGTAATAAACGTTGACTTTACTTTGCCATTTCCGTGCCATATTAGTCATCAAGTAGGGCAATTTGCTCTCTGCATTACTGCGGCACCACTGCTGCTGCTACGGGACACGTTTGTCCGGTATCTGACAGCTATCAAATAATATGAAGCTGTGTTTCCATGGAAGCTCACGTTTTTCCCATACAGTGCCGTTTCCCACCACGCACTTCGCATACAGCTAATATGGATATCAAAGCTAGTCTCTCGCAACAATCTGCTCGTGTTATTTCCCCAGACGCCGGCAGCGTGCGGCAGCAACACTCGTGACCGTCACGTGCGTTCTCCATTACGTCACAGTTCAAACTGGTTTCTCTTTTAAAATTTCAGACGCTCTATAAATAGGATTTAATAGCTTCATTATAAAAAATATAGTTATTATTACAGATGACAGTCAAAGTCAGAATGAGATACAATGTGACCTGCATGAAACAATGTCTTGTTATAAACGCGATATCCGTGCGAAGGCCGAAGCGCGGGCTTCAGCAAAAAGCTTATCAAATTTCTTCCTCAATGGCACAATTTTGACAAAGCGATCATGTCGTTGCGTTAAGTTCGGTGGTCCGTTTTACTATGCGAAACTACTTTTTTCTAAGCCCTCTACTACTCCCCTCATTCATGTAAAGGAATGTAGTAACTAACACTGATTTAAACTTTCACGATTTTTACACATTATTAAATTGTACAACGGGACTTAATCGCGTATATAAGTTTTAAGATTTACCTCCGACGTTTCGAGGACGGCGTTGTCCCCGTGGTCTCGGAGAAGACTGGCTTAAGTTGACATCAGCATCTTCTAACCGCGCGATTAAGTCCCGTTGTACAATTTAATAAAATGTAGTAACTTTCGTTATGTGATCCATCTCCATCCTTAACTTATAAATTCAACAGTCAGTGTTAAGTGAAAGGCTGTGTTAGTAAACTGCTCGTCTACTCCAGCCGTGTTCAAGCTATCGGCTCAGCAACCACCGCTCACAGAGTGAGTGACAGTTCGCACTTGTCGCAATAAAATGTTCCTGTATATTTGGTTCCACATATTTCCGCCAGTAACGTCAACTGCGAAGAGTATTTTACTTTTAAAATGACTAGTTATGATGTGTAAGGACTTATTTAAAAAAAATACAAAGCTAGTAGAAACTTATCAGTACGTAATTATAAAATATATCAGATATCTCTTATGTATATGTACTTCGAGATTCATTCATAATCAAGATAATTTCTCAAGTTCTCATACCCGAACCTTATAGCTTCTGTCTTATCATAATGTTTGAATTTAGCTTAAAAATAAATCGTGGTCCAAGACAGTGATTTTACTGAATCATAAACGAGACCTTAGTAAATTTCTTATGAAACTCCCGTATTTCGAAGTCTCCGTTGGCAAGTCGGCCTGCAATCATCCTGCGCTCGTAAATTTCAGCCGTGCACGTGACCACATTTCTATTGCCCACATACTTCCCATCGCCCACATTCTTCCCGCATAAAGATAATCTCCCGCGACAATTTATGGCGCAGCCGCTAATAATTTATTTTATATGTATAAGGGAAGAGTTAGCTCCGCGCCGTTGAACTTGATCTACGGGACTGTTTAATGATGTACGGCGGTTAATGTTTTTATGTCGTGATTTGTTTTATGTTATGCGAATTCAATCCATAACACGTTATTTATCACGCGTCTTATTTTTGTTAGTACCATGGTCCGGATACTCTAGAGTGCCGTCGATAACTTTCCAAAATTGCGAAATTTGAACATGGAAAAATTTCGGCTACTTCTCATATTTTTGCATGGCCACCTGTCATTTGTTTCCTGTAAAATGTTACTGAAATTTCCGACAACATTTGCAACTTATTGGAAACTTTCCGCACATCTGCATTTATCTTGTACGTATTGATGAAAACTGTCGATAAACGATTAACGAACGATTTTAAAACTAGATTGATTTCCTTAATGGCTACTAACCACCATGCCCACAATACACTTTTCTGTTGTTTTGCGGATATCCAGAGAGGAAAATAGGGACTACGTTTACTTTGTTTGTATGTTCGGCCGTCCCATTTCCTCTTAAGGAAGATGTGCAACACGAATATTAGTGCAAATACGAAAATAAGGTGCACTAACCATAATTGGTAGACCTAACATTAAGCTAATAACTTTACGGTTTAACTCAAATATTTTCTCCATTTTCAAGAACCAGTGCAGGAGTACGAGTACTATCGGCGTCGCTCGCCGCTTAGCTTAATGTTAGCCTCCTTACCTTAGTCCCAGAATCGTTAGTTTCGTTTTGAATTTGGAACCTTGACTTATTTACTTAATCAAAGTTAAAATTACATTTTGGAATAGGTAAAGCTTTTATAAGGGCCTCTGTGACTCGGGAGGTTAGCATGACTCAGAAGTCTCACGACCAGCAAACACCACACCACAGCAAGAGACGTGATTCAATTCATTTGCTTGCCTCAAATATTTGTGCGCACCACCTCCAGTATTATATAAGCTTCTTGGAGATCCCCTTGTACCGCGGCCCGGGCCCGGGGCGACAACTTTCAGTGATAGATGCCTCCTGGCGCGGGATCGGACACTTTCCCCTCCTTGATCCGCTTGGCTCCTTCAGGCCAATTCGAACCTACAATACTGACATCAGAATTATATTTGAAATGCTGTCATTTAGTTGTCGTGCATTTCGCTTGTTCTTATCCGTGCATATATTGGCGCGAGCGAGACGCACGACAGCTACTTAAATGACAAAATTCTGATATCGTTCTATGTTATCCCCACGGGTCGTATTCTGAAGTTAGTGTACGTTCGAATTGGCCTCCTTGTCTCGCTATGGAGTATTTACAGCACCACATTTACCGATTCAGTTCGCTTTTATGATTTCAGTTATCACGGTACAAGGTAAGTACATGTGTGATGTTCAGCCTTTATAGAAAGATTGAAACAAAAGGCATTATGTTTAACAATAAACTAGGCGTTTGTGTGATATTAGCTTCAATTCGAACGGCATGTTTAAAAGATGACTCTATTTAACTTTATATGTACCTATGATGAAACTGGTTTCGTTTAAGTTGAAACTCCAAAATTATGCCAGTGGCTAAATGTGGCCTTTTCACATCACTCTTCCCATGTCGAATTTTTAGTACGCTTGGAATTTTTACAACGTGACATGTGGAATTTTGCGGTGCTTTAGTCCGTTGTCGATAACAATTGCCGATCGGCGGCGGTGCGGCGCGGCGGCGCGGTGGCCGCGCTCCAATGCCGCCGAATAGCCGCTGATTGTCCCAAACCGTAACAGCTTCGTATTACAACTGACTCGACGACTCGAGTTCTCAAGCCATCCAGTCTAACCTGATCCTTAGGTACCTACGCCGCGGTTTACATTTTGGCGCTGTGGGCAAAACCATGAGCAGAACAGAATGTTGAAGACCTCGCGTTTACAAATAATTAAGGCGCAGGTACTCAGACGCCTGATTCTGTTACACTGGCGAAGAGTATTTAGAACATTATAATTCCCACCGATTTAATCTCGACCAATTTTTGCACTTTGTTCTTTAAACTCTTGGAGAAAAACTTCGGCTTAGCTCCGTTGTACGATGTACCGTTACTTTCGGAAAGGGAAAAAGGACATCCTGTAAACGTTTTCATAGGTACCCATTTTCTGCCCCTGCCCGAAGTAGCTGTTAGAAGCCGTTATTCACCTTCCAGCTTGTCCGGAGCCAGCGGCATGAGCTGTGAGTTACGGTTTAGTCGAAGGTCGTATATTTGAATCAATTTGAGACTTTCTTAAGACGGTAAAATTTGCACAGGTAATTAAAGGGTAGGTTTATCAAAAGACAACAATGCCATTCAAAGATTTGAACATTTCAAATAACTTAAATTTACTCTACTACAGGTAAAGTACTCAAATCATGCCGCGGCAACTTGGCAACAGCAGTTGAGCGCACTTAAGGCTCATTTAGATTTAGCGACAACTCGCTTTGTTAGATTGCGATACCTTGATCGATCAGTTAAATTGCCTTTACACTGATTCGCCCGAGCTTTTCATTCACTCGTTCTCGGCACACAATTACAATAACCCTCTCGTACGAATATTTCGCTCACAATCACTCGGTTTTACATAGCATTATCTGCTCCACGTCCCGCCGTTAACAGTGACCTATTTTAACATCTAAAGCCGGATCCGCAAGCGTTTATTAGGTGTTTCGCGGTTTAACTCGCGAATGATTCTGTGCTGAATAAACAAAGAAGTACCAATGAGGAGCGGGGAGGGGAGGGATGACAGATAAATAGGGAGTAGGGACTCATAAGTCACCTATTATTTATCCGTATAAAGAACAACATGTACAACGAAAAATAACGAACAACAGGAAATTCATTAATTGAGCCTAATATAATAGTATAGTTTTATGAATATGGGGATTGGGGGCTAGAATTCTTGTATTGCAGAGTAACATAATCCGTAAATCGCATCGTTTGTTACAGGTAATGCTTTTTTTTAACTATGTCAAAATTTTATCAAAAATGTACTAGTAGCTCGTGCAGTGCATGCTTGCTCGTTTTAGCGCGCAGGTAAATCGAAAACAATGCTATATGTATTATTATAATATATTTAAGCAAACATCAGATTGCTTACGCTAAATGAAAGCCTCATTTGACTCATTAAATGGGCATAGAGGCCGAGGGTGATGTCGCCATACGGCTAATTTACAACCAAATTTGCAAGACAGCAGATCATAAGGCAACAGTCATGTCGAAATTTTACTTTCCGTAGTTAAGATTATCACAAAATTTGCCAAAGGCAAAAGTAGCAACTTTTCGGTACAAATAGGCCCTGGTCGGTAACTCTGAATATCTTTTGCTGATGAAGGAGGCAGGCTGCGGAGCGAACGGCGGCCATTATCGTTGAACAAACGACCAGCCACTTATTGCGAATAACGTTCGGAACGGCGCTGAAAAGTGCCCTTTCACGAACCCGTTACTTACGCGGAATGTTTGCGGGGAACCGACAGTGTTGCAACTTGGGTGCTAAACTTGGCAACTTGTGAAGCAATCTCAAGACCAAAATTACCACCTGGAGTCTTAAAAAAAGAGGAGGCATTTTGTATTATTTTGTTCTCGATTACGATGTCTTGAATGTCTTGATCTATATATTTGCATGTTTTTATTTTGTTGATTGAACCTATTAAGTAAATATAGTTGACCTGGAGAAATCGACTGACTTGTGCAAATGCTATATTACACACATAGTTATTGGTTTAGATGAATTACAATTGTTTTTTTTTTAAGTAACTATTAATTGTTGGCGTACAAAAATGCTCCTCACACATTTTACCAACTTTGGAAAATTCGTCTTGCTATTTTTGTAATTGTGAGTAAGCAACACTGAAATCTGGGCCTCTATTAGGCCCTTGTGTGTCACCAGGAAGTTTTATCTTGCTTTTATGTTGCGGAAATTCTCTAAACATGGACCTCTTCATGCCTACATTTTACTAAATTAAATAGGTACACATTACAGATCCACTCCACCACCACCACCAGAGACACTCCAGCCTTAAATAAACTCTGTATCTTAAGTATGTATAAGAAAGAATACTACCTATAGTCCCCCCAGACCATTAATATTGTCTGAAAATAAAAATAATTACATGGTGGTCAAAACATCAGTAGATCTTACAGTCCTGTAATCATTGGCCTCCTTATTTAATCCCTACCAAAGCGATACCATGCATGCATGTAAAGTAAAATAAATATAAATAACATAAACCAGTTTCAAGGAAGTTTTAGAAGAAACTAAGTAGGTAACTGTGTTTTTTATGTCATCTAAAAGGAGTTAAGACTGAAAACGTGGCTACCGGAGACTATTGACATCGGGGAGGGTTATTGTTTTAGCATTGTACGTGTAGGTACTTGTGTAAGTAGAACATTCCACTGAAAGTGTTGGTGCTAGTTACTTCAATATAAGGGTTTATATGCCAACTAGGCTAACGTTAGAAGGGCCAAAGCCATAAAAATGTATGGGTATCCATTTTAATAATAGGTACGGGTAATATAAGCTAAATTTATAACTTTATAAAAGGAAAATATTTTTCACCACACCAACTGGTAAAGGCTCTCTTGATTGTTTAAAACGGATAGCAAAGTTGCATTTTATTCACATGTGAGGCAAAGTAATCAAATGTAAATATTGAGTTGTTTTCTTATGTTTGCTGGTTGATTTGAATATTAAATGATGATTTTGAATGATAAATATTTAATAACATTCATTTGGATTTGATTTGTTTTGTTTTTGTTTGATATCTTACAGTTAATATTTTCTTCGGATTGGTGTGGTGAAAAATGTTGTGTTTCATTCGGCGGCAAATTTTGTTTAACCCTCGTGCTTTGAAACCCTCGCAACGCTCAAGATTCCATTTTTCGAACCACTCGCTACGCTCGTGGTTCAATTTTAGAATCTTAAGCTTGTTCGTGTATCAATATTAGCACGAGCGGTTAAACAACAACTTTACCCACTTGTAAAACAAATAACTATTTATTAGTTAACTATGGAAGCAAAAAAACTTGCAAACTTTTTTTTACTTTGGCTTGAGAACAATAGAATATTAGGTACATGACATCTATTTTACATTTCAAAGGTTGACATTAGCAGATCAACCTTGTCTCCCGACCCCTCGTGAGTCGCGACCCCGCGGTGCGCGACAAAAAGCCGCCCGCGACCTAATGTAGATTAATGGCACCCGAAATATTCTCTTTAATGACATTATGGCATCCCTCCGTGAGTTCTGGAGGTACAGCCACCTGCAATATCTGCCTCCACGCAGCGGCCAAAAATATATGATATGACACGCTTTAATTCTTCCATTAACTAAGATCACTCTGTACTGTCCACACTAGTGGTTCTCGTGGTTCTAATTTATTATCTGCAAGTACGAGTATTACATTGCATGTATTGTATTGTTACAAATGTGTATGTAAATTTCACAGTAAACATAGAAAACTTTCATTTTGGAAATGGAAAATTTCAATTGCCAAACAAGAAGGTTCCGAAATTTTACCTTGTGGAGTTTTGCAATTTTGGACAGTTTCCGAAGGTACATTATACTCCTGAAATTGAGCTGCAGTGACATCTAGTCACTGCAGCATCATGTATCGTGATGATGATAGAGTCAGACCGAGAAAAGTCTGCAGCGATTTTGATGGCCCACGCAGTGCAAGTGTCATTTTAAACGTCAAACTTCTATAAATTTATGACGTGTAAATAACACTTGCACTGCGTGGGCTATCAAAATGGCTGCAGACTTTTCTTGGTTTAACTCTATAAATCTCAATGCATTCCTCTCACTCCAATAACACATATATGCGAACGAGAGCGAGACGCGCTGATATTGATAGTATCGTGTTAATTGTAAAAAGCTCAATATTCACGTGTACGTCCAGGCTTTACCTAATGAGCGCGTGGGGTGGGGCACGACTCATAAATGAATTATGAAGAATGATGCTCCATTACATGTGGTACCATGCGCCTCACTAATAGGGGTAATATTCAACGTGGTTATTTTTTTTTAGGGTTCCGTACCCAAAGGGTAAAAACGGGACCCTATTACTAAGACTCCGCTGTCCGTCCGTCGGTCCGTCCGTCCGTCTGTCACCAGGCTGTATCTTACGAACCGTGATAGCTAGACAGTTGAAATTTTCACAGATGATGTATTTCTGTTGCCGCTATAACAACAAATACTAAAAACAGAATAAAATAAAGATTTAAGTGGGGCTCCCATACAACAAACGTGATTTTTGACCGAAGTTAAGCAACGTCGGGCGGGGTCAGTACTTGGACGGGTGACCGTTTTTTTGCTTGTTTTGCTGTATTTTTTGTTGATGGTGCAGAATCCTCCGTGTGCGAGTCCGACTCGCACTTGGCCGGTTTTTAATCCTGTAATCTAGATGAATGACAAATTAGGAAAAAAAATGAAGAGAACCATTTTAACCGTGTTCTTGCAAATAAATAAAATATGATTATGATTTACGATTAAAAACTGTAAGTAGGTAGTATAGGTATAGGTAGGTAGGTGGTAGGTAGGTTTGAAGCGCTGGTGGCCTAGCGGTAAGAGCGTGCGACTTCCAATCCGAAGGTCGCGAGTTCGAACGTTCGAACCCCGGCTCGTACCAATGAGTTTTTCGGAACTTATGTACGAAATATCATTTGATATTTGCCAGTCGCTTTTCGGTGAAGGAAAACATCGTGAGGAAACCGGACTAATCCCAATACAGGCCTAGTTTACCCTCTGGGTTGGAAGGTCAGATGGCAGTCACTTTCGTAAAAACTAGTGCCCATGCACGCCAATTACTGGGATTACTTGCCAAGCGGACCCCAGGCTCCCATGAGCCGTGGCAAAATGCCGGGACAACGCGAGGAAGATGATGAGGTAGTATAGGTATTATAACACAAAATTACGGTTTTTCAAAGGATGACTCACGTTAAACCGGGCCGTGTCCGGGCCGGAGCTTATAATTATACGGCGCTTCGTTGTCTATGTAAGGCATCACGTGATCACCTATCATCTGCAATAGGACAGTAAGCGCCGGAAGCTCCGGCCCGGACGCGGCCCGGACGCGGCCCGGTCGGCCCGATCGAACGTGAGTCATCCTTTAAAACACCTTCGCTTTTGTAAATTCGTTAAAAAAGTAGAATCCGTACCAAACTGTATACCTACCAAACGATGCAGCAATGTAAGCGTGAAGAGGTAACAGATAGACAGACAAAGTTACTTTCGCAATTATAATATCAGTAGAAACACGTCTTGCTTGCATAACTATCTACAGAAATACCTAATCATCATTCATCGCCCATTCTCATGGTTTTGCCTATACACAATTTGGCAACAAATGAAATTATAATATCATAATTTACCCCTTGAAACAATTTCTAAACCCTACTAAGTATGTACCTATTCACAAAGTTTGAAAAAGCTGCGACTTCCGGAGTTGAGTGAAAGTCGATAATACGAGCCACGGCGTGCGTGCGCCAGGACTCGAACCTGCGACCTTCGCAACTGGGCCAAAGAGAAAGTTGGCAAAAACAAACTTGCGCCGTTTGCCGCATTCTTCTTTTATTTTTCTTTTAATTTGCTGATATAGATTTCATTTATCATTACAACAGTTCGTTTCTGCAATAAAAAGTACAGTTAATAATAAAAATAATATCCATTAGTAATTATATTACATCATACTTGCCAATACATGTTGTTGTTATGTGTTTTTTCAACAATTCAAGTTAGGTATTTGAGTTTTGTATGTTGTAAATTCTATTAATGTTAAAATGAGTTTAAGTTTAAATTGTATTAATGTTAGCTTCTGAGCAACATAACTGTTATTATTCATTAGTGGAAACTGTGTGGCTTGTGAATGTGTTATAGTCTGATTTACTATATGTGTTGTTTTTGCCTGTTTGTTTCCCAAAGGTTTAAATAAATAAATTATTAGTTACGTTACCTAGTGCTGGACTGTCACTGGGAACATTCCCGGTAACATATAATACCCTGTTTTAGGAAATTATTAACTACTTAATAACTTACGCTACGCTACTTACTTAACTACTTAATACTTTATGGATCGATGGAGCATCAGAAATTATGTACGATACTGTAAAAAACCGAAAATCACAAAAAATGGACTTACAGTGTTATGCCTCTCAGGTACGGATATTAGGTACAGTGTTACAGTACAGAGTCGCGCTGCTGAAGCCAGGAAAACCCCCAGATAACGCCAAAAGTTACCGCCCTATCTCTTTGCTGTGCCATAGTATACATACAAGCTGTTTGAGCGCCTGCTGCTAAATCGACTGACACACGTTGTGGAGCCTCAGCTTATACCAGAGCAAGCGGGATTTCGAGCTGGAAAGTCATGCACAAGCCAGACACGGATGCTGACGCAGCACATCGAGGATGGGTTTGAACTCGGCATGGTCACTGGTGTCGCGTTTGTTGATCTATTAGCGGCTTATGACACTGTCACCATCAGGATCCTACTACACAAAGTTGACATCACGCGGGACAGGAGCTTTGTCAGGATTCTCAGTGTCCCTTTCTTTTCTTTCGGGCAACGACGAAGTGACAATTGAATGAATGTTGCTATTGTTGCGACAGCTAAACAAGGCATGCCACTTTTTTATTAATATAAATGTCATATACTTGGTCAACCAGATCTTGACAGTAGAAAAAGGCGGAAAATTTGAAAAATGTAGGCGCGAAGTGATATCGTCCCATAGAAAATTTGAATTTCGCGCCTTTTTTTACTGACAAGATTTGGTTGATCAGCTATAATTACAAATTCGCCGTGCCAGTTTATTAACTCAGTTAATGATACGGTTTTAACACCCCCTGGCACTGACTAAAATAACCGACTTGGTTTCACATCACATCTCAAAACTTTTTTGTAGTAGACGAATTGCGTTGCGAGACTTGCATCTTTTTACATGTAATGTTTTTGATGGGATCTCATCTCTTTTTGTTGGTAGTCCTTCTTTTCGGGTACTACTTCTTGTACGTCAGCTAACACTTTTCTCAAAACTCATACCCATCCCACATTATACTCGTACTCATACCTATACAATACTCATGGCCATACCAAACTATACTTGTACCCTCTTATCCAATACTCATACCCAAGTACCCATCCCACAACTCCCACACCATACCCGCACGTATACCTATGCCATATTCATATTCTTACCATACTCATAGCCATACCATACACATATAATAACTATACACATCTTCATACTCACATCGTACATCACAGCTATCTTTACACCCACTTTTGTAACTGGAACTGCAACAGTAACTAACTTTGTAATGGCATATATATGGGACTACAAACTTACTTATGCAGTTCTTAAATCTTTAAACGTGACTTATATTGCAATATTTTTAGATTTTCTATGGCTTGATAAGTTGAAAACTACTTATGTTTGCTAGAAGTACCTGAGAATTGTGATGATCGTGAGTGAGCGAGCGAGCGAGTGAGTGTGTCGGTGTCGAAACTAAGGAACTTTGACGTACAATATTTTTTAAACTACAAGTTCAAATTTAATGTTTTTAAGAATATATATTAAGCATTGTAAGCCCTATATGTCACTTAAAATTCAGGGTTCTAGCTTTAGCCAGCACAAAATTACAGGACGTCGAAAATGGCCTGAATCGCTTCGAGAAAAGGATGGTACGGCCGTGCCTCTTTGTTTTGCTCGATTTGGCGGGGGCACTGGTGCCCCCAGATGACTATGGTTTTACCATAATAATAATTAACGTCGGTAAATCAATTCCATATTTATGTTGGTAATGTTTCTGAAAATAATCCCTAATTTCTTTCCATTCCCCCAAAATTGTCTAAATCTACACAATTCGGAGCTTGATTCTATGTTACTGTCGTGTTTTCCCAAACGCCGGAGTGTCAGCATTCTTATGGCGCAATACGACGTCAAGTATAAATTTAATGTTTATTAAGAGAAATTGTTAGACATTTCATTTTCATTCATTCATTATTTTTCTCAGAAGTTAATTTACTTATGGGGATGATTCCCGCGACACATCACTGTCGCCGACGGCGCCGCGGGGGCGCCCGCGGGGTGTGCGGGGCGGGGAGGGGGGTGTCCCTTCAGACGCAAAACTCTTCAACTGTCCCTCAACTTCATTCAGTAATCGTTCAATCGGTAGTCGACATGAAAAACTACAACTCTCCGCTAAGTGAGTTAGTGAGTTTTTGCTCATTTTCAGTGAAACTTAAAAGGTAATAAAAGTTATAAGCAGAGCTCGGCGGGGATGAGCTATTTTCCTTATAATATGACGTAAGACTTGTCAAATTATAAGGTAAATAGCTCACCCCCGCCGAGCTCTGCTTATAAGGGCCTTTTATGTGTCTACTGGTGAGATATGGTATGTACGTTACATTTCAAATACGAAACGTCAATTTACGTACAGTATATCATAGCTCATGAGCCATGAATCATGATGTTAATTTTAATTTACAAATATCTTGAGTGTTTGTGCACTAAATACCTAGATATAAATAAACAACTGTATAACAGGGGCTGAGTTCACACGACAGAATGTCGACATCAAAAATACAATGTCCAAAAGTTGGTCCTGAACTATAATAATATTATGTATCTAATCAATTTCGGAAGTCAACATGAAAAACTAGAACTAGCTAACCTAACCATTTGGCAACGGGCACTGTACAAGCAAAGTTTTGGCCATTAGAAACTTCTACTTACTATTTCGTGACCTAAGTTTACTGTTCTAGGTTGTACTTACTACGAAAGAATGTTTAAGTACCTAAAGTGGGTACTTAAAGCTGTATAGCTATTCAACAATTCAGTACTTATGTAATTGCCAAATCAAGGAACCACAAGACCTACGTGTCGGATGCCCTAATAAACAAGCTTTCTGGAGCCCGCGGTTCAGATTCAACATTCAACACTTCTTACGATTTTCATCTTATTTTCATACGACCTTGAAGATCGCTCACGCTGAGTGGTGTATGCGAAATGAAGTGAAAGTAGTTTAAGTTGTGCGTGCACGACAATCCCCTTAAACCTTGGTTGTGCTGTATAATAGAACAGAAAAATCGTTCTGGGAAAAAAATGCAAAAAGATTACTAAAAATTCGGTCAGGACAGGACCCTTATTATCATACACACAAGAAGTTAATCTACACGTGCCCTCTTCAATAAGTTATAGGTCAGAGCGCACAGGCTAGCCAACCTGCCTGGCCGCGTAGCCAATGCCAATCGTTAACTCTCCGTAGGGTATCGTAGTCATCTCTCTCTATCACTCTTCTATATTAGTTGCACGATTGCACGTTGGCCACGCACTCTGGTCGCCGTCCTGGCTGGCTCCCCGCGGCAGGGACTCCCACGAATATCTTTAAGCAGGTCCCGGGAGTGGGTCGGGGCTTATTTGCTAATGCGTTATTTTCTCGTATCCTATCTTGTCACACAGATGTTATATAAATATATTCAACTAGAAGCAGCACATTTTGTTTTCGCGTGACGTTTTACATTTTTATGCCATGCAGCATACACCCAGTGGCGTAACTAGAGGGAGGCTGGGGGGGGTACGTGCCCCGGGCGCCGTCCAAGGGGGGGGCGCCAAAATGGGCAAAAGACCTCCCATAGAAAATTGACCAGCCAAAATGTAGGAAACAGTCAAATTTTTTTTCGCGACTTAGGGGTTGGTCTCATAGTAAAAATTGCTCAGTATAATCGCAAGACCTCCCTGGTAACGGAAATGCAATTATTTTTTAGCCACCCTGTAATACACGGTGGTCCAAACCTTGACATCCAAAAATTTTTTTTAGAATCCTCGTCGTTGGTTATCTGAATATACCCCATGTATGTTAGCCGATTTTTCGTAGTTTTCGAGTTTAACTCTTGTTAAGAAATTCCGGGGTGAAGCTTTGCGTTACTTTTATGCCTTCTAATAATTGTTCGTGGTATTTGCACTGATAACATGAAATAGCGATGGGGAAGTGACCCCATAAAATAATAGTAGAAATAACAAAAGAGGATTTTTGTAATGAATTACTTATTTCCACCTCAGTTCCTTTGACCGGCGACTCTGACAAATTATCTATAATACCTTTAAACGAGCAATTCTTGTTTATATATATAGTAAGTAGTTTTTTTTTAATACGTCATAAATCCCCTAAATACGGAACCCTTCATGGGCGAGTCCGACTCGCACTTGGCCGCTTTTTTCATATTTTTGCTCATATCTCGAATATCTGTACGAATAGCATTATAATTACTTCGGACAAAAGTTTTTAGCATAAAATTTCCTACAAATTTAGTTATGTTTATTTTTACTCTGCGATCAATAGGTACTTTAGGAGCTACAGGCTGTTAAAGTTAAATAAGAGATAAAAAGCGGCCAAGTGCGAGTCGGACTCGCCCATGAAGGGTTCCGTATTTAGGCGATTTATGACGTATTCAAAAAAAAACTACTTACTAGATCTCGTTCAAACCAATTTTCGGTGGAAGTTTACATGGTAATGTACATCATATATTTTTTTTAGTTTTATCATTCTGTTATTTTAGAAGTTACAGGGGGGGGGGGGACACACATTTTACCACTTTGGAAGTGTCTCTCGCGCAAACTATTCAGTTTAGAAAAAAATTATATTAGAAACCTCAATATCATTTTTGAAGACCTATCCATAGATACCCCACACGTATGGGTTTGATGAAAAAAAAAATTTTGAGTTTCAGTTCTAAGTATGGGGAACCCCAAAAATTTATTGTTTTTTTTCTATTTTTGTGTGAAAATCTTAATGCGGTTCACAGAATACATCTACTTGAAGAATTTATGAATGATGTTGCTTGACATGTGTTATTTAGTTTAGCCTTGGTTTAGATATACGTTTGACATGTTTTAATAAATAAGAGAATAATAATGTAAATAAATAAATGTGATGTAATAAAATAAGGCGCATGTCAACTTAGTTATAAATATATGACTTTGTATTTTTTTGTGGAATTATTTTAATACTCTTACAATTGAATTTTATAATATGAATGTTTCGATTAATTTAAACGTCACATCTACCAGGCTATTAAAATTTAATGTTTTGCGAAACCGTATCTTTTCTGGGCTATTGTAAAAAATATTGCAACATCTAGGTCATTCCATGGTCTGTGTATCTTTCTGATACCGCGCCCCTTGTTTATCGTAACATTCATGAGCACCAAAGCCAACAAGAACAGCACATTTTTTTACGAATTATTACTGTAATATAAGGCCAGAAGTCGACTAATTGCCCCAGACACAATTTCCTTTTGTTTCCGCGGAAATAATTTGTCGTTTTGATTACTTACTCATTTTTACAAAGTCTTTCAATTAAGGTCAAGTGTTACACTTGGTTATTAGATTCTCGTTTAATTGTTCCCCGTTTTTATTAGCTGTTTTATTCTTTCGTATTGTGCTGTATTTTTTATAGTAAATACAATTGTTTCGGCACGGCCAAAAGGTTCAGCAGTTTTTTGCCGAAACCGAACGTTCGGCCGAAACTTGATTTGTATACTGAAACCTACCGAAACCGAAACCCCTGGTCGGACACTAATTGTAAGTCAACACTCTAAAAAACGAAGACCAACTAAGAGCAGTTTTCTCTTAGTTGACGTTAAGTTAATTATAACAATAACGATCTTATATAAATCAAAGAAAGCTGATTACTTAAAACAATAAGTGTATCTGTGATTGAACTAATAAAGTAGGTATGTTATTAATCCTAAAAATTGTATACTTTGCATCTATCATTAACTTGTTGGCATAATTATGTAACGTAGGTTGATTCAATCCTTAACAAATTAATTAAAACAGATAAATATGTTAATAGTTATGAACATTTTAATAGTTTATGTGATTATTTTGTCTTTGTTGATTTACATAAGACTTGGTATTTTAATCAACTAAATATATAATATTTAGAACAACGAAAATAAAACATTCAATCCCATTATGATCAAGTTATTGTATTAATTACGAAACTAATATTCCATTCTATTAAGAATTATTTGTTAAATCGATTTTATTCATAATTAAATTAAATAATCAGGTAATCCGTTCAATCAAGATAAGTAGGGGGGCGCCGGTGCACCCGCGTTCCTCCCCGCCCGCGCCCCTGCGGCGTCTGAGACCGTGCGATGCGAGCGGGGACTAGCTAGTCTCAGCCTCAACGTTCAGCATTCAACTACTTAGTCATTCAAGTACGCGTCAACGAAATAAACTTGTGCATTTATTTCACGGCAAGCCTGGAACAGTAAACGTGTTACCTTTGCTTTGTGTACCTAATGTATAATAGTGTATGTGCAACATGGAGGAAGTGCTAATCTAACCTAACCCCTTAACTGATAGCAGTTCAAATGCGTTACGCATACCACCCGGCGCGGGGACGGGCCGGGATGGTTATGTGGGAATCCCTGTTGTGGGCTAATGAGACCCCAGGTCCACCCAGTAAAACCCCTCTGTTGGCCGCCTCAAGGCTTTAAGGCGAGGCACGGGAAACGATCGGGACCATGCTTCCGAAACCCCGCCAGCGGCTGTCCGAACTGGGGACTCGACTTCGGAGGAACTGTTTCCCTTTACTTCTCTAAGAGTGTTAAATGTTAATTATAATATATATGTAAAGTATGTAAAAGAAAGTTCGATTTTTAAATGTAAAACGTTTAGTTGTCTAAATGTTTAGATGAATAAATAACATCTTATTATATATATATTTTTTGTTTTATTCATTTACCCCCTTTTCATAAAACTTTACTTTGTTAAATTTGAATCTCAATTGTTTAATCAGTTCAACTATGAAGCTTGTCTAGTACAATATACCATTCTTCTTCATTTGTACTATGACTTTTTGTCTCATTTACTAAGACATTTCTTTCAGATCTCTACTTTTTATGCGCACCGTGCTGAATAATGCTGATCCTCGTACTCATATTATACTCAAGGTCTTAAATACTAAGATATACATTTATTTCAGATCTTTTTGAGGATCGGCCTAGACCGGTTTCACGAGCACGCCTCCTCCCGTGTTTGTAAAGCTAAACCGGTCTAGGTCGATCGCCAAAAAGATCTGAAATAAATGTACATCTTAGCATTTAAGGCCTTGAGTATAATATGAGTACGAGGATCAGCATTATTTAGCACGGTGCGCATAAAAATTAGAGATCTGAAAGAAATGTCTTAGTAAATGAGACAAAGAGTCATAGTACAATTGAAGAAGATTGGTATATTGTACTAGACAAGCTTCATAGTTGAACTGATTAAACAATTGAGATTCAAATTTAACAATTTCTTAGTTCAGGCTAATAAGATGCATAAGTCGATGCAATCATGTTCTTAGTTGAACTTATTAGGGTCAAATAGTTGATACAGTAATTCTTCATGTTAACATTGATTTACATCTTAGTTGAAATGATTAAACAATTCAGATTCAAATTTAACAATATCTTAGTTCAGGCTAATAAGGTGCATTAGTCGATGTAATCATGTTCTTAGTTGAACTTATTTGGGTCAAATAGTTAATACAGTAATTCTTCATGTTAATATTGACCTACATCTTAGTTAAACTGACTTGTTTGTATTAGTTGGTACGGTAACTTATCATGATAATAATTATTAAGCCCTTAGTTGATCTTGCTAGGATCAATTAGTTAGCATAATTATTTTTCGTGTAAATATTGAACAAGATCTTAATTGGTTCAGTTACATAGATATAGTAATAGCAATCAGAATTACCTTATTTGATGTGTCTAAGTTCTTGTTAGGCTCGTATGGAATCAAGATGCTTGATTACGACTATCAAGATATTGATAGGGCCAACCAAATTTTTTTTAGAGTGAAGCGTGAACCGTCATCAGACTAAAAGTCGGCTTCCTAGCAGTACCTAGTTTTTAAACAACAAGATGCAACGCTTTTTGTGGTTGTAATGTGGTAAAGGTCACATAGGATAGTCTATTGCATGAAGAACTCATCTCAAAATTGTATTGATTTAAATAGTTACTTCATTAAAGAGTGCAGAATACCCAACTTTTCAACTAGCTGAATCTAGTCAGGGTTGACGTCAGGATTCACCCTGACTTGTCAGGTTTGCGGGGTGACTTGGCGTTATTAGGGAGTGTTATTAGGGACTTTAATAGTAACGTCAACTAACCTCTAGAAGTTAGCTAGAAGTTTGGACGGGGCAGAGCAAAAGGAAGATTATTCTGTAGCTACAGCATATGTTGGTAAATTGTGAAGCTGGAATGGCTTTGTAATAAGGGATTTATTTTGGGTGAAACGACTGTCCAGATATTTAGGGTAACGTACTTTTGTCAAGATATTATTTTTTTTTATATGTCAACCCTATACCTAGTTATTCCATTAGACTTGCACACATTACGACTAGTAAGTATAATATTTATAACTTTCGCGTTTTGAACACATATTAACTCAAATTTAAACACATATAACATTTTTTTTTCACATATTCACAATAGACCCGTCTTTAAATGTGAGTTAATATGTAGTAAGTAAGTAATCATGAATGGAAGTATCCCAAACGGCCTTGTTGATGTCGCCTGCACGAAAACACGGAACTAGGTCAATGTGCCGTGGGGCGCGGCGCGGGTTCGACTCCCGGACCCGTTTCCTCCAATGAACCGTTATTGCTTATGGTAACACTGGAGCAGCGAGTTTGTCCCTTACCTTACTTTCTTAATGTTTCAATATACTCAAAAAAACTCGAGCCTCCGAATACAGACAGACTCCGTCAATAATTATGGGCCCGATTTAGACATCGCCAAGATACGATAACGATAATTATGTTTATGTCTAACCTGTCAAATTTTATATTTGCGCGATTCTAACGATTTCCACAAGATATGGCTTAGTAATCCAATTCACATCTAATAGATATCTAACTCTATCTAACGAAAAAGTGACATTGGTTGCTCGAATTGCGCTGCAAAAGAGAACTAGTTGAAATCTAAACTATAACGTATCCAGAATGGATCTAGTATGTGTCATCTCTTGTGAATATCTTGAAGTTCGAATACGGCAGTATGTCGATGTCTGTATAAGTATTTAGTATATTTCTTCTGTGAAAACTGATTATTTTTTATCGCCAATAAGGGTGCCTATAACGCCCACAATATTTATAATCCAAAGGCACAATAATACACTTTGATTCCACTATAATCAATATATAGCCCTTGATTAAGTACATAAATAATTTTATGGTTCTTTTATAATAGCGGCATTGATAAAAAATAAAGATACGTTTCTATTGATAATGATCCGTACACAGTTTAAGGAGCCTCTTATATTCAGCACGATAGGGTTTAATATCGCATATCTCGGAAGTCTTTGCTTAAATATGTATGTCACCTTTCACTTATGACGAAAGATGGCGATAGTGAATACGATGCAAAGTGTTCGTTTAATTCGAGCACTAACTCAGCCGGCTCGTTGGTCTAGGGGTATGATTTTCGCTTAGGGTGCGAGAGGTCCCGGGTTCAAATCCCGGACGAGCCCAAAAATACATTTTTGTTTTATTAAGTTGTTGTTGTTTTATTAAAGACTAGCGACACACCCCGGCTTTGCACGGGTTAACGAATGAATCACTCTATCTATTAAAAAGCGCCCAAGTGCGAGTCGGACTCGCCCATGAAGGGTTCCGTATTTAGGCGATTTATGACGTATAAAAAAAAACTACTTACTAGATCTCGTTCAAACCAATTTTCGGTGGAAGTTTACATGATAATGTACATCATATATTTTTTTTAGTTTTATCATTCTCTTATTTTAGAAGTTACGGGGGGGGGGGAAGACACACACATTTTACCACTTTGGAAGTGTCTCTCGCGCAAACTATTCAGTTTAGAAAAAAATGATATTAGAAACCTCAATATCATTTTTGAAGACCTATCCATAGATACCCCACACGTATGGGTTTGATGAAAAAAGTGAGTTTCAGTTCGAAGTATGGGGAACCCCAAAAATTTATTGTTTTTTTTCTATTTTTGTGTGAAAATCTTAATGCGGTTCACAGAATACATCTACTTACCAAGTTTCAACAGTATAGTTCTTATAGTTTCGGAGAAAAGTGGCTGTGACATACGGACGGACAGACAGACGGACAGACAGACAGACAGACAGACAGACAGACAGACAGACATGACGAATCTATAAGGGTACCGTTTTTTGCCATTTGGCTACGGAACCCTAAAAAACCGCATCAAAATCCGTTGCGTAGTTTTAAAGATCTAAGCATACAGACAGACAGACAGGGAAGCGACTTTGTTTTATACTAGGTATGTAGTTATGCTCCAAATTATTTTGAACCTGCATACAATTATTATTTAGAAGAACAAGGATATTAAACAGTATATACAGTATAATCGTACATCATATACCAGAGGAGCGTAACGTTCATAAATATCTGAACACAGCTAACAGAGCGCTGGCGGTTTGGGTGGACTGCATGGTTGCTAGCCTGTAGGTTTGGACACCGGCCAGTATAAGGCAGACGTCCGATTGCTCATCACCGTTCCAGTATCTAAAACGAGTAACAATTCAATATCCAAAATACATTGCGTTACCTCGCTCTTCTGGAATAATAAACAACACCTAGTAATTAGGTAGTTGATAAACTTACTTAACTTACCTACTTACTTACTAGGGTGACGCAACAACCGAAAGTGAGTACTGGCTTCCGACACCAGATCACGCCATGCCTATCGGCCATGGCGACTGGCGAGAGTTGACAAAAGATATCAAAAATGTATTATGAAAGCTTACACCACAAGGCTCCGGTATGTTTAGGTAAAATCATTCGGGATATTCAAGCTCAGCCTGTGTAGGTATATCTGCCCGGCGAAACCCCTCGTTGGTGCTCGGCCCGAGTGTTGTCACGAGGCTGGTGATATTGCTACTAATTGGCTGCACTCGCTCGTGGCAGTCGTGGCTCTAGTATCCAGAGACAGTTAAATAATACAGATAGTTCACATTCAAGCTACATGAGGCGGGCCATCGTGCAAATATGTAAGGTCCATCGATGGGCAGTTAATCAAGTATTGCTGCTAGTACCTACTAGTCTAGCCTCTGTAATCGTGACCCTTTTACGGGAACATGTAATTCTGAAATTCTGTGCACTCTCCAAATAAGCGGGTGCGATGAATCTATCGTGATCGTGATCACTGCACAATACGGAATCAGCTGATTCAGCTTCAGAAGTTCCTGGTCCGATCCTGTTTGCGATTAGTTGCCGAAGCCGCGACCGAATGATAATTGCCAAGAAAACTCGCTCGGTTTCAAGTGAGTGAAATCGTTGTCGTATAAATAGTTTGAAAATATGTCTCACGAAAGTTTAATATCGATTAAAACTCGCCATGTAACCATCAGGAATTAAACTACAGTCATATTACTCGTAGTACCTAGTCGATTTTAATGGTCTCTAATACAAAACAGTGATACGATATCATGCCAATTTCCTCATGTTTAAGCGACACGCATACATTCACAACTCGAGAGCTGTGAATGTCCCAACATGATTAGTGAAGTACCTATGTGTGCGTGTAAAATTGGTTAACTAACAAAATATTTCATCCTATAAATTGTAAATACAATCAAAGATGATCAACTCTGACCAACATGGCCAACTCGACCCCACATCCTTGGATTGCCGGTCCAAGCATCTCGCATAGCATCGGTGGTCGCATTGGACCGCCGGCAATCCAAGGATGTGGGTTCGAGTCCCACGTTGGCCAGAGTTAATCATCTTTGATATTTTCATTGTGATTGACATCTGTATTTACAATTTATAGATTGTAATAACGTGGTACGTCCCATAATAATAAGTTTTACGCAAAAATTTCATTTCTGGTACAAGCTTTTATCGCTGACTGTACTTTTCTTACGACAGACAACTAATACCTACTCATCGAGACAATTCTAAAAACCCCTAACACAATTAGGTTGCGTTGTTTCATCTCAGAGTTCCTATGGCCAATTGGCCACCTCCTGTCTCCATCATCAGATCAGCTCGATGGTACCATAATATTGCATTGTCACCCGACTTACATTATATGTGTATGCAAATTTTCAGCTTCATTGGAAGTCAAATTTAACTTGCAAGATTTGACCCGTACAAACATACATATACATACATAGGTACATGCAAGTTAAATAATAATTAGCCCCTAAGGGGGTGAAAAGGGGGGGTGGAATTTTGTATGAGAAATCGATAATCGCGGAACCGATTTCGTTGAAATTTGGTATGTAGATAGTTATTGTTATGGGGAAGGATATAAAATAGTTTCAATCCCAAAATCACCCCGTAAGGGTGAAAAGGGGTGGAAAAAGGCGTGCGGGGAAAAAAGGGGTTGAAGTTTGTATGGGGAATCAGTAAAAAGCAGATTGTATATAAAAGATGCCCCCCAAGTACGTATTTCAGGATTTTTAATAGTAAATCACCCGCAACCCTTTAAATCAGAAGATTGTCATAAGCAACTTACAAAAAGATGTGAAATGGAATCCCACCAAAAACATTTTCATGTAAAATGTTGCCAAGACGAAACCATAAGGCTCGCACTGAAAAAAAGTAGAGCCAAGCTTCTAACTCTACAGGCCCTACCTTCACAGACTCTACACCTTAGTCAAAATATGTGGCTTGGCCGATTCATTATTACAAGAACTATTTTATAATAAAAAATAATAAATAGTGAATACATATTTCACCTTACGCCCATGTGACGAAGCGGTCAAGCCACATATTTTGACTAAGGTGTAGAGTCTGTGAAGGTAGGGCCTGTAGAGTTAGAAGCTTGGCTCTACAAGATATCTGATAACTTTTTGTCAGTGCGAGCCTTATGGTTTCGTCTTGGCAACATTTTACATGAAAATGTTTTTGGTGGGATGTAATAGTCAGTAATCAGTATAAAATCTCTACCCTGTTTTTATTGCACTTAATAGTTACCTTACCATAAAACCCGCAGCGTGCTCGCAACAGCGACAAATAGTAGTCATTAGTTACAATATAATGGTGATCATTAGTTATTAGTATTACTTATTAGTGTTGTTGTCGGCCGAGTAACCTGCCGCGCCTCGTTAACTCTGTATCTTCATCTCAGAGAAAAACATTATGTTATACTTTTATTAGAATTAGACGAAGGTATTCAGAAATTACCCATACTATGTATACACATATCATATCCGACACAGGAGCAGCCGATGCAACGGAGCCACGCCGTTTTTTCGACTAAATAGCTAGTGTTTAGTTTTAAGTTTATAAAATACATATGTATGTTAGTCTGTAAGGTATTTGTAATATAGGCATTGTTGCCTGAATTAAATTTCTAAATAAATAAAAATAAATAAATAACTAAACACATCTTTATTCATACTCACATCGTACATCGTAGTGTACCTTTACTTTACCTACTATTTGTAGGAACTGCAACAGTAACTTTGTAATAGCATATATTTATATGGGATTACAAACTTACTTATGCAGTTCTTAGATCTTTAAAACGTGACTGATATTGCAATATTTCTAGGTTTTTCTATGGTTTGATAAGCTGAAAACTACTTATGTTTCAAATTTGAAGCTTGTGGGTATACTAGAAGTGCCTTAGAATTATGATGATCGTAGGTGAGTGAATGAGTGTGTCAGTGTCGAAACTAAGGAACTTTGACGTACAATAATTCTTAAACTACAAGTTCCGATTTAATGTTTTTAAGAATATATTTAAAACATGTTAAGCCCTATATGTCACTGAAAATTCAGGGTTCTAGCTTCAGCCAGCACAAAATTACAGGACGTCGAAAATGGCCTATATCGCTTCGAGAAAAGGATGGTACTGTTGGAATTAGGTAGGATTCACAACACAATACGTTTTTTATTATAACGGTTATGGGCCCAGTTTAAAGATGGATAAAGAATTAATAACGGGCATTGGCATGCTGCAGAAATTCAGTGCGGAAAACTACCTACAATGGAAGTTCCAATTAAAGTGCGCTTTAAAAGCGAAAGGTCTAGGGAAGTTTATAGAAAGTGAAGCAAGTGGATCCGCTGCCACGAGTGCGAGTACCGGCGGCACTGGGGAGGGCCTGGCGGCAGGGGACCTGCAAGAGCGGCAAGATGCGGCCGCAATGTTCATAATCACATCGTCTTTGACGTATGAACAGATGGTAATTATTGAAAACTGTACATCAGCGAGGCAGATGATAGATAAATTTGACGCTGTTTATGCTCAAAAATCTGAATTTAACAAAATGTCTCTTCATGAACGTTTCTACGCATATAAGATGAAAGAGAAAGATGGTGTTGCACAACACATTGCAAAAGTTGAATCACTGGCGAAGCAAATAAAAGAGGCCGGAGACAACATAAGTGACTCGGCAATTATTACAAAAATTATTGGCAGTCTGCCAACTAAATATAGAAACGTTAGACAAGCATGGCTATCGATGGATGCTTCAAAACAAACAATAGCTAACTTAACTGCAAGGCTTCTGGATGAAGAAGCAAGTCTTGGCAATGATGATATCGCCGATCCTATTGCCTTAGCTACTGTCACTAAGAACTCATATCCTGAGAGAAGATCTTTTGTAAGGCCTAAAATTTGTTACTATTGTCAAAAGCAAGGACATATAGCTAAAGATTGCTATTTGCGAAAACGAAGCTTTAACAAATCAAACTCAGGAGCAAATATGACGTACTCGGCATTCATGGTCAAAACCTATACAGAAAACTTACAAGCTGGAGACAATGACATCTGGTATTTAGACAGTGGAGCTTCATCTCATATGACCAGCAGATTAGATTTTTTTAAACAAATTGACGAGTGCCCAATAAAATCAGTGCGACTCGGTGACAACTATCAACTGAGCGTTGAAGGGGCAGGAACAGTCTATATTAAAAAGTTGCTCGATAACCAGTGGTACGACTCTCAAATTAACGACGTACTATATGTTCCACAACTTAAGAAAAACCTAATCTCTGAAGGAGTTTTAACCGAAAAAGGCTACACAATTACCAAAGAAAAGTGGCATGTATATATATTAGATGCCAAAAAAAGGTTGGTGGCCTATGCACACAAACAACCTAATAATCTTCATCGATTACTATTTAAAACCGCTTTACATGAAACTCTGGCTGGCGATGTCAATGCTGTGACAGCTGACAATAATTTAAAACTCTGGCATGACAGGCTCTGCCATATAAACATTAACTATTTGAAAATTTTGATAAACAATGGAACTTTACACGGAATTTCTCAAAATGATTTTAAAGATTTCTTTTGTGAGGCATGTGCTTATGGAAAGCAACACCGACTCCCATTTCCTGCAAAACCAGACACGGAGAAGAGGGTATGCCGCCCTGGCGAAATTATTTATTCAGATGTATGCGGGCCTATGTCAACACCTTCGATATCTGGTTTTAAATATTTCGTTCTATTTAAAGATGCATGTACCGGTTACCGAATTGCATTCTACATAAAACACAAGAGTGATGTCTTTGAAAACTTCAAAGAATTTCTACGATTAATTCAAAACAAATTTGGTCGTCCTCTGAGAGTACTACATACAGATTGTGGCGGAGAATACTGCAATAATGAACTTAAAGCTTTTCTAAATAATTTTGGAATAACTTTGGAAACAACAGCACCATACACGCCTGAACAAAACTCGCGTGCCGAACGCGACATGCGCACAATTATGGAATCAGCGCGAACCATGCTCCAAAATTCTAAGCGCCCCAAGCATCTTTGGGCCGAAGCTGTCAATTGTGCCATATATGTTCTGAACAGAACATGATCATGATCGATGCTAAGTCGGTGAGTATTCCAATTGAAACCAGCACCGTTGCTACCTGCGATGACATTGACAAGAATGCACCATACAGAGAGGTTGTTGGATGTCTGATTTATCTCGCAACTACAACTAGACCAGACATTTCCTATGCAGTGGGAGTTGCGAGTAGATACTTAACTAACTATACTGCGTCCCACTGGCATCTTGTAAAGAGAATCATGCGCTATCTCGCAGGCACTTCACAGCTTGGTTTATTGTACAGTGGCAGTGGTGACCCACATCTAACTGGCTTTTCTGATGCTGATTATGCTACAGATTCAGAGTCTAGAAGGTCGACGACAGGGTATCTGTTTTTAATGAACGGCGGACCAATCACTTGGAGTAGCCGTCGCCAGCCTTCAGTTGCTCTTTCAACGACAGAATCAGAATATATGGCTTTGTGTGATGCAACAAAGGAAGCTATGTGGATTCGCCAATTCCTGAACCAAATTGATGAGAGTTTGAACTGCAAACCTTTGAACATATATGTCGACAACCAGAGTGCTATAAAACTGGTTAAAAATCCAGAATTTCACAAGCGCTCAAAACATATAGACGTTCGATATCATTACGTACGTGAACGTTACGAGGCTGGAGACATAACTGTCACATATGTCAATACAGAAGACCAACTTGCAGACGGTTTAACGAAGCCTCTCCCGAAAGACAAATTTATAAGATTTAAAAACAACATACTGATATGAAAATTTTCATTTAGTGGGAGTCATTATGACAATTATTTTTTTTATTTAAAGAGTGGGAGTCACTGGTGTAGAAGCTGGTTTTTTTTTTAAATATTTATATTATGTTATTATGTTTTTGCTATATCCTACCTAAGTGGGAGTGTTGGAATTAGGTAGGATTCACAACACAATACGTTTTTTATTATAACAGGTACGGCCGTGCCTCTTTGTTTTGCTCGACTTGGCGGGGGCACTGCCGTGCCCCCAGATAATAATTGTGAGTGATACTCGTACGCGATCCACGTGGCGTGGCGGGGCCTTATTCCGAGTTAAATTACTTTAATTTTATATTACTTACACAGTATATCTCACTGGTAAGTCAAGTAATTCGAGTAGGCCTGAGTAGCATCTTGCGCAAAAAGCACTTGCCGATTGTCAGTTTTAAGTTGATATGTATGATACCATCGCACGCGCTTAGGTATATAATAGTGCGCTCGAGATACACCGAGAGTTGTGTCAAGGGCTCAAGGCCGGCCGTCATAACAATACTTATAATTATGGGCAAATAAGAAGTATATCTTTTGTTATTAAATTTTAACTTAGTATATTAAGTTCAAAAATGATGAAATATGGTTTTTTATCCAGGGTTGGCAAATATATTATACGGAACATGTCCGGCATTTGTGTGTCTGTACCTAAGTGCAACATTGTTTTTGTTGTGGTGTTCTCTTTATAATTTAATTGTCTTTGTTAGTGTAATCGCTGTTTTGTTTGTTATTTTATCTTTTTGGTTATTGTTTTTGTAAATTTATGTTGTGTACTTTTTTGCAGTGATAAAAATCTTGACAGTGCTTCTTCCCGCTTCATTACTGCTGCAGTGCTGCCCGAGACTTCGTCGGTGTGGAATGATGATGATAATATTGATAATTATTATTATTATTTTTAAAAATATACCTCTGCATGTCTTTCCCCGGGCCTCAAACAATATCCATTCCTACTAAATTTCATCTAAATCTGTTTAGCGGTTTCAATGTAATTTAAAGAGGTAACAGACAAACAGACAATTCGCATTTATTAAAATTAAAATTAAAAATTAAAATTATTTATTTTCGTAAAATATACATGTTTATAAAGTAGGGGATAGTGCTGCCCGGTAAGCAAAATTTGCCTGTGTTGGGCAACACCGCTCTTCCTTAATTAACAGATTGTTACCTACACGAAAATTTCAAGTACTAGTTTAAGTGTAATAGTATAACATATGTATGCAATTAAGATAAGTGTATAGTTTATCCCATCAAAAACATTACATGTAAAAAGGTGCAAGTCTCGCAACGCTTTTACTACAAAAAAGTTTTGAGATGTAATGTGAAACCAAGTCGGTTATTTTAATCAGTGCCAGGGGACTAAAACCGTATCAATAAGATATCTTTAATTTGTAATACGTATAATGACTTGGCCATCGCACGGCTGCATAATGACAAAAGGATCATCGTCACCTATTAAACATAATTCTAATTGAACATAACGCTAGCGCTAATTGCAGTTTGAGCATCACACATATTTACGAGTACGGTACGAGTAAAGCATTATGTGCGATTGCCAAGTCATTATATGTATTACAAATCAAATACGGTAGGGGGTGTATTGATACGGTTTTAACACCCCCTGGCACTGATTAAAATAACCGACTTGGTTTCACATTACATCTCAAAACTTTTTTGTAGTAAAAGCGTTGCGAGACTTGCACCTTTTTACATGTAATGTTTTTGATGGGATCTCATCTCTTTTTGTAGGCAGTCCTTCTTTTCGGGTACTCATACCCATACTAAGTATACACATATCATAACTAAACATATCTTCATTGATACTCACATCGTACATCGTAGTGTACCTTTACCTACTATTTGTAGGAACTGTAACAGTAACTTTGTAATGTCATATATTTATATGGGATTACAAACTTACTTATGCAGTTCTTAGATCTTTAAAACGTGACTGATATTGCAATATTTTTAGGTTTTCCCTTTATGTGGCCATTAAACCCTAACTGTACCAAATTTCAGCTCTCTAAGTTTATGGGAAGTACTAGTACTATTCTGATGATCATGAGTGAATGAGTGTCACAAATGCGAAACTTTGCTTTCGCTTAATTTCGGAACTAAATGACCTACAGACTTGAAATTTTGGATTTTAAGTATGTGATTATAGCTTACTGGATGACGAAAATTTCTGCGTTCTGGTCTTATCCAGAGGTTCTCAAATAGGGGCCTGAAAATGCGGCTAAATTGTTCCAGTAAAGGATGGTACGGCAGTGTTTGCTTCGCGCTCGTCTTGGCGGGGGCACTCCCGTGCCCCCAGATAGAACTAGGTAAATATCTGGGTTGTCAGACATGCAGTAATAAATAAAGGAATAAAGGAACCAGTAAGTGTGTGTGTGTGTGTGTGTGTTTTATAATAAGGACAAAAAAGAAACTTGACGGTCACGTCTAGTTGGTCTAGGGAGTGCTTGAAGGGGCATAATATTATTATTAAGTTGTAGACTATGAAGCGAGATTCCGTATCAAATTAAAAAAAAAGCGGCCAAGTGCGAGTCGGACTCGCCCATGAAGGGTTCCGTATTTAGGGGATTTATGACGTATAAAAAAAAACTACTTACTAGATCTCGTTCAAACCAATTTTCGGTGGAAGTGTACATGGTAATGTACATCATATATTTTTTTTAGTTTTATCATTCTCTTATTTTAGAAGTTACAGGGGGGGGGACACACATTTTACCACTTTGGAAGTGTCTCTCGCGCAAACTATCCAGTTTAGAAAAAAATGATATTAGAAACCTCAATATCATTTTTGAAGACCTATCCATAGATACCCCACACGTATGGGTTTGATGAAAAAAATTTTTTTGAGTTTCAGTTCGAAGTATGGGGAACCCCAAAAATGTATTGTTTGTTTTCTATTTTTGTGTGAAAATCTTAATGCGGTTCACAGAATACATCTACTTACCAAGTTTCAACAGTATAGTTCTTATAGTTTCGGAGAAAAGTGGCTGTGACATACGGACGGACAGACAGACGGACAGACGGACAGACAGACAGACAGACATGACGAATCTATAAGGGTTCCGTTTTTTGCCATTTGGCTACGGAACCCTAAAAAGACGGGCTCGTCCGGGATTTGAACCCGGGACCTCTCGCACCCTAAGCGAAAATCATACCCCTAGACCAACGAGCCGGCTGCAAGGAGAGTCTAAATTAGCGATGGATCGCCACTCACGCGCTATCTGCGTCACGTGATCAATGATAACGTAAAGGCAGTGCGTTGTGACATAATAAGGAGAAAGGCGATCAAGAATTTATCTTACCTACTGAACATTTTAACTGGCGTCTCTTTAAGTAGAAAACACTACTATATTAATTATATACTTAAATAGATGTGCTATATAACATATTATGTATTATTATAAGATTTATAAGGTGTATTTTGTACTTAAAATAGAAAGTAGCCAAACTGCCGTATTCAAACTTCAAGATATTCACAAGAGACGACACGTACTAGATCCATTCTAGATACGTTATAGTTTAGATTTCAACTAGTTTTCTTTTGCAGCTCAATTCGGGCAACCAATGTCACTTTTACGTTAGTTTGAGTTAGATATTTATTATAGATGTGAATTGGATCTCTAAGTCATATCTTGTGGAAATCGTTCAAGAGTATCTCCAGAATCGCGGAAATGTCAAATTTGACAGGTTAGATCCTAAAAATATCGTTATCGTATCTTGGTGATGTCTAAAAGATATCTTATAGATTTCTATTTCAAAATCCGAATCGGGCCCAAAGCCTCGCAGTGCCCGATTGCCCAGGGCTGGACCTAGTATTATTTATTTATTTGTTTGTTTAATAAGAAACATGGTAATCTTGAATGTAACCGTAGCCCCACGAAACTCAACAATGAGTTTGTCTGTGGGATCATCAGTCTGTATTTATGTAAATAAACTTCTAACACCATATCATATTAAAACCACGCATTGGAAAAGCGCCTGCTTCGCGAAACAAAGTCATTTGAATATACAATGAAAATCTGGTTCAGTATGAACCGTGGATTCCTTAAAAATTTGTTGTTCGTCAATACAATAAAAAAAACTCAAAATATACAATTTTTGCAGAAGTCTGAAGTTTATTATGGCAGAACAATAAAGAGCTCAACGTTTTGTAAATAAATAAGCTTCACAATTTACTTAATCATTTCGCAGCAAAGAGCCTAAGAGGGAAATAGCGCGATAGTTAAGGTTTTAAGTAACAAAAAAAGGTCGAACCTTTTTTTGCTTGATTAAAGCATGAAACTTGGCACATTTGTTCCTTATATCAAAATAAGCCGACTAAGATCGGTAGCCCGAGGGACCCCCCGCTTAAGCCCGAGAGGGGGGGGGGGGGTCAAGTAGCGCCCCGCCCGGCTTCATTCTAAAAATTCTAACAGGCCCCGGTTAGCTAATAGGTCATATTTGGTATCAATTTCGGATAAATCAATAACGTAGAATTCATTTCTGGTATAAAAAATTGCAAATTGTTGAAAAAAATAATAAAAAAACACAAAAAATCTAATTTTTCAAGTGTAATTTTTGTTTTTTATTTATTGTCAAAATTAAACTGCTTGGTTTTTCTACATACAAAAAATATGACGATAAAGCCTATTTAATGCAGATTTTAAAAACATAACTTTTACTTACCTTTATGAAAAAGAAATTGCATTAAAAAAACATATGTCGTCCCGCGCCGGTGAATATCTTGTTACCGACATAGGCATCGATATAGACAACATCCGAAGTACACACTCTGGAGACCGACTAAATGTGTTGTTTATTATTGTAGATCATATATTAAAGATAGAAAGCCGTACATAATATTTGATTAGAAAAAAAATGTGTCGTTCAGTGAAAAAAGGGACCTTGGAAAAATTTATCATAGAGCCTCTCTTTTGTATAGAAGCATTGTTAATTTCAACCACTCCATGGACTCCATGGTCCCTGTTCTCAATGAATAAGAAGTAAACTGTAAGTATTATTTAATCTACTTATTACATTATAGAATAATTTGCCAGTAACTGGCCGCTTTAATAACTAGCCGCTCTAAACTTTTTTTAGTATAAGGTTCCAAAAACTGGCCAGCTTTCAATAACTGGCCACTGGCTAGCCTAAAATGAATTTTTGGTTTTGGGTGGCCAGTTACTAAAAGTGGCCAGTTACTGGCGAATTACCCTACCACACTTTAATTTTGCGTCTTGTGTCGTAATACAGATCCTTCCCCAGACACATAAATGCGTACATTTCATCATTCATGTAGTTGCATCGCGTTTTTTATTCCGGTTTGCATTTACTTCTGGTCAGTTTCAACCATATTCTGACCAAAGCAGGTGTCAGACCAGTGTGGAACCCGTCGTCTGCTTCTTGCTTCCATTCCCAAGAAGTCTGACGGACTGAGCAAGTTTGACGACGAACTAACGTCTGAACCTAAACATCAACCCCTCGGTACACTGCGCGTAATAGGGCATTTATATGGCTCCCTTTTGTTAGAAGTAGGTATACATTATGGAATTTAATAATAAAATAATTTAGCAGTGACTTAATCTCATAGAACAGGTATAACATTATACAACTCTTCATTTCAATATCCCGGTATAACTTGCCTTCTTCAATATTGCACTTATTACCGATCATATAATAACATTTTAGTATTTTAGGGGAATGCTTTTAGCCACTGCTATTGCTCCATCTTGTAAGAGCTTGAATCCTTGTAGTGGTTTCGTTGAACTCTGAACAGATTCCATGCTTCGAATTCACTTTTTCTCCCCTTTCCACTGAATGCTCGAAACAGGGGTAAGACTTCCGCTCTTTTAGGATAAATAAAAGATAGTTTACTTAGCTTATAGAATAGATCATTTTATTAGCTTAAAATATAATTCCCTGACCTGGATGCAATGGTGTGTCATGTGATATAATTGTGTTTTCCACTGTGTCAACGTGAGCCCACAATTCCTGTAGTTGGGGAAATATTCGTACGCATGAATCTAGTCTAGCTGCTATGACTACGTTCGTGTCTACTGTGCGTATCAATACCTTGCAATGACTGTTTTACAGCATCTGCAACTAGGGCCATCATATTAAATGAATCGGACTTTTCATGGTTCTTGGAGTATTCGGAATCTCACGAGGAACATTACTTGTGACATGTTTCTCTACACAATTTCGCGATGGCATAAATAAGGACTTTTAACTCTTCGAAGTTTTGTCAACACAGTGTCTCAAAATGATTTACCTAGTGGTAAAGAAATGAGTTTCACTAAAAGATCAGTGGTTATAAGTGAAGCTTACCGTCATGGTAAATTAAACTCTAATTTATTTCTATCGGGCCCTGATAAACCAGGAGTCGTACTCGTATTCCAAGCATTCTCTCGATCGACCTTGTAATACTGTAAGCTCAATAAGACTTGTGATGTAGGTACTACATGATATATATCATATATATTTGATACATACACTCAAAACATCCATAGGTAATTCAGGAACAAGTATTCACGCTAAACAGATAAATAAATGCCTTCTAGCAGGGATCGGATACCGGTATTTTTTGTATGGGAACGGAAACGGTATTTTTTCGTTCTTTGCTAATTACTTCATTTCTAATTGGGCAATCTAATAATATGAAGTCGTAACCTAAAAACACAACTGAGTCCTACATTTTGAGTATAAAATAATTAGAAAAATATGGTTATTTCTAAGTTTTTGCAAAAAACCGGTTCCGATCTCTGCCTTCTAGAATTTGAACCCGAGTTCCCCATTTAATATAAGGTGTATAAAAGTGACATCTAAGCATGGACCCTTTTTAGCCTGGCCGATACAAGGATTCAAGCTCCTACAGGATGGAGCAATAGCAGTAAATAAATAGCATTCGCCAAAACTTTATTATACCTTTATATGATGATAGGTGAAATAACCTTGTAAAGCAAAGTAAAGTGATACTTACAGATAAAGCCGTTGCTAAATAATTAAAATATGCCCGAAATAATTCTTTACATGAATCGACTACTGAAATAGAAGCAGCCTTATCCGGATAGGATTATATGTTTGGGGTCAGACTTTAGTTCCTCTTTAAACTTGCTCAGTCCGTCCTCTTGGGAATGAAAGCAAGGAGCAGACGACTGTTTCCAAACTGTTCTGACAACCCTGCTGTGGCCAGAATATGGTTGAAACTGACATATATACGTGAATGACGAAATGTACCCATTCATGTGTCGGGGGAAGGAACGGTATTAATACACAAGACGCAAAATTAAAGTGTGGTATAATGTAATAAGCAAGTATATTAAAGAATACTTACAGTTTACTTCTTATTAATTGAGAACAGGGACCATGGAGTCCATGGAGTGGTTGGCACTAACCAGTGTTGGCCGAAACGTTAATGCAATTGAAAATGTTGGCCATTAACCATTATAAATTGAACCTTAAACAGTAACGGACGATTACAATTTACAATTCAATTTATAATGGTTAATGGCCAACATTTTCAACTGCATTAATGTTTCGGCCAACACTGGTACTAACTAAATACGAGTATGCTTCTATACAAACACGAGGCTGGCTGTGATAATTTTTTTAAGGTCCCTTTTTCACTGAACGACACATTAAAAAAAATTGTACGCTTTTCTATCTTTATAATAGAATCTACAACAATAAACAATACATTTAATCGGTCTCCAGAGTGTGCACTTCGGATGTTGTCTATATCGATGCCTATGTCGGTAAAAAGATATTCACCGGCGCGAGACGATATAAGTTTTTTTTATGCAATTTCCTTTTAATAAAGGTAAGTAAAAGTTATGTTTTTAAAATCTGCATTAAATAGGCTTTATTGTCATATTTTTTGTATGTAGAAAAACCAAGCAGTTTAATTTTGACAATAAATAAAAAACAAAAATTACACTTGAAAAATTAGATTTTTTGTGTTTTTTTATTATTTTTTTCAACAAATTGCAATTTTTTATAACAGAAATGAATTCTACGTTATTTATTTATCCGAAATTGATACCAAATATGACCTATTAGCTAAACGGGGCCTGTTAGAATTTTTAGAATGAAGCCGGGCGGGGCGCTACTTGACCCCCCCCCCCCTCTCGGGCTTAAGCGGGGGGTCCCTCGGGCTACCGATCTTAATCGGCTTATTTTGATATAAGGAACAACTGTGCCAAGTTTCATGCTTTAATCAAGCAAAAAAAGGTCATTTCACTTAACACCCTCACTAGATGCGCTGCAGAATCTAGGGAGTCCCATCAGGACCCTAAACATGTTATTATACTTAGAGGACTCGTAAGGCGTTGATTTCTCTCTGAGTATAACTAACCCACTGGCCGCTGGTGTAAAACGATTGACAGAAAGACTTGAACATGAACAAGGTTAATTCTCTTTACTTCCCCTGTACACTGCGCGAACCTGCGAGCCAGCATATCCCCCCAGCATATAACAACGCCCTACGCTCCCTCTCAATATCTCTGTCGTCCTAGGTCACTCGTGATAATGTGACCAGGATATTTGAACTGGTCAACCTTCTCCAGGTCTCTATCATGCAATTTGATGGGCGGCACATAGTCTAAACTCTAAAGACCTGCCCCGCAGCGCGAAAACCATAACCTGACTTTGAGACCGTTGTATTTCAGTCCATGTGAATCGGCATAGGTTCTTTTGTTAATGAAGTTTCAAAAGAGTTGGAAAAGTTCACGGAAATTTCAGGAAAAAAACATCGGGTGTCAAGGAAAATATCGTTTATGAAACGGAACATTACAATCCGCGTACAAACATTTGAGAAACTTCCGATAATTTTCAATGTGGAAATTTCGCATTTTGAGACCTTTTCGAAGTCACATCAATAGCCAAAAATATATGCCGGCGCAATGCTAGAAGATGTTCGTTCACTCTGCGCTGCGGCGGCGGCCGCGTGCAGCCGTGCGTGCGTGCGCGCAAGCCGCGGCGCGCCGGCGCTATCGCCACGGATTACCTCGTCTTTATGGCACGGATTATTATACTTACTATCGTGTACTTCATAGACGAAATAGGTAGATATTATTTTATTAGTTATCGAGATACACTGTAAGTATCTAAATATATTTTTAAAGAATATTGAGTAATAGTATGTACCTACATAAAATAAGACTTAGTGCGTAAAGTATACGTAGGTTACGGTATATAATGTAATTCAATCGTTTTTATAACAGATTGTATAGACTAAGAAATAACAATAATATTTTTTTAAATAAATTATGTAAAGAAAAAAGTTCTCGAAGTACTTAAACAGTCGGATTAACAACGTTTTTTGGAAAATCGGTTAAAAAAGACATTGGGCTCGTCCGGGATTTGAACCCGGGACCTCTCGCACCCTAAGCGAAAATCATACCCCTAGACCAACGAGCCGGTTGATCTGTTAGCCGAATTTTGCCACAACATTCGGACGCCGAGTGAAAGTTGCGTACACGCAGTTATGAGTTCCGACACTTCCGACACTCGACTTCTCGACGTCGGCGCCTGCGCGGCGGTCTGTACAACTACCACTAGCTGCATTCGAACTTTAACATTTGATACCATTTTGACATGACGGAATGGTGCGCGCGAGATGCACTGCGGTGACTGCGGGTCCAGTGATGCAAAATGATACATATTATCAGAAAAGATTGAATAGCGCTATAAAATAAGTGTAACGGTATTCTACGTGTATTAAAGTTTACGTTGTTTCCATATATGTAGACATAATGGAACTATGTTATTTTAACTATCTTATATGTATATTCTTCAATAACATTTTCTGATAGGTATATATTTTTTTCTGATATTCAAGTCACTAAGTAAGTTATATTTGTATTAATTTCTTGCTGAGGTTGTAGCTAATAATCAGGCCTCGGAGTTTTTTTAGCACGGTAAGACTAAGGAGAGCTATGGAGTCTTTGTTAACATTAAAATTAAGTTCATACTCATACTCATCCTCATTAATTAAGTACAAGTAAATTATGTACAGCTCTAGACCTAATAAATATCAGCGATCATCACAATAACGAAATACGTAACTATATATTCATGACATAATGTGACATCTGATTTACTCATACACATATTTAGGTAAAGAGGTTTAATCATAAGTGGCCTATCACTTAAAAAAGTACTTAAGACATGCAACCTATGATTGGCGAGATTTTGTATTGTGTAGAATGCTGTTGACATGCTTTAATATAAAAGTGTGTCTTAATTGCGTGAGATGTACGTCACAAGACACACACATTACTACACATTTTTCGTGATCGTATATAAGATCTTTGTACGGTTCAATCCAGTGCAAAATTTCAGATATTTGTGGATCCGTCATAATGAAATCAGCAATTTATTCCGAAATTTGCCTTAAATGAATATATTGAAGTAACAAATCATACGTCTTAATATGTTGATACATGACATATGATGTCATTAAGTGCATTATCTAAAGCGGCCAGTGACAACGTATAGTTCCTTATCTTAACAGTAATTATAGTATGTAGGTACGTTAAGTACTTAAATAAAATATTGGAGCGATGACACTGCAATATGGGTAATATAATAATATTAACATACACATATACATATTATTACTTTTTTATAATATAACATTTAATTAAATATATGTAAACAGAATTAATTACATATAAGTAGTCTAAGTATTTATAAAACGATTCGGACGAACTTAATTAATGAGGATGAGTATGAGTATGAATTTAATTTTAATGTTAACAAAGACTCCATAGCTCTCCTTAGTCTTACCGTGCTAAAAATACTCCGAGGCCTGACTATTAATATTAGTTCGTGTGGCTATCAATGGGAGCATTGGGAGCATATCCTAAGCAGGCAACACCAACGGAATTATACAGGCGACCTATAACGTGTACTTACGGAATCAGCCTCGGGGCTAAAAGCGAATAGTCACACATCGGCACTCACACTCGCCCATGCAGTAACGCAATTAGCGAAGTGCCGCTCACGTACTTAGCGCTATTACTGACGACGGACGACGACCGACGACCGACGATGGACGCTTCTAACGTGGCCAATATCAGCAGGGTCAAGGTCGAGGAAGAAAACATCTGTTGCAATATCGTCACATTTGTACAGGGCGTTTTTTCAATCCTTGTGAGATGAATATGTAAGTAATTTTTAATTTTTACTGTAGGACCATCCCCGAAATTGCAAACAAGTGGCCATTAAAACATCAAGATTTAATCAAAATCATGTATCTTGGGATGGCACTCTCAGATTAATATTTCACCTAGCGTTGTATTTTAAAATTTAAACATTGACACATACCTACTATGTAGTAAAATAAAATAACTGGAGGTTGGGGAGAGGAGCAACCGAGAATCATTTCAGTATTTTAATTTAGATTAGAACAAAATTACATTCCGTAAAAAAATTGGGCTCGTCCGGGATTTGAACCCGGGACCTCTCGCACCCTAAGCGAAAATCATACCCCTAGACCAACGAGCCGCTTGTGATAGTTGTCAATTCTAACAATAAGGTCGGTGACTAATAAAATAATTGCGATTAGATTATAAAGGTACACTGTAATCTTCAAACTCATAAAACTTGTACAGTCAGCAACAGACACCTGTTCTAGATGATCTAAATACATCTTTATAATTGAGGGATAACATGTGTGCGGATCATGTTGAAAGAAAACCTTGCCGGCTTAGCAACTTATCTTGCTGACTATAAACTCAGGTGCTGGTGGTTTGACATGTATTTTCTAACAAATATTCGAAGAGAACTGCCTCAACTTGATTGTATGCGTATCGCGTAACATCGCTTCAATAAATGATGCAGTTCGTTTGGTCTCATAGCGATGATCCGGGCTATGAATATTAGTGCAGCCGCCATAGCGAGCATAAGTATAAGTACCTGGAAGTATTATAACAAGGGCTAATTAGAATTTCAAGCTCGGAAACATAACGCGAAGTTTTAACGAAGCGCGGTTTCGCGAAACAGATTACTCGTACAACATGCGAGTGCTTAGTGATCGAGCATTATGGTCTAATTATCCCCCTGCTACATTATTCGCGGCTCGACTCGATGAAACTCCCACGATGTCGGTCCGTGCCAACGTTATACATTATAGTCTTAATCTTAATTCGACATTCATTTGATATTAGGTATATACTCTCAGTGCATATCGATTAGAAATTATTTAAATGCATGTAAGTAATAATATTATTACCACGTTCATTGAGGCAGCACATTTGGTGCTAAATATATCAGTTGTTATCCTACACATAGGCTTGTTTTTTACTATCCATTGCAACATCAACGGATCAAATATTTTGAGATAGATATGTTAACGAGGCCCTTTCCAGTGGTAGTAAAAGTAAATTTTAGTACGGGGATTCTTTATCATCGGGCCTTTCAGACCTTAAGTATCTTAAATGCATGTGTTAAACAATCACCATGTAATTAATACCAATATGCGATTCTTTGATTATAAATAAATATTTGGCCACATTAATACAAAGATCGACCTAGCCCCAACCTAAGCAACGCTTGTACTATGGGGACCGTAAAACGGGGCGACTTTAGGAAATTTTGGGGATACTTTGATAGTTTTAAAACAGCCACTAAATTAGCACTAGTGGCTCTGTGAGCTGTAGACCTCGCGAGCATAGCTTATTGGGACCGTGCACGATGACAGCGCCACACAGCGGTTTGATCAATCAACAATACAAAGATTTTAATTTATTAAAAAAAAATACGAAGTTTAAGTGAAAAAAAAATACAAAAAGTTATGTCTTACTGGGGATCGAACCCAGACTTTCTGTGTGCAAACAATAAAGCGATTGTTTACAAAATGCGCCATGACAGTTCTTAGCTAGGCTGACGAAATTCGGCTACTCATTCTCAAGTACAAACAAAATATTTAAATACCGCCTAAACCAGCAATACAATTTTTCTGCATTTTTTGCCATTTACTATGTAAATATGTCTCAAAAAGAAAATACTCTTATGTTATCGATACGACTATTTGTTTAAGCGCGAAGTATCACAACTCCTCCATTTTTAAAAAATTCCAAAAACGGGATCGACTAAAAATTTTTATTTACTCATAGAATCTGCCCTAGTAGCACGGTCGCATTTTTATCGTTTATCACCATGCCTGTCACGTTTTAACAAGTATGTAAGTGCAAAAGTGACGGGCATAGTGATAGTCGATAAAAATGGAACCGTGCTGAGCCCGCTAGTCACAAAATTTCACAAGAATCGGTTGAGAATTGTGACCTGTAGAGGAGAACATCCGGACATACAAAAGCAAAATGCCCGAGTCAAAACGTAGACCTTCGCTACGCTTCGGTCAATTATTCATTATTTTCCCGAACTGTTCGTGTTACAAGTTAGATTATTATTGTATATACCAACTTATTCACTTACGGCTGAAAAACTAAAATATCGAAGTCGCCCCTGCATTTGAAAGTCACCCCGGTTTACCGTACTATAGTTTGCGTTAAACATACTTATAGTTGGTCAAGCAAATCTTGTCAGTAGAAAAACGCAGGCGCGAAGGATTATCGTCCCATAGAAAATTTGAATTTCGCGCCTTTTTCTACTGACAAGATTCGTTTGTCCAGCATAGATAAATCCATACTCATATACATATTATAGAAAACACGCATGACTCAGGTAAAAATATCCGTGCTCGTCGCACAAATAAAAACTCTTACCGGGATTCGAACCCGGGACCATCGGCTTCATAGGCAGGGTCACTACCCACTATTGGTCTAGAGTAGTGGTCTATAAACCAGACAGGTCGTCGTTATAAATATATTCCTGGACCTATTCATAAAAGGCGACAGTCGCTTAAATGCAACAAAACACTGACGCGTCAATCATTTGATTAGGCCATTTGGCCATTTGGCCGGCCCAAGTACCTAAATTTTAAGAATTAAAGCTAGAACGTATTCAAACTTCAAACTTCAACATTTATTCAGCAAATAGGCCACAAGGGCACTTTTACACGTCAACATTGAATTTACATACAAGCAAAATAATTGTATTACGTTAGTTTGATTTGGTAGTTGTATTTAATAATTGTTGATGTATTATTATTATTATTTTGCTTGTATGTAAATTCAATGTTGACGTGTAAAAGTGCCCTTGTGGCCTATTTGCTGAATAAGTGTTAAAGTAATTGTACTTAGAGATGTATAAGGTCTCTTAATGTCTAATTACATAAAAAAACTATAATAATAATATTAAAATAAAAACAAAACAGATACATGAAAAAAAATTTAAACTTATTTAGAGGTGTAAATGTCTCTAAGTGTCAGAACTAAAAAATAACATAGTTTATCAAATTATCCTTAGAGATGTATAGGGTCTCCAAGAGTCAGAATCCTGTATGATTAACACATTACGAGAAAAAAAAAACATACGAGACCGGTATAACCGGACAGTCTATTTTATCCCGATATTTCAGCTACTCCGGCCTACCGGATTTAAACAACAAAAATGTTTTTAAACACGCCCGGTGTAAACCCTTCGCACGCGACAGATTACCTAATACAGAATTTGCAATTCAAACAGGGCCCGTATATACAGAGAAAAAAAAAATATTTGGGGCAATTAAATCAACACGTGGCGGTAATTCGCGACGCAATCAGCATTGATTTAGTGCCGCGCGCGTCACGCGTCCGGTTCCGGCCCCGGCTCGGACTCGTTACGGAGCCGTGTATCGCAGGACGGTTAAATGTCACGTACCGTACCGTACCTAATGTACCTATGTACTAACAGCAACAGAACTGACCATTGCTGCATTGGTAGACCTCGAGGTCTAGATTCAGATAGTAATTTCATGTTATCTAGCAGTTATAATTGATATGTCATCTGTCAAAAGTTTGTTAAATACACCTCCTTATGTCGATGCAGTAACGTTTAGTTTGGTTTAGGTTAACGATAAAGTTCCTTGTGATGACAATTGTTTGCCATGTTGTACATTATGCAAGCTGGGCCACAAGAACTTGTTATTGTTATATGTATGATATCTGCATACATATACAAAATGCATTGGATAAAATTCAACATTGTATGTAAAAGAAGTACAAAGAAGTAAAAGAAGAAAACTGGCATTGCCAGATATAACGTCGGGTGAGAATACGATTGTGCCATATGCCTAAGTACTACTAAAACCGATGATTCGGGCTTTTTATTTAAGATTTCGCAGTGTAGGTAAGTTTTCGATTTTATAGGCAAAATAGATCTAGTAACCCCGCCGCTCGAACATGTAAACACGCCAATCTTTCGCCACGTGTGATTTTATTACCATTTTATGACAAGCGGAAATTCATAAGCCCTAAAATGTTTATGTCGGCAGTATAGTGTATTTAAGGCATACACGAGGCTGTAGCGGGCAGACTGCGTGGGTGGTAGCTGAGACTCACAGATATCGATAAAGGATTTCATCACGAGCTTGGGGCTGATAATTTAATTAAAACAAATTTTGTCACAAACGTGGTCTTAAAGCCTATCTTTAAGTACCTATTCTGGTAGTGTACCTTTTGGACAAGCTATACTTCAATATTTCTTTTCTGAACTATTTCCTTGTTCAGATCGAGGAAAGTAGTCGCATTTAAGCTCTTCAGTCGTCTTGAGACACCCGTGGCAATGTGCAAAGTGCGCGCTAACACGCTCCGAAGAATACAGAACTCACAGAACATCAGCTTCTAGCAAACCTACTAGAGGCTCCATCCACGACCACACGAACTGCTGTGTGGGGCACATTACTCAAACAGGTTAGAGTTTCACGAATTCATACCGGAAAACGAAGCGTTGGAATACTCCCAACCAAAGTGGGCCAACGGTAACACCGAAGAATGACGGTAGCTTAATGGCTCGCTCAAAGATCTTCACAACCTGTCCTTGTGAAGATGCCAGGATACGTCAAAAATGGATAGAGGACACTACCTATACATACTTGTTGTTATACTTACCACAAATGTATAAAGGATTGGACGCTAAGGGGCATGGCACACTGCGTCTGATTCGCACGTCGCTTCGACATGCGAGCGGGACGTAGTCGCTATAATACGCATAAGCTTAGGTGTAATTTATCGAGTTCAGTGCTCTGTATTTAGTCTACTCTAGACGTACAGTACGTTCGAAGAATCCCGAATTACGGCGCTGACGAGAGACGGAGCACAAGCGGAGCGGTGAACAAGGAACGAATTAAAACTTAGCAAATTGGAATAGTTCCGACCGGAATGCGACTACATGTTGTGTAGTGTTGAGGGCAGGTACGTGTGCGCCGTATCGGAATAAATTACTGCTGCTCGATTTAAACACGCCTCAAAAAAGTATTTCCAAAACTGTTATAGTCCCACGGCGCATTTCACATCGATTACAATCTATAAAGTGAATTACTTAACTTATTTTGTGCCTGACCCCGAGTGGTCACGAGTTTACGTATAAGCGGTTAGAAAGTCGAAAATTTAAATATACTTAATACATTGTGGCCATTGAAACCCATCCTTAAAAACTAGAAATATTGAATAATAATAACTCACCAGATAGTAAACGCCGAAAGGCATCACGACGACCGCGACGAGCAGGTCGGCGAGCGCCAGCGACACGATGAAGTAGTTGGTGGCGCTGCGCAGCGCGCGCTCGCGCCGCACCGCCGCGATCACCAGCACGTTGCCGAACAGCGTCAGCGCGGGGAACACCAGCAGCAGCAGCGCCCACGGCCGCCCCGCGGACGCCTCGGGCGCCCCGCCGCACCACGAGCTGTTCCACGCCCAAGAGCAGTTGGTGGCACTGATGTTGGGCTCGTTGTAGCTGACGTTGCTGTAGAAGTAGTCGCTGAAGTCGCGCACCAGCGCCGCGAACTCGGCGTCGGCGGCCGCGTGCGCCGGCGCGCCCATGCCGCTACCCGCCGCCGCCGCGCGGGCTGACACCCATCACGACCACCTCACACACTACCCTGCAACAATCATCACTGTTTACTCTTATTACCATATCACGTCACGGCAGTGCAAGTACCACCTTATAAAGAAAAGTCACAGTTTTAACATAATTTTATCACTTTACTTTTGTTTTTGTATCGTACAACGTTTTACAGTACAGTACAGTACAGTCATATTTATGGCAATTAAAATTTTCTAAATAGTTACGTAATGTGTAATTATCACACTAGTGCGGTAAGGAGCATCATAGGTATGTCCTGTAAATAATAACACTGTATTTTCTTTTTTTTTTATTAAGAACGGGGACCCTTTGTTTTCCATAAAGTTTTAAGTCATAATGTATTGTTTCTCATATTATCCTTACTCATAAAACTGAAAGCGTTAATTTTTCAGGATTTTCGTAAGGTTATCCTATAGATAGGTTAGGTTATGTTAGGTTTGTTTTATGGCAATCCTGAAAAGTGACGCGTATCTGAACCAAATGAATTATGACGATGAATATAATTTTTGATCTCCCATGTTTCAACAGATTTATATAATAAAATATATATTTTTGTAAACTAGATAAATGTATCTTTACGATTATATTTTTTGTTTTGAGATTTCTTGTATACTTTTGAAAAAAAAAAGGTAATTATAAAAAAAAACAAAAATCCTTTTTTTACTCCGTTCTACTTTATTCATTATTTTTGTTAGAAAGTGCATTGTTTTTGTTCTAAAAATAGATTCCTCATCCGTAATTTATCTGAAAATGATATATCACATGCCCTAGTACCTATAGCTTTAGAGAAATGTGGCTTCAATTGAAGCGCGGCAGCGTCGAACTTCCCCCCCTCCCCCCCACTAAATGCGCGGTGACTCTCGATGTCTCCCGATCTCTCTATCAACTCAAGACCAGCTAAGAATTAATTGTGCCAAGTTTCAGCACATAGTCACAAAGTGCAAGGTTCCCATACAACAGCGTGCAGTATCAAAGCAGCTACGTCAAAGTTCCTTAATTTCGACACTGACATACTCACTCACTCACTCACGATCATCGTAATTCTAAGGTACTTCTAGCAGACCCACAAGCTTCAAATTTTAAACATAAGTAGTTTTCAGCTTATCAAGCCCTAGAAAACCTAAAGATATTGCAATATCATTCACGTTTTAAAGATTTAAGAACTGCATAAGTAAGTTGGTAGTCTCATATAAATATATCATATTACAAAGTTACTGTTGCAGTTCCTACAAATAGTAGGTAAAGTTCTGTGATGTACGTTGTGAGTATGAAGATGTGTATAGTTATTATATGTGTTTAGTATGAGTATGGTATGGCTATGAGTATAGTAGGGATATGAATATGGCATAGGAATGATGTGGGATATGTACTTGGGTATGAGTATTGTATGGGTACAAGTAAAGTTTGGTATGGCCATGAGTATTGTATAAGTTTGAGTACGAGTATAGTGTGGGATGGGTATGAGTATGAGCGTTGAGAAAAGTGGAAGCTAACGTACAAGAAGTAGTACCCAAAAAGAAGGAAAGAAGTCATTATACGTATTATTAAAAATTTAAGATATCTTATTGATACGGCTTTAAGTAACACCCCCTGACACTGACTAAAATAACCGACTTGGTTTCACATTACATCTCAAAACTTTTTTGTCGTAGAAGAATTGCGTTGCGAGACTTGCATATTTTTACATGTAATGTTTTTGATGGAACAGACATATATGTAAAACGAGCGACCGCCGCATCCATTACCAGGCGTTAATACTGCTCGCTGTTCAGACTTCATTGCGAATGATTGATCGGAGAAAAATCAAACCGACCCCCTCCGTCCACCCCTCCACCCGCCCGAGCCATCATCCATCACCTCTGTCTTCGCGACGCCGGCAATTACTTAATCCCACCAATTATCCTGCGGCTAAGAATTAACACGGACCTCCATATTGTGCCGATGGGGTTGAGCTCTTAGAAATCATATCACAGACATATCACAGACGCTTTCATCTTAGTATTTGTTTGATCGGGTGCTGGGACGATCGGAATGTACCTATGCATAAGACAACGCGTCTTAGCTTAGCTTTGTAAAAGGATTTATCATGCTTTAAACTGTTGTGAGACATACTAACATTGAATAATTTAACGGTTTAGACTCATTTGTTTTAAGTCACTCGCGCGACAAGTGAGTCTAAACCGTTAAATTATTCAAGGAATTATAGGCTCACAACGAGCCTCACATATTCTATTCATCGCTTCTCAAAGTAAAAGTTCTTTTCAGACCGGCTTAACATATGTGGGTGATCTCTTTTTCAGTAGGTACCCACGGTTACTAACTATAGAAGGTTGAGTTGACACGGCACTGTCTTAAGCATGTCGTGAGTCATTTCGCTTGTAATACTTAATCAAAGATTTTTGAAGTGAAAACTTCTTTAGCAGCGCTGTGCACTTTTTGAGGTGGGAAAAAAATGTTAAACTCGCGAGAAATGACGTGACCGTAAGACGGACACGTGACCTGATCGAAAAACTGTTACATGTGTTGTGTACAATGTCACTGAGTTTTTCTTTATTGATTTAAATGCCATCAAGTGAGTTTCGCTCTAACTGATATTAATATAAGTCGAGTACTAAACTTAGGGGTTTCAAGTAATGCGACGAAATAACGCGTGGCGTTAACCTCAATTATACATAGTGCATTTTGCACTAATTGAGTTTTCACTTCTGCCGGCACTCCCTGAGTGCAACCCATTGTTTTTTTCTAGTTTTCTCGTTGTCGCGAAGAGCGTGCGTGGACAGTGCCGGCTCGGCTGTTTTATGTAGATATTCATAAAATCTCACCCGACATCAGCACAGAACTTTAAATTGGCAGGTGATCACTAGATAGCATAATCACGTGGTAAACTCTGCTCAACAAGCAATGTAATGATGAGCTTGCGGCGCGGCGCGGCGCGGGCGGCGCGGCGTGCGCGTTTAGCATGATGGACGCGGACGCGGGCGGTCCTCAATAACCGAAGGTCGTTAGCATAACGACCCTTTATGGAAATGCGCGCGGCTACTATCAAGGCCCGACAGGCATTCAAATTTCAAATATCTGCTATTGATTTAGTATTGACATGTATTGATATGATATTTTACTCTCAGCGCATCTCGCTCGATCTTACCTATTCATTGGTGCGAGCGCGATGCCAAGAGAGTTAGTAGAGGTAAATCGGCCTCAAATCAATAGGAGTTTTCGAAAATCTGAATGCCCCTCCAGAGCGCAGCCGTGCAAATGAACAACCCTTCAAACTCCAGGCGGCGTATCATGGTCGCATTTTTATCACTTGTCATGCTATGCGTCACTTTCGCACTTACATATTTGTTAGAACGTGACAGCCATGGTGACAAATGATAAAGAGCCGGCCATCTTAGCCCTACAGGTTTAACCGGTTAATCCCGGGTTAGTGGGATGATGCAAGTGGCGCTAACAGATCTAAAACAATAATATATTCACCATTCGTGTGTTTAAAACAGTACCTAAGCCCTACTTCACGGACGATCATGCATTGAGACATTTGAGATCACCCTAAACCACGCTGAATATTATTTTTTATCTCCCATGTTTCAACAGATTTATATAATAAACTATATATTTTTGTAAACTAAATAAGTGTAGCTTTACGACTATATTTTTTGTTTTGGGATTTCTGTTATACTTTTAAAAAAAATTGGTAATTAAAAAAAAAACAAATATACTTTTTTTAGTCTTTTCTACTTTATTCATTTTTTTTTGTTAGAAAGTGCATTGTTTTTGTTCTAAAAATAGATTCCTCATCCTCAATTTATCTGAAAATGATATATCACATGCCCTAATACCTATAGCTTTAGAGAAATGTGGCTTCAATTGAAGCGCGGCAGCGTCGAACTCGCCCATGAAGGGTTCCATATTTAGGGGATTTATGACGTACTAGCGACCCGCCCCGGCTTCGCACGGGTTAATAGATGAATTTTGAAAAATCCTTTCTTAGTAGACCCCTAGACCTTATAAGGAACCTACTTGCCAAATTTGGATTTTCTAGTCCCAGCGGTTTGGGCTGTGCGTTGATTTACGTCAGTCAGTCAGGTCTTTCACGTTTATATATATATAGATTAAAAAAAAACTACTTACTAGATCTCGTTCAAACCAATTTTCGGTGGAAGTTTGCATGGTAATGAACATCATATATTTTTTTTAGTTTTATCATTCTCTTATTTTAGAAGTTACAGGGGGGGGACACACATTTTACCACTTTAGAAGTGTCTCTCGCGCAAACTATTCAGTTTAGGAAAAAAAAAAAATTGTAGACCTATCCATAGATACCCCACACAAATGGGTTTGATGAAAAAAAATTTTTTGAGTTTCAGTTCTAAGTATGGGGAAACCCCAAAAAAATTTTTTTGTTTTCTTTTTTTGTGTGAAAATCTTAATGCGGTTCACAGAATACATCTACTTACCAAGTTTCAACAGTATAGGTCTTATAGTTTCGGAAAAAAATGGCTGTGACATACGGACGAACAGACGGACAGACGGACAGACAGACAGACATGACGAATCTATAAGGGTTCCGTTTTTGCCATTTGGCTACGGAACCCTAAAAAGGAACGTGAGTTAATTGTATGTAGTGTTGCATGAGAGACTCACATATTCCCTATAAAATCAAATCAATTAAAACATCAATGGTAAACAGAGCGAGTCACCACTCACCATAGATACCTGATGGACGCTACTTTTAATAAAAACCTATGTAACGTCTGAATTCTTATGTTTTACATTTGTATAAAGAATAGCTTCAATGAATTGAATTCCAGGTCAGAATCGCGGGCGCCGCCAGAGTCCGATAAAAAGTGAGGTCCTTCGAAGGGCGTCGGCGGCAGCGGGAGATGTCGCGGCGTCATTTCCCGCGAGTCGCGGACTTTTTGTTAATGGCATTATAATTACGAGCCGAAGCTTCGCCCATCAAAAGTTCATTACGAGTGTCGGGCACCAGGGGCGCCAGGGGTGGGGGGGGGCGCAACATTACCTTTTGATTTATCATTTCATTTGGTGCCGTCTTCAACTTCGCCTCAAATACGTATGAGTGCGTTTGCGAACTTCGATATCTTCTTAGAACGCGCCGCGCCGCAATAACCGCGTATTTTTTACAATCTAAAACATCACTTTTGACACTGACAGATCAGTATCGTATCGCGGTGATATCTTATAATCATTGTTCGAATCGGGCCGCTACAGTAAGGCCCCAATTTCACCACGGTGACAGGTGCGACAATTGTAAAACATCACTGTTGCTGACGTCACAGGCATCCATGGGCTACGGTTACCGCTTACCATCGGGCGGGCCGTATTCCTGTTTGCCACCATCAGTGTATTATTTAAAAAAAAACTTTATTATATCGGAAAAAACAGATATTTCTCTTACCAAGTTTCTGACAATTGTCACAAGAAACACGACAATTGTCATATAATTCCGACACAGAACTCATTTTCCTGTCAAGAATTGCCGACAATTCTTTTAAATCTTGTGACAATTGTCAGAAACTTGGTAAGAGAAATGTCTGTTTTTTTCCCATATAATAAAGTTTATTTTTAATAATACACTGGTGGTGGCAAACAGGAATACGGCCCGCCCGATGGTAAGCGGTAACCGTAGCCCATAGATGCCTGTGACGTCAGCAACAGTGATGTTTTACAATTGTCGCACCTGTCACCGTGGTGAAATTGGGGCGTGTAGTGCATAATTGTTATATATTTAGGTGCCGTAGGTGGACGGTAATTAATTAATACACATCACTACACTTCCAAACACTTGAATATATTTTATTTCAATTAAACTATCGCTACTACATGTTATTAGCTAAACAGAGATGACGGAAGAGAGTGAGTCAGAGAACGAACATCTTAACGAAGGCGCGAATATTTAAATCAAGAATACTGAATGTACTACAATAATTAATTTCCATCGTGTTTTTACGGAAACGTACGAACGTGTCTTATTGCTATTTCTTGTCAGTCTCGGAACAAAAAGTACTGAGGTTGACTGAAGTAGCATGACAAATACGAACGTTTCTGAGAAAATACGATGGAAAACAGTTATGTACTACATCTTAAATGCCTTTCCCAAAATAACATCTTTTTACTATTTTTATGTATTTCATTATTTTATAACCGATCCAACCTCGTTCAATCGGTCAAAGTAAATTATCTCTAGGTAGGTATCTAACTATTTTTCATCGTTTATCTGTATGTGTTTACTTTGTACAAGTACACTGTAGTGTATTATTTGATAAAGCTAAATAGGTATATTATAATATATGTAAGCAGGAATATAAAGTGAGACGTAAGTGACAGCCGCGTCGCGTCGGTCGGACTTCAAACAAATTAAAATGACTCCGCCCGCGCCCGGAGCGGAGCGGGGCTCCCGGACCTTTGTTCATTGATCCCACCATTTCCCCAAAATACTCGTGTTTTTCGTATTTTCTCTCAATAATGGTTGATCTAATTAAAATGTTTGTTTCCAGGCGGCCCCTCAACGCAATATAAAAAATCCTCTCGATGCGATATTAATTTCTTCAAATCGGTGGGTTCCTATTTAATAACTACCTATACGTGATCATGTTGTAACCTCCACCTTTTCACGATGGACTAATGGAATCAAATATATTATGGAGAAATATGCGGAAACTGTGCGCATATTTGCCTCGGCTCGGACCGGCCGGCTGGATGGGTGCCGGCGCCGGTGATGGCCGCGGCCGGCTCGCTACAAAAATTAACATTATTTAATTCCATCCTTTGTTCTGGCCGAGCTGGATCCGTGTAGAGTCCGTGATCAAAGAGCATGCCGACTGTACTGATTCAGCAACATGATCCTCGCCGGCGCTGTTAATGTAGGTACTTACGTCAAATAAACGACACAATTTGTAACGTCACGGGACCTAATACTTACTTAAATACGAACCACACACCTACAACCGACATAATATACTTAAGGAATAATAATGGAATAAATAGTTTCAAGCACCGAAACCAGAAGTATACCTATATATATAGTTTCATCATCATCAAGACATGCTAGCCCAATTCTTACCAAACATCTTGTACTAGTTGTCGACGTTGTCGTGGCTTCCAACCTCCGTGGCGACCTGACATAGACCAACTGACTGTCTGGCTGACTGACATACTTATTTGAAACTACGGACATTTAAATTCAAAATTAGACATAAGAACGACACGACAAAATAAGATCAGTTCACGACGGACAACCAGACAGACCACACAGACTGTTCACTAGTATTGATGCAGAGGGCCTGCCGTGAACATTGAACATCGAAATTTCGTTACCTGCCACTACCACGCTCGCATCTTTGAGCTATATATAGACGAACAAACGAAATGGTTCCCGGTAAGCCCTTAAATTTATAATTATTTACCTATTATATTGCAATTAACATGTCACAGAAGTAATTCAACATGAGCTCTGGTGATCCTCGCGTGTAACAGGGGCGGGTGCGGAATGCGGAGGGGCGGAGGCGGGGCGGACGCCGGTTCAAAGCGACGGCACCGAACCTGCACTAATGCGCGCCGGCGGCATGAAGACCGAGTAGGCTCACCCAGGTGCGACGTGCGTCGGCCTCTTTACACCCAGCGAGGGTCACTCCAGCCGACAGACGGAAAGGGAGTTTTATATTAATAAACTTTGGTTAAAACAGTGCTACTTTGTCTTAAGAACCAGCTGCTCTTTGATGACTTGTGGACCGGACAAGCCGTCGACCATACGCCTCGGTAAAGTTTACGCACAGCCGACGCAAACGCTGACCGCCACACATGTAACAAATGTCAGTGTTAAGCGTGTACGCTCAGTGCTTGCGTTTCGTGGCCGAGGCGTGAATAAATTATCGCGTTTGCGTAGGTACCGTGCTAGGATCGCATCGTGTCACCGGCGTCAGCGACAGCCTCAGGTTCCAAGAGTATTGCCGACTATAAACAGACAGTTTAAGTGCACCCATAAATCAGCGGGATCGAACGCGCGACCTCCTTTTCCTGCTCCCGCCGGTCGGTCCCGCCCCGCGCCGCGCCCCGAGCCCTTGGAGTCAGTGGATCGGAAAGCCCGCAGACTATATCTAACCGCGACGTGTTTATCCGAGCCGGGACGAGTCCTCTTCGTTAATAATTATGACGAGCCGCGATTAATGCCGCGCCGCGCGGCGTCCCAGGCATCTGTTGCTACTCTGCGAAGATGCATTGTTATCTGAGAACATACTGCACGCACCAAAGCAGATTTTCGGATATGGCCTCTCGTTTTGGCGGTATTTGAATTGAGTGATTCATTGTGACATTTTCAAGCACAAGGTACCTACCACTTACCAATAAGGACAAGACTTTCTTGTATCTTTATACAAATAACCTGTCAGAGCGTTCTCATGGTAAGCGACAATGTGGTATCTTTATACGAATAACCTGTCAGTCGTCAGAGCATCCTCGTGGTAAGCGACAATGTGGTACCTTTATACGAATAACCTGTCAGAGCGTCCTCGTGGTAAGCGATAATGTGGTACCTTTATACGAATAACCTGTCAGAGCGTCCTCATGGTAAGCGACAATGTGGTATCTTTATACGTATAACCTGTCAGAGCGTCCTCATGGTAAGCGGCAATGTGGTACCTTTATACGAATAACCTGTTAGAGCGTCCTCATGGTAAGCGACAATGTGGTACCTTTTGCTTGAAAACGATATAATTTAAACCCTACGTAGTACAGTCAGCATCAAATAGATGGGAATGGGCAATGAGGCCAAATATTTCCGATATAGGTACTTGGATACTTTGACCGTCACTAATATCTGACTGTACAATATACATATAGTAATAACAGTGAAACGCACTAGGTCTTGAATAAAGGATTTATTTTCAACTGGATACACGACAATGCCTTCGACCGACGCTTCCATGGTTTTCGCGGGAAGCCATCTTGACAGAATGCCCCGATGACAGCCGCATGCGCTGTCAGTTAGGGCTACGTTCGAAAATGCCGCTAACAGATTCGGCCTCCTGACCATAACCTTCGCCCACGAAGGTTTCTTCCACCTGTGCCTTGCTGAACTTCACCACGACACTCTTCGCAGCTCAGCTCATCAGCGGTAGTTAGCGCACTAGTTCGCCAACTCTGTGAACCGATCAAATCAATTTGAAAGCGTAGCTCGTCGTATTACGTTCTAGTTTCAAAAGTCTTTCCACCAACTTTCCACGAGAACTTTGTTTTGTCCAAGAGACTCTAATAGGTGACCAAATAAATTAATGTTCACGTGAGATAAACTCTAGATGTCTACTTTATCATAATAAAAACAGACTTACACAATTCACTTTACTGTTTACATACTTTTAGAAACTTCCCTTATTCAAATTCAAGACTTTGAATAATAAATATCATATATTAGGGGACGTTTTATAGTCAAACGAATTTATCATAACATTAAATTTAGACGCTTTGCAGGTTTTAGGTAAACATTCACTACAACATATTCAAATATACTTACAACTTTCAATTTGATTCACAGTAGGTATTTTATTACCTGTTTTGCTATCATCAACAAACCACTTTGCTGTATTGTAGGCCAACATCATGCTGGAAAGGGATGCCAGTCCCAACCCACCCAAAGGTACCGGTGTTAGAGATGTTGACTTTGTTTTATACGGGCCTGCCGCTGCCATAGCAATCAGACTATATCCTGTTCCACATTAACTTCAAACTTGTTGTACAGTCAAATACCTACATTCCTTGGAGTTGGAGTGATCATTTCTATTCTGCAAATTAATTACAAGCACACCACAGCCACACTAAGCCTAGCATGGTATTATAATAACAATGCATGTTGTGCATGCATTCATGAAATAATAAAAGTATTTATAAGTTCCATACAAATAACACACCAAGGCAGTCAACACCATACCAAATGATATACAATGCACATTCGTGTTATACATGTATTCATTTACTGGACTTAATGTCCAAACATTAAAGACCAAATTCCAATATCATTTTACGTGTTAGGTTATAAAGTGGTATTACGCACTTTACTCACACAAAACGTTCAGTCGGTTTAGCAATTCAACATACCTGCATTCAGGAATGGCAAAAACCATTTCCAAATAGTTTCATAATTCATAATTCATAATTCATAATTCGTTTATTGTCTGTAGAACATGGGTATATACAATGATGGAACATTAAAATATAGAATCACCATGGTCTTGCCATTAGGCGTACAAACAGTCAAACTTATAACTATAACTACTTATTACTACTTAATACATAAGTCATGCAGAATACAATATTTTTAAGTACATTATTAGTTAACAAAAGCGGTCTCATATGTTAAAATGTATCACAGAGGTACTCTTGAATGGAGTAATAGGCTTTTTTTGATAAAAAGTCATGCAAAATGTTCTTAAAACGTTGTAAATTATTACAGTCTGATAAGATGGATTTTGGGAGTTTATTGTACAATTTCGGTGCAATTCCAAAAACACTTTTAGAAAGTAAGGCCGTTTTGAATGGTTTTGCGTATATTTCTCCTTGATGTCTAATGCTATTAAGTTTTGTATATTGACCGATGTTAAGTTTTACGTGTATAGCTACTTCATAGATGAAAAGGCAAGGTAAAGTTAATATTTGATGTTTTATGTACAGGGGTTTACATGACTCTAAAAATTTTTCATTACATGCTGATCTAAGACATTTCTTTTGTGCTCTGAACGCTCTTTCCCTATCTGTGGAGTTTCCCCAGAATATAACTCCATACCGTAAAGTGGACGTTACATATGCGTGATACGCTGTAAGCACAGTAGCCTGATTAGCTACTTTCCTTAGGTTATATAAAGCGTAGGAATATTGGTCTAGTTTACTACATACTATATCGGTTTGATTTTTCCATGTCAATTTATTGTCTAAATGTAATCCTAAAAAGCGCGTCATTTCAGTTTCGTCAATCTGTGTATTCTTATAATTAATATTTAAATCAATTGTTTTATTAACTCTTTGTCTAAAATTCATTATTTGTGTTTTAGATAAATTAATTTTTAAATTGTTTTTGTCCATCCATTCAATTATCCTTTCAAGCGTTCTATTAATGTTCAATTGGTATGTCTCTAAATCTGAATCTTCTCCTGAGATAATTACTGTGCTGTCATCAGCAAAGAGTATCATAGGATATACAACGGCTAGTGGGAGGTCATTAATATATACGTTGAACAGTAAAGGACCTAAAACACTACCCTGCGGTACCCCGCGTATTATTTCTTGTGTATCTGATGAAAACGTGAATTCAGTTTTACTGTCTAAGCATATTCTATTCACTTGAGTAATTTGTTTCCGATTTCTTAAATAGGATTTGATCAAATCGTAAGCGTTACCTCGTATACCATATCTGTATAGCTTACTTAACAATAATTCATGGTCGACGAAGTCAAAAGCCTTCGTCATATCCATGTATACTGCGCAGACTGGTATTATTTTGTCTACTTTTTACAACTACTAATAATGTTTCATTTACCACTGGCAGTCCTGATCGAGTCTTGTTGACTCGTCTCGAGCGCATAACTTACCGGCAGTCGATAATATTGTACTTACGCACTTTCCTCATTTATATGAGTTCTAACAATTCACACATTTGTTAAATAGGCATTTGTGGAATTTAAACACTTTGCGACCCAAAACTTAGTGCATTTTACCAAAATAGGTACGCGTCTCTTTTGAGCGTAATGAATGTAATGATGCTACTTCCATCACTACGATTTCGTACGAGAATAAACTTATTTCACCGAAATATTATGTGAGCATGAATATTTAAAATCTCACTTCTGAACTAATAACAGTGAAACGCACTAGGTCTTGAATAAAGGATTTATTTTCAACTGGATACACGACAATGCCTTCGACCGACGCTTCCATGGTTTTCGCGGGAAGCCATCTTGACAGAATGCCCCGATGACAGCCGCATGCGCTGTCAGTTAGGGCTACGTTCGAAAATGCTGCTAACAATAGGTAATATATGTATTAGCAGTTTTTTCCTCTTCCGCTGGTCCCCTTTCGAGCTACTTACTCGAAATGTCATGTAACTTGACGTGTAAAGGTAACTGTTATGTATTATCTACATACATAGTGAACTCTACTGAATCATTGTTCAAAACTCTGCAGGCGACATCGATAAAAGTCGCGATTTGTGTCCCATGTCGGGTCCGGGTTGGGAACTTGGGAGAGAGCCAATCTGATATTACACCGCGCATCTTTACAAATATTGATTAGCTATTATTATTTCGCTACCAACACGGCATGTCTATTGCCCACGACATTATATAATGTAAACCTGATGAAGTATAAAGTAGGTATTTCTGTTGAACGGTCAGATCTGCTCGCGGTCGCGGCTCGCGGCCGCATGTGTCTGCGCTATTCCTGAACATCAAAGGCCCATCGCCGTAGACTCCTGCCACTAAATATATGTAAGTAGTTAATATTCCAATAATGTTCCGATACCACCGAGACCGATCGCTATCTTGGATGTCATCTGTCGCGCCACCAAATTAAAGTCGAATCAAGTCGCTTCTCACTTTTCTTTTTAGTAATTTCCTGCTCATTTACGTCGGCGCGGCGCGGAGGTCGGCAGCGGCGCCATAAGTACTTGACATCAATCACGCCTTCGTTTGCTCCCGCGCCGATTCGACACTTGCCATTAAAAGATACCTAACATTGCCGTATCTTTGGAGTCGCTATAATAATATCTATTGGAATACTTTTTCTTCTAATTTCTTGAATGTTAAATAAAAGACGTGTTGCTTGGCAAGTATTTATTCCGCGACTGCCTACCCACTTATTCTAGATATATGAATATACCCATATATAACACCTTCACCCTTATTCTAAAACAATCCTCAAAGTTGAGTATAGTGTGCTACATTTATGTGCTAGGTATAATTCAATAATTGTGTTCAAAAGATTACCTACACTCTAAAAAAAATTTGGTTGGCCCTATCAATATCTTGATAGTCGTAATCAAGCATCTTGATTCCATACGAGCCTAACAAGAACTTAGACACATCAAATAAAGTAATTCTGATTGCTATTACTATATCTATGTAACTGAACCAATTAAGATCTTGTTCAATATTTACACGAAAAATAATTATGCTAACTAATTGATCCTAGCAAGATCAACTAAGGGCTTGATAATTATTATCATGATAAGTTACTGTACCAACTAATATAAACAAGTCAGTTTAACTAAGATGTAGGTCAATATTAACATGAAGAATTACTGTATTAACTATTTGACCCAAATAAGTTCAACTAAGAACATGATTACCTCGACTAATGCACCTTATTAGCCTGAACTAAGATATTGTTAAATTTGAATCTCAATTGTTTAATCATTTCAACTAAGATGTAAATCAATGTTAACATGAAGAATTACTGTATCAACTATTTGACCCTAATAAGTTCAACTAAGAACATGATTGCATCGACTTATGCATCTTATTAGCAAGAACTAAGAAATTGTTCAATTTGAATCTCAATTGTTTAATCAGTTCAACTATGAAGCTTGTCTAGTACAATATACCATTCTTCATCAATTGTACTAGTACAATAAAACACAACAACAAACAACAAGCTTCATAGTTGAACTGATTAAACAATTGAGATTCAAAAGTAACAAAGTAAAGTTTTATGAAAAGGGGGTAAATGAATAAAACAAAAAATATATATAATAAGATGTTATTTATTCATCTAAACATTTAGAAAACTAAACGTTTTACATTTAAAAATCGAACTTTCTTTTACATAACTTACATATATGTATATTATAATTAACATTTAAAACGGGCTACAAATATAATGACCGTTTGGCGTACAACCGTCGATTTCCCCCTTATGGGTATCCGTTGGCGGCAGGCTCGGGGACGTCTGTCGCCTACACGAGGGTCCCTGTCCCTGGGATGGCCAATGCGCAAAAAATGGCGCACTCTTAGAGAAGTAAAGGGAAACAGTTCCTCCGAAGTCGAGTCCGCAGTTCGGACAGCCGCTGGCGGGGTTTCGGAAGCATGGTCCCGATCGTTTCCCGTGCCTCGCCTTAAAGCCTTGAGGCGGCCAACAGGGGTTTTACTGGGTAGACCTGGGGTCTCATTAGTCCACAACAAGGATTCCCACATAACCATCCCGGCCCGTCCCCGCGTCTTTTATTCCCGCCGCCGCGATTATCACTTGCTCCATGTTGCACATACACTATTATACATTAGGTACACAAAGCAAAGGTAACACGTTCACTGTTCCAGGCTTGCCGTGAAATAAAGGCACAAGTAAAGTTTATTTCGTTGACGCGTACTTGAATGACTAAGTAGTTGAATGTTGAACGTCGAGGCTGAGACTGACTCCCCACTCGCACGGTCACAGGCGCCGCAGGGGCGCGGGCGGGGAGGACCGCGGGTGCACCGGCGCCCCCCTACTTATCTCTTGATTGAACGGATTAACTGATTATTTAATTTAATTATGAAGAAAATCGATTTAACAAATAATTCTTAATAGAATGGAATATTAGTTTCGTAATTAATACAATAACTTGATCATAATGGGATTGAATGTTTTATCTTCGTTGTTCTAAATATTATATGTTTAGTTGATTAAAATACCAAGTCTTATGTAAATCAACAAAGAGAAAATAATCACATAAACTATTAAAATGTTCATAACTATTAACATATTTATCTGTTTTAATTAATTTGTTAAGGATTGAATCAACCTACATTACATAATTATGCCAACAAGTTAATGATAGATGCAAAGTATACAATTGTTAGGATTAATAACATACCTACTTTATTAGTTCAATCACAGATACACTTATTGTTTTAAGTAATCAGGTTTCTTTGATTTATATAAGATCGTTATTGTTATAATTAACTTAACGTCAACTAAGAGAAAACTGCTCTTAGTTGGTCTTCATTTTTTAGAGTGTAAGGCACAATGTAAATTAAAAAAGAAAGTAAACTATAAATAAGTAGGTATACATTTATGAAAATGATTTTACCTATTACCTTCACCCTAAAACTACCATAATTTCCTTGGGAATAACGTAACCAGTACAATATGCAATTGTTGATTTTAAAGATAGTTACAAAAAGATGCAATTAATCATTAATCGTCTATTTAGTCTTATTGACTGATACACGGGTACATACTTATGTTGTGAGTAGGTCTGATTAGACCAAGATTACATTATGTACATAACTACAGGTTTACCTGTTCGCCCAGTTTATTACATTTGTTCTTACAAATTAGTTATTATAGATTTATTTATTATCACGATATATTGATCAGTGATCATGTATTAATAGGTCCATTAGGTAGGTACCTAGCCTAGGTAGGTTTAGTATTCGCCTGAAGGGCCATCATGTTTTTTTTTATGTTTTTATACTTTTGTTTATTAAACTCATATATAACAGAATGTTCTTTTCGTTTAAATATTACTGAAGTCGTTTAAAAAAAAACATAGTAACTTAAAATTAATACAATATTAGGTAATCTGTCCTGAGAGCCATGTCCGTTATTCATAAAGCCTGTTTATTTTGTTTCCGTCGAGTACACTTAAAAAAAACTGACTAGGAAGGACAAGCGATTATTCCTGGTACGTGCTCCTTGACCGACTATTATGAATAACGACAGAGGCCATTACATAAACAAGGTACTCAATCAATTTCGAGTCCATATCTCATTGGTGGGAATCGCGTTCTTTTTGGGCGGTTAGCCACCAGTAACTCCGGAGTTGCTTGACCTGCCGCGGGCGGGTTCATAGTAATATTCGGCTGCGTCTCAATCGGCGCTGCCTGTGTGTTGCCATTGTCGCCAGCCGCGGCGTCATCATCATCATCATTCACTGCCGGACCGGGCGAGGGCAAAGGATACGCTAAACTTCGATGTTGTGGTGTCTCGTTTGGATTTTTAAACGGATTATTTTGCCCAGCTTGATCTATCACTCTCGACCTGATTTGATCCACGTGCCTATGTACCGTCTCCGTTCCAGATTCATCCTTAACCGAATAGTTTGTACCGCCAAGACATTCTACAATGCACCCCGGGCACCATTTAGTTTTATTAGTACCGAATTTCCTATACCAAATTAAATCCCCTACTTGAAAACTTCTTTGTACACCCCTCACCTGCTTCCTAATGCGATCCTGATGCTCGTGCGCCCGTGACGCCAGCTCCGGTTTTAAGCAGTCTAATCTGGCTCGAAGTGACCTACCTAGCAACAGTTTGGCTGGAGGGTAACCCGTGGCGTAATGGGGTGTGTTCCGGTAGTTCAACAAAAATCTACATAACGCCGTATGCATATTAGTCCCTTGTTCCATACTTTTTTTCATTACCTTTTTACATATCTTTACCGCTGACTCACAAGCCCCGTTCGATGCTGGGTGGTAGGGTGCGGTAAAAATATGTTCCACTCCATTACTGGCTAGAAAACCTTGAAATTCAGTACTCGTAAATGGGGGACCGTTATCCGTCACCAGCTGTTTTGGTAAACCGAAACGCGCCCACATTTCTCTAAACACGTCTATTACATAACTCGCTGATGTACCTGACATTTTAATTGCCTCTATCCATTTTGAATGTGGATCTACTACTTTAGTACCTGCCAATGGACCGAGGAAATCTGCATGCAACCGTACCCAAGGACGTTCAGGCCACGGCCAGAGGCGCGGTTCGTGAGCCGGCGGCGCGTCCGCCACCGCGGCACATACGGCGCACGCGCGGCAAACGCGTTCCACCGCCTCATCGATGCCGGGCCACCACACGTAGCTTCTGGCTAAAGCCTTAGTCTTGACCATACCCATATGTGGCTCATGTAGTTCTCGCAACACTTTTTCTTTACATGCCTCTGGTATAACTACCCGGTGACCCCACATAATACACCCGAGTTCTTCATATAGTTCACTTTTGCGATTTAAAAACGGTTTTAACTCTCTAACCTCCACATCTAACGGCCAACCATCTTTTAAATAGTTTAACACCCGACTAAGTAATATGTCTTTCGAGGTTTCGTTACGTAGCAGCTTATAATCTAACAACATCGCGTCAGATGCAAAATGTAAATACGTCTGTTCAGGGACCTCGTCGCGCTCCTGAACCCCGTTGTCGCGATGGCCCTGTATCATGCGAGATAAGGCATCCGCGGTATTTTGATCAGTACGAACATATTCAATAGTAAAATCATATGCTGATAATAGTATAGCCCACCGTTGTAATCGACTCGCGGCGGCTGTTGGAACACCACAGTTTGGTCCAAAAATCGTAACCAGTGGTTTGTGATCGGTGCGAAGAACAAATTTACGGCCGTATAAATACTGGTGGAATTTTTTTATGGCAAAGACTATGGCCAGCGCCTCCTTATGCACCTGACTATAATGCATTTCCGCTGCCGTCAACGCGCGCGATGCATACGCCACGGCGCGCTCAACACCGTCGCCGCCGCTTTGAGCCAGCACCGCTGCAATGCCGTGTCCACTCGCATCACATGTCACCAGGCAAGGCAAGCGCATATCATAATATACCAGGGCCTCCACACTGCACAAGGCCTTCTTAACTTTGATAAAACTGTCGTTCTGCCTGCCACCCCACACCCAATGTTTACCTTTCCGAAGTAACTCGTATAGAGGAGCCAGAATATCGCTCAAATGCTTAATAAATTTCCCGTAAAAGTTAACCATACCCAAAAATGACCTTAATTCGGAAACATTGGTGGGAGGCGACATTTTAATAATAGGTGCCACCTTATCCGTGTCAACCCTCACGCCGTCTTTGTTTATAATAAACCCTAAATATTTAACCTCATCTACAAAAAACTCGCATTTATCCTTTCTTACTTTTAACCCGTTACCTTGCAATATTTGCAAGACCTCCTGTATATGTTCATTATGTTCTTGTATCGTTTTACTAGTGATCAATATATCGTCAAGAAAGACAATAACATGGGGCATATTTTTGAACAAATTTAACATGATCCTCTGAAATATGCCGGGACTCGAGGACAAACCATAAACGAGACGGTTATATTGAAATAAACCTCTATGTGTGTTGACCACCGTATATCTTGCCGTATCATCCAAAAGAATCTGGTTATAGGCCTGTGATAGATCAAGCTTGGAAAAATATTTGTAGCCACTAATATTACTTAACAGGTCATCAATCCTGGGCACGGGATATCTATCTACCATTAGTACCTTGTTTAGCGTAACCTTGTAGTCCGCACACAGTCTGATGGCGCCGTCCGCCTTGTGCGCCACCACCAGCGGTGTAGCCCAGTCCGAGTGGTCGACCGGTGTGATGACGCCCGCCGTCAGCATGGCGTCCAATTCGGCGTCCACGCGCTGACGTAGCGCGTAGGGCAAAGGTCGCGCCCGGCAATACACAGGCACCGCCCCCTCGCGCAGCTGCAGCGTGGCCCGCCCGCCGGTGAAGCATCCCAGGGTTCCGTCGAACACATCTTTAAACCTGGAAAGGATATCATTCATAGTAAGAGACGGGTTTCCATAATCCTTCTCCAGTTTATTGACACTTGATACCTTTAATCGCGGAACCTGAATATCTAACTCGGCAAGCCATTGCCGTCCTAATATATTAGTGGTTCCATTATCTATCACATATAAATCTAACGTCTTAACACAGTTGTTATACGACACTTTCACTTCAACGTAGCCTAACGGATAAATGCGGGAACCATTATAAGCAAATAATCGTATACGGCACGCCTTTAATTCTAGTTGACTGAAATTGTTCTTGTAAGTGTCATTATTTATACACGAAAGGGGAGATCCGGTATCAATTTCCATAATTAATGGCATATTTTGTACAAGTATCTCCATACATACCGGTGGGTATTGACTCAGTCCCATTTGATATATCGGCCATTCGTCGTCGCTGTCCGTGCGTTGGCTAGGGCCCGCGCCGTCGCCGCCGATGCCCCGCCAGCTCGCCTCCTCGGCCGGCCCGGGGTGCTCCCGGATGCAGTGCTGGCGCGCGGGCGCCGCGCCCGAGCGCGCGCCTCGCCGCCTCCTGCCGGCCGTGCTGCCTCCCCGGCCGGTCATTGGCCTCTCGTTATAGCCGCGGCCTCCGAAGCCACTTGCGTACTCCTGAGCGGTTCCCCAACTCTTTGTCGCTCCCGGTCTTGCCCTAGCTCCGTGCCCCTCCTTTTCGGGACACACACGCCGTAAATGACCGACACGTGAACACGTGTCGCACATGTAATCCTTAAATTTGCACGCGGAACGCTCATGTCTAGTGTCGCCGCACGCTGTACATTGTTTTTTTCCACTTTGGCTGGCATTGTAGTGCATTCCTATCGCCGTAGATTCCACCGCACTAGAATCTTTCTCCGCCGACTCCATTGTAGTCGCTATCAGTACCGCTTTACTGTAGTCGATTTTTTTATCTGCAAATAACCTCTGTCGAATTGCGTCACTGGTAATCCCGCATACTAGTTGATCCCGGAGGTTCTCTTCTAGCCCGTTAGTCACGCTACCGAAGTCACAAAACCTCGCCATTTGTTTTAACGTGGCCACGTACTCGGCAATGGATTGCCCAGTTTGTTGTCTGCATTGCCGAAACTTATAACGTTCTGCTAACGCCGATGGCACGGGTTCCAAGTGATCTTTCACTAATTTCACCACTTTAGTGTACGTTAATGTAGATGGTTTGTCCGGACTACATAAATTCACTATCAATTCATATGCACTTTCACCTACGTTCGCAATCAAGGTTGGTAGTTTCAAATCGTCCGTAACGCCATTAGCTAAAAAGTACATGTCCAACCTATCGCAATATAAGGTCCAATTCCCCGTTTTCACATCAAACTCCGAAAATTTACCTTTGCCAGCCATTTTTACCGATCAAACACTTAATTACACAATAATTTTACCATTCGCCGCCACTGTTAAATAAAAGACGTGTTGCTTGGCAAGTATTTATTCCGCGACTGCCTACCCACTTATTCTAGATATATGAATATACCCATATATAACACGCACCGCTCCGCTACCCATTTACCTATCTCTGATATATTCTCGCTTTTTATTTGTCAAAATTTTACGTAAATTGAAGGTAACTTGTAAACCAGGGACGCCAAATCATAGCTTTATAATATGTAATTTCTCAAAAAAAGTTTAATAAAATTAAATAATCATTCTCAGCACCTAGAATTATTAAACAAATCCGATATCAGAAATTAAAATCTATGTCTTTAAAACATCTATAGAGACATTAGAGACCGGTAATTTTTACTAGGATGGCGTTTTTTCTTAAACGTTTGGCGATCACCGTTACACGTAGAAACATTACTATCCATTCTGCCATCCCTATCCACCCCGGATATCTATCTACTTTATATAATCTAACACCTTTAAACGAGCAATTCTTGTATATTTTTATCTATAAATGCAAGTGTCCTGACTGACTGACTGACTGATTCATCAACGCAGAGCCGAAACTACAAAAGCTAGAAAGTTGAAATTTGCACACTAGGTTGCATTTATAAAGTGTACAAGAGATAAGAAGCGATTTTGAAAAATTTAACCCCTAAGGGGGTTAAAAAGGGGATGAAAGGTTGTATGGGGTACAAGTTTTATTTTAAGCTAGGAATTTGAAACGTTGTAAAAATGTATTATATTAAAAAACAAGAAAACTAATTTCAGCGTTTTCGAAAATTCATCCCCCAAGGTGGTGAAAAAGGGGTTGAAAATTTGTATGGAGATCAAATATTTTTGTGAGTGTGGGACTTAAAACTTTGTATATGGGGATATTATTATAAGTCAGGAAAAGTAATTTCAGCGTTTTTGAAAATTCATCCCCAACAGGGTTAAAAAGGGGTTGAAAGTTTGAATCCATTACAAATGCTTTGAAACTTCTTAGAAAGGCATAATAGCCAATTACAAAATAAAGTAATTGCGACGTTTTTGGAAATTCAACCCCTAAGGAGGTTAAAAAGGCGATGAAAGTTCGTCTTGGGGTGCAAATTTCATTTTAAGCTAGGAACTTGAAACTTCGTAAAAAGGTATTAAAATAAAAGAGAAGAAAACTGATTTTAACGTTTTTGAAAATTCGTCCCCCAAGGTGAAAAAGGGGTTGAAAGTTTGTATGCACATCAAATATTTTTTTGAGTTCGGGACTTGAATCTTTGCATAAAGGCATATTATTAGAATACAAGAAAAGTAATTTCAGTGTTTTTGAAAATTCATCCCCCAAGGTGGTGAAAAAGGGGTTGAAAGTTTGTATGCACATCAAATATTTTTTTGAGTGCGGGACTTGAATCTTTGTATAAAAGCATATTATTAGAATACAAGAAAAGTAATTTCGGCATTTTTGAAAATTCATCCCTCAAGTTGGTAAAAAAGGGGTTGAAAATTTGTATGGAGGTCAAACATTTATTCGAGTGCGGGACTTTGAATCGTTGTATAAAGGCATATTATTAGAATAAATGAAAAGTAATTTCAGCTTTTTTTTTTAAATTCATCCCCTAACAGGTTTAAGAAGGGGTTGAAAGTTGGTAGAGAGTTCATATTTTATTTAAAGCTAGGAACTTCAAACTTCGTAAATAGGTAGTTAGGTAGTAGGTTTTACTAAATAGTGCACTTGAAAATATGCTGGGGGTTGAGAGGGATTATATCGAGAGCAATTTTATTCAGTTAGGGGCTTGAAACTCCGTATCCAGGTTGTGTATAATAATTAACAAATGATTAACAGTCCCTACTGCTATCTTTTGCTGCATAATGTTCTAAGCTAATGTAGAATATATAACCACCAATATACAAATCCACGCGTACGAAGTCGCGGGCAACAGCTAGTTTATTTATATATATATATATATTTCGCGGATCTCGGAAATGGCTCTAACGATTTCGATGAAATTTGATATAAGTAAGTAGAGGGGTTATCGGGGGCAAAAAATCGATCTAGCTAGGTCTTATCTCTGGGAAAACGCTAATTTTTGAGATTTTATATGTTTTCCGAGCAAAGCTCGGCATTCCAGATATTAATATAAGTAATACCTTTAAATTAAACCAGTAATTCTTGTTTATTTATTTATTTATATATATATTTCGGATATCTCAAAAACGGCTCTAACGATTTCGATGAAAATTACTATATAGGGGTTTTCGGGGGTGAAAAATCGATCTAGCTAGGTCTTATCTCTAGGAAAACGCGCATTTTGAGTTTTTATGTTTTCCGAGCAAAGTTCGGTCTCCCAGGTGTACTACTAAACAAACATACTTAAGTATATTTACACATTTTGAACTGGTAGGTATCACTAACTTCTGTTTAGCCTATTTGTAATAAATGCCTTAGGTAATCCTTCAGTACTGTCAAATCGTTTTTGTTCCCGCGACAAAGATGTCTGTCACATACAAATCCGTGCTTACTAATATGTGTACATTAAAGAAACAAGGCGCAATCGTTATGGTAATTCAATGTTAACGGCCGAGAATAACCGTTGGTCATCTCAGCTATAATAATCAGTTCGAATTTGTATTCCATACGTTAAAATACGGTAACTAGTTGATTGAATCAAGTGTCGAAAGCCGTATACGAGTATGGTGCTTAAGTTAAGGTATGATCGTTTGCGAGTTCTTTAGTTTCGTAACTATTTACTGTAAGTACCTAGTTTATGTCTGACTGAATTCGTTGATGTCTTTCTCTGCGTTATAGGCCGCGGCCGTGTTAATCGCCACACTTCCCGTGATTGGCGGAGTTCCGAATAATTTGGTGGGTCATCAAGTTTACGATTGGCACTGACTAGAGGCATAACAATAGGTAGGTACCTACTATATTAGTTATATACAATATAGACCACAAGAGGCGGTTTAAAACTAAATAGACGTTTTGCTATTCTTGTAGGGAAATTGTGAATATTTAATAGATTCGGAATAATTGTTAAATGTAGGTTCCTTATAGACAGCACATACAATAATTGGATTATTTAAACATACATTTAACGATAAAATTGTTCAAACGACTCGGAAATTTTTATAGGTATATTTTACCCAGTTTTGTGTACCTATCCAGTTTATTCTCTTAATAATGTAATGAGCGGCCTGGATTCGACGTAACCTAATTAATTAGCAACCTTCCGAAACATGAACTGGGTGATATATGACCTATAATATATTTTCATACGATTTTCGTGGCATAAAGTAGACACGATTTCAGTGCACTGCTACGGGCTACGACAATTAGGCTACGGCGTAGCACAAGTGTATGTCGCAGAGCTTCTACTACGTTTACTATGAAGATACACACATTACACATGTTTTACGATTTTATTTCATTTTTTATTTCTTGGTAACTCATTCTTGTAGCTAATAATGAAGTGATCTCACTGGTATTCGTCCCAAACTGAGCTTAAAGTAATTATTCAATAATAATAAGTATTCAATTTAACTTGCAGTATTGTAGGCTCATTAAAAATAGGTTCATGTTGACTTATATTCTGAAATATTCTACAACAGATTGATCTGGACTTCAATCCTGGTTTTAATGTAAACTTTCACGATTGTGACACACTGTTATTCCGGAACCACGAGGGCGATGGTGCTCTTGAACATTCATAGGTAATCTTAAAGTTTACTTAGTTCGTGGTTAAGTTTGTTTTAATATCTTAGTTTTCATAACATACGGATTAATGTAATTGTAAGGGGCGATTTGTATTATTAATTTAGATACCGTTTGCAATTTTCCTTAATAGACTAAATTTGCAGGATAATCATAAAACAAACCCTAGCTCCTAAGAAACTCTTAAAAGTTAACAACTTGAGGAAAACACGTAAAACATTTTGTTAACAAGAACTACATATAGGCATCGATTATCAGGCAATTTAGCCATAAGTTGCCGTGGATACAATAGTTGTGGTTGTAACTCACCGCGGCGGGTTCGGTCTCGCGTCGCGGTCTCGTCACTCACTGCACTCGCGAGCACGTGTTCGGCGCGGCGTGGGCACGGCGCTCGCGGGCGTCGCGGCGCGGTCCCGGCGCGACTGCCGCGCCGCCGCCGGCCGCCGCCGTCGCCGCCGCCGCCGCCACCGCGCACGCGCCGGCAACACGTGCCCGACACCAGCCACATGGCTTATGACAGCCCCCTTCTACAACTATCACGTTTAGATGCCGATAGACTTGAACATTCACTTGGAACGAGCATTCTCGCGAACAAAATGTAATGTACTAGCGTTCGTCGAACAATTCGCCGAATCTGCTTGAAAACTGCGAATGCTCGATGTTCTACTCGAGTGAATGCTAAGTCCAGCAGCACCTTTTAACTTTCCACAGATTTGTTTCACACTTACATTACTTATGTTTACTTATGTATGACAAGTTGTCATTGACAACTGTCTGTGACAGCGTCACTTTATATGCTCTTTGGTACACATTCTGGCAAAACTCAACCGGCATTCAAAGAGTGTCTATACATACACAATACAACACAACACAATACTATTCACAATAAATTAGCGGTACCGCGCAAAGAATACTCTTTCACCACGTATCATCTGTAGGTCCTGAGAAAATAAGTTTTTAGGTACAAGAAATGTCAAAACTGTTACTGACCTCAGCCAATTTACCATCGCTAGAAAATCCTGCTGTATGTTCAGTATGTAATGCATGCAAATATAGGTATCGGCGCCAGAGTTGAGATTACACAACACAACATATCATGTACCTTAAACCCCCGACGCAAAAAGAGGGGTGTTATAATCTTTAACGCTAATGTGTACCTACCTATAATACTAATTTAATAACAATAAACAGAGTATCTAGAGACATCAATACCTATCTTACACTTAGATTAGAAACCACGTGTTGCCGTGTCACGGGCTTTAATATACAGGGTGCTTCCTGTAACAGGAGCAATAAATTAAACTAAATGCTGTACTCCTCAAACTGACCCACATTTGTTCAGCAACTTTTAAAAATTATGAATCTCTTAGACTTCCTCTTTTTCATACAAAATGAAACATCAGTGTGTTTGACGTTGCTTGTCACGCTTTAAACATAACAAAATTTGCAATACATTGCGTCTTATAATAAACTTAAAAGTGTAATAAAAATCAAAACATGAGTTATTTTCAAAAGTTGCTGAACTAATTTTGGTCAGTTTGAGGAGTACAGCCTACAGTTTAATTTATTGCTCCTGTTACAGGAAACACCCTGTATTATCTACAAAGTAGGTCGTTCGTGTTTATTTTACCTATTATTACGTTGTTACTTGTCTACCTTATAAATATTTGCAAGAAAAACATTTTGATAGGTTTACGGTTAGTAGAGCAAATTAAATATATTTTTATTTTTTATATTTTTCTCAATTTCTAATAAAAACGGGACAAAAATGGTTTATTCACTAATGACTACATTAACGTAGAATGTAGATAGAGCGAAGTGCGGCTCGCGACGAGGCCGGCCGACCCGCGACCGGCGCGGGCGTGCCTGCCGGCCGTTTCGCTGAGCGAGATTTTTACAATTTATTAATCTTACCCATCTAAGCAGCGTTGGCTATCATGCGATGGGGACACTTGACCTAAGTGAAGCTCTTGAATCGGCCGCGAGATGAAAATCTGTAACCAAGCTCAAAAGTTTACAGGGTCCAAAGCTAAATACTTAATACAACACGGAACAATTTCACGACTTATATGAGCAATTCCCACCCACCGGCTGGAGTCGGGCCGCGCCGGAGCGCATTTTCAATGTGCCTATAAACTCGCCGTCATTAGAACTTGCGAACTATGTAAACAAACCGCCATATTGAAATTGTCTCTGAATTATGAATTTACTAGTGATGGGCAAGACTCTTGCTTACTACTTTACTAATGTCAAACCATATCGAGTAATGAAATACCAAAATTAAAAAACAAGTAGTTACTTATTTTTAATTTGTTTAATCACGATCAGAAGACAAATTGGTACTTAAGAATGATGTATTGATGTATTTTACAACCGCGGCGGTAGGTACAGAGCGTGAGTTGGGTAGTGTGTAACGGGTTTATATCACAAACTTTAGTCACAACACTACCTATCATAGACAATTGTAGAATTTAAAAGAAACAAATACGTCATTCCATCAGGTCCTAATACCCTAACTTATGAAACCATTTTAAACTTTTAATTAAATATCCAAGATACAGTTATATATTTATGTATTTTACGGAACGAACCGTTTCAATAGTGTATATGTGTATAGTTTGAATTGTGTTTGATGGGGTAGTGTGAAAATTCAAGGAGAAACAGTCACAAAACAAAGTTACATTGTTTGTTTACATAGTTCGCAAGTTCTAATGACGGCAACTTTAAGTACATTATGTATGGCAGAAGCCATGGAGTCCGCCGGAATCGTAGGTACTTTACGTAGACGAAGTCGTGAACAGAAGGCTAGTATAAGGCGTATTCTGCATGAATCTTATTGCACTCACAAAACTCAAACATAACTACATTTGTTATCTATATATATAAATGCAAGTGTCCTGACTGACTGACTGACTGACTGACTGACTGACTGATTCATCAACGCAGAGCCGAAACTACAAAAGCTAGAAAGTTGAAATTTGCACACTAGGTTGCATTTATAAAGTGTACAAGAGATAAGAAGCGATTTTGAAAAATTCAACCCCTAAGGGGGTTAAAAAGGGGATGAAAGGTTGTATGGGGTACAAGTTTTATTTTAAGCTAGGAATTCAAAACTTTGTAAAAATGTATTATATTAAAAAACAAGAAAACTAATTTCAGCGTTTTTGAAAATTCATCCCCCAAGGTGGTGAAAAAGGGGTTGAAAGTTTGTATGGAGATCAAATATTTTTCTGAGTGTGGGACTTGTAGCTTTGTATATGGGGATATTATTATAAGACAAGAAAAGTAATTTCAGCGTTTTTGAAAATTCATCCCCTAACAGGGTTAAAAAGGGGTTGAAAGCTTGAATCCATTACAAATGCTTTGAAACTTCTTAGAAAGGCATAATAGCCGATTACAAAATAAAGTAATTGCGACGTTTTTGGAAATTCAACCCCTAAGGGGGTTAAAAAGGGGATGAAAGTTCGTCTTGGGGTGCAAATTTCATTTTAAGCTAGGAACTTGAAACTTTGCAAATAGATATTAAATTTAAATACAAGAAAACTAATTTCAGCGTTTTTGAAAATTCATCCCCTAAGGTGGTGAAAAAAGGGTTGAAAGTTTGTATGGATATCAAACATTTTTTCGAGCGCGGGACTTGAATCTTTGTATTTGGGGATATTATTAAAAGACAAGAAAAGTAATTTCAGCCTTTTGTAAAATTCATCCCCTGACAGGGTTAAAAAGAGGTTGAAAGTTTGTATGGGGTACAAGTTTTATTTTAAGCTAGGAATTTAAAACTTTGTAAAAATGTATTATATTAAAAAACAAGAAAACTAATTTCAGCGTTTTTGAAAATTCATCCCCCAAGGTGGTGAAAAAAGGGTTGAAAGTTTGTATGGATATCAAACATTTTTTCGAGCGCGGGACTGGAATCTTTGTATTTGGGTATATTATTAAAAGACAGGAAAAGTAATTTCAGCGTTTTGTAAAATTCATCCCCTAACAGGGTTAAAAAGAGGTTGAAAGTTTGTATGTGGTTCAAATTTTATTTTAAGCTAGGTACATGAAAGTTCGTAAAAAGATATATTATTAAAATGCAAGAAAACTAATTTCAGCGTTTTTGAAAGTTCATCCCCTAAGGTGGTGAAAAAGGGTTGAAAGTTTGTATGGATATCAAACATTTTTTCGAGCGCGGGACTTGAATCTTTGTATTTGGGGATATTATTAAAAGACAAGAAAAGTAATTTCAGCGTTTTGTAAAATTCATCCCCTAACAGGGTTAAAAAGAGGTTGAAAGTTTGTATGTGGTTCAAATTTTATTTTAAGCTAGGTACTTGAAAGTTCGTAAAAAGATATATTATTAAAATACAAGAAAACAAATTTCTGCGTTTTTGAAAATTCATCCCGTAAAGTGGTAAAAAAGGGGTTGAAAGTTTGTATGGATATCAAACATTTTTTCGAACGCGGGACTTGAATCTTTGTATTTGGGGATATTATTAAAAGACAGGAAAAGTAATTTCAGCGTTTTGTAAAATTTATCCCCTAACAGGGTTAAAAAGGGGTTAAAAGTTTGAATCCATAACAAATGCTTTGAAACTTCTTAGAAAGGCATAATAGCCGATTACAAAATAAAGTAATTGCAACGTTTTTGGAAATTCAAACCCCTAAGGGATTTAAAAAGGGGATGAAAGTTCGTCTTGGGGTGCAAATTTTATTTTAAGGTAGGAACTTGAAAATTTGCAAAAAGATATTAAATTTAAACACAAGAAAAGTAATTTCAGTGTTTTTGAAAATTCATCCCCTAAGGTGACGAAAAAGGGGTTGAAAGTTTGTATGGATATCAAAAATTTTTTAGAGCGCGGGACTTGAATCTTTGTATTTGGGGATATTATTAGAAGATAATACAAGTAATTTCAGCGTTTTGTAAAATTCATCCCCTAACAGGTTTAAAAAGGGGTTGAAAGTTTGTACAGGGTACAAATTTTATTTTAAGCTAGGAACTTGAAACTTCATAAAAAGGTATTATTTTAACGAAAAAAAAAATTCAGCGTTTTTGAAAATTTATATCTCAAGGTGGTGAAAAAGGGGTTGAAAGTTTGTATGGAGTTCAAACATTTTTGTGAGAACGGGCTTGAATCTTTGTACAGAGGCATATTATTAGAATACAAGAAAAGTAATTTCAGCGTTTTTAAAAATTCATCCCCTAAAATGGTTAAAAAGGGGTTGAAAGTTTATATAGGGTTCAAATTTTATTTACTTCAAACTTCGTAAATAGGTAGTTAGGTAGTAGGTCTTATTAAATAGAGGACATGAAAATCTTCTAAGGGGGTTGAGAGGGATTATGTCGAGAACAATTTTATTTAGTTAGGGGCTAGAAACTTCGTAGGTTGTGAAAGACAAATCTCATGCGTTGTATAATATTAATAATTAACAAATGATTAACCGTCCTACTGCAATATTATGCTGCATAATGTTCTAAGCTAATGTAGAATATATAACCACCAATATACAAATCCACGCGTACGAAGTCGCGGGCAACAGCTATCTATCTATCTATATATATAAATGCACGTGTCCTGACTGATTGACTGACTGACTGACTGACTCATCAACGCAGAGCCGAAACTACAAATGCTAGAAAGTTGAAATTTGGACACGAGGTTGCATTTATAAAATGTATAAGAGCTAAGAAGCGATTTTGAGAAATTCTACCCCTAAGGGGGTTAAAAAGGGGATGAAAGTTTGTATGGGGTTCAAGTTTTATTTTGAACTAGGAATTAGAAACTTTATCAAAAGGTATAATATTAAAAAACAAGAAAACTAATTTCAGCGTCTTTGAAAATTCATCCCCTAAGGTGGTGAAAAAGGGGTTGAAAGTTTGTATGGAGAAGAAAAATTTTTTTGATTGCGGGACTTGAAACTTTGTATATGAAGATATTATTAGAATACAAGAAAAGTAATTTCAGAGTTTTTGAAAATTCATCCCCTAAAAGGGATAAAAAGGGATTGAAAGTTTGAATCCATTACAAATGCTTTGAAACTTCTTAGAAAGGCATAATAGCCGATTACAAAAAAAAGCTATGGGACGTTTTTTGGAAATTCAACCCCTAAGGGGGTTAAAAAGGGGATGAAAGTTTGTCTTGGGGTTCAAATTTTATTGTAAGCTAGGAACTAGAAACTTCGTAAAAAGGTATTATAATAAAAGAGAAGAAAACTAATTTCAGCGTTTTGGAAAATTCATCCCTCAAGGTGGTGAAAAAGGGGTTGAAAGTTTGTATGCACATCAAATATTTTTTTGAGTGCGGGACTTGAATCTTTGTACAAGGGCATACTATAAGAATACAAGAAAAGTAATTTCAGCGTTTTAAAAAATTCATCCCTTGAAAGGGTTAAATAGGGGTTGAAAGTTTGTATGGAGATCAAACATTTTTTTCAGTGCGGGACTTGAATCTTTGTATAAAGGCATATTATTAGAATACAAGAAAAGTAATTTCAGCATTTTTGAAAATTCATCCCCCAAGGTGGTGAAAAAGGGGTTGAAAGTTTGTATGCACATCAAATATTTTATTGAGTGCGGGATTTGAATCTTCGTATAAGGGCATATTATAAGAATACAAGAAAATTTATTTTAGCGTTTTTAAAAATTCATCCCTTAAAAGGGTTAAATAGGGGTTGAAAGTTTGTATGGAGATCAAACATTTTTGTGTGCGGGACTTGAATCTTTGTATAAAGACATATTATTAGAATACAAGAAAAGTAATTTCGGCATTTTTGAAAATCCTTCCCTCAAGTTGGTAAAAAAGGGGTTGAAAATTTGTATGGAGGTCAAACATTTTTTTGAGTGCGGGGCTTGAATCGTTGTATAAAGGCATATTATTATAATACATAATAAGTAATTTCAGCTTTTTTAAAAATTCATCCCCTAAAAGGTTTAAGAAGGGGTTGAAAGTTGGTAGAGAGTTCAAATTTTATTTAAAGCTAGGAACTTCAAACTTCGTATATAGGTAGTTAGGTAGTAGGTTTTACTAAATAGTGGACTTGAAAATATGCTGGGGGTTGAGAGGGATATCGAGAACAATTTTATTCAGTTAGGGGCTTGAAACTTCGTAGCCAGGTTGTGTATAATAATTAACAAATTATTAACTGCAGTCCCTACTGCTATCGTTTTCTGCATAATGTTCTAAGCTAATATAGAATATATAACCACCAATATACAAATCCACGCGTACGAAGTCGCGGGCAACAGCTAGTGTTCTTATAATTATGTTCTGTTTGTGTCAAAAGTGGCGTTGCTGGTTGAAGAAATGAGAAAATCAATTGCAGCCTAATTAGGTCTTGGCATCAAACCCAGTTTTTTCTTGGCCTAACTCCTGCAACCTATTCAGATTACATGCGAAGATAAATGGAAACTATGATACTTATTTCAAATAAATTAAAATTTAAAAACTCGACTGCTGCAGTAAATAAATAAGATTTAAACATTTTATAAATTCTCACTTCACCGCAACGATTTAAACTAGTAAACTGACAGTAGTGGCCCGCAACTGGGTAATTCTTCAAAATCTGATTATTCACGTCCTTCCCTTGGCGATGTTTATTTGTAGAAATTTAGACCAAGTTATAAAAAAATATGAATTTTCATTTCAATATAAGCCCACTAATCGAATTGACTTCACTTTTCTCCATTTATTACATACTAGCTTTTGCCCGCGACTTCGTCTGCGTTGAATTAGTTCCAGCAGATAAAGTAAGTATTGAGACTATTGAGTATTGAGTATTAAGTATAGCGCGTGGATAAAACGAATGGCAATAATTTGGAGTATAGGTAATATGCTTAATTGCTTACACCAATTAACAGGCGTTTCATTAATTTTCTCATTTCCACCCCCTTTTCATCCTCTTTAGGGATGACTTCCGACATAAAAACCAGGGATGTTGCGAATATCCGCATCCGCATCCGCAACCGCGGAACTTCCGCATTATTTTCAACATCCGCATCCGCATAAAATCGATGCGGATTTAATGCGGATGCGGATGTGGAACAGGTCGGTACAGGAACATCTTAGCATCGGCGTAAGTGCTAGACTACTAGGTAATTTAGTCATTATTGTCATTAACCAAAAAAACCTATTAGAAATGAGCAGTCAAGCGTGAGTGGGACTTAATGTAGGGAACTAAAATGTAATATTTGACGTTTATTATGGTACTATCTTGACATCCGCATCCGCATCCGCATCCGCGGATGTGAGCCTTTAAAAATCCGCATCCGCATCCGCGGATGTCAAAAAATCGGCATCCTCGGCATCCGCAACATCCCTGATAAAAACTATCCTATGTCCTTCCTCGGGACTCAAACTACTTATCTCTATGCAAAATTTAAATTAAATCCGTTCAGCGGTTTAAGAAGACAGAAAGACAGACAGACACACTTTCGCATTTATAATATTAGTATGGATTACAGCAATTAGAGTTTTAGTTTTCTATGAAGGGGAATGAAATAACGGTGCGGCAAGGGAATGAGAAGGACTTTTTGACTTTCAGAGTTATTTTTGCAAATGTGTACACTAAATCAAAAAACGCTCTTAGCAACCTTAATATTATTTTTAAAGACCTGTCAAATGATGTGCCACACGTTGATTTTATTTGATACCCCAGTCCAAACGCCAAGGGAATACTTATACATATTTTGTTTGGTCAACTGCTCTGTAACCAACAACAAATGTAAACATTCATTTTCGGGTTTAGGCACTTTCCATATGACTAAACCCAAAATTAAATTTTATGTCAAAATACTGAGGAATGAAAACCAAATTGAATCAAAGCCAGGGGAATTATATAGGAACTTACGCCAATATTTCAGATCCAGCGGCGGATAGCGTCCATTCCCCGCTGTGGAAGAAGGCCTCCTGACGCTTTTTAGACAGCGCGGACCCAAGACGCCGTGAGGCTCTTGAGTAATGATGTATGCGTTCTTTAGTGAGACACCAAGGATATGATTGTGAACCTCTGGACACATCTTTTATTGTAATTTAAAACAAAACTACGGCAAATAAATCAATTCATTAAAATACAATCATTGTTTTCGATACAATACAATACAATACAATACAAATACTCTTTATTGCACACCTCATTACAGAAAACAATACGGATAATACAGGAAGAAGAGGTTAAACAACAGGCGGTCTTATCGCTAAAAAGCGATCTCTTCCAGACAACCTTTAGGTAGCGGAAATTAATAAATTTATGTCATGTCAGTAGGTGTTTCATATTCAATATAAGAATTTTAGCACAGAAAAACACAATACAAAACAATATAACACAAATAAAAATAAAATATATACACAAATACAACTACTTAAAAAAAAACTACTTACTAGATCTCGTTCAGACCAAATTTCGGTGGAAGTTTGCATGGAAGTTTAATGTACATCATATATATATTTTTTTAATTTTATCATTCTCTTATTTTAGAAGTTACAGGCACATTTTACCACTTTGGAAGTGTCTCTCGCGCAAACTATTCAGTTTAGAAAAAAATTATATTAGAAACCTCAACATCATTTTTGAAGACCTATCCATAGATACCCCACACGTATGGGTTTGATGAAAAAAAAATTATTTGAGTTTCAGTTCTATGGGGAACCCCCAAAATGTATGGTTTTTTTTTACAAGCTTTTATTTAACTTGCAATGTACCTATGTAAATTTGTCAATTTGTCAATATGTAACTATGTTTGTACGGGGCAAATCTTGCAAGCTAAATTTGACCCACTTCCCAACTTATAATGAAGCTGAAATTTTGCATCAATATGTAAGTCGGGTGACAATGCAATATTATGGTACCATCGAGCTGATCTGATGATGGAGACAGGAGGTGGCCATAGGAACTCGGTGACAAAATAAAGCAACGTAATTGTGTTTAGGGTTGTTAGAATTGTCTCGTTGAGTATTAGGTAGTTGACTGTGGAAAAAAAGTACAGTCAACGATAAAAACTAGTATCATAATAATCGAATTTTTACAAAAGCTGAAAATTTGCATACATACATATGTAAGTCGGATGACAATGCAATATTATGGTACCATCGAGCTGATCTGATGATGGAGACAGGAGGTGGCCATAGGAACTCGGTGATAAAATAAAGCAACGTAATTGTGTTTAGGGTTGTTAGAATCGTCTCGTTGAGTATTAGTTGACTGTGGAAAAAAAGTACAGTCAACGATAAAAACTAGTATCATAATAATTAAATTTTTACAAAAGCTGAAAATTGCATACATTAATATGTAAGTCGGATGACAATGCAATATTATGGTACCATCGAGCTGATCTGATGATGGAGACAGGAGGTGGCCATAGGAACTTGGTGATAAAATAAGCAACGTAATTATTGTGTTTAGGGTTGTTAGAATTGACTCGTTGAGTATTAGTTGACAGTGGAAAAAAAGTACAGTCAACGATAAAAACTAGTATCATAATGATTAAATTTTTACAAAACTGAAGATTTGCATATACATATGTAAGTCGGATGACAATGCAAAATTATGGTACCATCGAGCTGATCTGATGATGGAGACAGGAGGTGGCCATAGGAACTCGGTGATAAAATAACACAACGTTTAGAGACCTCAATATCATTTTTGAAGACCTATCCATAGATACCCCACACGTATGGGTTTGATGAAAAAAATTTTTTTGAGTTTCAGTTCAGTTTTTTTTTTTTTTTTTTTTTTCTATTTTTGTATGAAAATCTTAATGCGGTGCACAGAATACATCTACTTACCAAGTTTCAACAGTATAGTCCTTATAGTTTCGGAAAAAAGTGGCTGTGACATACGGACGGACAGACAGACGGACAGACGGACGGACAGACAGACATGACGAATCTATAAGGGCTCCGTTGGGGCTGGAAAAGTCCGGTTGCTTGTGCTGTGCAGCTGCCTGTTTGGCTAACATATCTGCTGCCTCATTCCCAAGGAGGCCGACATGCGCTTTTATCCAGGAGAACTGCACGTCCTGTCCGCGCTCCAACATTTCCGTCATTTTATGATGTACATTATTAATTATGTAGTTTGTGCTATTTCGGTTAGTTAATTCAAATAATGCTGCCTTAGAATCGGAAAAGATAGTAGCATGTTCCAGTCTTAGTTCGTGACATAGGCTGCACGCCCTCTCGATGGCCAAGCATTCCGCTTGAAAGACTGTGCAGCTAGGGTGTAGTTTCATCTTTTTGGTAGTTTCCCTCCCATCAGGGTGGTGTATAACCACTGCAGCCCCCACTACTCCGTCATGTTTGCTGCCGTCCGTGTAAATTCTATTCATGTCTGCGGTGTAATAGGGTTCCAAATCTCTTTCATTATAAATCTCTTTAATTTTAATATCGAGTCTATGGGCAGGATGATCCAGGCGTATTACTGGTACCCGTTTGTCGTATTCTAAGTCGTTGGGTAAGTATTTCGTAATAAGGTGTCTTTTAACCCTTTCAGTTGACGCAACTTCTTGCACCTTCTGCGGTAATGGGATAAGCCCTGCCAATGCAATTGATGGTATTGTTGGCAGGGTTCTGAAACCATGTAGTATTTTAATTGCGAAGCCTCGTTGTAGGCTCAGTAGGCTGTTGTTTACCTTTTTTTATGTTGTTGCATTGCTCCATATTTCCGCACCGTACGTGATGATCGGCTCAATTACCTGTCGATATATGGTGTCTATATTGTCGGAATGTACCCCCCATGTAGGCTTGACAAACATGCACAGTCTTTTGTATATATTTTGAGCCTTTTTAATTATATATTCAGAGTGCCTAATGAAGTTAAATTGTTCATCTATGATGATGCCTAACAGTTTAAAGTGTTTGCTGAAATTTATTAATGTTTGATTCATAACTATTTTGGCAGCTTTGGCTTTGACTGTGCATGTTATCATTTGTGTCTTGGACGGTCCAAACTTGAGCTTATTATCTATTCCCCAATTGTATATTATGTCAAGCGCATTGTTAGCGTTATCTTCGAGCTCCTTGATGTTTTTGCCAGCACAGATGAGCAGAATGTCATCTGCATACGCTTGTATATGGGTGTGTGGTGGCATTGGCTTTTCCAGCAGGGTGTCAACGATGGTGTTCCAGAAGATGGGTCCAAGCACTGAACCTTGGACGCACCCTCTGGTTTGGGTTTTCGTTACTACTGCATCAGCATAATTGAGTGTGATTACCCTATCTTTGAGGTAGCTTTTTATTATGTTATGAAGATTAGTGGGGCAATTTATTTCTTGCAGCCGTTTGAGGAGTGCTGGCCACCAAGCATGATCAAAAGCACCCGCTATATCTAACGAAATGGCTACAGTTAGCATCTTATTTTGTTTAAATTGTTTGAGCTTAGTGATGGCAGTGTGCAGCGCGTCCGTGGTTGAGTTTTGCTCCTTAAAACCAAACTGGTGGGGGCTGCAGGCATTATTGATTTGCATGTAATAAGTAAGTCTGGTGGATATAAGTTTTTCGAGTACCTTACCGAAGACATTAATTAGGCCTATTGGCCTGTACGATGAAACATCATTATAGTTTTCTTTACTAGGCTTTGGTAAGGTCTTTATGAAGGCAATTTTCCAAGAGCTAGGAAAGTAGTTGAGTGTGAGACATCTGTTGAAAAGCTTAGTGATTTGTTCAGGGTAGCATTCTATATATTGTTTACATATGTCAGCAGTGAGGTGGTCGATTCCTGGTGCTTTTCTTGGGCTCATATACTTCATGATCTCAGTTATTTCGTTAATGGTGAATGGGGGTTCATTATTAGCTATATTAGGTATATTTTCTGGTTGTAGCTGTCTATTGTTATTGTTGTTTCGTGTAATTGCTCTTATTTCCAGGTGGTGTGCGGTGTCGTCAGCAGAGGTATCATCAGGGAAAAACTTTGCGGCTAGTTTCTCTGCGGTGTCCTGGGTCGACATGGTGTACCTACCATCCTCAGATTTTAGTGTCGATGGTGGCTGCAGTTTGATAGAGTTCTTGAGGAGGCGGTTGGTCACAGACCACACGTCATCTTTGCCCTGTTTGCTGCAGAAGTCTCTAAAATGGTTTGAGGACGTGGTACGAATTTTAGTGACATATTCCTTTCTAGCTTCCTGTACTTCATTTAATATGTTAGTTATGTCCTTTTTACCTCTTTTCAGATCCTGCAGCCTGTGATGCAAGAAAATGACTTTTTTCTTCATGTCTGTAAGTTCCTGCGTCCACCATGGGATTTTAAAATAAGGCTCTTTACGGGTGAGTTGTACATCGCATGTTTTTGTAATTATATTAGTCATGTTATTTATGTAAGTGTCTATCTGAGCTGTGTCTAGTTGGTCTATGTCTATGTCGTTGATGTTACTCCTTTCCGTATTTTCTTTTAGTTTAGTTCTGAATTCTTCCCAGTCTATTCTACCGCCTGTGTTATATTTGTAAGTCGATGTGGATTTGATTTTCTTATTAAATTCCTGGCTAGTCTTTATTGCAAACTCTATCCCATGGTGATCTGACGTGGGTATTACCTCCCTATTTACTCTCCAGTTGACTATATTATTCGCCATCCCGATTGTGGCAATGGTTATATCTATTATAGCCTGTCTTTTTTGTGTATGTGTGATGGTCTCAAATGTTGCCTCATTCCCCTTATTGCACACAATTAGATCGTAGTTGACAGTCAGGTCGTAGATGGCTCTGCCTCTTTCGTTATCCCTTGTGGATCCCCATAAAGGGTGCCAACCATTCAGGTCCCCACAGACGATGTGCTCCTTGTTGCCGTATAGTTGGAGGAATTGCTCCAGATGTAGCATCGTGCGTGAAGGGTCCTCCCCGGGCTCAACGTATATTGAGGATAAGCACATCTTCCTATTGTTTCGAGTTAATTCAACTGCCACAAAGTTGGATGTAATATGCTGAGTTAGTCCTATGTATTTGCCAAGCTTCCTTCTTACTGCAATGCAGGATTTGGATATAGCATTTAAATCCGTACATTGATAGACGTCATATCCATCCATATCGCAGGTGTATTTCTTTTTATCTCTTCCTACGTATGGTTCTGTTATGAATATTACGTCGTACTTCTTTTCTTTAACATTATTAATCATCTCGTATGTAGCTGTGTAACTGCGAGCAAGATTGCATTGTAGCAATGTTATAAGATGCGTGCTAGTGGTGTTGTTGTTACTGTGGTTGCCCCTGTCCAGGCCTTTAGCAGTACCGAATAGCTGCACGGGCTATCCGATCCCACTTCTGCCATTCTGGACAGGACTGACTATAAGCTGGGTGATCGTGGGGTTTCCCCAGTTCCCTGCAGTTTACACATCTCTGTCCCTCCGAGTCTCGTGGGCAGCACCTGGTGTCATGGTTCTCCGCGCAGTGTCCGCACCTATTGGCAACGGTGCAACCGGTCGCGCGATGTCCGAATCCTTGGCAACGATAGCACTGCTGAATCGGTGTCTGGTCTACTGCCGGAATATTTTGGTAGCCGATTTTTACCTTTCTATCCTTTAGGACGTTCCAGATCTGCGGACTTACTTCGATGATTACATTTTTTGTATAGTCCGATCGGCCTTTGACACATCTGATGTATTTTATATGTCTATTATCCTCACTCACTCCTTCCAATATCCGTGAATTTTGTTTCGAAATGGCTTCTGCCACCCTGTCATTGGCATATTCATTTATTACTCCGAGCAGTCTAAGACATGGATTACGCACATTCGGCACGGTAACTGTTATCCCGCTGGTTTTTTCCTTAATTGCAGCACTGAGTCTAGCTCTGTCTGATTCAGTTTCGCAATTAATAATCACCTTATTATTTTTGGTTTGTCGCATTCCATTTATGCCAATTCCGAGGCTTACCACATCCACCTTCTCCTGGACAGCCTTCATCGCATCCTTCACGTTCGCCCTGGGATCAATAGATTCTACTATGACCGCGTAGCTGGCGGATGGAGTGCTTCTTCTAGGCTGCACAGGCGGGGTGTCGTTTCCTAGTAAGTTTTCACTGTTGGCTGCGTTCGCTCTTTCGGCTCTTGCTGCGGCATTGGCGCGCTTTTTCCCCTTTTTAGTAAGGACCTCAGTGAAACCTTCGTCTTCTTCTTTCTCCTCAGATGTCAAAGCACACACAACCAGCTCATTGATCTTCTTTTGCTCATCGATCAACTTTGCAACTTCAACCTGCATGGTTGTGATTATATCTTTCTTCATTTTAGTCAATTCCAGTGTAGTCTTCTTATGCAAGTCCTGAGTGACCACCGCAGCAGTGCCTGTACTTGCGGTGATTTCTACTTCAGCTTGCGTTTGTGTGGCGAAGCTTTTGGTCAACACACTTCTAGACTTTGTCATAGGAGCAGTACTTGTCATACTGTTGAAAAATGCGTCGCCCTCCGTCTCATCGGCGTAACGCGCTGACACCTCTAATATCATTTCGACGCATTTGAGGATTTCTTTCTTATTGTTTCTGGTGACCGACTTATTTTCCTTCAGCTGCTCCTTTATGCGGTCAGCTTCAAATTTTATAGCAGATCTGAATCGGCCACTGGGGTTCCTGGACCCAGGACTCATCATTGTTGTTGTTATAGTCTCCGAACTCAAATGCAGCCTCTCCATCACATCAGACTCAGTGGCGATGTCAAAGACATCCGGCGTTGTTGCCTCGGCCGGTGCCATCCCCGACACCACCAAGCCCTCTGCAGGTGTTGGTGCTACATCCTGATTGGGTCGGTTATCGTCATTATTATTTGCCACGTTATCGTGGCAAAAAGTAGTATTTGGTGCGGTCGGTGTATCAAGATCAAGTGTGGGCAATTCCGTGCCCGACGCATGCCCATCTTCATCCCTTGTCTTTGTTGCCGGCTCATCACTCACTCTCTGAGCTCCGCGTGATTTGCGGGGTGATGAAGGAGGTGTGTGAAACATTTTTCACGGTTACAGAAAATACAGATTTAGAAAATTAATAATTTAGGAACTAGAAGAGATATAAACACAAATTTAATACTGTAAAATAAAACTACTTAAGTGCTACTAACATACAAATTTAGAGATTTTTAAGATGAAAATTAGCGAAGAAATGAATAAATTACAAATAGTTTAAATTTTTAAAAGAGATGTTAATTTTGAAGGTCAAGAAAGGATTTTTGAGAAAATTTTATATAAAAGAAATTGTTTAAATCAATGAAATCTATCAGACAAATTTAAAACGAGAGAAATCTACCGGCTAGAAATGAAGAAAAATCAGTTTAAAAACGATTGCTACTAGAATTCTTGCAGGCACCGCAAATATTTGAGGAAATCTTAAAATTTAACTAAGAAGTTGTAAGAAAACTACTTAATATTTTTATACTGTAATTTAGATATGACTAAGGTAAATTTTATGGTAAAGTAAAATTATTGAAAAGTTAAAAAACGGATGAGTTATTAATTTTTGAAAACTTGGAAAATTTCTGAATCACTAAAATTTGAATATCTCCGTAACCAAGAGCAGTACAGAGACAAGAATAGTACCAAAAAATAGGTCTTATTGAGCTTTAAAATTGTGCAAAGTTTCGGAATTTTAAGATAAGATTCGTTGAACAAACTATTGAAAAGTATGAAAAAGTTAGGTCAAAAGACGACGGAAGTGAACTTTGAAGTTATTAAAAAAACTGTAAGAGATACAATGTTGTGTTATATGACAAAAAGGGTGGAAACAATTTACTTTACTTGATAAAAGATAAATTGGAAAAATCTATTGAGTGGATTCAGAGATATTAATGTAAATATAGATTGCTCGTAGCTCACTGGCAACCTAAATGGACAAGTCTGGGGCAAACTGAACCAGGCCTGCCGGGACATCCTGGCGGCGACTGACGTCCTGGCGGATAGAGTAGAGGACGAGGAGTTGCGAGCCTTGAAGGAGGATAATAACCGAATGCGGGAGCAACTGGCCCAATGTCAGTCCGAGATGAAGGCCCTTCGTAGAGCCTTCTCTGAGAGGACGATCCAGCCCTCACAGGCCCCGACGGCCCAATGCGACCAGGCGACGGACTTTTCTGAGGCCCTCAAAGAGGCCCTCAAGGAATTAAAGGAGGACCTGAAGCGGGACCTTACAATTACCATGGGAAACATGATCTCGGCCCGCACGGGCCATTTCCCTGAGCCGGTCCCCCGCCCTCCTCTCGCTGCGGACAGGAATAAGACGATTGCGAACCAGCCGGAACCTCTCTCTGGGGCGCCGCCCTCAAGGGCAGTGACAGGTGCGCCGCCCATAAGGCAGCCTAAGGCCCCTGTGGCCCAGCCTTCGGCACCAGCGACCAAGAAGAGGGCTAACTCTGCTCCTAGGCAGAAGACGGTGAAGGAGCCTAGTGCCTCTCCACCCTCGCAGCCGGCAACAAAAACGCAGGAGCCTGCTGAGTCTTGGACGCAGGTTGTCAGGAAGGGCAATGGCAAATCCGCCAAGCCCCCTTCCCCCCCTGCCGCCCCGGCTCGGAAACCGGCACCAGCAGGCCCACGGAAGCTGGTTGTGCCCGCCACGGCCGCGATCGTGATGGCCTTGAAGCCGGAGTCTGAGGCGACATACGCCTCAATTTTGTATAAGGTCACCAAATCGGTGAAGCTTGCTGATGTGGGTGTAGAGCACGTCAAGGTCCGCAAAACAGCTGCTGGGGCCAGGATACTTGAGGTGTCCGGGTCCGACAATGGTAGGGCGGCTGACGAACTCTGCCGAAAAATGACGGAGGTGATCGGAGAGGAAGCCCGAGTATACAGGCCCACCAAAATGGCGGACTTACGCATTTCGGGCCTAGATGAGGCAGCCACTCAGGAAGCGATCGCGGGAGCAATCGCTAAACTGGGAGAGTGCTCAATAAATGAGGTTAAGGTGGGATCGATGAGGGCCCAATATAATGGGACAACGTCGACTCTGGCACAGTGCCCTATAACGGCAGCCAAGAGGGTCACCGCAGCGGGTCGACTTCAAATAGGATGGTCCTCGGCTCTGGTAGTGGCGCTGGACCCAACACCGATGAGGTGCTTCAGGTGCATGGGCACGGGGCACACTAGAGCACTATGCCCGTCGCCAGTAGATAGGAGCGGTCTCTGCTTCCGGTGTAGCAGGCCGGACCACAAGAGGGTGGACTGCAAGGCGGAGACTGCCTTCTGCTCGGTATGTCATGCGGCCAAACGCCCAGCGGGACACATAATGGGTGGCTTCTCCTGTACGCCCCCACCAGCAAAAGGCAAAGAGGCTCTTCTGAAGACCCAAAGAGCCCCTCCAGTGAGTAACATCGACCAACGGGCCTGTGAGGGACAAAATATGGATATTTAGGCCCTACACGTCTGGGGGGAGAATCAGATTGGTCATTGATTCTCCCCTCCCAAAGTGCGGGTTCCCTGGGGACGCCGGGAAAAGACGGGGGGCATCATGGAGGAATGAATGCGCGAGCCCATGATGCCCCCATACAACGTCTGAGAGGGGGACAACGGAGTGGGGTTTAGTGGGTATTCTCTTTCGCTCCTTCTCGCTAGGAGAGGGAGTCGAAGGAGGGAGTCCCACATACCCTCCCCCATTATGGCCTTGCCCCACGGCCGGGGAGGGATGCGTAAACGCATTCCCCACTCCGTCAACAAAAAAAAAAAAAAAAAAAAAAAAAAAAAAAAAAAAAAAAAAAAAAAAAAAGGTTAGGTTAGGTTAGGTTTTTTTTTTTTTTTTTTTTTTTTTTGCGTGGGTGGAGGAAATCCTCATTGGATACTGCCGGCCCGAATCCGACAGCATGCCCGACTCAACTAGGAATTTGCCCAGTCGCCTACGGACTAAAACCTCCGCCCTGTGCAGTTTTGATTGTACCAGGGACGCGGTGCTAATGGTATACACGTTGTCCATGGGTGTGATTTGTGTGGGAATTTTAATGATTTAGTGTGGTGGGTTTATGTTGTAGAATTGTTGTTTGGTGTAGAATACCTAATGTCTGTATTAGTATGTAAGTGAAGAGGTAGGAGGAGAATATGGAAGGGATTTGGGGTTTCGGGGTATGGCGAAGTAACACGAGTAAAAATCAACAATGAACATATTTACAATTTGCGCCGCCACGCTACCGCGCCGAACGGTGAAGTCCCGGCGCGGCAACGCAACGGCGCAGCAGACACGAGTGAAGATCAGCAATTATCCTATTTACAATTATATTTACAATTTGCGCCGCCACGCCACCGCGTCAGCACAATGAGCAGTGAAGCTCCGGTGACGCGACAGCGCAGCACAACAAACATCTAAAATTCTTAATCTAAAAGTTATTTGTAAACAGTTTTAGGTTCTCGCTTTGTGCTCGAGTGTATTACCGTTTCTTGTAATATTTTAGGGTCCATAATTGATTTTTCCTCTTATTTTGGTAGACATCAAGCATATGTAGGGGCAAGCAGCCGAAGTAGCACTATGCTTAGTGTTGGTCTGTAGATTGTTTTTGGAGGCATGAGAGGCGCAATTGTAGCATTTGATTTGGTTGTAGTCATCTTTTACTGGGCATCGCTTGTATTCGTGCCCAGTAACTGCGCAGTGAGAGCAAGTGGCAGTGTCATTCTTAGTGCATCGTTTGCGAGTGTGTCCAATCTGTAGGCACTGGTAACATTGTAGAAGTGGTATGTATTCACCTGCATACACTTTCTGGTGGTCTACGTTTAATTTAGCAACTTTGATGATTGTCTTGAAGATCTCGGGTGTCGTCTTGAAGACTGCGTTATACAGCTTTGGATTTCTGTTGGCTCTCAGAAAGTGTAAAGTGAAGTCTCGCTCATCTTTGATGACTGCGGCGAGTTCAGTGTTCTGTCCAATGATGACGTTCGCTAGCTGGTCTGCTTTAACGTTCTCCGATACGCCCTTTAGGATAATCATGGGTGACAGGGATTTGGACTTTTCAGCGATGACCTCGCAATTTGAGTCGTTCGTCATAGAGATTACCCTGTCGCGCTGTTCTGGTGTATCAAATTCGACACGTACCTTGTTATTTGACACGTGTTTTGTGTTAGCAGGGGCGAAATTAGAGTTTCTGAACGAGATGCTCTTCTTCCATATCTCCAGGGTCTCAACAGGGCTGTTAACTGCCGCTTTAGCAGTGAGAATAAGGGCCGGTTTATTTACAGGAATGATAACTTTGGAACGAAATTCTGTGCTTGCTGCCACAGTGGCGTATGATTGTCCATTTCCGCCTTGTCGCGCAGTGCTGCTCACTGTGGAGTTTGTCCAGTCATCCTTGATCTTTTGGAATTCAAGCTTAATAGTATTTTGTATGAGTGTGGTGATGGTCTCTTCCTGAACGCCGCTTATAGTTTTATTATGTCTCGCTTGGCTGATGGGTGTAGGTGGTGGTTTTCCGCTGTTTAGGAGTGCATCCGATGAGGGTGTCCTCAGCGTGTTATTTTTTCGGACCTGGCCGGTGAGTGATTTGATGGATTTTGTTATATTGAGTACCTTTTCTTTTGCTTCCCTGGTGACGCTCCGTTGGTTAGATTTTTTACCTGGTAATAGGGTGGAAGTTATCTCGTCACACCATTGAGTTACCTTCTCAAAGTATTTCATCATGTCGGCAAGCTCGTGTAAATCTTCAATCGAGGAGTCTGTATCTGACTCTATACAACTGTATTGGAGTGTCATTTCTTGAGATTCTTCCTCGTTTGGCTCGTGTTCAGTTTCCGGGGTATTTTGTGCGATATGTGTCGCAGCGGGTGTCCTGTTAGCAACCGCATCCAATTCTCGATCCATCTCGGGAGTGAGGTCATCATTTCTTCGTTGTGTTGCTGTGATGCCGGTTGTCGAGCTGTATGAGCTTGTTCTTGATCGAAAAAGAAGATCGATGTTCTCTGTAGGCGAGTTATCGCGTGTATTTTCATTGTCTAATTTCGAGCAACCAGGTTTGGGTGACTGGCGAATCTGCGATGATTCATCTTCTGTTCTTTTTACAGCCCGGGTACGTGATCGCGTGTACGCGGGGGAGTGGGTTGGCGAGTGTATGATGGGCATTTTGGCAGATTTAGAGTATTAAAATTATTAAATCTTAAAACTCTAATTACAGATAATCTAACTAGACAACAAGCATCAAATGTATTCGTATAACTATTTTTTAGTGTATTACAATAAACCAAAATCAAAAATTTTGGAAAAAAGTCCGAGACAAAAAAGTTCGTTTTCAAATTATAATTACGTCAAAACCAAGGAGTGGCGCGACTAAATATTACTTTACACAGAAACTACTTTATAAACAATTCTAAAATTTTGTATGATTATTGTCCGATAACATATGCATTAAAACTGTATGAAATAAGTGTGCGTAGTCTATCACACTTTCGAGAAATTAAATGTTAAAGTTACAAATTTTTTAGGCAAGAATATCTTGAATATCTCAAAAACTATTGCACCAATCAGAATTCCGTTTTCTGTTATATGTTACTTATAAGTTCTATAATCTAATACTATTATCAAAATGAGCCAAAGATTTACGGGATTCAAAATTAGTCGGTTTGAAATTATTAAATCTTAAAACTGTAATTACAGATAATCTAACTAAACACCAAGCATCAAAGTATTCTTATAACTATTTTTTAGTGGATTATAATCAATCAAAATCAAAAAATTGAGAAAAAAGTGCAAGACAAAAAAGTTGATTTCGAATTATAGTTACGTCAACGCCAAGGAGTGGCGCGACAAAATATTACTTTACACTGAAACTACTTTATAAACAATTCTGAAATTTTGTATGATTATTGTCCGATAACATATGCATTAAAACTGTATGAAATAAGTGTGCGTAGTCACTCACACTTTCGAGAAATTGAATGTTAAAGTTACAAATTTTAGGTTAGAGAATCTTGAATATCTCAAAAACTATCACACCAATCAGAGTTCCGTTTTCTGTTATATGTTACTAATGAGTTCTATAATCTAATACTATTTTCAAAATGAGCCACGCTTAGACGGGGTTCAAAATTTGTCGGTTCAAAATTATTAAATCTTAAAATTCTAATTACAGATAATCTAATTGACCAACAAGCATCAGAAGTATGTTGAAACTATTTTTTAGTGGATTACAATCAATCAAGATCAAAAAATTGGGAAAAAAGTGCAAGACAAAAAAGTAGGTTTTCAAATTATAGTTACGTCGAAACCAAGAAGTGGCGCGACAAAATATTACTTTACACAGAAACTACTTTATAAACAATTCTGAAATTTTGTATGATTATTGTTCGATAACATATGCCTTAAAACTGTATGAAATAAGTGTGCGTCGTCTCTCACACTTTCGAGAAATTAAATGTCAAAGTTACAAATTTTTAGGTTAGAAATTCTTGAATATCTCAAAAACTATTACACCAATCAGAGATTCGTTTTCTGTCATATGTTACTAATAAGTTCTCTAATCTAATACTATTATCAAAATGAGCCAAACTTTACGGGATTCAGAATTGGTCGGTTGAAAATGATTAAATCTTAAAACTCTAATTACAGATAATCTAACTGGACAACATGCATCAAAAGTATTCTTAAAACTATTTTTTAGTGGATTACAATAAATCAAGATCAAAAAATTGGGAAAAAAGTGCAAGATAAAAAAGTAGGTTTTCGAATTATAATTACGTCAAAAACAAGGAGTGGCGCAACTAAATATTACTTTACGCAGAAACTACTTTATAAACAATTCTGAAATTTTGTATATATATTGTCCGATAACGGTTACATTCAAATTATATAAAAAAAGTATGCGTCATCACTCAAAATTTCGAAAAATTAAATGCCAAAGTTAAAAGTTTCATAAAAATAAGTTTTTAGTTTGTAAATCTTAAATAACTCAAGAACTATTACACTGATTTGAGTTCTGTTTTCTGTTATACAGTCCTAGTGGATTAAGGAATCCAATTCCAATTTCAAAATTAGCCGCACTTATCGGGAACTAGTTTTTTCCAAACCACGTGGTTTTAGTTTTTCTTCGAAATCTTCGGGGTTTTAGTCAGGAAATTTATGAAACTTGCACAGAGTATAGAGTTTATCAAGCCGCTTATGGTAGTATTTAAAAATTAGTATGTCGTCGATCTATTTAACGAGTTATACGCAATTAAGTCACTATTATTCAGACACTTGGAGGTTAAAGGGTTAATTGTACTTACGCCTACTTAGTTAGGTCAAATCCAGAATCACATCCATATGAGAAATTCACTAGGGATCACTCACATATAAAAACAGTGTCTCTATCACTGATATTTCACTTTTCACAGGAGTTTCGCCTATAGCAACGGAAAGTTTGTCACTATTTTGCTCACTGTGCTTCACAAGGTTGTCCGATTTCACAAATTTTTGCACAACCGTATAGTCCGAGTCAGCGCGCGTGTTTTGATGTATAACACATAAGGGTTTGAGGGAAAAAACCGAGAGTTTTGAATTTTAAAGCGCGGAGCGACGCGAAAACGATGCGTACACTCTGAGCGCTTGGCGCGCGACTGGTTAGGTTAGGTTAGGTTAGGTTAGGTTAGGTTAGGTTAGGTTAGGTTAGGTTAGGTTAGGTTAGGTTAGGTTAGGTTAGGTTAGGTTAGGTTAGGTTAGGTTGAGGTAAATTCCACGGACCTGCTCGGGTGTCCGAGTGGGCGGGGAGGTGAACCCCGACGTGGCGCGTCCCCAGGTGGTGGATAGGGGAATGCCCCGGCCCGTTGTCGTGCTGGGGTAGGACGTAGTCCCGCGAACCAAACACCAAGGGGGGGATTTGGGGGGCTTTGTGCCCGAGAATGGCTCTCCACGCGTCCCTCTGAATAAGCAGACGGCGCAGTGGATGAGCAGAGGGGAGGAGCTATGAGAGCAGTATGTAGGGTCAATCAAGTCACTGTTTCGCGCGCGGACGTCTGGGGAGGAGGCTGAGGGCTCCCTGACGCGTCGTGGATGTGGGTGGTTGCCGGATTGGAGAGCCTTCTGCTTTTCTGACATTGCCTAGCTGTCTGGAAGGATTGTGCATTGGGCTTCTGTGAAACCCAATTGCAGATCTATTTCTCCGGGCGGGTCGGCGGTGTTAGCGGATCGGGAGGATCGCGCACCGGATGCCGCGCGGATCTGTTGTGCGTCTGGGGGGCTTTTGGCTTCCAATGACGGCTGCGGGGGGTCACATTCCGGATCTTTGCCCGAGGAGCAGTTCCTTGATTGATACCCTGAGGAGTGGCTGGGCGGGTGGCTCCGCGTGTCCCTCTGAATAGCAGAGGGCACAGTGTGAGCTGCAAAGTCCCTGTTGGGAATTTCTAATAGGTCCCCTATTTGAAATTACCTCTGGCGGGGGGAGGAGTGGGGATGGCTCCGGCCACCAAGCGCGGTGGATGGAAAAGTGGAAGAAAACCACTATAAAAATCACCCCAATCCCAAGGTGTGTCTGACGTGCCGATGGGATGCGTGGCTGGAGGGAGTCCAGTCACAAACGTCAGGGAGGGGCATACCTCCTCAAAATAGCACACAAAATGAGTGGAAACGAAAATGTAGAACTACCCCAGGAGGTTCCAATCCTCCATGTCGCCACAGGACGGGCAATTGCCCATGCTGTGGCGACATGCCGCCTTCCGTATTCTGGGGGGGCAAACCACTCACGATCCCGAAACGACAACACAAGCAAACACTTCATGGACACCGATTTGCAGAGTGATTTGGTATTGAGGCTGCAAGGAGGGGGTGATGGGGAGAATAGCAGTCCGGCGGAGGCAGGAGCCTCCACTGGCCACCCCAAGGATGGATTCCGACCATATCAGGACGCCCAGGGGCGCTGGGTGTTCCATGATGAGGACGTGCCTCCGGGGACGGCGGTGGATTCAACACGCTCCCCACCCAAACCCGCTAGGGGGCTTAGTGAGAGACGTAAAGCCGTAGTGCTAATAGAACGCATGCCAGAAAAGGTCCCGTCTCTTGGCAGGGAGGAGTTCTTCTCCCCCAGGAGAATAGACACGGGTGACCTCCCTGGGGACGGAGTATTTTTCTCTCCGGTGCCAACCGACGTGGAAACCGCCGAATCCGACGCTTCGCTAACTGCCCAAATGGCCGCAGGACGGAAGAGGCAGCGAAGCAGTGGTAGCGACACGGGAGCATCGCCGAGCGGCGAGGCTTCCGATCTTGCGGAGCAAGGAAAGCCCGCCTCGGGACCTTCCAAGCGAGGAACAGGCCGCCGACCATCCACGGCGCGCCACGCCGGGCTAACCAAGGAAAAGGCTAAGCGCCTGGAGCTCGAGCTGCAAACTGAAGAGGACCTGATAGCCGCGTCCAAAATGGTGACGCTAAGACGGCTTGCCCGCCATCCGGATTCGTTTGGGACGACAAGTGGGTCAGACGACGAAGAAAACCGCACTGCCCTAGCCCTAAACCAGCAGGTGCGGGATAGTCTGGGGCTAATCAAGGACGTGGCCACCAAGTCCAAAAACCTAAAGGGCACGTACCAACGAATCCTGAAGGAGGCTGTGGCTGCGATCCGGGAAGCTGTCGGTGAGATGAGGGGCCGGACTGTCTCCGATGAGACGAGGAGGCTCGCCGCCGAAAACGCTCGCCTCAAGGCGGAAATGGCCGAGCTCCGTAAGGAGATGGGCGACTTGCGTGCTAGCCTTGGGCAGCGCCTCGAAGGGACGCGCCAAGAGACGGCGACATCACCTGCTCGGGAGCAAGGTGACCTAGAGCGCAATATCGTGGCCAAGGTGACTGAAATGATGGGTACAAGGTTGAGCGCCCTGGAGGAGAAACTGCTCCCACAGCAACCTACTCAGGTGTCGTCTGCTCCCACACCTTCCAAAGCAGGAAGCTCTCCCCCCGGTCACACTCCAGCTCCTACCAACCCAGCGGGTGCGAAGCGGGCTGCGAAAAAGAACAAAAAGAAGGAGGGGCCCAAAAAGCGTCCTACGAGTGTTCCTGGCCCCGCTTCCCAAGTCCGGCAGCCTCGGCTGCAGACAACAGTGCCTGCCTCGGAAGAGGAATGGACGACTGTGGTCAAGCGGGGTAAGAAGAATAAAAAGAAGTCTCCCGTTGGAGAAGCGACGACTGCGAAGCCGCAACAGCCGGCGGCACCGCGGAAAGCGCAAGAAGGGAAGGGTCGCAATAAGACCAAGGCGCTACTGCGCACCCCGCGGTCAGCGGCCGTAGTCCTCACCCTGGAGACGGGAGCAGAAGAGAGGGGCGTTACCTACGGAACGTTGATTACGGAGGCCAAGACCAAAATCTCCCTGGATGGGCTCGGTATCACCGGCCTGAGGTTCCGTAGGGCAGTGACAGGGGCGGCAATCCTGGAGATCCCGGGCCCAGACACCACCAGCGGCAACCAAGCAGACTCTCTTGCTGCCAAGCTGAGGGAGACGCTTAATGTGGCCGACGTCCGCATCTCTAGGCCGGTAAAATGCGCGGAGATGCGCATTTCCGGCCTGGATGACTCGGTTACAGAGGAAGAGCTCGCCGCTGCCGTGGCGAAAGTTGGAGGGTGTGCCCTAGAGGCAGTGAAAGTTGGCCGGATCTCCCGCACGCCAACAGGCCTGGGCACAGCGTGGGCTCGCTGCCCCGTAGCAGCCGCCAAGAAAGTGGCTGAGGGGCGACTCCTCGTCGGATGGGCTTCGGCAAACGTGAAGCTGCTGGAGTCCCGACCCCTGAGGTGCTTCCGCTGCCTGGTGCCTGGCCATGTTAGGAGGGGGTGCACCTCAGAAATCGACCGTAGTGACCAATGCTACCGATGCGGTCAATCCGGTCACCGGGCCAGGGACTGCACCGCCGCGCCCCACTGCACTCTGTGCACTGCAGCGGGCAAACCTGCTGACCACAGTGCCGGCAGCAGTACCTGCGCGATGGGGGCTAAAGCCCCAAAACGCATGTCCCGGAAGGTGACCAACAAACCAGGCACCCCTGGAGTGGCGGCGCCTCCGGCTGCACAAGAGGGTCCGACTAACAATGCGCCAAAATGACGAGGTCAACCAATCGGATCCTCCAGGCGAACATAAACCACTGCGCCGGGGCGCAAGATCTCCTCCTGCAGTCCATGGCGCAGTGGTCGATAGATGCTGCCGTGGTCGCCGAGCCGTACTACGTCCCCCCCAGCCACAACTGGGCTGCGGACCTGGATGGCTTGGTGGCCATTATAACAAAAGCAGGGGTAGAGGGCATACCGCCCCCCTCCACGTTGTCGAGGGGCCATGGCTATGTGGCTGTTCTCTGGGGCGAAATTACCCTGATCGGGGTATATTTCTCCCCCAACAGAAGAGTCTCCGAGTTCGAAGCCTTCCTCGGCCAGCTGGCGGCTCTCGTTGGGCAGACCCAACCGCGCCAGGTAGTTGTCGCAGGTGACTTAAACGCCAAATCCATGGCCTGGGGCTGTCCCGCAACCGACATTCGCGGAGACCTGTTAGAGGAATGGGCGACGATGACCGGAATGTCGGTTCTGAACCGAGGGTCGGCCAGCACCTGCGTGCGCTGGCAGGGAGAGTCCATAGTGGACGTTACTTTCGCGACCCCGGCACTCGCGACCCGCGTCCGGGGCTGGAGAGTACTGGAGACGGTGGAGACATTATCAGACCATTTGTACATCCGGTTTGATGTCTCCACCTCCTCCGGAGGCACGACAGACACGGATCGTCGTCCGAATGGCCGTGCTGCGACCCCTTACCCTCGTTGGGCCCTGAACAGCCTGGATCGTGAAGCGGTGGAGATAGCGTCCCTCGTCCAGGCCTGGACAACATCTCCTGGGCCTGTGGAGACCGAGGAGGAGGCAGCCTGGTTTCGCGAAGCCATGTCACAAGTCTGTGACGCAGGCATGTCGCGAGCCAAGCCGCGGCCTCCGAAGCGTCAAGTGTACTGGTGGTCGCGAGAAATCGGTGAACTCCGATCCCGCTCCAACAGAGCGAGACGCCAGTACACACGGTCCCGTCGACGCAGACACCGAGACGTTGAAGAGGAGACGCGGCTGTACAGTGCCTACAGGGAGGCGGTCAAGGCGCTGCAGCTCTCCATCTGCGAGGCGAAGGCGAGCGCCAGAGCGGAGCTTCTCGAGACTCTAAACCGAGACCCATGGGGGAGGCCGTACAAGACGGTCAGGGGTAAATTACGCCCTTGGGCCCCCCCCTTGACAGAGAGTCTCGAGCCTCGACTACTGGGGGTGGTTGTTTCCAACTTGTTTCCGAACAGACCGGAACACCAGCCCCCAGAAATGGCACCTCCCCATCAGCTCGCAGGGTTCGAGGGTGCGGAAGTCGGGGTGCCTCCGGTAACGGAGGCAGAGCTAGACGCAGCCGTGCGGAGGCTAAAAGCCAAAAACACGGCACCGGGTCCAGATGGGATCCCAGGACGCGTCCTGGCTTTGGCGCTGCGGTCCCTAGGGGAGAGATTCCGCGGGCTACTGGACGCCTGTCTACAGTCCGGCCAATTTCCGACCATATGGAAAACCGGCCGGCTCGTCCTCCTAAAAAAGGACGGGCGTCCCGCGGAATCTCCATCAGCCTACCGTCCGATCGTACTGCTCGACGAGGCTGACAAGCTTTTCGAGCGCATCATCTGCGCTCGCCTCGTCGAGCACCTCCGAGGAGTAGGACCCGACCTGTCCGAGCATCAGTTCGGATTCCGAGAGGGCAGGTCGACCGTAGATGCGGTCGCGCGCATCAAAGCCCTCTCGGATGAGGCGGTTGACCACGGTGGGGTTCTTCTGGCGGTGTCCCTGGATATCGCCAATGCCTTTAACACCCTGCCGTGGTCGTGCATTAGGGAGGCGCTGAAATACCACAAAGTGCCTCCCTATTTGTGCCAAATAGTCGGGGCCTACCTCTCGGAGCGGTGCGTGGAGTATCCGGTCCGGGGCGGCGGGATTACAAGGTGGGAGACGTCGTGCGGTGTTCCACAGGGCTCGGTCTTAGGGCCGCTCCTGTGGAACATTGGGTACGACTGGGTGCTGCGGGGGGAGCTTCTCCCGGGGTCAAGTGTGACCTGCTACGCAGATGACACGCTGGTCACGTCCCGGGGGACCTCGTACCGGGAAGCAGCACGCCTCGCCACCGTGACGGTGGCACAGGTGGTGAGGCGTATAACGATGCTGGGTCTGGAGGTGGCGCTACACAAGTCTGAGGCGCTCTGCTTCCACGCAGCCCGGAAGGCGCCGCCTGCAGGATCCAGCATCGTCGTTGGTGGCACCCGAATCGAGGTAAAGTCCGACATGAAATATCTCGGACTTGTCCTCGATTCCCGATGGAACTTCCGCGAGCACTTTGCCCGCCTGACCCCCCGACTAATGGCAGCATCGGCCGCACTGAAGAGGCTGATGCCCAATATCGGGGGGCCGGAGGTAGCGAGCCGCCGTCTGTATATGGGGGTGGTGCGATCGATGGCCCTGTACGGGGCGCCGATCTGGGCGGTGAATCTGGCGGCCCGAAATATCGCCCTGCTGAGAAAGGCTCAGAGGGCGATGGCCATCAGCGTCGTACGCGGGTACCGCACCACCTCATACGATGCGGCGTGCTTGCTGGCGGGAACGCCTCCTTGGGATCTGGAGGCGGAGGCCCAAGCGTCTCTGTACGAGTGGCGCAGGGAGCTCCGGCTGCGGGAGTTCCATCCTGCGCCTAGGGAGGTAGAGGCGCAAAAGCTCCTCGTCCGGCAGTCCATTGTCCTCCAATGGGAGGAGCAACTGGCTGGACGCGAGGAAGGACACAGGACTGTCGAGGCGGTCCGGCCGGTCCTACAAGACTGGCTGGAGATAGAGCGGGGCTCGCTAACCTTCCGGCTGGTGCAGGTGCTCACGGGGCATGGCTGTTTCGGGAGCTACCTGCACCGGTACGCAAGACGGGAGGAGACGGCGGAGTGCCACCAGTGTGGCTGCGGCGAGGACACGGCGCAGCATACCCTGGAGGAATGCCCAGCCTGGGAGGGGCAGCGCCGCGAACTCGCGGCAGTGGTGGGGAACGACCTCTCCTTGCCAGCCGTAGTTAAGGCTATGGTTGCCGACGAGAGGTCGTGGAAAGCGGTCCTCTCCTTCTGCGAGGATGTAATGTCGCAGAAGGAGGCAGCGGAGAGGGAAAGGGAGGCCAACCCAGCCTCGCACCCGATCCGCCGCAAGCGCACAGGGGCCCGGAGGAGAGCGTATGCCCATCTCCTCCCCCCCACCTAGCGAGGTCTGGGCAGCGGCGCGGGGGCGTCGCTGCCCATTACATAGGCCTCGCAGAGAGGGCGCGCGTGGTATGCCCACGCGCCTTCTGAGGAGGCAGGGGTAGAAGTCTCTCTCTAGCCCCCCACAAGAGAAGGGCCCGCTGCACAGGCGGGCGGCGCCGGCGTGGCTGCGGTTGCGTACTCTAGAGAACCCGTGGCCACGCCCCACCGGCGGCGTGCAGGCATACCGTTGGTTTTTTAGTGGGTAGCGGCACCTTTGCCGAGTCCCACATAACCCGCATCTCCTCCCCCGGGTGTGCGGGTATGCATAAAGCATTTTTCCAACGAAAAAAAAAAAAAAAAAAAAAAAAAAAAAAAAAAAAAAAAAAAAAAGGTTGAGGTAAATTTGAGAGGTAGAATTGAGGGAATTTTGCGAATTTTTGTGGCGAGATAAAGCTAATTGAGTTCTATTTTATACCGTTGTTCTTTCCCAGCCTTTCCCTAGATTTCTATAGTATTTTTAATTTCTTTCACTTTACATATAAATTCACTTTTTTCTTCAGGCGCTTTTTCACTTTGAAAAATTCACATCTTCTTTTTCTTTGTGTTTCTCCTACGTCTGTTAATTTTGTAATTGGGTCGGCTTTTTGCTCTACACGGAGCTTTTTACCCCATATCGATCCGACCTCTGGTTCGGGAGATATTGGAGTTCAAATCTCACGAGTTCGGTAAAAAGTTTACCCCATTTGCGGTTGACGACGTTAGGAGATTTCACTTTCAAAAAATCATATCTTCTGTTTTTGTGTAAATAAATTCTTTGTAGTAGGTTAGTTAGATTAAGCTAGTTGTAGGGAATTCAAATCCGTTTGAATTATATTTTTAGAGGGTGTAGTTTAGTAGTTATTAATTTTTTAAAGGATTGCTATTCCTGTTTATCAGGCGTCGGTAAACGCAAACATAAGTTGGTTTTCGTGTTGGGAATTTAATAAATTGTAAAATATTAAATATTTTTAGTTTTAAAAATTAGTGGTAAATAGCACATACTTAGAACTATTTTTTGACCTTGGTTCGAGATCTGTAGCTCAACCAGGAGTGACGCTACAGCCCGTCGCATAAAATAATTTTAAGTTTGTTTTTGCTGTTTTGGTTCTGCTGCGACTCGCACTTGACCAAAATAGTTAGGTTAGGTTAGGTGTTTTGGTTTTTCACCTTTTTTAGGCGAATTCCACCCATAAGGGGTGGTCTTCGCGTAGTATTTGTATGGATAACCCCGCGCAGGGGTTGAACCCGGAGATGGCTCCAATCACTGGGCCCCATAAAGGGGCTTCAGGGGCGGGTTCTTCGACCTCGCCCGACTGGGAGGAACCTATGGAGGGCCAGTACAGGGCTGAGGCCGCCTCCAAGAAGAGGCCCCATGAGGGAAACCGGGTCCTGGATTATGAGACTCACGTTGGGAGCGGGCCTAAAGTTAGCACCTCGCTGAGGGGTAGGGCCAAGGCCATGGCGAAGAAAGCCTCCATAGGCCACTTTACCGGCCTGGCAGCAGCCAAGGCCAGACTGAAGGCCTATAAGGAGGACTTGCTCTTGGAGGTGCTGGACAGCCAGGAGGGAAAGGGAAAGGGAGTGGTCCCCCCTTTACTCCTGAGAAGGTCCCAGGGGGACAACAAAAAGAAGGGGGATAAGGAGCCGTGGATGGTGAGCCCGTCCCCTTCTCCAAGTCAAGAAATGACAGAATGCAGCCCGCCCCTATACACAGGGACGGACTACATAGAAATAGTGCGGGAGGCGACCCATATTATCCTAGAGGCTGCCGGAAAATCCGGCAACCTAAATGGACAAGTCTGGGGCAAACTGAACCAGGCCTGCCGGGACATCCTGGCGGCGACTGACGTCCTGGCGGATAGAGTAGAGGACGAGGAGTTGCGGGCCTTGAAGGAGGATAATAACCGAATGCGGGAGCAACTGGCCCAATGTCAGTCCGAGATGAAGGCCCTTCGTAGAGCCTTCTCTGAGAGGACGATCCAGCCCTCACAGGCCCCGACGGCCCAATGCGACCAGGCGACGGGCTTTTCTGAGGCCCTCAAAGAGGCCCTCAAGGAATTAAAGGAGGACCTGAAGCGGGACCTTACAATTACCATGGGAAACATGATCTCGGCCCGCACGGGCCATTTCCCTGAGCCGGTCCCCCGCCCTCCTCTCGCTGCGGACAGGAATAAGACGATTGCGAACCAGCCGGAACCTCTCTCTGGGGCGCCGCCCTCAAGGGCAGTGACAGGTGCGCCGCCCATAAGGCAGCCTAAGGCCCCTGTGGCCCAGCCTTCGGCACCAGCGACCAAGAAGAGGGCTAACTCTGCTCCTAGGCAGAAGACGGTGAAGGAGCCTAGTGCCTCTCCACCCTCGCAGCCGGCAACAAAAACGCAGGAGCCTGCTGAGTCTTGGACGCAGGTTGTCAGGAAGGGCAATGGCAAATCCGCCAAGCCCCCTTCCCCCCCTGCCGCCCCGGCTCGGAAACCGGCACCAGCAGGCCCACGGAAGCTGGTTGTGCCCGCCACGGCCGCGATCGTGATGGCCTTGAAGCCGGAGTCTGAGGCGACATACGCCTCAATTTTGTATAAGGTCACCAAATCGGTGAAGCTTGCTGATGTGGGTGTAGAGCACGTCAAGGTCCGCAAAACAGCTGCTGGGGCCAGGATACTTGAGGTGTCCGGGTCCGACAATGGTAGGGCGGCTGACGAACTCTGCCGAAAAATGACGGAGGTGATCGGAGAGGAAGCCCGAGTATACAGGCCCACCAAAATGGCGGACTTACGCATTTCGGGCCTAGATGAGGCAGCCACTCAGGAAGCGATCGCGGGAGCGATCGCTAAACTGGGAGAGTGCTCAATAAATGAGGTTAAGGTGGGATCGATTAGGGCCCAATATAATGGGACAACGTCGACTCTGGCACAGTGCCCTATAACGGCAGCCAAGAGGGTCACCGCAGCGGGTCGACTTCAAATAGGATGGTCCTCGGCTCTGGTAGTGGCGCTGGACCCAACACCGATGAGGTGCTTCAGGTGCATGGGCACGGGGCACACCAGAGCACTATGCCCGTCGCCAGTAGACAGGAGCGGGCTCTGCTTCCGGTGTAGCAGGCCGGACCACAAGAGGGTGGACTGCAAGGCGGAGACTGCCTTCTGCTCGGTATGTCATGCGGCCAAACGCCCAGCGGGACACATAATGGGTGGCTTTTCCTGTACGCCCCCACCAGCAAAAGGCAAAGAGGCTCTTCCGAAGACCCAAAGAGCCCCTCCAGTGAGTAACATCGACCAACGGGCCTGTGAGGGACAAAATATGGATATTTAGGCCCTACGTCTGGGGGGAGAATCAGAATGGTCATTGATTCTCCCCTCCCAAAGTGCGGGTTCCCTGGGGACGCCGGGAAAAGACGGGGGGCATCATGGAGGAATGAATGCGCGAGCCCATGATGCCCCCATACAACGTCTGAGAGGGGGACAACGGAGTGGGGTTTAGTGGGTATTCTCTTTCGCTCCTTCTCGCTAGGAGAGGGAATCGAAAGAGGGAGTCCCACATACCCTCCCCATTATGGCCTTGCCCCACGGCCGGGGAGGGATGCGTAAACGCATTCCCCACTCCGTCAACAAAAAAAAAAAAAAAAAAAAAAAAAAAAAAAAGGTTAGGTTAGGTTAAGTTGGAGGTAAATTTGAGAGGTAGAATTGAGGGAATTTTGCGAATTTTTGTGGCGAGATAAAGCTAATTGAGTTCTATTTTATACCGTTGTTCTTTCCCAGCCTTTCCCTAGATTTCTATAGTATTTTTAATTTCTTTCACTTTACATATAAATTCACTTTTTTCTTCAGGCGCTTTTTCACTTTGAAAAATTCACATCTTCTTTTTCTTTGTGTTTCTCCTACGTCTGTTAATTTTGTAATTGGGTCGGCTTTTTGCTCTACACGGAGCTTTTTACCCCATATCGATCCGACCTCTGGTTCGGGAGATATTGGAGTTCAAATTTCACGAGTTCGGTAAAAAGTTTACCCCATTTGCGGTTGACGACGTTAGGAGATTTCACTTTCAAAAAATCATATCTTCTGTTCTTGTGTAAATAAATTCTTTGTAGTAGGTTAGTTAGATTAAGCTAGTTGTAGGGAATTCAAATCCGTTTGAATTATATTTTTAGAGGGCTTAGTTTAGTAGTTATTAATTTTTTAAAGGATTGCTATTCCTGTTTATCAGGCGTCGGTAAACGCAAACATAAGTTGGTTTTCGTCTTAGAAATTTTGTAAATTGTAAAATATTTAATATTTTTAGTTTTAAAAATTAGTGGTAAATAGCACATACTTAGAACTATTTTTTGACCTTGGTTCGAGATTTGTAGCTCAACCAGGAGTGACGCTACAGCCCGTCGCATAAAATAATTTTAAGTTTGTTTTTGCTGTTTTGGTTCTGCTGCGACTCGCACTTGACCAAAATAGTTAGGTTAGGTTAGGTGTTTTGGTTTTTCACCTTTTTTAGGCGAATTCCACCCATTAGGGGTGGTCTTCGCGTAGTATTTATATGGATAACCCCGCGCAGGGGTTAAACCCGGAGGTGGCTCCAATGACTGGGCCCCATAAAGGGGCTTCAGGGGCGGGTTCTTCGACCTCGCCCGACTGGGAGGAACCTATGGAGGGCCAGGACAGGGCTGAGGCCGCGCCCAAGAAGAGGCCCCATGAGGGAAACCGGGTCCTGGATTATGAGACTCACGTTGGGAGCGGGCCTAAAGTTAGCACCTCGCTGAGGGGTAGGGCCAAGGCCATGGCGAAGAAAGCCTCCATAGGCCACTTTACCGGCCTGGCAGCAGCCAAGGCCAGACTGAAGGCCTATAAGGAGGACTTGCTCTTAGAGGTGCTGGACAGCCAGGAGGGAAAGGGAAAGGGAGTGGTCCCCCCTTTACTCCTGAGAAGGTCCCAGGGGGACAACAAAAAGAAGGGGGATAAGGAGCCGTGGATGGTGAGCCCGTCCCCTTCTCCAAGTCAAGAAATGACAGAAAGCAGCCCGCCCCTATACACAGGGACGGACTACATAGAAATAGTGCGGGAGGCGACCCATATTGTCCTAGAGGCTGCCGGAAAATCCGGCAACCTAAATGGACAAGTCTGGGGCAAACTGAACCAGGCCTGCCGGGACATCCTGGCGGCCACTGACGTCCTGGCGGATAGAGTAGAGGACGAGGAGTTGCGGGCCTTAAAGGCAGACAATAACCTAATGCGGGAGCAACTTGCCCAATGTCAGACCGAGATGAAGGCCCTTCGTAGAGCCTTATCTGAGAGGACGATCCAGCCCCCACAGGCCCCGACGGCCCAATGCGACCAGGCGACGGACTTCTCTGAGGCCCTCAAAGAGGCCCTCAAGGAATTGAAGGAGGACCTGAAGCGGGACCTTACAATTACTATGGGAAACATGATCTCGGCCCGCACGGGCTATTTCCCTGAGCCGGTCCCCCGCCCTCCTCTCGCTGCGGACAGGAATAAGACGACCGCGAACCAGCCGGAACCTCAATCTGGGGCGCCGCCCTCAAGGGCAGTGACAGGTGCGCCGCCCACAAGGCAGCCTAAGGCCCCTGTGGCCCAGCCTTCGGCACCAGCGACCAAGAAGAGGGCTAACTCTGCTCCTAGGCAGAAGACGGTGAAGGAGCCTAGTGCCTCTCCACCCTCGCAGCCGGCAACAAACACACAAGCGCCTGCTGAGTCTTGGACGCAGGTTGTCAGGAGGGGCAATGGCAAATCCGCCAAGCCCCCTTCCCCCCCTGCCGCCCCGGCTCGGAAACCGGCACCAGCGGGCCCGCGGAAGCTGGTTGTGCCCGCCACGGCCGCGATCGTGATGGCCTTGAAGCCGGAGTCTGAGGCGACATACGCCTCAATTTTGTTTAAGGTCACCAAATCGGTGAAGCTTGCTGATGTGGGTGTAGAGCACGTCAAGGTCCGCAAAACAGCTGCTGGAGCCAGGATACTTGAGGTGTCCGGGTCCGACAATGGTAGGGCGGCTGACGAACTCTGCCGAAAAATGACGGAGGTGATCGGAGAGGAAGCCCGAGTATACAGGCCCACCAAAATGGCGGACTTACGCATTTCGGGCCTAGATGAGGCAGCCACTCAGGAAGAGATCGCGGGAGCAATCGCTAAATTGGGAGAGTGCTCAATAAATGAAGTTAAGGTGGGATCGATTAGGGCCCAATATAATGGGACAGCGTCGACTCTGGCACAGTGCCCTATAACGGCAGCCAAGAGGGTCACCGCAGCGGGTCGACTTCAAATAGGATGGTCCTCGGCTCTAGTAGTGGCGCTGGACCCAACACCGATGAGGTGCTTCAGGTGTATGGGCACGGGGCACACCAGAGCACTATGCCCGTCGCCAGTAGATAGGAGCGGTCTCTGCTTCCGGTGTAGCAGGCCGGACCACAAGAGGGTGGACTGCAAGGCGGAGACTGCCTTCTGCTCGGTATGTCATGCGGCCAAACGCCCAGCGGGACACATAATGGGTGGCTTTTCCTGTACGCCCCCACCAGCAAAAGGCAAAGAGGCTCTTCCGAAGACCCAAAGAGCCTCTTCAGTGAATAACATCGACCAACGGGCCTGTGAGGGACAAAATATGGATATTTAGGCCCTACGTCTGGGGGGAGAATCAGAATGGTCATTGATTCTCCCCTCCCAAAGTGCGGGTTCCCTGGGGACGCCGGGAAAAGACGGGGGGCATCATGGAGGAATGAATGCGCGAGCCCATGATGCCCCCATACAACGTCTGAGAGGGGGACAACGGAGTGGGGTTTAGTGGGTATTCTCTTTCGCTCCTTCTCGCTAGGAGAGGGAATCGAAAGAGGGAGTCCCACATACCCTCCCCATTATGGCCTTGCCCCACGGCCGGGGAGGGATGCGTAAACGCATTCCCCACTCCGTCAACAAAAAAAAAAAAAAAAAAAAAAGGTTAGGTTAGGTTAGGTTAGGTTGAGGTCCACGGACCTGCTCGGGTGTCCGAGTGGGCGGGGAGGTGAACCCCGACGTGGCGCGTCCCCAGGTGGTGGATAGGGGAATGCCCCGGCCCGTTGTCGTGCCGGGGTAGGACGTAGTCCCGCGAACCAAACACCAGGGGGGTATTTGGGGGGTTTTGTACCCGAGAATGGCTCTCCACGCGTCCCTCTGAATAAGCAGACGGCGCAGTGGACGAGCAGAGAGGAGGACATCTGGGGACTTCCCCCGTAGGCGCTGGAGGAGGCTGAGGGCTCCCTAACGCGTCGTGGATGCGAGTGGTTGCTGGATTGGGGAGCCTTCTGCTTTTCTGACACTGCCTAGCTGTCTGGAAGGATTGTGCATTGGGCTTCTGTGAAACCCAATTGCAGATCCATTTGTCCGGGCGGGTCGGCGGTGTTAGCGGATCGGGAGGCTCGCGCACCGGATGCCGCGCGTATCTGTTGTGCGTCTGGGGGGTTGTGCGGCTATTAGAAATTCCCTCTGGCGGGGTGAGGAGTGGGGATGGCTCCGGCCACCAAGCGCGGCGGATGAAGAAGTGGAAGAAAACCACTATAAAAATCACCCCAATCCCAAGGTGTGTCTGACGTGCCGATGGGATGCGTGGCTGGAGGGAGTCCAGTCACAAACGTCAGGGAGGGGCATACCTCCACAAAATAGCACACAAAATGAGTGGAAACGAAAATGTAGAACTACCCCAGGAGGTTCCAATCCTCCATGTCGCCACAGGACGGGCAATTGCCCATGCTGTGGCGACATGCCGCCTTCCGTATTCTGGGGGGGCAAACCACTCACGATCCCGAAACGACAACACAAGCAAACACTTCATGGACACCGATTTGCAGAGTGATTTGGTATTGAGGCTGCAAGGAGGGGGTGATGGGGAGAATAGCAGTCCGGCGGAGGCAGGAGCCTCCACTGGCCATCCCAAAGATGGATTTCGGCCACTTCTGGACGCCCAGGGGCGCTGGGTGTTCCATGTTGATGACGTGCCTCCGGGGACAGCGGAGGATTCTACACGCTCCCCACCCAAACACGCTAGGGGGCTTAGTGAGAAACGGCAACCCGTAGTGCGAATAGAACGCATGCCAGAAAGGGTCCCCTCTCTTGGCAGGGAGGAGTTCTTCTCCCCCATGAGAATAGACACGGGTGACCTCCCTGGGGACGGAGTATTTTTCTCTCCGGTGCCAACCGACGGGGAAACCGCCGAATCCGACGTTTCGCTAACTGCCCAAATGGCCGCAGGACGGAAGAGGCAGCGAAGCAGTGGTAGCGACACGGGAGCATCGCCGAGCGGCGAGGCTTCCGATCTTGCGGAGCGAGGAAAGTCCGCCTCGGGGCCCTCCAAGCGAGGAACAGGCCGCCAACCATCCACGGCGCGCCACGCCGGGCTAACCAAGGAAAAGGCTAAGCGCCGGGAGCTCGAGCTGCAAACTGAAGAGGACCTGATGGCCGCGTCCAAAATGGTGACGCTAAGACGGCTTGCCCGCCATCCGGATTCGTTTGGGACGACAAGTGGGTCAGACGATGAAGAAAACCGCACTGTCCTGGCCCTAAACCAGCAGGTGCGTGATAGTCTGGGGCTTATCAAGGACGTGGCCACCAAGTCCAAAAACCTAAAGGGCACGTACCAGCGAATCCTGAAGGAGGCGGTGGCTGCGATCCGGGAAGCTGTCGGTGAGATGAGGGGCCGGACTGTCTCCGATGAGACGAGGAGGCTCGCCGCCGAAAACGCTCGCCTTAAGGCGGAAATGGCCGAGCTCCGTAAGGAAATGGGCGACCTGCGTGCTAGCCTTGGGCAGCGCCTCGAAGGGACGCGCCAAGAGACGGCGACATCACCTGCTCGGGAGCAAGGTGACTTAGAGCGCAATATCGTGGCCAAGGTGAACGAAATGATGGGTACAAGGTTGAGCGCCCTGGAGGAGAAACTGCTCCCACAGCAACCTACTCAGGTGTCGTCTGCTCCCACACCTTCCAAAGCAGGAAGCTCTCCCCCCGGTCACACTCCAGCTCCTACCAACCTAGCGGGTGCGAAGCGGGCTGCGAAAAAGAATAAAAAGAAGGAGGGGCCCAAAAAGCGTACTACGAGCGTTCCTGGCCCCGCTTCCCAAGTCCGGCAGCCTCGGCTGCAGACAACAGTGCCTGCCTCGGAAGAGGAATGGACGACTGTGGTCAAGCGGGGTAAGAAGAATAAAAAGAAGACTCCCGTTGGAGCAGCGACGACTGCGAAACCGCAACAGCCGGCGGCACCGCGGAAAGAGCAAGAAGGGAAGGGTCGCAATAAGACCAAGGCGCTACTGCGCACCCCGCGGTCAGCGGCCGTAGTCCTCACCCTGGAGACGGGAGCAGAAGAGAGGGGCGTTACCTACGGAACGTTGATTACGGAGGCCAAGACCAAAATTTCCCTGGATGGGCTCGGTATCACCGGTCTGAGGTTCCGTAGGGCAGTGACAGGGGCGGCAATCCTGGAGATCCCGGGCCCAGACACCACCAGCGGCAACCAAGCAGACTCTCTTGCTGCCAAGTTGAGGGAGACGCTTAATGTGGCCGACGTCCGCATCTCTAGGCCGGTAAAATGCGCGGAGATGCGCATTTCCGGCCTGGATGACTCGGTTACAGAGGAAGAGCTCGCCGCTGCCGTGGCGAAAGTTGGAGGGTGTGCCCTAGAGGCAGTGAAAGTTGGCCGGATCTCCCGCACGCCAACAGGCCTGGGCACAGCGTGGGCTCGCTGCCCCGTAGCAGCCGCCAAGAAAGTGGCTGAGGGGCGACTCCTCGTCGGATGGGCTTCGGCAAACGTGAAGTTGCTGGAGTCCCGACCCCTGAGGTGCTTCCGCTGCCTGGTGCCTGGCCATGTTAGGAAGGGGTGCACCTCAGAAATCGACCGTAGTGACCAATGCTACCGATGCGGTCAATCCGGTCACCGGGCCAGGGACTGCACCGCCGCGCCCCACTGCACTCTGTGCACTGCAGCGGGAAAACCTGCTGACCACAGTGCCGGCAGCAGTACCTGCGCGATGGGGGCTAAAGCCCCAAAACGCATGTCCCGGAAGGTGACCAACAAACCAGGCACCCCTGGAGTGGCGGCGCCTCCGGCTGCACAAGAGGGTCCGACAAACAATGCGCCAAAATGACGAGGTCAACCAATCGGATCCTCCAGGCGAACATAAACCACTGCGCCGGGGCGCAAGATCTCCTCCTGCAGTCCATGGCGCAGTGGTCGATAGATGCTGCCGTGGTCGCCGAGCCGTACTACGTCCCCCCCAGCCACAACTGGGCTGCGGACCTGGATGGCTTGGTGGCCATTATTACAAAAGCAGGGGTAGAGGGCATACCGCCCCCCTCCACGTTGTCGAGGGGCCATGGCTATGTGGCTGTTCTCTGGGGCGAAATTACCCTGATCGGGGTATATTTCTCCCCCAACAGAAGAGTCTCCGAGTTCGAAGCCTTCCTCGGCCAGCTGGCGGCTCTCGTTGGGCAGACCCAACCGCGCCAGGTAGTTGTCGCAGGTGACTTAAACGCCAAATCCATGGCCTGGGGCTGTCCCGCAACCGACATTCGCGGAGACCTGTTAGAGGAATGGGCGACGATGACCGGAATGTCGGTTCTGAACCGAGGGTCGGCCAGCACCTGCGTGCGCTGGCAGGGAGAGTCCATAGTGGACGTTACTTTCGCGACCCCGGCACTCGCGACCCGCGCCCGGGGCTGGAGAGTACTGGAGACGGTGGAGACATTATCAGACCATTTGTACATCCGGTTTGATGTCTCCACCTCCTCCGGAGGCACGACAGACACGGATCGTCGTCCGAATGGCCGTGCTGCGACCCCTTACCCTCGCTGGGCCCTGAACAGCCTGGATCGTGAAGCGGTGGAGATAGCGTCCCTCGTCCAGGCCTGGACAACATCTCCTGGGCCTGTGGAGACCGAGGAGGAGGCAGCCTGGTTTCGCGAAGCCATGTCACAAGTCTGTGACGCAGGCATGTCGCGAGCCAAGCCGCGGCCTCCGAAGCGTCAAGTGTACTGGTGGTCGCGAGAAATCGGTGAACTCCGATCCCGCTCCAACAGAGCGAGACGCCAGTACACACGGTCCCGTCGACGCAGACACCGAGACGTTGAAGAGGAGACGCGGCTGTACAGTGCCTACAGGGAGGCGGTCAAGGCGCTGCAGCTCTCCATCTGCGAGGCGAAGGCGAGCGCCAGAGCGGAGCTTCTCGAGACTCTAAACCGAGACCCATGGGGGAGGCCGTACAAGACGGTCAGGGGTAAATTACGCCCTTGGGCCCCCCCCTTGACAGAGAGTCTCGAGCCTCGACTACTGGGGGTGGTTGTTTCCAACTTGTTTCCGAACAGACCGGAACACCAGCCCCCAGAAATGGCACCTCCCCATCAGCTCGCAGGGTTCGAGGGTGCGGAAGTCGGGGTGCCTCCGGTAACGGAGGCAGAGCTAGACGCAGCCGTGCGGAGGCTAAAAGCCAAAAACACGGCACCGGGTCCAGATGGGATCCCAGGACGCGTCCTGGCTTTGGCGCTGCGGTCCCTAGGGGAGAGATTCCGCGGGCTACTGGACGCCTGTCTACAGTCCGGCCAATTTCCGACCATATGGAAAACCGGCCGGCTCGTCCTCCTAAAAAAGGACGGGCGTCCCGCGGAATCTCCATCAGCCTACCGTCCGATCGTACTGCTCGACGAGGCTGACAAGCTTTTCGAGCGCATCATCTGCGCTCGCCTCGTCGTGCACCTCCGAGGAGTAGGACCCGACCTGTCCGAGCATCAGTTCGGATTCCGAGAGGGCAGGTCGACCGTAGATGCGGTCGCGCGCATCAAAGCCCTCTCGGATGAGGCGGTTGACCACGGTGGGGTTCTTCTGGCGGTGTCCCTGGATATCGCCAATGCCTTTAACACCCTGCCGTGGTCGTGCATTAGGGAGGCGCTGAAATACCACAAAGTGCCTCCCTATTTGTGCCAAATAGTCGGGGCCTACCTCTCGGAGCGGTGCGTGGAGTATCCGGTCCGGGGTGGCGGGCTTGCAAGGTGGGAGACATCGTGCGGTGTTCCACAGGGCTCGGTCTTAGGGCCGCTCCTGTGGAACATTGGGTACGACTGGGTGCTGCGGGGGGAGCTTCTCCCGGGGTCAAGTGTGACCTGCTACGCAGATGACACTCTGTGCACTGCAGCGGGCAAACCTGCTGACCACAGTGCCGGCAGCAGTACCTGCGCGATGGGGGCTAAAGCCCCAAAACGCATGTCCCGGAAGGCGACCAGCAAACCAGGTACTCCTGGAGTGGCGGCGCCTCTGGCCGCACAAGAGGGCCCGATTAGCAATGCGCCAAATGACGAGGTCAACTAATCGGATCCTCCAGGCGAACATAAACCACTGCGCCGGGGCGCAAGATCTCCTCCTGCAGTCCATGGCGCAGTGGTCGATAGATGTTGCCGTGGTCGCCGAGCCGTACTACGTCCCCCCCAGCCACAACTGGGCTGCGGACCTGGATGGCTTGGTGGCCATTATAACAAAAGCAGGGGTAGAGGGTATACCGCCCCCCTCCACGTTGTCGAGGGGTCGAGGCTATGTGGCTGTCCTCTGGGGCGAAATTACCCTGATCGGGGTATATTTCTCCCCCAACAGAAGAGTCTCCGAGTTCGAAGCCTTCCTCGGCCAGCTGGCGGCTCTCGTTGGGCAGACCCAACCGCGCCAGGTAGTTGTCGCAGGTGACTTAAACGCCAAATCCATGGCCTGGGGCTGTCCCGCAACCGACATTCGCGGAGACCTGTTAGAGGAATGGGCGACGATGACCGGAATGTCGGTTCTGAACCGAGGGTCGGCCAGCACCTGCGTGCGCTGGCAGGGAGAGTCCATAGTGGACGTTACTTTCGCGACCCCGGCACTCGCGACCCGCGTCCGGGGCTGGAGAGTACTGGAGACGGTGGAGACATTATCAGACCATTTGTACATCCGGTTTGATGTCTCCACCTCCTCCGGAGGCACGACAGACACGGATCGTCGTCCGAATGGCCGTGCTGCGACCCCTTACCCTCGTTGGGCCCTGAACAGCCTGGATCGTGAAGCGGTGGAGATAGCGTCCCTCGTCCAGGCCTGGACAACATCTCCTGGGCCTGTGGAGACCGAGGAGGAGGCAGCCTGGTTCCGCGAAGCCATGTCACAAGTCTGTGACGCAGGCATGTCACGAGCCAAGCCACGGCCTCCGAAGCGTCAAGTGTACTGGTGGTCGCGAGAAATCGAGGAACTCCGATCCCGCTCCAACAGGGCGAGACGCCAGTACACACGGTCCCGTCGACGCAGACACCGAGACGCTGAAGAGGAGACGCGGCTGTACGGTGCCTACAGGGAGGCGGTCAAGGCGCTGCAGCTCTCCATCTGCGAGGCAAAGGCGAGCGCCAGAGCGGAGCTTCTCGAGACTCTAAACCGAGACCCATGGGGGAGGCCGTACAAGACGGTCAGGGGTAAATTACGCCCTTGGGCCCCCCCCTTGACAGAGAGTCTCGAGCCTCGACTACTGGGGGTGGTTGTTTCCAACTTGTTTCCGAACAGACCGGAACACCAGCCCCCAGAAATGGCACCTCCCCATCAGCTCGCAGGGTTCGAGGGTGCGGAAGTCGGGGTGCCTCCGGTATTTCCGATCATATGGAAAACCGGCCGGCTCGTCCTCCTAAAAAAGGATGGGCGTCCCGCGGAATCTCCATCAGCCTACCGTCCGATCGTATTGCTCGACGAGGCTGACAAGCTCTTCGAGCGCATCATCTGCTGTCGCCTCGTCGAGCACCTCCGAGGTGTGGGACCCGACCTGTCCGAGCATCAGTTTGGATTCCGAGAGGGCAGGTCGACCGTAGATGCGGTCGCGCGCATCAAAGCCCTCTCGGATGAGGCGGTTGACCACGGTGGGGTTCTCCTGGCGGTGTCCCTGGATATCGCCAATGCCTTTAACACCCTGCCGTGGTCGTGCATTAGGGAGGCGCTGAAATACCACAAAGTGCCTCCCTATTTGTGCCAAATAGTCGGGTCCTACCTCTCGGAGCGGTGTGTGGAGTATCCGGTCCGGGGTGGCGGGCTTACAAGGTGGGAGACAACGTGCGGTGTTCCACAGGGCTCGGTCTTAGGGCCGCTCCTGTGGAACATTGGGTACGACTGGGTGCTGCGGGGGGAGCTTCTCCCGGGGTCAAGTGTGACCTGCTACGCAGATGACACGCTGGTCACGTCCCGGGGGACCTCGTACCGGGAAGCAGCACGCCTCGCCACCGTGACGGTGGCACAGGTGGTGAGGCGTATAACGATGCTGGGTCTGGAGGTGGCGCTACACAAGTCCGAGGCGCTCTGCTTCCACGCAGCCCGGAAGGCGCCGCCTGCAGGATCCAGCATCATCGTTGGTGGCACCCGAATCGAGGTAAAGTCCAACATGAGATATCTTGGACTTGTCCTCGATTCCCGATGGAGCTTCCGCGAGCACTTTGCCCGCCTGACCCCCCGACTAATGGCAGCATCGGCCGCACTGAAGAGGCTGATGCCCAATATCGGGGGGCCGGAGGTAGCGAGCCGCCGTCTGTATATGGGGGTGGTGCGATCGATGGCCCTGTACGGGGCGCCGATCTGGGCGGAGAATCTGGCGGCCCGAAATATCGCCCTGCTGAGAAAGGCTCAGAGGGCGATGGCCATCAGCGTCGTACGCGGGTACCGCACCACCTCATACGATGCGGCGTGCTTGCTGGCGGGAACGCCTCCTTGGGATCTGGAGGCGGAGGCCCAGGCGTCTCTGTACGAGTGGCGCAGGGAGCTCCGGCTGCGGGAGTTCCATCCTGCGCCTAGGGAGGTAGAGGCGCAAAAGCTCCTCGTCCGGCAGTCCATTGTCCTCCAATGGGAGGAGCAACTGGCTGGACGCGAGGAAGGACACAGGACTGTCGAGGCGGTCCGGCCGGTCCTACAAGACTGGCTGGAGAGAGAGCGGGGCTCGCTAACCTTCCGGCTGGTGCAGGTGCTCACGGGGCATGGCTGTTTCGGGAGCTACCTGCACCGGTACGCAAGACGGGAGGAGACGGCGGAGTGCCACCAGTGTGGCTGCGGCGAGGACACGGCGCAGCATACCCTGGAGGAATGCCCAGCCTGGGAGGGGCAGCGCCGCGAACTCGCGGCAGTGGTGGGGAACGACCTCTCCTTGCCAGCCGTAGTTAAGGCTATGGTTGCCGACGAGAGGTCGTGGAAAGCGGTCCTCTCCTTCTGCGAGGATGTAATGTCGCAGAAGGAGGCGGCGGAGAGGGAAAGGGAGGCCAACCCAGCCTCGCACCCGATCCGCCGCAAGCGCACAGGGGCCCGGAGGAGAGCGTATGCCCATCTCCTCCCCCCCACCTAGCGAGGTCTGGGCAGCGGCGCGGGGGCGTCGCTGCCCATTACATAGGCCTCGCAGAGAGGGCGCGCGTGGTATGCCCACGCGCCTTCTGAGAAGGCAGGGGTAGAAGTTCCTCTCTAGCCCCCCACAAGAGAAGGGCCCGCTGCACAGGCGGGCGGCGCCGGCGTGGTTGCGGTTGCGTACTCTAGAGAACCCGTGGCCACGCCCCACCGGCGGCGTGCAGGCATACCGTTGGTTTTTTAGTGGGTAGCGGCACCTTTGCCGAGTCCCACATAACCCGCATTTCCTCCCCCGGGTGTGCGGGTATGCATAAAGCATTTTTCCAACGAAAAAAAAAAAAAAAAAAAAAAAAAAAGGTTGCATCTGGGAGCTCGGAGATCTTGTATTGGATATACCTATGGTCCGACATAGTCTCCACATTTTCGAGCACTTGCCAATCTTGGACACGTCTCACCAGGGCAGCGTTTGCGAACGTCACGTCCACGATGGAGCCACCGTGTTGCCGCACGCATGTATTAACCGAGCCCTGGTTAAGCACAGCCAGCCCTGATGCGATCGCCCATTCCTCCAGTTCGCGTCCGCGGGTGTCCGTTGACGGCGATCCCCACGCCACGGATTTGGCGTTTAGATCGCCGGCAACAAGCACGGGGCGTGGGTGGCATCGACCAATAACCACCCCCACATCTGCCAAAAAGGATTCGAATTCAGCCAGGCTTCTATTGGGCGAAAAATAGACACCGACTACTGTGATGCCGCCGATGAGCGCAGCCACGAAACCCTTTCCTTTCTCTACCTTTTCAAAAGGTGGTGAGCCAGCAGCTGTTTGCGTGACTATCGCAACCAGACCGTCCTGGTCCCCAGCCCAAGAGTCTCTTTGGGGGATAAAGTAGGGCTCGGAGACGATAGCCACATGTGCCAGCCACTGCGCCATGCTCTGGAGCAAAAGGTCCTGAGCTCGTAAGCAGTGGTTGAGATTCGCCTGCAAGAAATTTAGTCCCATTATATTGTTTCCATTGGCACTGCCGTCTCAACCCCGGCCAGACCAGTGGCGGGTGGGTGGACAGATTGTGAGGGTCCCCGGGAGCCATCACCATTCCTCTTCCCCTTCTTATTATTTTTGGAAGCAACGCACCTTTTGCTTCCGATCGTGTGCTCTGCTGGTTTGTCAGCCGCTGCACAGACAGCGCAGTGCGGCGTGGCAGAGCACGTGGCCGCTTTATGGCCAGACTGGCCGCAGCGGAAGCATAAATCGCTTCGGTCCACCTCAGCCTTACACTGCGCGCGCACGTGACCCGCTTCGAGGCAGCGGAAGCAGCGCATGGGCTTTTGGTCCAGCAGCTGTACCCTTGCCGAGACCCATCCCACAAGTAGACGGCCGCCCTCGGTTAGCTTTTTGGCCGCCGTGATTGGGCAGCGCACCCATACTGAGCCAAGGCTAGAAAAGTCCTGTCGGATTTCACCGCACTTGATTTGGGCTAAGGTGCACCCACCCACTTTGGCCACGGCATCCTTGACATCCTCAGGCGTGACAGAGTCATCCAGTCCCGAGATTCGCACTTCAGCGCATTTTGTCGGCCTGGTCACTTGGACAATGTCATTATTTAGCTTCTCCCTCAGTTTGTTGGCAAGAGCATCTGCTTTCTCGCCGCTGGTTGCACCGGGTACCTCTAGAATGATGGCTCCCGTGACTGCTCTCTTAAACCGCACTCCCTGGATTTCCAGCTCTCCTAGATCAATTTTTGACCTGGCCTCTTTGATAATGTCCGCGTAGGTGGTTCTCCCGTCTCCGGTTTCTGGATTTAGCCTAAGGACAACTGCCGCAGAACTTGGAGGTCGCAGTTTGCGGGTCCTCTTGCGGGGTGCCTGCTGCGGCTGTGTGGGAGGATTAGCTGCAGACTTCTTTTTGCCCTTCTTATTGGTGACCGTTTCCCAGCCGTTCTTTGTTTTTGTTGTGGCCGGTTGCAATGCGCGGGCCTCCAGTGGGGCTTCCACGGATTGCGCCGTCCTCTCTTCTTTCTTGCCCTTCTTCTTCGCCGGCTTCTTGTTATTAGTGAGAGCCGTAGCTGGTTGCAGGCCACTGGGAGCTGAACCAGCTGAGGGCTTCGTGGGGGGCGGATTTGCTTGCCTTCTATTCGCATTGCTGGTAGCCTGTGGTGCCACCTGCTTTGCCTCGTCTGAGACCAGTGTTGGCCTTACCGTCTTAGTTGGTAGGAGCCTGTCCTCCAGTGCTTCTAGCCTGGCGTCTATCATTTTCCCCACGCTAACCATCACCACGCTCTCAGCTTCCTGTTGGGAGATACTTCCCTTCATCATAAGTGGTGCTTGTGATGCCGGGATCTCAGAGGGAGGAGCTGTTCTTGCGAGCCGCAGCTCGTTTCTTAGCTCCGCCTGATCCTTTAGGAGATCCGCCATTTGCGACTCCAGCCGAGCGATGACCCGCTGCAGTTTCTTCGTTTCCTCCGTGGTGGTGCGGGCCAGCATCACCTGGGCAAAATCCGTGATGGCAGCGGCAGCGTCCTTCAGCTTCCTCTGGTGGGTACCTTTCAGGTTCTTTGACGTGGCAATGACTTTTTTTACAACTGCCACGCTGTCGAGCACTTGTGTGTTTAGTGCTGACATGAGCTGGTCTTCTATGTCAGAGCCATGTGAGTCTCCATGCTTTTCCATTGGCCGCATGCGGATGGTCATGTCTTCTAATTCCGCGTCAGCTTTAGCTTTGTCTACCTCTTTGCGGCGGAAATCATTCAAGATTTGCGAGGCCAGTCCAAAGCCTGTGGAAGAGGGCCGACTGCGTCCTCGCTTAGACTTGGACTGGACTTGCCTCTTGAGGACCCCCTCAGAGTCCGATCCCTGTGACTCCTGTGACAGACTACCTTGCCATAGTTGCCCGTGGTCACTGTCACTCAAAGAGCTGCAGTTCACCTCAGCCCGTCTATCACGATGCTCGTTACCGTGAGCTGGTTCCGAGCTCAATGCCACGCTCTCCACAGCGGATATGCAATCCACCTCTTTTTCGGCAGCGCGGGCTTCCCGTTCTTTTGCATTAGGGGTCGCCATCTCTGACCTCAATTCACCGCTCTCGTGAGAAGGTGCCTGGGCCACAAGCTCACGATCGCAGCGGGTCAGAACCACCCGTAAGTCCGGGAGAGATTTTCTCCGCGGGGGGGCCGCTGTAATCGGGGGCCCCGCCATGACCTCCGTGGGTTGTGGGGTGGTCTCGAGTGGTTGCTCCGGCTTCGAGTATTTAGCTTTGGCCCGGGCCGCACCCACATAGGTTCCTCGTCCTCTCTTATTTGGCCCGTACCCGGGCCTTGCTCCGGAGACGGAAGCATCACCATCAGATGCCCCCGACCCGTCTTCCTCGCTCAACAGCCGCTTCCGCACTTCCCCGGGTTGGCCGGAGGTGGGACCATGCAGCGAGCCGTCGCAGTCGCCCGTCTCGCTTTCGGTGTCAGTTTGCAGCGGCGACCAGTAAACGTCCCCACCAGGCAGGTCGCGCATGTCTACTTTTCTGGGGGAAAAGAATTCCTCGTTACCTGACGGGAACATGCATCATGCGGGCCGATTAGTCAGTCGCTGCCAGGTGATGGACCACGATGGGCGTTAAAACGCCTGGACAGAGATGCGCTCGTCCTTGCGGCTGAAGTTCAGGCATGGAACCCGGCCCGAGAAGACCCAATAGACGTGGACGTAGAGGCGCAGTGGTTTGGCGAGGTCATGACAAACATCTGTGACGCAGCGATGCCACGGTCTAAGCCCTTCCCTCCTAAACGACAAGTCTATTGGTGGTCTGTGGAGCTCGAACAGCTCCGTAAGTCCTGCGTTGTGGCGAGGCGCCAATACAGTCATCAGCGAAGGAGAAGGCTTAGAGATACTGTCCGGGAGACAGAACTGTATGTACTCTACAAAGAGCGTAAAAAAACCCTTCAGATTGCAATAAAACAGGCGAAGGAAGCCGCACACCATGAAATGATAGAGTCGCTAAATAATGACCCGTGGGGGCGCCCATATAAAATGGTCCGAAGCAAACTCCGCTCCTGGTCTCCTCCCCTAACGCGAAGTCTCGAGCCGGAGTTCCTACGAGACGTGGTTGAAGCGCTATTTCCGACCTGCGATAACTTTGTGCCCCCTTCAATGGCACCACCATCCGCAGCGAGAAATGAAGAGGAGGAAGTACCCGATGTTTCCGAAGGTGAGCTCGGAGCAGCTGTGCTAAGGCTGAAGGCAAAAAACACAGCCCCGGGCCCGGACGGCATACCGGGCCGTGCCTTGGTCTTGGCCAGCAAGGTGCTAGAACCGAAAATACTGAGAATGTTCTCAGCATGCTTTCAACAAAGCAGATTTCCACGGCAGTGGAAAACCGGCAAGCTGGTCCTGCTAAAAAAGGGAGGGCGCCCGGCAGAGTCTCCATCTGCTTACCGCCCAATAATCCTACTTGATGAAGTCGCAAAGCTTTTTGAACGCGTAATAGCCAACCGCCTCATCAAGCACCTCACACGTGTCGGACCTGATCTCGCAGACAATCAGTTCGGATTCCGTGGTGGCCGCTCTACAGTCGGTGCCATTCTTCGTGTTAAGGCCCTGGCGGATGAAGCGGTGTCCAGAGGAGAAGTCGTCTTGGCAGTATCGCTAGACATTGCAAATGCGTTCAACAGCTTGCCATGGAGCTGCGTTAAGGAGGCGCTGCGATACCACCAGGTGCCAGAATACATGTGGCGGATTATCGACTCGTACCTTTCTGAAAGGTATGTCACATACCCGGGTCCAAACCAGTGGGCAAGATGCCCGATGTCCCGCGGTGTTCCACAGGGGTCGGTCCTTGGGCCGCTTCTGTGGAATATTGGGTATGATTGGGTCCTACGAGGTGCAACTCTGAATGGCATAGATCTCACCTGTTATGCCGATGACACCTTGGTAACAGCTCGAGGAACCAATTTTAGGCAAGCGGCTATACTGGCAACAGCAGGAGTCGCGCATGTCGTTAGCCAAATCCAGCGATTGGGATTGAAAGTGGCCCTACATAAATCGGAAGCCCTGTGCTTCCATGGGCCCCGAAATGCTCCTCCACCTGATGCCAACATAGTGGTAGGTGGATCCAGGATAAGCGTAGAGTCCAATATGAAGTACCTCGGTCTCGTCCTCGATAGCAGGTGGACATTCCGTGCTCACTTCAAACACCTGTTGCCGAAACTGCTGGGAGCAGCTGGCGCCTTAGGGCGTATACTTCCGAACACGGGGGGGCCCAAGGCGTCATGTCGACGGCTCTATATGGGAGTCGTGAGATCTATGGCCCTATATGGAGCACCAGTATGGGGTGATATACTGAAGAAGGCGGAAATATCCCTCTTAAGAGCACCGCAGAGAGCTATGGCCACAAGAACCGTACGCGGGTATCGTACAATTTCCTTTGAAGCGGCATGCGTGCTGGCTGGGTCTATTCCCTGGGACCTCGATGCGAGAGCCCTCGCAGCGGTTTACCGCTGGCGCGAGGAGGCACGCGAGGGACGTGAGTCACGAGCACTAAGAGAGAGCGAAGGATGGCGCGACACAATCCGCCTTGAAATGATACAGATCTGGGAGCATCGGCTGGCCCATCCTAGTGCGGGCCATAAAACCGTCGAGGCTATTCGCCCGGTCTTAAAACAGTGGCTTGATCGGGACCACGGCCCTATGACCTTCCGGCTGACACAGATCCTTTCGGGACACGGTTGTTTCGGATGGTATTTACATCGAATAGCGAGGAGGGAACTAACTGCAGAATGTCACCACTGTAGGAACTGCCCAGAGGAGAGCGCCCAGCATACGCTGGAGCATTGCCCTGCCTGGAATGAGGAACGCCGAGCGCTCACGGCTGCAGTGGGTAGCGATCTCTCGCTGCCTACACTAGTCCGCAGGATGGTGGACAGTGATGCGTCCTGGAGGGCCGTGCTTAAGTTTTGCGAAGCGGTAATTGCAAAAAAAGAAGCGGCGGAGCGCGAAAGGGAAGCTGACCCTGCTTCCCAACCTATGCGTCGCAAGCGAATAGGGCAGCGGCGGTTGGCGTATGACCGCCGTCTCCCTCCTTAAGGGTACCTGTGGGCGATAGACTCGGGGACGTCTGTCGCCTACACAAGGGTCCCTGTGTGGGCAGGCGAGCCGCTCCCGCGGTGCGGCCACAATGAGGAACGGGGGAACAAAAGTTCCTCCCAAGTCGTGTCCGAAAGTATTCGGACTGCCGCTGGCGAGGTTGCGGAAGCTTGCTTCGGCTGTCCCTGTGACCTCGCCTCATAGCGTAGAGGCGGCAAACAGAGGGGTTTTTAGTGGGTAAACCATACACGGGAGTCCCACATAACCACTGGGGCCCGTCCCCTCGCCCCGGTGGTATGCGCAACGCATTTTCCCCTCTTAAAAAAAAAAAAAAAAAAAAAAAAAAAAAAAAAAAAAAAAAAAAAAAAAAAAAAAAAAAAAAAAAAAAGGTTAGGTTAGGTTGAGGTAAATTTGAGAGGTAGAATTGAGGGAATTTTGCGAATTTTTGTGGCGAGATAAAGCTAATTGAGTGCTATTTTATACCGTTGTTCTTTCCCAGCCTTTCCCTAGATTTCTATAGTATTTTTAATTTCTTTCACTTTACATATAAATTCACTTTTTTCTTCAGGCGCTTTTTCACTTTCAAAAATTCACATCTTCTTTTTCCTTGTGTTTTCCCTACGTCTGTTAATTTTGTAATTGGGTCGGCTTTTTGCTCTACACGGAGCTTTTTACCCCATATCGATCCGACCTTTGGTTCGGGAGATATTGGAGTTCAAATCTCACGAGTTCGGTAAAAGGTTTACCCCATTTGCGGTTGACGACGTTAGGAGATTTCACTTTCAAAAAATCATATCTTCTGTTCTTGTGTAAATAAATTCTTTGTAGTAGGTTAGTTAGATTAAGCTAGTTGTAGGGAATTCAAATCCGTTTGAATTATATTTTTAGAGGGCTTAGTTTAGTAGTTATTAATTTTTTAAAGGATTGCTATTCCTGTTTATCAGGCGTCGGTAAACGCAAACATAAGTTGGTTTTCGTCTTAGAAATTTTGTAAATTGTAAAATATTTAATATTTTTAGTTTTAAAAATTAGTGGTAAATAGCACATACTTAGAACTATTTTTTGACCTTGGTTCGAGATTTGTAGCTCAACCAGGAGTGACGCTACAGCCCGTCGCATAAAATAATTTTAAGTTTGTTTTTGCTGTTTTGGTTCTGCTGCGACTCGCACTTGACCAAAATAGTTAGGTTAGGTTAGGTGTTTTGGTTTTTCACCTTTTTTAGGCGAATTCCACCCATAAGGGGTGGTCTTCGCGTAGTAATTATATGGATAACCCCGCGCAGGGGTTGAATCCGGAGATGGCTCCAATCACTGGGCCCCATAAAGGGGCTTCAGGGGCGGGTTCTTCGACCTCGCCCGACTGGGAGGAACCTATGGAGGGCCAGGACAGGGCTGAGGCCGCCTCCAAGAAGAGGCCCCATGAGGGAAACCGGGTCCTGGAGTATGAGACTCACGTTGGGAGCGGGCCTAAAGTTAGCACCGCGCTGAGGGGTAGGGCCAAGGCCATGGTGAAGAAAGCCTCCATGGGCCACTTTACCGGCCTGGCAGCAGCCAAGGCCAGACTGAAGGCCTATAAGGAGGACTTGCTCTTGGAGGTGTTGGACAGCCAGGAGGGAAAGGAAAAGGGAGTGGTCCCCCCTTTACTCCTGAGAAGGTCCCAGGGGGACAACAAAAAGAAGGGGGATAAGGAGCCGTGGATGGTGAGCCCGTCCCCTTCTCCAAGTCAAGAAATGACAGAAAGCAGCCCGCCCCTATACACAGGGACGGACTACATAGAAATAGTGCGGGAGGCGACCCATATTGTCCTAGAGGCTGCCGGAAAATCCGGCAACCTAAATGGACAAGTCTGGGGAAAACTGAACCAGGCCTGCCGGGACATCCTGGCGGCCACTGACGTCCTGGCGGATAGAGTAGAGGACGAGGAGTTGCGGGCCTTAAAGGCGGACAATAACCTAATGCGGGAGCAACTTGCCCAATGTCAGACCGAGATGAAGGCCCTTCGTAGAGCCTTATCTGAGAGGACGATCCAGCCCCCACAGGCCCCGACGGCCCAATGCGGCCAGGCGACGGACTTCTCTGAGGCCCTCAAAGAGGCCCTCAAGGAATTGAAGGAGGACCTGAAGCGGGACCTTACAATTACCATGGGAAACATGATCTCGGCCCGCACGGGCTATTTCCCTGAGCCGGTCCCCCGCCCTCCTCTCGCTGCGGACAGGAATAAGACGACCGCGAACCAGCCGGAACCTCAATCTGGGGCGCCGCCCTCAAGGGCAGTGACAGGTGCGCCGCCGACAAGGCAGCCTAAGGCCCCTGTGGCCCAGCCTTCGGCACCAGCGACCAAGAAGAGGGCTAACTCTGCTCCTAGGCAGAAGACGGTGAAGGAGCCTAGTGCCTCTCCACCCTCGCAGCCGGCAACAAAAACACAGGAGCCTGCTGAGTCTTGGACGCAGGTTGTCAGGAAGGGCAATGGCAAATCCGCCAAGACCCCTTCCCCCCCTGCCGCCCCGGCTCGGAAACCGGCACCAGCGGGCCCACGGAAGCTGGTTGTGCCCGCCACGGCCGCGATCGTGATGGCCTTGAAGCCGGAGTCTGAGGCGACATACGCCTCAATTTTGTATAAGGTCACTAAATCGGTGAAGCTTGCTGATGTGGGTGTAGAGCACGTCAAGGTCCGCAAAACAGCTGCTGGAGCCAGGATACTTGAGGTGTCCGGGTCCGACAATGGTAGGGCGGCTGATGAACTCTGCCGAAAAATGACGGAGGTGATCGGTGAGGAAGCCCGAGTATACAGGCCCACCAAAATGGCGGACTTACGCATTTCGGGCCTAGATGAGGCAGCCACTCAGGAAGAGATCGCGGGAGCAATCGCTAAATTGGGAGAGTGCTCAATAAATGAAGTTAAGGTGGGATCGATTAGGGCCCAATATAATGGGACAGCGTCGACTCTGGCACAGTGCCCTATAACGGCAGCCAAGAGGGTCACCGCAGCGGGTCGACTTCAAATAGGATGGTCCTCGGCTATAGTAGTGGCGCTGGACCCAACACCGATGAGGTGCTTCAGGTGTATGGGCACGGGGCACACCAGAGCACTATGCCCGTCGCCAGTAGATAGGAGCGGTCTTTGCTTCCGGTGTAGCAGGCCGGACCACAAGAGGGTGGACTGTAAGGCGGAGACTGCCTTCTGCTCGGTATGTCATGCGGCCAAACGCCCAGCGGGACACATAATGGGTGGCTTTTCCTGTACGCCCCCACCAGCAAAAGGCAAAGAGGCTCTTCCGAAGACCCAAAGAGCCCCTCCAGTGAGTAATATCGACCAACGGGCCTGTGAGGGACAAAATATGGATATTTAGGCCCTTCGTCTGGGGGGAGAATCAGAATGGTCATTGATTCTCCCCTCCCAAAGTGCGGGTTCCCTGGGGACACCGGGAAAAGACGGGGGGCATCATGGAGGAATGAATGCGCGAGCCCATGATGCCCCCATACAACGTCTGAGAGGGGGACAACGGAGTGGGGTTTAGTGGGTATTCTCTTTCGCTCCTTCTCGCTAGGAGAGGGAGTCGAGAGAGGGAGTCCCACATACCCTCCCCATTATGGCCTTGCCCCACGGCCGGGGAGGGATGCGTAAACGCATTCCCCACTCCGTCAACAAAAAAAAAAAAAAAAAAAAAAAAAAAAAAAAAAAAAAAAAAAAAAAAGGTTAGGTTAGGTTAGGTTAGGTTAGGAGTTTTGGCCCCTTCGAATTGCTGTCACCTTGCCGTGGTGAAGGGGCTTGCGTGCCCCAGTGACCCTCAGGGCTATGCCGGATAGGGCCTCCCAAGCCGGACAGGCCTGAGGAGAGGGGCCAGACTAAGAACAGCACACGGGGGGCGGCTCCGCGTGTCCCTCTGAAACCAGCAGAGGGCACAGTGCGAGACGCCCGGTTGGGCGGAGTTGGAGCTCCATGCAAGAGCTGCCATAGGTGGCTTGTCCACCAGGCGCGATGTTGTGGCTACGGCCACCGTCGGGCAACTCGTAACCCGCACTGAGCGGACCGAGGACCTTCCTCACTGAGCGGAAGGTCACGTGGAGTTAACCACTATAAAAAATCCCCAATCCTAAGGTGTGACTGGCGTGCCGATGGGATGCATGGCTGGGGGGAGCCCAGTCCCTAACGTCAGAAGGGGGGCAAACCCCTTAAAAATAGCAAAAAATGAGTGGCCAGAAAATGAGAAAACTACCCCAGGAGGTTCCAATCCTCCGTGTCACCACAGAACGGGCAAGTGCCCGCGCTGTGGTGACATGCCGCCCACCGTATTCTGGGGGGGCACACCACTCTAGGACGGAAACCAACGACCATAGCGAATGTTTACTTGACATCGATGCATGCGAATTAGTTTTAAGGTTGCGCGGAGGAGGGGACGAGGATGGTGCGAGAAGGGCTGCTGCGGCAACATCTCCAAGCCCCCCACCGATGGAGTTCCGCCCTGTCCGGGACAACCGAGGGCGCTTTGTAAGCCATGCCATCCCCGATGGCAGGGACGGAGAGGAGCAGGCACCCGTGGTACCGCAAGAATACGTGCGGTCACCCACGCCAATCCCCACGAGGGTGTTTTGTGGGAGAAGGGCTCGCGGCGGGCTGGAAATGTTCCCGTCAGGTAACGAGGAATTCTTTTCCCCCAGAAAAGTAGACATGCGCGACCTGCCTGGTGGGGACGTTTACTGGTCGCCGCTGCAAACTGACACCGAAAGCGAGACGGGCGACTGCGACGGCTCGCTGCATGGTCCCACCTCCGGCCAACCCGGGGAAGTGCGGAAGCGGCTGTTGAGCGAGGAAGACGGGTCGGGGGCATCTGATGGTGATGCTTCCGTCTCCGGAGCAAGGCCCGGGTACGGGCCAAATAAGAGAGGACGAGGAATCTATGTGGGTGCGGCCCGGGCCAAAGCTAAATACTCGAAGCCGGAGCAACCACTCGAGACCACCCCACAACCCACGGAGGTCATGGCGGGGCCCCCGATTACAGCTGCCCCCCCGCGGAGAAAATCTCTCCCGGACTTACGGGTGGTTCTGACCCGCTGCGATCGTGAGCTTGTGGCCCAGGCACTTTCTCACGAGAGCGGTGAATTGAGGTCAGAGATGGCGACCCCTAATGCAAAAGAACGGGAAGCCCGCGTTGCCGAAAAAGAGGTGGATTGCATATCCGCTGTGAAGAGCGTGGCATTGAGCTCTGAACCAGCTCACGGTAACGAGCATCGTGATAGACGGGCTGAGGTGGACTGCAGCTCATTGAGTGACAGTGACCACGGACAACTCTGGCAAGGTTGTCTGTCACAAGAGTCGCAGGGATCGGACTCGGAGGGGGTCCTCAAGAGGCAAGTCCAGTCCAAGTCTAAGCGAGGACGCAGTCGGCCCTCTTCCTCAGGCTTTGGACTGGCCTCGCAAATGCTGGATGATTTCCGCCGCAAAGAGGCAGACAAAGCTAAAGCTGACGCGGAATTAGAAGACATGACCATCCGCATGCGGCCAATGGAAAAGCATGGAGACTCATATGGCTCTGACATAGAAGACCGGCTCATGTCAGCACTAAACACACAAGTGCTCGACAGCGTGGCAGTTGTAAAAAAAGTTATTGCCACGTCAAAGAACCTGAAAGGTACCCATCAGAGGAAGCTGAAGGACGCTGCCGCTGCCATCACGGATTTTGCCCAGGTGATGCTGGCCCGCACCACCACGGATGAGACCAAAATGCTACAGCGGACTGTCTCCCGTCTGCAAACACAAATAGCGGACCTTCAAAAGGAACATGAAGAACTCAGAAATGAGCTGCGACTCGCTAGAGCAGCCCCGCCTCCGATGACACCGGCCTCACAGCAGTCGCTTGTGGCACCATCCAACGTGTCCCAAGAGGAAGCCGAGCGCACGATGATGATGAGAGTGGGCACAATGGTGAACTCCCGCCTGGAAGCCTTAGAGGACAGGCTCCTTCCAGCTAAGACTGTACGGCCACCGCTGGCCGCAGACAAAACAAAAAAGACGGCCCAACCTGCATCTCAGGAGGGCAACAGGCAGGCTACAACACCTCGCCCAGCTCCGACGGTACAACCTACCGCTGGACCTAGTGTGCTAAAAAAGTCAAAGGCACCCAATGCTCCGCAACCATCTTCTACTCCTGGGAATGAGGGGAAGAAAACGGCAGCAAAAAAGGGAAAGAAGAAGAAGGGAAAGACGGCTCAGCCTGCAGAAGCACCGCGCGAGCCTCGCCCATTACCGCCTGCTCCGGCTAACGTGGACGAGCCATGGACAAAGGTGGTTAAAAAGGGCACAAAGAAGAAGGCAACAAGTCCTCCAACGCAGCAAGCAGCCCCCAAGAAGGCACGTAAACTACGCCCTCCTCGCTCAGCGGCGATTGTCCTCACGCTGAAGCCGGAAGCTGAGGGAGGTAAAACGACCTACGGGGACATCCTTAAGGAGGCTAGATCAAAAATCGACCTAAAGGAACTACAGATCGAGGGAGTCCGGTTCAAACGAGCAGTTACAGGGGCTACCATTATTGAGGTCCCCGGAGCAACCAGCGGCGAGAAAGCAGATGCTCTCGCTGCTAAATTGAGGGAGAAATTAAATAATGAGGTTGTCCAAGTCTCCAGGCCTACAAAAACCGCTGAAGTCCGCATCTCAGGGCTAGATGACTCTGTCACGCCTGATGATGTGAAAAAAGCCGTGGTCGAAGTGGGCGGGTGTCACTTGGACCAAATAAAGTGTGGCGAAATCCGCCAGGACTTCTCAGGCCTAGGTTCCATTTGGGTCCGCTGCCCAATTACGGTGGCTAAAAAGTTGACTGATAGCGGTCGATTGATTGTAGGATGGGTATCGGCAAGGGTCCAACTGCTGGATCAAAAACCTATGCGCTGTTTCCGCTGCCTTGAAGCAGGCCATGTCCGCGCGCAGTGTCAGGCTCAAGAGGACCGCAGCGACCTGTGCTACCGCTGCGGCCAGCCCGGCCATAAGGCGGCCACGTGCTCTGCCACACCGCACTGCGCTGTTTGCGCGGCAGCCAAAAAACCGGCAGGACACACAGTTGGGAGCAAGACGTGCACTGCTGCCAAAAACAACAAGAAGGGGAAGAAGAATGGCGATGGCTCCCGAGCCCCCTCGCAATCCGTCCACCAACCCGCCACTGATGCGGCCGAGGGTGAGCAGGCAGCGCCAATGGAAACCTCATAATAATGGCGTTAAAATTTGTGCAGGTGAATCTCAACCACTGCCTCGATGCTCAGGATCTCTTGTTTCAGAGCATGGCGCAGTGGTTGGCACATGTGGCTATACTCTCCGAGCCATACCACATCCCCCAAAGGGATAATTGGGTTGGGGACCACGATGGCACGGCGGCGATTATAACTCAAACAGCTACTGGTTCACCGCCCTTCGAAAAGGTGGAAAAAGGGAAGGGATTTGTGGCCGCGCTCCTTGGTGGCATCACAGTAGTCAGTGTTTATTTCTCGCCCAATAGGAGTGTGGCCGAATTTGAAGCCTTTCTAGTAGAAGTAGGAGCGGTTATTGGCCGCTGTAATCCGCGGCCCGTGATTGTCGCGGGCGATTTTAACGCCAAGTCTGTCGCATGGGGATCCCCAGCAACGGATGTACGTGGGCGGGAACTAGAGGAGTGGGCGGCTGCGGCTGGTCTGGTGGTTGTCAATCAGGGTTCTGTCGATACATGTGTTCGAGAACAAGGTGGTTCCATTGTCGATGTAACCTTTGTTAATGCTGCCTTGGCCCATCGTATTCAGGGTTGGGAGGTGCTTGAGAGTGTAGAGTCCTTATCCGACCATCGCTACATACAGTTCAGGGTCTCTGCACTCCCAGGTACTCTGAGCGGTCCAATTAGTCAGTCACTGCCAGGCGACGGTCCAAGATGGGCACTAAAACGCCTAGACAGAGAGGCATTGGTTCTTGCTGCTGAGGTCCAGGCATGGAACCCGTCTCCGGCGGATTCAATAGATGTAGACGAGGAGGCGAAATGGCTTGGCGAAGCAATGTCGAAAATTTGCGATGCAGCGATGCCCCGAGCCAAGCCTCTTCCTCCTAAACGTCAGGTCTACTGGTGGTCTCCGGAGCTCGCGCAACTCCGAGACTCATGTGTTGCGGCGAGGCGCCTCTATAGTCATCAGCGAAGGCGCAGGCTCCGAGATCATGCTCGGGAGACAGAACTATATGCAACATATAGAGAGCGTGCAAAAAGCCTGAAGATCGCTATTAAGCAGGCAAAGGAGGGTTCATATCGGGAAATGCTCGAAATGTTAAATAATGATCCTTGGGGGCGACCATATAAAATGGTCCGAAACAAACTTCGCCCTTGGGCTCCCCCCCTAACTCGAAGTCTGGAGCCGAATTTATTGCGAAATGTGGTGGAAGCGCTGTTCCCGCCATGCGATAACTTCGCACCGCCGGCAATGGCGCCCCCCACTGAAATTGAAGGTGACGAGGAGGAGATACCTGACGTGACTGGTGATGAACTTGGAGCAGCTGTGCTAAGACTTAAGGCCAAAAACAAAGCCCCTGGGCCTGACGGCATACCGGGTCGCGCCTGGGTCTTGGCCAGCAATGCTCTGGAATCACGAATGCTGCAAATGTTCTCAGCTTGCTTACATCAAGCCAGGTTTCCACGGCAGTGGAAGACAGGCAAGCTGGTTCTCATAAGAAAGGAAGGACGCCCGGCAGACTCTCCATCGGCCTACCGCCCAATAGTGCTGCTTGATGAGATTGCGAAGCTCCTGGAGCGCATAATAGCCAGCCGTCTCATCAAGCACCTCGCTCGTGTCGGACCTGATGTGGCAGATTGCCAGTTTGGTTTCCGCAGCGGCCGTTCAACGGTGGGCGCCATTCAGCGCGTTAAGGCTCTTGCTGACGAGGCGGTGTCCCGAGGCGAGGTAGTCTTGGCAGTGTCCCTGGACATTACCAATGCCTTTAACTCGTTGCCTTGGGGCTGCGTTAAAGAGGCGCTGCGGTACCACCAGGTACCAGAATACCTAAGACGGACAGTTGACGCCTACCTCTCGGACAGGTACGTCACTTACCCAGGACGGGAAGAGTGGGCAAGATACCCAATGTCTTGCGGTGTTCCACAGGGGTCGGTCCTAGGGCCACTCTTGTGGAATATTGGATATGATTGGGTCCTGCGAGGCGCAAACCTGCGAGGCATAAACCTCACTTGCTACGCCGATGACACTTTAGTGACAGCTCGCGGGAAAACCTTTAGGGAGGCCGCCATACTGTCAACGGCAGGAGTCGCTCACGTCGTCGGTCGAATCAGGCGATTGGGACTCAAGGTGGCCCTACAAAAATCGGAAGCTTTATGCTTCCACGGGCCCCGCAATAGGCCACCGCCGGATGCGCACTTAATGGTGGGCGGAACCCGGATCGGCGTCGAGTCCACAATGAAATACTTGGGCCTCACACTCGACAGCCGGTGGAATTTCCGCGCCCACTTTCAGCGCCTGATGCCGAAGCTGCTGGGAGCTGCTGGCGCTCTAGGGCGTATACTCCCAAACACGGGGGGGCCCAAAGCGTCTAGTCGACGGCTGTACATGGGGGTCGTCAGATCCATGGCCCTGTACGGAGCCCCAGTCTGGGCAGACATTTTAAAGAGGGAGGAGATAGCTCTACTAAGGGCGCCTCAAAGGGCAATTACAACTAGAGCCATTAGAGGGTACCGCTCGATCTCTTTTGAAGCGGTATGTGTGCTGGCAGGGACTTTACCATGGGATTTAGATGCGAGAGCCCTCGCAGCGGTTTACCGCTGGCGCGAGGAGGCGCATCACAATGGAGACTTGCCAGCACCGAGAGAAACTCTAGGACGACGAGACGCCTTTCGACAAGAAATGGTGGAGGTTTGGGAGCAGAGGCTGGCGCACCCTAGCGCAGGCCGTCTGACCATTGAAGCGGTTCGCCCGGTTCTTAAAAAGTGGCTAGACCGGACACATGGCGTCTTAACTTTCCGACTGACTCAGATCCTCTCGGGACATGGATGTTTCGGGAGGTATCTTAAGGACAGAGCCAGAAGGGAAATGACCGCAGTATGCCACCACTGCGACTGTCCGGAGGACACTGCCCAGCACACACTAGAAGTGTGCCCAGCCTGGGAAGAAGAGCGCCGCACTTTAAGCGCTGTGGTGGGACAAGACCTCTCGCTGCCCTCCGTGGTCCGGAACATGGTGGACAGCGACAGATCGTGGAAGGCTGTGCTGGACTTCTGCGAGGCGGTCATGACGCAGAAAGAGATGGCGGAGCGCCGTAGGGAAGACGATCCAGCTTCCCAGCCGATGCGTCGCAAGCGCGTGGGGCGGCGGCGGCTCGCATATGACCGCCGACTTCCCCCTTAAGGGTTCCTGTGGGCGATAGGCTCGGGGACGTCTATCGCCTACACAAGGGTCCCTGGGGTGGCAAGCACGCCGTAATAATGGCGCGCAATTAGGGAGGTAGGGGGAATACTAAATTCCTCCAGAGTCGTGTCCGGAGTCCGGACGGCCGCTGGCGAGGTTGCGGAAGAGTGCCGCAGTGTCCCTGTGACCTCGCCATATTGCGTTGAGCCGGCCAAGAGGGGTTTTAGTGGGTATACCGTGGGCCTCATTAGCCTATACGGGAGTCCCACATAACCACCCAGGCCCGTCCCCGCGCCTGGGTGGTATGCGCAACGCATTTCCCCTCTATAAAAAAAAAAAAAAAAAAAAAAAAAAAAAAAAAGGTTAGGAGTTTTGAAGGAGCCCTAATATTGGGCAGCGGCCGCCTTTCGAGCGGCGTGGGATGGCGGGCCTTCAAGGCTCGCGGCGCGACGGGTCTGGCAGTTGCAGTCATGCGACTGCTGGGTGAGTTTTGGCTCCCCGTCGGGCAACCCGTAACCCGCACTGAGCCGGCCGGGGGTGCTGCTCATTGAGAGTAGCACCGCGTGGAAGAAAACCACTATAATAAATTACCCCAATCCCAAGGTGAGCAATCGCGCCGATGGGATGCGTGGCTGGAGGGAGTCCAGTCCCGAGCGTGCGGGGGAGCCCACCCCTTAAAAAAGCTAATCATGGAGATCGGCAACTTTAAAATTCTCCGGGCGGGTACCCAATCCCGTTCACTCGCTTCGGCGGGTGAGAGCCCCGTCGTATACGGAGGGGGCAAAAGTTGCTTCGTGGGCCGGCGGGATGCCGGCTCTCGTGAACACGACATTGGCTATGAACAAACGGAACTCGATTACGCAAGCGATATGGATATTTTGCGGATGAGGGGAGGAAACTCTGAAGACGAGGAGGAAAGGGTCTTTTTCCCGCGAAGCTCCTTGGCGCGTTCGCCCGTGCAGGGGCCTGTCCCTGCACAGGCGAACGTGTCACAGCACAGTCAATGTGTGGACTATCCAAGCCCACGCATTGACCTCAGCTTGCCCGAGCTGCAGATTCCTCCGTTTGGAGGGGTTGACGTCCTAACAGAGGCAAGGGACAGGCAGGGCCGCTTTATACGGCGTGTGCCAAGTGCAACTCCGAGCACCGCCACAGAAGTAGGGGCAAGACAGGAGGAGCCACGCGCACTACTGGCGCTCGAGGGAGGCCGTGAGGCCAGGTTCGAGAGGGTCGCCAAAGTCCTCCTGACCCGAATAGACCCAGGGATTCTAGCGGGAGGGGGGGGTGACTCGGACGGCACCACGTACACGGTGCGGTCCAGCCCGTCGCCGGTGACTCCCCCCCCCCCCTAGTCGCCATGGGAACCCGACCACGGAACGTCAAGGAACCGACGTGGAGGGGAAGGCTCCAACGGGCAACCCCAGAAACCGGGGAAAGGGAAAGGTGCGCCCACGGATGCCGACCCCACTCAAACCCGCGGGCCCAGTGCCAATTTCGGACGTGGAGACAACGGAGGGTGAAGAGTGGAGTGGTGGGAGGATGTGGCAGGACCGCCCAGAAAAAAGACCTCGACCATCCGACTCGGACTCTATGCCAGGCTCCAGCGGAGATGAGGGACGCCGTTCAACCGGCAGCGGGGGCTCATCCCAAGCCTCTAAACGCCGGGGCCGCCCCCCCACGACTGGGAATTACATGGGCATGGCTAAGGCAAGAGAAGCTTATAACCGTGCCCTCCGGGAAGAGGCTCGCCTCGAGGCGGAGAAAGAGCTGGAACAAATGGAAATCCGAACGCGGCAAGGGTTCCGCAAAGACACCATTCCTCGGCCTGGGGCGAACCCCGAAGAAGAGCCCGGCATACGGGACCTGAGACGACAGGTCGCGGATAGTGTGGCTGTCATCGAAAGGGTGGCAGCCACATCAAAGAATCTGAAGGGCCCGTACATCCGCCGCCTAAAAGACGCCTCGTCGGCAATCACGGATGCGTTTGCTGAACTCAGCCAACGCACAGCCACCGAGGAAACGACGCGGCTTCAGGCCGACAACGACCGGCTGAGGGGGGAGATGGCCAGTCTCCGAAAAGAAATGGCCGAAATTAAGGCCCAAATGGAGGCGATGCGTCAGCAGGGCAGTGCTGCATCCTCCCTACCCGGACAGGATAGGAGTTCGAAGACGGTGGCCGAACAGAGCAAAACCTCGGCGCCTCTGACGAAGGAGATCTGTCGCGTGGTCATGGCCCAGGTGACGTCGTACCTGGACGCCCACATGACCACAATCAAAGACAGACTCCTCCCTCCGTCCGGCGCGAGGCTCGCGGGCGCTTCCTCGAAGGCCCTGGTCTCGCCTATGGTGCCTGCAAAGGGACCTTCCTCCTCAGGCTCTGTGGGGAGGGAGAAGAAGAAGAAGCCCCGGAAGGGAAGCTCCGCCCAGGAAATCCCGGCCCCGGTAATGCCAGGCTCCGCCGCTGCTGCGCTGGCGCCTGCACCTGCCACGTCAACCTGGTCCGAGGTAGTAAAGAAGGGGAAAAAGGGAAAGCCCAAGGGTGCAAAAAAGGAGGTGAGCCCGAATACGAACAAGGCTCCACCAAAGAAAGCCCGGAAGCTTCGCCTTCCTAACACATCAGCGGTGGTGCTGACACTGATACCCCAGGCCGATAGCAGCACGAGCTACGCCGCCGTACTCAACGAGGCTAAAAGCAAGGTCGACATTGACTCGATGGGGATCGCGGGTGTTCGGATCCGAAGGACCGCCACGGATGCCCGCGCCTTCGAGATCCCCGGAGCGGCGAGCGGCCAAAAGGCAGATGATCTGGCCGCCAAACTGCGGGAGGTACTGGACCCTGCCCTGGTCCGTATATCTAGGCCCACCAAATGCGCGGAGATGCGCATCTCGGGCCTGGACGACTCCGTACTTTCCTCGGAAGTGGTGGCGGCGGTAGCAAAGGAAGGTGGCTGCGCAGAGGAGGACATCAAGTCCGGGGAGGTCACGCTCGGCCCTTCGGGGTTGGGTACGGTGTGGCTGCGGTGTCCTATCGCAGCTGCCAAAAAGGTGGCGCAGGGCGGACGGGTCCGCGTGGGGTGGGTGTCGGCGCAGGTCAGACTGCTCGACAGTCGGCCCACGCGATGCTTCCGATGCTTGGAAGTGGGACACGTGCGTGCGAAGTGCAAGTCGGAGGTGGATCGGAGCCTTATATGTTACCGTTGCAGTGGGACGGGCCATATCGCGCGTGACTGCAATGCCACCGCGCATTGCTCATTGTGCGCCGCTGCGGGCATCCGTGCAGACCATAGGGTGGGAAGCAAAACATGCAACCCACCCAAACGGAAGAAAACTGCTGCAGGTGGCCCCGGAGCCTCTACGCAGCCAAGTCCCCCACGAAGGCCTGAGCCTGGGGTCGAGGAGGATCGGACAGCCAATGGCTAGGAATGGCCGTCCGGTATCTGCAGGCGAATATCAACCATTCCGCCAGAGCTCAAGACCTCCTGCTCCAAAGCATGGCGGAGTGGTTGATACATGTCGCGGTGGTGGCAGAGCCCTACTCTGTGCCCCCGAGGGACAACTGGGCTGGTGACAGGGATGGCCTAGTAGCGGTTGTCACGCAGGCCCAAGCTAATGCGCCGCGTCACCAAAACGTCACCAGAGGCCACGGCTTTGTCGCCACACTATTAGGAGACACGATGGTGGTCGGGGCGTATTTCTCGCCAAACAGGAGATTGGTCGAGTTTGAGTCATTCCTGGATGAGGTGGGCTCTCTGATCGGCAGCAGTCGCCCGGGGCTGGTGCTCGTCGCTGGAGACTTTAACGCCAAGTCCACGACATGGGGATCCCCAGCGACGGACGCGAGAGGGCATGCCATGGAAGAATGGGCGGTCGAAGTGGGGTTGCAGATCCTCAACAGGGGGTCGACACACACGTGCGTGCGACAGCGGGGCGGGTCAATTGTGGATCTAACAATGGCCAGCCCTGCTCTCGCACGGCGCGTAATGGGGTGGGGAGTGAGGGTAGACGTGGAGACGCTGTCGGATCATCGCTACATTCGATTCGATGTCTCCACGTTCCCTGCCACTCCAAGGGGTGTCGGTCGACCCACTGCGGGGGAAGGGCCGCGCTGGAAACTGCGCAAACTCGACCGAGAAATGGCCAAAGAGGCAGCGATTGTCGAGGGGTGGCAGGCCGGGACTAGGCCCATCGGTGAAGTCGACGCCGAGGCGGAGCGGCAGGTTGCTGCTCTCCAGCGCATATGCGATGCAGCAATGCCCCGAGCAAAGGCGACTCCGCCGCGGCGCCGGCTTTACTGGTGGCGCGAGGAGCTTCGTGAGGCACGAAGCGGATGCACAGCTGCGCGCCGCCAATACACCAGGAGCAGACGGAGAAGGATACGCGATCCGGCCAGGGAGGATGAGCTCTACGCCGCCTACCGAGCCAAATGCCACGCCCTGCAGGCAGGCATCGCACAGGCTAGGGAAGCGGCGTGGAAGGAGTGGCTGGAGACGCTGGACCGGGACCCATGGGGACGCCCTTACAAAACTGTAAGGGCAAAACTCCGGCCTTGGGCCCCTCCGCTAACCAGCAGCCTTGAGCCGGACCTCTTAGGACGAATCCTTACTGGTCTGTTCCCTGAAAGAGGTGTATGGCATCCGCCAGCGATGGGTGGGAACGCTACCAGCACTGCGGTAGAGGAGGACATACCTCCTGTCACAGAGGGGGAACTCGGGGCAGCGGTGTTAAGGCTCCGGCTGAAAAACAGCGCCCCCGGACTTGACGGTGTGCCCGGACGTGTCGTGGTGCTCGCGCTTGGTGAGCTGGAGGAGAGAGTGAGGGCCCTTTTCCGCGCATGTCTCCAACAAGGTCGGTTCCCGCGAAGCTGGAAGACCGGTAAGCTCGTCCTTCTCCAGAAGGACGGGCGCCCGGCTGAGTCGCCGTCGGCCTATCGCCCCATAGTCTTGCTTGACGAGATGGGCAAGCTCCTTGAGCGAGTGCTCGCGGCCCGTCTCGTCAGACACCTCGGGGAGGTAGGACCCGACTTGCACGAGTGCCAGTACGGCTTTCGGCGGGAAAGGTCGACCATTGATGCCATAGCGCGGTTGAGGGTCCTCGCCGATGGGGCAGTCTCACGGGGTGGAGTGCTGTTGGCAGTGTCGCTAGACATAGCGAATGCCTTCAACACTTTGCCCTTTGAGACTGTCAAGGAGGCACTGAAGTACCACGGTGTGCCCCACTATCTCAGAATAGTAATCGAGGACTACTTCAGAGACCGGGCCATCACATACCCGACTCAAGCTGGATGGGCAAGCAGGACGGTCACGTGCGGTGTCCCACAGGGGTCAGTCCTCGGACCACTCCTGTGGAACATCGGGTACGACTGGGTGCTTCGCGGTACCAACCTGCGGGGCGTCAACGTACTGTGCTACGCTGACGACACTCTCGTCACCGCAAAGGGGAGCACCCACAGGCAGGCCGTCCTGCTCGGCACAGCAGGGGTAGCTCACGTGGTGAGTCGCATTAGGGCCTTGGGACTCGAAGTGGCCCTCAACAAGTCCGAGGCTCTCTGTTTTCACGGGCCTCGAAACGCACCGCCTCCTGGGCTGGAAATAGTGGTCGGGGGAACCTCCATCGCCGTCGAGTCGACGATGCGGTACCTAGGCATTGTCCTCGACGGTCGGTGGAGCTTCACTGAGCACTTTGCGCGGAAGGCGCCAAAATTGCTGGCCGCAGCCGGAGCACTCGGGGGACTGCTCCCGAACACCGGGGGACCGGGCAGCACATGCCGCCGCCTTTATCAGGGTGTTGTGCGCTCCATGGCACTCTATGGGGCCCCAATATGGGCAGAATCCCTGTACGCTCGGAACGTGGCCCTGTTGCGCAGACCCCAACGGGTTATAGCCACAAGAGCGATACGAGCGTACAGGACGGTCTCCTTTGAGGCGGCGACGTTGCTGGCCGGCAGCCCACCATGGGACCTGGAGGCTGGGGTCCTGGCGGCGGTATATTGGCAACTTCCGGAAGAGCGGGCGGCGGGAAATCGTCCACTTCCGGAGGAGATCAAGCTTTGGAGGGAGGAGGCCAAGGATGACCTTCTCCGGAGGTGGGATGAAAGGCTAGAAGCCCCGAGCGCAAGCCGCGAGGTGGTGGGCGCAGTACGCCCAGTCCTTAGGGACTGGTTGAAGCGCGACTTCGGGCCAATGACGTACCACTTGACACAGGTACTTACTGGGCACGGTTGCTTTGGTAGGTACCTGTGGCGAGTGGCACGACGAGAGGACACAGCGGTGTGCAAGCACTGTGACAGAGGTGAGGAGGACACGGCGCATCACACCCGCGCCGTATGCCCTGCGTGGGATGAACCGAGATCGGAGATGGCTGCGGTTCTTGGAGCAGACCTATCGCTGCCGGCAATAGCCAGTGCGATGGTCCGCAACAGAGGCACCTGGGAGGCGGTCGTCGCGTTCTGCGACGCTGTCATGTCCCTAAAGGAGGCGGCGGAGAGAGAGCGAGAGGACGATCCCCTCTCGCTCCCTATCCGCCGAAAAAGGACCGGGCGGAGGCGGGCCGCGTATGACCGCCGCTTGCCGCCCTAACTGGGACCTCGGGCAGGAGATCGGGGGGTCTCCTGCCTGACGAGAGTGTCCCGAGGCGGATAAGGCACAAAAGTGCACACCTAGGAGGGACAGTGGCAAAAGCCGCAATAGCCGAGCCCGCAAGGGCGACACGCACATGGCAGGGCCGAGGTAAGCGCCAAGCGTTCCCTTAGCCCTACCTCAGGCGGAGCGAGGGTACACCGAGGGGTTTTAGTGGGTAGGCCTCCCCCTAAGGGAGGAGAGTCCCACATAACTCCCGACCCCCCCCCCCGGGGGCGGGAGTATGCGCAACGCATTTCCCCTCGTAAAAAAAAAAAAAAAAAAAAAAAAAAAAAAAAAAAAAAAAAAAAAAAGGTTAGGTTAGGTTAGGTTAGGTTCACGGGGGGGCCCAAAGCGTCTAGTCGACGGCTGTACATGGGGGTCGTCAGATCTATGGCCCTGTACGGAGCCCCAGTCTGGGCAGACATTTTAAAGAGGGAGGAGATAGCCCTACTAAGGGCGCCTCAAAGGGCAATTACAACTAGAGCCATTAGAGGGTACCGCTCGATCTCTTTTGAAGCGGTATGTGTGCTGGCAGGGACTTTACCATGGGATTTAGATGCGAGAGCCCTCGCAGCGGTTTACCGCTGGCGCGAGGAGGCGCATCACAATGGAGACTTGCCAGCACCGAGAGAAATTCTAGGACGACGAGACGCCTTTCGACTAGAAATGGTGGAGGTTTGGGAGCAGAGGCTGGCGCACCCTAGCGCAGGCCGTCTGACCATTGAAGCGGTTCGCCCGGTTCTTAAAAAGTGGCTAGACCGGACACATGGCGTCTTAACTTTCCGACTGACTCAGATCCTCTCGGGACATGGATGTTTCGGGAGGTATCTTAAGGACAGAGCCAGAAGGGAAATGACCGCAGTATGCCACCACTGCGACTGTCCGGAGGACACTGCCCAGCACACACTAGAAGTGTGCCCAGCCTGGGAAGAAGAGCGCCGCACTTTAAGCGCTGTGGTGGGACAAGACCTCTCGCTGCCCTCCGTGGTCCGAAACATGGTGGACAGCGACAGATCGTGGAAGGCTGTGCTGGACTTCTGCGAGGCGGTCATGACGCAGAAAGAGATGGCGGAGCGCCGTAGGGAAGACGATCCAGCTTCCCAGCCGATGCGTCGCAAGCGCGTGGGGCGGCGGCGGCTCGCATATGACCGCCGACTTCCCCCTTAAGGGTTCCTGTGGGCGATAGGCTCGGGGACGTCTATCGCCTACACAAGGGTCCCTGGGGTGGCAAGCACGCCGTAATAATGGCGCGCAATTAGGGAGGTAGGGGGAATACTAAATTCCCCCAGAGTCGTGTCCGGAGTCCGGACGGCCGCTGGCGAGGTTGCGGAAGAGTGCCGCAGTGTCCCTGGGACCTCGCCATATTGCGTTGAGCCGGCCAAGAGGGGTTTTAGTGGGTATACCGTGGGCCTCATTCGCCCATACGGGAGTCCCACATAACCACCCAGGCCCGTCCCCGCGCCTGGGTGGCATGCGTAACGCATTTCCCCTCTATAAAAAAAAAAAAAAAAAAAAAAAAAAAAAAGGTTAGGTTAGGTTAGGTTCCACGGCCACGGACCTGCTCGGGTGTCCGAGTGGGCGGGGAGGTGAACCCCGACGTGGCGCGTCCCCAGGTGGTGGATAGGGGAATGCCCCGGCCCGTTGTCGTGCTGGGGTAGGACGTAGTCCCGCGAACCAAACACCAGGGGGGGATTTGGGGGGCTCTGTGCCCGAGAATGGCTCTCCACGCGTCCCTCTGAATAAGCAGACGGCGCAGTGGACGAGCAAAGAGGAGGAGCTATGAGAGTAGTATGTAGTGTCAATTAAGTCACTGTTTCGCGCGCGGACGTCTGGGGAGGAGGCTGAGGGCTCCCTGACGCGTCGTGGATGTGGGTGGTTGCCGGATTGGAGAGCCTTCTGCTTTTCTGACATTGCCTAGCTGTCTGGAAGGATTGTGCATTGGGCTTCTGTGAAACCCAATTGCAGATCTATTTCTCCGGGCGGGTCGGCGGTGTTAGCGGATCGGGAGGATCGCGCACCGGATGCCGCGCGGATCTGTTGTGCGTCTGGGGGGCTTTTGGCTTCCAATGACGGCTGCCGGGGGTCACATTCCGGATCTTTGCCCGAGGAGCAGTTCCTTGATTGATACCCTGAGGAGTGGCTGGGCGGGTGGCTCCGCGTGTCCCTCTGAATAGCAGAGGGCACAGTGTGAGCTGCAAAGTCCCTGTTGGGAATTTCTAATAGGTCCCCTATTAGAAATTACCTCTGGCGGGGGGAGGAGGGGGGATGGCTCCGGCCACCAAGCGCGGTGGATGGAAAAGTGGAAGAAAACCACTATAAAAATCACCCCAATCCCAAGGTGTGTCTGGCGTGCCGATGGGATGCGTGGCTGGAGGGAGTCCAGTCACAAACGTCAGGGAGGGGCATACCTCCTCAAAATAGCACACAAAATGAGTGGAAACGAAAATGTAGAACTACCCCAGGAGGTTCCAATCCTCCATGTCGCCACAGGACGGGCAATTGCCCATGCTGTGGCGACATGCCGCCTTCCGTATTCTGGGGGGGCAAACCACTCACGATCCCGAAACGACAACACAAGCAAACACTTCATGGACACCGATTTGCAGAGTGATTTGGTATTGAGGCTGCAAGGAGGGGGTGATGGGGAGAATAGCAGTCCGGCGGAGGCAGGAGCCTCCACTGGCCACCCCAAAGATGGATTCCGGCCACTTCTGGACGCCCAGGGGCGCTGGGTGTTCCATGTTGATGACGTGCCTCCGGGGACAGCGGAGGATTCTACACGCTCCCCACCCAAACCCGCTAGGGGGCTTAGTGAGAGACGGCAACCCGTAGTGCGAATAGAACGCATGCCAGAAAGGGTCCCCTCTCTTGGCAGGGAGGAGTTCTTCTCCCCCATGAGAATAGACACGGGTGACCTCCCTGGGGACGGAGTATTTTTCTCTCCGGTGCCAACCGACGGGGAAACCGCCGAATCCGACGTTTCGCTAACTGCCCAAATGGCCGCAGGACGGAAGAGGCAGCGAAGCAGTGGTAGCGACACGGGAGCATCGCCGAGCGGCGAGGCTTCCGATCTTGCGGAGCGAGGAAAGTCTGCCTCGGGGCCCTCCAAGCGAGGAACAGGCCGCCAACCATCCACGGCGCGCCACGCCGGGCTAACCAAGGAAAAGGCTAAGCGCCGGGAGCTCGAGCTGCAAACTGAAGAGGACCTGATGGCCGCGTCCAAAATGGTGACGCTAAGACGGCTTGCCCGCCATCCGGATTCGTTTGGGACGACAAGTGGGTCAGACGACGAAGAAAACCGCACTGTCCTGGCCCTAAACCAGCAGGTGCGTGATAGTCTGGGGCTTATCAAGGACGTGGCCACCAAGTCCAAAAACCTAAAGGGCACGTACCAACGAATCCTGAAGGAGGCTGTGGCTGCGATCAGGGAAGCTGTCGGTGAGATGAGGGGCCGGACTGTCTCCGATGAGACGAGGATGCTCGCCGCCGAAAACGCTCGCCTTAAGGCGGAAATGGCCGAGCTCCGTAAGGAGATGGGCGACTTGCGCAATAGCCTTGGGCAGCGCCTCGAAGGGACGCGCCAAGAGACGACGACATCACCTGCTCGGGAGCAAGGTGACTTAGAGCGCAATATCGTGGCCAAGGTGACTGAAATGATGGGTACAAGGTTGAGCGCCCTGGAGGAGAAACTGCTCCCACAGCAACCTACTCATGTGTCGTCTGCTCCCACACCTTCCAAAGCAGGAAGCTCTCCCCCCGGTCACACTCCAGCTCCTACCAACCCAGCGGGTGCGAAGCGGGCTGCGAAAAAGAATAAAAAGAAGGAGGGGCCCAAAAAGCGTCCTACGGGTGTTCCTGGCCCCGCTTCCCAAGTCCGGCAGCCTCGGCTGCAGACAACAGTGCCTGCCTCGGAAGAGGAATGGACGACTGTGGTCAAGCGGGGTAAGAAGAACAAAAAGAAGTCTCCCGTTGGAGCAGCGACGACTGCGAAGCCGCAACAGCCGGCGGCACCGCGGAAAGCGCAAGAAGGGAAGGGTCGCAATAAGACCAAGGCGCTACTGCGCACCCCGCGGTCAGCCGCCGTAGTCCTCACCCTGGAGACGGGAGCAGAAGAGAGGGGCGTTACCTACGGAACGTTGATCACGGAGGCCAAGTCCAAAATTTCCCTGGATGGGCTCGGTATCACCGGTCTAAGGTTCCGTAGGGCAGTGACAGGGGCGGCAATCCTGGAGATCCCAGGCCCAGACACCACCAGCGGCAACCAAGCAGACTCTCTTGCTGCCAAGCTGAGGGAGACGCTTAATGTGGCCGACGTCCGCATCTCTAGGCCGGTAAAATGCGCGGAGATGCGCATTTCCGGCCTGGATGACTCGGTTACAGAGGAAGAGCTCGCCGCTGCCGTGGCGAAAGTTGGAGGGTGTGCCCTAGAGGCAGTGAAAGTTGGCCGGATCTCCCGCACGCCAACAGGCCTGGGCACAGCGTGGGCTCGCTGCCCCGTAGCAGCCGCCAAGAAAGTGGCTGAGGGGCGACTCCTCGTCGGATGGGCTTCGGCAAACGTGAAGCTGCTGGAGTCCCGACCCCTGAGGTGCTTCCGCTGCCTGGTGCCTGGCCATGTTAGGAAGGGGTGCACCTCAGAAATCGACCGCAGTGACCAGTGCTACCGATGCGGTCAATCCGGTCACCGGGCCAGGGACTGCACCGCCGCGCCCCACTGCACTCTGTGCACTGCAGCGGGCAAACCTGCTGACCACAGTGCCGGCAGCAGTACCTGCGCGATGGGGGCTAAAGCCCCAAAACGCATGTCCCGGAAGGCGACCAGCAAACCAGGTACTCCTGGAGTGGCGGCGCCTCTGGCCGCACAAGAGGGCCCGATTAGCAATGCGCCAAATGACGAGGTCAACTAATCGGATCCTCCAGGCGAACATAAACCACTGCGCCGGGGCGCAAGATCTCCTCCTGCAGTCCATGGCGCAGTGGTCGATAGATGTTGCCGTGGTCGCCGAGCCGTACTACGTCCCCCCCAGCCACAACTGGGCTGCGGACCTGGATGGCTTGGTGGCCATTATAACAAAAGCAGGGGTAGAGGGTATACCGCCCCCCTCCACGTTGTCGAGGGGTCGAGGCTATGTGGCTGTCCTCTGGGGCGAAATTACCCTGATCGGGGTATATTTCTCCCCCAACAGAAGAGTCTCCGAGTTCGAAGCCTTCCTCGGCCAGCTGGCGGCTCTCGTTGGGCAGACCCAACCGCGCCAGGTAGTTGTCGCAGGTGACTTAAACGCCAAATCCATGGCCTGGGGCTGTCCCGCAACCGACATTCGCGGAGACCTGTTAGAGGAATGGGCGACGATGACCGGAATGTCGGTTCTGAACCGAGGGTCGGCCAGCACCTGCGTGCGCTGGCAGGGAGAGTCCATAGTGGACGTTACTTTCGCGACCCCGGCACTCGCGACCCGCGTCCGGGGCTGGAGAGTACTGGAGACGGTGGAGACATTATCAGACCATTTGTACATCCGGTTTGATGTCTCCACCTCCTCCGGAGGCACGACAGACACGGATCGTCGTCCGAATGGCCGTGCTGCGACCCCTTACCCTCGTTGGGCCCTGAACAGCCTGGATCGTGAAGCGGTGGAGATAGCGTCCCTCGTCCAGGCCTGGACAACATCTCCTGGGCCTGTGGAGACCGAGGAGGAGGCAGCCTGGTTCCGCGAAGCCATGTCACAAGTCTGTGACGCAGGCATGTCACGAGCCAAGCCACGGCCTCCGAAGCGTCAAGTGTACTGGTGGTCGCGAGAAATCGAGGAACTCCGATCCCGCTCCAACAGGGCGAGACGCCAGTACACACGGTCCCGTCGACGCAGACACCGAGACGCTGAAGAGGAGACGCGGCTGTACGGTGCCTACAGGGAGGCGGTCAAGGCGCTGCAGCTCTCCATCTGCGAGGCAAAGGCGAGCGCCAGAGCGGAGCTTCTCGAGACTCTAAACCGAGACCCATGGGGGAGGCCGTACAAGACGGTCAGGGGTAAATTACGCCCTTGGGCCCCCCCCTTGACAGAGAGTCTCGAGCCTCGACTACTGGGGGTGGTTGTTTCCAACTTGTTTCCGAACAGACCGGAACACCAGCCCCCAGAAATGGCACCTCCCCATCAGCTCGCAGGGTTCGAGGGTGCGGAAGTCGGGGTGCCTCCGGTAACGGAGGCAGAGCTAGACGCAGCCGTGCGGAGGCTAAAAGCCAAAAACACGGCACCGGGTCCAGATGGGATCCCAGGACGCGTCCTGGCTTTGGCGCTGCGGTCCCTAGGGGAGAGATTCCGCGGGCTACTGGACGCCTGTCTACAGTCCGGCCAATTTCCGATCATATGGAAAACCGGCCGGCTCGTCCTCCTAAAAAAGGATGGGCGTCCCGCGGAATCTCCATCAGCCTACCGTCCGATCGTATTGCTCGACGAGGCTGACAAGCTCTTCGAGCGCATCATCTGCTGTCGCCTCGTCGAGCACCTCCGAGGTGTGGGACCCGACCTGTCCGAGCATCAGTTTGGATTCCGAGAGGGCAGGTCGACCGTAGATGCGGTCGCGCGCATCAAAGCCCTCTCGGATGAGGCGGTTGACCACGGTGGGGTTCTCCTGGCGGTGTCCCTGGATATCGCCAATGCCTTTAACACCCTGCCGTGGTCGTGCATTAGGGAGGCGCTGAAATACCACAAAGTGCCTCCCTATTTGTGCCAAATAGTCGGGTCCTACCTCTCGGAGCGGTGTGTGGAGTATCCGGTCCGGGGTGGCGGGCTTACAAGGTGGGAGACAACGTGCGGTGTTCCACAGGGCTCGGTCTTAGGGCCGCTCCTGTGGAACATTGGGTACGACTGGGTGCTGCGGGGGGAGCTTCTCCCGGGGTCAAGTGTGACCTGCTACGCAGATGACACGCTGGTCACGTCCCGGGGGACCTCGTACCGGGAAGCAGCACGCCTCGCCACCGTGACGGTGGCACAGGTGGTGAGGCGTATAACGATGCTGGGTCTGGAGGTGGCGCTACACAAGTCCGAGGCGCTCTGCTTCCACGCAGCCCGGAAGGCGCCGCCTGCAGGATCCAGCATCATCGTTGGTGGCACCCGAATCGAGGTAAAGTCCAACATGAGATATCTTGGACTTGTCCTCGATTCCCGATGGAGCTTCCGCGAGCACTTTGCCCGCCTGACCCCCCGACTAATGGCAGCATCGGCCGCACTGAAGAGGCTGATGCCCAATATCGGGGGGCCGGAGGTAGCGAGCCGCCGTCTGTATATGGGGGTGGTGCGATCGATGGCCCTGTACGGGGCGCCGATCTGGGCGGAGAATCTGGCGGCCCGAAATATCGCCCTGCTGAGAAAGGCTCAGAGGGCGATGGCCATCAGCGTCGTACGCGGGTACCGCACCACCTCATACGATGCGGCGTGCTTGCTGGCGGGAACGCCTCCTTGGGATCTGGAGGCGGAGGCCCAGGCGTCTCTGTACGAGTGGCGCAGGGAGCTCCGGCTGCGGGAGTTCCATCCTGCGCCTAGGGAGGTAGAGGCGCAAAAGCTCCTCGTCCGGCAGTCCATTGTCCTCCAATGGGAGGAGCAACTGGCTGGACGCGAGGAAGGACACAGGACTGTCGAGGCGGTCCGGCCGGTCCTACAAGACTGGCTGGAGAGAGAGCGGGGCTCGCTAACCTTCCGGCTGGTGCAGGTGCTCACGGGGCATGGCTGTTTCGGGAGCTACCTGCACCGGTACGCAAGACGGGAGGAGACGGCGGAGTGCCACCAGTGTGGCTGCGGCGAGGACACGGCGCAGCATACCCTGGAGGAATGCCCAGCCTGGGAGGGGCAGCGCCGCGAACTCGCGGCAGTGGTGGGGAACGACCTCTCCTTGCCAGCCGTAGTTAAGGCTATGGTTGCCGACGAGAGGTCGTGGAAAGCGGTCCTCTCCTTCTGCGAGGATGTAATGTCGCAGAAGGAGGCGGCGGAGAGGGAAAGGGAGGCCAACCCAGCCTCGCACCCGATCCGCCGCAAGCGCACAGGGGCCCGGAGGAGAGCGTATGCCCATCTCCTCCCCCCCACCTAGCGAGGTCTGGGCAGCGGCGCGGGGGCGTCGCTGCCCATTACATAGGCCTCGCAGAGAGGGCGCGCGTGGTATGCCCACGCGCCTTCTGAGAAGGCAGGGGTAGAAGTTCCTCTCTAGCCCCCCACAAGAGAAGGGCCCGCTGCACAGGCGGGCGGCGCCGGCGTGGTTGCGGTTGCGTACTCTAGAGAACCCGTGGCCACGCCCCACCGGCGGCGTGCAGGCATACCGTTGGTTTTTTAGTGGGTAGCGGCACCTTTGCCGAGTCCCACATAACCCGCATTTCCTCCCCCGGGTGTGCGGGTATGCATAAAGCATTTTTCCAACGAAAAAAAAAAAAAAAAAAAAAAAAAAAAAAAAAAAAAAAAAAAAAAAAGGTTAGGTTCCACGGACCTCCACGGACCTGCTCGGGTGTCCGAGTGGGCGGGGAGGTGAACCCCGACGTGGCGCGTCCCCAGGTGGTGGATAGGGGAATGCCCCGGCCCTTTGTCGTGCTGGGGTAGGACGTAGTCCCGCGAACCAAACACCAGGGGGGGAATTTGGGGGGCTTTGTGCCCGAGAATGGCTCTCCACGCGTCCCTCTGAATAAGCAGACGGCGCAGTGGATGAGCAGAGAGGAGGAGCTATGAGAGCAGTATGTAGGGTCAATCAAGTCACTGTTTCGCGCGCGGACGTCTGGGGAGGAGGCTGAGGGCTCCCTGACGCGTCGTGGATGTGGGTGGTTGCCGGATTGGAGAGCCTTCTGCTTTTCTGACATTGCCTAGCTGTCTGGAAGGATTGTGCATTGGGCTTCTGTGAAACCCAATTGCAGATCTATTTCTCCGGGCGGGTCGGCGGTGTCAGCGGATCGGGAGGATCGCGCACCGGATGCCGCGCGGATCTGTTGTGCGTCTGGGGGGCTTTTGGCTTCCAATGACGGCTGCGGGGGGTCACATTCCGGATCTTTGCCCGAGGAGCAGTTCCTTGATTGATACCCTGAGGAGTGGCTGGGCGGGTGGCTCCGCGTGTCCCTCTGAATAGCAGAGGGCACAGTGTGAGCTGCAAAGTCCCTGTTGGGAATTTCTAATAGGTCCCCTATTAGAAATTACCTCTGGCGGGGGGAGGAGTGGGGATGGCTCCGGCCACCAAGCGCGGCGGATGGAAAAGTGGAAGAAAACCACTATAAAAATCACCCCAATCCCAAGGTGTGTCTGGCGTGCCGATGGGATGCGTGGCTGGAGGGAGTCCAGTCACAAACGTCAGGGAGGGGCATACCTCCTCAAAATAGCACACAAAATGAGTGGAAACGAAAATGTAGAACTACCCCAGGAGGTTTCAATCCTCCATGTCGCCACAGGACGGGCAATTGCCCATGCTGTGGCGACATGCCGCCTTCCGTATTCTGGGGGGGCAAACCACTCACGATCCCGAAACGACAACACAAGCAAACACTTCATGGACACCGATTTGCAGAGTGATTTGGTATTGAGGCTGCAAGGAGGGGGTGATGGGGAGAATAGCAGTCCGGCGGAGGCAGGAGCCTCCACTGGCCACCCCAAGGATGGATTCCGACCATTTCAGGACGCCCAGGGGCGCTGGGTGTTCCATGATGAGGACGTGCCTCCGGGGACGGCGGTGGATTCTACACGCTCCCCACCCAAACCCGCTAGGGGGCTTAGTGAGAGACGGCAACCCGTAGTGCGAATAGAACGCATGCCAGAAAGGGTCCCCTCTCTTGGCAGGGAGGAGTTCTTCTCCCCCATGAGAATAGACACGGGTGACCTCCCTGGGGACGGAGTATTTTTCTCTCCGGTGCCAACCGACGGGGAAACCGCCGAATCCGACGTTTCGCTGACTGCCCAAATGGCCGCAGGACGGAAGAGGCAGCGAAGCAGTGGTAGCGACACGGGAGCATCGCCGAGCGGCGAGGCTTCCGATCTTGCGGAGCGAGGAAAGTCCGCCTCGGGGCCCTCCAAGCGAGGAACAGGCCGCCAACCATCCACGGCGCGCCACGCCGGGCTAACCAAGGAAAAGGCTAAGCGCCGGGAGCTCGAGCTGCAAACTGAAGAGGACCTGATGGCCGCGTCCAAAATGGTGACGCTAAGACGGCTTGCCCGCCATCCGGATTCGTTTGGGACGACAAGTGGGTCAGACGACGAAGAAAACCGCACTGTCCTGGCCCTAAACCAGCAGGTGCGTGATAGTCTGGGGCTTATCAAGGACGTGGCCACCAAGTCCAAAAACCTAAAGGGCACGTACCAACGAATCCTGAAGGAGGCTGTGGCTGCGATCAGGGAAGCTGTCGGTGAGATGAGGGGCCGGACTGTCTCCGATGAGACGAGGAGGCTCGCCGCCGAAAACGCTCGCCTTAAGGCGGAAATGGCCGAGCTCCGTAAGGAGATGGGCGACTTGCGCACTAGCCTTGGGCAGCGCCTCGAAGGGACGCGCCAAGAGACGACGACATCACCTGCTCGGGAGCAAGGTGACTTAGAGCGCAATATCGTGGCCAAGGTGACTGAAATGATGGGTACAAGGTTGAGCGCCCTGGAGGAGAAACTGCTCCCACAGCAACCTACTCAGGTGTCGTCTGCTCCCACACCTTCCAAAGCAGGAAGCTCTCCCCCCGGTCACACTCCAGCACCTACCAACCCAGCGGGTGCGAAGCGGGCTGCGAAAAAGAATAAAAAGAAGGAGGGGCCCAAAAAGCGTCCTACGAGTGTTCCTGGCCCCGCTTCCCAAGTCCGGCAGCCTCGGCTGCAGACAACAGTGCCTGCCTCGGAAGAGGAATGGACGACTGTGGTCAAGCGGGGTAAGAAGAACAAAAAGAAGTCTCCCGTTGGAGCAGCGACGACTGCGAAGCCGCAACAGCCGGCGGCACCGCGGAAAGCGCAAGAAGGGAAGGGTCGCAATAAGACCAAGGCGCTACTGCGCACCCCGCGGTCAGCCGCCGTAGTCCTCACCCTGGAGACGGGAGCAGAAGAGAGGGGCGTTACCTACGGAACGTTGATCACGGAGGCCAAGTCCAAAATTTCCCTGGATGGGCTCGGTATCACCGGTCTAAGGTTCCGTAGGGCAGTGACAGGGGCGGCAATCCTGGAGATCCCAGGCCCAGACACCACCAGCGGCAACCAAGCAGACTCTCTTGCTGCCAAGTTGAGGGAGACGCTTAATGTGGCCGACGTCCGCATCTCTAGGCCGGTAAAATGCGCGGAGATGCGCATTTCCGGCCTGGATGACTCGGTTACAGAGGAAGAGCTCGCCGCTGCCGTGGCGAAAGTTGGAGGGTGTGCCCTAGAGGCAGTGAAAGTTGGCCGGATCTCCCGCGCGCCAACAGGCCTGGGCACAGCGTGGGCTCGCTGCCCCGTAGCAGCCGCCAAGAAAGTGGCTGAGGGGCGACTCCTCGTCGGTTGGGCTTCGGCAAACGTGAAGCTGCTGGAGTCCCGACCCCTGAGGTGCTTCCGCTGCCTGGTGCCTGGCCATGTTAGGAAGGGGTGCACCTCAGAAATCGACCGCAGTGACCAGTGCTACCGATGCGGTCAATCTGGTCACCGGGCCAGGGACTGCACCGCCGCGCCCCACTGCACTCTGTGCACTGCAGCGGGCAAATCTGCTGACCACAGTGCCGGCAGCAGTACCTGCGCGATGGGGGCTAAAGCCCCAAAACGCATGTCCCGGAAGGTGACCAACAAATCAGGCACCCCTGGAGTGGCGGCGCCTCTGGCTGCACAAGAGGGCCCGATTAGCAATGCGCCAAATGACGAGGTCAACTAATCGGATCCTCCAGGCGAACATAAACCACTGCGCCGGGGCGCAAGATCTCCTCCTGCAGTCCATGGCGCAGTGGTCGATAGATGCTGCCGTGGTCGCCGAGCCGTACTACGTCCCCCCCAGCCACAACTGGGCTGCGGACCTGGATGGCTTGGTGGCCATTATAACAAAAGCAGGGGTAGAGGGTATACCGCCCCCCTCCACGTTGTCGAGGGGTCGAGGCTATGTGGCTGTCCTCTGGGGCGAAATTACCCTGATCGGGGTATATTTCTCCCCCAACAGAAGAGTCTCCGAGTTCGAAGCCTTCCTCGGCCAGCTGGCGGCTCTCGTTGGGCAGACCCAACCGCGCCAGGTAGTTGTCGCAGGTGACTTAAACGCCAAATCCATGGCCTGGGGCTGTCCCGCAACCGACATTCGCGGAGACCTTCTAGAGGAATGGGCGACGATGACCGGAATGTCGGTTCTGAACCGAGGGTCGGCCAGCACCTGCGTGCGCTGGCAGGGAGAATCCATAGTGGACGTGACGTTCGCGACCCCGGCACTCGCGACCCGCGTCCGTGGCTGGAGAGTACTGGAGACGGTGGAGACATTATCAGACCATTTGTACATCCGGTTTGATGTCTCCACGTCCTCCGGAGGCACGACAGACACGGATCGTCGTCCGAATGGCCGTGCTGCGACCCCTTACCCTCGTTGGGCCCTGAACAGCCTGGATCGCGAAGCGGTGGAGATAGCGTCCCTCGTCCAGGCCTGGACAACATCTCCTGGGCCTGTGGAGACCGAGGAGGAGGCAGCCTGGTTCCGCGAAGCCATGTCACAAGTCTGTGACGCAGGCATGTCGCGAGCCAAGCCACGGCCTCCGAAGCGTCAAGTGTACTGGTGGTCGCGAGAAATCGAAGAACTCCGATCCCGCTCCAACAGGGCGAGACGCCAGTACACACGGTCCCGTCGACGCAGACACCGAGACGTTGAAGAGGAGACGCGGCTGTACAGTGCCTACAGGGAGGCGGTCAAGGCGCTGCAGCTCTCCATCTGCGAGGCAAAGGCGAGCGCCAGAGCGGAGCTTCTCGAGACTCTAAACCGAGACCCATGGGGGAGGCCGTACAAGACGGTCAGGGGTAAATTACGCCCTTGGGCCCCCCCCTTGACAGAGAGTCTCGAGCCTCGACTACTGGGGGTTGTTGTTTCCAACTTGTTTCCGAACAGACCGGAACACCAGCCCCCAGAAATGGCACCTCCCCATCAGCTCGCAGGGTTCGAGGGTGCGGAAGTCGGGGTGCCTCCGGTAACGGAGGCAGAGCTAGACGCAGCCGTGCGGAGGCTAAAAGCCAAAAACACGGCACCGGGTCCAGATGGGATCCCAGGACGCGTCCTGGCTCTGGCGCTGCGGTCCCTAGGGGAGAGATTCCGCGGGCTACTGGACGCCTGTCTACAGTCCGGCCAATTTCCGACCATATGGAAAACCGGCCGGCTCGTCCTCCTAAAAAAGGATGGGCGTCCCGCGGAATCTCCATCAGCCTACCGTCCGATCGTATTGCTCGACGAGGCTGACAAGCTCTTCGAGCGCATCATCTGCTGTCGCCTCGTCGAGCACCTCCGAGGTGTGGGACCCGACTTGTCCGAGCAGCAGTTTGGATTCCGGGAAGGCAGGTCGACCGTGGATGCGGTCGCACGCATCAAAGCCCTCTCGGATGAGGCGGTTGACCACGGTGGGGTTCTCCTGGCGGTGTCCTTGGATATCGCCAATGCCTTTAACACCCTGCCGTGGTCGTGCATTAGGGAGGCGCTAAAATACCACAAAGTGCCTCCCTATTTGTGCCAAATAGTCGGGGCCTACCTCTCGGAGCGGTGTGTGGAGTATCCGGTCCGGGGTGGCGGGCTTATAAGGTGGGAGACATCGTGCGGTGTTCCACAGGGCTCGGTCTTAGGGCCGCTCCTGTGGAACATTGGGTACGACTGGGTGCTGCGGGGGGAGCTTCTCCCGGGGTCAAGTGTGACCTGCTACGCAGATGACACGCTGGTCACGTCCCGGGGGACCTCGTACCGGGAAGCAGCACGCCTCGCCACCGTGACGGTGGCACAGGTGGTGAGACGTATAACGATGCTGGGTCTGGAGGTGGCGCTACACAAGTCCGAGGCGCTCTGCTTCCACGCAGCCCGGAAGGCGCCGCCTGTAGGATCCAGCATCGTCGTTGGTGGCACCCGAATCGAGGTAAAGTCCAATATGAGATATCTTGGACTTGTCCTCGATTCCCGATGGAGCTTCCGCGAGCACTTTGCCCGCCTGACCCCCCGACTAATGGCAGCTTCGGCCGCACTGAAGAGGCTGATGCCCAACATCGGGGGGCCGGAGGTGGCGAGCCGCCGTCTATATATGGGGGTGGTGCGATCGATGGCCCTGTACGGGGCGCCGATCTGGGCGGTGAATCTGGCGGCCCGAAATGTCGCCCTGCTGAGAAAGGCTCAGAGGGCGATGGCCATCAGCGTCGTACGCGGCTACCGCACCACCTCATATGATGCGGCGTGCTTGCTGGCGGGAACGCCTCCGTGGGATCTGGAGGCGGAGGCCCAAGCGTCTCTATACGAGTGGCGCAGGGAGCTCCGGCTGCGGGAGTTCCATCCTGCGCCTAGGGAGGTAGAGGCGCAAAAGCTCCTCGTCCGGCAGTCCATTGTCCTCCAATGGGAGGAGCAACTGGCTGGACGCGAGGAAGGGCACCGGACTGTCGAGGCGGTCCGGCCGGTCCTACAAGACTGGCTGGAGAGAGAGCGGGGCTCGCTAACATTCCGGCTGGTGCAGGTGCTCACGGGGCATGGCTGTTTCGGGAGCTACCTGCACCGGTACGCAAGACGGGAGGAGACGGCGGAGTGCCACCAGTGTGGCTGCGGCGAGGACACGGCGCAGCATACCCTGGAGGAATGCCCAGCCTGGGAGGGGCAGCGCCGCGAACTCGCGGCAGTGGTGGGGAACGACCTCTCCTTGCCAGCCGTAGTTAAGGCTATGGTTGCCGACGAGAGGTCGTGGAAAGCGGTCCTCTCCTTCTGCGAGGATGTAATGTCGCAGAAGGAGGCAGCGGAGAGGGAAAGGGAGGCCAACCCAGCCTCGCACCCGATCCGCCGCAAGCGCACAGGGGCCCGGAGGAGAGCGTATGCCCATCTCCTCCCCCCCACCTAGCGAGGTCTGGGCAGCGGCGCGGGGGCGTCGCTGCCCATTACATAGGCCTCGCAGAGAGGGCGCGCGTGGTATGCCCACGCGCCTTCTGAGGAGGCAGGGGTAGAAGTTCCTCAAGAGAAGGGCCCGCTGCATAGGCGGGCGGCGCCGGCGTGGTTGCGGTTGCGTACTCCAGAGAACCCGTGGCCACGCCCCACTGGTGGCGTGCAGGCATACCGTTGGTTTTTTAGTGGGTAGCGGCACCTTTGCCGAGTCCCACATAACCCGCATTTCCTCCCCCGGGTGTGCGGGTATGCATAAAGCATTTTTCCAACGAAAAAAAAAAAAAAAAAAAAAAAAAAAAAAAAAAAAAAAAAAAAAAAAAAAAAAAAGGTTCCACGGACCTGCTCGGGTGTCCGAGTGGGCGGGGAGGTGAACCCCGACGTGGCGCGTCCCCAGGTGGTGGATAGGGGAATGCCCCGGCCCGTTGTCGTGCTGGGGTAGGACGTAGTCCCGCGAACCAAACACCAAGGGGGGGATTTGGGGGGCTTTGTGCCCGAGAACGGCTCTCCACGCGTCCCTCTGAATAAGCAGACGGCGCAGTGGATGAGCAGAGAGGAGGAGCTATGAGAGCAGTATGTAGGGTCAATCAAGTCACTGTTTCGCGCGCGGACGTCTGGGGAGGAGGCTGAGGGCTCCCTGACGCATCGTGGATGTGGGTGGTTGCCGGATTGGAGAGCCTTCTGCTTTTCTGACATTGCCTAGCTGTCTGGAAGGATTGTGCATTGGGCTTCTGTGAAACCCAATTGCAGATCTATTTCTCCGGGCGGGTCGGCGGTGTTAGCGGATCGGGAGGATCGCGCACCGGATGCCGCGCGGATCTGTTGTGCGTCTGGGGGGCTTTTGGCTTCCAATGACGGCTGCGGGGGGTCACATTCCGGATCTTTGCCCGAGGAGCAGTTCCTTGATTGATACCCTGAGGAGTGGCTGGGCGGGTGGCTCCGCGTGTCCCTCTGAATAGCAGAGGGCACAGTGTGAGCTGCAAAGTCCCTGTTGGGAATTTCTAATAGGTCCCCTATTAGAAATTACCTCTGGCGGGGGGAGGAGTGGGGATGGCTCCGGCCACCAAGCGCGGCGGATGGAAAAGTGGAAGAAAACCACTATAAAAATCACCCCAATCCCAAGGTGTGTCTGGCGTGCCGATGGGATGCGTGGCTGGAGGGAGTCCAGTCACAAACGTCAGGGAGGGGCATACCTCCTCAAAATAGCATACAAAATGAGTGGAAACGAAAATGTAGAACTACCCCAGGAGGTTCCAATCCTCCATGTCGCCACAGGACGGGCAATCGCCCATGCTGTGGCGACATGCCGCCTTCCGTATTCTGGGGGGGCAAACCACTCACGATCCCGAAACGACAACACAAGCAAACACTTTATGGACTCCGATTTGCAGAGTGATTTGGTATTGAGGCTGCAAGGAGGGGCTGATGGGGAGAATAGCAGTCCGGCGGAGGCAGGAGCCTCCACTGGCCACCCCAAAGATGGATTCCGGCCACTTCTGGACGCCCAGGGGCGCTGGGTGTTCCATGTTGATGACGTGCCTCCGGGGACGGCGGTGGATTCTACACGCTCCCCACCCAAACCCGCTAGGGGGCTTAGTGAGAGACGTAAAGCCGTAGTGCTAATAGAACGCATGCCAGAAAGGGTCCCGTCTCTTGGCAGGGAGGAGTTCTTCTCCCCCAGGAGAATAGACACGGGTGACCTCCCTGGGGACGGAGTATTTTTCTCTCCGGTGCCAACCGACGTGGAAACCGCCGAATCCGACGCTTCGCTAACTGCCCAAATGGCCGCAGGACGGAAGAGGCAGCGAAGCAGTGGTAGCGACACGGGAGCATCGCCGAGCGGCGAGGCTTCCGATCTTGCGGAGCGAGGAAAGTCCGCCTCGGGAACTTCCAAGCGAGGAACAGGCCGCCGACCATCCACGGCGCGCCACGCCGGGCTAACCAAGGAGAAGGCTAAGCGCCTGGAGCTCGAGCTGCAAACTGAAGAGGACCTGATGGCCGCGTCCAAAATGGTGACGCTAAGACGGCTTGCCCGCCATCCGGATTCGTTTGGGACGACAAGTGGGTCGGACGACGAAGAAAACCGCACTGTCCTGGCCCTAAACCAGCAGGTGCGTGATAGTCTGGGGCTTATCAAGGACGTGGCCACCAAGTCCAAAAACCTAAAGGGCACGTACCAACGAATCCTGAAGGAGGCAGTGGCTGCGATCCGGGAAGCTGTCGGTGAGATGAGGGGCCGGACTGTCTCCGATGAGACGAGGAGGCTCGCCGCCGAAAACGCTCGCCTTAAGGCGGAAATGGCCGAGCTCCGTAAGGAGATGGGCGACTTGCGTGCTAGCCTTGGGCAGCGCCTCGAAGGGACGCGCCAAGAGACGGCGACATCACCTGCTCGGGAGCAAGGTGACTTAGAGCGCAATATCGTGGCCAAGGTGACTGAAATGATGGGTACAAGGTTGAGCGCCCTGGAGGAGAAACTGCTCCCACAGCAACCTACCCAGGTGTCGTCTGCTCCCACACCCTCCAAAGCAGGAAGCTCTCCCCCCGGTCACACTCCAGCTCCTACCAACCCAGCGGATGCGAAGCGGGCTGCGAAGAAGAATAAAAAGAAGGAGGGGCCCAAAAAGCGTCCTACGAGTGTTCCTGGCCCCGCTTCCCAAGTCCGGCAGCCTCGGCTGCAGACAACAGTGCCTGCCTCGGAAGAGGAATGGACGACTGTGGTCAAGCGGGGTAAGAAGAATAAAAAGAAGACTCCCGTTGGAGCAGCGACGACTGCGAAACCGCAACAGCCGGCGGCACCGCGGAAAGCGCAAGAAGGGAAGGGTCGCAATAAGACCAAGGCGCTACTGCGCACCCCGCGGTCAGCCGCCGTAGTCCTCACCCTCCAGACGGGAGCAGAAGAGAGGGGCGTTACCTACGGAACGGTGATTACGGAGGCCAAGACCAAAATTTCCCTGGACGGGCTCGGTATCACCGGTCTGAGGTTCCGTAGGGCAGTGACAGGGGCGGCAATCCTGGAGATCCCGGGCCCAGACACCACCAGCGGCAACCAAGCAGACTCTCTTGCGGCCAAGCTGAGGGAGACGCTCAATGTGGCCGACGTCCACATCTCTAGGCCGGTAAAATGCGCGGAGATGCGCATTTCCGGCCTGGATGATTCGGTTACAGAGGAAGAGCTCGCCGCTGCCGTGGCGAAAGTTGGAGGGTGTGCCCTAGAGGCAGTGAAAGTTGGCCGGATCTCCCGCACGCCAACAAGCCTGGGCACAGCGTGGGCTCGCTGCCCCGTAGCAGCCGCCAAGAAAGTGGCTGAGGGGCGTCTCCTCGTCGGATGGGCTTCGGCAAACGTGAAGCTGCTGGAGCCCCGACCCCTGAGGTGCTTCCGCTGCCTGGTACCTGGCCATGTTAGGAAGGGGTGCACCTCAGAAATCGACCGCAGTGACCAGTGCTACAGATGCGGTCAATCCGGTCACCGAGCCAGGGACTGCACCGCCGCGCCCCACTGCACCCTGTGCACTGCAGCGGGCAAATCTGCTGACCACAGTGCCGGCAGCAGTACCTGCGCGATGGGGGCTAAAGCCCCAAAACGCATGTCCCGGAAGGTGACCAACAAACCAGCCACCCCTGGAGTGGCGGCGCCTCAGGCTGCACAAGAGGGTCCGATTAGCAATGCGCCAAATGACGAGGTCAACTAATCGGATCCTCCAGGCGAACATAAACCACTGCGCCGGGGCGCAAGATCTCCTCCTGCAGTCCATGGCGCAGTGGTCGATAGATGTTGCCGTGGTCGCCGAGCCGTACTACGTCCCCCCCAGCCACAACTGGGCTGCGGACCTGGATGGCTTGGTGGCCATTATTACAAAAGCAGGGGTAGAGGGCATACCGCCCCCCTCCACGTTGTCGAGGGGCCAAGGCTATGTGGCTGTACTCTGGGGCGAAATTACCCTGATCGGGGTATATTTCTCCCCCAACAGAAGAGTCTCCGAGTTCGAAGCCTTCCTCGGCCAGCTGGCGGCTCTCGTTGGGCAGACCCAACCGCGCCAGGTAGTTGTCGCAGGTGACTTAAACGCCAAATCCATGGCCTGGGGCTGTCCCGCAACCGACATTCGCGGAGACCTTCTAGAGGAATGGGCGACGATGACCGGAATGTCGGTTCTGAACCGAGGGTCGGCCAGCACCTGCGTGCGCTGGCAGGGAGAGTCCATAGTGGACGTTACTTTCGCGACCCCGGCACTCGCGACCCGCGTCCGTGGCTGGAGAGTACTGGAGACGGTGGAGACATTATCAGACCATTTGTACATCCGGTTTGATGTCTCCACCTCCTCCGGAGGCACGACAGACACGGACCGTCGTCCAAATGGCCGTGCTGCGGCTCCTTACCCTCGTTGGGCCCTGAACAGCCTAGATCGCGAAGCGGTGGAGATAGCGTCCCTCGTCCAGGCCTGGATAGCATCTCCTGGGCCTGTGGAGACCGAGGAAGAGGCAGCCTGGTTTCGGGATGCCATGTCACAAGTCTGTGACGCAGGCATGTCACGAGCCAAGCCGCGGCCTCCGAAGCGTCAAGTGTACTGGTGGTCGCGAGAAATCGGTGAACTCCGATCCCGCTCCAACAGAGCGAGACGCCAGTACACACGGTCCCGTCGACGAAGACATCGAGACGTTGGAGAGGAGACGCGGCTGTACAGTGCCTACAGGGAGGCGGTCAAGGCGCTGCAGCTCTCCATCTGCGAGGCGAAGGCGAGCGCCAGAGCGGAGCTTCTCGAGACTCTAAACCGAGACCCATGGGGGAGGCCGTACAAGACGGTCAGGGGTAAATTACGCCCTTGGGCCCCCCCCTTGACAGAGAGTCTCGAGCCTCGACTACTGGGGGTGGTTGTTTCCAACTTGTTTCCGAACAGACCGGAACACCAGCCCCCAGAAATGGCACCTCCCCATCAGCTCGCAGGGTTCGAGGGTGCGGAAGTCGGGGTGCCTCCGGTAACGGAGGCAGAGCTAGACGCAGCTGTGCGGAGGCTAAAAGCCACAAACACGGCACCGGGTCCAGATGGGATCCCAGGACGCGTCCTGGCTTTGGCGCTGCGGTCCCTAGGGGAGAGATTCCGCGGGCTACTGGACGCCTGTCTACAGTCCGGCCGATTTCCGACCATATGGAAAACCGGCCGGCTCGTCCTCCTAAAAAAGGATGGGCGTCCCGCGGACTCTCCATCCGCCTACCGTCCGATCGTATTGCTCGACGAGGCTGACAAGCTCTTCGAGCGCATCATCTGCTGTCGCCTCGTCGAGCAACTCCGAGGAGTAGGACCTGACCTGTCCGAGCATCAGTTCGGATTCCGAGAGGGCAGGTCGACCGTAGATGCAGTCGCGCGCATCAAAGCCCTCTCGGATGAGGCGGTTGACCACGGTGGGATTCTCCTGGCGGTGTCCTTGGATATCGCCAATGCCTTTAACACCCTGCCGTGGTCGTGCATTAGGGAGGCGCTGAAATACCACAAAGTGCCTCCCTATTTGTGCCAAATAGTCGGGGCCTACCTCTCGGAGCGGTGTGTGGAGTATCCGGTCCGGGGCGGCGGGATTACAAGGTGGGAGACGTCGTGCGGTGTTCCACAGGGCTCGGTCTTAGGGCCGCTCCTGTGGAACATTGGGTACGACTGGGTGCTGCGGGGGGAGCTTCTCCCGGGGTCAAGTGTGACCTGCTACGCAGATGACACGCTGGTCACGTCCCGGGGGACCTCGTACCGGGAAGCAGCACGCCTCGCCACCGTGACGGTGGCACAGGTGGTGAGGCGTATAACGATGCTGGGTCTGGAGGTGGCGCTACACAAGTCTGAGGCGCTCTGCTTCCACGCAGCCCGGAAGGCGCCGCCTGCAGGATCCAGCATCGTCGTTGGTGGCACCCGAATCGAGGTAAAGTCCGACATGAAATATCTCGGACTTGTCCTCGATTCCCGATGGAACTTCCGCGAGCACTTTGCCCGCCTGACCCCCCGACTAATGGCAGCATCGGCCGCACTGAAGAGGCTGATGCCCAATATCGGGGGGCCGGAGGTAGCGAGCCGCCGTCTGTATATGGGGGTGGTGCGATCGATGGCCCTGTACGGGGCGCCGATCTGGGCGGCGAATCTGGCGGCCCGAAATATCGCCCTGCTGAGAAAGGCTCAGAGGGCGATGGCCATCAGCGTCGTACGCGGGTACCGCACCACCTCATATGATGCGGCGTGCTTGCTGGCGGGAACGCCTCCCTGGGATCTGGAGGCGGAGGCCCAAGCGTCTCTGCACGAGTGGCGCAGGGAGCTCCGGCTGCGGGAGTTCCATCCTGCGCCTAGGGAGGTAGAGGCGCAAAAGCTCCTCGTCCGACAGTCCATTGTCCTCCAATGGGAGGAACAACTGGCTGGACGCGAGGAGGGACACAGGACTGTCGAGGCGGTCCGGCCGGTCCTACAAGACTGGCTGGAGAGAGAGCGGGGCTCGCTAACCTTCCGGCTGGTGCAGGTGCTCACGGGGCATGGCTGTTTCGGGAGCTACCTGCACCGGTACGCAAGACGGGAAGTGACGGCCGAGTGCCACCAGTGTGGCTGCGGCGAGGACACGGCGCAGCATACCCTGGAGGAATGCCCAGCCTGGGAGGGGCAGCGCCGCGTACTCGCGGCAGTGGTGGGGAACGACCTCTCCTTGCCAGCCGTAGTTAAGGCTATGGTTGCCGACGAGAGGTCGTGGAAAGCGGTCCTCTCCTTCTGCGAGGATGTAATGTCGCAGAAGGAGGCAGCGGAGAGGGAACGGGAGGCCAACCCAGCCTCGCACCCGATCCGCCGCAAGCGCACAGGGGCCCGGAGGAGAGCGTATGCCCATCTCCTCCCCCCCACCTAGCGAGGGCTGGGCAGCGGCGCGGGGGCGTCGCTGCCCATTACATAGGCCTCGCAGAGAGGGCGCGCGTGGTATGCCCACGCGCCTTCTGAGGAGGCAGGGGTAGAAGTTCCTCTCTACCCCCCCTCAAGAGAAGGGCCCGCTGCATAGGCGGGCGGCGCCGGCGTGGTTGCGGTTGCGTACTCTAGAGAACCCGTGGCCACGCCCCACTGGCGGCGTGCAGGCATACCGTTGGTTTTTTAGTGGGTAGCGGCACCTTTGCCGAGTCCCACATAACCCGCATTTCCTCCCCCGGGTGTGCGGGTATGCATAAAGCATTTTTCCAACGAAAAAAAAAAAAAAAAAAAAGGTTAGGTTAGGTTAGGTTAGGTTAGGTTAGGTTAGGTTAGGTTAGGTTAGGTTAGGTTAGGTTAGGTTAGGTTAGGTTAGGTTAGGTTAGGTTAGGTTAGGTTAGGTTAGGTTAGGTTAGGTTAGGTTAGGTTAGGTTAGGTTAGGTTAGGTTAGGTTAGGTTAGGTTAGGTTAGGTTAGGTTAGGTTAGGTTAGGTTAGGTTAGGTTAGGTTAGGTTAGGTTAGGTTAGGTTAGGTTAGGTTAGGTTAGGTTAGGTTAGGTTAGGTTAGGTTAGGTTGAGGTTAGGTTAGGTTAGGTTAGGTTGAGGTTAGGTTAGGTTAGGTTAGGTTAGGTTAGGTTAGGTTTTTTTTTTTTTTTTTTTTTTTTTTTTTTTTTTTTTTTTTTTTTTTTTTTTTTTTTTTTTTTTTTTTTTTTTTTTTTTTTTTTTCCACTTCTACCTCCAACATGATCGGAGCCTTTGTATATCTACTCTTTCATTCCAGTTCTCTCTCATCATGCTTCTCGCACTTCCATGCTACATACTTTATCTTTCTTTCATCCTTCGTCATCTATTATTTACAAGGTGGGAGTCCTTGCTAGCTACTCTAGCTATTTGACGTGCTTTAAGGGAAATGAAGGCCAACAACAATATTTTTATTTTCCATTTTCCTTACTCTTATACCTATATGTTACATTCTGTCATAGGTTTGTATTCGAATGAGGCATTACAGCAGTATTCTGATTATTATTTTCAAGCGTTACAATTGTCTTAAGCCTATTTTTATACTTATCTATTACAGTTCTATCATTGTATGCTTATTTGAAAATATAACCATTATATTTAATAAGCATTCTTTGTTTATCTATTTATATGTTACATTAGCAATATATATTTTAATTTTACAGACTTTTGTATTGCTCTTACATAACTCAGCGAGCTCGGTGGGCCACCACGGGAAAATATGTGAACCTGGCTTCAAAGTCTGGGTCAGTTTTCCATGAAACTGTCCCCAGCTTGCTATTTGTCTGTTTTTGTGGCATATTATACAGCGTGTAGCTTTTCTGTGTGTTTCTTGAGTTTTTAATCCAAACTTTTGTTTTATCAAATCGGTTGTGCTGGTAGTGGTCCACTTCGCTGATGAGTCTTCCCCATCCCTTCTTGCGGTGTCGATTTCCAATACTGATTTTGTTGTTTTTTGGCTTTGGGCCGTTTGTTTAACATTAGCAGTACGCTACTGAGGCCCGTGCTAAGGCGTCCCACTTTTTTCTCACCGGGCAGTCTGTGCTAAAGGCGTTGTGGTCCCAGCGTTCCATCTTCGCCTTTTTGCAGTTCTGGCAGGATGGTGGTTCGTTCAGCGTCCAGTTTGGGCATTCAATCTTGAGGTGCGGGTCTCCGCAGTGGCTACATAGGTCATTTGTCTCCTTGCAGAGGCGTCTTCCATGCCCGTAGCCTAGGCATCGGGTGCACTGCACCAGGGGGGACTGGTCTTCTACCCTGACACTCTGCAGATCTATTCGCACTCTATTACCCTCTGTTGCTCTCCTCCAGACCTTTGGGGAGACGCTTAGAACGATATGCCCGGTATGGGGGTTTCGCGCTCTCCTTCTATATTTTACAGCCATCTTGCTTTCCTCGTCATCGAGATCGTGGAAAATCTCCCCGTTTTGGTTTTTGAGGGCCTTTAAGATGTCTTCATCGCTGTGTATCAATAACACATCCCTCAAAACAATTAGCGGGTTTTTATTTTCCACTTCCTCAACGACCAGGTGCGCTCCTGCTGCTTCTAGCTTTTCCTTTATCTTTCTCCGTTCCTCTTGAGTCCTGCATCCCATTACTATCTTCCTATCTTTTGCCTTCCTCACTCTTTCTACCTGTATCCATCCTTCTTTTGCGTCCATAGCCTTCCGCACTTTCTCGAGCACCTCTTCTCCTGTTTCGAGGTCGTCTTCTGAGGAAATCACTACCGAGTGCAGCGTCGGCCGCCCAGGGGCCACTTGGTCGGGGCGGCTCGCCACTGCACTCGCGTAAGTGTTGCTCTTTAGGCTCTCTCTGTGGTGCTCTAGTGCTTCTTTTAGCTCGTCCATTTTTGTTATATGTTCTTTTTGCTTCACAGCTTCTGCTTCGCTAGCGTAGGTTATTCCCATCGCAGACATTTTTTCAATTTTTTCTCCTTGTTTCTTCATCTCTTCCTTTAGGTCTTTCATCATCTTGTTGTTTTCCATCAGCAGATTTGAATTTTCTTTTATATTCTGCGCGCACATCTGTTGGTCTAGTTCTTGGTCAGGTTTTGGGCTTGGGGTCGGAGGTGTGTTTTGTTTGGAGGTCTGTTCAGTAGAACAGGGCTGCGGTTTCTCCAAGCGTTTCTTCTCCTGTTCCACTTCCTTCACCAGCCTGTATAGTTTCTCTATAACCTCATTTACTGAGGCTTTTATTTCTCTTTTTATGTTCCCGGACTTATCCATTTGACTCTTTGCTGTTTCCAACAGTCGTCTGGCCTCTGCGGTTTTTGGGAACAAGGCTGTTTTGGTCTTGGGGGGGCCAGCCTGTGAATGTTTTTGCGTGCTATTTGTACCCATGGCAGGCGCCGGGAGGGTCGCGGGAGCTGGTTTCGATGTCGCGTCCGCCCTCGCGGGCTCCGCTGACTGTGGGTTTGGTGACAGGTGGAAGGTCCGGCCCAGCTCCCATTCCCCAATGCTGCTCCTCACTGATGGGCGTGGGTTTATCCTTTCCGGCTTTGTGGGCTCCATCTCCGTATCTGCGCCCTTTATAGGAGTTCTAAACATTGCCATGGATAGTTTTTATCTGAACCCCTGTAAAGGGGGGGTTTTTATGTATTTTTAGTCAAAATAAACAAAACAATAAACAATAAGGTAACAATTAACAATTAAAATAAAATTAGTTTTCGCCAGTTGGGTCGAAAGGTCTGTTTTTGTATTTACTTAGAGTCGCAGACTCTAATCTCTTAATCTAAATATGGTGTTGAGAGTCTCAGACTCTGTCAATTAGCTATTACAATTTTTCTCTATATGTATAGAGCCGTTAAACTTAGTTCTAAAAATGAGCAGTCCGTAGTGTCTTAAAAATCTAATGCTTTATTACAAACTAACCTATAGTAGCTCTTCGGAGAACTGTGCAGCGGCCCGGGGCTCCGTGAAGGTCGGTCGTGTATTCTTGGTCGGTCGTGTAGTCGCTCTGCTCCACCGATGGCGCACTTTGGAGCGCGATGGCACACTCTGGAGTGTGAAGGCGCCCTGCTGCAGTTTGGCGCAACGGCGCGTCTCGGCGCGTAACGGCGCAAATTGGAGCACGTTGGCACAACGGCGCGTTTGGGCTCAATGGCGCGTCTCGGCGCACTACGGAGCGACTCGGAGCACGATGGCGCTCCCTGGAGCTACACGGCACAACGGCGCGTTTGGGCGCAACGGCGCGTCTCGGAGCGCAGCGGCGCTACTTGGAGCACGATGGCGCACTTTGGCGCTCAATGGCACAGTGTGGCGCTCGAGTGGCGCAGATTTGTTAGTATCGCGGCGCAAAGCGCTCAGGATGTTCTTCGCTGGCGCACGCGAGTGGCGCAAGTTTGTTAGCACCGCGGCGCAAAACACTTAGAAAAAGTTGTCACTGGCGCACTCAAATGGCGCAACCTAGTTGTCACTGGCGCACTCGAATGGCGCAACCTAGTTCGCACCGTGGCGCGCACTGCACTCAAACTATATGTTTCCCCGGCGCACGCGGATGGCGCATTTATTCGGCGCAAAGTGGCGGAGCGCGGCGCAGCTCGACCGGTCCGGACCACGTCTGGCGCGGGTGTGGTTAGGTTAGGTTAGGTTAGGTTAGGTTAGGTTAGGTTAGGTTAGGTTAGGTTAGGTTAGGTTAGGTTAGGTTAGGTTAGGTTAGGTTAGGTTAGGTTAGGTTAGGTTAGGTTAGGTTAGGTTAGGTTAGGTTAGGTTAGGTTAGGTTAGGTTAGGTTAGGTTAGGTTAGGTTAGGTTAGGTTAGGTTAGGTTAGGTTAGGTTAGGTTAGGTTAGGTTAGGTTAGGTTAGGTTAGGTTAGGTTAGGTTAGGTTAGGTTAGGTTAGGTTAGGTTAGGTTAGGTTAGGTTAGGTTAGGTTAGGTTAGGTTAGGTTAGGTTAGGTTAGGTTAGGTTAGGTTAGGTTAGGTTAGGTTAGGTTAGGTTAGGTTAGGTTAGGTTAGGTTAGGTTAGGTTAGGTTAGGTTAGGTTAGGTTAGGTTAGGTTAGGTTAGGTTAGGTTAGGTTAGGTTAGGTTAGGTTAGGTTAGGTTAGGTTAGGTTAGGTTAGGTTAGGTTAGGTTAGGTTAGGTTAGGTTAGGTTAGGTTAGGTTAGGTTAGGTTAGGTTAGGTTAGGTTAGGTTAGGTTAGGTTAGGTTAGGTTAGGTTAGGTTAGGTTAGGTTAGGTTAGGTTAGGTTAGGTTAGGTTAGGTTAGGTTAGGTTAGGTTAGGTTAGGTTAGGTTAGGTTAGGTTAGGTTAGGTTAGGTTAGGTTAGGTTAGGTTAGGTTAGGTTAGGTTAGGTTAGGTTAGGTTAGGTTAGGTTAGGTTAGGTTAGGTTAGGTTAGGTTAGGTTAGGTTAGGTTAGGTTAGGTTAGGTTAGGTTAGGTTAGGTTAGGTTAGGTTAGGTTAGGTTAGGTTAGGTTAGGTTAGGTTAGGTTAGGTTAGGTTAGGTTAGGTTAGGTTAGGTTAGGTTAGGTTAGGTTAGGTTAGGTTAGGTTAGGTTAGGTTAGGTTAGGTTAGGTTAGGTTAGGTTAGGTTAGGTTAGGTTAGGTTAGGTTAGGTTAGGTTAGGTTAGGTTAGGTTAGGTTAGGTTAGGTTAGGTTAGGTTAGGTTAGGTTAGGTTAGGTTAGGTTAGGTTAGGTTAGGTTAGGTTAGGTTAGGTTAGGTTAGGTTAGGTTAGGTTAGGTTAGGTTAGGTTAGGTTAGGTTAGGTTAGGTTAGGTTAGGTTAGGTTAGGTTAGGTTAGGTTAGGTTAGGTTAGGTTAGGTTAGGTTAGGTTAGGTTAGGTTAGGTTAGGTTAGGTTAGGTTAGGTTAGGTTAGGTTAGGTTAGGTTAGGTTAGGTTAGGTTAGGTTAGGTTAGGTTAGGTTAGGTTAGGTTAGGTTAGGTTAGGTTAGGTTAGGTTAGGTTAGGTTAGGTTAGGTTAGGTTAGGTTAGGTTAGGTTAGGTTAGGTTAGGTTAGGTTAGGTTAGGTTAGGTTAGGTTAGGTTAGGTTAGGTTAGGTTAGGTTAGGTTAGGTTAGGTTAGGTTAGGTTAGGTTAGGTTAGGTTAGGTTAGGTTAGGTTAGGTTAGGTTAGGTTAGGTTAGGTTAGGTTAGGTTAGGTTAGGTTAGGTTAGGTTAGGTTAGGTTAGGTTAGGTTAGGTTAGGTTAGGTTAGGTTAGGTTAGGTTAGGTTAGGTTAGGTTAGGTTAGGTTAGGTTAGGTTAGGTTAGGTTAGGTTAGGTTAGGTTAGGTTAGGTTAGGTTAGGTTAGGTTAGGTTAGGTTAGGTTAGGTTAGGTTAGGTTAGGTTAGGTTAGGTTAGGTTAGGTTAGGTTAGGTTAGGTTAGGTTAGGTTAGGTTAGGTTAGGTTAGGTTAGGTTAGGTTAGGTTAGGTTAGGTTAGGTTAGGTTAGGTTAGGTTAGGTTAGGTTAGGTTAGGTTAGGTTAGGTTAGGTTAGGTTAGGTTAGGTTAGGTTAGGTTAGGTTAGGTTAGGTTAGGTTAGGTTAGGTTAGGTTAGGTTAGGTTAGGTTAGGTTAGGTTAGGTTAGGTTAGGTTAGGTTAGGTTAGGTTAGGTTAGGTTAGGTTAGGTTAGGTTAGGTTAGGTTAGGTTAGGTTAGGTTAGGTTAGGTTAGGTTAGGTTAGGTTAGGTTAGGTTAGGTTAGGTTAGGTTAGGTTAGGTTAGGTTAGGTTAGGTTAGGTTAGGTTAGGTTAGGTTAGGTTAGGTTAGGTTAGGTTAGGTTAGGTTAGGTTAGGTTAGGTTAGGTTAGGTTAGGTTAGGTTAGGTTAGGTTAGGTTAGGTTAGGTTAGGTTAGGTTAGGTTAGGTTAGGTTAGGTTAGGTTAGGTTAGGTTAGGTTAGGTTAGGTTAGGTTAGGTTAGGTTAGGTTAGGTTAGGTTAGGTTAGGTTAGGTTAGGTTAGGTTAGGTTAGGTTAGGTTAGGTTAGGTTAGGTTAGGTTAGGTTAGGTTAGGTTAGGTTAGGTTAGGTTAGGTTAGGTTAGGTTAGGTTAGGTTAGGTTAGGTTAGGTTAGGTTAGGTTAGGTTAGGTTAGGTTAGGTTAGGTTAGGTTAGGTTAGGTTAGGTTAGGTTAGGTTAGGTTAGGTTAGGTTAGGTTAGGTTAGGTTAGGTTAGGTTAGGTTAGGTTAGGTTAGGTTAGGTTAGGTTAGGTTAGGTTAGGTTAGGTTAGGTTAGGTTAGGTTAGGTTAGGTTAGGTTAGGTTAGGTTAGGTTAGGTTAGGTTAGGTTAGGTTAGGTTAGGTTAGGTTAGGTTAGGTTAGGTTAGGTTAGGTTAGGTTAGGTTAGGTTAGGTTAGGTTAGGTTAGGTTAGGTTAGGTTAGGTTAGGTTAGGTTAGGTTAGGTTAGGTTAGGTTAGGTTAGGTTAGGTTAGGTTAGGTTAGGTTAGGTTAGGTTAGGTTAGGTTAGGTTAGGTTAGGTTAGGTTAGGTTAGGTTAGGTTAGGTTAGGTTAGGTTAGGTTAGGTTAGGTTAGGTTAGGTTAGGTTAGGTTAGGTTAGGTTAGGTTAGGTTAGGTTAGGTTAGGTTAGGTTAGGTTAGGTTAGGTTAGGTTAGGTTAGGTTAGGTTAGGTTAGGTTAGGTTAGGTTAGGTTAGGTTAGGTTAGGTTAGGTTAGGTTAGGTTAGGTTAGGTTAGGTTAGGTTAGGTTAGGTTAGGTTAGGTTAGGTTAGGTTAGGTTAGGTTAGGTTAGGTTAGGTTAGGTTAGGTTAGGTTAGGTTAGGTTAGGTTAGGTTAGGTTAGGTTAGGTTAGGTTAGGTTAGGTTAGGTTAGGTTAGGTTAGGTTAGGTTAGGTTAGGTTAGGTTAGGTTAGGTTAGGTTAGGTTAGGTTAGGTTAGGTTAGGTTAGGTTAGGTTAGGTTAGGTTAGGTTAGGTTAGGTTAGGTTAGGTTAGGTTAGGTTAGGTTAGGTTAGGTTAGGTTAGGTTAGGTTAGGTTAGGTTAGGTTAGGTTAGGTTAGGTTAGGTTAGGTTAGGTTAGGTTAGGTTAGGTTAGGTTAGGTTAGGTTAGGTTAGGTTAGGTTAGGTTAGGTTAGGTTAGGTTAGGTTAGGTTAGGTTAGGTTAGGTTCCACGGACCTGCTCGGGTGTCCGAGTGGGCGGGGAGGTGAACCCCGACGTGGCGCGTCCCCAGGTGGTGGATAGGGGAATGCCCCGGCCCGTTGTCGTGCTGGGGTAGGACGTAGTCCCGCGAACCAAACACCAAGGGGGGGATTTGGGGGGCTTTGTGCCCGAGAACGGCTCTCCACGCGTCCCTCTGAATAAGCAGACGGCGCAGTGGATGAGCAGAGAGGAGGAGCTATGAGAGCAGTATGTAGGGTCAATCAAGTCACTGTTTCGCGCGCGGACGTCTGGGGAGGAGGCTGAGGGCTCCCTGACGCGTCGTGGATGTGGGTGGTTGCCGGATTGGAGAGCCTTCTGCTTTTCTGACATTGCCTAGCTGTCTGGAAGGATTGTGCATTGGGCTTCTGTGAAACCCAATTGCAGATCTATTTCTCCGGGCGGGTCGGCGGTGTTAGCGGATCGGGAGGATCGCGCACCGGATGCCGCGCGGATCTGTTGTGCGTCTGGGGGGCTTTTGGCTTCCAATGACGGCTGCGGGGGGTCACATTCCGGATCTTTGCCCGAGGAGCAGTTCCTTGATTGATACCCTGAGGAGTGGCTGGGCGGGTGGCTCCGCGTGTCCCTCTGAATAGCAGAGGGCACAGTGTGAGCTGCAAAGTCCCTGTTGGGAATCTCTAATAGGTCCCCTATTAGAAATTACCTCTGGCGGGGGGAGGAGTGGGGATGGCTCCGGCCACCAAGCGCGGCGGATGGAAAAGTGGAAGAAAACCACTATAAAAATCACCCCAATCCCAAGGTGTGTCTGGCGTGCCGATGGGATGCGTGGCTGGAGGGAGTCCAGTCACAAACGTCAGGGAGGGGCATACCTCCTCAAAATAGCACACAAAATGAGTGGAAACGAAAATGTAGAACTACCCCAGGAGGTTTCAATCCTCCATGTCGCCACAGGACGGGCAATTGCCCATGCTGTGGCGACATGCCGCCTTCCGTATTCTGGGGGGGCAAACCACTCACGATCCCGAAACGACAACACAAGCAAACACTTCATGGACACCGATTTGCAGAGTGATTTGGTATTGAGGCTGCAAGGAGGGGGTGATGGGGAGAATAGCAGTCCGGCGGAGGCAGGAGCCTCCACTGGCCACCCCAAGGATGGATTCCGACCATTTCAGGACGCCCAGGGGCGCTGGGTGTTCCATGATGAGGACGTGCCTCCGGGGACGGCGGTGGATTCTACACGCTCCCCACCCAAACCCGCTAGGGGGCTTAGTGAGAGACGTAAAGCCGTAGTGCTAATAGAACGCATGCCAGAAAGGGTCCCGTCTCTTGGCAGGGAGGAGTTCTTCTCCCCCAGGAGAATAGACACGGGTGACCTCCCTGGGGACGGAGTATTTTTCTCTCCGGTGCCAACCGACGTGGAAACCGCCGAATCCGACGCTTCGCTAACTGCCCAAATGGCCGCAGGACGGAAGAGGCAGCGAAGCAGTGGTAGCGACACGGGAGCATCGCCGAGCGGCGAGGCTTCCGATCTTGCGGAGCGAGGAAAGTCCGCCTCGGGAACTTCCAAGCGAGGAACAGGCCGCCGACCATCCACGGCGCGCCACGCCGGGCTAACCAAGGAGAAGGCTAAGCGCCTGGAGCTCGAGCTGCAAACTGAAGAGGATCTGATGGCCGCGTCCAAGATGGCCGCGTCCAAAATGGTGACGCTAAGACGGCTTGCCCGCCATCCGGATTCGTTTGGGACGACAAGTGGGTCGGACGACGAAGAAAACCGCACTGTCCTGGCCCTAAACCAGCAGGTGCGTGATAGTCTGGGGCTTATCAAGGACGTGGCCACCAAGTCCAAAAACCTAAAGGGCACGTACCAACGAATCCTGAAGGAGGCAGTGGCTGCGATCCGGGAAGCTGTCGGTGAGATGAGGGGCCGGACTGTCTCCGATGAGACGAGGAGGCTCGCCGCCGAAAACGCTCGCCTTAAGGCGGAAATGGCCGAGCTCCGTAAGGAGATGGGCGACTTGCGTGCTAGCCTTGGGCAGCGCCTCGAAGGGACGCGCCAAGAGACGGCGACATCACCTGCTCGGGAGCAAGGTGACTTATCGTGGCCAAGGTGACTGAAATGATGGGTACAAGGTTGAGCGCCCTGGAGGAGAAACTGCTCCCACAGCAACCTACCCAGGTGTCGTCTGCTCCCACACCCTCCAAAGCAGGAAGCTCTCCCCCCGGTCACACTCCAGCTCCTACCAACCCAGCGGGTGCGAAGCGGGCTGCGAAGAAGAATAAAAAGAAGGAGGGGCCCAAAAAGCGTCCTACGAGTGTTCCTGGCCCCGCTTCCCAAGTCCGGCAGCCTCGGCTGCAGACAACAGTGCCTGCCTCGGAAGAGGAATGGACGACTGTGGTCAAGCGTGGTAAGAAGAATAAAAAGAAGACTCCCGTTGGAGCAGCGACGACTGCGAAACCGCAACAGCCGGCGGCACCGCGGAAAGCGCAAGAAGGGAAGGGTCGCAATAAGACCAAGGCGCTACTGCGCACCCCGCGGTCAGCCGCCGTAGTCCTCACCCTCCAGACGGGAGCAGAAGAGAGGGGCGTTACCTACGGAACGGTGATTACGGAGGCCAAGACCAAAATTTCCCTGGACGGGCTCGGTATCACCGGTCTGAGGTTCCGCAGGGCAGTGACAGGGGCGGCAATCCTGGAGATCCCGGGCCCAGACACCACCAGCGGCAACCAAGCAGACTCTCTTGCGGCCAAGCTGAGGGAGACGCTCAATGTGGCCGACGTCCACATCTCTAGGCCGGTAAAATGCGCGGAGATGCGCATTTCCGGCCTGGATGATTCGGTTACAGAGGAAGAGCTCGCCGCTGCCGTGGCGAAAGTTGGAGGGTGTGCCCTAGAGGCAGTGAAAGTTGGCCGGATCTCCCGCACGCCAACAGGCCTGGGCACAGCGTGGGCTCGCTGCCCCGTAGCAGCCGCCAAGAAAGTGGCTGAGGGGCGTCTCCTCGTCGGATGGGCTTCGGCAAACGTGAAGCTGCTGGAGCCCCGACCCCTGAGGTGCTTCCGCTGCCTGGTGCCTGGCCATGTTAGGAAGGGGTGCACCTCAGAAATCGACCGCAGTGACCAGTGCTACAGATGCGGTCAATCCGGTCACCGAGCCAGGGACTGCACCGCCGCGCCCCACTGCACCCTGTGCACTGCAGCGGGCAAATCTGCTGACCACAGTGCCGGCAGCAGTACCTGCGCGATGGGGGCTAAAGCCCCAAAACGCATGTCCCGGAAGGTTACCAACAAACCAGCCACCCCTGGAGTGGCGGCGCCTCTGGCTGCACAAGAGGGTCCGATTAGCAATGCGCCAAATGACGAGGTCAACTAATCGGATCCTCCAGGCGAACATAAACCACTGCGCCGGGGCGCAAGATCTCCTCCTGCAGTCCATGGCGCAGTGGTCGATAGATGTTGCCGTGGTCGCCGAGCCGTACTACGTCCCCCCCAGCCACAACTGGGCTGCGGACCTGGATGGCTTGGTGGCCATTATTACAAAAGCAGGGGTAGAGGGCATACCGCCCCCCTCCACGTTGTCGAGGGGCCAAGGCTATGTGGCTGTACTCTGGGGCGAAATTACCCTGATCGGGGTATATTTCTCCCCCAACAGAAGAGTCTCCGAATTCGAAGCCTTCCTCGGCCAGCTGGCGGCTCTCGTTGGGCAGACCCAACCGCGCCAGGTAGTTGTCGCAGGTGACTTAAACGCCAAATCCATGGCCTGGGGCTGTCCCGCAACCGACATTCGCGGAGACCTTCTAGAGGAATGGGCGACGATGACCGGAATGTCGGTTCTGAACCGAGGGTCGGCCAGCACCTGCGTGCGCTGGCAGGGAGAATCTATAGTGGACGTGACGTTCGCGACCCCGGCACTCGCGACCCGCGTCCGTGGCTGGAGAGTACTGGAGACGGTGGAGACATTATCAGACCATTTGTACATCCGGTTTGATGTCTCCACGTCCTCCGGAGGTACGACAGACACGGATCGTCGTCCGAATGGCCGTGCTGCGACCCCTTACCCTCGTTGGGCCCTGAACAGCCTGGATCGTGAAGCGGTGGAGATAGCGTCCCTCGTCCAGGCCTGGACAACATCTCCTGGGCCTGTGGAGACCGAGGAGGAGGCAGCCTGGTTCCGCGAAGCCATGTCACAAGTCTGTGACGCAGGCATGTCACGAGCCAAGCCACGGCCTCCGAAGCGTCAAGTGTACTGGTGGTCGCGAGAAATCGAAGAACTCCGATCCTGCTCCAACAGGGCGAGACGCCAGTACACACGGTCCCGTCGACGCAGACACCGAGACGTTGAAGAGGAGACGCGGCTGTACAGTGCCTACAGGGAGGCGGTCAAGGCGCTGCAGCTCTCCATCTGCGAGGCAAAGGCGAGCGCCAGAGCGGAGCTTCTCGAGACTCTAAACCGAGACCCATGGGGGAGGCCGTACAAGACGGTCAGGGGTAAATTACGCCCTTGGGCCCCCCCCTTGACAGAGAGTCTCGAGCCTCGACTACTGGGGGTGGTTGTTTCCAACTTGTTTCCGAACAGACCGGAACACCAGCCCCCAGAAATGGCACCTCCCCATCAGCTCGCAGGGTTCGAGGGTGCGGAAGTCGGGGTGCCTCCGGTAACGGAGGCAGAGCTAGACGCAGCTGTGCGGAGGCTAAAAGCCAAAAACACGGCACCGGGTCCAGATGGGATCCCAGGACGCGTCCTGGCTTTGGCGCTGCGGTCCCTAGGGGAGAGATTCCGCGGGCTACTGGACGCCTGTCTACAGTCCGGCCGATTTCCGACCATATGGAAAACCGGCCGGCTCGTCCTCCTAAAAAAGGATGGGCGTCCCGCGGACTCTCCATCCGCCTACCGTCCGATCGTATTGCTCGACGAGGCTGACAAGCTCTTCGAGCGCATCATCTGCTGTCGCCTCGTCGAGCACCTCCGAGGAGTAGGACCTGACCTGTCCGAGCATCAGTTCGGATTCCGAGAGGGCAGGTCGACCGTGGATGCAGTCGCGCGCATCAAAGCCCTCTCGGATGAGGCGGTTGACCACGGTGGGGTTCTCCTGGCGGTGTCCTTGGATATCGCCAATGCCTTTAACACCCTGCCGTGGTCGTGCATTAGGGAGGCGCTGAAATACCACAAAGTGCCTCCCTATTTGTGCCAAATAGTCGGGGCCTACCTCTCGGAGCGGTGTGTGGAGTATCCGGTCCGGGGCGGCGGGATTACAAGGTGGGAGACGTCGTGCGGTGTTCCACAGGGCTCGGTCTTAGGGCCGCTCCTGTGGAACATTGGGTACGACTGGGTGCTGCGGGGGGAGCTTCTCCCGGGGTCAAGTGTGACCTGCTACGCAGATGACACGCTGGTCACGTCCCGGGGGACCTCGTACCGGGAAGCAGCACGCCTCGCCACCGTGACGGTGGCACAGGTGGTGAGGCGTATAACGATGCTGGGTCTGGAGGTGGCGCTACACAAGTCTGAGGCGCTCTGCTTCCACGCAGCCCGGAAGGCGCCGCCTGCAGGATCCAGCATCGTCGTTGGTGGCACCCGAATCGAGGTAAAGTCCGACATGAAATATCTCGGACTTGTCCTCGATTCCCGATGGAACTTCCGCGAGCACTTTGCCCGCCTGACCCCCCGACTAATGGCAGCATCGGCCGCACTGAAGAGGCTGATGCCCAATATCGGGGGGCCGGAGGTAGCGAGCCGCCGTCTGTATATGGGGGTGGTGCGATCGATGGCCCTGTACGGGGCGCCGATCTGGGCGGCGAATCTGGCGGCCCGAAATATCGCCCTGCTGAGAAAGGCTCAGAGGGCGATGGCCATCAGCGTCGTACGCGGGTACCGCACCACCTCATATGATGCGGCGTGCTTGCTGGCGGGAACGCCTCCCTGGGATCTGGAGGCGGAGGCCCAAGCGTCTCTGTACGAGTGGCGCAGGGAGCTCCGGCTGCGGGAGTTCCATCCTGCGCCTAGGGAGGTAGAGGCGCAAAAGCTCCTCGTCCGACAGTCCATTGTCCTCCAATGGGAGGAACAACTGGCTGGACGCGAGGAGGGACACAGGACTGTCGAGGCGGTCCGGCCGGTCCTACAAGACTGGCTGGAGAGAGAGCGGGGCTCGCTAACCTTCCGGCTGGTGCAGGTGCTCACGGGGCATGGCTGTTTCGGGAGCTACCTGCACCGGTACGCAAGACGGGAAGTGACGGCCGAGTGCCACCAGTGTGGCTGCGGCGAGGACACGGCGCAGCATACCCTGGAGGAATGCCCAGCCTGGGAGGGGCAGCGCCGCGTACTCGCGGCAGTGGTGGGGAACGACCTCTCCTTGCCAGCCGTAGTTAAGGCTATGGTTGCCGACGAGAGGTCGTGGAAAGCGGTCCTCTCCTTCTGCGAGGATGTAATGTCGCAGAAGGAGGCAGCGGAGAGGGAACGGGAGGCCAACCCAGCCTCGCACCCGATCCGCCGCAAGCGCACAGGGGCCCGGAGGAGAGCGTATGCCCATCTCCTCCCCCCCACCTAGCGAGGTCTGGGCAGCGGCGCGGGGGCGTCGCTGCCCATTACATAGGCCTCGCAGAGAGGGCGCGCGTGGTATGCCCACGCGCCTTCTGAGGAGGCAGGGGTAGAAGTTCCTCAAGAGAAGGGCCCGCTGCATAGGCGGGCGGCGCCGGCGTGGTTGCGGTTGCGTACTCCAGAGAACCCGTGGCCACGCCCCACTGGTGGCGTGCAGGCATACCGTTGGTTTTTTAGTGGGTAGCGGCACCTTTGCCGAGTCCCACATAACCCGCATCTCCTCCCCCGGGTGTGCGGGTATGCATAAAGCATTTTTCCAACGAAAAAAAAAAAAAAAAAAAAAAAAAAAAAGGTTAGGTTAGGTTAGGTTAGGTTAGGTTAGGTTAGGTTAGGTTAGGTTAGGTTAGGTTAGGTTAGGTTAGGTTAGGTTAGGTTAGGTTAGGTTAGGTTAGGTTAGGTTAGGTTAGGTTAGGTTAGGTTAGGTTAGGTTAGGTTAGGTTAGGTTAGGTTAGGTTAGGTTAGGTTAGGTTAGGTTAGGTTAGGTTAGGTTAGGTTAGGTTAGGTTAGGTTAGGTTTTTTTTTTTTTTTTTTTTTTTTTTTTTTTTTTTTTTTTATCTATCTACCTCCAACATGATCGGAGTCTATGTTAAGCTGTCTCTTTCGTTCCAGTTCTCGCGATTATGCCTCTCGCACTTTCATGCTACATACTATCTTTCATTCATCCTTCATCTTTCACGGCTTTTCTGGGTGGGGTTCCCAGCTACGCTATTCTATCTACTCTTATTTCTATTGGGATTTTGGTCAGGTTTTTATTCGTTTCAATGATACAAAGGTTCGGTGTTTTATATGTTACATGGTTTTCTTTCTTATGTTTCTATAGTTTTCTATCTACATACTTTTATTTATTTATCTATTGTTTACATTTTGTGATGTATAATTCTTTGTTATTAATTTGTACATCTATTTTGCTTATGTTTATGACATTATAAGTTATTATATTGTTTAAACATAATTTACTTATTTCGTTTTGTTTCTATTTATTACCACTTTTACAATTTTGGTACAGTATACTAGAAACTTGTCTCTGTTTCTACTCTCCATTATTTCACTAATATTTTGTGCTGTCAAATTTATATTTAGGCTTTGTTCCAGGTCAAGTCTTTCCTTGGCGTGAACGGGGCATTCTAATATTATGTGTAAGACTGTCTCTTGCATTGCAGGATCACAGATGCACGATGGACTCTCCTTACACTTGAATCGATTCAAGTATTCTGAGAATCCACCGTGCCCTGTCATTAACTGTGTCTTTATATTAGTTGCTTCCATCTTTCTGATCGTCCTGTACGCCGTGATCGCATTTGGGAAGAAAAGTTTGGTGCCCGACGCTGTGTCTCCATTCACGTATCTTTTATTCCATTCGTCAAGCGTGTCCCTACGAATGCTTTGCTTGACGAAGGACACCGGGCATAGTTCGTAGTCCGGTTTTCGTTTGGAGTTTTCAGCGGCCTCTTTTGCTAGTTGGTCAGCTCTCTCGTTCCCTTCCAGACCTGCGTGAGCCTTTATCCAGTGTAGGTGGACGGCTTTACCTTGAAGGTGTGAAGTCCTAAGGTTCTCTCTCGCTTCCACGGCCAGTGGATGTAGGCATTGGCTGTTTTTCACGGTTTGGAGAGCCGCCATAGAGTCGCTGTAAACTCCAAACGACTTTGCTTTGTGTCTTTTTATTTCCCCAGTTGCGTTGCAAAGTGCTAGCAGCTCTGCCTGGTATACCGTGCTATAACTTGGTAAGGCAAGCTTTTTGGTCTTGGTTTCTGACGTACTGTTCCAGATGGATAATGCTGCTCCCACTTTTCCTCCAAGCTTGCTGCCGTCAGTGAATATGCGAACTTCGTAGTTGTTATTTGCGTCATATTGTTCTTGGTTTGCCAGGCTTACTATTTCAAGTTTGCTTCGCTCAGCAGGGTGGGGAGTTTCAGCAGCTGGGGTCATTTTTTCGACTTCACGGTCACACAGTATCGGCAGGGGAACTCCCCTCTTTGCTTCGTATAGTGAGGCAGCTTCCCTCACTCTTAGATCGAGCGGAAGCAGCCCCGCCAGTACCAAGGCCGCGTTAAGGGACACGGTACGATACGCCTTGCACATTTTTTGTGCAATTCCTCTTTGTACAACAGCTAATTGTTTAATTACCCCGAGTTTAGTAGCCGCTGGTGCCCACACACTGGCGGCGTACAGGATGATAGGTTCCACGGTTGCTACATATATTGTGCGCACGACTTCAGGATGCAGTCCCCAGTTGGTCTTGGCGGCTCGTGCTAGTTGCTTGTGGATGCCGATTGCCTTTCTGCAGACATTCGCGACATGCGCGTTAAACGTGAGTTTTTCGTCGATTGTTACTCCCAGCATTTTTATTTCTTTAGACATTCCAATGCTGGTCCCGCCCATATTCAGCCGTGGGGTATCGTATTTTAATTTTCTGGTTATAACCATCGCACTGGTTTTATGTGGGGCAAATTTCAATTTGTTATCTATACCCCATTTCTGAACATAGTCGAGAGCAGGATTGGCTATTCTTTCAATGTCCATGGCAGTTTTTCCATCGAACAGCAAAACCACGTCATCCGCGAATGCCTGGCAGTGGACTTTTTTAGTTTCCAAGGTCTTGAGGAGTGGATCCAAGAGGAGGTTCCACAGGATCGGACCACCGATCGAGCCCTGTACACATCCCTTGGTCGTGCTCACACCATGTTCTTCACCGGCGTATCTCACTTTTACCTTTCTGTCCTGGAGGTAACTGTCCACAACCTTCCTCAAAGCTAGTGGGCAGTCCTCATCTGCCAGGCGGACTCTTATAGCAGGCCACCATGCTGAGTCGAAGGCTCCCTCTATGTCCAGCGACACTATAGTTACTATTTTCTTCTCATCTAGTTTATTCTTAATATGTTGTAACATGGAATAGAGGGAGTCCTCGGTACTCCTCTGTGGCATGAATCCAAATTGCCGGGGGCTGGTTCTTGGGACCAGGTGGTGTTTTAAGCGGGCTACCAGCATTTTTTCATAGACTTTGCCCAGTATCGGGAGCAATCCTATCGGTCTGTAAGATTTGGGTGTCGTGTAATCAGTCTTTCCTGGCTTCCTTAGAATCACCACCGTTGCCGTTTTCCAAGCCCCCGGAAAATAGCCGCAGGTGAGACACTTGTTGAGTATAGATAGGAATACCTCAGGGTTACATTTTATTGCTTGGGTACATATGTCCGCTGTAAAGCCGTCCTCTCCTGGTGCTTTCTTTGGATTAAAGGACTCATAGGCCCAATCGAGCTCCATTGCTGTGAATGGAGGTTCGCAAAAGTCACTTTGCTCTTCTTCATTCACTTGGTCGGCTCTTTCTCTGATGAGTCTATGATGTTGGCTGTCGTCTGTGGCCGAATCTCTTGGGTAAAAAGTCTCTGCCAACAGTCGAACTGACCCCTTTGCGTCCAATATGTCTCCTTCTTTTACGAGCGGCAAGTCTTCTTCTCTTTGTGTTGTTCTGCCTATCACCCTGTAGATACCCTCCCATAAACCCTCCTTATCCTGTTTCCTACAGAATTCTTTCCAGGAGTCAACTTGGGCTCTGACTGCCTCTTCCTCATATTCTGCCTTGGCTTTCAGGTATTCCTCCACAACCCTCGACCTCCGCACGGGGGCTGCACACCTAATTCTTCTCTTCCTGGTGGCGACGTCCTTCTTCATACTAGCAAGTTTCTCTGACCACCATGGAAGGGTGAACTGTTCTTTTGCTTTCTTTTTTGGTAGTACTAGGTTGCACGTTTTTTGAACAGCTTTGTTGAAATTATTAACAATCAGTTCAATTTGTGCCGCGTTATCTGCTTTTGCTATTTCTTGGACTTGGATGTTATTATCTGTTAGCAATTGGTTCAGTTTATCATTAAACTGTGTCCAATCTGCTTTTTTAGTATTATAGATTCTAGTTGTCCTTTGTACCTGTATGCCAATAAGTTTTGAGAGTTTAATTTTGAATAGAATTCCATTGTGATCAGAGCTCGTCAGTCCTTGGTCCACTCTCCAGTCATCCACCAGGTCGAGGATATTTGTTGAACACGCTGTTATGTCGACATAACTAGTATAATGCCGACTCCCCCTGCAGGTGTCGAAGGTTGGGACATCTCCTTTGTTCAAAATATGAAGGCCAAGTTCGTCTAGTGTCGCTGCCAGGAGTTCTCCTCTGTTGTCTATTGTAGGACTCCCCCACCAGGTGCTCTTTGAGTTAGTATCTCCACCTATTATCCATTTTATGGAGCCCAATTCCTTCATTATGGTTTCTAGGTGTTCCAGGTAAGGTTCCAGCGGTTGATCTGGTTCGAAGTACAGGGAGACGAGTGCAACCTTCCAGGCCTGGGTCTCTATCCCCACCACTACGATGTTGTTAGTGGTGAGTTTTGGGTACTGGGTTACTTTGATGCCTTCGCCAAAGACTGCTATAGCTGCCTTCACAGTCCCTTCACCTGGATCCTGGACCTGAAAGATCCGGACGCCCCTGCTACTTCTCATCCTTTTCACTCCGCCCACATATGGTTCCTGTAGGAGTGCCGCTGTTATGCCCCGCCTTTCCGCCTCTGTGTAGAGTTCTTCCGTAGCCAGCTTTTTCCTTTGGAGATTTGCTTGAGCGATCTGGTGAAAGATTTGTTTGTCTTGGGTGCCCTTAGCAATACGCCACACTTGACCTTGCTAGGTCGTCCCATCTTTTCCTTGTAGGGCAGGCATGGCTAAAGGCGTTGTGCTCTGTATCTTCTACTCCGGTTTTCACGCAGTTCCGGCACTTTGGTGATTGTTTAGTGAGCCAGTCGGAGCATTCAGTTCTTAGATGAGGGCCGCCACAGTGGCTGCATAGGTCAGCAGGCTCCGTGCAGTATCGTCTCCCGTGGCCGTATCCCAGGCAACGGGTGCACTGGATCAACGGCGACTGGTCCTCGACTCTGACACGCTGGAGGTCCACGTGGACGGTCCCGGCCTCTGTAGCTCTTTGCCATATTGTGGGGGAGGCGCATATCACCACGTTGCAGGTGTGGGGGTTCCTCGTCCTCCTTCTAAACTTCACTTCAAGCCTATGGTCCTTTTCATCGAGGTCGCGAAAAATGCCCCGGTTTTGGTTTTTCATTGCTTTGATGATGTCCTCATCAGTGTTAACTGAGAGGACCCCTCTCAAGAGCAGTAACGGGTCTTTATTTTTCACGTCCTCGACTACAAGGTTGACTCCCTCTTTCTTCAATCTCTCTTTTACCTTTTCTCTCTCCTGTTGAGTTTGTAGTCCCATTATAATCTTCCTATCCTTTGCCTTCCTTACCTTTTCAACCTGGACCCATCCGTCTTTCGCATCTACCGCCTTTCTTATCCTGTCTAGTACCTCTTCTCCGCTTTCAGTCTCATCTGTTGAGGTGACGACAACCGAGTGTAGTGTATTCCTTTGTAGGGCTGGTTTCGCAGTTGGTAGCACGCCCTGAGTTCCTGCTGTTATACTAGCGTACGTCGCGGTCGTCGCCATCCTCTCAATGGTCTCCTTTTGGGTCTCCATCGAGGCTCTCAGTTCATCCATTTTCCTACCGTTCTCTTCTATGAGCTTGGTTTGCTCTTCCAGTTTTAACAGGAAGGTGTCGTTATCCGCTCCGGCCGACGTCTTTGTGGCCTCTTTGGTTTCCTTGGGCACCTCCCTGTTTGCTACTGGTTTATCTTTCCTTGTATCGGTATCTGCCTCCTTTTTTGCCTCGGTTTCAGCTTCCTTCACGAGCTGGTACAGCCGGTCCAGGGCCTCCAGGACGTCGTTTTTGATTGACGTTTTGACATTTCTTCCTTCTTTTATGCTTTTAACCGCCATGTCGTGGAGGGCCCGGGCCTCTGCCGTCCTGCTCGAGTAGGCCTTTTTTGGTTTTGCAGGTGCGACGGTATGCATTTTCGCTGGTGATATGGTTATCGTATTTTGCCTTATAGGGCCTAAGGTTGCTGTAGTTTTACTTGTAACCTTGTTCTCTTGTGCCAAAGCTTCCTTTTGCTTTGCCGGGCCTGCCTGCATTGTCGTATTGGCATTGGGGGTTTGAGTGGGGCCGTTTTCACTGCTGCTCGCTGCTTCCCACTCCCCTATGCTCCGTCTCACGCTCTTCTCCGGGGTTTTTTGTTTGGGGGGAGCTGTGTCCCCCGTCTGTTTGACCGGGCTTCTGCCGAGGATCATGTCGAGGTATGTGTCAGTCAATAGGGACCAACCTAATATACTTAATCTTACTACACTCTACACTCACAGTATAATTGTAAGCTAATTGTTTTCCGCCTCTGTAAAGGGGGGGCGGCGCTCTGGTAATGTACTTACCGTCAATGTAGATTAAAAGAAGAGTAGAAGAGGGAAATAAAAGAAAAATAAGGGAAGATGCAAGAGTTAAAGAAATCGATGTTATTTTTACAAATATAGAGTCACAGACTCTACTATCAACTTAATACCTATAACCTTATAACTATAATTATTCTATGCGCTATACAGCACGAGTCACAGACTCTGTCAACTTACACTTGTAGTTTTTGCTCTATGTAGAGCCGTAATAGAGCCTCTGTACAAGGGAGGCAGCAATCTCTTAAATTTAATGACAATTAGAGTCCGTCTGCGCTTTTAGAAGCCGAAAAGTCGATTTCCCTAAGCCTTTACGGGGAAACCGAAATTTGGCTCTATGTAGAGCCGTTTTCTTAATGCCAGTTGATAGGTCTCCCCGAGCCCTTTCCAACGGTACCAAGCACGACCCTGTACCCCTACTGGTTCCGGAGCTACGACGGTCCGAAGTTTCTGGTTTCTGTCCAGAAACCGGTTTCTGAATTCGGTATCCGCCTGTATCTCCGGATCCGCTGGCCCTACAGACCCGCGCCTGGGCTCGTTTTTCTGGGCTCGATTAGCTCTATCCAGCGGAAACACTTTCAGATGAGGAAAATTTTCAGTTTTTCAGTTTCCTGAAAAGTCCTGAATTCGGCTGAAACCTTTTTCCTCACCCGGAGTTGCGCCCGCTGATGTCCTTGGAGGAAACCCCAGCTCTCTACGACTTACCGATTGGGAGATATCTCGGTTTAAACTTTTCCAAGATGGCGGCGAGAACTGTCAAAGTACAACTTTGACCGCTGATATCTCCCGTTCCCGGAGTCGCAGAAAGCCCGGATTTTCGACGGCTCACCTAAACTTAACCTAATCTACCGGCTAAGACCACTTTCAGGCCTCGGAATTTTTCAGGAATTTTCAGATTGAATTTCACCTGAAATTTCCTGAAAAGGGTCGAGGATGGTAGACTGGCCTGCTCTTTTCTTCAGGAAAGAAACCGCGAGTCTCTAGGCCCCTGGGTTGCCGAGATATTGCCACTTGAATAAAGGCAAGATGGCCGCCGAGCTGTCAAACTTAATGTTTGAGGGCCAATATCTCGAGAACCGATGGTCGGAGGAAGTTCGGGTTTCCTTCCCTGCCTTTCGCCTTATCTCCTCTGTCACTTAGAGGTGGTCTCAACCTGTAGGAGTTTTTGTCGAGATTTTCACCTGAAACCTGAAAATATCGGTTTCTGCTCAGAAGACACTATCAAAGGTGAAAATCCGACTTTTCTATGTCAAGCGGTTACTGAGTAATTGCAATTTGAATTTTGGAACCAGAAAAAACAAAATGGCGGTTTTTTGGTTTCTGGCCAATTTAAAAGATACAAGGTCCGGGTTTCTGGTTTCCTAAGGTGAAATAACAGTTATAAAGCTGATTATGATGAGAAAAAGTAATATTTTATATTAATTTAGAATATATTGCCAAAAATAGATTAAAATTTAATAACTTCGGTACCGCTTGACATAAAAATACACAAAAAATTGTAAAATTAACAGAAAATACACAGCTATAACACACAATAATAATCTTAATTAGTCACGAACAAAAAAATGTACAAAAACAGTATTTAAAGAGATTTTTGGAAAACTCAAAAATTTTCTATCTTAAAATGTCCAAAAAATTTTCAAACTTGAGAGATGTGGTCTTCCGACTAGCGCGCACAAGATTTCACTTTAAAAAGTATGTGGTCTGCCTGAAGTTTTTGAGATATATCCGGTCAAATTTTGAATTTTAAAAAGTCAATTTCTCAAAAAATATAAGTCCAAAAATTTTGTTTCAAGTACCGTAATACTCCAGGTGATGCGCCGCTTCTTGGTGTGTCGTCAGTTATTGCCGCACGCCTCTGGATCGCTGACCACGCCACCACGTGGTACTTGTTTTTTTGGAGATTGTGCCTCGACGGTGCGTCTCCCAGATGTCGTCAAGGTGTCGTCGTGTAGGGCTCGTCGAGGCGCTTCTGACGACGTATCGCACGTGTGGGTTGCAGCGACCAGGCGCGCTGCAGACAGCGTTTTTGTGGTTCCTAACCTCTAAATTTGAGGTTTTCAGTCGTTTTTCTTTCGCACTGTGATCCGTGGGTTTAGCACTTTTGTACACTATATGGGCCTTTCGATTGCGCACTCTTTGACACCACTTTCACTGCGATAGGACGAGAATTGCCACTTCTATGAATTTTTTACCGCGGAGCTTTGCGGAAACGCTGTTGCTTCGACGCTGGGGGGTGCGTGACTGGTTAGGTTAGGTTAGGTTAGGTTAGGTTAGGTTAGGTTAGGTTAGGTTAGGTTAGGTTAGGTTAGGTTAGGTTAGGTTAGGTTAGGTTAGGTTAGGTTAGGTTAGGTTAGGTTAGGTTAGGTTAGGTTAGGTTAGGTTAGGTTAGGTTAGGTTAGGTTAGGTTAGGTTAGGTTAGGTTAGGTTAGGTTAGGTTAGGTTAGGTTAGGTTAGGTTAGGTTAGGTTAGGTTAGGTTAGGTTAGGTTAGGTTAGGTTAGGTTAGGTTAGGTTAGGTTAGGTTAGGTTAGGTTAGGTTAGGTTAGGTTAGGTTAGGTTAGGTTAGGTTAGGTTAGGTTAGGTTAGGTTAGGTTAGGTTAGGTTAGGTTAGGTTAGGTTAGGTTAGGTTAGGTTAGGTTAGGTTAGGTTAGGTTAGGTTAGGTTAGGTTAGGTTAGGTTAGGTTAGGTTAGGTTAGGTTAGGTTAGGTTAGGTTAGGTTAGGTTAGGTTAGGTTAGGTTAGGTTAGGTTAGGTTAGGTTAGGTTAGGTTAGGTTAGGTTAGGTTAGGTTAGGTTAGGTTAGGTTAGGTTAGGTTAGGTTAGGTTAGGTTAGGTTAGGTTTTTTTTTTTTTTTTTTTTTTTTTTTTTTTTTTTTTTTTTTTTTTTTTTTTTTTTTTTTTTTTTTTTTTTTTTTTTTTTTTTTTTTTTTTTTTTTTTTTTTTTTTCTTATCCTCCAACATGATTGGAGCCAGTTTTTGCAATATCTATTTTAACTCGTTCATTCTAGTTCTCGCTAGCTTTCTTCTCGCACTTCCATTCTGCATACTTTATCTTTCTTTCATTCATCGTCTTTCGCTGCTTAAGGTCTGCTTGACCATTTACTTTACTTAGGCCTGGATGAGGCCATTTTCTCTTCGCTTTTCTATTACTACTCTAATACTATTCTTTCAGGAATTTGGGGATTGGGTACTTCTTTATTTACATATATTTAGGTTTTACAATCTCGGGTTGTTTACATTCTAGAGTTTTATGTTTTTAGTAATTGTTCCATAATATGTTACTGCTGTTTTGTCAGGGGTTTATGTGTTGGGGTAAATTCTTTATTTACATTTATTTTTATTTTCACAAATCGGCTTATTTTATATGTTTACATTCTTTATTTTTATTTTTACATTTTTCACTCTATGTTTGTTATATGATATGTATGCATATACTTCACTATATGTATTTATCATATCTTACTTATGCTACCTTATTTCTATTTGTTACCTTAACTATTATTTGTCTACAGTATTGTAAGAATAATTCTCGTTTTTTACTTTTAATTATGTTTGCCAGGTTATCTAAGCTGAGTTTTTCATCTAAAAGGTGTTCCGTGTCATATCGGAGTTTAGCAAAGATGGGACATTCAATAATTATATGCTGGATCGTTTCTTCAGCCTCCGGTTCACAGAGGCATGATGGGCTCTCCTTGCACCTGAATCGACTCAGGTATGAGGAGAACCCCCCATGCCCCGTGAGCAGCTGCGTAATTATTCCATCAAAGTGGAGTTTCCGCACGGTTTTGTGAGCTGTCGTCGCATCTGGAAAAAAGATTTTAGTTACTGAAGCCGTTTCTTCCGTTTTGTACCTTTTGTCCCATACGTTTATTGTCTCGGTACGGATAGCCCGCTTTATAAACGATATGGGGCATTTATCATACTCCGGCTTTTTCTTTCCTTTTAGGGCCGCGTCCTTAGCTAGCTCGTCGGCTCTCTCGTTTCCACCCAACCCCGCATGTGCCTTTATCCAGAATAGGGATATCGTTTTATTCTGGAGTCTGCAACTTCTCAGGTTGCTCCTGGCCTCGACTGCGAGGGGGTGAGTGGAACCTGTATTAATTACAGTCTGTAGTGCCGCTCTTGAGTCGCTGTATATGCCAAAGGTGACCTCTTTGTGTTTGAGTGCGACTTCTGTTGCCCTACATATGGCCAGCAGTTCTGCCTGGTAAACGGTGCAGTAGGGTGATAGGGTAAGCTTAAGGGCCCTGGTTTCCGCTGTGTTGTTCCATATCGACAACGCTGCTCCCACTTTGCCCTCAATCTTACTACCATCTGTGAATATGCGCACGGCGTATTCGCTGTGTCGCAAGTACTGCTCCTCGTCGTCCAGGTTTTCGAACTGCAGCCCTGTTTGTTCTGCTGGGTGCGGGGCCAGTATTTTGGGTGCCATCTGTTCGGTCTCCCTATCGGCCAGCTGGTGACTGGGTGCTCCTCTCTTTGCTTCATACAGTGACGCGGCTTCCAGAACCCGGAGGTCTAGAGGGAGCGTCCCCGTGAGTATCAGTGTCGAGTTTAAAGATACCGTCCGATAGGCTTTGCACATTTTTTGTGCGTATCCCCTCTGTATTGCGTTCAATTTTTTGCGGACTTCAAGTTTTTCGGCTGCTGGTGCCCATGCCGCTGCAGCATAGAGAATCACGGGCTCCACTGCTGTGGTGTATATTGTGCGGATGACCGTTGGGCTTAAGCCCCAGTTTACGCGGGCTGCTCTTATCAACTGTTTGTAAATGTTTGCGGCTTTCTTACAGACGTTGGACACATGGGCATTAAATGTCAGTTTGTTGTCAATGGTCAACCCGAGTATCTTTATCTCCGAGGACATTTCAATGTCGACCCCTCCCATTCTTAGGCGTGGTGTATCATATTTCAGCTTTTTAGTTATTACCATCGCATTGGTTTTATGGGGAGCGAATCTAAGCTTATTTTCGACACCCCACTCCCGAACATGTTCAAGGGCGGCATTGGCTTGTCTCTCGATGTCCCGGGCTTCCCTGCCTTCAAACACTAGAACCACGTCATCCGCAAAGGCTTGACAGTAGTGCCCAAGACCCTCCATTTGCCTCAGAAGAGGGTCCAGCAGCAGGTTCCACAATATTGGCCCTCCTATGGATCCCTGTACGCATCCTTTCTCTGTTTTCCTCCTACACTTTGCCCCCGCATATCTAACCTCCACTTGTCTATCGCTTAGATAGCTGCTGACTACCCGCCTCAGGTTCACTGGACACTTTTCCTCCGCCAGTCTGGTCTTAATGGCTGGCCACCAGGCACTGTCAAAAGCGCCCTCAATGTCCAGCGATACCATGGTGACAATTTTCTTTTCTTTTATTTTTGATTTTATGTACTTGGTGAGGGCGACTAGTGCATCTTCCGTGCTTCTTTGGGGCATAAAACCAAACTGACGGGAACTGATCCTGGGTAGTATGTGGTGCTTGATGCGGTTCATCAGCATCTTCTCATATATCTTCCCCAGTACCGGTAATAGTCCTATTGGCCGGTAGGACTTTGGGGTTGTATAGGTCTCTTTTCCCGGCTTTCTGAGTATAACCACTGTTGCTTCCTTCCAGGTCTTTGGGAAGTAGTGGAGTGCTAGGCATTTGTTTAGCAAAGTCAGGAAGAATTCAGGAGCCGCACTTATGGCACTTGTGCAGATATCTGCTGTGAAACCATCGGACCCGGGTGCCTTCTTTGGGTTAAACGATTTCGATGCTGCATCTAGCTCTTCGTATATGAACGGTGGGTCATGTTCACCATGACCACCCTCATTTATTCTTTCTGCTAGGATTCTTGTACGCTCGTGGTGTCTGTTATCGCCCTCAGTTGCGTCCCCGGGGTAGAAAGTTTCCGTTAGGAATCTTGCAGATCCCTCTGCATCCAGTACTTTGCCTTCCTGCATTAACGGGAGATCCTCCTCTCTCTGTGCCGTTCTCCCTATCACCCTGTAAATCCCTTCCCACATTCCTTCTTTGTCCTGCTTACTGCAAAATTCCTTCCAACTTTGTTCCATCGCTTCTTTTACCGCTTTTTCATACGTTTCTTTTTCTTTCAGGTAAAGACTGACTACAGTTTGTCTTCGGTGTGGTGCTGCGTTCCTGATTCTTCTTCTTCGGGTGGTGACCTCTTTCTTCAGGGTCTCAAGTTTCTCAGACCACCACGGCAAGTTTAGTATTTCCTTCTTCTTTTTATTAGGTATTGTTGTTTTACATGTCTCCGTGATTACTTTATTGTACTTTTGTATTATTTGTTCTGTGTCATTTGTATTGTCCAGTTTGTCTATTTCCTCTATTGTGAGGTTATTTTCTGTCATAAATTGTAGCATTTTCTCATGAAACTGCTTCCAATTTGCTTTCCTGGTGTTGTACAGTCTTGTGGTCCTTTCTATTGCTATCCCTGTTGATTTCTTTAGTTTAATGCTAAAGATTATGCCGTTGTGGTCTGAGCACGTGAGCCCCTCAATGACCCGCCATCCTCCTACTAGTGTCAGAATGTCTTCGGAACATGCTGTCACATCGACATGGCTGCTGTATCTTACTACTCCGCGTATGGTGTCAAATGTAGGAATGTCTCCAGTGTTCAGAACCTGAAGTCCCATTTCCATGAGTCCCCCGCTCATTTGTTCTCCTCTATGGTCTTCTTGTTTGCTGCCCCACCAGATACTTTTGGCATTTGCGTCTCCTCCAATCACAAGTTTTCCCCTCGCTTTCGTTGATAGCTCTTTGAGTTTCTCTATATATGGCTCTATCGGTTGGTCGGGTTCAAAGTAGTACGATGCGAGGGTCACCGTCCAGGCTCTCGTTCGGATCTTAACTACCACGATATTATTGGTAGTTAATTCTGGGCACTGTATTACGTCGATGTCGTTGTCCAGTATTGCAATTGATGCTTTGACAGTCCCTTCTCCGTTGCTGGAGTTTTGGTATACTCTTACTCCTCGGTAGCTCTTCATCCTTTTTATATTGCCGACATATGGTTCTTGAGCCGACATATGGTTCTTGAATAAGTACGATTGCTGTCTTCCTTTTTTGAGCTTCCAAGAGTACCTCATCTGTAGCCTGCCTGCTTCGTTGGAGGTTCGCCTGTATAATTGAGTACTGGGTTGTGTTTGCCGGGACAACTTTAGCAATAGGCCACAGAGGCCCTTGCTATGGCATCCCATTTTCTCCTGATGGGGCATTCCCTACTGAAAGCATTGTGCATATTATTTGTAATTTTGGCTCTTTTGCAGTTTATGCATTCTGGTGCGTCGCCGAGTACTTTTTCCGGACAATTTGCTCCGAGGTGCGGTCCTCCGCAGTGGCTGCAGCTGTCTTCGGACTCGTTGCAGAACCTACGGCTGTGTCCATAGCCGAGGCATCTGGAGCATTGGACCAGAGGGGATTGGTCTTCCACTTGAACTATCTGAAGGTCCACTCGGAGCTTATTCTTCTCTATCGCCCTCTTCCATATTGCCGGTGACACGGTCAGCACCATGCTGCACGTATGTGGGTTTCGTGTTTTCTTTCTGAACTTTATTGCCATCCTATCTTCTTCGTTTTCTAAATCACAGAAGATCCATCTGTTTTGATTCCTGATGGCTCTCAGCACCTCTTCGTCGCTGTGTTTTGCTAGGACCCCCTTTAGTATAAGCAGCGGGTCCTTGTTTTTTACTTCTTCTACAACAAGGTTGTTTCCCATGGTCTCAATTCTTTCTTTCACTCTTCTCCTATCTTCCTGTGTCCCACATGCCATGATAATCTTTCTATCCTTTGCCTTTCTAACCTTCTCTATCTTCACCCATCCTTCCTTTGCGTCTACCGCTTCTCTGACTTTTTCTAATACTTCGTCTCCCGTATCCTGTTCATTCCTTGAGGTGATCACTACTGAGTGCAGCACAGCCTGCTCCGAGATCTTTCTGCCAGTTTGGCTGGCTGCTGCTACGCTCGCATATGTGGCCCTCTCCATCATATCTTTCTGCCTTTCAATTACTTCCTTGAGTTCTTCTATCTTCTTTGCACATCCATCTATCTTTTCTGAGTATTCCATTTGTTTTCTTTCATTGTCTCTTAGCATGTTTTCCATTTTATCTATCACTTTTTCCTGTCTATCGGCTCTTCTCTCATGCTCCTCTCTCTCTTTTTCCGCGTCTGCCGTGAAGGTTGTGTCTGTAGCTGTTGCTTCAGACACCACCCTCTCGGGGTTTTCCTTTTTTCCGGCTCCTTTCTGTTCGACTTCCTTCACCAACTTGTACAATTTGTCTAGGATGTCCTTTACCGACAGCTTCATGTCTTTCTTTATATTCCCAGATCTATCTAGGTGGTCTTTAGCCTTCTCCATGAGTCTTCTGGCCTCGGCGGTTCTTGGGAACATAGCTGTTTTGCTTGTCGACGGGCCGGCCTGTGGTTTTGGGATGTTGGTACCCACGGCCGACACCGGGGGGGCCGCGGGGACTGGCGATGTCGCATCAGCACACGCGGCCCCTCCCGACGATGGGCTTTGTGAGAGCCGGAAAGTGCTGTCCAGCTTCACCCGTTCCGCGGGACCTGCCCGCTTCGTTACTGTGGTCGGAGTAGTTTTGGGGGGTATGGGAATACGGCTCTTTCCCTGCTCCCACTCTCCGATGCTGCGTCTCACGTTTGGGGCAGGTGCCTCTTCCGTGAGCCCATCGGCCGTCGTTTTTTGATGTGAGGTGCCCTTCTCTTGCGTCTTTAACGGAGACGGCATTTCCGTTCCCAGGTCGTCTTTGCCCTTCATAGGAGTCCTAAACATTGCCATTGATAGTTGTTTATCTGAACCCCTGTAAAGGGGGGGTTTTAATGTATTTTTAGTCAACAACACGCAAAATAAACAATAGGGTAACAATTAACAATAAAATAGAAGTAGTTTTTCGCCAGTTGGGTCGAAAGGTCTGATTTTGTATTTACTTAGAGTCGCAGACTCTAGTCTCTTAAATCTAACTATGGTGTCGAGAGTCTCAGACAATGTCTTAAAATCTAGTATATACAATAAAAGTACAATATGGATTTGGGGTCACAGACTCCGTCAATTTACAACCAAATTTACACAAATAATTACACAATTTTTCTCTATATGTATAGAGCCGTTAAACTTATTTCAAAATGAGCAGTCCGTGGTGTCTTAAAAATCTAGTGCTTTATTACAAAACAAAACTAACCTATAGTAGCGCTTCGGAGAACTGTGCAGCGGCCCGGGGCTCCGTGAAGGTCGGTCGTGTGTTCTTGGTCGGTCGTGTAGTCGCTCTGCTCCACCGATGGCGCACTTTGGAGCGCGATGGCGCGAGTTTGAGCAGGTGGCGCCAAACGGAGCGCGATGGCACACTCTGGAGCGTGAATGCGCCCTGCTGCAGTTGGGCGCAACGGCGCGTCTCGGAGCGCAGCGGCGCTACTTGGAGCACGATGGCGCACTTTGGCGCTCAATGGCACAGGCGCGTTTGGGCGCAACGGCGCGTCACGGAGCGCAGCGGCGCAACTCGGAGCACGATGGTGCCTTCGGAACGCGGCGACGCACTTTGGCGCACGGAGCGCAAAGGAGCGACTGGGAGCGCGATGGCGCACTTCGGAGCGCAATGGCGCAAAATCGCCAAAAAGGCGCAAGATTTCAGGGGCTACCAGTGGACGCGACCGCTCTGCTCCACTGATGGCGCGCGACTTTGTATCTAATGGCAATGTCCTGGCCCACAAGGCTATCAAATTGGCGCAGCGGTGGCGTAGCGGCGCACGGCTGGAGACACGGCACTCCGGCGCACAACGGCGCAGTCTGGCGCACTCGAGTGGCGCAGATTTGTTAGTATCGTGGCGCAAAGCGCTCAGGATGTTCTTCGCTGGCGCACGCGAGTGGCGCAAGTTTGTTAGCACCGCGGCGCAAAACACTTAGAAAAAGTTGTCACTGGCGCACTCGAATGGCGCAACCTAGTTCGCACCGTGGCGCGCACTGCACTCAAACTATATGTTTCCCCGGCGCACGCGGATGGCGCATTTATTCGGCGCAAAGTGGCGGAGCGCGGCGCAGCTCGACCGGTCCGGACCACGTCTGGCGCGGGTCTGGGTTAGGTTAGGTTAGGTTAGGTTAGGTTAGGTTAGGTTAGGTTAGGTTAGGTTAGGTTAGGTTAGGTTAGGTTAGGTTAGGTTAGGTTAGGTTAGGTTAGGTTAGGTTAGGTTAGGTTAGGTTAGGTTAGGTTAGGTTAGGTTAGGTTAGGTTAGGTTAGGTTAGGTTAGGTTAGGTTAGGTTAGGTTAGGTTAGGTTAGGTTAGGTTAGGTTAGGTTAGGTTAGGTTAGGTTAGGTTAGGTTAGGTTAGGTTAGGTTAGGTTAGGTTAGGTTAGGTTAGGTTAGGTTAGGTTAGGTTAGGTTAGGTTAGGTTAGGTTAGGTTAGGTTAGGTTAGGTTAGGTTAGGTTAGGTTAGGTTAGGTTAGGTTAGGTTAGGTTAGGTTAGGTTAGGTTAGGTTAGGTTAGGTTAGGTTAGGTTAGGTTAGGTTAGGTTAGGTTAGGTTAGGTTAGGTTAGGTTAGGTTAGGTTAGGTTAGGTTAGGTTAGGTTAGGTTAGGTTAGGTTAGGTTAGGTTAGGTTAGGTTAGGTTAGGTTAGGTTAGGTTAGGTTAGGTTAGGTTAGGTTAGGTTAGGTTAGGTTAGGTTAGGTTAGGTTAGGTTAGGTTAGGTTAGGTTAGGTTAGGTTAGGTTAGGTTAGGTTAGGTTAGGTTAGGTTAGGTTAGGTTAGGTTAGGTTAGGTTAGGTTAGGTTAGGTTAGGTTAGGTTAGGTTAGGTTAGGTTAGGTTAGGTTAGGTTAGGTTAGGTTAGGTTAGGTTAGGTTAGGTTAGGTTAGGTTAGGTTAGGTTAGGTTAGGTTAGGTTAGGTTAGGTTAGGTTAGGTTAGGTTAGGTTAGGTTAGGTTAGGTTAGGTTAGGTTAGGTTAGGTTAGGTTAGGTTAGGTTAGGTTAGGTTAGGTTAGGTTAGGTTAGGTTAGGTTAGGTTAGGTTAGGTTAGGTTAGGTTAGGTTAGGTTAGGTTAGGTTAGGTTAGGTTAGGTTAGGTTAGGTTAGGTTAGGTTAGGTTAGGTTAGGTTAGGTTAGGTTAGGTTAGGTTAGGTTAGGTTAGGTTAGGTTAGGTTAGGTTAGGTTAGGTTAGGTTAGGTTAGGTTAGGTTAGGTTAGGTTAGGTTAGGTTAGGTTAGGTTAGGTTAGGTTAGGTTAGGTTAGGTTAGGTTAGGTTAGGTTAGGTTAGGTTAGGTTAGGTTAGGTTAGGTTAGGTTAGGTTAGGTTAGGTTAGGTTAGGTTAGGTTAGGTTAGGTTAGGTTAGGTTAGGTTAGGTTAGGTTAGGTTAGGTTAGGTTAGGTTAGGTTAGGTTAGGTTAGGTTAGGTTAGGTTAGGTTAGGTTAGGTTAGGTTAGGTTAGGTTAGGTTAGGTTAGGTTAGGTTAGGTTAGGTTAGGTTAGGTTAGGTTAGGTTAGGTTAGGTTAGGTTAGGTTAGGTTAGGTTAGGTTAGGTTAGGTTAGGTTAGGTTAGGTTAGGTTAGGTTAGGTTAGGTTAGGTTAGGTTAGGTTAGGTTAGGTTAGGTTAGGTTAGGTTAGGTTAGGTTAGGTTAGGTTAGGTTAGGTTAGGTTAGGTTAGGTTAGGTTAGGTTAGGTTAGGTTAGGTTAGGTTAGGTTAGGTTAGGTTAGGTTAGGTTAGGTTAGGTTAGGTTAGGTTAGGTTAGGTTAGGTTAGGTTAGGTTAGGTTAGGTTAGGTTAGGTTAGGTTAGGTTAGGTTAGGTTAGGTTAGGTTAGGTTAGGTTAGGTTAGGTTAGGTTAGGTTAGGTTAGGTTAGGTTAGGTTAGGTTAGGTTAGGTTAGGTTAGGTTAGGTTAGGTTAGGTTAGGTTAGGTTAGGTTAGGTTAGGTTAGGTTAGGTTAGGTTAGGTTAGGTTAGGTTAGGTTAGGTTAGGTTAGGTTAGGTTAGGTTAGGTTAGGTTAGGTTAGGTTAGGTTAGGTTAGGTTAGGTTAGGTTAGGTTAGGTTAGGTTAGGTTAGGTTAGGTTAGGTTAGGTTAGGTTAGGTTAGGTTAGGTTAGGTTAGGTTAGGTTAGGTTAGGTTAGGTTAGGTTAGGTTAGGTTAGGTTAGGTTAGGTTAGGTTAGGTTAGGTTAGGTTAGGTTAGGTTAGGTTAGGTTAGGTTAGGTTAGGTTAGGTTAGGTTAGGTTAGGTTAGGTTAGGTTAGGTTAGGTTAGGTTAGGTTAGGTTAGGTTAGGTTAGGTTAGGTTAGGTTAGGTTAGGTTAGGTTAGGTTAGGTTAGGTTAGGTTAGGTTAGGTTAGGTTAGGTTAGGTTAGGTTAGGTTAGGTTAGGTTAGGTTAGGTTAGGTTAGGTTAGGTTAGGTTAGGTTAGGTTAGGTTAGGTTAGGTTAGGTTAGGTTAGGTTAGGTTAGGTTAGGTTAGGTTAGGTTAGGTTAGGTTAGGTTAGGTTAGGTTAGGTTAGGTTAGGTTAGGTTAGGTTAGGTTAGGTTAGGTTAGGTTAGGTTAGGTTAGGTTAGGTTAGGTTAGGTTAGGTTAGGTTAGGTTAGGTTAGGTTAGGTTAGGTTAGGTTAGGTTAGGTTAGGTTAGGTTAGGTTAGGTTAGGTTAGGTTAGGTTAGGTTAGGTTAGGTTAGGTTAGGTTAGGTTAGGTTAGGTTAGGTTAGGTTAGGTTAGGTTAGGTTAGGTTAGGTTAGGTTAGGTTAGGTTAGGTTAGGTTAGGTTAGGTTAGGTTAGGTTAGGTTAGGTTAGGTTAGGTTAGGTTAGGTTAGGTTAGGTTAGGTTAGGTTAGGTTAGGTTAGGTTAGGTTAGGTTAGGTTAGGTTAGGTTAGGTTAGGTTAGGTTAGGTTAGGTTAGGTTAGGTTAGGTTAGGTTAGGTTAGGTTAGGTTAGGTTAGGTTAGGTTAGGTTAGGTTAGGTTAGGTTAGGTTAGGTTAGGTTAGGTTAGGTTAGGTTAGGTTAGGTTAGGTTAGGTTAGGTTAGGTTAGGTTAGGTTAGGTTAGGTTAGGTTAGGTTAGGTTAGGTTAGGTTAGGTTAGGTTAGGTTAGGTTAGGTTAGGTTAGGTTAGGTTAGGTTAGGTTAGGTTAGGTTAGGTTAGGTTAGGTTAGGTTAGGTTAGGTTAGGTTAGGTTAGGTTAGGTTAGGTTAGGTTAGGTTAGGTTAGGTTAGGTTAGGTTAGGTTAGGTTAGGTTAGGTTAGGTTAGGTTAGGTTAGGTTAGGTTAGGTTAGGTTAGGTTAGGTTAGGTTAGGTTAGGTTAGGTTAGGTTAGGTTAGGTTAGGTTAGGTTAGGTTAGGTTAGGTTAGGTTAGGTTAGGTTAGGTTAGGTTAGGTTAGGTTAGGTTAGGTTAGGTTAGGTTAGGTTAGGTTAGGTTAGGTTAGGTTAGGTTAGGTTAGGTTAGGTTAGGTTAGGTTAGGTTAGGTTAGGTTAGGTTAGGTTAGGTTAGGTTAGGTTAGGTTAGGTTAGGTTAGGTTAGGTTAGGTTAGGTTAGGTTAGGTTAGGTTAGGTTAGGTTAGGTTAGGTTAGGTTAGGTTAGGTTAGGTTAGGTTAGGTTAGGTTAGGTTAGGTTAGGTTAGGTTAGGTTAGGTTAGGTTAGGTTAGGTTAGGTTAGGTTAGGTTAGGTTAGGTTAGGTTAGGTTAGGTTAGGTTAGGTTAGGTTAGGTTAGGTTAGGTTAGGTTAGGTTAGGTTAGGTTAGGTTAGGTTAGGTTAGGTTAGGTTAGGTTAGGTTAGGTTAGGTTAGGTTAGGTTAGGTTAGGTTAGGTTAGGTTAGGTTAGGTTAGGTTAGGTTAGGTTAGGTTAGGTTAGGTTAGGTTAGGTTAGGTTAGGTTAGGTTAGGTTAGGTTAGGTTAGGTTAGGTTAGGTTAGGTTAGGTTAGGTTAGGTTAGGTTAGGTTAGGTTAGGTTAGGTTAGGTTAGGTTAGGTTAGGTTAGGTTAGGTTAGGTTAGGTTAGGTTAGGTTAGGTTAGGTTAGGTTAGGTTAGGTTAGGTTAGGTTAGGTTAGGTTAGGTTAGGTTAGGTTAGGTTAGGTTAGGTTAGGTTAGGTTAGGTTAGGTTAGGTTAGGTTAGGTTAGGTTAGGTTAGGTTAGGTTAGGTTAGGTTAGGTTAGGTTAGGTTAGGTTAGGTTAGGTTAGGTTAGGTTAGGTTAGGTTAGGTTAGGTTAGGTTAGGTTAGGTTAGGTTAGGTTAGGTTAGGTTAGGTTAGGTTAGGTTAGGTTAGGTTAGGTTAGGTTAGGTTAGGTTAGGTTAGGTTAGGTTAGGTTAGGTTAGGTTAGGTTAGGTTAGGTTAGGTTAGGTTAGGTTAGGTTAGGTTAGGTTAGGTTAGGTTAGGTTAGGTTAGGTTAGGTTAGGTTAGGTTAGGTTAGGTTAGGTTAGGTTAGGTTAGGTTAGGTTAGGTTAGGTTAGGTTAGGTTAGGTTAGGTTAGGTTAGGTTAGGTTAGGTTAGGTTAGGTTAGGTTAGGTTAGGTTAGGTTAGGTTAGGTTAGGTTAGGTTAGGTTAGGTTAGGTTAGGTTAGGTTAGGTTAGGTTAGGTTAGGTTAGGTTAGGTTAGGTTAGGTTAGGTTAGGTTAGGTTAGGTTAGGTTAGGTTAGGTTAGGTTAGGTTAGGTTAGGTTAGGTTAGGTTAGGTTAGGTTAGGTTAGGTTAGGTTAGGTTAGGTTAGGTTAGGTTAGGTTAGGTTAGGTTAGGTTAGGTTAGGTTAGGTTAGGTTAGGTTAGGTTAGGTTAGGTTAGGTTAGGTTAGGTTAGGTTAGGTTAGGTTAGGTTAGGTTAGGTTAGGTTAGGTTAGGTTAGGTTAGGTTAGGTTAGGTTAGGTTAGGTTAGGTTAGGTTAGGTTAGGTTAGGTTAGGTTAGGTTAGGTTAGGTTAGGTTAGGTTAGGTTAGGTTAGGTTAGGTTAGGTTAGGTTAGGTTAGGTTAGGTTAGGTTAGGTTAGGTTAGGTTAGGTTAGGTTAGGTTAGGTTAGGTTAGGTTAGGTTAGGTTAGGTTAGGTTAGGTTAGGTTAGGTTAGGTTAGGTTAGGTTAGGTTAGGTTAGGTTAGGTTAGGTTAGGTTAGGTTAGGTTAGGTTAGGTTAGGTTAGGTTAGGTTAGGTTAGGTTAGGTTAGGTTAGGTTAGGTTAGGTTAGGTTAGGTTAGGTTAGGTTAGGTTAGGTTAGGTTAGGTTAGGTTAGGTTAGGTTAGGTTAGGTTAGGTTAGGTTAGGTTAGGTTAGGTTAGGTTAGGTTAGGTTAGGTTAGGTTAGGTTAGGTTAGGTTAGGTTAGGTTAGGTTAGGTTAGGTTAGGTTAGGTTAGGTTAGGTTAGGTTAGGTTAGGTTAGGTTAGGTTAGGTTAGGTTAGGTTAGGTTAGGTTAGGTTAGGTTAGGTTAGGTTAGGTTAGGTTAGGTTAGGTTAGGTTAGGTTAGGTTAGGTTAGGTTAGGTTAGGTTAGGTTAGGTTAGGTTAGGTTAGGTTAGGTTAGGTTAGGTTAGGTTAGGTTAGGTTAGGTTAGGTTAGGTTAGGTTAGGTTAGGTTAGGTTAGGTTAGGTTAGGTTAGGTTAGGTTAGGTTAGGTTAGGTTAGGTTAGGTTAGGTTAGGTTAGGTTAGGTTAGGTTAGGTTAGGTTAGGTTAGGTTAGGTTAGGTTAGGTTAGGTTAGGTTAGGTTAGGTTAGGTTAGGTTAGGTTAGGTTAGGTTAGGTTAGGTTAGGTTAGGTTAGGTTAGGTTAGGTTAGGTTAGGTTAGGTTAGGTTAGGTTAGGTTAGGTTAGGTTAGGTTAGGTTAGGTTAGGTTAGGTTAGGTTAGGTTAGGTTAGGTTAGGTTAGGTTAGGTTAGGTTAGGTTAGGTTAGGTTAGGTTAGGTTAGGTTAGGTTAGGTTAGGTTAGGTTAGGTTAGGTTAGGTTAGGTTAGGTTAGGTTAGGTTAGGTTAGGTTAGGTTAGGTTAGGTTAGGTTAGGTTAGGTTAGGTTAGGTTAGGTTAGGTTAGGTTAGGTTAGGTTAGGTTAGGTTAGGTTAGGTTAGGTTAGGTTAGGTTAGGTTAGGTTAGGTTAGGTTAGGTTAGGTTAGGTTAGGTTAGGTTAGGTTAGGTTAGGTTAGGTTAGGTTAGGTTAGGTTAGGTTAGGTTAGGTTAGGTTAGGTTAGGTTAGGTTAGGTTAGGTTAGGTTAGGTTAGGTTAGGTTAGGTTAGGTTAGGTTAGGTTAGGTTAGGTTAGGTTAGGTTAGGTTAGGTTAGGTTAGGTTAGGTTAGGTTAGGTTAGGTTAGGTTAGGTTAGGTTAGGTTAGGTTAGGTTAGGTTAGGTTAGGTTAGGTTAGGTTAGGTTAGGTTAGGTTAGGTTAGGTTAGGTTAGGTTAGGTTAGGTTAGGTTAGGTTAGGTTAGGTTAGGTTAGGTTAGGTTAGGTTAGGTTAGGATAGGTTAGGTTAGGTTAGGTTAGGTTAGGTTAGGTTAGGTTAGGTTAGGTTAGG